>NC_142478.1:38642719-39892719 GCF_049115385.1 Moschus berezovskii
TTGAGAATCTCCCAGAAACTCTAGGAAGAATGACTGATGACGATTTTTCCTTATTAAAGCTAACCAGGAAAGACTGGAAAAGGTGGCTGTTCTCTTCAAATGTGCAGACACCAATGCAAAGCAACAAGGAACACAAAGATTCAGGAAATATGACAAAATCAAAGGAATAAAATGTATCTCCAGCAACCAACCTTAAAGAAATGGAGATCTACGTATTTCTTGATAATTCAAAATCATCTTTAACAAGTTCAGTGATTTACAAAAGAATACAGATATACAAATAAATGATACCTAGAAACAATATATGAAAAAATGAGAATATCAACAATGGTAAAAAATGAAAAAGAAAAAACAAACATAAAAAAGAACCAAACAGAAATTCTGGAGCTCAAGAATTTAATAATTACACTAAAAAAATTCAATAGAGAGCTTCAATATCAGACTTGATTAGGCAAAAGAATCAGTGAATTTGAAAAGTCACTTGAAATTATTCACACACAAAAAACAAAAAACAAAGAAAAGATAACGGAAAAGAGTGAAGAAAGCCTAAAGGACTTACAGGACATTATCAAACAAACCAATATGCACATTATAGAGTACAGAAGGAGAAGAGAAACAAACAGGCACAAAAATCTTATTTAGGGACTTCCCTGGCAGTCCAGTGGTTAAGACTACGTGCTTCCAATGTAGAGGGTTCAAGTTCAATGCCTGGTCAGGAAACTAAGATCCCACATGCTGTGTAGTGTGGTCAAAAAGTATTTATTTATTTATTTTTAAAAAAAGGCTTATTTAAAGAAACAGTGAAGAAACTTACCTCAACATAATAAAGGCCATATAAGAAAGGGCTTCCCTGGTGGTTCAGAAGGTAAAGAATCTGCCTATGATGTGTGAGACCCAGGTTCGATCCCTGGGTTGGGAAAATCCCCTGGAGAAGGAAATGGCTACCCACTCCAGTATTCTTGCCTGGAAAATCCCATGGAAAAAGGAACTTGGCAGGCTACAATCCATGGGGTCACAAAAAGTCGGACACAACTGAGCAACTAACAGCATATAAGTCCATAATTAATATCATATTCAGTGGTAAAAAACCAAAATCTCCTCTAAACTCACTTTTGCCACTTCTATTCAACATAGTATTAAAAGTTCTAGCCAGAGCAATTAGTCAAGAAAAAAAATCATCTAAACAGGAAATGAAGAAGTAAAATTATCTCTTTTTGCAGATGAAATAATATGTCACTATTTAGAGTCACCAAAACTCTATAAAATAACTGTTAGAACTAATAAATTCATGAAATCAGGATACAAAATCAGCATACAAAAATCAGTTCCATTTCTATACACTATTAGTGAGCTATTTGAAAGAGAAATTAAGAAAACAATCCCATTTACAACAGCACTGAAAAGAACAAAATACTTAGAAATAAACTACAGAGATGAAAGACTTCCAAACTGAAAACTGGCAAAATAAGTAGAACACTGGTAAAATAAAGACAAATAAATGGAAAGGCATACTACTTCATGGACTAGAAGATGTAATATTATTTAATGTTCATACTACTCAAAATGATCTACAGATTCAATGTTATCACCATCAAAATCCCACTGGCCTTTTTATATAAATAGAAAAAAAAAATCTTAAAATTCACTTGGAACCATAAAAGTCCCTGAATAGTCAAAGCAATCTTGAGAAAGAAGAACAAAGCTGGAGCCATCACACTTCCTGACTTCAAAATATATTACATAGCTACAGTAATTAAAACAGTATGATACTGGTATAAAGATAGACATACAAACCAATGGAACAGAGCAGAAAGCTCAGAAATAAACCCATGCAAACACAGTCAATTATTTTTCAGCAAAGTTAAAAGGTGCCAATAATATACAATGGGGAAGAATAATCTCATCAACAAATTATGTACAGAAAACTGAACATTCACATACAAAAGAATGAAACTGGACCTTTATCTTAAACCATATGCAAAAATTGACTCAATATGGATTAAAGACTTAAATGTAAGACCTGAAACTGTAAAACTCCTAGAAGAAAACTTGGAGAGAAAGCTTCTTGACACAAGTGAGACTATGCCAAAACTAAAAAGCTTTTTCAGAGGAAAGAACAATCAGCAGAATGAAAGGCAACCTATAGCATTAGAGAAAATACCTTTAAACCATATCTCTGATAAGAGGTTAGTATCCTAAACATATAAGGAACTCCTATAATTCAACAGCAAAATAAAATAACCCAATTAAAACACAAGCAAAAAAACTTGAATAGACATTGCTTCAGAGAAGACCATACAGATGGCCAACATATATGTAAAAAGAATCTCAAATCACTATTAGAACTGCAAATTAAAATCACAATTAGATATCACCTCACACCTGTTAGGACTGTTGTTTAAAAAGAAACCAACAAAAGATAATAAATGTTGGTAAGAATGTGTAGAAATTGAAACCCTTGTGCACTATTGGTGAAAAAAAATGGTATATTTGCTATAGAAAACAGTATGGTGGTTCCTCAAAAAACTGACAATAAACTATCATGTGATCTAGTAATTCCATTTCTGGGTACATGCAAAAGAACTGAAATCAGGATCTTGGAAAAATATCTGTGTTCTCATGTTCACTAGTATTTAGAATAACTGAGATACAAAAAGAAACCTAAATATCCATCAACAATATATATGGATATATGATTTGCAAGTATTTTCTCCCATTCTGTGGATCACCTTTTCACTTGCTTTATGGTGTCCTTTGAAGCACTAAAGTTTTAAATTTTGGTGAGGTATAATTTATTATTATTTTTGTTGATTTCGCTTTTAGAGACATATCTAAGAAATCATTATCTAATTCAAAGAATATTTTATTCAATTAGTTTCATAATTTTAACTCTAAAATTTAGTTTCACATCTATTTTGAGTTAATGTTTGTATATGGTATGAAGTAAAAGTGCAACGTCCTTTTTTCAAATATATTCAGTTGTCCCAGCACCAGCTGTTGAAAAGATTATTCTTCCTCCAATGAATTATCTTGGCATCCCTGTCAAAAACCAATTAACTAAAATTAAAAGTACATTTCTGAATTCTCAATTCTAGTCCACTGATCTCATGTCTATTCTTATACCAGTAGAAGCCAGCAAATTTGACAGTTAGCAATTAACTACATACCCATCTCCATGCATTTACTGTCTCCATGCGTTTACCTACTAAAATATAAATTCTGTAGCCTAGGGATGGCAACTCATTTTTGTACCTCATAGCCCATAATGATGTTTAATCATGTACCTTGAATATTTTGCAGTCAAAATAACCAAATAGGATTGTTTAAGAAGAACAAAACCTAATGAACTCATATTAAGGACATATAATCAGAAACTCAAAATAAAAGTATCTTAAGCAGATATGTTTACTTTGCTCTCACATAAAGCAATTCAGGAACTTGGCAGAGCTGATTTGGTAGTTTCATGAAAGTACTGGTATCTTAGCTCTCAGCTCTTACATTCCTATAGTGTGGTACCCTGTCTTTATGTCCTAGAGTCACTAGAACTCGGTTATCATATCTGCATGGCCACACCTCATTGCAAAGAAAAACCAGGGAATGTGATTTTTACCAGGGAGCAGAACTGTATCCAGTTAAAACTCAGAACCTCACTCTAAGCAGAAGGGAAGAACAGATATTAGGAGGAAATTGGCATTCTCTACAACAGAAATAACAGGGTAAACTTTTAAAAATGCCTTTGTATCTGAAGAAAATAAGGTTTTCAGGAAGTTCCAAAGTAATCCAGTGTCTCATAGCTGCTCCTGTAGGACTGGATTGAGATGAGCCTACAACAGATTCTGTTTGTTCTTTCTCCTTTCAGGCTCTGTTACCCAGGCCATCTGAGGCCCTCATGTGGTCCTACCCTCACTACTATCATGTAGCACTTGAATTTATATTCCCTAGGAAATAGTACCATACAATTTAAACTTAAATCATCCCTATTGCTTAATCAAGTTCTTATTGTTCTATTCTCCCCAAACCTACGTTTGTGTAGAGAACAATGAATTAATAATATCTTGAAATATAAGGGATACTAGGATTTCAGTTTATTTATTCTTCTAAGTGGTATATGAGCATGTCAATAGAACTTTCAGTGATATTATAACCACAGAAAAGTATTCCTAATAGCTGAAATTTTAACCACCACAGCCAGTATAGCCAACCACAGAGAGAATGCTGGAGCAGAGTATAATTATCTTGGATTACATAGTCTACCTACAATGTGAGTTATAATAAAATTATTGTCTTTGGCATATTCAACACAGAAAACATGTTAACCTTTGCTTCACCTAAAGAATATTTTTGTACTTTTATACTGCCTCTTATCATTTTATAGGTAGTTCTACATCAAATGATTCACTTACCGAAGTCAAATTCTTAAGCATTATTATGTTACCAGCTGCTATATTGAAAACATTTCACCGTCAGTCTGGTCCATGAAGCAGACAACCTTCAGCTATTCTTTTAGAAACTGTACCTGCATCTTACCTGAGCGAGGATTCACTTGAGTATTCTTCTTGGTGTTGCTTCCCCTCAAACATATCCAAACTCAGAATAAAACAACTTTTAAAGATGCCCATTATACCCACATCTAGGGTGCCTTCCAGATGGTCCATGGGTTGCACCAAGGGTTTACCCCCTCTGTTTAGGAATGAAAAGGATGCTAGAAATAAAAAGGTTTTTTTTACACTCCACATTTTAATATTAGCCCATTGGTTTTGTGAGAACTGTCCTATATTGCTGACTTACAATGTGAACAAGGGAGGAATCTCAATTTTCCATATTAGTTCTGCATAAGAAAAGTGTTATTAATATATTTTCAATGACTGTGTACCTTCAGTATTGTTAGAAGCTTAATGACTGTCAACAAACTTACAAGATTTTCCTCCTAGGTTAAAATAACCTCATCTATTGATGATAAGAGCCAACTCACTGGAAAAGACCCTGATGCTGAGAAAGATGGAAGGCAAAAGGAGAAGAGGGCGGCAGAGGAGATGGTTAGACAGCGTCACCAACTCAATGGACATGAATTTGAGTAAACTTCTGGAGATAGTGAAGGACAGGGAAGACTGTCCATGCTGCAGTCCATGGGGTTGCAAAGAGCTGAACACAACTTAGCAACTGAACAACAACAACAAATTGGTGATAATTCTGGCTCACAATTTATGAAATCAAATTAAAATGAAATCAAATGAAAAAGAGATTTGGCAGTGTAAGTTCCTTAATACATTCTTATTCTATGGATAACATTTGCCCAAATTCTAAAAAAATAGGAATTAATTACAGATATATCTATATGTATACACACATACAAGTACACACACAGAAATATATGTGGGTTAATTTATAGACAAGTTTGGCCTAAGAGGTGAAATGAATTCTACAAGAATCCCAATATCATCCAGTGAGTAGTCCAGAATTATTTGCCTAATATTGTCAGAGGTAGAGAATTAAGAATAAAGCATATAATCATAAATTTTTAAAAGTTATATGAGGCAAGTTTGACTAAAATCAGTCACCTATCTACTTCTAGAAGCTCTACCAGCATAAAAAGCTGAGTAACTGTGAGGTAGTATGGAAGCTTTCCTGCTGTTTCCTGTAACAGAAGGTAACATCTTATTTAAAGAGCCTGGCTCCTCCTTCCATTCTCTATAATTTGCATGAGAGAGGTCTGGTAGGGTGTTGATTTGTTTGACTCCCTCCTCTTCTCTAGCATTGCTGTCTTCTATAAGAATTATTTTTGACTTGGTCTGCAGACATGTGAAGACATGCTCTCATTTGCTTTAGCAAAAATATCAGATTTGTTTTTATCTTGAACATTTGTAATAGAATCTTCCCTAAAAATATTACATATATTTTGACTTCCTAAACAAAGCAGATTTTAATAAGGCAAAGCGTAATTTCAATGTTTTTTGAAGAGGTAGGTCATCACTGTGAATATTAGTCATTATATTCTGCTATTTTAAGTGGTTATTACGGTGCAGGGGGTTACTGGAGCACATACTAAAGTTTCAGAAGAATGTGCTTTCCTTTGGTACCCATATCTCCTTCACTTTAAAAATACTTTTAACCACTGGCAATCATTTATTCTGCAGGCAGCCCAATTCCTACAATTGCTTCTAATCTATCCTGCTCTTGAAAACAAATAACAAAGTTTGCTAGAACTTGGCCTAAAGAAAGCATGAGCATAGAGCAGAAACGTTAAAAAAACTTGGCGTGCAGGCTGTTGCTCCACATCCCAGAGCCCACTGCAGACTGAATATACGCCAGTGCACTTCATATATCTATGTGCACTTCATATATCTATGTGCACTTCACTGAGGACAGAACTAGTTTCAAAACAGCACTCCAAGCTGACACTGAATAATTCAGCACATCGGAGGATGTTCAGAGTTTTGGTTGTTTCAGAGGAATGAGATTGTTCTTCGACTCAGATCAGGATAGGTCAATTTTGATGGCAAAATGCAGCAGAATATGCCACCCCAAAATATGCTTCTTTGGCTGTAAGAATTATTTCTAATTGATTATTTTGAGAAACTGCAGACACAGGAACATTTCTGAAAACAGAGTAAAAGTTACCCTTTTATAAGAGAAATCTGTTCTTACAGAGGAAATTTACTTTCCAGAGGGGTCTGTACCAGGAAGAAAGCAATTATGTAACAAAGGTAATTTTTTAACTCAAGAGATGTATCTGCATGGCAGAGCAACCTTTGCTTACCAAACATTTCCTCTTCTCACTTTCCCAAGAAACACCTTTCCCCTCTTTGAAGCCCCAGATCCCAAAGCCCCAGACCCCTATCCCGTTCCTTAGCTTAGGATGGTCTTTAAGCCTCAACCATCTGGCTGCCTTTTGAGGCTCAAATCTTTACATGGCTTCTGTAGGTACATATGTATGTACTTAACATTGTTTATTTTTTCTTCTAGTAATCTGTCTTTTATTATGGAGGTGGGGGGTACGGTGTGTGTATGTGGGGGGAAGAGTCTTAGCAGAGCACATAGAAGTATAAAGGGAAAATGACTGTTCCTCCTCTACAATGGAGAGAGATCTCCTTAGATGGGACTGACATATTATGGGATAATATCTCCATTATATTTTACCTCTAGTACTGACTGAACTTTACAGAATGATTAAGAATTATTTGGTTTAGTTAGACTTTACCTGAGTTTAACCTGAGCAATGCTGACATGGTAAAAATCTCCACCTATTTCTTTTTCAACCTTCATATTAGGCAAATAGGTAAACCTGGAGATGATATCAAAACAGCTTGCAAAGCAAATGCCATCATTAAACAAAAATATCTTAGAAAACAGAGAGGGAGCAGTGTATCAGAAACAGGTCATGGGATTACTCAGCCATACAAAGTTATCAGGTTAGTGTTGTGTGCTTTCATATGCTATTTTATTGGTCATTCACACAAAACTCCACTTAGGTCCATATTGTCATTTTAGAAATGAAACAACAGGCTTAGGGAGGATAAGAAATTTGTTCAAGAAATGATAAAGAGGACTGGCACTCAGGTCTACTTGATTCCCAATTCCAAATATGGAACTGAATGTATTAGTATAACCATCAGTCAGCATACATTTTACCATCTCTGCTTTCTCCCTCTTGCTCCACCCCTATTTGATAATATGAAAACTATGTAATTGGTACAGAAATAAAGGCTTATACCACTGATAAGGGGTGCTAAGTTGTTAAGAACTTTTTGAATAAGTACCAAAAGCCATAAAACTCTTTGATCTAGTAATTCCAATTCTAGGGTTTTATCCTAAAAGGAAAACCAGAAATTTGCAAAAATGTTTATGTGCAAAATAGTTTAGTGAATTACAGCGCTATTCATAATTGTGAACATAATTAATGTAAATTCCAATAATAGAACACACTCACACAACAGAATTAGATGCAACTATTAAAAATAATATTTTAGAAGAATACTTAACAGGTGAGATTTTATAACACATGACTAAGAGAAAAGCATGTAAAATCATACCAAGAAAACAGACTGGATGTACATAAATACTGCATGTGATAACAGTTATGTCCACCCAGTAAGATTATAGTTGATTTTTAATTTTTTTTCACTTTCTTTGTATCTTCCAAATTTTCTATAATATGAATTATTTTATAATTAGATAATTTTATAATTTTTAAACAAAAAATCAGGCTATAATCTTTAAAAAATATACTAGTGTTAAAAACAATACAACAGGCCCAGAATGGAATCACTTATGCTAAGCCCCACATCAGTAAACCAAGACTTAATTACAGTTTTGGTTCACTCAGAAACTCCAACTGGGAACTGCCTAATCAGCATTAGTTAGGTAATCTGCTTGATATACTCCTGCAATTTTCTAAAGGAAAGTAACCTTGCAAAAACCAATCCACTTTTTTGTCTAGTATAACTTCCTTATTCCCATTCCCTTCTTAGCTGTAAAAGTCTTTCATTTTGTACAGCTCCCCAGAGTCCCCTTCTGTCTGCTAGACTGGATGATGCCTGATTCAAATTGACTTTTGCTCAAATAAACTCTAAAAAGTTTTGGCATGCCTCAGTTTATCTTTCAACATTAGGAATCATGGAACAATGGACTGTTAATGACGTATCCAAAGCTTCTGTAGAAGAGGAAAGAACCAATGGTTAGTAGAGAACTTAACATAAATAATAACTTTATGTTTACAATGATTTTAATGAAGGCATTTATTTCCACAGAGGAGAAAGTTAGTATTTATTTATAAGTTGCAAGGCTTAATTCTTAATATATGAAGAAAATAAAGGTCTTAATGAAATACACACAGCCAGAAAATTTCTTTCCTTCACTTTTTTTTGCTGTGAAATGAGATAAATGGATATAAAAGTACTTTTATGAATTTGAAGTGCTTTACAGATCTATTACTATTACCATCAGAAGACTGTAATGTTCTACCTCTAGTAACTGTTGTGTGATTTATCATAGGGGTCGGATATTTACACAAAAAGTAAATTTCCAAAAAACGTTTCGAAGATACTCCCATTCTCATCGCATTTAAGTGTGAGCTGTCTCTTAGTTGACAAAAGCAGTTGCCTTGCGTGTCATACCTTCATGTCAACCTTGGACACTGCACTCCTAAAAGGATAATGCAGCTTAAATCCACATTGGACACAATCATTTTCTTACTTTAAACATGGGAGAAGTGTTAGGAAATATCAAATGTTCCAGTGCTTTAAAAGACCCCAGAAAGAGATTAAAAGACATGAGTAAAACCCAGCTTTTATAGCTACTATATGAATTCAGCTGCTCTAAATTCTTAGAAATCCTAAAGCTGCTTAGACAAGGTGTTGCTTAAGTGAAGGTGGATGGTGGATGATGCCTAACTTGACTCATCAGCTATTACTGAGAGAATAAGTGAGGTGGAAAACGGGCAAACTTAATTCAGCTTTTTCTATGCAGCATAATGTACCCAGAATTTGGCATCACTGTTTAACACAGGAAATACATGAATTAGAGACAAGGAAGCCTTGACTTTTGCTCTAACTTCACCACTAATTTAAGAATGTGGTCTTGGGCAGGTCAACCTCTACAAATGTCAAATTTCTTATCAGCAGAATGTGACTCAATAAAATAATCAATTTGAAAATACTTTGCAAAAATTTAAGTATCAAAAAAATAATTCTTCCAAAAGGTTGTGAATATCATTAAAATTTACCACTCGGAAGACCCCATGCAAATAAGACTTAATTGTGATTCACAGACATATTTTCAGAAGCGGTATCACATTATGGATGCCCACAGGTCTAGTAAAGACAAATAATTGTCACCATCCTATGCCTGAGGAAATCTGGATTTTCACAGGAAACAAAGTTCCTAGTAAAAATCTCTCTAGGTGGTATGGAGCTTATCCAACAATATATTCTAACTTTAAAGGGAGAGAACTACATCTTGAAAAGTCAAGAGACATTTAGAGAAACCAAGAAGACCTACATTAATACAGGCATCAAGCTCCAGGTCACATTAAAGTTTTACAAAGCTGTGAAAAAGGTTCAGAAAGAAGAAATTCTTGCACAAGACAGAGTTCTTGAAAGTCATAGCTGAACAATTATGCAACTGACTGACCAACCTCTTTGGGAGAAAGCTTTAGGGACTTGGGCTACTCCTGACTCTGAGACAGACTCATAAATGCTAAGCAACTAAAATACCTGCTTATTGATAGTAAAATTTATTTTCACAGGGGAAATAGGGAGTGCGACACGTGGCAGTTAGCAGTCTACTACTGATTCTATTACTGCTATAGCCAGAGAAACCAGCTGATGTGTCAGACATGTTAAAAAGTGAAAGTTTGCCACTGTGTTATGTTTGCTGTAGCTTTCTCCCCAAGCTTCTATAATGATGCTTGTTACACAGTAATAAGGGCAAGGCAGGGGCTTAGGAATTCAATTTTCTACAGGGTCCTTTCAATTCAGCCATACACTGACCTATTCTCTAATGGAAATAGCCGGAGAAATACAAATATCAAGACTGAGAACATCAAAGGCCTTGCTGGAAAAGCCCCCACACAGAAAAAAGTGTGGGTGTGAATCCTTCCACTCTGGAAGGGTAAAAGCCTGAGCTGATGATACTGGAGGAGACACTCAAGTCTTTAAAGAAGTGAAACAAGTATAACAGAGTTGACACAAAGATTACCAAATAGCCTTTCCCTTAGAACTAATGCTAAATTTGTGGTTTTGATTTGAAAGGTACAGAGAGACATTATGAAGTTTTTTGTAAAAAAAAAAAAAAAAAAGGAAAAAAGCATGACCATTTGTCTCTAATCTTCTCTAAAAGAAAAAGTTATTTGCTTCTAATCTGGCTTTTTCTTTACTTTTTTTCCTCCTTAGAAACTGTAATGCTTGTTTTTAAATTTTAGGAAGATGTTTCATATTCTTCAGAATATTGTCTAATGCATATAAAAAGTACTGAACCATTTTTCTCTGTTCTTTTTAAGTACAATTGTGTTCCTTAGAATGTGTAACCTGGACTTCCCTGGTTGTCCAGTAGTTAAGACTCTGCACTTCCACTAAGGGAGGCACTGGTTTAATCTATAATCAGGGAACTAAGATGCCACATGCCCTGTGGTGTGACCAAAAAAAAAAAAAGTAAAAATTATTCTCACAGAATGTATATAACCTTTCCTGCCTACCCACCTTCAACTTAACCTTAAATTTACATATCTACATTTTAACCATATTGTCAAAATTCAGTTTAAAGTCATGTTTCTTCTTCAAAATTGTTTAAATCCACCTTTCTCAAGGCAGTAATCATCTTTTACCTGGTATTATACTTGTCTACCTATGACTTTTCTACTACACATGTTTCTTTGAGAAAGAATATAAATGATAAGAGTGTGGACTTTGGAGTAAGAATATTCTGATTTCAAATCCTTGTTCTGTCTTAAACTGCAAGTAAGGGCTAAATAACTTAGAACAAATTATTTCACTTCTCTGACGTTCAATTTTCTAATCTACAAAATGGTACCATCACTTCACAGGTAAGGCTTAAACGAAATCATGTGTCTGTGCATACTTTTTTCTTTCTATATACCTGACAGTATCATAGGAGTTAAGAGAAATATGTTTACAGAATAGACAAAAATAAATAAGGTAGTAAAAATGGGGAAGTTGTAAGACATGGCTTGGAAAAGGATTTCCTCAATTTTTCCCAGTTTAAATTAGAAGTATATATCTATACCATCATTCAGGCAGTTAGTGCATTGTACTGAGTGCAAATGAACATAATTCCAAGTATCCTACTCGATCTAATGACTAAAAATACTGGTCTGATATTATTTTATAACTATTATTCTTACACTCAGTGTCACAGGTGCTTTAGAGGCTAAATCTAAATTTATTAAAGAGTGAAAACACAAAAACTAGAAACTTACGGACTGGTTTATACATGGCACTCTTTGAATGCTTTCGTGTTCAGTCACATCTGACTCTTTTTGACCCCACGCAGTGTACCCTGCCAGGCTCCTCTGTCCATGGAATTTTTCAGGGAAGAATACTGGAGTGGGTTGACATTTCCTGCTCCTGGGAGTCTCCTGACCCATGGATTGAACCTGCATCTCCTGCACTAAAGATGGATTCTTCACCGCTGAGCCATCAGAGAGGCCCTTATACATGGCACATATAAAGTCTACTATAAAACTAGCATCGATACCCTTGAATGTAAACTCTTTTCTCAGTATTTGTTAGTCACAAGTGTTTTGGAAGTACTTTATTTTTTCATAAAGGTGCTCCAAGGATTGTAATGAATACCCCTCTTAGTAGCTTTTATTGCTAGAGTTCTGGTGTCTGTATTGTAAGAGTTATGTTGGAGTAACTGAGCCCAAATACCCCTACTCTGAGAATTGCTCTCAATCCACAAGACACACACACATACACATTCCATGACTCATCATGGCCTTCTGGACTGCTTATTACCTAGCCTTTCTCACTCCCAACCACAATAATTAGGCCAGTACTGGTACATCTCAAGCTAGCGATATTATCTTTCTCCTAAAGAACATACAAATGGTATCCATAAATTCCAGTTAGTAAGCTTCCTATAAACAAGTCTGGGGATTCCTATTGTTATGCTCATTTTCTTCCTTATATTTACAGAAATACAAGTAATCTGTTCAACAGATAGAAAGAAGTGAAATGGGCATGAAGAGGGAGAAAGACTAATATAGCTCAGATGGCCCCTGAGAGACTGAGAGGAAGAAAAAGCATCCTTGATTCTGGCAACATTCCAACTCTCATTATATTCCCTTAATGCCCATAAAAAATAATAAAGGAGCAAAAACAAATTTGTAAAATAAAAAATACCCTCCCTCCCACACACACTTAGCAGTAGTAGTACTCTTGTATGCAAATCCTCTTCTGAGTATTTGTTAAACACCACACTATTAAAAAAAAGTACAACAGACATTAAGAGACGTAAACAGACACAAGAAACACATTAAAATTAAAACAGCATAAGACAGTGCCCCAAACTCAGTGAGTATTTTATGTATTCTAATTTTAATACCTCTCTAGCTGATTGTGTAAGAAGTAATCTATCACGTTGTATGCATTAGCTCAGTCATCGTGGAGATAAAAAGGTAAAGCCATCCTGGAACAGGAAACCAATATTCTTCCTGTTTAATCAACAAATCTAAAAATTTATTCTTTTCAACTATTTACTCTTGTTCTTGTCCACCACAACATGGTGCTCCACATGTTCCGCACAGTTTTATGACAAAGAGAAATTTTTCATGAGCCATTTTTGTATCCCCACCCCCTTAAAGAAAGAGGGAGGAAAAACTGTTTCATACAGAAGGCGTTAGTTGTATGAATTAGAACTGCCACCTAAGTGTGGGCTAATGTAACCAAGAGGGATTTCACCTACATCCATTCAGTCAGTTTATGGGGGTTTAAAGAAATTCCAAAGAGTCATCAGAAGAGGAAAAATAAAGGTAATGCTTTTTGCCACACAGGTAGAATCTTTGAAAGTATGTGTAATATGTAAAACATTTTGACACCCCCATCATATTTTTCCAGAATTAAAAGTATAAATTGCCTCTCTTGTTCTAGAGCTTCCTATCTGCCTCTCTAATCACTACTCACAGTAACCTCAACTCCTGCCACAATGTACAAGATACAACTCTTGTCTTGCATTGCACTAACTCTTGCACTCGTTGCAAACGGTGCACCTACTTCAAGCTCTACGGGGAACACAATGAAAGAAGTGAAGTCATTGCTGCTGGATTTACAGTTGCTTTTGGAGAAAGTTAAAGTAAGTTTATTCTCTTACTCAAATTATTACATTTAATTTTTCTAACTGGAGTCTGCTTTTTAAATAACAATCTGTTATGCTTTCTCAGAATCCCGAGAACCTCAAGCTCTCCAGGATGCATACATTTAACTTTTACATGCCCAAGGTTAACGTAAGTACAACTTTCTATATTCAATTTAATAAAACTGAAAGTAATGTGAAAACTTACACACTAACTGGATTAACAGCACCTCATCTGAGGAGAAGCAATAGTAACTTCAGTATCTTTTTAAAAAGAATCTCAAGTTTGATAATGGGCTTCTGAAAAATGGCTTTGCAGTTTTTTAAAAATATATACTTATGTATATTTTGGGATATAGGAAATGGGAAAAAAGGAATAATATTCTCACTTTATTGCTGGGATAATATTTTAAAAGATTGTGTTGACTTACTTTTTTATTTAAAAATATAAAACTCTGGAGATAACTTGAGCATATCACTTTACCATTCAAGTTAGCAGAACTGATTTCAGAGGGCCTATCTGCAAAAATCCTTTATTGTTTTAGGAAGGATTCTTAAGGATCTTTCTTCAAGAGGCAGTATAGCACTAATGCATAGCACAGATCCTAGGGCAGATTATTTAACCTGAAATCTCAGCTCTGCCATGTCCAAGCTTTTGTAACCTTGAGCAAGTTACCTATTCTCTTTGTGACACAGTCTCTTATGTAAATGATAATTGTAAATACTTCATATAGTTTTGTGAGAATTAATGAATAAATGTAAAGTACTCAGAATAGTGCCTGGCATTTGGGAAATGCCATATAAGCACTAACAATTAGAAATAATAATAAATACAAAATTCTTCCTGGAGAGTATAGAGTAAAAACTGGGACTTACATATCTTTTATGTCAATAAACCTAGAGACTTCTGATGCTATATGACTTATATTCCAAGACTAAAAGTTCCATCTGGTTGTCTGGGGATTCAGACAGTTAGATAAGCATCATCCAAGCTCCTAGAGATACACTAGGTGTGTCATATTTCCTAGTTGTTATGCCAGTCAAAAGGTAATGGGCAAAACTCTGATCCTAGAAAGAGCTTGTCCTTGGGTGAATAGCCCATAAGAAAACGGTGCTTTAAGGGTCATGGGTGCATTTCCATTGATCACCCTCTTACATCTTTGAGGAAATTAGATATCAAACTACCCTTTGAGACTTCCCTGATGGCTCAGAAGGTAAAGAATCTGCCTGCAATGCAGGAGATCTAGGTTCAATCCCTGGGTCAGGAAGATCCCTTGGCTAAGGGCATGGCAACCCACTCCAGTTATTCTTGCCTGGAGAATCCCATGGACACTGGGACCTGATGGGCTAAGGTACATGGGGTCGCAAAGAGACATGACTGAGTGACTAACACTTTCTTCACCCTTTTTTTCAAACTACCCTTTTCAAAGATGAAAAGGAAATAGGGATGCTCCTCCAACTTAATCAGAGTTACATAACTCTTACTTCCAGTAGCATAAAGACACTAGACTATTTTGAGGGAAAGAGCTCCAAGTTTACGTCAAAAACTTAAGCCTTAAACTTGTTAATTTATAGTAGCAAGTTGAAAGGGCATTAGATGAAAATGTCATTAAGATGTATGTGGTGTACTCCTACCTCTCTCTCTAAAAGTGAGGTAACACCTGATTATGTGCAGGGTGGTAGAATTCTTTGAAATTTAACAGTTTCTAAATGACAACACAAAATCTATCTGAAACTAAAAGTAATGTGATAAACTCCATTCATTAGTCCATTTTACAACTATTCCATGTTTGCAAAAGAATTGAGAGAGGCACAAAAACATTTAATTCAAAGGTTGTTATGATAATGCTATAAAGAAAAAGAACTGATATATAATTCTGTATCCACCTAGTCAGTAGTCTTTTGCCTGGATAATTCCATGGGCAAGGGAGCCTGGTGGGCTATGGTCCATAGGGTCTCAAAGAGTCAGATGTAACTGAGCACACACACACATACACACTATCTGGTCATGTGGCTTTGGGGAAGACATTTAAATTCTGAGATTTAGTTTCCATATTTGTAACATGGTGATAACACAGTGTATTACATATGTCAAAAGGTGGCTGTGAGACTTAAATGGACTTATTTAGGACGAAACACTTTGAAATTATAATATACCATAGAAATATGAAATAATATCATTATATATATGAGTGTGCTTGTGTGTGTACATGTCTAAATCAGGGAGCCTATCCAAAAATCCTTCAAATACTGTAAGCTTTTATTTGATTGAGACATTATGTTTAACAATGCATCTTACTATACTTATTATAGAAAAGTAAAAAATTAAGATGCAGTTTTATGGGCCTTGTTACTTATTACTAAGTAATGGCTTGATATAGTATCAAGTACGACGAGTTGACTCACTAGAAAAGACTCTGATGCTGGGAAAGGTTGGGGGCGGGAGGAGAAGGGGACGACAGAGGATGAGATGGCTGGATGGCATCACCGACTCGATGGACATGAGTTTGAGTGAACTCCGGAGTTGGTGATGGACAGGGAGGCCTGGCGTGCTGTGATTCATGGGGTCGCGGAGAGTCGGACACGACTGAGCAACTGAACTGAACTGACTGATACTATAGTATCAAGCCATTACTAACTAAGTAGTTACAATTAATCTATAAAATGTTGCGATTGTGACAGATTGCATCCAAGAGCTCCCTTTGTTGCTAACATTCTATGATTCATAACTCTTACATTATTAAATATTAGAATCATAGAATGTGAACCTATACTTCCAAATTATGACTACTCTTGGCTCTCATAATTTCTACGCAGACTGGAAAAGAATTCAACCTATATCGGTTATTTGCATTTGGGTGCAGAAATGTTGCCTTTTTTGCAAAGCCAAATTAAGCTGAAATTAATGACTCATTATTTGTTAACTAACAGTTAATGCTAACTATGGGCAGTTAAACTCTAATTTTTCCAGTCTTATAATGTAAACTATATTGACCCATCTTTACAGTAATGCTGAGAAACAGAGAGAACTGGTACAAACTATACACTGTCTCTATTAATAAAATAAATTTTGATATTAATTTCTGATTCTGACCTTTAGTCAGGGCAAATTGATTTGATAATTACTTTTACTACTATTCAAGTCTACAGAATTGAAACATCTTAAGTGTCTACTAGAAGAACTCAAACTTCTAGAGGAAGTGCTAAATTTAGCTCCAAGCAAAAACCTGAACCTCAGAGAGATCAAGGATTCAATGGACAATATCAAGAGAATAGTTTTGGAACTACAGGTAAAATATTACTATATTTGTTCTCCTAGAAATAAAATAAATGGAAGGGCATTTTAATATTGGTAACATTTGGTATTTGTGAAGTACTCATGCATTTAAAGTCCATTATGAATATAAGTCATTTTTATGTTAGGTAACAAATTGTGGATCTGGGAAGTGTAAGTTAGAGGGCTTTCAGCTACCATCCACTCAGGGACAAGCCCCTACCAATGCACTCTGTCACCCCTCACATTAACACAAAACTGGGATTGGGAGAAGACACTGAATTGAATTTCAAAGAAAGGAGACAGGTGTCATTATATACAGTAAGCCCTCTACATATGAACCTTTAAGTTGTGGACTTTCAAAGATGTGAATGTGTATTCACATGTCCAGTCACAAAAGTAAGTTCACATGTCTGGCATACATTGTCACTTGCCTGCATCCTCTCCAAGTGATTGTGCTTGGGGACTTTATTGTATAGTACTGTACAGAGTACAGTAGTAGTGGGTATCTTTGTTTCAAGCCCAGGATGTCTAGATGCAAGTGTAAAAGCAGCAGTATAGAGCTGACTGTGTTAAGTTGTGCTGTGTTAACCTAGGCTAACTCTGTAGGACTTACAAACAAAATTCAACTTACAAACCCGCTCTTGGAACAGAACTCATTTGGATGTACGGGACCTACTATATTTTTTAATTTTTTCAGATCATCTTCCAGAATAGCTAATTCTGATTACCCAAATTACTTTTTAAATGGGATTTTCCTATCATTTGGTAGAAGAACTAAGAGATTTGTCTAAAAAAATGGCAACCAGTAAAATGGCCAATGGACCAGATAATTAACTTTTTATTTAGAGGTAATACTCACTTTCAGGACCTTAAGAATTTTAAATGCATAGGAAGCATGAAATATACAAGGAACTTGGGTGATGTGAGAGATTCATGGCTCTCTTTCCTCATCCATCTGTCAAAGTACAAAATTCATTAATTAATAGACATCCTAAATAAAAAGCACAAGTTAAACTACTGCTTGTATGTCACTATCTGGATATCATAACATACACTAATTTAGGCACATAATTTTGGTCATTTGAAGAAAATGTGAATGTTAATATGTTTAATATACTTGAAAATAATGGCCATAACTCTATAAGACTTGAGCGGAAAATAACTGTATATAATGTAAACTACTTTGCACTAAAACAAAATGTTTTCTTTTATAGGGATCTGAAACAACATTCACATGTGAATATGATAATGCGACAGTAAAGGCTGCAGAATTTCTGAACAAATGGATTACCTTTTGTCAAAGTATCTACTCAACAATGACTCGATAACTAAGTGCCTCTCATTTTAAACTATCAGGTTTTCTATTTATTTAAATATTTAAAATTTATATTTATTTTTTGATATATGTTTTCCTACCTTTTGTAACTATTAGTCTTATGATGATAAATATGGATCTTTTAAGATTCTTTTTGTAAGCCCTACGGGCTCTAAAAAATTCAGTTAAATTATTTATCCTAAAGTATTTATTTTTATATTGAATTTTTAAATATAATGTCTATGCAGGTCATTGACTAAAATTATTTAATAAAGTTGATGAGTAAAAACAAACTCAGATATTTGTCATTCTGGGAATAGCACAGAATAAGGACGGTCCTGTAATATGGCCACAGGTATATACTGTAAAAATTTCCCCAAGCAATTTTGGAAGAGATATTCATGTGGGAGCCCATTCACTAAAGAATGGGAATTACTGAGATATTCTGGGGAGTTATTAGATAATGACCCTGAAGGATCCTGTAATTCTGAAACTCCAATGTGAGTCATCAGTCAGAATGGGGACTTAGCCTGATGAAATACTAGCTTGAGTCCTTCTCCGGAGGGCTCAAAGGGATCACAAAGCCTCCTAGCACATCTCCATAGCACAGCTGACTGACAGTCTCTAGCTACTGCCATTTGCATTTAAATTACATGGGCAACAGAATATCTTAACTGTCTCATCCCAGGGATCTACCAGTTTTACTGTTCCCTGTCCTCATTAGTCTGGAGAGTACTTGATCATCTTACTATTTCAAAGAATACCATGCTGGTCAGTGACATTGGTGGTGTTATGTTAACTGGATTTGCTGACAAGAAACAGGTAGGAGTAGTAAACGAATAAGGCATATGTGGGGTAGAAGAAGGGCAACAAGTTCAGGGATGTGTCACAAAAAGAAGCTTCTAAGGGTCCAGTAGTGTCTTGAATGTCAGGAGTTTCCTTTAAAGTGGAAGACAAGGTTCTGTGTCTTGAAAGGCCAACTGCAAAGAAGTACAAAGCTTGGTGGACCTCTGGAATTTGAAAATGTGCTACATACACTATACTGACCCGTTTTTGAAGGGTAACTCTATAAGTCTGTCAATTTTCAGTAAAGCCCCCAGCAAGAAAGGGCTATATTGCAGGTCCAGGCCTCAATTCAAGTTCCTCAGCCACATGAGATATATGACCCAGAAGACCCACTGGTATTCAAAGTGTTTGTGATAGAGGTGTTGTTAAAAGCCTCTAGAAAGTCCCTGAAAGATAACGACCACACAGTTCTATAGTTTTTAGAAAGACCACACCCTACTCTGCAGATAATTCTCCATTTAAAAGCAAAATCCTGGTAGAGACAAATGTCTGACCACAGGACACCAAAGGATTCTGCAACCTGAACTGCCCATCACGAACTAGTTATTAACTGATGGACAGAAACATAACACTGGGCAACACAGCAGCATTTCACTACAAAATGCAAGTGAGGAGGCCTAAAGAGATCCAAGAAGGACAAGACAATTTCATAAACAAGCAGTTTAGATTCTCACAGTACCTGGTTTAACCCCTCTCCCTTAGCCCACTTCTGCGGCTTCTTGGGGGAGTTCCCTAATACAAGAGAGACAAGAGCACGGTTCACAAACATATCTGTACCGGATGCTGGTGTCAGCCAGAATGGATGATCCCAGAAGAATAACCCTATTCAAACTTGGTTGCCCGTTTCATGTTTAAAGAGAAATGGACAGAGGTTTGGATCTAGAATAGACTGACTTGTGGAATGTGATGAATAAGACTTCCAGATGACTGGGGATATGAAGAAAAAATGTAAAATTAGTGACAAGAAGTTCTGGAGAAGAGGTATGTAATGGCTCTCTTTGAATGGGCAGAGGATCTGAAGATATTAATGAAGGCTTTCATTATTCAGGTGGACAAGATAACCCTTTCTGAGGATGTCAGTCAGTCTCTTTCCTTGGCCAATCCAGTGCTTATTCAATAGGTCCACAAACAAAACTCTACGGTAACAAGTATGGAAATAAAAAAAGAGCTCAACAACATGGTCGTTCACTTACAAATGCTAACCTGGCTACTGTCACTGTGAGTACTCAAGCTCCCCAAAGCATAAGTCAATTCTGAGTTTTCAGTATAGCATCATTCCCTAAAAGAACCAGTTGGGATTGATTATACTGGACCTCTCATACCGTGGCATGAACAGTATTTTGTCCTCAAAAGGACATATTGATGCTTCAAACACAGATTTTCTTTCTTTTTTGCCTCAAGTGTTCTGCTCTGTAAATCTTGTTACTAGATTTACAAAATGTCTAATCCATCACATCGCTGCCTCCAACCAAAGTGTATAGTATGGCAAAAGAAGTGTGGCAATAGGATCAAGCCCATGGATTTCGCTGCTCTCTCTACAGGCTCCATTATTTAGAAGCAGTTGGCTTGGTTAGACAGAGAAATGCCCTGTTGAAGATTCAGTTAGGGCATCTACTTGGAAACAATATTGTGAGGGTCAAATGAAGAATGCTCTATTAGTGTTAAATCAGCAGCCAATATATTGTACAGTCTCCCCCAGATCCCAGGTTGAGGAATAAAAAAGTACAAGTAAAAGCAGTCCATCTCATTATTATACTAAATGACTCATGTGAAAAAAATTTTCTTTACCTCCCATTAATGAAATCTTAGCTTAGTTGATTTTATGGTCCTACTGCTTAAAGGGGCGGGAATATTAACTTTTATCATAAAACTGATTAAATGGGAGCTGAAACTACCTTTGGGGCATTTAGGGGTTTTTCATGCAGTTGAACCAATAGGTACATATTGTACTAGCAGAGTAACTGATTTTGATGACAAGAAAAAAATCAACTTCCCGCTATACAACAAAGGCAGCTGATACATAACAGGTAACACTATTTGGAACCCTGGAAGCTCAGTGGGGCAGCACTTCACTTCCTCTTCCCAATTGTATTGATCAGTGGAAAATTGTACCAATCCCCAAAATGCAAGAATACCAAAGACTCGGATTTCACAGAATAGAGAATTTGGAGTTTACCACCAGGTAAAGAATTCTAGGTCACTGACAGTGGAGCAGGACGTGTGCTCATCTTCTCGTGTGAGAACTCCAAAATTGCAACTCACTGCTGAATAACCATTGACAGAATGTTGGACCCCACCAAAAAAAGATACCCCATATCCAAGGGCAAATGAGAAGCCCCAACAAGATGGTAGGAGGGGGAAAATCGTGTTTAGAATCAAAACCCCATACCCACCAGAGATGCTTGGAGGGCTCAAACAAAACCTTGTGTGCACCAGGACTCAAAGATCCCACAAAGACTGAGCCAGACCTGCTTTTGAGTGTTTGAGTATCTCGTGGCATGGGTCAGCCACCAGTGGCCTGCTGCGGGGACAGGGGCTCTCTGGCTGCAGCAGACCTGGAAGGAATGCCATGTGGCCTAAGTCCTCTTGGAGGAGGCCGCCATTAACCCCACTATAGAGCCACTGAGCATATGACCTACAGACTGGAGAACAATTATACCAAAGAAGTTCTCACACTGTTAAAGTTCTAGGAGCCACAACAGATTTCCCAACCTGGGGATCCAACAAAGGGACTGAAAAACCTCAGGGAATTTGACTTTGGAGGCCAGTGGGATTTGATTACAGAACTTCCACACAACTGGGGAAACAGACTCTTGGATGGCAAAAATGAAACCTTGTGCACACCAGGGCCCAGGAGAAAAGAGTGGTGACCTCACAAGAGACTGAGCCAGACTTGCCTGTGAGCGTCCAGGAATCTGCAGCAGAGGCGTGGATCAATAGTGGCCTGCCATGGGGTCAGAGGCACTGAATACAACAGTGCTGGCATAAATCTTTTTGAAGGGGATCCCATAGTTTGGCCTCACTGCATCAACAGATGGGCCCCACTCCATCAACAAAAAATTGGATTAAAGATTTATTGAGCATGGCCCTGCCCATTAGCACAAGACCCAGATTCCTCCCATCAGGGAGCTTCCACAAGCCTCTTACCCTTATCCATCAGAGGGCAGACAGAATGAAAACCACAATCAGAGAAAACTAACCAAACTGATCACATGGATCACAGCCTTGTCTAACTTAATGAAACTATGAGCCATGCTGTGTAGGGTCACCCAAGATGGATGGGTCATGGTGGAGAGTTTGGACAAAAACGTGGTCCACAGGAGAAGGGAATGGCAAACCACTTCAGTATTCTTGCCTTGAGAACCCCATGAACAAGCAAAAAGACATGACACTAAAAGATGAACTCCCCAGGTCAGCAGGTGCTCAATATGTTACTGGAGAAGAGTGAAGAAATAGCTCCAGAAAGAATGAAGAGATAGAGCCAAAGCAAAAACAACACGCAGCTGTGGAAGTGACTGGTGATGGAGGTAAAGTCCGATGCTGTAAAGAACAACATTGCATTGGAACCTGGACTGTTAGGTCCATAAATCACGGTAAATTGGAAGTGGTCAAACAGGAAATGGCAAGGGTGAACATCAACATTTTAGGAATCAGTGAACTAAAATCGACCGGAATGGGCAAATTCAGTTCAGTTCAGTTCAGTTCAGTCGCTCAGTCGTGTCCGACTCTCTGCGACCCCATGAATCACACCACGCCAGGCCTCCCTGTCCATCACCAACTCCCGGAGTACACTCAAACTCATGTCCACAGAGTCGGTGATGCCATCCAGCCATCTCATTCTCTGTCGTCCCCTTCTCCTCCCGCCCCCAACCTTTCCCAGCATCAGAGTCTTTTCCAGTAAGTCAACTCGTCGATGACGATTATATATACTACTGTGAGCAAGAATCCCTTAGAAGAAATGGAGTAGCTCTCAAGTCAATGCAAGAGTCCAAAATGCAGTATTTGGGTGCAATCTCAAAAATGACAGAATGATTTCTGTTTGTTTGCAAGGCAAACCATTCAATATCACAGTAATCCAAGTCTACGACCCAACCACTGATGCCAAACAAGCTGAAGCTGAATGCTTTTATGAAGACCTACAAGACCTTCTTGGAAGAAAAGCTATGACCAACCTAGACATATTAAAAAGCAGAGACATTACTTTGCCAGAAAAGGTCCATCGAGTCAAAGCTGTGGCTTTTCCAGTAGTCATGTACAGCTGTGAGAGTTGGACTATAAAGAAAGCTGAGCGCCAAAGAATTGATCCTTTTGAACTATGGTGTTGGAAAAAACTCTTGAGAGTCACTTGGACTGCAAGGAGATCAAACCAGTCCATCCTAAGGGAAATCAGTCTTGAATATTCATTGGAAGGACTGAGGTTGAAGCTGAAACTCCAATACTTTGGCCACCAGATGTGAAGAACTGACTCACTGGAAAAGACCCTGATGCTGGGAATGACTGATAGCAGGAAGAAAAGATGACGACAGAGGATGAGATAGTTGGATGTCCTGGACTTGATGGACATAAGTTTGAGTAGGCTCCGGGAGTTGGTGATGGACAGGGAAGGCTGGTGTGCTGCAGTCCACAGGTCACAAAGAGTCGGACACGACTAAGCAACTGAAGTGAACAAGACTTTCTAGAACTAACACCAAAAAAAGATGTTCTTTTCATCATAGGTGACTGGAATGCAAAAGTAGGAAGTCAAGGGATAACTGAAGTAACAGGCAAGTTTGGCCTTGGGAGTACAAAATGAAGCACGGCAAAGGCTAATAGAGTTTTACCAAGAGAACACACTGGTCCTAGCAAACACTCTCTTCCAACAACACAAGAAATGACTCTACACTGGACATCACCAGGTGATCAATATTGAAATCAGATTGATTATATATTCTTTGCAGCCAAAAATGGAGAAGCTCTACACAGTCAGCCAAAACAAGACTGGGAGCTAACTGTGGCTCAGATCTTGACTCCTTATTGCAAAATTCAGACTTAAATTGAAGAAAGTAGGGAAAACACTAAAACATTCAGGTATGACCTAAATCATCTCTTACGATTAAACAGTGGAAGTGACAAATAGCTTCAAGGGACTAGATCTGATAGACAGAGTGCCTGAAGAACTATGGATGGAGGTTCATGACATTGTACAAGAGGTGGTGATCAAAACTATCCCCAAGAAAAAGAAATGGAAAAAGGAAAAATGATTGTCTAAGGAGGTCTTACAAATATCTGAGAAAAGAAAAAACGCAAAAGGCAAAGGAGAAAGGAAAGATACACCCATCAGAATACAGAGCTCCAAAGAATAACAAGGAGAGATAAGAAAGCCTTCCTCAGTGATCAAAGGAAAGAAATAGAGAAAAACAATAGAATGGGAAAGACTAAAGATCTCTTCACAAAAATCAGAGATACCAAGGGAGTATTTCATGCAAAGATGGGCACAATAAAGGACAGAAACAGTATGGACCTGCAGAAGAGAAGATACTAAGAAGTGGCAAGAATACACAGAAGAATTATATAAAAATGACCTTAATGACCCAGATAATCATGATGGTGAGATCACTCACCTGAAGCCAGACATCCTGGAGTGTGAAGTCAAGTGGACCTTGGGAAGCATCACTACAAAGTTAGTGGAGGTGATGGAAATCCAGCTGAGCTATTTCAAATCCTAAAAGATGATGCTCTCAAAGTCCTGTACTCAATATGCAAGCAAATTTGGAAAACTCAGCAGTGCCCACATGACTGGAAAAGGTCAGTTTTCATTTCAATCCCAAAGAAAGGCAATGCTAAAGAATGTTCAAACTACTGCACAATCACACTCATCTCACAGGATAGCAAAGTAATGCTCAAAATTCTCCAAGCTAGGCTTCAACAGTTTGTGAACTGAAAACTTCCATATGTTCAAGGTGGATTTAGAACAGGCAGAGGAACCAGATATCAAATTGCCAACATTCATTGTATCATGTAAAAAGCAATAGAATTTCATATGAATATCTACTTTTGCTTTAGTGACTATGCCAAAGTCCTGACCTGTGTGGATCACAACAAACTGTGGAAAATTCTGAAAGAGATGGGAATACCAGACCACCTTACCTGCCTCCTGAGAAATCTGTATGGAGGTCAAGAAGCAACTGTTAGAACTGGACATGAAACAATGGACTAATTCCAAATTGGCAAAGAAGTACATCAAGGCTGTATACTGTCACCCTGCTTATTTAACTTATATGGAGAGTACATCATGCGAAATGCTGGACTGGATGAAGCACAAGCTGCAATCAAGATTGCTGGGGAAAGCATCAATAACCTGATATGCAGATGATACCACCCTTATGGCAAAAAGCAAAGAGAAACTAAAGAGCCTTTTGATGAAATTAAAAGAGAAGAGTGAAAAAGCTGGCTTAATACTCAACACTCAAAAAACTAAGATCACGGCATCTGGTCCCATCACTTCATCGCAAATAGATGGGGAAACAATGTAAAGAGTCATAGACTTTATATTCTTGGGATTCAAAATCACTGCAGATGGTGACTGCAGCCATGAATTTAAAAGACACCTGCTCCTTGGAAGGAAAGTTATGACAAACTTAGCATATTAAAAAGCTTTGCCGACAAAGGTCCATCTAGTCAAAGCTGTGGTTTTTCCAGTAGTCATGTATGGATATTCGAGTTGGACCATAAAGAAAGCTGAGTGTTGAATAATTGATCCTTTTGAACTGTGGTGTTGGAGAAGACTCTTCAGAGTTCCTTGGACAGCAAGGAGATCAAACCAGGAATATTCATTGGAAGGAGTGATGCTGAAGTTCCAATACCTTAGCCACCGGATGCGAAGAACTGACTCCTTAGAAAAGATTCTGATGCCGGGAAAGACTGATGGCAGGAGGAAAAGGGGATGACAGAGGATGAGATGGTCAGATGGCATCATGGACTTGATGGACATGAATTTGAGCAAGGTCTGGCAGTTGGTGATGGACAGGGAATCCTGTTGTGCTGCAGTCCATGAGGTTGCAAAGAGTCGCCATGACTGAACTGAACTGAAAGAATTCTACCTAGCCAAAAGAATGGTCGAGGATAATAGTAGATAGTAGAGGATAATATTCATGGAAAGAATATTGGAAGAATGCAGCTATGATTACCAAATTCCATGACTATGAACTTTCAACTTTCATGACTATCAGCTTTGTTGGCTATTCAGTGGAGACCCAGATAGTTATATTTATTTTACCTGTTATCCTTTTTGTCTCCCACTATGTGAAATGGGACTTCACATAGTCTCTATTTTTGTCTAAAATACTGGTTGCATGCCTAGTATTTTAAGTTTCAGGAAAGTATCACTGAATGGGCATTTGCTCACAATGATACCAAAATTGATGGTATTTCAAATGTCTTCTTTGTCTGGGATACAGATTTTTCTCCAAAATGAAAACAGAGGGTAAATGTTAAGGAACAAAGGGTGTCCTGTGTCAGATATTTCCATTTTCCCCCTGACAACTCAACATCCTTCTCTACTCTGCTAAGTTGACTTATGTAAACCATGTCAATGTGCTTTCCTATCTGGTTTTTTTCTAGTTTAATTTGTCCAAGTCTCTGGTAAGAGATGGAAGGATCGCCTCAGGATGGCCTCAAGATGGCTGACCAAAAGTCATACTCCTTTCAAAATAGCCCGTTCTTTTTGACCCTGTCATTCAAGTTTCTAGGACTATCCTCCTCCCTTCAAGTGTAAGTGCGGCACCAGTTTCACTGTGTGAAGAGAGCAACAAATGTAGGCAGGGTCTTACAAGTTATATTCCTCACAAGAAAGAATGTAGATAACAGACACCCTAGCTTTTCTGCCTACGGTATTTTCCAAATTATGATACAAGGAACTAGAACTCAAGTGGCACACCTATAAGGAAATAAAGGTAGGAGTTCAGGGTTGTCAGAGTGTTTGGGACTTGAGAAGTAAATCAGAGGGAACTGTGAAGGACCCTATTGATACATTTATATACAAATTCCCTCCAAGGGCTGATCTACCACCTTCACATGTAAAAGACAAGACACCTTCCAACCAAGGAAGAAATGGCAGAAAAAAGCAGGTATGAGGCAAAAGAGGTTTGTGGTGCTGAAGAGACACAGATTGGAGTTTAAGTTCTGCCATGGGGGAGGGGTCTAGTAAATATATCAGGATTTAAGGTGAGAGAAAAGGGGCAAGCCTGTAGGCAAATGAGCCTTAGAATAAGAACATATGAAATATATCAGCTCTAAAAAAGTCTAAAGCCAGGATTCAACAGAATGAAGGGTGACTGCCATCCTACTTGCCTTTCAAGAAAACATAAACTACTTTAAAGATAACATCATCAAATTCACATCAGCACCTCTATATTTCCATCCACATTTCACCAAAAAATTATGAGGCATGCTAACAAACATACACACACACATTCAAAATTATGAGGCAAATAAACATCTTAAACAAAGATCTCAGTATAGTTATAAGTCACAGACTGTAAAATAACTAACATTAAAATATGTTCAAGAAAATAGAGATCTGGTTCTAAAATACAGATGAAAATGTGAATTTATGCAGAAAATTTAAAAAAAAATCTAATGAACATTCCAGAATTGAGAAATATAGTATCTGAAATCAAGAAATCACTAGATGTGTTTAATGGCATACTAGACATAGCAGAAAACTAGAATAGTGATCCAAAGACAGGCTAATAAAAACTATCCAAACTGAAGACCAGATGAAAAGAAAGTAGGAACAAAAAAAAATCAGAAACGAGTGTAATATATTAAAAAGATCTAATACAGAGATAACTGGAATCACAGAAGTAAAGAGAAAGAAAGAGGAATAAGCTATTTATGAAGATATAATGGCTAATAATTTTCATAAACAATTAAAAGAACTTACCTACAGATTAAAGAAACTAAGGAAAGCCCAAGCAGGATATATACAAAACAACAAAAACCTACAGAAATCTCTCAAATCCCCACCAAAGGAGATCAAAGCATTTGAAAGCAATGACAAAAATTCAGTGGGTAAAAAGGCAATGTCTTCAGCAGAACAATAAAATCATTGGCTAATTTTTCAACATTTATGGATGTTGGAAGACAATGGAATGGCATATATATGATGAAACAAACAAAACACAATTAATCTGGAATTCTTTTCAGAATTTGTAAAGAAATCTAGGTGAAATGGACATTTCAGACAAAATGCTGAGAAAACTAGTCAAAAGCAGGCCTAAACTACAAGTGCCTCTAAAGAATAACTTCAGATTCAAGAGAAAAATTCCAGATGGAAGCAGAGACTACAAAAAAAATAAGAGTACCACATTGGGTAAATAGTTTTTAATTAAGATGACAATATATTTTGTGGCATTTTAACACATGCACAAGTGAAATATTTGACAACAAAAGAACTAAGGGCAAAAGATAAAATAATGGCATTAAAATGTTATATTAAAAACTTGTATCATTTGGGAGGTGCTAAAAGAATGAAGTTTAGGTAGACTGTAGTGAGTCAAGTTTATATATTAAAATATATGGTAACCTCTAGAAGAATAGTATACTAAAAAGTAATAAAGGAGAAAGTATAATATTAAAAATATACCTTAAAAAGATAAGAAAAAAGGGATTAAGGGAAACTATAGGAACAAAGAATAAATGAGACAAATAGAAAACAAATAGCAAGAAAAAAGATTTAAATAAAATTCTATCAATAATCTCATTAAATATAAATAAACTAAAATCTCTGATTTAAAAAAAAGATTGCAATTTAAAATAAAAACCAATGTATTGGGAGTTTGGAGTTAGAGATGCAAGCTATTATATATATAGAATGGATAACAAAGTCCTACTGTGTAGCACAGGGAACTATATTCAATATCCTGTGATCAACCATAACAGAAAAGAGTATCAAAAAAGAATATAAAAATAGTTGATCCTATTAAATTTTTTAAAAGATATAAAAGTAATCATTTTAACAAACATCTATTGACTACTTGTTTAAAACAAACCAATCCCAAATATACACTGTTCATTAAAAAAATACTTCAAATAAAAAGACAAAAAAAAGGTTAAATGTATAAGGATGATAAGGATATATAATGCAAACAATACTCAAAAACAAATTTAAAAATCCCTGGAATTATAGAGTTATTTAGCTTTATTAATTTTAAGAAGAGGACATTAAACAAGATTTATAATCAGAGATAAACAGAAGAATTTCATAATGATACTTTATTCCACAAGAAGATATAGTAATTCTAAATCTGATTCATCAGGTAATTCCACAGTTTCAAAACATATAGAAGACTTCTGCTTCCAGTCTTGACAGAACAATTAGTACCAGACTAATCTTTCATAAATAACTATTAAAGTAGAGCATCAAAGAACAAGCAGCAGAAAATGTGATGCCTAAGAAACCAGACATAAAGTTGAGCCTTACACAGATCATAGTAGCCTCATGGAGCTAAAGAATCAGAGAATTTAAAGGTTACTGAAGCAAGTGAAATTTGTGGCACAACATACTGGAAATATAAGATAGTGGTACAGAGAAGGCGCTACCGAAGTATGTATAGAAAATTCATTCACTCATTTGTTCATTATTTTGTTGAATACTAAGCTGTGTCTGTTTTAGTAGTGAGAGTCCACAAGCCTAGACAAAGAGCAGCTAACAAGCAAATATACTGAAAAACTGACCTAAACAAGCACTGAAACTTCCATAGAATTAGAAGCTCCATTTCCAAAAAGTCAGACTAGAGAAACTTGTTGAACAACTTGGGAATTTCGTAGAAGCCCTAGAAAGTACCTTAGAAGTTGGACTAACCTAGCCCTAGTGTAAAGGCTAGTCTAGAAAGCTTAAAAGCAAGCCTTGAAAGGTTATTCACAAATAAATTAATTCCATTCCAAAACAAAATTAAACATTGTCTAAAATAAGCCAACAAAACACAGAAAGTCAACAATGCAGCTTCAATAATATCCAGGATAAACCAACATGGAAGGAAAACGTGACCTATAACCAAGAGAAAAATAGCTCAAAAGAAGCAGAAAAAAAATGACAGAGGTGATGGAATTAGCTATTATAAATATGTTCAATATTTAAAAGTCAAGTTGAACACAATGAGGGAACAAAGAGGGAATCCAACAGAAACAGAAATTATAAAAATGAAAATTATTTTTTAAAAAACTGCAAAAATGAACCAAAGTCCTAAAACAGAAATGTTAGAACTGAAACAAAATATGAAATTTAAAAATTTACCAGGTAGGCTTAACAAGAAATTAGACACTGAAGAAGTTCAATGAGCTTAAACACACTATCCTAGAGAAACTATCAGAACAAAGAACAAAGAGAAAAAGGTAAACTCAATGATTTGTTGGATAATATCAAGTGATTTAACATATATGTAAATAGAAGTACCAGAAAAAGAGGACAGAAACATTTTGAAGAAATAATGGTCCAAAGCAATGGAAATTGAATCTATAAACATTCCCATAAAGATGGTGCAAAATACTGGAAATTGAGTCTGTAATTCAAAACATTCTCATAAAGAAACTCCAGGTCTAAACAGCCTTTCTGTTACATTCTTTCATACATTAAAAAAAAAATACTAGCAATATTATATAAGCAATGTGAAAGTATAGAAAAAGAATAGACACTTCAAAAATCACTCTATTTTTGTTGCTGTTCTGTTGGTCAGTCCTGTCTGACTCTTCGCAACCTCATGGACTGCAGCACTCCAGGCCTTTCTGTCCTTTACCATCTCCCAGAGTCTGCTCAAACTCCTGTCCATCGAGTTGGTGATGCCATCCAACCATCTCGTCCTCTGTTGTCCCCTTCTCTTCCTGCCTTCAATCTTTCCCAGCATTGGGGTCTTTTCTAAAATTATTTCAAAAATCACTCTATTAGGCCAGAAAATCTTGACACCGAGCTAACATTTTCAGTTCAGTTCAGTTTCAGCCTCTCAGTCATGTCCAACTCTTTGTGACCCCATGGACTGTAGCACACCAGGCTTCCTTGTCCATCACCAACTCCTGGAGTGTACTCAAATTCATGTCCATTGAGTGGGTGATGCCATCCAACCATCTCATCCTCTGTCATCTCCTTCTCCTCCTGCCTTCAACCTTTCCCAGGATCAGGGTCTTTTCAAATGAGTCAGTTCTTCACATCTGGTGGCCAAAGTATTGGTTTCAGCTTCAGCATCAGTCCTTCCAATGAATATTCAGGACTGACTTCCTTTAGGATGGACTGGTTCGATCTCCTTGCTTTCCAAGGTATGACTCTCAAGAGTCTTCTCCAACACCACAGCTCAAAAGCATCAATACTTTGGTGCTCAGCTTTCTGTATAGTCCAACTCTCACATCCATACATGACTACTGGAACATTTTAAGAAACAGCAAACAGAAGCCAATAACTCTGCTAAACACAAATGCAAAAAAAAAATCAACAAAAATCAATGTTATATATAAAAGGTAATATATGTGACTACATTGGATTTATTCCAGGAATATAAAATTGATTTGATATTTAAAAAAATGTAATTTATCACATTTAGAAAAAAAAAGAAATCCATATAGATTACATGAATCAATGCAATTGATGTATAAAAATCAGCTAAGGAAATCAAAATAAAAATAATAGTGCTCAAAAAACTAAGAAGATAATTTCCTTAACTGAATATCTTTGTCACAAAACTACAGACAATATGTTAATGATGAAAAATGGACCACTTTCCTCCTAAGTTTAGGACTAAGACAAGGGTGCCCATTACTACTTCTATTCAATGGTATATGGAGGTTCTAACAAATGTAGTAAGACAAGGAAGAGAAATACAAGAGAGGAAGAAGTAAAATTATCATTTTTTCATAGATGTGACTGTACAAATAGAATGTCCGAAAGGATCTGAAACTACAAATACTAGAATTAATGGGTGAACATAGTAAGATTACTAGTAACAAGCTTAGTATACAAAAATGTCAACTGTAGTTTTATATGCCAGAATCAGAGAATATTTTAAAACAGTGCCATTTGCAATAGCACCAAATAATATCAAATGACTTAGAATAAATATTATATATATATATCTTGAGAAGAAATATGAGAAATTAAGACTTAGATAAATGAAAGGATTTACCATGTTCATGAATTTAAGACTATTAGTTCTTCCTAATTTGATCTTCAGAGTTAGTGCAATATGTTTGTGGTGGAGGGGACGGTATGAAACCAAAAAAGTAAAGCTTAAATTTATATGGAAATACAAAGCATGTAAAATAGCCAAGACATTTTTGAAGAAAAGCAAAGCTGGAGGGCTCATATTACCAAATAACAAGACATTAAAAAGCTCATAATAATTAAGCATAGTTGACATAAGGACAGAGCAGCAGAAAAGAATAATACCAACATATATAAGGTTATATGGAGAAGGAAATGGCAATCCACTCCAGTATTCTTGCCTGGAGAATCCTATGGACGGAGGAGCCTGGTGGGCTACAGTCCACGGGGTCACAAAGAGTCGGACACGACTGAGCGACTTCACTTCACTTCACTTTATATAAGGTTATATCAAATCTACAACTTGAATTAGTGGGGAAAGAATAGTCTTCAATAAATGCTACTAGACTAACTGGATACATATATATTTTTAAAATCCTTAAATATTATGTCCAAAAAAAGGGAAAATAATAAGTATTGACAGAATGTGGAGAAAGTGATACCCACAATTGGTGCACTGACAGACAGAATTTGAAAAAAGATGGAGAAATATATCTTCAAGACGGCGATGCAGGAAGTTCCTGAACGTACCTTCTCCCATGGACAGTCCTAATCTACAGTTATAATGGAAAAATTTCCTCTGGAAATAAAACTAAAAATCAGCAAAACCATTTTGCCCTTCACATTAGGTAAATGAGAGGGATGTCACATCAAAGTGGGTAGGAAAAACTAAGAAAATTTTACCACAGCTCCCATCCATTCTGAGGTGATCAACAACCAAGAGAAAACTCAAAAACCTGGAGCTTCTCACTGAGCAGCAGAGGGTTCATACCCCACACTGGATACTGCAACTTTTAAGACCAGCACCAGGGTTTTAAGTCCTTCGAATATCTGAAACAGTCCTTCAAACATTTGAAAACAATGGTTCTTGTAGTCCATGAGACTACAGCTGTGGCAAAATGTGGGCTTCTGTACAGATTCTCCTGCTTCAAGGCCCAGGGCAGAAACAGTCCTTTGCAAAGTGCCTGGACTCTACATAAAGGAGATTCATGTCCTAATTTTAAAGCACTGGTCTGAGGGGGAGTGGCCTGTTAAGATACTTTCCAGGAACAGAGGCTGGTGGGAACCATTTTCCTGCTTCCATTCTGATTTGCTAAAGCCAGAGGACACCACTCACTCTCCCTCTGCTGTGCTTCAGAATGCCAGGATCTCCTGGAGGGGAGATTCCACACACACCTGCTGCCCTGGGGTTTTTGTATCTGGTGACCCAATTTTCATGGCTCCCACACAGGGGATACCCTTTGACCACCTATCTCTGAGACTAGGGGTTTGCTTTCCTGGGTCTTATGGGACTGTACCAATCAGAGAGAGTTTTCTTCGAAGTCTATCACTCACAGGGCACTGGACATGTTTCAGACTGAAATCCCCAGTCTTTCTGACAAAGAGGCCCATTTCCCTGTCCATGAGCTTTGGTCTCAGGAGAAGGCTTCTGGTTTGACACACTTATAGGGATCTACAGAGGTGCTCTCAGGGAACACCAATGGATGCAATCTTCATGCTCTTCCTCTGCCTCAATTCAACTCACTCATATCTTATAGAAGGGAGCTCATACCCTTCTCTAATGCTCTGGTTTTTGCAGCTGCCACCCTTGATTGTCTGAATGTGGAAGTGGGGTGAGACTGGAGGGAGGCTTGCATTCTTGGGTACTACAGGACTGTAACATTGGAGAGACAATTCATGGCAGCCCAGTCCCAAGGCACTACACAGACAGAAGACTGAAATATACCCCCAGACTTCCTGCGAAAGATGCCTACTTGCTAGTCCTGGACTTTTGGCCTTAGGGGCAGACTTTGGGTTTGGCACACATCTAACAGGGGTCCCCAACACCCACTTCCACCACACCTGCTGCAGCCTGTTAGGAACTGGGTTGCACGACAGGAGGTGAGTGGTGGGAGATTGAAGCTTCGTCTTTTGCTCCCCATCACTCATAATACTGGAAGGACTGATGTTGAAGCTGAAACACCAATACTTTGGTCACCTGATGCGAAGAGTTGACTCATTTGAAAAGACCCTGTTGCTGGGGGAAGATTGAAGGCAGGAGGAAAAGGGGACGACAGAGGATGAGATGGTTGGATGGCATCACCAACTCAATGGACATGAATTTGGGTAAGCTCTGGGAATTGGTGATGGACAGGGAGGCCTGGAGTGCTGTGGTCCCTAAGGTTGCAAAGAGTAGGACATGACTGAATGACTGAACTGAATTGAACTCACAGTACTGCCTGAATCATCTGCTTACTGCCTGTACCATCCCTCACCCCACCACCACCATCCAAGGAAAAAGTGTCTTCCATGAAACCAGTTCCTGGTGCCAAAAAGGATGGGGACCACTGATCAACAGGATATGAAGGTGCTCTCAGGAAACGAAGGTCAGAGAAATTCACCTTTGTACTTTCCAACAGCCCTGCTACAGTTCAACGGTATCTCCCCAGAAAGGAGCTTATATACTCGTCTGGAGCCCTGATTTTTATGGATGCTGCCCAGATTGTCTGGCCCTGGGCGGTCAGAAGGGCTCAGGGTCCCACAGAACTATATATATTTGTATACTTTAACTGCTGCTGCTTGAGGGTTTGGATTCCAATCAGCCTAGATTCTATGCCCTGATATCTCCCACTTTGGGACACCCAATCTTGGCATCCCCCCATTTACTGCGATGTATTTAAAAAGGCTTCTTGGATGATCAAAACTAACAAACATTACATATTAATATATGTAGTGCAATTTAAACTACAACTCAAAATAATTCAAAGATCTTAAATGGCAATATCAACTTTCTAGAAGGAATACACCGTTTTAAGCTCTATCATCATGTAACAATACAAATTATAGCTTAGAAAATAATCCAGATTTAAAATACCATAAATAAAGGGATTCCAGGCTCAGCAGAATTTTTATCAACAGAAACATGCATGTTATTTGCAGAAACAAATACTCTTCTGGTAGTCAGGATGCTCTTTTGGTACTACTAAAACTATTTAAACTAAACAAAAATATTTTTGACATCCATTATAACACAAGAAGTGACAGAGTAGAAACATGTACTTTAAATCAACTTAATTTATAGTATGGTATCAGGGTCAAAAAATTTCTGAAGAGGAAATTCTCATGCTTCCTGTTTACTTAACAATATTCTTTCTCCTTTCTCACATCAAAGAATAGTCATCTTATCTAGGAACCATCAATTTCAGCTCATTCTCAAAGAAAATAAACTTGCATCTGAAAGTCACAGTGATCCTTCATTAACTGTTATTATGAAATGAAGCTGGACAACATTCATATCCAGTCCCCATCAATATTTTTAAAGTACTTATTACCTATTATATGTACATATTATCCTAACATTATTTTTCACAAATTTCATCTAAGGTTTTCTTAAAGTAATGCTCACTTTACCTCATGTGCAAAATGAAGTATAATTATCTAAAAATACTTCCCAACTAAAAAATTGTAAGTTTCTGTAACATATAATTAAATGTCTGTTCTACCTTAATAGGCAATAACTTAATATATGATCAATACACTTTTTAAATTAAAATGCACAGAATGCTGCTTTTTAACCTTTTCATACCATGGCACAGATAAAAAACTGGTGTTACTGAACATGAGGATAAGCAATGGGCTGACTAAGGACAGAGTCGAATGTCCTGGCTTCAGCTGTCTCTGGACCTGAGCTCAACTCCTCTCATGAGCACACAAAAATCATAACTATTTACACAACAATCATTGATGAAAAAGACTGGAACCTACCAGAAAAGACTGTCTACAACTTAAGACATACAGAAGGAACAAGTTGAGTAGGAGGGGCGGATTTTCAATAGAGTCAAGTCCAATGCCTCAGGTGGGAAACCCACAGATTGTTGCACAGGTTCTCTCACAGGAGTGGGAGGTCCAAGACTCACATCAAACACCCTGACCCAGGAATCCTGCACCAGGAAGATGAGCCCCCAAAGGATTTGGCTTTAGTTTCAAGAGTACAAGAGGACTGGGGAAAACAGACTTCACTCTTAGAGCACACACAAAATCTCACACACTCTGGGGCCCAGGACAAAAGCAGCAGTTTGATAGAAGCCTGGGTCAGACCTACCTGCTGCTCTTGGAGAGTCTGCCAGAGATGCAGGAGAGAAGTATGGCTCATGCTGGGGACACAGATGCTGGCAGTAGGCAAGCATAGGAGTGCCTTCTACCAAGTGGGATATTGGTGCTGACAGGTGCCATTGTGGAACCATCTCTCTAGCATATTAGCCCCAGAACACAGTCCTGCCCCAATATCTTGTAGGTACCAGTGCTGGCACGCTTCAGGGTAAGCCGCTAAGTGGGCAGGGATACAGCTCCACCTATCACCAGACGGGCTGCCTTAGGACCCAAAGAGCCCACAGCTGCTTCTGGTTATGGCCCAGCACACCAGCCCCAAACACAGCTCCTCCAGCCCCCAAATCTCCTGGGCCCCAGTTCTGCTCCCAGGAAGCCTGCTCTAGCTTTGAGGCCAGCCTCACCTACTCAGGGGTAGACACTAGACACAATAAAACCACAATCCCACAGCCTGTGGACTCAAGTCTTCTGGACTCAGCAGGCCAGACTCTGCCCAAACACCATCTAGGCAACAGTCCTGCCCACTAATAGGCCAGTACAAGTTTTGGAACACTCCAGACCCCTTACCAAACTGAGTCAGGAACCAGTCACCCCAACAACAATCTAATACCTATATTGGGACCCCTAGATCCTGCAACCAGACTCCAGGACCTAGTTCTGCATGCCAGTAGTCCTTCATTAACTTCAGAACGTGATTTCACCTACTAGTGGACAGGCAACAGCTTTGGAGTTTTCTGGACCCTGTCTCTGTCCACCAGGGAGCCAACACTAGTCCCAAGGCCCCCTGGGGTTCTGGAGTCAGCCATCATGTGACCCAGCCCCACCAACCAGAAGCCAGCAGCCTGTGTACAAGGCCTGACCTGGCAATCAACTGGGCTAGTGACCAATAAAGCGTACAAGACTACCCACATAGTCAGCCCACCACAACAGAAGGGCCCTGCAGCCCTCAGAGGGAAGATATAGTTCAGATGACGAGAGGTGGTGTGCTGCTGGGATGCATAGGAGGCAACTTTTCCAAAGTCAGGAAACATAACTAACCTAACAGATATGTAAGTTTTGATTTGTATAAAACAAAAACTTAGGCAAAATGAGGTGACAGAGGAAGATGTTCCAGATGAAGGAACAAGATAAAGCCCTAGAAGAAGAACTAAGTAAAGTGGAGTTTGACAACCTACCTGAGAAATAGTTCAGGGTAGTGATCATAAAAATGATCAAAGAACTTGGGAGAAGAATGGATATGTAGAGCAAGAAGTTAGAAGTTTTTAAAGAGTTAGAAAATATAAAGAACCATCAAAAAGAGAATAACATAACAACTGAAATGAAAAATACACTAGAAAGAATCACTAGTAGCTTAATGATACAGAGGAACAGATCAGCAAGCTAGGAGACAGCAGTAAGAAATCACTGATCAATTTGATATTGAACAGAAAAAAGAAAATAGAAGTAAAAAAATAAGGACATCTTGAAACCTCTGGGACAACATTAAGCACACTAATATTCATACTACAGGGGTCCCAAAAGAAGAAAAAAGAGAGAACAAAGCTGGGAGCATATATATATAGACATAATAATTGAAAACTTCCTAATCTGGGAAAGGAAACAGACATCCAAGTCCAGAAAGCATGGTGTCCCACCCCACACAGGAATAACCCAAAGATGAACACATCAAGACATATTCTGTCATTAAAATGACAATAAAGATTAAAAGCATCAAGGGAAAATCAATAAATAACATATAAGGGAACTTCTATAAGATTATCAGCTGACATTTTAGCAGAAACCCTGCAGGTTGGAAGGGACTGGCACAATATACTCAGTGATAAAAGGACAGAACCTACAACCAAGAAAACTTTACCTGGCAAAGCTCTTACCCATATGTAATGGAGATATCAAAAATTTAACAGATAAGAAAGAGGTAAAAGAATTCACTACCACCAAATCAGCTTTACAAGAATTGTTAAAGGAATTTCTCTAAGTGAAAAGGAAAAGGAGAGCTAGAAGCATGAACATTAAGAAACAATAAAACTCATCAGTAAAGGCAAACATACAGTAAAGGTAGGAAATCACACATACAAAGCTAGTAGACCGGGTAAAAGACAAAAGTAGTAAAATCATATACATCCACAATAAGCAGCTAAAGGATACACAAAACAATTAGAAGTAAAATATGATATAAAAACAGTAATCATAACGGGACGTGAGTACAAATGCAGGGCTATTAAAGTGCATTTAAAATTAAGAGACCAGCAACTTAAAACTATCATATACATGTACATAAACCTGCTATATAAAAACTTCATGGTAATCATAAACCAAAAATCGGTAATAGATACACACACAAAAAGGAAAAGGAATTCAAAAATAGCACTAGTCATCAAATCATAAGAGAATAGAAAAAAAAAAGGAAAAAGAAAAGACCACAAACAACTAAAATAATGGCATGAAGTGAAGTGCAGTTTCTCAGTCTTGTCTGACTCTGTGACTCCATGGACTGTAGCCAGCCAGGCTCCTCTGTCCATGGAATTATCCAGGTAAGAATACTAGAGTAGGTAGTCACTCCCTTCTCCAGGGGATCTTCCTGACCCAGGGATTGAACCCAGGTCTCCTGCATTGCAGGCAGATTCTTTACCACCTGAGCCACCAGGGAAATAATTACCTTAAATGTAAATGGACTAAATGCTCAATCAAGGACAGAGTGCTGGGACTTCCCTTGCTGTCCAGTGGTTGAGATTCTGTACTTCCAATGCAGGCGGCATAGGTTCAATCACTGATCATGGAATTAAGATCCCACATGCTGCTCAGTATCCCACACCCTCCCAAAAAAGAGTGGCTGCACGGATAAAAAAAAAAAAAAGCAAAACAAGACCCATTTATATGTTGCTCACTTCTGATCTAAAGACACAGACGGACTGAGAGCGAAGCAATGGAAAAAGGTATTATTCTATGCAAATGATAATCAAAAGAAATACTTAGGGAACAATACAGGGTGGCAATACTTGTATCAGACAAAACTGACTTTACAATACAGACTATTACAAGAGACAAAGAAGGACATTACATAATGATCAAAGGATCAATCCAAGAAGATGATATAATAATTGTAAATATATACGCACTCAACAGAGGAGCACCTAAATAGATAAAGCAAATATGACCAAGTGCAAGGGAAAAAACTGACAGGAACATAGTAATAGTAGGAGACCTCAACACCCCACTTACATCAATGGACAGATCATCCAGATAGAAAATCAATAAGTAAACTCTGTCCTTAAGTGACACATCAGACCAAATGAACATTATATATAAATAGAACATTCCATCCAAAACAGCAGAATACAAATTTAAAGTGCATATGGAACATTTTCCAGGAAAGATCACATACTAAGCTGCAAAAGAAGCACAGGTAAATTTAAGAAAATTGACATCATATCAAGCATCTTTTCGGACTATAATGCTATGAAACTAGAAATCAACTACAAGTGAAAAAAAACCTGAAAAAAACCCACAAAAGACATGGAGGCTTAACAATATGCTACTAAATGACCAATGAATCATTGAAGAAATCAAAGAGGAAATTAAAAAATACCTAGAAACAAATGAAAACAAAAACATGATGATCCAAAACTCATGGGACACAGCTTAAATAGTTCTAAGAGGGAAGTTTAGTGATACAAACTTACCTCAGGGAACAACAAAAATCTCAAATAAACAACATAAACCTAAACTTGAAGGAAAAGAAGAAAAAAGAAATAAAACCCAAAATCAGTAGAAGGAAAGAAGTCACAGAGTTCAGAGCAGAAATGAAAACAGAGACTAGAAAATAAAAGATCAATGAAACTAAAAGCTGGTGCTTTGAAAAGATAAATAAAATTGATAAACCTTTAGCCAGACTTACCAAGAAAAAAGGGGGAGAGAACCCAAATCAATGAAATCATAAATGAAAAAGGAAAAGTTACAACCAATACCTCAGAAATACAAAAGATCATAAGAGATTATCAGGAATAACCAAATGCTAATACAATGGACAATCTGTAAGAAATGGGAAATTTCTTAGAAAGTTACAATCTTCCAGAACCGAATCAGGAAGAAATAGAAAATATGAACAGAATAATTACCATACTGAAACTGAATCAGCAATTTAAAAACTCCCAATAAGTAAAAGTCCAGGCCCAGATGCCTTCAGTTAACTTCTACCAAATATTCAGAGAGGAGTTAATACCTATCCTTCTCAAACTATTTCAAAAAACAGGAGAGGAAGGAACACTTGTTAACTCTTTCTATGAGATCAGCATCACCCTGATACCAAAATAAAAGATATTAAAATAAAAGAAAATTATAGGCCAATATCATTGATAAACATAGATTCTCAGCAAAATATTAGCAAACTGAATCCATAAGCACTTTAGAAAGATCATACCACCTTGATCAAACAGAATTTTACCAGGGATGCAAACATGGTTCAATAACGACAAATCAAACAATGTGATGCACTATATTAGTAAAATGAAGAATAAAAATCATATGATCATCTATCTCAATACTGCAAAAATCTCTTATGACAAAGCTCAGCATACATTTATAATACGTTTTCTCAACAAAATGGTTAAAGAAGGAACATACTTCAACATAATAAACCCCATATAAAACAAACTGATAGCCAACATCACTATCAAGGGTGAAAAGCTGAAAGTGTTTCCTCTAAGATTAGGAACAAGACATGCATGCCCACTTTTGCCACATTTATTCAATATAGCATCAGAAATCCTAGCCACAATAATCAGAAAAGAAATAAAAATTACCCAAATTATTGGCAGAAGTAAAACTGTCACTGTCTGCAGATAACATGACACTATATAGTACGTCAAAAATCCTAAAGATGCCATTAGCAAACAACTAGAGCTTATCAATGAATTTGATCAAGTTGCAGGATACAAAATTAATACACAGAAATTGTTTATATTTCTACACACAAACAAAAAACAGAGAAACTAAGGAAATAATACCACTTATCATATCAAAAAGAGTAAAATACCAAGGAATAAACCTTCCTAAGGAGGAAAAAGACCTGTATGTGGTAAGCTATAAGACACTGATGATTGGGGGAAAATATCTGCAAATAGTATGACCCATAGAGGTTAATATGCAAAACAAATAAACTCTTTACAACTCAACATCAAAACAACAACCTGATCAAAAAATGGGAAGAAGACCTGAATAGGTATTTCTCCAAAGAAGATATACAGATGGCCAACAGGCATATGAAAAGTTGCTCAACACTGCTAGCTATCTGAGAAATGCACATCAAAACCACAATGTGCTATCACTAAACACCTGTCAAAATGGCTATCCCCAAAAAGCACACAAATAGGGACTTTCCCTGGTGGTCCAGTGGTTAAGAATCCACCTGCCAGTGCAGGGGACACAGGTTCCATCTGGGACTATCCCATATGCTGTGGGGCAGCTAAGTCCATGCTTCACAAATACTGAAGCCCATGCACCCCAAGGCTCATGTTCCACAACAAGAGAAGTCATCACAAGGAGAAGCCCGTGCACTGCAGCAAAGAGTAGGCCTTGCTTGTCACAACTGGAGAAAGCCCTTACAGAGCAATGAAGACCCAGTGCAGCCAAATAAATAAATAAATAATTTTTTTAAAAAAAGCACACAAATAATAAACAGCAGTTAGGATGTGGAGAAAAGGGAACTCCCATGCACTACTGGAATAGCAAGGAGAGATAAGAAAGCCTTCCTCAGCGATCAATGAAAAGGAATAAAGGAAAACAACAGAATGGGAAAGACTAGAGATCTCTTCAAGAAAATTAGAGATTCCAAGGGAACATTTCATGCAAAGACGGGCTCGATAAAGGACAGAAATGGTATGGACCTAACAGAAGCAGAAGATATTAAGAAGAGGTGGCAAGAATACAAAGAACAACTGTGCAAAAAAGATCTTCGTGACCCAGATAATCATGATGGTGTGATCACTCACCTAGAGCCAGACATCCTGGAATGTGAAGTCAAGTGGGCCTTAGAAAGCATCACTACATTTCACATATGATAATACACATGTTTCAATGTCATTCTCCCAAATCATCCCAGTCCAAGTTCGATGCATGATACAAGATGCTCGGGGCTGGTGCACTGGGATGAACCAGAGGGATGGGATGGGAAGGAGGTGGGAGGGGGGTTCAAGATGGGGAACACATGTACACCTGGGGCAGATTCATGTCAATGTGTGGCAAAACCGATACAATAATGTAAAGTAATTAGCCTTCAATTAAAATAAATAAAATTAAAAAAAAGAAAGCACCACTATGAACAAAGCTAGTGAAGGTGATGGAATTACAGTGGAGCTATTTCAAAATCTGAAAGATGATGCTGTGAAAGTGCTGCCCTCAATATGCCAGCAAATTTGGAAAACTCAGCAGTGGCCGCAGGACTGGAAAAGGTCAGTCTTCATTCCAATCCCAAAGAAAGGCAATGCCAAAGAATGCTCAAACTACCGCACAATTGCACTCATCTCACACGCTAGTAAAGTCATGCTCAAAATTCTCCAAGCCAGGCTTAAGTAATACGTGAACCGTGAACTTCCAGATGTTCAAGCTGGTTTTAGAAAAGGCAGAGGAACCAGAGATCAAATTGGCAACATTTGCTGGATCATGCAGAAAGCAAGAGAGTTCCAGAAAAACATCTATTTCTGCTTCATTGACTATGCCAAAGCCTTTGACTGTGTGGATCACAATAAACTGTGGGAAATCCTGAAAGAGATGGAAATACCAGACCACCTGACCTGCCTCTTGAGAAACCTGTATGCAGGTCAGGAAGCAACAGTCAGAACTGGACATGGAACAAAAGACCGATTCCAAATAGGAAAAGGAGTATGTCAAGGCTGTATATTATCACCCTGCTTATTTAAATCATATGTCAAGTACATCATGAGGAACGCTGGGCTGGAAGAAGCACAAGCTGGAATCAAGATTGCCGGGAGAAATATCAATAACCTCAGATACGCAGATGACACCACCCTTATGGCAGAAAGTGAGGAGAAACTCAAAAGCCTCTTGATGAAAGTGAAAGAGGAGAGTGAAAAGGTTGACTTGAAGCTCAATATTCAGAAAAAAAGATCATGGCATCTGGTCCCATCACTTCATGGGAAATAGATGGGGAAACAGTGGAAACAGTGTCAGACTTTATTTTTTGGGGCTCCAAAATCACTGAGGATGCTGACTGCAGCCATGAAATTAAAAGACGCTTACTCCTTGGAAGGAAAGTCATGACCAACCTAGATAGCATATTAAAAAGCAGAGACATTACTTTGCCAACAAAGGTCCCTCTTAGTCAAGGCTATGGTTTTTCCAGTGGTCACATATGGATGTGAGAGTTGGACTGTGAAGAAAGCTGATCACCAAAGAATTGATGCTTTTGAACTGTGGTGCTGGAGAAGACTCTTGAGAGTCCCTTGGACTGCAAGGAGATCCAACCAGTCCATTCTAAAGGAGATCAGTCCTGGGTGTTCACTGGAAGGACTGATGCTAAAGCTGAAGCTCCAATACTTTGGCCACCTCATGCGACGAGCTGACTCACTGGAAAAGACTCTGATGCTGGGAGGGATTGGGGACAGGAGGAGAAGGGGACGACAGAGGATGAGATGGCTGGATGGCATCACCGACTTGATGCATATGTGTTTGAGTGAACTCCGGGAGTTGGTGATGGACAGGGAGGCCTGGCGTGCTGTGATTCATGGGGTCGCAAAGAGCTGGACATGACTGAGTGACTGAACTGAACTGATACTCCATTGGTAGGAACGCAAACTGGTGCAGGCACTGAAGAAAAGAGTATGGAGGCATGTACTGGTATAGCAGCATTATATATAATTGTCAAGATATGGAACCAACCTAAATGTCAATCAACAGATGAATGGATAAAAAAGATGTGATGCGTTTACATATGCACAAATAGAATACTCTTTGTGACTCCCATCACCAGGCTTTTCCATCCATGAAATTCTCCAGGCAAGAATACTGGAGTGGGTAGCCATTCCTATTTCCAGGAGATCTTCCTGACACAGGAATCGAACCCAGGTCTCCTGCAATGCAGGCAGATTCTTTACCATCTGAGCCACCAGGGAAGCCCCAATAGAATCAGTTCAGTTTAGTCACACAATCGTGTCTGATTCTTTTGTGACCCCATGGACTGCAGCACACCAGGCTTTCTTGCCCATCAACAACTCCCAGAGCTTGCTGAAACTCATGTTCTTCGAATCGGTGATGCTCTCCAACCATCTCATCCTCTGACGTCCCCTTCTCCTTCTTCCTTCAGTCCTTCCCAGCACCAGGGTCTTTTCTAAGGAGTCAGTTTTTCGCATCAGGTGGCCAAAGTATTGGAGTTTCAGCTTCGGCACCAGTCCTTCCAATGAATATTCAGGACTGATTTCCTTTAGGATTGACTGCTTTGATCTCCTTGCAGTCTAAGGGACTGCGGAAGGGTTTTCTTCAGCACCACAGTTCAAAAGGATCAACTCTTCAGTGCTGTTTTCTTTATGGTCCAACTCTCACATCCATGCATGACTACTGGAAAAACCATAGCTCTGACAAGACGGACCTTTGTCAGCAACAATGTCTGTGCTTTCTAATATGCTGTTTGTCATAGCTATTCTTCCAAGGAGCAAGTGTCCTTTAATGTCATGGCTGTAGTCACCATCAGCAGTGATTTTGGAGCCCAAGAACATCAAGTCTGTCACTGTTTCCACTGTTTCCTGATCTATTTGCCATGAAGTGATGGACTGGATGCCATGATCTTCGTTTTCTGAATGTTGAGTTTTAAGCCAGCGTTTTCATGCTCCTCTTTTACTTTCTTCAAGAAGCTCTTCAGTTCCTCTTTGCTTTCTACCATAAAGGTAGTGTCATCTGCATATCTGAGGTTACTGATATTTCTCCTGGCAACCTTGATTCTCCTGGCAATCCTGATTACAGCTTGTTTCATCTAGTAAAGCATTTCTCATGATGTATTCTGCATATAAGTTAATTAAGCAAGGTGACAATATACAGCCTTATTGTACTCCATTCTCAATTAGGAACCAGTCCATTGTTCCATGTCCAGTTCTAAGTGTTGCTTCTTGACCTGCACACAGGTTTCCCAGGAAGCAGGTAAGGTAGTCTGGTATTCCCATCTGTTTAAGAATTTTCCACAGTTTGTTGTGATCCTCACAGTCAAAGGCTTTAGCATAGTCAATATAGCAGGAGTGGATATCTTTCTGGAATTCTCTTGCTTTTTTCTAGGATCCAACAGATGTTGGCAATTTGAGTACTCATCAGTAAAAAATCGAATGCTACTCAGCAATAAAATAAGAATGAAAATGCCATTTACAATAATGTGGATAGACTGGGAGACATGCTTAAATTCATAACAATACTAAAAAGCACTGTTTGGTTAACTTTAAAGGATGACAGAGAATTAACTATTCAAAATACATAAAGAAAGAGAAATAATCCATTCTTCTCTGTACCAACTATACCTCAGTAATCAAATAACTGAGAAGTGGACATTTTTAAAGTCAAAGCATTCCAGGTAATGAGAGAATTTGAGTATAATCTGCAATCCCTAATTAAATAATGGATTTAGACAAGACTCATCAATGATGGCTACATCACAAAAGATAGACAACCCAGAGTTTTCTAACAGAAAGCACACAATACTGCCTGTGAACTATTTTTGCTAAAAAATTAAACCTGAATTTACTGTTTTCTGGAAATACAGAGGAGAGACAAATGTTAAATGATATCATGGAGATAAAAGCAGCAAAAATAAGATTGTGAGAAACTCTGCAAAGAACCCAGTTTTTTTCAAGAACTTAAAAGAAAAAAATAACGAGAAGAAATCTGTAGACTAATAGATATTTAACAAAAATTCAAATTCCAATACATGGATGTAATTTTGATACTGATTCCAACAATATATACAACATTTATGAGATGGAGAATTACTAATTAATTTTTAACGTATACTAATTGAATTATGCATTAAAAATGTTCACATTTTACAGATACATATCAAAGTATTAACAGATGAATGTTCTAACATAACCTATCTCTGGGAGGTATATATGGAATGAAATTGCCATGCTTTAATAAGCTGGTGTGATGGGTGCTACTTTTCTATTTTTGTATCTCTAAAAATTTCCATGATAAGCAAACAAAGAAAATGTTGTGAAATTGTGTTTCAGTGTAGGTCACTTCCCTATAAGAAATCTTCCTGATAGTTCGTGAAGATTTTCACGAACTCCCTCTGCCTACCAAATTGCGAACATCTTCTAGATTCATCTCTCAACATCTTCCATCCTGTGTTCTAAATTCTAGACTCAAAAACACTGCTAACATTTCCCTTCTAATCTTTGCTTTATCATTTCCAAGTGGAATGCATTCTCTCTCTTTAATTTCAGCCTTTAAATTTTACCCATCCTTCAATGTTTGCCTCAGATAACAGAACCTTAGAGCTAAAAAGAGGACTTTAACTTAGATGCAATTAGTTTAATGGGTTTTGAGTAACTTTAGAAGTGGAGGTTTAGAAGTCTAGCTTTGCTTTTCCCAACAGAACATTTAAAATGAAATTTGCAGAAAATTTTCTTTCTGTATTGAAAAATAGCTTAACCCTGATCTTGCTGCATAAATGTATTTCATAATTATCAACTTTTTAATAAAAATCTTTGACAAATATTTGCCACAAATATTTTATTGTGCTTATAAGTTAAATACTGTGCTCAGAATGCTTATAAACTAAATGTTACTTATGATTTATGTTAGAAGTTTGCTTTTCTTCAAGCAAAACATTTTGTACAACCCAATACATATTACAGAGAAAAAACAATAAGCATTTCCACTTTTGATGAACCCTGAAGCCCTTTCTATCAAGCTGCCATCTCTGAACAAAGAATAACAACCACTAGAACCAGTTTCACCCTTGCAAAGATAAAAACCTGAGCTACAAAAGATTAAATAATTTACAACTATCAGAGTCATAATAGCCAATGTTGGGTTTCACATCTGAATCCTACTCTTTCTGCTAAATGACTGCCTTCTACTAAATGTCATCTCCTTTATTCTTTATCTAGCTTATCCCTCTTGAGATACAATCTTTCTCCACTTCAAAATACCATATATAAATTAAGTAGATGGCCACCTCATGCGACAAGTTGACTCACTGGAAAAGACTCTGATGCTGGGAGGGATTGGGGGCGGGAGGAGACGGGGAAGACAGAGAATGAGATGGATGGATGGCATCACCGACTTGATGGACATGAGTTTGAGTGAACTCCGGGAGTTGGTGATGGACAGGAAGGCCTGGTGTGCTGTGATTCATAGGGTCGCAAGGAGTCGGACACGACTGAGCGACTGAACTGAATGTATAGAGACACTTAGTGACCACTTGTTGAAGAAATTAGTGGTTCTTACTGGATCCGGTCTGTAAAATAGCTAGGTATATGTTTTATCTAACCCTTAAAATTAAAAATTTTTCTTGAGGAAATAAATTGTCTAACATGACCTTTCACTATTTAGGCAAATGTTAACCATTTTGTGCTTTTCCTAATTTAGACAAAAGCAAAATATCCACAAATGTGAAGAGCCAAGAAAAGATGAAACATGCTGTATATTCACAGGAAATTTACTATCAAAGAGAGGTTAAAGTAACAGAAATAAATGCTGTAAATTAGCTGTGGAAGGAATCAACCCAGACAAGAAAAGGAAAAGACTTAACAAGGAAATACGAATTCAGAAAAATAAACATTAAATATCATCTATTTGATGGAAATTAAACTTATTATTAATAATAGTATATGTATACTGATATGAAATTGCTCATATATGATCGTTTTTTACCTACCCTCTCTCCCAAAACGGCAATTTTACATGATTCAATCTAAAAATAAATATAGAATCTAGTCTACTGAAAGACATGTATGTCTTTTCATCCAGGATGACTTCAATGTTCATCAACTAAGCTCTACTATACTTTTAGAACAGACAAAAAACAAACCCCAAAACTAAAAAAAATAACAACAACAAAAAAACAAAGACCCTACATTAATCTTATCAGAAATCATAATAGTTCATCTGGGCTAGAGTTGGAGTGAGACCTAGTAGTTTAATAAAGATCCAAGCTAAGAGGAACAAAGTCTTGAGAGTCAATGTTTAATCCATCTGTGATTTAATCTAAGGAATAGATTTTAAGAGAACAAACTCAATTTCACTAAAGATACATATCCTAACCAAGAGTAACTAAACTTTCTCTTTTCATCTAGCTGTATAAACAAATACAAATATAAAGCTAAACAATATTTTATTGACCTATTATTAGAAATTCTTACTAATCTAAATTATAAAGAATAACATTTGAATGTATCTTACAGAAGACCTGAAAATAGGTAATCTTAAAACATTTATAATAATCCTTTACTAATCAGAATAATTCATCAAAGTATTCCCTAACATTATTAACATTTCTCTGAATTTTTATGTTCAATTTGAATTCGTAAACTTCTATGACATGAGAAATGATGTTTTAATTACTATTTTTTACTATGATTATTGGCAAATATTAGACATTCAAATGTCTGTTGCTTTAATCAACAAATGAGTAAGAATTATTATTTGTATTCTTGGATTTCAATTTTTAATTAAAAAAAATTGTGAAGCACCAGGACACAGTGAATATCTTTGCTGAACAAGTAACTTTAAAGTACAAAAATTAAAAGCAATTTTCTTTTAAATTACAAAATGGTAATGGCTTTGTAATGTTTATAAAAAATACAAAATAGTTACATAATGAAGCAGGTAATTATTTAAAAAAAAAAGTTCAAAACCCTAATATTTCAACGTAAACTGACATAAATATTTACGAATTTTCAGCAATCTCTGAACACTGCTATAGCAAGACTGATTTTGAAAGCTGAAAACCACCAATATTAAAAATATTTTTTAGTAGTCGAAGCGCAGAAAAAAAGATTTTTAATATGACAAAGGATTGCTTAATTCACATACTAAATTGCTCTATACAGGGAGACTTCACAATCCAGGAGCCATAGCCATGTTGCTGTAAGTAGGATTTCAACAAAGTTTTAGCTTCTTGATAGGATCCAGACATACGCTACAGAAAGAAAAAATAGTAAATTATAGAATATAGGCAGAATTTGGCTTATGAAAAGTAATTAATTAGCCTTAATCATCTTTCTTTTAGTTTGACATTATAAACATTATGAAAAATCTTTCTGAATTTCCATTTCCTTCAGTATTGTTTCTGAAACTAAAAATTCTCCTTCTCAACACTCCTAAGAGATAATTTTCCTTCTTTTTTAATATTTGTAATTAGAAGAATAATGATACTCATTACAGAAAACTTGAAAAAGAATATACAAAGAAGTTAAAAAAAAACCTCTTATAGTTCCCAAACTATAGATAACTAGAATTAATATTTTGGCTTATTTCCTTTCACTTTTTAAATAAATAAACATACTGATAAACTTTAAAAAAGAAAAACCAGCTTTATTTAGGTATAATTTGTATACCATAAATTCACCCACTGGTAAATTCACCCAATGGTAAGTGTTCAGTTTGATGTGGGTATTTTAATGAAATTGATATAGGTGTGCAACCATCACAGTCCAGTTTTAAAATAATTTCATTACATGCAAAAAATTCTACTGTGCTCATATACAGTCAATCTGTACTTCTAAGCCACAGTCTCAGGCAATCATGAATCTACTTTCTGTCTCCAGAATTTTGCTTTTCGTAGAAATTTCATAGAAAGTGATTAACACAGCATGTATTCTTCTGTGTCAGGTTTCTTTAAATTAGCATATCGTTTTCAGATTAATTCCTGTTGTCTGATGTATCAGTTTGTTCTTTATTCCTATTTGGTATTCCATCAAATAGATATATCACATTACTTATGCAGTCACCAGCTGATGAACATTTGCGTTGTTTCCAGGGCTTGGCTACTATAAATAATGATACTGTAAACATTTATGTACCAGTCTTTGGTGGATTTAAGTTTTTGCTTCTCCTATAAATATCAGTAGGAGTGCTAGATCACATGCTAAGTATACAAAACAAACTGCTAAACTGTTTTCCGAAGTATTTTAAAACAGTTTACATTCCCATCAGCAGTGAAAGAGGCTTCTAGTTTCTCCACAACAACAAGCAGTACACATCCAGACTTTTGGATTTTAGTAGGTGTGAAGTGGTATCTCACTGTGGTTTGATTTTGCATTTCTCTAATGACTAATCAGGATGAGCACCTTTATATGTGTATTAGCCATTCACATACATTCTTTACCACCTGGAAAAGTTGAGTGGTTTTTCCATTTAATGATTTGTAAGAGTTCTTTATTCTAGATCCAAAACCTTTGTCAAATGTATGATTTGAAGTATTTCCTTCCATTCTGTGGCTTGTATTTTCATTTTCTTAATGATGACTTTTGAAATGCAAGTTTTAAATTCTGGACTCCATCAATTTCTTCTTTTATGGATTACATGTTTGATGCCACATCTAAGAAAAATTTGCCTAATGCAGGAAGACAAATTTTGTTGTTGTTGCTGTTCAGTTGCTAAGTTGTGTCCGACTGCGACCCCATGGACAGCAGCAAGCCAGGCTCCTCTGTCCTTCACTATCTTCTGAAGTTTGCCAAAACTGATGTCCATCGAGTCAGTGATGCCATCTAACCATTTCATCCTCTGCCGCTCCCTTCTCCTTTTGCTTTGAATCTTTCCCAGCATCAGAGTCTTTTCCAATGAGTCGGCTCTTCACATCAGGTGGCCAAAGTATTGGAGCTTCAGCATCAGCCCATCTAATGACTATTCAGGGTTGATTTCCTTTAGGATTGACTATTTTGATCTTGCTCTCCAAGGGACTTTCAAAAGTCTTCTCCAGCACCACAATTCAAAAGCATCAATTCTTCAATGCCTTGCCTTCTTTATGGTCCAACTCTCCCAGCTGTACATGACTACTACATGTCCATGTAGTTTGTACATGGTTTGTACATGTATAAACCAGAGCTTTGACTATATGGACCTCTGTTGGTAAAGTGACATCTCTGCTTTCTAACACACTGTCTAGGTTTGTCATAGCTTGCCTTCCATGGAGGAAGTGATTTTTAAGTTAATTTTGGAGCCCAAGAAAATAAAATATTTTCCCACATTTTCTTTGCAAGTTGTATAGTTTTTAGCTCTCTTAGTTAAATGATCTATTTTGAGGTTTTCTGTATAACTGATGTAAGTCTAGGTTAATTTGTTCTCAAATACCCAACTGTTCTATTACCATTTGTTGAAAAGACTGTACTCTCTCCCACTAAATTCCCTTGACACCTTTGCACAAAGTCTATTGATTGTAAGTGTTTGGGTTTATCTCTGGTCTCTTACTCTGTTTATTGATCTTTATGCCTATTGCTACATCAATACATTTTCTTGATTACCGTGGCTTTAGGTTAAATTATAGAAACGAGGTAGGGTAACTCTACCCTTTTGCTTCCTTTTTAAAATTTGTTTTGGTTCTTCTATGTCCTCTGGCTTTATATACCAATTCTATAATCAGCTTGTCAACTTCTATACAAAAGCTTACTGAGATTTTGATAAGAGCGTGCCTTGAATCAACAGATTATTTAGGAGAGAACTGACATTCTAAAAATAGAGTTTTCCAGTCTATAAAATGGTCCATTTCTCCATTTATTTAGGTCTTAACAAGTTTCTCTTAGTAATGTTTCATTATTTTTCATGTACAGGTCTTACAGTTCTTTTGTTAAATTTAGTCCTTATTTTTTTTGTACACTCTTATGGATAAAACTATTTTTTCCAGTTTAGAGTGTTCATTCTTAACATATAGAAATACAATTTATTCTTCTATGTTGTCCTTTTACTGTGTGCTAAATTCACACATGATATAGCTGTTTGTTTTTGGAGATTCCATAGGATATTTTACATACAAGATCATTTAGGAATAAGGACAGTTTTTCTACTTCCTTTCCAGTTTGGATGCCTTTTCTTTCTTTCTCTTGCCTTACTGCATTGGCTAGAACCTACAGATCAATGGTGACTAGAAGTGGTGAGAGCACTCTTGGGGCAAAGGGAGAGTACTCAGCCTTCAGCATTGTCATGTAAACTGCAGACTTTCACTGATGCCTTTTATCTGGTAGAGGAAGTTCTCTTTCTTATTTGTTCAGTGTTTCTACTGTGAATAGGTGTTAAATTTTGTCAAATGCATTATGTACATCTATTGAGATAAACAGGTTTTTAACTTAAAAATATTCACATAAAATATCAAATGATTTTCTGGTGTTAAATCACCCTTGCATTTCTGGAATAAACCTCCCTTGTATATAATCCTTTCTGTATGTTGCTGGATTTGGTTTGTCAATATCTTATGAATTTTTACATTTATGTTCCTAAGAGATTCTGATTTATAGTTTTCACTTCTTATGATGTTTCTGCCCACTTCTGGTATCAGGGTTTTTAAAATTGCCTTATAAAATGAGTTGGGAAGCACTTGCTGCTCCTTTACTTTGTTAAATATTTTTGGTATGATTTGTGCTAATCTTTGCTTTTACATTTGATAAAATTCACAAGTGAATCCATAACTGCACTTGCACTTTTCTTTAAAGAATTTTAATAAATAATTGAATATCTTTATATTAGTTCAATTTAGATGTTCTCTTAGTCAAGTTTTGTCATTTGTCTTTCTAGGAATGTGCCCATTTCATCTCACTTGTCTAATTTGTTGACAAAAGTTGTTTGTAATATTTCCTTACAATTTTTTTAGCTCTTTGGGCTCTTCAGTGAAGACCCTTCTTTCCTTCAAGATTTATTATTTGTGCTCTTATTTCTCAGTCTAAAGGATTATCAACTGTGCTGATTTTTCTCAATGAACCAACTTTTGAGTTCATTGATTTTTCTGTTTGTTTTCCTGTTTTGTTTTTACCTAATTTCCAACCTATCCGATATTATTTCATCTCTTTTTAAAATACTTAACACTTCATGAATTTGTGTGTCATCCTTGCACAGGGGCCATGCATGTTAGTCTTCTCTGTATCATTTCAATTTTAGTATAATATGTGCTGCCAAAGCAAGCATTCTTCTTTTTTAAAAAAAAAAATACACTCTTCTTCTAACTTCTTTAGGTGGAAGCTTAAATAACTGATTTTTATGGTTCTCTTCCTTTCTAATATAAGCACTTAAGGCTATGTATTTCTAAACACTTCTTATATTCTCTAAATTTTAATTTTTATCCTTGTTGATTTCTAATTTAATTGTACCGTAGTTATAGCATACGTTTTATGATTTCAACACTTTTAAACTTATTGTGACTTGCTTTATGGCCTACATGGTCTGTAGAGGAGAATACTCCATGTGTATTTGAAAAGAAGGTATATTCTCCTGTTGTGCAGAAAATAGCATTTGGTTTGGATGGACTGCAGTATCATTCAAGCCTTCTATATTCTTACTGATTTTCTCTCTAGTTGTACTATCAATTACTCATTAAGAATATTAATTAAAATCTCCAACTATAAGTGTAGAACTGTCCATTTAACCTTTAAATGCTAACAGGTTTTGCTTATACATCTTGAGGTTCCATGTTACACTACACAGCAATACTTACTTGTTGTATATTTACAACATTTGAAACAACAATAGTGTATTTTTACCACTAAAATGTTACTCTTTGTTTCTCGTATTATTTCTCATCTTGATGTGTGTTTGACAATATAAACATATTGCTGTTGTTTGCATGGTATGTCTTTTTTTCATCCTTTATTTTCAATCTATTTGTATTTTTGAATGTAACGTGTCTCTTGCAGAGACCATATAGCTGGATTTTGCATTTTGCCCAATATGACAATCTCTGTCTTTTCTAGGGCATTTTGTTGTTGTTCAGTGCCTAAATCGTGTCCAGCTCTTTGTGACCCCATGAACTGCAGCACTGCCAGACTTCTCTGTCCTTCAATATCTCATGGAGCTTGCTCAAATTCATGTCCATCAAGTCTGTGATGCCATTCAACAATCTCATCCTCTGGCACCCCCTTTTCCTCCTGCCCTCCATCTTTCCCAGCATCAGGGTCTTTTCCAGTGAGTTAGTTCTTCACATCAGGTGGCCAAGGGAATGGAGCTTTAGCCTCAGCATCAGTCTTTCTAATGAATATTCATGCCTGATTTCCTTCAGGACTGACTGGTTTGATTTCTGTGCAAACCAAGAGACTCAAGAGTCTTCTCTAACACCACAGTTTAAAAGCGTCAAATCTTCAGTGCTCAGCCTTATTTATGGTCCAACTCTCACATCCATACATGACTACTGGAAAAACCACAGCTTTGACTATATAGAACTTTGTCAGCAAAATGAAGTCTATGCTTTGTAATATGCTGTATAGGTTTGTCCTTTCTTCCAAGGAGCAAGTGTCTTTTAATTTCATGGCTGCAATCACCATCTGCAGTGGTTTGGGAGCCCAAGAAAATAAAGCCTGTCACTTTTTCCATTGTTTCCCCATCTATTTGCCATGAAGTGATGGGACCGGATGCCATGATCTTAGTTTTTTGAATGCTGAGTTTTAAGCCAGCTTTTTTATTCTCCTCTTTCATCCACATCAGGAAACCCTTTAGTTCCTTTTCACTTTCTGCCATTAGACTGGTATCACCTGCATATCTGAGGTTGTTGATATGCAGTTATCTCTCAGCAATCTTAATTCCAGCTAGTAAGTCATCCAGCCCGGCATTTTTCATGATGTATTCTGCATATCAGTTAAATAAGCAGGGTGGTAATATACAGCCTTGACTTCTTCCCCAATTTTGAACCAACATATTGTTTCATGTCCAGTTCTAACTGTTGTTTCTTGACCTGCAAACAGGTTTCTCAGGAGGCAGGTAAGATGGTCTGGTATTGCCATCTCTTTAAGAATTTTCCACAGTTTGTTGTGATCCACCCGGTCAAAGGTTTTAGTGTAATCAATGAAGCAGAAGTGGATGCTTTTCTGGAATTCTTTTACTTTTTCTTTAACATCATATTTTAGGATTTGAAATAGTTCGGCTGGAATTCCATCACCTACACTAGCTTTGTTCATCATAATGCTTCCTACGACGCCCCTGAATTCACACACTAGAATGTCTGGCCCTCAGAGAGTGACCACATCATCATGGTTATCTGGGTCATTAAGACCTTTTTGTACAGTTCTTCTGTGTATTTTTCCCACCTCTTCTTAATCTCTTCTGCTTCTGTTAGGTCTTTCCCGTTTCTGTCCTTTATTGTGTCCATCCTTGCATGAAATGTTCCCGTAGTATCTCTAAAATTTTCTTGAAGAGATCTCTAGTCTTTTAAATTCTATTGTTTTCCTCTATTTTTTTTGCATTGTTCACTGAAGAAATCTTTCTTATCTCTCCTTGCTATTCTCTGGAACTCTGCACTCAGCTGGGTATATTGTTCCCTTTCTCCCTTGCCTTTCGCTCGTCTTCTTTCCTCAGCTGTCTGTTAAGCCTTCTCAGATAACTTTGCTTTCTTGCAGTTCTTTCCTTTGGGATGGTTTTGGTCACTGCCTCCTGTACAATGTTATGAACATCCATCTAAAGTTCTTTAGGCATTCTATCAGATTTAATCCCTTGAATCCGTCACTTCTACTGTATGATCATAAGGTATTTGAGTTAGTCATACCTAAAGACTGAGTGGTTTTTCCCTACATTTTTCAATTTGAGTCTGAATTTTGCAATAAGGAGCTCATGACCTGAGCCACAGTCAGTTCTAAGTCCTGTTTTTGCTGACTGTATGGAGCTTCTCTCCATCTTTGGCTCCAAAGAATATCTGATTTCAGTATTGACCACATGTGTAGTCATCTCTTGTGTTATTGGAAGAGGGTGTTTTCTATGACCAGTGCGTTCTCTTGGCAAAACTCTGTTAGAGTTTGCCCTGCTTCATTCTGTACTTTAAGGCCAAACATGTCTGTCAATCCAGGAATCTCCTGAGTTCCTACTTTTGCATTCTCATCCCCTATGATGAAAAGGACATATTTTCTTAGTGTTAGTTCTAGAAGGTCTTGTAGGTCTTCATAGAACCATTCAATTTCAGCTTCTTTGGCATTAGTGGTTGCGGTATAGACTTGGATTACTGTGATGTCGAGTGGTTTGCCTTAGAAACAAACCAAAATCATTCTTGAGATTTTGAGTGAGTGAGTGAGTGAAGTCACTCAGTCGTGTCCGACTCTCTGCGACCCCGTGGACTGTAGCCCACCAGGCTCCTCCGTCCATGGGATTCTCCAGGCAAGAATACTGGAGTGGGTTGCCATTTCCTTCTCCAGGGGATCTTCCCGACCCAGGGATCGAACCCAGGTCTCCCACATTGCAGGCAGATGCTTTAACCTCTGAGCCACCAGGGAAGCCCTAAACCAGCTCCAAATCAGTCTTCTTAGGGATTAAAGATTTGAAAGAAAAGAAGGGATAATAAACCTGGACATCGCTCCAGAGTGAATGGTTGCTAACTCATTCCCTAAAAGGGGCACAGAGGACAATGATATATTCATGTTAATAACGTTAGCTACTCAGCTAAGCTCCAATACTTTGGCCATCTGATGTAAAGAGCCGATTCACTGGAAAAAATCTTGATGCTGGGAAAGACTGAAGGGAAAAGGAGAAGGGGGCAGCAGAAGAAAAGATGGTTGGAAGGCATCACTGTCTCAATGAACACGAGTTTGAGCAAACTCTGGGAGATAGTGGAGGACAGAGGAACCTGGCATGCTGCAGTCCATGGGGTCAGAAAGAGTTAGACACAACTGAATGACTCAACAACAAAATGTGTGACTTCATTGTATCTTAGCTGCCCAAAGGAATGTCTCCGTTAGTAAATACTGCATTTTTTGTTTCTACATAATTAAATTACTTCCTTAAAAAGAACTATTTACTAAATGTACTATCATTTATCTTCCTAGATTCCTTGTAAGTTTGGCTCCGAATGCTAGTATTTAACAAGAAAAGTGATTCTTAATGAAGCTGAAGTGATTCTTAATGAAGACACCATCTGGATTCCCTCAATATACCACTTCCGCCCAAAGAACAATATCCCTACTGTACGTGGATACAGCTCAGTGAACAGATATTAAGTAATGAACCTCCTTCTTTGTGGGCTGCTCAGCGGGTGGTGAAACTTTGGTTACAGGCTTAGGCAAGTTCCGTCTCTTTGCTGCTTCTCTGTTTGATGTTTCAAAAGATGCCTGTCACTATCAAGCTTCAAATCTTCATCACCCCCAAGTTTATGACCATTGCTTAACTTCCAGGTTTCACCCATCATCTGATAAAAGCGTTCTTCCAGCTTTTTCAATTTCATCTCCTGGCTAGGTTTTAGAACATTCTCTATGTATCTGCTGACCTTTTCACCCTGTGCCTCTTGTTGTAAATTTAATGTTTTAATAATTATTGATAAGTGGTTTTATGTCTGCCATTTCGCTACTTATTTTCCAAATCCTGTGTCTTTTATTTCTTTGCTGCTTTACTGCCTTCTAGTCTTTTTAAAAATGCATTTTTTAGGACAGCATTTTAACTCCTCTGCTGATATTTTAGCAATAGCTTTCAAGTTATTGTTTTCATGACTAGTTCAGGAATTACAATATGCTTCTTTTTCTTACCATAGTTTACTTCAGATTGATACTGACATAATCCTGGAAATACACAGAAATTCAAGATTTTCTCTTTGTCTTGGTCTTAATCAGCTTGCCTATGATGTATCTAGATGTGAATCTTATTTTTTTTTCCTTTCTTGGGATTTTTTGAGCATCTTGGGTCTGCTAATGTTTTTCATCAAATGTGGGAATTTTTTCAGTAATTTCTTCAAATATTTTGTTGATCCTTTTCTTTCTCTCTAGAATTTCTAGTAAACATAAGTTGGTACACTTAATATTGTTCCCCAAATCTCTGAAGGTCTGTCAAATTTTCTTTTATTTGCTTCATCTGTCCTTTAAAATTATTTTATCTTCAAAGCCCATTGATCTTTTTCTGCAATCTCACATGTACTGTTGAGTCCATCTAGAGAATTATTCATTTCACTTATTATTTATTGTTTCAGTCCTAGAATATTCATCTGGGTTTTTTCCCCTGAGTTTTGAGTTTTTTGACTTTTGCCTTTTCTGTTTTTTGAGTTTCTATTTCTCTAGTGAGATTACCTGTTTACTGAAACATTGTTACACTTTCCTTTACTAACTTGAACATATTTATAACAGTTGCTCTGAAGACTTTGCTGTATTCAAAATTTGAATCCTCTCAGAACAAGTTTCTTTTGAATGTTACTCTTCCTAAGTATAGATTTTATTTTACTTTCCTGTTTTTACATACCACATAATTTTGGGGTGAAAGAGACTTCTTGGATAATATAGTAACTCTGGATTCTGTTTTTCTACAAGGTTTTGTTTTTGTTTTCTGAATGTTGAAATTGTAAGCTGTTTTCACCTATGATGTGTACTGTCTCTTTCCAGTTTATGTTTTAGCCTGGTTTCCTAGTAGTTACCCTTTATCTGCAAAGCTTCAGTTCAGTCGCTCAGTCGTGTCCGACTCCTTGCGACCCCGTGCACTGCAGCACGCCAGGCCTCCCTGTCCATCACCAACTCCCGGAGTTCACTCAAACTCATATGCATCAAGTCGGTGATGCCATCCAGCCATCTCATCCTCTGTCGTCCCCTTCTCCTCCTGCCCCCAATCCCTCCCAGCATCAGAGTCTTTTCCAGTGAGTCAACTCGTCGCATGAGGTGGCCAAAGTATTGGAGTTTCAGCTTTAGCATCAGTCCTTCCAGTGAACACCCAGGACTGATCTCCTTTAGAATGGACTGGCTGGATCTCCTTGCAGTCCAAGGGACTCTCAAGAGTCTTCTCCAGCACCACAGTTCAAAAGCATCAATTCTTCGGCGATCAGCTTTCTTCACAGTCCAACTCTCACATCCATACGTGACCACTGGACAAACCATAACCTTGACAAGACGGACCTTTGTTGGCAAAGTAATGTCTCTGCTTTTTAATATGCTGTCTAGGTTGGTCATAACTTTCAAGGAGTAAGTGTCTTTTAATTTCATGGCTGCAATCAGCATCCTCAGTGATTTTGGAGCCCCCAAAAATAAAGTCAGCCACTGTTTCCACTGTTTCCCCATCTATTTCCCGTGAAGTGATGGGACCAGATGCCATGATCTTTGATTTCTGAATGTTGAGCTTTAAGCCAACTTTTTCACCCTCCTCTTTCACTTTCATCAAGAGGCTTTTTAGTTCTTCTTCACTTTCTGCCATAAGGGTGGTGTCATCTGCATATCTGAGGTTATTGATATTTCTCCCGGCAATCTTGATTCCAGCTTGTGCTTCTTCCAGCCCAGCATTTCTCCTGATGTACTCTGCATATAAGTTAAATAAGCAGGGTGACAATATACAGCCTAGACGTACTCCTTTTCCTATTTGGAACAAGTCTGTAGTTCCACGTCCAGTTCTAAATGCTGCTTCCTGACCTGCATACACGTTTCTCAAAAGGCAGGTCAGGTGGTCTGGTATTCCCATCTCTTTCAGAATTTTCCATAGTTTATTGTGATAAACTGCAAAGTTGAGTAATAAGCAAATGATTTCAGCAGGCATTACACTCAACACCTTAAACTTATAAGACTTCTACCTTCTTCTGATCAATTAATTTGGGGAGGGACGGATGGTACAGTGTATTTAATGTTGCAGGCAGTTCTATTTCACACTTTTAACTCTTTACTGGGTTCTCTTGAGTCTCACTTGCACCTAAGTGTAATTTCCTGGTCAACCAAGGATATATAGAGAATTTCTTTCAACTCTTCCATGGCTCTTTCATTTCCAATATCTACCTGTTAAGTTACTCTTTTGTATACCACCTGCTCCAACCAGGACTGCAACCTTGCATCAGTTATTGATTTGTGCCATTCTTCTCCCTACAGGTTTGGCACATTTAGTTGAAAAAATGACAAATGCTCACCCTCTTGCTCAAAATCAAGTCCAGAAAAACTACTACTTTTGGTGGCATTTTCAATCTCATAAAACTATAGTTCTTCCCATTCAAACTAGCAGAGAGAAAGGAGAGTAAACAGGAACACCTTTGGGCAAAGGTTTCACAAATTCCTGCTTTCCTTTCCCTGAGTTCTAAGTTTTACCAGAATATATAATTTCCAATGTATTTTCTGCCTTTAGTCAATTTCCAGAGTTGTGAAAAGGGTTTTTATCTTTCGACTAAGTTGTCCAATTTTATCACAGAGATAATCTCTGTTTTTTTTACAGAGATGACTTGAAACCTCTTTATGCAGCCAAAATCAGAAACTGTCTAGGGTAAGCTTTTATACTTAAAAATGTGTGTATATACAAACTACCTACAATTAATAATCATTGCTTTACAGGTTTGAGCATTAAGATACTGATGAAATTAAGACTTTCATACAATACTATATTGTTACTGAAAAGGAAATTAGGTTATCAAAAACTATGTATTTCATAACTTGAAAACATGGATATTTCATATTATGACACGGCTCAGTTCATAGTATGCTGAATAAAAAGAGTTCTAAAAAGCACAACAAGTATGAGCATAGGGCTTCCCAGGTGGCTCAGTGGTAAAGAATCTGCCTGCCAAGCAGAAGATGTGACTTCAATCCCTGGGTTGGGAAGATTGCCTGGAGAAGGAAATGGCAGCCCACTCCAGTATTCTTGCCTGGGAAATCCCATGAACAGCAGAGCCTGTGGGTTATAGTCCATGAGGTCACAAAGAGTTGGCCACGACCGAAGTGACTTAGTACACACATGCACACATACACAAAAAATATAAATACATGACAAGAAAATGAAATAACATGCTTATAAGATTAGGAGTATTATACTTCAATAGTAGGTAGGATCACAAGCTATATTTCCCATCTGCATTTAAGAAAGATTTCCAAGTTCTCTACTCAAATATGCATTATGTTTGTAATACTAAAAAAGTGTATTTTTAAAGATATAAAAGGCTCTCTATATATCACTTAAGCCCAAATCACAAACTCAAAGGTGTTTCACAACTTAGGAAGATAAGCAAAGTAATTTATATGAACACAGTAAGGCATTATTTTAGAATACTGAAATACTATAGTTAACATAATTAATATCATACACAAAAGAGATTTTATTACCTTTTTGTTTCTCTGGGTATGACCAGCAGGATTTTAGCAATATTGCCAAGGTTGGTACATACCATACTGAGGGAGCTACTAAAAGTGGTAAAACTTATTCACATATCCAATTTCCAACATATCCATTTAAAAACTAATTTTACCACTACGTGGCAATATCAGGAATTATTTAACCATCATTTTGCTATGTATCATCATCAAATTACCACAGTACTACTGTCTTTAAATTTTTATTTCAATGATCAATTTCATTCTTTTAAAGACTTACCTTAGCTGCATGATATGTACGAGCTTCAAGTATATCGTCTTTTTTAGCTTCTTTGGCAAGCAGATTAAATCGACTTAACATTGCAGCCTTACAAAGCCGACTTGCCATTGACACACCACTTTTAAATGGGGAACTAAAGTATAAAAGAATGAAACAATCACTAATCATTATTTAATGATTTATGTTAGCACTTACACGGATTAAAATAAACACAAAATGTATATTTATCTCAATTATGCACAGAGAAGATAGTGAAATTTTCTATATAAAATTATTCTGAATATTTAACTGCTTTCTGAAGCTAATTTCTTTTATAAAATTAGTTTATGTTATCAGAGTATTACATTAAAAATTAAAGCAAAAGATGGATATTTGGAACATTTCTACTGTTTGAGGCAAAATTAATCTGTAGTGATCCAAATTAAGATAGTGGTTCTACCAGGGATTGACTAGATGAGGGAATAGAAATCTTCTTTGAGATGAAGAAAGTGTCCTGAATTTTGACTGGGGTAATGGTTATACAGGTGTATATATAAACTCATGAAATTATACGTTTTAATGTACAATCTGACTCCCTAAAAAAGTAAAATATATGCACTTCATCACCCTTCATATATATATATATATATATACATGTGCATATGTGTACACATGTAAACATATTTTTCTGTTTCTAATAAAAATAGGTTCACATATCACAGCTTTCTTGCTTCTGTAACTCTTTCCCTTCATTGTATCTTCTCATTAGCTGTTTTTGTGCTAGATTGCAAAAACTGCCAAAATCCTTTATTCTTGTCTGCGTGCTCTTTACAATATGATTTTTCAGATTGGTCCATAAAAAACTATGGCTTATTCTTCCTCCCCTTGAATTTGGACTGGCCTTGTAACTTGTTTTGATCAATAAAATACTCTGTGCCAGCTGCAAGCTTGGGCTGCAAGCAGTTTGTGTTTCTATGTCTTGGCACTCCTTCCTCTACCATATGAACCTGCTGAGATTGGTCCACTAGAAGATGAGAGATCAGTTGTCCCTCTAAGATCAGCCAAGCTGCCTTACAGTTGACCTACAGCTGACCCCACACACATGGGAGAGCTTGACCAAATCCAGCTCAGCTGACCTAAGGACTTGGGAGCAGTAAAAAGTGGTTGGTGTTTTACGCCTCTAAAACAATAGTATATTCAGCAATAGTTCACACACACTCTTGTTAACAAAATGTACTAATCTCTATATATTAATTTTCCACCATGATACATTTTTTTGGTGTTTTTTCAGATGATTCTCTTGGACTTTTCAGGTATAAAATGATACCATATGGAAACAGTCATTTGATCTCCTCCTTTCCAATATTTTGTGTTTCTCCTTTCTTTTGTTAAATGCATTAAACAACAACTTAAATAACAACAATAACAGTAAACAATAATGTCCTGTTTTGGATGCTAGTAGAAATGACTCTGAGATGAATCATGATGACGTTTTTGGACTAATAAAAGATACATTTTATTCTTAAGAAAAATATCTATTACTTTCTTATTGGGTATCTTTTGTCAAGAATAGTTGTAGAGCTGTACTGTATGTTTTTTTGGAATTTATAAAGATGAAATATGGTGTTTTTCCCTACATCAATTAATATAACAAATTTATTAATAAGAGTTTCTAATTTGGTATTTTTATTATGTTATTTTCCTCACAGTTCTAGAAAAATTGCCACTTAGTAATGCATAAAATATATTATTTTGAGGTTCTGCTTCCTAGTATTTTATTGAACAATTTCGCTTGGATATAAAAGTGAGCTTGGTCTATAACTTTTGGGGGTGGGCGTGAAATCTTCTATCAAGCTTAAGCACCAATGACATAGGGCTTCCCAGGTGACTCAGCGATAAAGAATCTGCCTGACAATGCAAGAGATTCAAGAGATGTGGGTTCAATCCCTGGGTCAGTAAGATTCCCTAGAAAAGGAAATGGCAACCCAGTTCAGTATTCTTGCCTGAAAAACCCCATGGATAGGAGCCTGGTGGGTTACAGTTCATGGGGTCACAAAGAGTCAGATATGACTGACTGATACATGATCAATAATGCTTCAGAAAAGCATTTGAATCTTTTCCATCTTTTCAGATAGCATTGGAAGTTTTTGCTATTTAAAGGTTTAGAAAGAAAGCTGATCGTCGAAGAATTGATGCTTTTGAACTGTGGTGCTGGAGAAGACTCTTGAGAGTCCCTTGGACTGCAAGGAGATCCAACCAGTCCATTCTAAAGGAGATCAGTCCTGGGTGTTCATTGGAAGGACTGATGCTAAAGCTGAAACTGCAATACTTTGGCCACCTCATGTGACGAGTTGACTCACTGGAAAAGACTCTGATGCTGGGAAAGGTTGGGGGCGGGAGGAGAAGGGGACGACGGAGAATGAGATGGCTGGATGGCATCATCGACTCTGTGGACATGAGTTTGAGTGAACTCCAGGAGTTGGTGATGGACAGGGAGGCCTGGCGTGCTGTGATTCATGGGGTCGCGGAGAGTTGGACATGACTGAGCGACTGAACTGAACTGAACTGAACATTCCTCTGAACCACCTCAGAATGTTGCTTTCTTTGAAAAAGAGGTAGGGCATCTTCTTGGAAGCTTTCTCAAGAAAATAATGTTAAGACTTCCTCCTCTTGTGTACCAATTTTAGAAATATCTTTTCCTCAAAATGTATGCATTTTACCCATATTTTCAAATATATTTGCATGGTGATCAAAGAAGTTTCCTATGATTTCTTTAAATTTTCTCTGTTATAACTCCTTTATCATTATTTTATATGAGATTAGATAGTGCTTTTTTTCCCCCACAGAATCAGTTTTTATGATCATTTTTAACTTCATCTGTTCTCTATTTTACATTTCTAGTATTATTCATTTTTTCACTCTATTTCCTTATTTGTTGATATAAACATCCAAAGAACTGGCTTTTCCATTCAGTTTTGCTTTAGCTACATAAGCTAAAAGTTCTGAAATGCAATGCATTAAACATCCTGTTTTCTAACTATTCTATGGCTTCATTTTATATTCCCTCTTTCAGTCAAAAGTTAGAGAACTTCTTTTGCCCAATGAAAGGTGTTTCTAAGTATTCTGACTTTATGTGATTTACACTTTTATTGCATCACAATCAGAGAATACCGTCTATATCACTTATACTTTTCAGAATTTGAGACTTTCTTTGCGGCCTAACGTATGGTCAGTTTTTGTTAATGTTCTGCAGGTTTCTGAAAAGCAGGTATATATTTTTATGGTATAGAATTTTAAAGAAATTAATCAAATCTACATTAAGACTGATATATTCTTATTATTCTGTCTATTCAATCTACCGCTAACTGAAAGAGGTGAATTATTGCCTCCACTAATAGTGTATTTCTAGTTATCCTCTTGTTGTAATTTCTATTTTATGAATGTTGATAGGTCATGCTATTTGTTGCACAATTACTCAGAACTGTTCTTCCTTGTGGATTATATTGCTAAAGTGTTTTTTGCCTTATGTAATACTTTGGGGTTGAATAATTAGATCATATCTGTTTTCTCTGTGTCTGCAATCACCTAGCAAGCATTTGGCTATAAAAAATGAGTTAGGATGCTAGGGGCTGGCATGCGGGGATGACCCAGAGGGAGGATAAAGGAAGGAGGGAGGTGGGAGGGGGGTTCATGAGGGGGAACTTATGTAAACCCGGGGCGAATTCATGTCAATGTATGGCAAAACCAACCAATATAATATTGTAAAATAATTTGCCTCCAATAAAAAATAAATTAATTACAAAAAAAAATAAAAAATAAAAACAATAAAAACACCAAAAAAAAAAATAAAGTGACCAACTTACTGAAAAAAAAAAAATGAGTTAAGCTCATTTTACATTAACTTCAATTTTGTTTTAAAAGTATGTCTTCAGTAAACTGTTTTCAGTGCCTTTCATAGAAGATCTGCTTTGTTTGTATGTTATTAACAGAGACACACTTCTTTATGCTGATTCAAAGCATAAACAGTATGATTTATACTAGTTGAAATAGTCAATAGTTCATACTTGATTGAAGAAACATTTGTATGGGATCTTAATTTAAACCTGTCTCTCACAAAGAAAGCAAATTTAGGCACTTAAAATTTTAACATTATTCATTAGTCCACTATAAATGTATGTTCACATAAAAGAAGGACTTTAGTTTTACTTGACAATCAATGTTAGGGATATTACAAAGCTATATCTAAAAGGCTTAATGTATTATGGAGAAGAACAAAGGCTTTGGAAATAAAATACCCAGATCAGAATCCTAACTTAATAGTTGGGTGACTTTAAGAAAGATATTTAACCTAGCTTGAATCTCAGTCTCTTTATCTGTAAAAAGAAAAAAAAAAAAAAACAACAAACCAAGAATATCAGGGTTTTTCCAAGAAATCAGTATAGGATTGTACAATAGTTCTCACACTCAAGTGTACATAAATAATATTCTGGAAGGTTGTCAAAAATACAGATTTCTAAGCCCTAAATTCAGATATTCAGATTCAGTGGGAAAACCAAAATTTTAAAACAAATACATTATATAATTCTAATCATAATGACCACTAGAGAAATAATGGCAACCCACTCCAGTGTTCTTGCCTGGAGAATCCCAGGGACAGAGGAGCCTGTTGGGCTGCCATCTACGGGGTTGCACAGAGTCGGACATGACTGAAGCAACTTAGCAGCAGCAGCAGAGAAATAAAGGTTCTGGAAACTGACTTCAAATGCTGGTTCCACCACTTACTAAGTAACTTCAATAAGCTATATAACTTCTCTAGGCCTGTCTTCTTATCAGGAGGAAAAAAGTGTTTAAATTAGGATAATGTCTGCAACATAGTCAGACCTAATAACTATTATAATCATTATTATTCAGAATTCAAAAAACTGTATTCAAAAATGTTAAAATAGTTTTTATAAACTGTACTAAAATACATTCTTTTGCTTAATAATATGTGATATTTGAAGAAATCAGTAATACTAACCTTTCTGTGATCTTTCCACTTAGGCCATCAACAATCTCCAAAGACATGTCCCCCTGTGCCCAATTCAGACTAAGGAATTTATATTCCAAGTTTGTTTGAAATGGATATGCAGAAGGTACTAAACTAATATGAGGTCTGTTGACCAAGTAAAACATTGGAAGTTTGGAAGTGAGTGCATCATCAACACGTTGCTTTACAGCAATTTCTAAGCCTCTGGTATCACTGCAACTCCCATCACCTAGAAAGCAAAAACAAAATAAATACTCAAAGCAAATATAAGTCAACAGAAACACTTGCTTAAGTATGTAATGCATGCATACCTCACTTTATTGCACTTTGCTTTACTGCACTTCAGAGATACAAATTGAAAGTCTGGCAACCCATGTTGTCAGATGACGTTTAGCCTTTAGCAATAAAGCAGTTTTTAATTAAGGTATATACATTGCTGTTTTTTAAGACATGATACTAATGCACACTTAACAGACTATAGTATAGTCTAAACACAACTTTTATATGCACTGGGAAACCAAAATATTCGTGTGACTCACTTTATTGTGATATTCACTTTATTGTGGTGGTCTGGAACTGAACCCACACTATCTTTGAGGTATGCCCATAGAAACTGTAGCTGCGTTAATAAAAACAGTGTCTAAATCAAAGAATACACCATTATTACAGAACTATGCACTGCTCATATCATATCTGAAACACTGTAGTCTAAGGCATTACATTTTGACACTATCACCTACATATTACAGAACATCTGGAGAAAACAAATCATATGTAACACAAGTGATGGCTAGGTAGAAAAAAACATTAAGGCAAAAAGCATCTTGTCTTTTTATTTTCTATTAAAATAATAGTGCCTTTTAAAAAAGCAAGTTTAAGATTTTTTTTCTTAAAAAAGGAAAGACTATTACCACAGACAAAATGAGTATCTGAGAGCATCTAAAGTATGAAATTAATCTCTGAAAACTTTTTGAAAGTAAAATGAAGTCTTCAAATATAATTCTCTTTCCACCTGTAACTGATCTATTATTGATAAAATAACTTACGTTTTTAAGAATCAAAATAAAGAACTGCAAAAGATTTCATAAGACAAAAATAAAAGGGACAAAGTCATTATCATCAAATCATCAAGATTTAAATCTGTACTGTCATTTAGTTCAAAGTGAAAGGGAAGCAAATTTCAATTCTAAAGAGTAATTTTTAAAATCAATTGGAGCACCCAATTAATGGAACAGATTGTCATTAAATCCTATATCCCACATTACTGGATCCTTTTAAACTAGAATTAGATGATCAGAAATGGCATAAGAATTTATATAATAAATGAGAAGCTTTACTAGTTCAATAAACTCTTAAGATTCATTTAACTGTACATATCACAGTTTTAAATGTACAGTTTGAGTATTCTCAATGAGCCATTCATATCATCTCTATCAGAATCTCTGGTGGTGCCCTTTTAAAATGTATATTCCTGGGGCTATCCCCCAGAGAGAGAGTAGAGATCTTAAGAGGCTGAGAAATCTGCATTTTAAACGAATATTAAAATCTGTTTCAGCTTTGTCAGACAGAACACCAATTAATTAACTCTAGATATGTCCCATAAAGACACAGAGAAAGATATCAGGAATAATTTTACAAAGTCTTATAGTATTTTTATTGCTTCCTGGTGTTCCCATTCCCTTGGACAAGATGGCAGTCAAATTATGAGATCTAATTGTTAAGCTCCAGTCCAAACCACTGAATACTACATAATTTCAAAAGAATCTATTTGAGTCCATCCTTTTAAGAGACTAAAATATTATGAAGTTATGTTATACAAATGACAAACTGTAAAATATCTTTCTTCACAAAAGTAAAAGAAAGCCTTGCATTTCAAAGCTGTGACTCTAGAGAATGCATAGATATTTATTAGACATTCTGTAGACATTTATCAAGAAAATAGCCTTTCTTAAAGAAGACTGAGAAAAATTTAAAGAGAGTTTTTTGACTAAAAGAAAACAGAATAATTCTGGTATCCAATTTAAATTTAATAAATAAATCACCTATAAGAATATATATTTGGAAAAAAAGAAGTAACTCCAAAGAGGCACTCTCATATATTGCTAGCGAGAATATAATTTGGAGAGTAACTTGGCAATAATTTTCAAAATTGCAAATTCATATATTTTTGACCTGCAATTCTATTCTAGGAATTCATTTTACATTTACATATATTTTACTTTTGTGTCAATGACAAACATAAAAAGGTCAAGGTTCACTGTAGCATTTGGTAGCTGCAAAAGATTAGAAACAATCTAAAGTTCCATCAACCCACAACTGGTTAAATAAATTATAATACATTTATACAAATAAATACCATAACAGTTATGAATAATAATGAAAAAAGTCTTCATAGGGAAAAATATCCAAGATACATTATTAAATTAAAAGTGTAGGATAAAGAAAAGTGTGAACTGTATTATCTCACTGGTGTAAAATTTTAAAAAAGTGTAAGCATAAACCATCTTTGGAAAGGAAACAAGAAACTAGTAACAATGGATGCCTCAGAGGTAAAACAGCAGCTGAGGCACTAAGATAGAAGCTAAGACTTTTCACTGAAAACACTATTGAATCTTTTGAATTGTGAAACAAGTTTCCAAAACAATGAAAATAAGCTTAATATTAGAAAATAACCGTTATTTCCTTTTCATAATTTAATAAAGTCAAGCCAAACAAAAATGGCAAGAAAATACAATATTTTTTATATATATAGAACTAAAAAATAGTCCATAAGAGAACTTCTTAAAGAAATGGATATAAAATACACAGAACAATAAAAAAAAAACTCACAAGAATAAAACAAACAGTACCTTCTAAAAACAAAACATTACTCATATGACGAGCTAAAGTTTTTATGTGAGCAATCATTACCAAAAATTAACAGTAAACAAAGAAGAGTCAAGTAATGGTGGAATTTAAATTGTTTCCCAAGGGTGACTAAAGCTTTGAAACTCTCAGGCCTTTGCGAAAACTACAAAACTGAGTGTCCAAAATATCTGTTGAGGAGATAATACCTGAAAACCCATTCAAATATAAATACCAAAGGAAGAAGTTAATTATCAGTTCATGTCATTTATTTTGTATTCTATTTACTTCCCACTTACTTCACAAACCAAAAGAATCCAACTCATAACCAAACACATTTTTAAAAAGTATAAAAGTAGCAAAGAACCAAAATGGGCATTTAATATTTTTATTTCAGGAATAACTAAATATAAGCTTACCTGAGAAGTTCAAAAAAGCACCTTCTTCCAAAAGAAAGGGAAACATTGGATATTGTGCAAACAAAAGCATATGGTTCAACCCAGAATACATATAATTACCTAACTTAAAATATTCTTAGCCTTCTCACAAGATGATAAAAGTCATATTATACTAAGAGTGATTACAAGTTACCATGAAATGAAAACCTCAACAGTGGATCTGAATTTTACCTTAGGTAAAGTTTCATGCATGCAAAATTTGACTTTACACTGATAAATAAAGTGTAATTACTTAGTGAAATAGGCCAAGAGGTACTGAAATCTCACTCACCAACAAGAATACTATTGATATAAACTGGCTGTATAAAGTGACTGAGCAATGCTCCCTGTATACCAAGCACTTCCCATCTTGTCAACTTGTCACTTGAGGACATACTGCTTATTCTATTAACAACATCTGCAGGACAGTAGACAGTCAGATAAATTTTGCCTTCAACAGCCACATGGAGACTGAGTTCTTCATTGGCTTCAAATGCAGATATAGAATGTGGATTAAGACGCCTAGAGGAAGAAAAGAAAGTTTCCTCCTTTAAAAATCAAAGCCAACGAAGTAAAATCTGCATATAACTAAGAACTGTAACTTGCCAGTTACACTTAATTCCAGTAACAGAAATAGAGGCAAACCCAAAGCAAGGCAGGATGGACTGACTTTGTTCTACAAGATTAAAACCAAGTAGAAATTAACTCTATTTAGAGCTTCAACAAGGGTAAATTTCATATTATTGCTATTTTTTATGTCCCTTAAAATCAAATGAAAATCTTGATTTTTGCCCCATCATAATTTTTGAGCTATTTCCTTTCTCCAAATGAAAAATTTTAATAATGACAAAACTAGAGAATGAAAAAAGAAAACGACAATTTGTATTTAAGATTCATTTCCAATAAAATATGAAAAACAGTAAAATCTAAAATTATTTTTCTTGAGGTTTCTCTACAGGAACACTCACCCTTGTTTTCAAGGTGTTACTGGGAGGCTTTTAAACAAACTATAAACCATGATTATCTCTAGATGGTCAGACTTGGAAGTAAATTTTACTTTCTTTTTGTGTCTGTGTTGTTCAAATATCATGCTACTGATGCTACCCATTCATCAAGACAATGAAGTTCTGACTATAGAAGAATACACTGAGTTCCTTAACTCCTGTGTTAGTATGTGAAGAGTGCATAATCCATACTTCCTAAAGTTTATAAAAAGTCTTACAACCAGAAAGGAGTAGAAGATTTTCAACAGCCTCTTAAAGAACGTGGTGAAGTATGTGGACTATTTAAGTAATAGATGGTAAGACTGAGTGGAGGGGAGGGAGAAGGCATTTGTGGTCTCTTGCAGCCTACAAATAACCTCTGAAGGCTGGAAGGAAAATATGGATGGATTTGAATTTACTTGTTCTTTTGATATATGGATTCAGAATGTATAAATGGTCATCCCAGTTGCTTTTAACAGCTTCCATATACTTACAATTGTGACTTAATCTGGGCTGATCCTTTAGGCAACTGGTTCATATAGAGATAAATGTTGATATTTTGCTTGAGAGTGAGCAGATCAGAAGCTGGTTCTGTACAAAATATTGATTTTTCCATCATAGCAGGATTTTTGCTATAGTAGAGTAGAAGTTGTCTGTAAAAGTACCTAAAATAAAAGACAGAGCTTTATTGAGTAAGAATGTTTAAAAATGAAGTATCTTAAACATTATATTAATGTCATGAGCAATGTTCCTATAAATGAAGTTTTATTATAAAATCTTAGTCTTAACTAATGAAGATCTAAGTCCCTTGAGAAGTCTTCAGCTACAGCCCAGTTTGCCCTGTGACTTGCCTTAAAGCATCATTCCTTGACTACCACTCCACTTTAAAGTACTCAACTATCATTTCTTGTAAAAGACCCATTTCTCTATTGATTCCTCCCATTTCTCAAGACATCTCTGCTCCCAGCCTCTGGGGAGGAGTATCAATTTTCTGCATTATTTCTATTTTCTCTTCCCCAAACACACAGACAAACAATTATGGTTCCTGTTACGTAGTGGTTCTGAAGACAAAAACTTAAGAGCATAGAAATAACATAATGAAGCCCATAAACTGAATTTAGAAGTGAAACAGATTTCCTGAAAGACACCTCAAGGGGACAAATACTATTTTTCTTACTAAAAAAAAAAAATTTTAATCCTATCATCTGAAATATGTAATAAAAAATTAATCACCAGTGTATCTGACAGTGCCAAGCACAGGAAGAAATAAACACAAAAGAGGTAGTTTTCAGTGAGCTGTATTACTTTCATGGACTTCCCAATAGCTTTACTTTTAAGATTATAGAATTCTTTCCATATTATTAGAGATACATAAGATTTTCAGAAAAGACAGTATGCCTAAATATTTTTTACAATTTAAAGAAAACATCACAAACAAAGAGAATGCAAATTAAATAAGAACAAAATCCTAATATAGCAGGATACACTAATAATTGGATATGAATATTGGATATTGGTATCAGAATGCTTTATCTGAGTCTCACCTGTATTTGAAAAATTCCATTAAGAAAGGTTTTCTGAAAAGTAAATTCAGTGACGTAAGAAAATAAAAGTTGAATACTATGGGAGAAAATGCTTATTTCCCACTTTTTGTGTTTTCACAGAAAAGAAACTCCAAAGAGTAAAATTTCTGGTTTATTTCTCCACTATCAGATAGTCCTTCCTTTTATAAGGAACAGTGACTGATAAATTTGGAAAAAGAAACTAGGCATGCTTACCTCAGCCCCCATTCTCTCTGAGATCTGCCTGTCTAAAAAGTACTTTATTGATATTCTACCATATGGTAGACTTTGTACAGACTTCATGAGTGGAAACTCATTGATTTCTGCCTTTGGATAAGTATGGTTAATTCAGAGGTGAAGTATTACTAAGCCTACTTGGTCCAGATCTAAGGCTATATTCTCAAATTACTTTAATCAGTAATGAAAACATATTTTATCTTTAAAAACAGGTTGCATGGCTTTTAAAATTTAGTTCATAAGGTTGTGATTATAGAAGACACTAAAATTCACAGACTAAACAGTGTAGTTAATGTAAGGTTACTAAAAGTGACATGAAAATATAAGATGGCTTAGGTAAGTAAGACAATACCATATCCTTGGCTCAGTGATTGATAAAACTCCACTTGTAAATAATAACTTATATATGTGATTACTTTAGGCTAATATTAATATAAGAGCATTAATATTTGATGGCATTAAATATATTTGTTACCTTACCTAAGGAGAGATCTCCTTGCTGTAACAACAGCGTGAGTATCATGCAACACTCTTCCATTTGGCTTAATGCACTGACCGTAATTGTATTCACCTGTGCCTATAGCTACAACTTCGTGCTGTCCAGCTGAAAAGAAAAGGTTAACAGTAGCAGATTATTTTGACCTCCCTCTTCTCTATGTTCAACCTCCACCTCTATTTTATCATCTTTTTACATTTATATTCAACAGTTATTTAAGCATTTATTTACTGGATTGGCCAAAAGGTTTGTTCGTTTTTTTTTCTTCTGTAAGGTGGCACTAGCAGTACTTAGTTGCCTTTAATTTCACTTGAGACAACTGTTAAGATTGTATTGTGACACCTGTCATATCAGCATGCATTTAAAAAAATTTATCCAAATTGGTAAATCTTTGTGTAGCTACTTTAATACCGAAGATGGAAGAAAAACAGCAACATTTTTGGCATATTATGTTTTATTGTTTCAAGAAAGATAAAAACACAACTGAAATTTAAAAAATGATTTCTCCAGTGTATGGAGAAGGTGCTGTGGCTGATTGAGGAAGTCAAAAGTGGTTTGCAAAGTTTCATGCCGAAGATTTTTTGCTGGACAATTCTCCATGGTCAAGTAGACCAGTTGAAGATGATAGCGATCAAATCAGACATTAACTGAGAAAAATCAACGTTATGCCACATGGGAAATAGCCCACATATTCAAAATATCTAGATCTAGTGTTGAAATCATCATTTGCACCAGCTTGGTCATAGTTCATCATTCTGACGTTTAGGTCCACATAAATTGAGAAGAAAATCTTCCTGACAGTAGTTCCACATGTGATTCTCTACTTAAACATAATGAAAACATTCCATTTTTAAAACAAATTGTGATGGGCAATGAAAAGTGGACATCATACAATAATGTAGAACTGTAGAAATCATGGGGCAAGTGAAGTGAAACATGACCAATCCCACCAAAGGCCAGTCTTCACTGAAAGAAGGTGATTTTGTGAACATGGTGGGACTCCTCTGAGTTCCTTCCAGAAAACCAAACAATTTCAATAGTACTGCTCCCAACTAGACCAACTGAAAGCATCACTTGATGAAAAGCATCCAGAATTAGTAAACAGAAAAATGCATTATCTTCCATCAGGATAACGCTAGATAACATGTCTATTTGGCCACCAGGCAAAAACTGTTAAAGCTTGACTGGGAAGTTCTGATTCACTCACTGTATTTACAAGATACTGCAACTTCAGTTCTCTTAATGGAAAAAATTTCAATTCCTTGAAGACTGTAAAAGGCACCTGGAATAGTTCTTTGCTCAAAAGAAAAAAAAAAAAAAACTTTGGGAAGATGGAATTATAAAATTGCCTGAAAAACAGCTGAAGGTAGTACAGCAAAATGATGAATAGGTTCTTCAATAAAGTTCTTACTGCCCTTCATGGATCACAGCCTTATTGTGGCAAAGGGGCTTGTGTAACTCAATGAAGCTATGAGCCATGCCATGCAGGGCCACCAAAAACGGACGGGTCATAGTGAAGAGTTCTGAAAAGATAGGATCCATTGGAAAAGGAAATGGCAATTCACTCTCGTATTCCTGTCAGGAGAACCCCACTGACAGTATGAATAGGTAAAAAGACACTGGAAAATGATCCCCCCATCACAGGGTGGAAGGTGTCCAATATGCTACTGGGGAAGAGTGAAGGGCAATCATGAGAAACCTGTATGCAGGTCAAGAAGCAACAGGTAGAACAGTTCATGGAACAGAAGACTGGGAAAGGAGTATGTCTACATTGTATGTTGTCACCTTGCTTACTTAACTTATATGCAGAGTAAATCATGTGAAATGCCAGGCTGGATGAAGTGCAAGCTGGAATCAAGACTGTGGGGAGAAATATTAATAACCTCAGATACGCAGATGACACTGTCTTTATGGCAGAAAGTGAAGAGGAGCTAAAGAGCTCCTTGATGAAGGTGAAAGAGAAGAGGGAAAAACTGGGTTAAAACTCAACATTCAAAAAATTAAGATCATGACACCCAGTTTCATCACTTCACGGCAAACAGATGGGGAAACAATGAAAACAGTGACAAACTTTTATCTTCTTCAGCTCCAACATCACTGTGGTGACTGCAGCCATGAAATTAAAAGATGCTCACTCCTTGGATCAAAGCTATCAAAAACCTGGACAGTGTATTAAAAAGCATAGACATTACTTTGCTGACAAAGCTATGGTTTTTCCAGTAGTCATGTATAGATGTGAGAGTTGGACCATAAAGAAGACTGAGAGTCAAAGAATTGATGCTTCTGAACTGTGATGTTTGAGAAGAGTCTTGAGAGTCCCTTGGACTGCAAGGAGATCAAACCAGTCAACCCTAAAGGAAATCAACCCTGAATATTCATTAGAAGGACTGATGCTGAAGCTCCAATACTTTGGCCAGCCGATGTGAAGAGCTGACTCACTGGAAAATACCCTGATACTGGGAAAGACTGAAGGTAGGAGAAGGGGATGACAGAGGATGAGATGGTTGGATGGCATCACTGACTCAATGGACATGAGTTTGAGCAAGGTCTGAGAGATGGTGAAGGACATGGAAACCTGACATGCTGCAGTCCATTGGGTCGCAAAATGTTGGACATGACTGAGGGACTGAACAAAAACTAGTAAGAATGAAGCAGGTGGGCCAAAGCATATCAGCTGTGTTTGTGTCTGGTGGTGAAAGTAAAGTCTGAAGCTGTAAAGAACAATACTGTATAGGAATCTGGAATGTTATGTCCATGAATCAAGGAAAATTGGACGTGGTCAAGTAGGAGATGGCAAGATTGAACACTGACATCTTAAGAATCAGTGAACTAAAATGAACGGGAATGGGAGAATTTAATTCATACGACCATTGTATCTACTACTGTGGGAGAGAATCCCTTAGAAGACACAGAGCAGTCCTCATAGTCAACAAAAGAGTATGAAATGCAGTACTTGGGTGCAAGCTCAAAAACGACAGAATGATCTCGGTTTGTTTCCAAGGCAAACCATTCTATATTAATCCAAGTAATCACAGTAATTCACAGTCTATACCCTGACCACTGATGCTGAAGAAGCTGAAGCTGACCAGTTCTAGGAAGACCTACAACACCTTCTAGAACCAATACCCAAAAGAGATGTCATGACAGGGGACTGGAGTGCAAATTAGGAAGTTAAGAAATACCTGAAGTAACAGGCAAGTTTGGCCTTGGAGAGCAAAATGAAGCAGAGCAAAGGCTGATGAATTGTGTCAAGAGAATGTACTGGTCATAGCAAATACCCTCTAACAACAACACAAGAGATGAGTCTACACATGGACAACACCAGACGTTCAATACCAAAATCAGATTGATTATATTCTTTGTGCTAAAGCTGAAACTGCAATACTTTGGCCACCTCATGCGACGAGTTGACTCACTGGAAAAGACTCTGATGCTAGGAAAGGTTGGGGGTGGGAGGAGAAGGGGACGACGGAGAATGAGATGGCTGGATGGCATCACCGACTCTGTGGACATGAGTTTGAGTGTACTCCGGGAGTTGGTGATGGACAGGGAGGCCTGGCGTGCTGTGATTCATGGGGTCGCGGAGAGTCGAACACGACTGAGCGACTGAACTGAACTGAACTGATATTCTTTGTAGCCAAAGATGGAGAAGCTCTATACAGTCAGTAAAAACAAGAGCTGACTGTGGCTTAGATCATAAGCATCTTAATGCAAAATTTAGGCTTACACTGAAGAAACTAGGGAAAACCTCTAGGCCATTTAGGTACAACCTAAATAAAATCCCTTGTGATTATACAGTAGAGGTGATGAATAGATTCAAGAGGTCAGATCTGGTAGATAGAATGCCTGAAGAACTACAGAATGAAGGTTCACAACGTTGTACAGGAGACAGTCGCCAAAACCATCCTCAATAAAAAGAAATGCAGAAATGCAAAGTAGTTGTCTGAGGAGACTTTATAAAGAGCTGAGAAAGAAGACAAATGAAAGGCAAGGGAGAAAGGGGAAGACATAACTGAATGCAGAGTTTCAGAGAATAGTAAGCAGAGATAAGGCCTTCTTACGTAAACAACGCAAAGAACCAGGAAAACGACAGAATGCGAAAGACCAGAGAGATCTCTTCAAGAAAACTGCAGATAGCACGGGAACATTTCATGAAAGAATGGGCATGATAAATGACAGAAACGGTAAGGACCTAAAACAGATTAAGAAGAGGTGGCAAGAATATACAGAACTACTATACAAAAAAGGTCTTAATGATCCAGATAACCATGATGATGTGGTCACTTACCTAGATCCAGATATCCTGGATTGTGAAGTCAAATGAGCCATAGGAAGCATTATTACAAACAAAGCTAATGGAGGTGACAGAATTCCAACTGAGCTATTTCAAATCCTAAAAGATGACGCTATTAAAGTGCAGCACTCAATAAGTCAGCAAATTTGGAAAACTCAGCAGTGGCCACAGGACTGGAAAAGGTCAGTTTTCATTCCGATCCTACAGAAGGGCAATGCCAAAGAATTTTCAAACTACCATAATATTGTGGTTATTTCACATGCTAGCAAGGTTATTGCTCAAAATCCTTCAAGCTAGGCTTCAGCAGTGTGTAAACCGAGAACTTCCAGATGTACGAGCTGGGTTTCAAAGAGGCAGCAGAGCCAGAGATCAAACTGCCAAAATTCATTGGATCATGGAGAAAGCAAGCAACTTCCAGAAAATCATCTACTTCTGCTTCACTGACTATGCTAAAGCCTTTGACTGCTGATGACAACAAACTGAAAAATTCTTAAACAGCTGTGAATACCAGAGACCACCTTGTGTGTTAGTCTCTCAGTTACGTCTGACTTTTTGCTCTCTCATGGACTGTAGCCCAGGCAGGGTCATATGTCCATGGAATACCAAATCACCTTATACCTGTCTCCTAAAAAACCTGTATGTGGGTCAAGAAGCAACAGTTAGAACTGGACATGGAAAATGGACTGGTTTGTTCCATGGAACCAATGAAGTGGTTCAAAGTTGGGAAAGGAGTATGACAAGGCTGTATATTGTCACCCTGTTTATTTAACTTATATTCAGAGTACATTATGTGGATTGCCAGGGTAGATGATTTGCAAGCTGGAATCAAGACTGCTGGGAGAATTATCAATAACCTCAGATATGCAGATGTTACCGGTACAATGGCAGAAAGTGAAGAGGAACTTAAGAGCCTCTTGATGAAAGTGAAAGAGGAGAGTGAAAAAGCTGGCTTAAAACTTAACATTCAAAAAACTAAGATCATAGCATCCAGTCCCATCATTTCATGGCAAATAGATGAAGAAAAAGTGGAAACAGTCACAGATTTTATTTTCTTGGGCTCCAAAATTACTGTGGATGGTGACTGCAGCCACAAAATTAAAAGACACCTGCTCCTTGGAAGGAAAGCTATGACAAACAACCTAGACAGTGTATTACAAAACAGAAACAGCACATTGCCAACAAAGGTACATATAGTAAAAACTACGGTTTTCCCAGTAGTCATGTATGGATGTGAGAGCTGGACCATAAAGGAGGCTGAGCTCTAAAGAATTGATCTTTTTGAATTGTGATGCTGGAGAAGACTCTTCAGAGTCCCTTAGACTACAAGGAGATCAAACCAGTCAATCCTAAAGGAAGTCAACCCTGAATACTCATTGGAAGGACTGTTCCTGAAGCTCTAATACACTGGTCACCTGATGCTAAGAGTTGACTCATTGCAAAAGACCCTGGTAACTGGAAAAAACTGAGAGCAGGTGGAGAAGTGGATGGCAGAGTTTCATATGGTTAGATAGCATCACCAACTCAACTGACATGGATCTGGGCAAACTCCATGAGATAGTGGAGAACAGAGGAGCCTGGTGTGCTACAGTCCATGGGGTCACAAAGAGTTAGACATTGCTTAGTGACTGAACAACATCATCAATATTCTTGGTGAAAATAAAAAATCTCTTACTTAAAAACAAAAGGAACTTTTTGGCCAACCCAATAAATGCCAGGTATTAATATAAAAAGAGATTAGGGTAAATGAGTAAATTAGGCCTACAATTCAATGAAAAATTCTATTTTACCATTTTAAAGTTAGCAAAATCACTGACCAAAAATATGGAAAAATATCAATAATTCCACACCTTCAAATGAGAGTTTGAGAGTCTTCTACAAATGAACTTACCTACAAAACAGAGAGAGGCTCACAGACTTAGAAAACTAACTATGGTTGCTGAAGGGAAGGGACAATTAGGGAGGTGGGGATGGTCAGGTACACCCTGTTATATTTAAAATGGATAACCAACAAGGACCTATTGTATAGGACATGGAACTCTGTTCAATGCTATATGGCAGCCTGGACAGGACGGGGTTTGGGGGAGAATTGATACATGTATATGCACGGCTGAGTCCCTTCACCGTTCACCTGAAACTATCACAACTTTGTCAACTGGATATGCTACAGTGCAAAATAAAAAGTTAAAAAAAAAGGTTTGAGAGTCTTCTAAGAAGCAAAGTTTTAAAAATACTTCAGTAATATCTCAATTTAAAAGGCAGATGTTTTACATTATACTCTAAATTTTTGCCTTTTATGAATAAAGGCAATAGAATAACCTTCTGCTGTACCCCATTTGAAATTTCTTTGAAACCCTATGCTCAGAAGATACCATTCATTTTTCTTTTCACCTCCTATTTATGCGGACTTTCTATAACCCAGTCCTTCTCAGTTTAAGATCATCAACAAAATAATCACTCATATATAGAGTTATATTAATATATGAACCTCATGGTAGGCATAAACCAAAAATCTATAATAGAGATGCACACAAAAAAGAGAAAGGAATCCAAACCCACCTACTAGGCCATCAAATCACAAGAGAAAAGAGCAAAAGAAAAAAGGAACAAAAGAGAACTACAAAAATAAGCTGAAAACAAGTAACAAAATGTCAATAAGTATTTACCTATCAATAATTACTTTAAATATAAATGGACTAAAAGCTCCAATAAAAAGACATAAAGTAGCTGAATGAATAGAAAACATGATACACATTACTGCCTGCAAGAGACTCACTTCAGATCTACAAACACACACAGGTTGAAAGTCAAAGAGACAAAGATTTTTCATGCAAATGGAAGAAAAAGAAAGACAGTAAAAAGATAAAAAAGGGCACTATACAATGATAAAGGAATCAATCTGAAAAGAATACATAGCCATGTAAATGTAAAGCATTCAACACAGGAGTATCCAGATACATAAAGAATGTACTAATAAACATAATGGGAGAAACTGACAATAATAAAATAGTAGGGGGCTACTTACTGTATTCAGGTCAGGAAAAAACAGTCAGAACTGCACATGGAACAACAGACTGGTTCCAAACAGGAAAAGGAGAACGTCAAGGTTGTATATTGTCACCCTGCTTATTTAATTTATATGCAGAGTACATCATGAGGAACGCTGGGCAGGAAGAAGCACAAGCTGGAATCAAGATTGCCAGGAGAAATATCAATAACCTCAGATATGCAGATGACACCACCCTTATGGCACAAAGTGAAGAGGAACTCAAAAGCCTCTTGAAGAAAGTGAAAGAGGAGAGTGAAAAGGTTTGCTTGAACCTCAACATTCAGAAAACAAAGATCATGGCATCTGGTCCTATCACTTCATGGGAAATAGATGGGAAAACAGTGGAAACAGTGTCAGACTTTATTTTTTTGGTCTCTAAAATCACTGTGGATGCTGATTGCAGCCATGAAATTAAAAGACGCTTACTCCTTGGAAGGAAAGTTATGACCAACCTAGATAGTATATTAAAAAGCAGAGACATTACTTTGCAAACAAAGGTCCATCTAGTCAAGGCTATGGTTTTTCCAGTGGTCACGTATGGATGTGAGAGTTGGACTGTGAAGAAAGCTTATCGCCGAAGAATTGATGCTTTTGAACTGTGGTGCTGGAGAAGACTCTTGAGAGTCCCTTGGACTGCAAGGAGATCCAACCAGTCCATTCTAGAGGAGATCAATCCTGGGTGTTCATTGGAAGGACTGATGCTGAAGCTGAAACTCCAATACTTTGGCCACCTCATGCGACGAGTTGACTCACTGGAAAAGACTCTGATGCTGGGAAGGATTGGGGGCGGGAGGAGAAGGGGACAACAGAAAATGACATGGCTGGATGGCATCACCGACTCGATGGACATGAGTTTGAGTGAACTCCGGGAGTTGGTGATGGACAGTGAGGCCTGGCGTGCTGTGATTCATGGGGTCGCAAAGAGTCGGACACGACTGAGTGACTGAACTGAACTGAACACCCCATTTACATCAATAGCCGGACCATCCACACGTAAAATTAATTTGAAAACACTGGTCTTAGATGACACAGCAGACCAGACAGAATTGAACATATATGGAACATTTCATCAAAACAGCAGAATACACATTCTTTTCAAGTGTATGTGAAACAATCTCCAGGACAGATCACATGCTATGCCACAAAATAAGTCTCAATAAATTTAAGAAAACTGAAATCATATTAATGTAAAGCATCTTTTCTGACCACAATGCTATGAATGTGGAAATCAATTACAAGAAAAGAAACACAAACTAAACACATGTATTTTAAACAACATGGTACTAAACAATCAATGGGTCACTGAATAAATCAAAGAGGAAATTAAAAAAGTATCTAGATACAAATGAAAATGCAAATACAATGACCCAAAATCTATGGGATGCAGCAAAAGCAGATATAAGACTGAAATTAAAACAAGTCCAGGGACTTCCCAGGTGGTCCGGTGGTTAAGAATCTGCCTGCAAATGCAGAGAACAAGGGTCTGACCCCTGGTCTGGGAAGGTCTCACATGCCATGGAGCAACTAAACTGGTGCACTGCAACTACTGAGACCACATGTGAAACTAGAGAGTAGCCCCTTCTCACAGCAACTAGAGAGAAAGCCAGTGCAGCAATGAAGATGCAGCACAGCCAAAATAAAATAATAAGTCACTTTAGGAAAGAAGAAAATTTTCAAATAAGTCATCCAACCATATACCTAAAGGAGCTAGAACATAAGAAGAAACAAAAACTAAAGTTAGAAGTTTGAGCAAACTCCAGGAGATTGTGAAGAATAGGGAAGCCTGGCATGTTGCAGTCCATGGGGCTGCAGTCGGACACGACTGACTGACAGGAACAACAAAAGTTAGTAGAAATCATAAAGATAACAATGGAAATGAATGAAATAGAGACTGAAAAAAACAAAAAAGATCAATGGAAAAAAGAGTTGGTTCTTCGAAAAGAAACAAAATTTATAACCTTTAGCCAGATGCATAAAAAAAAAAGACGAGCCACATAAATAAAATCAGAAATGAAAAAGGTTAAATTACAACTGATGCCACAGAACTATCAAGAAATATGAGAGATTACTATGAACCATAATATGCCAATAAAATGGACAAGCAATAAGAAATAAATTCCTAGAAACACACAATCTCTGAAGACTGCACAAGGCAGAAACAGAAAATATGAACAGATGAATCACCAGTAATGAAATTGAATCAGTAATATAAAAACCCAACAAACTAAAGTCCAGAACTAGATGGCTTCACAGGTGACTTCTACCAAACATTTAGAGAAGAGTTAATACCCATTCTTCTTAAACTATTCCAAAAAATTAAAGAGGAAAGGTCACTTTCAAACTCACTTTACAAGGCCAGCATATTATGCTGATACCAAAACCATAGAAAGATACCACACAAAAAAATTACAGACCAATAAGCTTGAAGAACACATATGTAAAAAAATCTTCAGCAAATTATTAGAAAACCAAATTCAACAATACATTAACAGAAGGATCAGACACCATAATCAAGTGAGATTTATTCGAGGCATGCTAGGATGGTTTAATATCCACAAATCAATCAATGTGACACCATATAACGGAGAACTAAAAAGTACATGATCTCAATAGATGCAGAAAAAGCTTTCAGCAAAATTTAACACGCTTTTATGATTAAAAACAGAAAACTCTCAACAAAGTGGGTAGAGGTAGAATGTACTTCAACATAATAAAGGCCATATATGACAAATCACAGCCAACATCATACTCAATGGTGAAAAGCTGAAAGCAATGTCCTCTTAAGAGGATTAAGACAAAGATATTCACCCTCAAATATAGTATTGGAAGTCCAAGCCATGGTCATCAGATTAAAAAATAAATAAAAGGAATACAATTTGAATGGAAAGAAGTAAAACTGCCACCCTTTGCAGATAATATACTATATACAGAAATTCTTAAAGACTCCACCAAAAAAACTATTACAACTAATACGTGAATTCAGTAAAGTTACATGATATGAAACATACAGAAATTTTCTTCTTTTCTATATACTAATAATGAACTATCAAAAAAGACAAATAAGAAAGCAATACCACTTAAAATTATATCAGAATGAATAAAGTACACAGGAATAAATCTAACCAAGGAGTTTTGGAAAAGACTTGAACTTAGAAAACTGTAAGATACTGACAAGGAACTGAAGATGACAACAAACGGAAAGATAGACCATGCTCAAAGACTGGAAGAAATTAAGATGGTAACGACGACCCTATATGCAAGACAGCAAAAGAGACACAGATATAAAGAACAAACTTTGGAACTCTGTGTGAGAAGGTGAGGGTGGGAGATTTGAGAGAACATCACTGAAACATGTATATTACCATATGTGAAATAGATGACCAGTCCAATTTTGATGCATGAAGCAGAACACTCAAAGCCGGTGCACTGGTACAACCCAGAGGGATGGGATGGGGAGGGAGGTGGGAGGGGGGGTTCAGGATGTGGTTACACATATACACCCAAAGATAATTCATGTCAGTGTATGTCAAAAACCACTACAATATTGTAATTACTTTAGCCTCCAATTAAAATAAATAAATCAATTTTTAAAAATGACCATACTACTATCCAAGGCAATCTGCAGGTTTAGTGCAATCTCTATTAAAATACTAACAGCATTTTTCACAGAACTGGAACAAACTGTACAATCTGTATGGAAACACAAAAACACCCAAATAACCAAAGCAATCTCTAGAGAGAGAAAAAAAGCATGGAGGCATCATGCTCCATGATTTCAAACTAAAGTTGACCCTTGAATAACCATATATATCTTCTCTTCCTACCTCGGTTAAAAAAAGTCCTTAAGAATAGGAACCAAATATGTATCATCTATAGTCATGGGTTTGAGTGAACTCCGGGAGTTGGTGATGGACAGGGAGGCCTGGCGTGCTGTGATTCATGGGGTCGCGGAGAGTCGGACACGACTGAGCGACTGAACTGAACTGAATAGTGTCTTATTCAGAGATGAATATAAAATTCAAATGCTTTTAATATCAATCTAGAACATTAAAGGATAAAAGATAAAATGTAATTGAAATTACATTATAATTATTACAGGAAAAATCAGAGATTCATGATTTTTCATTTTTTAATCTTTTATTACTTGAAAGTGAAGAAAATGCTCATTGTCATAGTCTTCAATGTTTGTTATAATGAGGTAAGATTTCAAGTTGGTAGTGATTCCAACACAGTTACTGATTAAAACGTTAAGTGTTTTACCATTCTGCAGTTCTCTGTTGGTTCCTGTTCAGTATACTTTATCTTTGAGAATGTGTTTTTAACAACCCACACCTACTAGAAAAGGCTATTTCAAATTAATGCAGCACCACTATCAACAGGGGCAAAGAAAGTTAATTAAATACTACCACAGTATCATTAAGTTACTTAATAGTTTTTCTATAAACACATATCAAATACTCACACTTACCTCTTTCAATAATAAAAGCAGCTAATGAGGTGCTACATTTCAGATACTCTGATTGATTAGAAATTAGTTGACTAAATGTTTCTTTAACAATCTGTGAAATCTTTGCAAACTGAATATGTCTCCCTTCTAGAAAAAAAAATCAAATGCAACATGAATTTGAAGAACACTGTGCTTTATCCCAGAGGCCAGAATAACCTTTCAACTGAATGAGTTAATTTTCAGAGGTATGTAAGCAAATTGATAATTTATGTCATGACTGAGATTTTAAAGTATTCCATTCTAAAAGTATACAAGTTATTGAGCTTTTGGATAGATTCTTGTTTAAAAAAAGAAGCGCAAATATTACAAATTAGAAGATTACTGATTTGTATTTGATAAAATATTGAAAAGTCATACAGGACACAAGACAATTCTCTGTTGTAAGGGACTGTCCCACATTGCCTGACAAGCACGATCTCAATGAAAATACACAGTCTTCCCTAATCTACTGTGATAATCAAAATATACTCCTTAGTATTTGCCCCACTGAGAACCACTGAAAATCACTAAACACTTAAACTCTTGATATAGTTCCATGTTCCAAAAACCCAGACTTTGAAAGGAGATAAAGGTAGTTTTAAGTAATTAGGATTACTACAGAACAGTTATAACCAAGAATATATATCAAAACTTACCCACGGACTTTTTAAAAAATTTGAAAGTTTTGAGGTTCTGAGATAGGACCTTGGCCACCTATTGCTTTGTGTATATATGCTTGTGTATCCCCAGGGAAGAATCATTATTCTAGAGAAGGAGAGGTTGCAGAATCACTTAATAGAGTATTTCTCAAAGTTTACTTGTTTACTAAGCCACTGAAAGTTCCTGATGTTGCATGATGACTGCTAAGTAACCTTATCAAGTGGTTTGCAATCCATGACATCTTCAGAGGAAAAAAGTAATGACACAATTTTGCTCTCATGCATTGCACATATATGAAACTTACATACTTTCATAGAAATTCTTCTTACCTGCTTAATAAATATATGAAAAAGGCACACAAATGATAAAAATTTTAACATTATTAGTCTTAGTTAATACAACTAATTTCAGTTAGGCCATTTACAAGTTTTTATTTATATTTGTAAGAAATTTTCTTTGTTAATACTGTCAATGCTCTCTTAGCAAAAACAGGTAAAGTCACATCAAAAAGAGTTAAAGAACTTCATAAATACAATCATAAAATGAAATTCTGGGGGAAAGAAGAATGAACTACTGGTTATATTCTTTTATCTAACCACAGAGTGTGAAGGTGCAAATTATTACAATTGCATGCTAGCATATATTTCATTTAAATTTGCAAAACCATTGTGTGGCATAAAAATTAGTTTTTGGTGTTAGTAAAAATGAATAGTGTATAGTAAAAATATGAATGAGAAGTATTCAGCAACTTGGCTCTGCTTATCACCAAAATCTTATGATACAGGAGAAGCATATTCATTTAATGATATTTTAAAATGAAACCTTTTTTCACTCCAACAGCAATATAAAAAGTGTACATTCAGAAGTCTTCCTCTCCAAATGCAAACACTATTACCAGGATGGCTATTTTGATGAACAAAAATATAAACAAATAAATAAAAACATATACTACTTTAAAAAATAAAAACTGGGCATGTTAAAATCCACTCTGCAACTGGTCTTGAGCATCATTCAAAGGTAGACATTAGTGCTACCCTCCTTCTAATGATTCCAAAGAATGACTGTAATTTACTTCATCACGTCCTATATGGTTGGGCTTCCCTCGTGGCTCAGCTGGTACAGAATCTGCCTGCAATGCGGGAGACCTGGGTTTGATTCCTATGTGGGGAAGATCCTCTGGAGAAGGGAAATGCTACCCACTCCAGTATTCTGACCTGGAGAATTCCACAGACTGTATAGTCCATGGGGTCGCAAAGAGTCGGACAAGACTCAGTGACTTTCACTTTGACTATAAAGTTAGCAATTATTTTGTGCACTGACACAGAAAAGAAAAATATACTGCAATTAATACTGACAGAACAAGAATTATGTGTGTGGCAGGACAATGTTTCGCTGCATATAAAAAGGTTGCACCTGAATATTACAAAGAACATTTAGAAGTTAACAACATACTGATACAGCTCTTGATCTTAACTGGCTGTTGGAGAAATAATGAATCCTGTGAATATAAACAAATCTTTGCTACTATATGGATCTCTTATCAGCATGCATATGAATAAGGAGCAATACCATTTTTCCTATACATGTGTGCTGCCTGCTGAGGAAATAACATGTTCTCACAAATTATTGGAAGTGAAGGATGAGATAAAGCACGGCATATAAGATGCTAACACTATTTCCTTGTTTTCCAGTTGCTAATTTCAAGTGATCCTTAGTATCATAAGGAACATGAATCTATCTTCAGAACCAAAATATCATTATATTAAGTGAAGATACAGTCCAGTAAAAATATGGCAAAGTAGACAGGCTGTGAAAAAGTGATACCTTCCATAACTGGCCCAAAAGGAGCTGTTCAGGAGATTTTTATGTATCTCAAATCTGTTCTTCAGTGATAATATTCAACTCCTGTGTTTACACATAAACCCGAAGAATGATGTTTGTCCCTCCCTTTCCTAACAGAGAACTGTTAATTTTTAACTTTTTAACTCCTTACCTGAGCCTACCAAACCTGACTCTACTCATGTATTTTTTAAAACACATTGTTAACCACATACTCAGGGTACCAGTAATCTGTATTATCTCCCCATCATTAACCTAGGATTCTTTCTAGTATTCATTAAAAATGTCCATTGAAGCTGAAAAGACTAGAGCCCCTTTCAATATTAAGAGATCATTGCTGTTGAAATGATCACTCACTGTCCTTCTGTTCATCAATTGCTATGATCATTAGATCAAGTGACAATATCTGACTGAATATATTTAACTATTGGTCAGTTTGCCTTTTGAATGTGCCTATTTCCCCTGGTCTAGTCCTTTTACTCGAAACAAGCACACAAATGTACACAGCCTTTTTCTATCTCAGAAAGACCATGGAAAACCAAGCCTGAAAAGTGTTTTCAAATCCTAACCCTCAGATCTGGAAAGGACAAAAAAAGAAATGCTCTTCTTCATTTTAGTTCTGCAAATACTCTCAATTTTAAAGTCTGAAGTGTTACTACCATGTAGACAATGTAGAAATTAAGGATAATTTCCTGCCTTTCAGGGGATTAACAATCTAATAGGAAAAGTATACAACAATCACCATATAGTGTTGAATAGAATAAATACAGTAAAATAATAATAGTTACTATTTAGTGAGCACCTACTGTGGGCCAGGCACTGATCGAGATTTTATACATGCATAAATTAATTTAAACCTCACAATAACCCTATGAGGCAGTTATTGTTGTAGCCATTTTACAGGTAGAGAAATTAAGGTGTACAGAGAGAAGTAAGTGGTTCTAGGTCATACAACTAGTAACTTTAATTGCAGTTATAGTTTCCTTGAGCTTGAGTAACAACTAACATTAAAAGAAAGTGAACAGATTATCTGAAATGAATATCCCAACCATCAAGCACCAGAAGGCCACTGGATTTCATTAATGACCAGCCCACCAAAGCACAGAATTTTCAAAAAAGCAGTTACATGATATTAAATCATCTCTTTATAGGAAAAAAAGCCACTTCTTCAATTGTTCCTCTCCAATTTTATTATTTGTCTAATTTTTAGCAGAGTATGGAAGGAAATACTCATCTTTGTAGAAGTGTGACAGGTCTGAATAACAATCATATCTATGCATATTTTAATTGTATGATGTTGTAATTTTTAATTGGGTTAATCTTCTTTTAAAAATTATCATAAAGGACTTTCCTACCATAATGTACTTTTGAAACATATACTGGTTCAGGTGAAACAATAGGTTCTGCAGGGATAGGAGGAGGACCTGTAAATAAAACAAAATCATAAGGAAAAATGAAACTTCAATGTTCAAAAGGACAGGTTTAATACTATTCTGTAATAAAACAACAATCCAAGAGTGATTGCTTTTTCTAGATACTTCTGCCAAGTCTAGGCCATCAATTATCCATTAGCTCAGCCTTTCTAAATGTTTCTGTTATACTGAAATCTATTATACAAACACCAAATACATTTCTGGTTCCCTATTTTTATGCTACTATATAGCTTGCTTTGTAACAGATTCAACATTCTGAAAACTGGTTAAAATTAAACCCTAGTTTAGATGCTTATGAACAATTTTATATTTATAGTAATACCAGGTAAAACATTTGTAAAACATTTGTATTTAATATTCTATCAAAAGTTTAATTTACTAAGTAAAAATTATCATTTTAATGTTATTTTACCAAAGTATTTTGTAGGGGAATACTTCAAAGCTTTCTAAGTTATTTACTTAAATGAACTTGTTAAATGAGTAATTTAAACATCTAAACATAATTCAGAAACAATTTCATTCTTTTGTGCCAGTAGCACATTAAAAAAAATTGACATAAAAAAAAGTTTTCTAAGTTTTTTACCCATTTCTTTGCAATAGCTTTCTAATTTGGCTCCAAATTAGGCAATCCAGGAAAAACAAGAAAAAAGAAGGACACTAAATCAAAGGTACAAAGAAGATCAGGAAAGTTTAAAAGAAAAAAGTCCAGAAGCAAAGGTTCAACTAAAGTAATTATCATCTTTCAAGAATCATTCATAAAGACAAAGACAGTAAACAGAACTGCTGCTCTGGACCTCACTTTGAGTAAAATGAGAAACTGGTTGAAAACACAGAAATGAACAAGAAAGATTGACAATGTCATCTTGTAGTTCACATTAGTTACGTAAATGTTGACTATAGTTAGATATATACACTCTGAACTTTAGATAAGCAGAACTCTAAAAACTCAGAGGAAGATGGATTTTTTTCCCATCTGTTCAGTAGGTGAAATGAAAACTAAAGATATTAAATCTTGTTTATCAAGCACAAATGCTTTCAATAAATAAGAAAATGTGACTGTACAAATTGGTCTACATTTTCAAATACCATAAACAAACATGGAAAATAATCTTGAAAAAGAAGAACAAAGTTGAAGGACTCACACTTCCTGATTTCAAAACTTAATACTAAAGTGACAGCAATCAAAACTGTGGTAATGTCATATAGACCAATGAAATAGAGAGTGCAGAAATAAATTTTTTTAAAGGCCTTCAAATGATTCTCAACAAGAGCACCACTACCATTCAATAGGGGAAATGACAGCTCAGTTCAGTCACTCAGTTGTGTCCAACTCTTTGTGATCCCATGGACTGCAGCACGCCAGGCTTCCCTGTTCATCACCAACTCCTGGAGCTTGCTCAAACTCAAGTCCATCAAGTTGGTGATGCCATCCAACCATCTCATCCTCTGTCATCCCCTCCTCTTCTTGCCTTCAACCTTTCCCAGCATCAGGGTCTTTTCTAATAAGTCTAATGAGGGGAAAAAACAGTCTTTTCTAAAAATGATGCTGGAAAAACTAGATGTTCACATGCAAATAAATGAAGTCAGACCCCTTAGATAACACTACATACAAAAATTAACACAATATGGATCAAAGACTCAAATATCAGCGCTAAACTATAAAATTCTTATAAGAAAACATGGAAAAAAGCTTCATGACACAGGATCTGGCAATGATTTCTTGGACATGATGTCAAAGGCACAGGTAACAAACAAAATATTGACAAACTGGACTTTTTCAAAACTCAATGGACATGGGTTAGGGTAGACTCCGGGAGCTGGTGATGGACAGGGAGGCCTGGCGTGCTGTGGTTCATGGGGTTGTAAAGAGTGGGACACGACTGAGCGACTGAACTGAAAGAAAGTTTAGTCATAATTAACGCATTTCTGTCATTCTTTGAGAAAACAATGTTGAATATTAAAATGCTATCACTGGAGATGGGAAAATGCTACTTTAATTTTCACAAAAAAGGAAAACATAAATGTTATGAAACTAAAAATTGTAGCCAAAGGGCAAAAGATTTGCTAGCCCTAGATAAACATTTTGAAAACTTTTAGGGAAATGCATTTTTCATAAGAAACCAATTATAAATATCCTTTTCTAGTAATTAAATAAGAAATTGGGAAATTCTGTAGATATGTTTTAACTTGATTTCAACAAAGTATTTTAATTCTTTGAGGGTAAAGGATGGGTCTTATTTGAGTCTAGATTCCCAGTATTTATCACAGCCCCTGGAACATGCAGCATGTGTGTGTGCTCAGTGGTGTCCTTCTCTTTGCACCCCCATGGGCTGTAGCCCACCAGGCTCCTTTGCCCATGGAATTTTCCAGGCAAGAATACTGGAGTGGGTTGCTATTTCCTCCTTCAGGGAATCCTCCTGACCCAGGGATGGAATCCACATTTCCTTCATCTTGTGTATTGGCAGATGGATCCTGGGAAAACTGTCTGAAACATAGCAGATCTTCAAACCACAGATTCAGTGATTTGAATGCCTGCGATGGTTGGAAAGAAACAGGGAAAATATTTCTGGGCACACACCTAAGTGGGTTGACAGCTTATAAAATCATCATTTATAGAGATTTTCCATTAATAAACTACCAATGTACGTAAGACAGCAAAATCACATCTAGCCCTAAAAAAGTTAATAATAAATCTGAAATATAGTGAACAGAAATATGAAAATTAACAAAATACTTTCTAAGTAGTTATTTAATCCAAACTATGGCAAACTATTTTTAAGACAATGAAAAAGACACATCAAATTTGAGATGTGGCAAAATATATCACTTTTAATTATTAAATAATGGTTTTAATTAAACAGAAAAATTAAAATATATGAAATACACATTGAACGTAAAGAACAAAATGACCTTAAGGGAAGTTTTATGAAAGGAATATTACAATTAACAAGTTATAAATAACAAAAAAGTCCAGTCATAAAATAAAGTGATAATTTTAATTTAAAAAGAATTAGTCAACTGTCACTGTTTAAATCAAATTTAAATGTTTTTTGTTATTGAAGTTGCCTCATTTATAGGGAAACAAAATGTAATCTAAATGAAATCAAAACCAAAATGAATGAATTAAAAAAAATCAAAATGAATGAAATGAATACTGAAAAAAACTGTTTACTATGCTAACACATATATTCCTCAAATTGATTAATAAGAACCTCTGTTAATTGATTATGTTACTCTTCACCAAGCACTGGTTAAAGGCTTTGCAAGCATTACTTATTGAATTCTAAAATGACAGATATAGAAGGTATCTATCCTTGTCTCCATTTTTCAAATGATGAAACTAAGGCTTAGAAGGAAAACAACTAATCTGGCCAGGGACAATACTCAATACTGAGCAATCTATTTCTGGAGTTTACACTCTCCAACCTACTTGCTATGTTACCTTAGGCCCTTATTTTCTCAAGCAATCCTACCATTATCAAATTTAACACAAGCAAACGTCACAAAAATTGCATAAAAACCTGTTCATGTTAAATGTATAGTTTAGAAGCATAACAAAAATCCAATAAATTAAAGAAAAAACTAAGTTTCAGGACTCAAACCCATCAACAATCTGACAAGTTACTAGATAGTTTATATCTTTGGTGTTAAAATATACAAGAGCATTTTAACTACTATCAAATAACTCAGCTATCAGCCAAGGAAGGAAATAATTCAAATTCTGCTACTTCTATTGTGCAGTTGGCAAGTAACTTCATTACTGTAAATCTTTCAGATGACTCTTTCTTGAAAATGAAGCATTTTACAACACTACTTTATAATAAAAAATATTTACCTGATGTTTCTGAAATTCTTGGTTCAGGTTCATCCAGCTGTAGAAGCTCATCAAGAGCTAATTTTGCAGCATTGGATCTAGACTCCTTTTTGTTTTGTCCCAGTCCAGTCTTGTATTGAATACCATCCACCACAGCACAAAAAGCAAAATATGGTCCCATAACATTACCTTGAAAAGTAACTCAGAATAAATGTTGTAATACTTCACAGAATGATCTTGCAAAAGATGTCTGTTACATAGGAAAACATTCCAGTACAATTTCATAAAACAATCTCAGCTTGACAGTTTTTCTGTAGGGCCAATACACGTTGTAAGTATAGCTGAGTGGACCCCTAAACTTGTTCTGAGGAATACTTCAAGCAGCTAGTGTGGCTTCAGATTCAGCATCAACAATAGGGCCAACTTTAGAGTACATGTCACACACAGAGTGACAGTGTCTTGTATAATGCCTGGCAGTGTTAGGCATTCAAATGTCTATCTAATGATCAATGAAAGGGAAAATGTGGAGCATCTGGCAACATGTCTCCTTTCAGACCTCAATACCGATGAAGTTGAATTTTTCCTGTCCTCTGAGTGCCCTGATACTCTTATAAGCTCCAGAACAGAAGGAATTCCTTTGAAGAAATCCTCTGCTTCTATCAGAGTCACAGAAACAATCCAAATCCATCAGAGCCTTAGGGTGCATAGTGGGGATTTACATGGGAAACCAAAACATAAACAATAATAAAAAAGATATTCTAAAGAACGAAACTGTTCAATCATCCAAAATTCCCAGAAAAAGTATCTTTACACAATTACATTTACCTAGTTTTCATATTTTCCTGATTAAAAATGAAATGGAATCCTCTAATTTTACTTTCTTGTATTCAGACTATAGACTTCCTAATAGTTTAATCGCTCAGTCATATCTGACTCTTTGTGACCCCATGGTCTGCACCAAGCAAGGCTCCTCTGTCCATGGAATTCTCTAGACAAGGATACTGGAGTGGGTTGCCATGCCATTCTCTAGGCAATCTTCCCAGCCCAGGGATCAAACCCAGGTCTCCTTCCTTGCAGGCACATTCTTTACAGTCTAAACCATCGGGAAGTATAGGAGGCCTTTAAGAAACTTAAGTCTCTACTTTGGTTACAAATGGCTAGGTACATTGTCACTCCACATAAGCCTCTTTATTATTATTTTCTCACATATTCCACTGACTGCTAGATTTTTAAAATGTACAACAAGATTTTATAAGCAACTCCAGACTGTATCAGGGTAAACTGTTTTCCTCCCAACATCTCTGATCTCAGTTTCCCAAATTTCTCCCTTCATGATCACCTGAGTTCCAATCCAAATTGAGTAAACCTGGGACTCATATTTTTAACAAGTGGCCCAGATGATTCTTATGTTTGAGATACTATGCATCAAATTTGTTAATAAGTACCCTGTGTCAGAGAGATGAGACTTTTAAGCTTCATCTTGTTTCTGCTCCGGGTTCTCAAACTTTACTGTCATCTAAATCCACACAACCTAGGTTTAAAAATACTGACACTGTGGTTTTTCTATCAAATCTACAGAATTAGGTAATTCAATAGTACTATGCACATAAAATGAACACCATGAACAATCACTGGGTTGTGTTTTTAAGTTTTGCTTAGTTCAATTAAGAGATGACCAAAAGAATGGCAGAAAGCTAACTAATTACACAAAAACTCAGTCTATAGTATTGAACACATCCAGTTATCCAACCTACAGTGACAGGACTAGGAAAACTCCACCTTAATATTAAGACCTTTTTATTGTCACCTGTTGGAGAAGGAAATGGCAGCCCACTCCAGTGTTCTTGCCTGGAGAATCCCAGGGATGGGGGAGCCTGGTAGGCTTCCATCTATGGGGTCGCACGGAGTCAGACATGACTGAAGTGACTTAGCAGCAGCAGCAGCATTGTCACCTGTTAATGTACTGCTGTTTCACCCAAATCAATGACTAGAAATTTGGCTTCACTATGGCAATCTACTACATATAGTAGCTCTGAGATCCCTATTGGTAACAGTGTCAGGAATAGAAAATTAAAGAAAGGAAACTTCTTGATAATGTGCGTGTGAGTACAAACACACACACATATGCACACAAATGAAGATTTTTAAAGATTGTGCTCCTTTGCTTCACACACTTTTAGCCTGTCAATGCCTCTTAAGAGTAGTTTATTCTCTTATCCCTTCACTTTCCTAAAGTTTTTCCTAATCACTAGTCATAAGGTGAAGAAATCAGAAACTTCTTTCCATGTTTTACTCCTGTAGCTTTCCACAGGCCCAAGGTGGTAACAGATTCTTCTGGTGGGGGACAGTTTAAGAGAGAATGGAGAAATTAAGTCACGGGCAAGTCTTCAGGGAGAGAATCAGTCACCTAAGTGCTATTTTCCCTTCTAACTTTTATATTTCAGAAGCCAAACTGGACTATAATTCTTGTCAGGCATCATCACAGAATACTCATAAAAATAATCAGTCCAAATATTTAACATCCCTACAAAAGCACGTTTATGCTATACGGAGCACCTAGTTATACCTGAAAATAATCTACAAGGCTGATGAGATTTCTATTTAACTAGCCATACACAAAAAATAAAATTCACTGATTGTAAGATTTTTGTATGAGTAAATATTAGAGTTTCAAATGCTAAAGTATGAATATAAAATTTATGAAGTATCCTTGTCAAAACATACTAGTAGTTATCCAACCCTGACATTAGGTGAATAAAGAAAATAATCTAATTTAGTGCCACATATATACTCTGCTTTTAATAGGAAAATATTTTCTAGTATTGTAACAATCAGATACAACTTTGTACTTGCCTGTTGTCACTGTTTCCTTCAGGTCAAGCTGAACCCGCTGCATTTGTGCAAACTGGTGCAAGGCTGATACAGGATTTATCTCTCCACGTTTGTATTTCATTATAAATTCTTTAGGTATTTTTTTTGGAGGAAGGACAGGATTTGAAATAGATGAAAGACCTTTGGAAAGCAATGGTTCTGGAAAATTACCTAAAAATAAATGTTTATGTTTGTCAATTTGGTTAAATTAAAAAGAGTAATAAGACAAGCAAAAGCACTAAACCCTTTTCTAAAATGGAAGACAATTCCACACACACAGTCACATGTTTTTCATCAAAAATGTTTCTACTACTAAAGAAGTGTAACCTGTTATGTATATACCTTCTGGAGTACTAAGGCTATTGTGCAAAGTGCTGTTATTGTCAAAGCATAAAGTGATATCAAAGAATCATAGGATTTCATGACGTCAAGGTCTTCAGAGGCTAAGTCATTTTACACATGAGGTCACTGAGGCCTAGAATGTAGTTAGATTTGGTACCAGAACCTAGAGCCTGCTTTTGATTCACTATTTTTACCTTTTAAGTTGAATTCAAATGAATTTTTACTATGTGTGTCCTGGCTTTACACGTAACACTACAGTAAGTGATATGTGGAATACAACCCCTTATAAATTCAGTTCTTTCCTGAAAGGCATAAACACAGACTCACTTCAAAAAGGCAAAACATATTGGAAGTGGTCTTGTGCTGAAGTGGTAAAGAACAATTAAGTGAACAGCCACGGGAAGCATTTCTACTGGCTGGGAGTCAAATCCAAGTTTCAGTAGGAACATAGCCACAAGTAAATGGATATATATCCTGGAAAGAATGAAACCTGAAGCTCATCAAAACTGACTGGACATCCCAGAATCTTATAGAACTTAGGCATTATTACAAACGTAAAAGAGTTTGTACCCGTCACTTGTGTAACCTTGGATGCCATGTTCGACAGGCTGTAACTTTCCGAGGAATATCCTGTGGGTGTGGTTACCGTCTGGGCTGATGGCTGAACTGGCAAGTTCTTTTTCAGCATCTGGGCAAAGCTAGGGACCCGAGAACTTTGAAACCAGTCATTGTTGCTAGACATTTTCTCACCTACAAATTGTTAAGAAAATAAGCAGAAAATTTAAAAAGTACTAGGTAAACTAAAAATACTTACTCTGAAATAAAAACCACATTCTCATACATGGCCTTTACACACACACACTCCCATGACAAGTGCTCCCATGATGTCATGACTGCTTTGTGACCAGTTTTACGGTGACAGAACTGTCTCCTAAACCGCTCCCCAAAGCACTTCTACAAGGAGGAAAGGAGGGACGACGTGGTTTTTGGTGAAAAGCCTTTCTCAGGGGTCAGGGAAAAAAAAATAAAGAGGAAAAGAAAACACAAATTTGAGACCCTCCCCCCGCAAGTGTCCACCTGGTTGGCGGCCTCCTGAGCCCCAGCCTAACTCCCACCCACCAGTATTGTCCTTCTTGCCCGGCTGGCCAGACTCCGCTGGCGGGCAGCTCTGACCGAGCCGCAGGCCAGGCCGCAGGCCGGGGGCTCGCCGGCCGGCCGCCGACGACTCCGTTGCTTCTTTCTCCCGGCCTCAACCTCTCACTTCAGGCGGCTTGGCCCGAGAGCCACGCGGCCAGAACGGCGTCTTTCAAAAGCCGCCTCGTGGAGTCACCTCAGGACCGGGGCGGACGCCCCACGCAGGCCTCATCCAATCACCAACCGTCCTTTCGGCCCGCGCTCCCGCCCCCGCACCTGAGCCAGCGCGTGCCTGCGGTGCTCCAAGGCTTGCGACGTCAAGTGACGCAATAATGTTGAGCGTTGCGCATTGCGCATGTTCAAGGCCTCCTTGAGGTACTACAGGTTTTCCGGGTGTAGGTAACTGGGCCCGTTGGTCTCCTTGTCTGCTGGGAAAGGCAGGTAAAATCATTCAGTTCAGCCCCTTTACTCTCCTGCGTGATGCCCTGAACGCTCCCTGGTGGCTCAGAGGTAAAGAACCCACATGCAATGCTGGAGACGCAGGTTCGATCCCTAGGTTTGGAAGATGCCCTGGAGAAGGAAATGGCAGCCCACACCAGTATTCTTGCAGGGAAAATCCCGGGGAGAGTCCATGGGGCCACAAAGAGTCGGACATGACCGAGCACTCCTATCTATTGTAGGATCCCTGGAGGCAGTCCTAGGGTACCTATGTGTGGGTAGTTAGGAGACCCTTTGCTTTGTCCACAGTTATACTCTCAGAAGGTACCCGTGGACAAGGTTTGGCTTCATGGTGTGTTTGTTGTTTACAGAAAAAAGCCTCCCTGGACTCTTGCGGAAGCCTCACATGGAGCCAAGTAAGCAACAGTTTCGAAAACTGGTTGGGGCTTGAGAAGCTAATGACTGATACATGCATGACACGCACAAAGTGAGTGTCCTCGGTTCTTTGCTCTTGAGAAAGATGAAGGAGGTGCTAATGGAGGTATTGCTGATAGATCATTGAAAATATTTTAAATAGTATTTTCCAAGATTTTTAAACAGGTCTTGGCATGTAACCCACAAGGCCTTCAAGGGATTGAAGGAGATTGCTATAATAAAATTTAAATGCTCCTCTACGTTTTTATCTGGGAAAGGTTTCTCAAGGGTTAAATCACTTAAAAAGAAAAATAACAGAATTGATGGTATTCTGTCTCATTATAGCAAGAAGTAATATCCATCCACAAATATGTGGGCTAATTGGGAGAAAAAATAGCCTATCTCTCATTAAGCAATTCATTTTCAATAGAGGCAGCATATTTTTCTTTAGTGGTTATCAGAAAGTGTTGACTCTGATGCTTTGATCAAGTGCTCATTAATAATTTTAATGATAACTCAGTTTAGATTTTTTTCTTAACTTTGAGAAACTTTTGCTTACAGGAGTTAAAAAATTAAAATGTTGCCAAGAAGTGTGCTCAGGTTGGTGATTAAAGCTTCAAAATACAAAAATAGATAATTTCATTAGGACAAAATTTGAGTAGGGACATGGAATGGAAATAGAAGCTGAAAAAGTAAAAGGAATGTTTAAAAATTACTTTTAAAGATACAGCATATATAAATGTTTTATTTTGAAATAATTTTAGATTTACAGAAGACTGGTTCCAAATAGGAAAAGGAGTGCGTCAAGGTTGTATATTGTTATCCTACTTATTTAACTTATATGCAGAGTATATCATGAGGAACGCTGGGCTGGAAGAAGCACAAGCTGGAATCAAGATTGCCAGGAGAAATATCAATAACCTCAGATATGCAGATGACACCACCCTTATGGCAGAAAGTGAAGAGGAACTCAAAAGCCTCTTGAAGAAAGTTAAAGAGGAGAGTGAAAAGGTTGGCTTGAAGCTCAACATTCAGAAAACAAAGATCATGGTATCTGGTCCCATCACTTCATGGGAAATAGATGGAGGAACAGTGGAAGCAGTGTCAGACTTTATATTTTTGGGCTCCAAAATCACTGAGGATGCTGATTGCAGCCATGAAATTAAAAGACGCTTACTCCTTGGAAGGAAAGTTATGATCAACCTAGATAGCATATTAAAAAGCAGAGACATTACTTTACCAACCAAGGTTCTTCTAGTCAAGGCTGTGGATTTTCCAGTGGTCACGTATGGATGTGAGAGTTGGACTGTGAAGAAAGCTGATCGCCGAAGAATTGATGCTTTTGAACTGTGGTGCTGGAGAAGACTCTTGAGAGTCCCTTGGACTGCAAGGAGATCCAACCAGTCCATTCTAAAGGAGATCAATCCTGGGTGTTCATTGGAAGGACTGATGCTGAAGCTGAAACTCCAATACTTTGGCCACCTCATGTGACGAGTTGACTCACTGGAAAAGCCTCTGATGCTGGGAGGGATTGGGGGCGGGAGGAGAAGGGGACAACAGAGAATGAGATGGCTGGATGGCATCACCAACTCGATGGACATGAGTTTGAGTGGACTCTGGGAGTTGGTGATGGACAGGGAGGCCTGGTGTGCTGTGATTCATGGGGTCGCAAAGAATCGGATATGACTGAGGGACTGAACTGAACTGAAAGATAGAGTGCCTCTATATTTTCCCATCCATTTCCCCTAGTGTTATCATCTTACATAGTGTAGTATATTTATCAAAACTTAATAAATTAACACTGGTACAGTACTAACTGTACTGCATACTTTATTTGGATTTCACCAGGTTTTCAACTAAAGTCCAGTTTCCATCCAGGATACCATACCATTACATCTCCTTAGTCTTCTGCAGTCTGAAATAGTTTTTCAGTCTTGTTTTACATGATTTGATGCTTTGATCCTTTTTCATGATTTTGATATTTTGTGGAATGGCCCTTAGTTACATTTGTCTGATGTTTTCTCTTGGTTAGACTAGAATTAAGGATTTTTGATAAGATGGAGGTGAAGTGCACATCTTGTGGCATATCAAAGAGTACATGATATCAGCAACTATTCAGGGTGATGTTAATCTTGATGACTTGGCTAAGGTTGTGTCTGTCTAGTGTCTCTACTATGAAGTTACCATTTTCTTTTTTCTATACTCTGTTAGAAGGCAGCAAAGACATGAGGGGAGGGAAATAGAGATCCACCTTCTGGAGAGAGGAGTACCACAAAGTTTGTGGTGTGCTCTGCTAAGTTGCTTCAGTCATTTCTGACTCTTTGCGACCCCATGGACCATATCCAGCCAGGTTCCTCTCTCCATGGGATTCTCCAGGCAAGAATACTAAAATGGGTTGTCATGCCCTTCTCCGGGAGAGCTTCCTGACCCAGGGATCAAACTTGTATTTCTTACATCTCCTACATTGGCTGGCAGTTTCTTTACCACTAGCGCCACCTGAGAAACCCCAGAGAGTTTGTGGACATATGTTAAAACCACCATATTAATTAATATCTTGAGGGAGATAATTTGAGGATATGAAAATACCCTGTTTTGCTAGAGTGTGATTCACTAATTTTCACTTTGCCTGAAGCAGTTTTTACTGTGGTATTCTTTTTAAAAATGTTTTGTCAGTTAAATTTCTTCCTTTTTTATTAAAATATAATTAACACATTGAAGAAGGAAATGGCAACCCACACCAGTATTCTTGACTGAAGAATCCATCCCATGGACAGAGGAGCCTGGAGGGCTACAGTCCATGGGGTCATAAAAAGTCAGACACGACTGAGTGACTAGCACACACAGTTAACACATAACATTAGTTTCATGTGTACAGCATGTATTTTGGTATGTGTATATACTGCAGAATGGTCACCACAAGTCTAGTTAACATCACAACATACAGTTATAAATATTTTTTCTTGTGATAACTTTTAAGATCTACTGGGCTTCCTGGTGGCTCAGATGGTAAAGAATCTGCCTGCCATGCAGGAGACCCGGGTTCGATCCCTGGGTTAGGAAGTTCCCCTGGAGAAGGGCATGACATCCTGCTCCAGTGTTCTTGCCTGGAGAATTCCATGAACAGAGGAGTCTGGAAAACTACAGTCTATGGGGTTTCAAAGAGTCAGACATGACTGAGTGACTAACACAGACACACATACCATAGCAAATACTGTGTGTGACATGCCCAGGACTTATTTATTTTATAACAGGAAGTTTGTACCTTTTGACATGCCCACCCCTTGTCTCTGGCAACCACCAGTTTGTTCTTTGTATTTGTGATCTAATTTTTTTTTTTTTTTGGTAATTAATTTATTTTTTATTGGAGGCAAATTATTTTACAATATTATATTGGTTGGTTTTGCCATACATTGACATGAATTTGCCCCGGGTTTACATAAGTTCCCCCTCCTGAACCCCCCTCCCACCTCCCTCCTCCCTTTATCCTCCCTCTGGGTCATCCCCGCATGCCAGCCCCGAGCATCCTATAACATGCGTTGACCCTGAACTAGTGATTCATTTCACATATGACAACATACGTGTTTCAATGCCATTCTCCCAAATCATCCCACCCTCACCCTCTCCCATAGAGTCCCAAAGACTGTTCTATACATCTGTGTCTCTTTTACTGTCTCATATATCATTTGCATCTTTCTAAATTCCATATATATGCGTTAGTATACTGTATCGGTGTTTTTCTTTCTGGCTTACTTCACTCTGTATAATAGGCTCCAGTTTCATCCACCTCATTAGAACTGATTCAAATGTATTCTTTTTAATGGCTGAATAATACTCCATTGTGTATATGTACCAAAGCTTTCTTATCCATTCGTCTGCAGATGGACATCTAGGTTGCTTCCATGTCCTGGCTATTATAAACAGTGCTGCAATGAACATTGGAGTACATGTGTCTCTTTCAATTCTGGTTTCCTCGGTGTGTATGCCCAGGAGTGCGATTGCTGGATCATATGGCAGTTCTATTTCCAGGTTTTTGAGGAATCTCCACACTGTTCTCCATAGTGGCTGTACTAGTTTGCATTCCCACCAACAGTGTAAGAGGGTTCCTTTCTCTCCACATCCTCTCCAGCATTTATTGCATGTAGACTTTTGGATAGCAGCCATTCTGACTGGTGTGAAATGGTATCTCATTGTGGTTTTGATTTGCATTTCTCTGATTATGAGGGATGTTGAGCATTTTTTCATGTGTTTGTTAGCCATCTTTATGTCTTCTTTGGAGAAATGTCTGTTTAGTTCTTTGGCCCATAAACAAATGGGACCTAATTAAAATCAAAAGCTTCTGCACAGCAAAGGAAACTATAAGTAAGGTGAAAAGACAGCCTTCAGAATGGGAGAAAATAATAGCAAATGAAGCAACGGATAAAGGATTAATCTCCAAAATATACAAGCAGCTCCTGCAGCTCAATTCCAGAAAAATAAATGACCCAATCAAAAAATGTGATCTAATTTTTTAAAAAATTCCACATGTAGGTGAGATCATACAGTGTTTATATTTCTCTGTCTTATTTCACTTAGCATAAAACCCTCAACGTCAATCCATGTTGTCACAAATGATAACATTTTCTTCTTTCTATGGGTGAGTAATATTCATTTGTAGGTATATATCTATCACACCTTTATTCATTCCTCCATTAAGTGACATTTAGGTTGTTCCATGCCTTGGCTATGGTAAATAATGCTGCAGTAAACATGAGGGTGCAGATATCTTTTCCAGTTATTGGTTTTATTTCCTTGAGATAAATAACCAGTGGTGGAAATGCTGGATCATATCATAGTTTTATATTTAATTTTTTTGTAGAACTTCCATACTGTTATCCATTGCCACTGAATGGATTTATATTCCCACCAACGGTGTATGAGAGTTCCCTTTTTCTTCATGTCCTCACTGACACTTGTTATTACTTGTCTTTTAGATAATAACCATTCTATCAGATGTTAATTAATATCTTATTGTGTTTTGATTTGCATTGATTTCCTTGATAATTAGTGATGTTGAGTAGCTTTTGGCCGTATGTATCACAGCACGCCAGGCCTCCTTGTCCATCACCAACTCACGGAGTTCACTCAAACTCATGTCCATCGAGTCGGTGATGCCATCCAGCCATCTCACTCTCTGTCGTCCCCGTCTCCTCCCACCCCCAATTCTTCCTAGCATCAGACTCTTTTCCAGTGAGTCAACTCGACGCATGAGGTGGCCAAAGTATTGCAGTTTCAGCTTTAGCATCAGTCCTTCCAATGAATACCCAGAATCGATCTCCCTTAGAATGGACTGGTTGGATCTCCCTGCGGTACAAGGGACTCTCAAGAGTCTTCTCCCCCACCACAGTTCAAAAGTATCAGTTCTTCGGTGATCAGCTTTCTTCACAGTCCAACTCTTACATCCATACATGACCACGGGAAAAACCAAAGCCTTGACTAGACGGACCTTTGAACTGAACTGATACCTTGTTTGGAAAAAATGTGTATTCAGATCTTCTATTTTTAAAATCAGATTGTTTGGGTTTTTGATATTGAATTTTTTGAGCTTTTTATATATTTTGGATATTAACACTTACCAGATATACGATTTAAAATTTTTTCTCCATTCCAGAGGTTGCTTTTTCATTTTGTTAATGGCTTCCTTTCCTATGTAGAAAGTTTTTAGTATGACTTGTTTATTATAGTCCCACTTGTTCATTTTTACCTTTTACCTGTGTTTCTATTAGGAGTTTTATGCTTTCATCTATGTTCAAGTCTTTAATCCATTTTGAGTTTATTTTTGTGTATGGTGTGAGATAGTCATCTTGTTTCATTTTTTTTTGCATGGGCTGTCCATTTTTATGGGAGAGACTAATCATTGTATGATCTTGGCTCATTTGTCATAAATTAATTGACTACATGTGCATGGGTTTATTTCTGTGCTCTCTGCATCTGTTTTGTGCCAGTTCCCTACTGTTTTGACTACCATAGTTTATAGTATAAAGTCAGGAAGTGTGTTGCCTCTGGCTTTGTTCATTCTCAAGATTGCCTTGGCTATTTGGGATGTTCTGTTGTTGGACACAAATTTTAGTATTGCTTGCTGTCTTTGAAAAATGCCATTGGAAATTTGAGAGGGATTGCATTGAATCTTGTCAATTGCTTTGAGTAATATGGACATATTACCAACATTAATTTTTCAATCCATAAGACTGGACTATTTCCACACAAATATTTGTGTCATCTTCAGTTTCTTTCATCAGTGTCTTAGTTTTCGGTGTATACATTTTTTAACTTCTTAGATAGTTTCTTACTAGGTAATTTATTCTTTTTTGATCCAATTTTAAATGGGATTGTTTTCTTAATTTCTCTTCCCGATAATTCTTTATTAGTGTATATGAATGCACCGTATTTTTGTATACTGATTTTATATCCAGCAACTTGTGTGTTTTGTGGATGCAAGCCCTATTGGCTTTCATTGCTAGATGTTTTGGGAGTTCATATCTCAGGTGCGGGTCTTGAAATTGCCAGATGTGAGGTTCAGACCCTTTGCTCCTCAGGGGGAAGCTCGGAATCATGAGTTTACTATGGATTGTGGGTCACCACACTATGGGTGGAGTTTTCAGCAAGCTTGTGGCTCATCTGCTCCTCCCTGTGTCGATTTGGGGTTTTTTGGATTGGCTGTTATGTAGGAGTCTCTCAGCTATAGTTTTGTGGTTTCTTTTGGAGGAAATTTTTCTATATGTAGCTGTACATTCGGTGTGTCTGTGGGAGGAGGTAAGTTCAGGATCTTCCTACTTCACTATCTTGAACCTGAATTTCTACTGTGGGGTTCTAATGGTAATTTTCTATTTCTCTCATTCCTTTCATATTTGTTATTTGAAATTCATTTTAAGAAAAAATTCTTCCCCTTACATTCTAGTGTGGGGCCACTGATATTTATTATTTGAGTATACTCCAATACTGTTATTATTTTGTTGCTCAAATTATTCCAGCACTGGGATCTCTTTCATTGTAGTCTCTTGTACCCTTTTGACATCTTCCTATTTTAAAAAAGTATTTATTTATTTTCTGGAACTATGAGATGCTTCTATTTTCCATTCCTTAGACTTAAAATTGGCCATTTTTCCAGGAACCCCTGGTTATTTTTATTGGATAATGATAGTGATAAACTAACATCTTAGAGCTAGTTGTACTTGTAGCTTTATAAGTTTCATTGCTTCCAAAGTGTCATTGCTTCTATGCTTGCACAGAGAACAGTACATTAAGTTTAGCATGTGCATACTGTAGAGACGCAATATGATGTTTTGGGCCCCATTTTTTTAAGTGATTAAAATTTTGACACAGCCGAAGATTGATAAATTTTAAGTGAGATTTATCTGATTGAGGCTCTGGGACAGATAATTCACATAATTTGCATTATTTTCAGTGAATTCCACAGTAAAAAGTTTAAGTAATTTAGTGTTTAAGGCATTTCAGTGTAATTTAAATGATCTTTTATTTCAAAACTATATGAGTGTTGCTATATGATTTTAGTAAACTGCCTTAGATTTAATACTATGTAAATATTACTATTTATATGTATATTAAATAACAAATGAGTGCCAGTGTGTAAATGAAACTACACCATGTTTTAAATCCTTGCTTTCACATTTCTGACATACTGATATAAAGTTAACTAAATATCAAATGGCCAGAATATACTATGTGATTTACAGGACATTTTACGAACTTTAAACTATAGTACTTTGATCCTTCATACTTGACATGACTCTATTATTTGACAAGGAAAACTATGGGAATTGCATGGGATAGTGAATTCCCCATCTCGTACTCGACACCATCATTAACCAAGTTGTACAAGCTGAAAACCCAGGAGCAAGGCCATAGTGTAAGGTTGTGAATAAGGACACCAAGCCAAGGGGGCAAGTGGGACTGAAGTCGGCCTTCATTTTGCTAACCAAGCCATATGGCCTTGGTTTGGGTCTTCTTTGGCCTAAAGAACAAATGTTATTTCTAACTTCTTATCTAATTAACATAAGTTCCTTGGCTATCCCCAGGAACCATCACTGACTCCTTTCCTTGAGACTCCTCTGAATCTCAATTTATTTGCAAAATAAGCAGGTTATCATCTACTTCATACAGTTGTTGGGAGGAATCCATTAATTGGTAGATAGAAACAGTTTAGCACTGTACCTGTTACCCAGTAAATGCTTGGTATTATTTTGTCTTATATGTGAATAAGCACTGAAATTTTAAAGGTAACTTTTAAACATCTGTCACAGAATTTAACACATAAAACTTCCAAGACAGAAGTTAAATAGGTGGTATAACCCTCATTTCAACTGGTCATACGGTGGTTGGATATTTCTTGTACCACCCATTCCATGTCAGTTGCCTTCAGTTAGTGTTTCAGATGGTTGGGGCTCCTTATTCAGTGGAATGATCTGTCAGGAACTATGGAGGATTTGTGGTTTTACTGTACAGTACTTGAAAACTTTAAAGTTAGCCTGCCCCAATTTCATGGATGTTGGCAGAACACATGAGACTCATGAGTCAGTGATAAAAAACTTTTTATTCACAGTGTGGGTATCAGCATGTCTGAATGTTTCTCCTTCTCCCCAAGTCCCATGGAAGCAGCATGTATAGGTCCAGATGAATGCTGCACACACAGTGAGGTGGTGTTACAAGAGAAGAACTTAAAAGTTAAAATAGAATTATACACTATCCTTATGGCAGAAAGTGAAGAGGAACTAAAAAGCCTCTTGATGAAAGTGAAAGAGGAGAGTGAAAAGGTTGGCTTGAAGCTCAACATTCAGAAAACAAAGATCATGGCATCTGGTCCCATCACTTCATGGGAAATAGATGGAAAAACAGTGGAAACAGTGTCAGACTTTATTTTTTTGGGCTCCAAAATCACTGCAGATGCTGATTGCAGCCATGAAATTAAAAGACGGTTACTCCTTGGAAGGAAAGTTATGACCAACCTTGATAATATATTAAAAAGCAGAGACATGACTTTGCCAACAAAGGTCCGTCTAGTCAAGGCTATGGTCTTTCCCGTGGTCATGTATGGATGTGAGAGTTGGACTGTGAAGAAAGCTGATCGCTGAAGAATTGATGCTTTTGAACTGTGGTGTTGGAGAAGACTCTTGAGAGTCCCTTGTACCGCAGGGAGATCCAACCAGTCCATTCTAAGGGAGATTGATTCTGGGTGTTCATTGGAAGGACTGATGCTAAAGCTGAAACTGCAATACTTTGGCCACCTCATGCGTCGAGTTGACTCACTGGAAAAGACTCTGATGCTGGGAAAGGTTGAGGGCGGGAGGAGAAGGGGACGACCGAGGATGAGGTGGCTGGATGGCATCACCGACTCTGTGTGCCGGGAGCCAGCGAGGGAAATCCTACCCGTGGCAAAGGTCAACTGGGGAAGAGGCCTGACGGGCAAAGGCTAATCAGGACTCAAGGAACCCCCTGGACTTACCTGAGCATCTACCCCAAAGAAAACCGGAGTCTGACTGCTTTACTATCTTAGGCCTCTTACCAAGTCCTCTAATACTTACGGGGGCTTCCCCCCAACCACCTTTCTCTGAAAACATTAATTCAGAGCTGTAGTTTAAAAGTTTTCCTCGGCTTAACAGGAGTGTTCCAATCCAAGCCCCTCTGATAGCTTTCTAACTTGCATGACAAGTTTGTCCGGGCTCTTACAACTATGAGTGTGACTGTTTATAGCCTCCCAGCCATGCAAGGACAGAAAGCCTAATATTCTAAAATACAGGAATCTGTTGAAGAAGTTAAAATCATTAGAATAGTACTAAAAAAGATTTCATTGTTGAATCAATGCTTGCTGCAAAGTTTCCTCTATCTATTGTATCCTTGGAAATATATTAATCACATATAGAGAATATAAGTAGTAGCCTTTGATTTAACCACATCAGATCTTAAGTTAATAAATTCCTTTCTTGCAGCTCACTACACCGGTGCCTTATAGGAATGTAACTTTGTTATGTGTCTAGCACCTAACTCTAGGAAAGTCACCTTAAAAGAATATAAGCCTTTTACTTGCTAACTAACCTATTGTTAGCAGAGAGGGCCATAAAACTGTTAGCAGGCCCCCTGGCCAGAAGATGATGTAAATCACCTAAAACTTTTATCACGAGACACACAAAAATAGGCCCTGATCCTGATAAGGGTCAAGACTGCTGACCCCACGTGATTTTGGCGTGACTCTATACCTCCCTTTCTCTGTTTCTTATGCGCATAACTTAGGGTATAAAAGCAGCACTGGAAAATAAAGTTTTGGGCCTTGCTCACTGAAGCTTGGTCTCCCCGTGTCGTTCTTTCTCTTTTTCCGTCCTTTTCTCTCTTCTCCTTTTTCTGGTTGAGATCCTTGGAGTGCTGGGCCCTCTGAGTTTACTTATCTGCCTGGGCTTCTAAGACCCACTCGAGGGGGTGCCCTGGTGGGATGCCTCCAGTGATTCGAGAGGGCGCCTGCGGCCTACATAAACAGAGCAAACCCCGTGCTGGGGTTTTATTGGTTTCCAGCGTAAACCAAGGAATCATCAGCCCCTGTCTCTCTCTTTCTCTCTCTGTCTCTCTGACACTGACGCCATTCATCCCGAGGATACCCTGGGCCATATCGAGGCTGGTCCCCGATATCTGTGGACATGAGTTTGAGTGAACTCCGGGAGTTGGTGATGGACAGGGAGGCCTGGCGTGCTGTGATTCATGGGGTCGCGGAGAGTCGGACACGACTGAGCGACTGGACTGAACTGAATTCATATTGAAAGTGAAAGTCTCTCAGTCGTGTCCAACTCTTTGAGACCCCGTGACTATACAGTCCGTGGACTTCTCCAGGTCAGAATACTGGAGTGGGTAGCCTTTCTCTTCTCCAGGAGATCTTCCCAACCCAGGGACTGAACTCAGGTCTCCTGCATTGCAAGTGGATTCTTTACCAGCTGAGCCACAAGGGAAGCCCAAGAATACTGGAGTGGGTAGCCTATCCTTTCTCCAGAGGATCTTCCCAAGCCAGGAATAGAACCGGGGTCTCCTGCATTGCAGGCAGATTCTTTACCAACTGAGAAAAACTCTTAATTTTTTATGACTAAGGAGACCCTGTATCTTTCAGGGCTGTAGGTAAATCTATCCTTTGCTCTGGGCTGGGTAGCACCTCTATTTTCCAGAGTTGTTCGCTGTACAAATATCATTGAAAATACAGTCCTGAACAGAGAATGGTTAAGTCTTGCTTGTAAGATGTGTGGAAATGTGGGAGACTCACTGAGAATACCTTCCAAAATAATCTTTCTTTCTGAGAGATGTGAGTGCTAATGGAGATGCCTGTGGTTGCTATACTCCGCCACTCATTTAGAGGCATTAATAGGGTTTGCCTTGGAGTGATCTATGTTGCCCCCATTTGTAGCAGCAACCCTATTTCTCCACAATTATTAATAAAACAATCAGTTCTGTACCCACTACCTTTTACTAGTTCAACCAGTTGGCATCTTAAAACCCAAATAACTAGGTGGCAACCTCAGATTCTGATTTAATGAGACTGTTGTGTGTTCCTCATGGAAACATTCCTCCCTTGTATACTGAGAGCTGTTTTCAGTGGAATTGGATGAAGGTATACATGAGATCGATCCTGGGTGTTCACTGGAAGGACTGATGCTAAAGCTGAAACTCCAATACTTCGGCCACCTCATGCAAAGAGTTGACTCACTGGAAAAGACTCTGATGCTGGGAAGGATTGGGGGCGGGAGGAGAAGGGGACGACAGAGAATGAGATGGCTGGATGGCATCACTGACTCTATGGTCATGAGTTTAAGTGAACTCCAGGAGTTGGTGATGGACAGGGAGGCCTGGTGTGCTGTGATTCATGGGGTTGCAAAGAGTCGGTCACGACTGAGCGACTGAACTGAACTGATACATTTTGAAGGTGCTTGTTCAGTCTAATAGTGAAAGGAGATACTTTATCTTTCAACTCTGTTATCGGATCTATATCTTCTGTTTGTGAGAGGTTAACAGTATGAGATACTGAACACTAGTTTAAAACACCTACTACATTGTGTAGGGTAGCACCCCAGCTATATATCTTTCTTAGATTGAGAAATCATTGGATCTTCAATAGGCTAGTCTACCATTATAAGTCCAGCTGCATATGGGTAATGATAAAACTAGTGAAACCCATGGGCATCAGCTTTCTGTCATTGCAGGTAAATTTTCATTCTGTTAAAAAAATGAATAAACCTGTTAACAAGACACTAATATTAAAGTAATACTAACAATAATAATAGTAATGTATTTAAAAAGAGAACTATTATGCTTAAGATCAATAAATACTTGCTTCCTCCTCACCAAAGGCTGAAATTCATTGAGACACGCACGTATCAGAATTATGGATTTTAAAAGTTAGCTTTATTGCCTAATGAATCTAAATTAGAAAATGTGCTCAACTGTCTGGCCAAATGGGGTTGCTGTCACTCTCTAAATACACAAACTTCATTGGAGAAACCCAGCTTGCTTGCCCCTTATAGTAGGCACATGGGAGGAAATCAGAATTGCATCCTCCTTGCAAACAGGCTGGCTTCAGAAGGTGAAATGAGAATAGACTTAGCTCATTTTCTTGTCTCTAGAGCATCCAAATGGATTAAGTCACTTCTGGGGAGTAGTGAACACCACATTGGGAGAGAAATTGGGTTATTATATTCTGGAAAGGCACTCATAGAGGAGACATGAAGCCGAGGAAAAGGAGCTTATCAAAGAGGTAGTTTAACAATTTGTCTATCCTGCACCACTTTACTTGGCAGTTGACTTGATTACCTGATTGATCAACCTGTATTCATTCTGAGCACTCAAGCTTTCTTGTTACCTCCTGTTACCTCCATATCTAGACCACTGGGTATACACCTAACGACCAGGGTCGTCTTGCCATCATTCTTGACAGCATTTTTTCTCTTTGGTATTTTTTTTTTTTTAACAGCATCTCACTTCAGAAATGCCTCCCAACAGCTGATGGTTCTTTTGAGAGCTTTGCTAGGGCTTATCACATATCATTGCCTGAAAAACTGTTTGAACTTGAGTTCAGAGCCTTTCCTGGGCTTTGAGTTGCTCAGCTCTGACCTACACAGGTAAAGCAGACAAAATTCACAAATTCAGAGCTTACTGAGTACTGGGCTCAGTTGAGGGCTATCTGTTCGTCTAGTTAAGGATATTCTATGCTTGAGGTCCTGAATTGAAACAACAACAATAAAAAGAGATTCTCAGCTGACCTTAGAGTATGTGCTAGAGACAAAGGAAGATAGGTAACTAGCTCTCACTGAATGAAGGGCACAGCATTCCAAGTATGGCGCTACCAGTAGTTAACATAGATTATAAGCCCATGCAGGCAATCAGGTTTATTCCACTAAACTTTAGAAGACACCATTCCTTAGTGAGGATAGAAAAAGTTCTAGAGCAATTCTGTTTAGCGTAGTCCATGGACTGAGGTCACTGAATAGAAATTGAGATTTGTGTTTAGAAATTCTTAGTCTACAGAACATAACACTAATAGTAAAACTGAATCTAAAAGTTTAAAATTTGAGCTTTCATTTCATATGTTCTTGAATATTGTTTAAAATGTTTTCATTTCAAGTAATTGATTTTACTGTATTTTACAAGTATTGCTTTGGTAGTTTAGACTGGTACTGCAGATCTGTATTTGGTGTTTCAAATAGGTAATTTAAAAAATGGTTCTTTACTATAGATAGTTTGTGAATCCTTTTGATTTTGTTACATCATCAGAATTTTATAGAAAATCTAGATGTATAATGTGATTTACTAGACTAGGGTAAGATACATGATACTTAAAATATAATTTTGGCAGACTGCCTGGAAACTGTGATCTACACAGAGCTGTATCATGCTTTTTTGATTCAAGAATAAATACTAGAGATAATTTTTTTTTAATAATTGCATACTATTTTACTAAGTGGGCCATTTAATCTGTCTTCTATTGATGGACATTTGAATTGTTTCCAATCATTTATGAAGAATACTGCAGTGAATATTCTTACATAATTAGTTCATGCATAATGAAGAATGCCCAGTAATGAATGAGACTGTTCAAGAAGAGATTATATGTCTTTAATAGCTCTTGACTAATTGTCCTCTATTGGGGTTGTGCCAATTTACATTCCTACTAGCAGTGTCCCCAAAAATATGTTTTTCTCATAGTTTTGTCCAATAGAGCCACAGGAATTTTGAACAGTTTTAGATTTATATTCCCCTTTTCTTTTTATGGGCTTCTCAGGTGGCTCAGCGGAGAAGGCAATGGCAAGCCACTCCAGTACTCTTGCCTAGAAAATCCCATGGATGGAGGAGCCTGGTAGGCTGCAGTCCGTGGGGTCGCTAAGGGTCAGACACGACTGAGCGACTTTACTTTCACTTTTCACTTTCACACATTGGAGAAGGAAATGGCAAACCACTCCAGTGTTCTTGCCTGGAGAATCCCAGGGACGGGGGAGCCTGGTGGGCTTCTGTTTATGGGGTCACACAGAGTCGGACACGACTGAAGTGACTTAGCGGCAGCAGGTGGCTCAGCAATAAAGAATCCATGTGCAGGAGACTCGGGTTGGGTCACTGAGTCAGGAAGATCCCCTGGAGGAGGAGATGGAAGCTTGCTCCAGTATTCTTGCCTGGGAAATCCCATGGACAGAGGAGGTTGGTGGGCTACAGTTCACGGGGTGGCAAAGAGTCACACACTACTGAACATGCATACAGCTCCAGCAGCAGCTTTCTTTTTAAAGCATTATCACAGTAGCGGCCAGAAACAGAGTTTATACTTAACCAATTTTTGGTAATCTCAGTATCAACATAAAAACCATGGGAAATTTTTAACATTTAGAACTTACTACTAACACACTGTTTCTTTGAAGCAGAAAGTTAATACCTGAAGTACAACTCACTTCAGTTCAGTCGCTCAGTCGTGTCCGACTCTTTGTGACCCCATGAATCACAGCACGCCAGGCCTCCCTGTCCATCACCAACTCCCGGAGTTCACTCAAACTCATGTCCATAGAGTTGGTGATGCCATCCAGCCATCTCATCCTCTGTCGTTCCCTTCTCCTCCCGCCCCCAATCCTTCCCAGCATGAGAGTCTTTTCCAGTGAGTCAACTCGTCGCATGAGGTGGCCAAAGTATTGGAGTTTCAGCTTTAGCATCAGTCCTTCCAATGAACACCCAGGATTGATCTCCTTTAGAATGGACTGGTTGGATCTCCTTGCAGTCCAAGGGACTCTCAAGAGTCTTCTCCAGCACCACAGTTCAAAAGCATCAATTCTTTAACTCAAGGAACTAATTTACAAATTTTTTACTTGTTTTATAAAGTAACTATCTTAGATACTTCTCTGGTAAGCTTGACCAATAGCAATAATATACACGTATAGCTCCCAGCGCTAGAACTGCCAAGTGGGAAACAGAGATCAGGAAAATGATGCATAAGATGTTTTGGGGAAATACAAAATTATGACTCTAGACACTAGGGTTTTAGTTCTGTAACTGAATTGCTGTGTGACCATACATAACACTTCTTAATTCTCCCACCAACACTTATCATACATACGTATCTACATACACACCTGGACACATATACCTGTGGCTGTTTTGACTCTTGAGTTGTTTTTAATCTGTCAGAGAAAATAAGCACAAAAGTCTGCACCAGAGGCTTTCCTGAGGTGTTTTCTAGCTCATGGTACTTCAGTTCTACTGTTGATCCAACCTTTAAACTGACTGAATTGACTTGGCTAGATTTCAAACCTGAGTTGTGATTAATAGTATTATAGCTACCTTTGAATGTTATATTTTCCTATTACTTTACAATTTTTTATTTATTATATGTATAATATACAAATTCATATACACAAAGAATACATATATAAATGTATAAAAAACACAGTATAATAGAACAAATAGCTGTGTACTCACCAGTAGCTTAACAGAACAATATCTAGTATTTCTGAAGCCTCTGCTATGCCTCTCCCAGAGCTAATTTTTATAAGTATTAATTATTTTATATGAAATAATTAACTGACACAGTAACTGACACAGGAGGGGCATCTATTAATTGTAAAAATAAGCTATAAAAAAGAAGAAAAATCTCAGACAACTATAGACTGCAATCAATTATTGTGACTTTATTACAATAGTTACAAACAATACTTTAGTGGTATTTATTCATATCACAGTTACTCAAACTATATACAATAAGTATTTATACAAGTCTACATTTAAAATAAAAAAGAACAAGCAATTAATGTCCAAATAAAAAAAACCCTCACAGTATCAACAAGATTTTTTCTAAAGTTATGGCCAATAACAAAGGAAATTCACAGTTATTCCGAAAATATTTTAAAGATGCAGGAATCATATTGCACATAATATAATTATAAACCTTACTGAACAGATTTGTATATTTTTATCTAGTTTTTCACAAAATTTACAGTATCATGCAATACTTCACTGTGTACAGAATGGTGGAACTAGAATAAAGAGGTTAAGTTACAAACTTAATATAATAGCCACAAAATTAAATTTTTTAAAGTTATATTTAAAATAATTTTATTATACAAACCCACCCACCCCCAACATTCCAGTGTAATAAAGCTTAACGGACAGAATCAAAGTTTGTTCAAAGATTAAGTTACTTTTTTAGTGTTCTTCTTTGTCTTTTCCTTTCTTTTCCTTTTCATCCTGTAGTGCAGTACCGAGTTTTTTAATAAGAACTGACAGAACCTTGTCCAGTGGATCCATGACTCCTCTTTGAAGCCATTTAGGAATAGTAGTCCTGGCATGATGAAAGCCCAATTTTTGAAGAATATAATCAACGCCTACTGGATCAATTTTTCTTCCAGTCCAAGAAATTAATCTAAAATAATTATAAATCATTATTATTAAGTATGGTGCCCTAGCACAGTCCTAAAGGTAGGTTCAAGAACATCACTAAGCCTCCACGGTATGCTCAAGAAAAATATTTTCAGTAGATACAACTGATTATCTAACCTATAATTCCTAGATTCCTAGATTCACAGCACTCAAAATATGTGTTAGCCTATACAGCAATGGAGTTTAGTGTATTTCATTGTGATTAATTTATTTTAGGCCTCAAGTTATGTGGTCTTCTTAAAACCTTTAAAGGACACCTGTTTCACTCAAAGATGTTGATTAACTTGCTGCTGCTGCTGCTAAGTCACTTCAGTTGTGTCCAACTCTGTGCGACCCCATAGACGGCAGCCCACCAGGCTCCCCTGTCCCTGGGATTCTCCAGGCAAGAACACTGGAGTGGGTTGCCATTTCCTTCTCCAGTGCATGAAAGTGAAAAGTGAAAGTGAAGTCGCTCAGTCATGTCCGACTCTTCGCAACCCCACGGACTGCAGCCTACCAGGCTCCTCCACCCATGGGATTTTCCAGGCAAGAGTACTGCAGTGGGTTGCCGTTGCCTTCTCGGAATTAACTTGATGGGGGCAGGGGAAATCCTTTAATGATGTACATGTATATCCAATTATGATGTTATACCCTTAAAGTATCTATTTTCTCAATTACACTTCAATAAAGATGGGGGAAAAAGAAGACTAAAATTTACTGTTTGCTATGTGCTAAACATCTTTGAAGAACAACCATATTTCCTTCCATATAGAAGAACAGCATTAATGGAATACTCCTTAGTCCTTCTCTGCCCCCTTACTGATGGTTTATCTACTTGTCAAATTAACAGAGGAAATGAGTAGGGTAATTAAGTACCCTCCTCACCACCTACTCTTTAGGAGCCACTTGTCTTAAACTGTTCTTCCATGCCAGAGATTTTTCAAGAACAGGTCCCCAAATAGTTAGCTCAAGACTGTTTATGGGTGCCTGTAACTAGGTGAGAAAGCAGGTCTGCTGACTACATAACTCTAGCATCCCTCTGCCCCCAACCCCTAAGCCCTCTGAGCGCTGTATCATTGAGACCCTGTAGATAAGTCCAAACCTGGACTTTGTAATAGAAAGACATTGTTGCCTGACACTAAACAACATTCTCTGTTATCAGCTTTATCAGTATCAAAGCTATCATTTTTATTTTCAGCTGCCTCTATTTCAGTTGATCCTGAACTTAGGTAGGGAAAAAGAGGGTATTAATCACTAGTCTGCTAAAACTGTAATAGTTATAAGCATTATGCATTAGTTAACTCATATAACCATTGTAACAACTGAATAAGGTAGGTAATACCATTTTCCAAAATTTTCACATGAGGCAGCTAAGACAGTTAGATCCTTTGGCCCAGGTCACTCAGCCACTATGCTATATAGCTGGGCTTACAGCAGAGCTTTTTACATTCTCCACTACTATATCATATAACTTAACTAGTCTCTTGATAGTTTTCTAAAGAAGAAAAATAAATGTTTATGGCAAATTGAACTATTTTTATTCTCATTTTAAATTAAAAGATAGTCAATTTCACTATATTTGAGATTCATATATACTAGTTTTTTGCACTAGGACCTTTGCAGTATCTTAATATTGCTCCTGAGTATTGACACTGTTAATATTTCTCATAAGGATATGTGTTATTAATACCAAAGTGCTTTTATTTGGTTACCACAAATTCTATTAAATACAGATAAATAACATGAAATATGATAATATGTAGCTCTGGTTATAACTGTTAGCAGTGTGATAATATATTGATTGGGAATTACTCTAGGAATGAAGCTGTACTATCACACCACATCAGAAAAGCAAAAAGTTAGCAGCTGCAGAGGTTATAAGTGATCAACATGAAAATATTTGTTGGTAAACCACATTTAACCTACTGAATTATTTATAAACTTTTTCTCATAATAATCTCATAGGAAATTGGTAAAAATATACACCCATTACTTACCTAAGAGTGGGTTCTAGATGCCACGTTTTGCACATAAAATCTCTCCAGTCCACAGTAGTGTAAGTGATGCTGTCTTCTCTGTCTTTGTCAGAGGAATTTTCGTCATGAATGATAACTGGACTTTTCTGTCCTGGTCGAGTAGATAAAATCCGAGGTGGAAAAATGGCTGTAATGAAAAATGACACGTTAATACTGCAAATACGTATCTTATAAATTTATTTTAAATCACTATATGAACAAAGTAATTGGCTCTATTTTTATTTATGAACTGGCCAAAGCCTCATTTAATTACATTTCTTAAAAAGTAGTATTTTAAAATAAGCCATAAATAAGTGCCAATTTTTGGTATTTCTTGGAGAAAGACAATATCAAAGTTATTTTAAGTAGCTCTATTGGAGAAGGAAATGGCACTCCAGTGTTCTTGCCTGGAGAATCCCAGGGACAGGGGAGGCTGGTGGGCTGCCGTCTATGGGGTCGCACAGAGTCGGACACGACTGAAGCAACTTAGCAGCAGCAGTAGCAGCAGCAGCAGCATTGAGATAAAATTCACTCAAGTGTATAACTCCATGGTTTTTTAATGTTAATGGCTATATATATATATATATTTTTTTTTTTTTTTGAACAGTAGTACTAAGGAGATTTTTAGGTAAGCAGTTTTTTTTCACTCTTCATAGATGAGTACTCAAATAAATGCTTTATGAAAAATGAAGTCTTCATAAAAGATATATTTAAAATAAAATTGGGAGACAAAGGTAACTTACATATGATTTTTAATAAATACAGCATGTCTATAGGGCACAGATTTTAAAGACACAAATTGGGCATAAAATATTATGAAATATGTAGTATGTACTTCTGGTTATAACTGTTAATTAGCAGTGTGATAATATACTGATTGGGAATTAATCTAGGAATGAAGCTGTACTATCATATCACATCAGAATACAGATGTCTTCAGTTATTACTGTTCTGTTGCTCTGCTTTTGTTTATTGTGGTGGATACAGTAGTTTAATTAATCTTGATGTTCTGGAAATATGTTGATTTTGCTCTAAACATGCAGTTAAGAATTTTCTAAAGCATGTTTTTATTTATTATGGCCAAAACAACTTGCTTTTAATTTTTAAAAGCAAAACATACTTAAAGCTATTAAAATATTTTTATTTATAATTAAAATTCCCATAGGTAATAATTTTGTTATTGTAATTTCTATAATCAAATGTTTCCTCTTTCTTACTGAAATAAGTTCTTACAACAATTTCTATAAAAAATACACTTTTGAAAAGAAATACAGTTTATGGAAGACAAACACAGTATTTCCTAAAATGACAAAGGTTCCACATAATTTCTGAGGGAAAGAAATCTGGCAGGCATTCTTATTTAGGTATACTAAAATAATATTGAACTTCACAGAACTTTAGAATCTGTTTCTCCAGATAAAGTTTAAATATTAAGGCAGAGAGAAAAACAGGAGGATAAACAGTGCCTGGTATATGCTGTTGCTCTATTTGAAGACTGGATCTATGGATGTTGTACTTAGTCGCTCAGTCGTGTCTGGCTCTTTGCAACCCCATGGACTATAGCCTGCCAGGCTCCTCTGTCCATGGAATTCTCCAGGCAAGAATATGTATACCTATATATATTATATATAATATTTTCTATTATATACTTTCAATCATTTTACCTGAAATACTTCATAAATTTCTCTCAGCTTTATTATTGATTTCATTCTCCCTGAATTTTTGGTACATCTAGATGAAATAGTAATGGAAGAGCAATTCAATTTAAGTATGCTACTTCTGCACTCTTTCCACGTGGTCTTTTGAAAATCTGTATTTTCTTCACTCAAACATTTCAGGCTATTTTGAAATATTTTCAAGATAAATTTTATATTATCTTCTTGAAAAAAATGAAGCAATATTACAGTGTGACCTGAACAAATTTCATCTATTCCAAGCATTTTTTAAAAGCACATGTTTTAGCATTGTATATGCATATATAGTTATACATTAAATATTTTTGAGTGAATAAAGACAATATATTTGGAGAGCATTCCATTTCATGACATTTCAAACTATCTCATTCTTTTAAACAGCTACAGAATATTCCATTTCATTGTTTGGACACATTGTAATATATTCAGCTAATTGCACATGGATATAGGGTGACCATATGTTTCTTAGTGGGCAAACATTTAAGTTTCCAGCAAGGAAACCAATGTTATTTTACTCATAAAAACAAGACACCACTACTAAGGGCTCAGTAATTTATCTATAAAAATAATGTTCTGTGCATTCCAAACAGATTTATCTTCTTCTTTAATTCAATTTTCCCAATTATGTATATAACTTGCTAGTTTATTATGTAGTGTAGTTGGTTCTCTAGTCATTTCATTTATTTTGTCTAGCAATATTTCCTCAAAGAGGTTTTCTTTTCCAACTTTGTGAGAGTATCTTATCAGGTATGATAATATACATGACATATATGGAAACATTTTGTAAAGTATAAAACACCATTCAGTTTGAAGTAAAGTTAGGAAAAAATGCCATGTACCAAGCAGATACTCAGAAAGCCTATCAAACAGTCTTACTTTTATTTATAACTTACAGAGGAAGGAGACAATTTCCACTCATTTTATCACTGATGCTGCTACTGCTAAGTCGCTTCAGTTGTGTCCGACTCTGTGCGACCCCATAGACGGAAGTCCACCAGGCTCCCCCGTCCTTGGGATTCTCCAGGCAAGAACACTGGAGTGGGTTGCCACTGGACTATACAAATTCATATTAGTTCAGTTCAGTCGCTCAGTTGTCGCCGACTCTTTGCGACCCCATACACTGCAGCACTCCAGGCCTCCCCAGCCATCACCAACTCCCAGAATTTAGTCAAACTCATCTCCATTGGTCGGTGATGCCATCCAACCATCTCATCCCCTGTCCCCTTCTTCTCCCACCTTTAACCTTTCCCAGCATCAGGGTCTTTTCCAATGAGTCAGTTCTTCGCATCAGGTGGCCAAAGTATTGGAGTTTCAGCTTCAGCACCAGTCCTTCCAATGAACACCCAGGACTGATCTCCTTTAGGATGGACTGCTTGTATCTCCTTGCAGTCCAAGGGACTCTCAAGAGTCTTCTCCAACACCACAATTCAAAAGCATCAATTCTTCGGCGCTTAGCTTTCTCTATAGTCCAACTCTCACATCCATACATGACTACTGGAAAAACCATTGCTTTATCTAGATGGACCTTTGTTGGCAAAGTAATGTCTCTGCTTTTTAATATACTATCAAGGTTGGTCATAACTTTCCTTCCAAGGAGCAAGCGTCTTTTAATTTCATGGCTGCAGTCACCATATGCAGTGATTTTGGAGCCCAAAAAAATAAAGTCTGTCATTGTTTCCCCATCTATTTGCTATGAAGTGATGGGACTGGATGCCATGCTCTTAGTTTTCTGAATGATGAGTTTGAAGCCAACTTTTTCACTCTCCTGTTTCACTTTTATCAAGAGGCTCTTTAGTTCTTCTTCAATTTCTGTCATAAGGGTGGTATCATGTGCATATCTGAGGTTACTGATATCTCTCCTGGCAATCTTGATTCCAGCTTGTGCTTCATCCAGTCCAGCATTTCTCATGATGTACTCTGCATATAAGTTAAATAAGCAGGATGACAATATACAGCCTTGACATACTCCCTTCTCGATTTGGAACCAGTCTGTTGTTCCATGTCCAGTTCTAACTATTGCTTCTTGACCTGCATACAGATTTCTCAGGAGGCAGGTCAGGTGGTCTGGTATTCCCATCTCTTGAAGAATTTTCCACAGTTTCTTGTGATCCACAAAGTCAAAGGCTTTGGCATATTCAATTAAGAAGAAGTAGCTGTATTTCTGGAACTCTCTCTCACTTTTCAGATGATCCAATGGATGTTGGCAATTTGATCTCTGGTTCCTCTGCCTTTTCTAAATCCATCTTGAACATCTGGAATTTCATGGTTCATGTACTGTTGAAGCCTGGGTTGGAGAATGTTGAGCATTACTCTGCTAGCATGTGAGAAGAGCGCAATGGTACGGTAGTTTGAGCATTCTTTGGCATTGCCTTTCTTTGGGATTGGAATGAAAACTGACCTTTTCCAATCCTGTAGCCTCCGATGAGTTTTCCAAATTAGCTGGCATGTTGAGTCCAGCACTTTTACAGCATCATCTTTTAGGATTTGAAATAGCTCAATTGGAATTCCATCACCTCCACTAGCTTTGTTCGTAGTGATGCTTCCTAAGGCCCACTTGACTTTGCATTCCAGCATATCTGGCTCTAGGTGAGTGATCACACCACTGTGGTTATTTGGGTTGTGAAGATCTTTTTTGTATAGTTCTTCTTGTATTCTTGCCACCTCTTCTTCATATCTTCTGCTTCTGTTAGGTCCATAAAATTTCTGTCCTTTATCGAGCCCATCTTTGCATGAAGTGTTCCCTTGGTATCTCTAATTTTCTTGAAGAGATCTCTTTCCCATTCTGTTTTTTCCTCTATTTCTTTGCATTGATTGCTGAGGAAGGCTTTCTTATCTCTCCCTGCTATTCTTTGGAACTCTACATTCAAATGGGTATATCTTTCCTTTTTTCCTTCGCCTTTATCTTCTCTTCTTTTGACAGCTATTTGCAAGGCCTCGTCAGACAACCATTTTGCCTTTTTGCATTTTCTTTTCTTGGGGATGATCTTGATCACTGCCTCCTCCACAATGTCACGAACCTCCATCCATAGTTCTTCAGGCACTCTATCAGATCTAATCCCTTGAATCTATTTGTCACTTCCACTGTATAATCATAAGGGATTTGATTTAGATCAGACCTGAATGGTCTAGTGGTTTTGCCTACTTTCTTCAATTTAAGTCTAATTTGGCAATAAGGAGTTCATGATCTGAGCCACAGTCAGCTCCTGGTCTTGTTTATGCTGACTGTATAGAGTTTCTCCATCTTTGCCTGCAAAGAATATAATCAGTTTGATTTCGGTATTGACTATCTGGTAATGTCCATGTGTAGAGTTTTCTCTTGTGTTCTTGCAAGAGGATGTTTGCTATGACCAGTGCATTCTCTTGGCAAAACTCTATTAGCCTTTGCCCTGCTTCATTCTGTACTCCAAGGCCAATTTGCCTGTTACGCCAGGTATTTCTTGACTTCCTACTTTTGCATTCCAGTCCCCTATACTAAAAGGATATATGTTTTGGTGTTCGCTGTAGAAGGTCTTGTAGGTCTTCATAGAAGTGTTCAACTTTAGCTTCTTTAGCATTACTGGTCAGGGCACAGATTGGATTACTGTGATATTGAATGGTTTGCTTTGGAAATGAACAGAGATCATGCTGTTGTTTTTGAGATTTCATCCAAGTACTGCATTTTGGACTCTTTCATTGACTATGATGGATATTCCATTTCTTCTAAGGGATTCTTGCCCACAGTAGTAGATATAATGGTCATGTGAGTTAAATTCACCCATTAGCTCATTTTAGTTTTGCTGATTCCTAAAATGTCAATGTTCACTCTTGCCACCTCTTGTTTGACCACTTCCAATTTGCCTTGATTCATGGACCTAAATGGAAACCCACTCCAGTACTCTTGCTTGGAAAATCCCATGGACTGAGAAGCCTGGTAGGCTACAGTCCATGGGGTCACAAAGAGTCAGACACGACTGAGCATCTTCACTTTCACTTTTCTTCCATGGACTTAACATTTCAGGTTTCTATAAGCCAAGCAATCTTGCTTTGTACAGCATTGGACTTTAATTCCATCACCAGTCACATCCACAACTGGATGTTGGTTTTGCTTTGGCTCTGTCTCTTCATTCTTTCTGGAGTTATGTCTCCAGTGATCTCCAGTAGCCTATTGGGCACCTACTGACCTGGGGAGTTCATCTTTCAGTGTCATAGCTTTTTGCCTTTTCATAATGTTCGTGGGGTTCTCAAGGCAAGAATACTGAAGTGGTTTGCCATTCCCTTCTCCAGTGGATCACGTTTTGTCAGAACTCTACACCATGACCCGTCTGTCTTGCGTGGCCCTACATGGCATGGCTCATAGTTTCGCTGAGTTAGAGAAGGCTGTGGTTCATGTGATCGGATTGGTCAGTTTTCTGCGACTGTGGTTTTCAGTCTGTCTGCCCTCTGGTGAAGGATAAGAGGTTTTTGGAAGCTTCCTGATGGGAGAGACTGACTGAGGGGGAACCTGGGTCTGGTTTTGATGGGCCAATGAAGATAATGGTGACCTCCTTCAGAAAGTTCCATGCATGTGCTGCTACACTCAGTGCCTCTAACCCTGCAGCAGGCCACCGCTGACCTCTGCCTTTGCCAGAAACTCCTGGACATTCACGGGCAAGTCTGGGTCAAATTCATATAAATGGTAGTGAAAAAAACCAACTATGTTACCCACCTTTTTCTTTTTCTTTAAGATAAGCCGACACTAGATCATGAAGAAACATGATGAGCTCAGCATCCATCGTCACACAGATGTGGTCAGTGAACTCTGTCACCACACTGCATTCTACTTTTGGCTTCAGGCTGGCATCTACAATGGCAGAGTTCTATATTAAAAGATTATTGAAATAAGTCCCTCTTCCCATTAACAAGGGGTTTACATGGGTCTATGTAAAGGCATCCACTTAAATGCAACTATAGAGAAACCAGTAGTTTCTGTATGTTATTTATAGGATGATGATGATAATTTACGAGCATTATAGAAGTATATGTTATTTATTCCTCATAAAAATCTAATGAATGAAGTCCTGTTAGCTCCATTTGAGGAAGAGGAGGCACAGGTCGAGTACATTTTTTGCCAGACGTCATATAGCTGGTAAGAATATAAATCAGTTTAAACCAGAAAATTAGTTTCATTATAAAACAAAAATAATCTCTGGGGAAAAAAGAAGCTTGAAGATCCTGTAGCATTTTCTTAGTTAACTTTAGAAACTAAAGATTGTTTTCCACATACCCTGTAATGAAGGTTCTTGTGGTTCTTGAACATGAATGGATTTAAAGTCAAGCTGCATTCTTGGTAGTGCAAAGATTGTCTCTGTTTCATGATTGTAGCTAGAACCTCCTCTAAATCCACTGAGCAAACTAGAATTCTTCACTGTTGTGCTATTCTCAGTGTTATTAGCATCAACATTACGAAGCAGGTTTAGCTCTACAAGCATAATAATAAAGACAGTAAGAATCAAATTAATAGGCGTTGATAAGCATATAGCTGTCATGACACTGATATACAGAACTTTTATCATTTCAAAAGATGGAAAATGAAGACATTTTTTAAAAAGAGGCATATAAAGCTTTGGCTTTGAGACTGGTTATATACCTATATATATATAAATATGTGTGCTGTGCTCAGTCACATGTCACGTGCTCAGTCGGTCATATGTGTCTGACTATTTGCGACCCCATGGACTGCAGCCCACTAGGCTCCTCTGTCCATGAAGTTTTCCAGGCAAAAACACTGGAATGGGGTGCCATTTCCTACTTCAGGGGATTTTCCTGAGCCAGGGATTGAACCTGAGGCTCTGGCATCTCCTGCACTGGCAGGCAGATTCTTTACCACTAGTGCTACCTGGGAAGCCCCCAGATATAAATATGGACACATGTATTTATATATACGTCCATACACAAATGAACTTACTTGGTGGCTCAGACTGTGAAGAATCCACCTGTCACTATTCTCAATACTGAAGCCTTTATAACATGGTTTTGGATAAATCCAATACATTTTGTTTTTTGTTTCTTAAACTTTGAATATTATTCTCAATTGAAATCATATCTGAATTTAAGAGCTTTATTAAGCTCAAAGTTTTTCATAGGTTAAATAATTCTCTCTTGTAAGGTATGATAAAATACAACCCCGATCTTGGGACTAGGTACAAGTCCTGAGTTTCCCCAACATATGTGCTGTGTTGCTATATGTTGTATATGTGCTATATGTGCTAACAGAGTTATCTTATAAAAATTAGCATTTTCTAGTTACACAGGTAGAAGTTCAGTATGCTAATAGCCCCTCCATAGTATCCCAGTCCAAAAGAACTCCTTCCCCCAAAGTCTCTTATTGAGAAGGTAGAATAATCAATACATGCAGAATTTTCTAATTTACTTCCTTATCCTCCTTTGTTCTCAGAACATTTTTTAACAGTCTTTGATCCCTAGGTTTGCCAGTACATAGCAACTATTTTCCATGAGGCCCAGGCCATCTTCTTTTCTACTCTGAAAGGAAGTCATTTTTAAGCAAAACATTCAAGTCTTAGCATGTCTCAGTTTAGTCAACTTTTCAATACAGATGAAATGATTTATAAAAAGCAGTACTCTAAACTGTAACAGAAAAACAACCACAGAATAAGAATTTTCATGACTGCATTACTGCGAGACCCGTGAATCTAATCAAAGGAAAAATTCATCAAAAGCACTCTTTATTAAACTTACGACTTCACTGGAATACTAAATATTAAAATATCATTTTATTCCAGCCATCTGAACTTTGTGTTATTCTGTTATTTAGTTGTATAATAACTTTCCCAAACCTCCAATTGTGAACATTAGTATAACAATATCTTTCCAAATTATAATAAACTTAATTTCACTTATGTAAACCAATTTTATTTTGAATGTTTTCAGTTACATTGAAAAAATTTTAGTCCATGAGATGTGGCACTGCTAGGGTGTTGAAATCATGTAGTAATATTGCTACTTATGGTGCTGGAATAAAATGAAGCTCGTGGAAAGAAATGGAAATGCTCCCTCCACTTTAATTAATTAATGCTCCCTCCACTTAACTTAAATTCTAAACACAGTCAACAGAACCAAAAACAGAGAATACAAAACAGATCTTTCCAAGGAATCAAACTTTTAACCTTCATTCCTTGTGGCCGTAACATAATTGAACCATTCTTTCACGCTTGCTACTCCATGGGGTGGATTTTCATGGCGACGCCTGGTTATCTTGGTTATTGTTGCCATAGGACTTTCCAAAGCACCACACGGTTTGGTAACCATGGTATTATGGCCCAGATGAAAATCCAGTGTTTGTACAATATATGTAGAGTGATCACTAGAGCCTAGAGTGGGGAACAAGTTTCTTAATGTAATAAACTATGTTTTAGATGGAAGAACAGTTGTGGCCCTAGAGCGATAGATTTAGCTAGGTAAGTCGTATATAGAGAAGGTTGTAAAAACAGGGAGTACATTAAGTCAGAAAAAAAATAAAATTTTTTTTCTTTTAGTTATAACTGGATTTATCCCCAAGAAGATGAAGAACATCAACCATTTATTTCTCTCATCATTAAGAAGTCATAGAGTAGAAAATTAAAGCTAAAAGAAACTGTAAATAAAGTACAGCTTTGTCCATAAAAGTTTTTGTAAAATAGTCCTGACTGGCAGTTAGTTTCCTTACACCACCACTGTGTGTTGTTTTTCTCTTCATGTTTCTCTAAGAAATATTTACAAAAACTATGACTAACTATGACCAGCCGTGGCAGCAGAAATTTAATCACCTAAGTAAAAAACAGAATAAAATGGTAAAGTCAGAAAATAAGCCTTTTAACATGGGCCAGTCTTTATAGATACTGACTTATTGACAGTAAACTCCTTAACATGTCAGATACATAATAACAGAGATGGGTTTCAGAAGTATCATAAAAAAAGAGACAAATTATATGGGAAAAGAAAATTACTTTGTCGTATATAATCATATAAGATGGGTAAAAGTGAAAGTTGAAAATGGCAGTTTACCATCTTCCCATATTTTCTGAGCTTCGGTCCAAAAAGCAATATTTGGTTCCTCTAAATGAAAAAGGGCCCAGGATTTTGAACGGAAATTTGGGCCATGAAAACAAGCTAGTGTCATATGATTTCCATGTAAGCTCATTGATCCTCCAAACTGCATTCCATCTTCAGGTAAAGGAATCTGAAATAAGGATATGTGGCATCCAGATACCACCTTCAATACTCCAGGCCAATGTCGATGATGAGCTGCATCGAGCACTGCAAGAAAACAAAAAACCATTTATCCCAAAGTATCTCATGAACATCCTGAGTGCTGGGTAGGAAGACAGCACATGGCTACTTTCTACAACTAAAGTGACTCAGATAAGGGATAAAACAGTTCAGTCCCTGGTTAACATTAAGCGGAAGCTAATGGGGGCGGGAGGAGAAGGGGACGACAGAGAATGAGATGGCTGGATGGCATCACCAACTCTATGGACATGAGTTTGAGTGAACTCTGGGAGTTGGTGGTGGACAGGGAGGCCTGGCGTGCTGTGATTCATGGAGTCGCAGAGAGTCGGACACGACTGAGCGACTGAACTGAACTGAATATGAATACAGTCTTGGAAAAGATGCTGTGTAAAGATGGACAGAACTAAGGAAAGTAATAATCTTATAATAATAATTACAACGAGTGCTTCTGTAATAATGATTTATAAAGTGCCTACATGAAATTTTATGCAATTCTCACAATAACTTTACAAACAAGGTGTGTCATCTAGAGAAAACACCTAGTTTACAGAAGAGGGGTTAAGTAAACCAGTGATTGGAAGACCTAGATATCAAAGGTAGATGCCTGATTTTAAGACTTAAAAAAAAAATCTTTTATAACCTTGCTACTCAAAAGTGAGGTCTGAGAACCAGCAGCATCAGCATCACTTGGGAGCTTGTTAGAAATTCACTCTTATGTCTATTCCATATTTACTGTATCAGAATCTGCATTTTAATAGATCTCCAGGTGTTTCAGATGCACATTAAAGTTCAAGGAGAGCTAATCAGATACACAGTTGAACACTGAACAACATGGGGGTTGATATACAGGGACGCTGAACTTCCACAAAGTCAAAAATCCATGTATTACTTAAGTTGGCCCTCCGTATCCACACTTCCATCAGGATTCAACCAGGCATAGATCATGTAGTACCAAAGTACTCGTTACTATTAAAAAACTGTGTGTGGGCCTGCAAAGCTCACATGTTTCTCACTGTACAGTTAGTATTTGTATTACCCACTTTTTCCAGTAATATCCTTTTGGCTGTTCTCTACAATTCTCATTCTGGATCCATCCAAAGATCATGCGTTGTATTTAGTTTGCATATCTCTTTAGTTTCCTTTAATCTAAGACAGCTCCTCAAGGCTGTTTGTTGCCCATGACAAAGGTTTTTGGAAAAGTCCAGGCCAGACATTTTGGGGAACATCCATCTGTTAGTTTATATCTGATACCAATTCCAGTTTAAGGGTAATGCAGGGACTTGGAGAACAAGATAAATGAAACCACAAAAAGACAACTGAAAGACTGAGAAAGTAGGATATTCTGCAGGACAATTGGCCAAGTCTCTTAGCAAGTCAAGTCACTAAAAAAGGGACTAAATTCAGTAGAATTTAAAAAGAGTTAAGAAACATAACCATTTTTAACCTGTGATCTTGAATTGGATATACTGGTTTGGATAACTCAATTGTAAAGATAATTTAAGGTCAGTTGTCAACTGTGATGAGGTGGCTAGAGGAGATAATTAATGTAATGGAAAGTTCGAGATTGTTGACTGGAAAAGGTTACAAAACAATATGAATAATATTCTGGTAAACAGTATATATATATGCATGTATACGTGTGTGTGTGTATGTGTGCACATGCATGCATGCCTAGAAAAGTACCTGAAAGTATATACTCTATATAAAGTAATCACAGTGATGATTTCTGGGCAGAATGTGAGGTTTTTATTTTTTGCTTGGATATATACATTCTTTCCCAATGCACATTGTTTCCCAATGCACATGTACTGCTTCTGTGATAAAAAATCATTAAAAGTTATCCTACTACAGCCTACTTTTCACTTTTAACTCTATCAATCTAGTTAAAGCCACCACTGTCTTTTGCCTGGACTCTCAGAATGTCCTCCTTACAATGGTATTAAAAGTATAAGTGTGTAGTAATAGCAGTTATTGCAGTAATAATGATTACTGCAGTGATTTCCTTACTTTCATTCTTAACCACCTGGGTCTGTTCCTCACACAGAAGCCAGAGTGATGCTTTAAAAAGGATTATTTTTGTAAGAAGTGAATCAAATAGTATCACATCTGTTCAGAATTCTTCAGTAGCTCCCCAACATATTAAAAATCTTATCTGCGGCTTCTTTGAATTCATGTTCAGTATTTTCCTGCTTGCTCACTCTGTTTCACCACAGTGGGCCACCTTAATGATCATCAAACAAGCCGTTTCCTCCCAACTGTAGGGGCTTTGCACCTTCTCATAGCCCATTTTGCCTAGAACTCTTCTTCCAAGATCTTAGCTTAGCTCTTTCATTTTAGAAAAGGTTTCCTTTACCACCCTTTCTAAAATATTTATCCTCACAGACTATCATTCCCTATATTCTTCCCCTGCTTTTTTCTTTTTCTCAGCATTGCTCTCTACCTGAGATTATCTTACACACTCAGTTAGTTAGTTATGGTCTGTCTCTTCCATTTAAATTTAATGGAGAATAGGAACTTTTTCCACTAGTAGATCCCTTATGCCTAAAACAGTGTTTAAGAACACAGTTGATACATATTATTTGAATTACTGGCTGAAAATAATAAACTGTGTAACATGACACAGCCAATAAATCCAAATTCAGACATTCTGATTCCATAGCCCATGCTCTGAATCAGAACATGGTATTATCATAATTAGTATTCAAGAGCATGGATTATAATGGAATATATTAAACAATCAAATGAATATGAGTAATGTAATAGGAAATACAATGTAAGTTATTCAGAATCAAAATATAATCATTAGCTGTAACTTGTAATTATGTAAAAAGTATTAATTGGTAATATAGTGATGTAGTTTTTAATAATGGTATGATTATAGATGGTTTGTGGCAGGGGAGATAATTAATGAATGTCTTTCCAAATGATGGCTTTTAATTCCATTGGTGGGTAGGACATGATTACTTTGCTGAATGAGTAGGATAAAGAGCATATGGACCCCTTTGTAAGTATGGTATTTAAATGTTTTAAATTAAAATTGTAACACATAGTGAAAGATAAATTATATATAAAGTCTTAGTTTTTTCTAATTCTTACATTGTTCTTGTGAACTTTTCTCTAGGTTATTAGTCATTGTCTTAGGTGGAAGATAAGGAACTGGTCCCCAGGTAGACAGAGCTCGTTTGCTGGTATCAAACTGCTGAGTGAAAAATTCCTGGAGCTTCATTCCTATTTTTATCAGGTCTGGTGTAGTTGATCTTGATATCATTACTTGGAAAATATCCCACTTCAGATCTCCATGGACAAAAATTTCACTAGAATTTAAAACAGAGTCTTTAGAAAACAGTTTAAAAGCACCCAAAAAAGTCTCTTCCCCACCACCTTTTCATTCATATTAATTGTATGACAGAAAAATCATGTAACTGAAGGAAAAATGGTTTGAGTCTTTTCACTGAATGATAGAAAATATGTTAAGAGCAGTCATGTAAAGTACTGAAAAAGTAATATTTCACTAAATACCTTTTATCAGTCATGCTTGAATCCAGTGTGTTATACAGATTTACTTTCCATTCATCCTGAAGCTTGAGGTCAGCATTACTGAAGATACCCATGAGAATACTTGAGCCCATGTAATCCACACGAGCTTCAGTAGAACCCATAGTAATCTGAATTTTGTGACTGGGTTGCTGGTTTGGGTGTTCAGAAATATGAGCTAAAATAGAAACAATAATTACTTTTCACAGAAATGCCTAATAAAAACTCATCAAAATCAATTTTCAAAAGCTTTTCTCAATATGTTTTTCAGCTGTAAAATTTCAACATACCAACCATCTCCAAAGCATTTACATCTATAGTCCCTCCAACTACTCCTCCTTTAGAATCTAACTGTGATCTTCCCAGACCAACAGACATGCTTATTTCTCGATCTCGATTACTTCCTACTGACAGGCGGCCTTGGCTCTTCAAACCACTAGTTGTCCAGCTATCAAAAAGAAAAAGGCTTATTAAATAGACATATGGCTTCCAATGTCATGAATTAAAACAGGGGTTATATGATTTAAAAAAAAATGGACAATGAAACAATACATTTCTTATAAAAACTATGGTAAACATTTGAATATTAACATTAATAATGAAGCTTTATTCTTAGCTAGAAAATTATGCTATTTTCCTTATTTTCTATCTTTTTAGAACACATATTTCATGTTATTTTTATGCTACAGTATCTTTAGGATTAAACCATTTTCAGGGTAAAGCAATTTATAATTTATCTATTGTCTTTACTGTCTCAAACATTTCAGCATTTGAAAAAAGTTTTGCATTGCTTTACAACAATTAGAAAAATTATATATGATGATTAAATATATTTTCTTTGTATCTGAGAGCTTACGTTGTATTTCCCATTACATTACTCATATTCATTTGAACGTTTAATTGCTTCAAGTTGATAGCAAACACGACAAGTGTTTCCCATGGGGTCCCTTGTTGGCTTGCTGCTTTGTTTGATTTGTTAAAAGGAGTTGATGTTTTTGAAAGTGAATCTAAAAATAGAAAATAAAATGTACATTTATTTATATAGATGTTCAGCCAATTACAAAGCAAAGACCACTCTTATCACTATAATCCAAAAAGTAAAATTATGATAGTTTTGTGTTAAACCTAACATTTACTAGCTGTCACACTTTTTCAATATCAAGTACCTTTTACAACACTGTAGGTTTGTTTTACTTCTAACAATAACTACCATATGGAGCACGCTAACACAATACTCATTTCTTTCTCTCTATCCCTTTTCAAAGCAACTAGCCGTCCAGCTGTCTCATCTGCTAGAAAATACTGTGAAGTGTGTGTATGTGTGTGTTGTTGCGTTTGGGACTCCTACCCCACCCCACATCTTCCATAGAAATCTGTAAGAGAATCTCTTCCTGCAGTTGGGGCAAAAATTTGGGAGTAACTAATTAAGAATTTTATATTAGGAGCTCTAGAGGGCTAACAAAAGAATGGTGTTACCTCTTCGGGGAACTGAAGAATCAGACACACTCCTTGACCTTATGGAAGCTGGAGATTTTAGGCTTTGTGCTGCTGTCCCTGGTGACATGGTGCTGTTCGTCATATGCTCATTGAACACATTAGGTGACTGAGGCATATGGGTGAAGGAGGCTGACTGACTAGGCTGCTCCCAGGTCCTGCAGTAAGCTTTTCTTGATGATTCGGGAGAAAGGTGTTGGCTTACACCTTCAATGGAATCAGGTGTCCCTGGGCCAGATGCTAAAAGGAACAAAAATAACAGGATAATAACTCCATGCTATAAAACAAGAAATTCCACCACTCCACCACTTCTAGTCACATTTTGTATTTCTTCAAGTTCTCTGAAAACTGTACAATGTCCAGTTTGCACAATTCCAGCATGTTATTTAATTCTCACAGAAAATATATGAGAAGGGTAGGACAGGCACTCTGTCCCGTATTACAGATGAGGGAATAGACCTAGAATCCAAATTTCTAATATTTTCTACTGTATAATCCTAACTCTTAACTTTCACTTACACAATGTAATACTACAGCAATATCTATGTCAAAGAGAAAAAATGAAATATGGTAGCATGTCCCCAATATTTTCTATTTTCCATGTTTAACCATGATTAAGTTTGTTAAATTTATTTATGCATTTCTAGATTTTACAGAGATTACAGGGTAATCATCACAGAACAAAATAATCCCCAAGAGAGCAAGCATTTTGTGACCTCCAATGCTAGTACATTCCCAGTGGTTACTAGCACATTAAAGGGACTCCACTGACATTTGTTGAATGAGTGGAAGAATTGCAGGGTAGTTTACCAAGTAAGACAAAGTTTGTGTTATCAATCATGGATATTATTATTATTGTAATCAAAATTAAAAGCAGCCTAAGTATAATCTATAATTATATAAACAAGCTTACTTGGCAAATTAATAGTTTGGTCTCCAAGGAATAGGCGTCTTGCAATACTCCTCCTATACCAGGCTCTTGGAAATGCCAGAATTTCACTGAGGCGGCGCATGTCATATTTAAAGGAAGCAGACCCTATATCACAAACAGCTGATACATAAATAAAATTTGTTAGAACATATTTCCAAAATCTTTAATATTTTCACATGGTAGGTATAATATTACACAACTGAATTATAATTCTATTACAATTCTTGAAATACCAAAATGAGGTATATAATATGATCAGTAAGTGATAATGGTTCCTTTCACAGCTGATAAAAACAGCACAGTCTAGCACCATTAGTTCCATTTCCATTTTTGAGGTGAGAGCAAAGTGGAATTCTATTACCATTTTATCATGAAATTCTCACACAGGATCTAAGATCAGTCTTATAGACAGCTTCCAGCTTTAACATAGGGCCCCTCTCAAATATGGAAAATGAATCATCAGGATTAGCTAGAATACAGACTTTTTCAAAAGCAGCTGCAAACCAAGTAACTGTATGGCAGAAGTTAGTATTTTGTGAGTGAAAGTGGCTCAGTCGTGTCTGACTCTCTGTGACCCCATGGACTGTACAGTTCATAGAATTCTCCAGGCCAGAATACCAGAGTGGGTAGCCTTTCCCTTTCCAGGGGATCTTCCCAATCCAGGGATCAAACCCAGGTCTCCTGCATTGCAGGTGGACCAGCTAAGCAGCGAATTGTCAGTCTTAAAGTGTTCTGATGGCTGTCTCGGGGTTTTTGCTCTGCTACTTCTGCTTCAGGTGCTCCTCCAGTCCTCCACCAGAGCTTCTGTTGCATTCACATGTCAGTGTCCCCTAAACCTTAAGTTTCCGTTTCAGCCTGAGCCCACATCCACAGAGCCCAATAGCCAATTGCCTATCAGATCCTTCCACCTCAGTGTCATACAAGCATTTCCTTCTTTATTTTCTAAAGGTAGTGACCTCACTGCCCCTTTAGTTACCTAAGCTAAAAGCCTGAGGCATCACTGTCTCCTCTATTGCTCCTCATACAACTTGTCCTTAAGCTAGTGGATTCTCATATTTATCTTGAAACCATTCTCTCTCCTCCGTTTTTACTGTCACAATTCAGGCCCTCATCCCCTATTGCTTCATCTACTTCAACAGTGTCTCCAAGCATCTTTCCACTCTACCATCTCTTACCGTTCTCTCATCAGCTCTCTTCCTAAAACATCAATCTTAAGGGTCATTCATTCCTTTTTTAAAAAACATAGATATAATCCATGTATAATTTTGGTTGTTCTTTTTTGTGGCAAGAATACTTAACATGAAATCTACCCTCTTAACAGATTTTTCAGTGTACAGTACAGTATTGCTATCTTTAAGGACAATGTCGTCATACAGTTCTTAAAAACTGCTAATGGCTTCTCCTTGCCCAGAGGATCAGAACCCCATTTTTTAGCATGGTATGAGTCCCCCGACCCCAGTCATGTCCTAGGCTATTTTATCAGCTTTACCTCTAGTCAAGTCCTCCCTGTCTCTGGACCCATCTACTTTGTACTAACGCAGTGTTCAGTTACACCTATGCTTTAACTCAGTGAATCAAAGTATGATCCAAAAGCACACTTTTTGATGCTCTGACCATTAAATACCATGTTGCCATAGCCAAGAATATTCCTACATAATTTTGAAGACTGGCCCCAACATCATATCCTTTGTGAAACATTCTCTGATCTCTTATATAGAACAGAATTTATTTCCTCCTCTTTAAGTGAACCTCCATTATAGGATTTGTAACACTGCACTGTAATTTGTCTACTCATAAGACATTGTCTTATTCATGTGGGCATCTTCAAGTACCTAGCAGAGTGCCTGGCACAAGTTCACTGTAAAATACAGGCTAAATTATATGTTTGTTGAATGACCAAATATATATTGTGTTGAGTGGATTAAGTGTACTTACCTATATTTGTTGGATTAATAATTTTTAAAGTTTTCACTCACTCAGTACTCTGCATTCTTGAAAATGTTCTACTCAATTTTAAATACTCAAATCACAGTGTACAGAAAGTGAGCAAGTGATTTGTCCATCATATATAACTAGTTAGTTTTATAATAAAGCTAGTGATACACAGGTACACAACTCAAGATCTTACAATACCAAGTAAAAAATTTTCAACATCCATTTTTCCTTAGTGTTTAAAGATTTTATAATTAAAAAATAAAAAAAATAAGTCAGAAGTTGTACCAACTCATGGTAGAGAAGTGAAGAAGCAGTTTTTAGCAACTTAAATAGGCATATTTTGGCCCTTGGGTGATATTTCCATGTATGTATCTAGAAATCCTATTTCTAATACTGATATCTCACTGGACTGAGATAGTACTTGGCTAGAAGTTATTCTTCTCCTTTAAATCAGTTTATCACTAAATGCTTAATATTATTAAATTATTTAATATTTAAACACTTAAAAGCAGGCCCTTATTTAATTCTGGAAAAACAATATTTCAATTAAAAAATAGAAAATTGAATACCAGATATATTTATTAGTGTAGTATCCATTTTGCTTGCAGACTTGCTTACAGACTGACTTTCAAAAAATGAGGCACCTCCAGAACGCCTTATCCGAGACAAACTCACTTTTACAAACTCGAGATTTATACTGAGTGAGTCTTTTCGACCAGTGACTGAAGTGGGTTCTTCATCTACATTCCCTTAAAAAAAAATACACGTGAAAACACACACACACACACACACACACACACACACATATACAAATCCCCAACAAATAGTTACATGAAGTTATTCAATAGGCTATAATATGCTATTAATTAAAATCACTTAAATGAGATTAAAAATTTAAGCAGAATAACCTAATGAACATTAGACATTCCTAACAATAATAGGTTCAAGTCCATAACCATAACTGATGATTTTTACATCACAACAAAAACTAGCACTGACATGGAGTATGTCTATTATTTGTCTAAATAAGTTAATAACATTCACTAATACCAACATCCTATGTATTTGCAGTGGTAAATCTGTACTTTAAAATGGCAGTGGAATTTAAGTTCACTAAATAACTAGTCATATTAAAGAGTATCATTTTAAATTAACAAATGTGATGATGATGTACACAATTTAAAATTTTAACTATTGACAGAATATAATTTTTTATACAAATAGCAATTTGATGAAACATTTAAACACTTAAGTAACATAAGTAACCTCAAAGCTGAAGAGATTACACAGTGTATATCACTTATAAAATATTTTGAATTTTAAAATCTTATGATTTACTTACATTACTTATTTCATATTTCTGTTTATTTAACATAGAGACAGGATAGATATTATCAAGAAGAAAAAGTTTCTGATCTCATTTTATATCCATTATTAAAGATAACATCATTTTTAAAAAGATGAAAGCTTGAAAAGATGTGATAAATTTGAAAAAGATACAAACATGCTAAGTATACCTAATCCTCCTGATCCGGGTGTAAGGCCAGAAACAGCGGTTTTTTGTTTTCCTGCTCCATATGGATGAAATACATAAAGGGAAAAGTCAGACATGCATGCAGTGAAGCTCAGCCCAGAGGAACTGCTGCTGGAACTGGTCAGATCTGACTGACTACTACTATGTCGACTTCTGCCAAGAGGGCTGCCTAATCCTGATGAACCTATAGGGAATACAAGAAACCCAAAATAGAATAAGACACAGAAAATACTAAAAAAACACTGTTGTTAAAATAGTCTCAAGAACCAAACATGATTTGAAAATAAAATGGAAATAGTCAAACATTAACTGATCAGTAGATTTAAATCCTTAACATGAGAGCTTAGATGTATTTTCCAATTAATATACTGTATAAACCAGGGCTGAATATTCTGTTCATTGTTGAAATAATTATTTATACATATGACTGGCCAACTCCAAGGTTTCCTGTTTAATTTCTCCTTTGTTCTTACTGGAAGCAGGCGGTTGGAAGAGGTACAAAAAAGCTGAGTTTTAAGCAGTGGAGGAGAATGAACTGTAAAAAATCCAAATCATACAACTGGAGTCCACATTTCCACAGAAACAGTGGAAACAGAGTAAAGTACACAAATGGAGAAAGTTAAAGGTCTCTCTCTTAGAAATCAAGAAGGCCTTATTGGCTACATTCACCATGAGTGGAACAGGGTAATTTCAAAGAGTTGTCAAACCTCTTTCCTACTTTATAGATTTTATACTCTGTTATCTGGAGTGTTTTATTCCCCTAACTGTCTACAGGGCTAACTCATACTTACCACCGTCATGTTTTCACTGAAAATATACTTGTTTGCTTATCATCTATTTCTCCAAATTCAAGTTTCACGTTAGCAGGGAATATGCTTGTTAGCTAAGTTCACTACAGTATATCCAGCCCTTAGCACTGATCCAGAACTCAGTCAAGTTCATAAAGACCCTTTCAAAGAATGGATATTGTCATAATCTACATTTCTTATACATTTATTCTCATCATCATTCCTTCCTGCATGTTTTATTATGATAACATAAGAGGTGCTACTTCACTTTATCATTTTCTAAAAGAAACGTGGGCATAAAAATAGCTGCTCATTTTATATTCCTTTCATTATATATTCCTAGCATAGTGCATATATACTGCTATAATAATTTGTGTTAATTTATGACATTTTGATATTAAGAAAAAAGTGAATATTCCAATATCTGCTTTAGGGGTAGAACTGTTAAACTGTCTTATTATAGTTCTCTTATCAGTTCTTTTACATTTTCACTCACTCTGGTCTTTCTTTTTAAAAATGTCCCATAAAATCTTTACTACTTGCATTTGTGATCTCCAGATGATTTTCAGGGCAGAAGTGACACTGAAAATGACTATCTTATCAGGAAATCGTCAATTCTACTTTAATACCTAAACCTCTCATGAAACAGACATTTGAGTTAAATAACAAAATTTTACCACTAAAAATTTTTATACATATACACACAATTTGATATACTTTTAATTCAGTGTGATAAGAAATCCTTGCAAGATAATAGCAGCTCTTACTTACCATTTGCAACAATGATCACTCATAACGTAAAACTACAGCATAAAATAAAACATTCAAAAGTACTTGAACACATTTCATTCACACTTCACAGTAAATGTAATATGCACATCAATGGACAACAAAACGCTATGCAACTACCATTCCTTGGGTTTAATGAAATACACTCAAAACTTTGATCCACTATAGATTTTTTCTATAAATACCCTAATTCTCAAATATTCTCCTTTTCCAAATGTATTTATTTGGAAATGCTTATTAATTACTATTAAAATAGTACTTGGCTTTTTACGCTAATAAAAGAATGTTTCCACACCTGGTACTCCAGTTTTGCTCGAGGAGGTTTTTGTTCCGGTTGGAGGAGCACTACCTCCAGGGGATAAGGTCTCTGCAGGATACGCAGCCCCTAAAGTCTCCAGTTCTCCTCGGTTTGAAGAAAACACCAAATCCAGGGATGGCAGCTTTAGCATGCATTCTACTCTTGACACTGGTAAACAGCTAAACTTGATCTGTGAGGGCTGAAAAGTACAGAAAGACAAAGAAAAAAGTTTCCAGAACTAGGTGATTAAAATTTTTTCTATTGGACTCCAGAAATTACATTCAGTTTCCATCTCAGTCTACATATATCAAATTTATTATTTTGAGTTTAATGCCCTACCTTTTTCAAACAGAAACATGATACATGAACCAAAATGCATTAACAAAATCATATCATTTTTAAAACTAAATATTTGAAATTCTAAGGCAGAGGCACCAGAGATCAAATTGCCAGCATCCGCTGGATCATGGAGAAAACAAGAGAGTTCCAGAAAAACATCTATTTCTGCGTCATTGACTATACCAAAGCCTCTGACTGTGTGGATCACAATAAACTGTGGAACATTCTGAAAGAGATGGGAATACCAGACCACCTGACCTGCCTCTTGAGAAACCTGTATGCAGGTCAGGAAGCAACAGTTAGAACTGTACATGGAACAACAGACTGGTTCCAAATAGGAAAAGGAGTATGTCAAGGCTGTATATTGTCACCCTGCTTATTTAACTTATATGCAGAGTACATTATGAAGAATGCTGGGCTGGAAGAAGCACAAGCTGGAATCAAGATTGCTGGGAGAAATATCAACAACCTCAGATATGCAGATGACACCACCCTTATGGCAGAAAGTGAAGAGGAACTCAAAAGCCTCTTGATGAAAGAGGAGAGTGAAAAGGTTGGCTTGAAGCTCAACATTCAGAAAACAAAGATCATGGCATCTGGTCCCATCACTTCATGGGAAATAGATGTGGAAACAGTGTCAGACTTTATTTTTTGGGCTCCAAAATCACTGCAGATGGTAATTAGAGCCATGAAATTAAAAGATGCTTACTCCTTGGAAGGAAAGTTATGACCAACCTAGATAGCATATTAAAAAGCAGAGACATTACTTTGCCAACCAAGGTCTGTCTAGTCAAGGTTATGGTTTTTCCAGTGGTCATGTATGGATGTGAGAGTTGGACTGTGAAGAAAGCTGATCACCGAAGAATTGATGCTTTTGAACTGTGGTGCTGGAGAAGACTCTTGAGAGTCCCTTGTACAGAAAGGAGATCCAACCAGTCCATTCTAAAGGAGATCAATCCTGGGTGTTCATTGGAAGGACTGATGCTAAAGCTGAAACTACAATACTCTGGCCACCTCATGCGACAAGTTGACTCACTGGAAAAGATTCTGATGCTGGGAGGGACTGGGGGCAGGAGGAGAAGGGGACAACAGAGAATGAGATGGCTGGATGGCATCACCGACTTGATGGCATGAGTTTGAGTAAACTCATGGACAGGAAGGCCTGGCGTGCTGTGATTCATGGGGTCGCAAAGAGTTGGACATGATTGAGCGACTGAACTGAAACAGTAAATATGTAGACATTTAGATAATTCAGAACATTAAATATGTTTATGTCTACGTTGTTCATTATGAAGTATTTTAAAGGAAGTAATTTCTTTATGCTGAAATTTTAAAAGGCTATTATTGCATTTATAACTGAAGTTTTACGAAGTCTCAATGCCTCACTTATTACATGTTTTCATCAGATCTTCAAAAAAACTAGTGCAAAACTCCAGAAGATCAGACTGAAATTCTTTTGGCCAAATTGCTTTTGTAGAAATTAATCTGAAGAGATGATCATTAGTGTTTCTTTTATTCTTGAGACTGATCATAAAGTTTTAATTGAAAGTAAACTAAACCTTGAAGTTTGGATACAAGTTAAACCCTCCTTAATAAACAGACTCAATTGGATGCTAATATATCATACCTCATTTCACTGTGCTTTGTAGATGTTGTTTTTTTTTTTTTTTTACAAAATGATAGTTTTTGGCAACCTTCCTTGAGCAAGTCTAATGGTATAGTTTTTCTAGTTGCATTCTTTTTTACTTAAGGTAGGTATTGTTTTATTTTAGACATAATACTATTACATACTTAATAGAATATAGGATAGTGTAAACAATTTTTATATGCACTGGGAAATAAAAAAAAAAACGTAACTTGCTTCACTTCAATATTTGCTTTATTATAGTGGCGGTCTGGAACTTAACCCACAATATCAGAGGGGTAGCTATACTCCTACAGGCCTGAAACAGGACTGAATTTTAGAATAAAATTATTAAATACATAACCCTTAGAACAATCTATAAAAGGTACTATTGTGACTTTATATCTCAATTTCACTTTATGTCTGCCCACAAATATCCATAATGACAAGAAATACAGATGCCATGATATAATTTTAAAAAGGCATAATGTGCTAAAATTAACTTCCAATTTTTACCTTTGCCACAAAAGAATGAGATCTCAATTTTGAACACTCAAAAGATATGAACTTCCTTAGCAGACAAATAACACATAAAATTGTACATATACTTTTCAGAGGTTCAGGCAACCTCTAGGCCATCATAGACATACTAAAGGTCCAGGAACCTTAAAAAAACTTTAAAAGGAATTAATATTGTAAATGTTGAAATAAACTTAAAAAATTTTTTTTCTTAAAATAAAAAGGAATAGATGAAGTATATTACCTGAACTCGTACATAAACCACAACATCTACAGGGAAGGAAGAGTAAGCAGATGTTGAAGATGATACTAGTGATGTTGTTGATTCTTCCATAGGATCTGGTATTTCAAAATGTCCCATATCTTCATCTTGAGAGCTGACAGCTGTTAAAATATTTAAAGTTTTACTATTAGGGTACAGGCAATCTATTTATTAAAAGATCTTTTTCTCTTTTGCTAGTCCTGAGACCAGGGGTATGAATGCACAGCAACATTGGCTTCTGTAGCCCATTATTCATTACATCTTTCCCTGTTCAAACCTGTTACTCATTCCTTCAAACTCTTGATTCCCGCTGCTATACCAAATAACATACAAAGAAAACGATAATTTTGCCATTGTCCTCAAGGAGTATTTCCAGTCCAAGTTCAGTTCAGTTGCTTAGCTGTGTCCAACTCTTTGCGACCCCATGAACCGCAGCACGCCAGGCCTCCCTGTCCATCACCAACTCCCGGAGTCCACCCAAACCCATGTCCATTGTGTTGGTATTGCCATCCAACCATATCATTCTCTGTCGCCCCCTTCTCCTCCGGCCCTCAATCTTTCCCAGCATCAGGGTCTTTTCAAATGAGTCAGCTCTTCACATCAGGTGGCCAAAGTATTGGAGTTTCAGCTTCAACATGAGTCCCTCCAATGAACACCCAAGACTGATCTTTAGGATGGACTGGTTGGATCTCCTTGCAGTCTAAGGGACTCTCAAGAGTCTCCTCCAACACCACAATTCAAAAGTATCAATTCTTCAGCGCTCAGCTTTCTTTATAGTCCAACTCTCACATTCATACATGACCACTGGAAAAACCATAGCCTTGACTAGATGGATCTTTGTTGGCAAAGTTATGTCTCTGCTTTTTAATATGCTGTCATAACTTTCCTTTCAAGGAGCAAGCGTCTTTTAATTTCATGGCTGCAATCACCATCCGCAGTGATTTTGGAGCCCAGAAAAATAAAGTCAGCCAGTGTTTCCACTGTTCCCCCATCTATTTGCCATGATCTTAGTTTTCTGAATGTTGAGCTTTAAGCTAACTTTTTCACTCTCCTCTTTCACTTTCATCAAGAGGCTCTTTGGTTCTTCTTCACTTTCTGCCATCAGGGTGGTGTCCTCTGCAAATCTGAGGTTATTGATATTTCTCTCGGCAATCCTGATTCCAGCTTGTGCTTCTGCCAGCCCAGCATTTTTCATGATGTACTCTGCATATAAGTTAAATAAGCAGGGTGACAATATATAGCCTTGACGTACTGCTTTTCCTATTTGGAATTAGTCTGTTGTTCCATGTCCAGTTCTAACTGTTGCTTCCTGACTTGTATACAGGTTTCTTAAGAGGCAGGTCAGGTGGTGTGGTATTCCCATCTCTTTCAGAATTTTCCAGAGTTTATTGTGATCCACACAGTCAAAGGCTTTGGCATAGTCAATAGAACAGAAATAGATGTTTTTCTCGAACTCTCTTGCTTTTTCGATGATCCAGTGGATGTTGGCAATTTGATCTCTGGTTTCTCTGCCTTTTCTAAAACTAGCTTGAATGAGTCACGCTAATATAGGAACTGTTGTTGTTTAGTTGCTAAGTCATGTCCAACTTTTGTGAATGCATTTTCTGCAACCTGCCAGGTTCCCCTATCCATGGGATTTCCCAGGAAAGAATATTATAGTGGGTTGCCATTTCCTTCTTCAAACAGAAGACTGAGGATGTTAATTTTGTCATTAAGTAGCTATAGCCATGGAGGAATCATAAATCCCACCTAGACTAGATGGTCTCTCAAGTTCTTTTTCAGTTCTATAATTCCTTTACCATTGAATGTATTATACGGTAATATATAAGAGCATTACAAAATCCTTCTAGTAACAGGACCCCAAAATACATGTGATGGGAAATTAAATATTTAAGAGGACACTCACTTGTATAGTTCCTTTCAATTGGTGTAATTGGGATAGTTTCCAGAGCCTTTTCCAGAAAGTCTAATAGGCAGGGACTGATTACCATTTCTTCTGGCAATGACTGAAGTGCTACCCAGGCATATAACTTGGCTGTTTTTACTCCTCCACTTCCTTTTCCTTTGGCTAGAACATGTACAGACGTGAGATGAATTTAATAGCTTCCAGAAAACATAATTTTGTGAGAAATTAGAATTATATGAGTTTAATCAGGTGAAGCACCTTATACTTAAAACCATACAAGAATGCAATAAAAATAGGTTGATAGAAATCTTATTGTTAGAATACGGAGATGATCAATGATGTATATAAATATAACAGTTACTCCTACTTGCTCTAGGTCACAAATTTTGGTTCAGTTTTTCAAATTTATACTTTGCTGACTCTCTCATTAGTATTTTAGCATTTAGTCTCTCATTTAGTATTACTTGTCCACTTAAGACAATACAGAGAACTCTGACTAATGATAATTTGTGGCAAGTGAGGAAAAACATCAGTTTTTATACTTTCTTAGGTTCTTGCTGTTCTTACCTGGTAAATATTTACATGCCTCCTTATATGGCCTGCATCTCTCCTTCCTTCTACCTGACTAAATATTTCCATGTCAACAGAATCATATAACAGCTAAGATTTAGATAACTTTGGCTAAGGTTTCCAAGTCTACCATGTATTAGTTTGTAAACCTAGGAAAGAAATTCAACTTTTATGAGCTTTAACTTTCTTCATATATAAAATGGGGATAATAATACCTGTCCCGTACTTAATGGACATATACATGTCTTGTCAATTTAAAAGTGATATAAAAATATTAGGCATTATTATGATTACTGACTATCTTGAAAAATTTATGTATCAAGTTCTAACTCTCAAATAAAGCTTTTTCACTAATTCTTGTCCAACCCAATATTCCCATTTTTGGAAATTCTATTATATATATAAGGTATTAATCATGTGGTATAGTAGCCAGATTCCAAAATAACTTCCAATGGTCCTTTCCTTCTGGTATTCATGCTCTTTTGTAGTTCCCTCCCTATATAGGGTCACCTATATGATCATTAAGATATTGTGGAAATGATGGTGTGTGACTTCTGAGACTAAGGCTTAGAAGACATTGCAGCTTCAGCCATGTGTTCTTTTGGATCACTCCTTTTGAGGGAAAGTCAGCTGCCGTGTCATGAGAACACTCAAACAGCCCAGTCATGTGGGGAGAAACTAAAGCACCAGCTTGTCAGCCATGTGAATGGGATATGATGGAAGCAAATTTTATAGAACCAATCAAGCATTTGGATGACTGTATCCCTAGCCAACATCCTGACTGCAACTTCATAGAAAACTGTGAAGTTAGATGCACCCAGCCCAACTGCTTCTGAATTTCTGATCCACAAAAACTATGTCTAAGATTATAAGCCACTAAGTTTGGGGTAATTTGTTATGGAATAATAGATAATAAATATGGTTTAAGTTCAATGTATCCTGTCTTAAATATATAAGTGTGATGTTTCCATCTAGATCATAAGCTCCCAAATTTGAACTATATAAGACTTTCTAAATATACATAGATCTAAAAAATAAGTAAAAACTGATATTCTAAGGTAATAGCAATTTGAAAACTAGGCAAAAGGAATTAGCTTACACTTTCATACATGAATTTTGTACAATCATTATAGGCAAGTCTAAGTCCTTTTTTCTTAAACATGTGAATTTGAAAGTCTTACTAGAGCAAGTAGGTGAAGACTTAAAATTAATTTATGAAAAAAATTAAAGTATATTTTCCTTAAATACCTGAGGGAATAGGTGGGGGTTGGGGAGGAAGTAAGGTGTTAGTCTTGCTCTGGACAGTGCAAGGTAAAGGAGGAGAAGGAGGAGATGTTGCACTATCTTTCATACCATACAGCTTGGACTCTTTAGAGAGTGTTCGTGGCAAGGAAGATCCTCTGGAGGCATTAGGTGATTCGGTCTTTAGAGTCTTGGAATTGTAATGCAACTGTATTGAAACAAATAAACTTCCAAAATTAAAATTATGCACATGAGGAAAACAAATGTACCAAAACATGGCAGAAAGAACACTGATCCAGGAACCAGAAGATTTTACAAGTTAGCTTTGTGATTCTAACAAATTCCTTATTAGCTTTTTTTCATTTTTAAAGTGAAAAGAGGTCATCCCAGATACTATTTTAAATTCTTTCTAGCTTAACATTCTAGGAATGTATAATTCTAGAATCTAAAAAAGTTGCACTAGGCAATGTTTTGCAAACATGAATATCAATGTTTAAAAAAGAAAATTAACTTCTTCCTGTCAAAATTTCATGGAAAATTTCATGCACATGGGGCAATGTGCAATTTAGAAGGTCTCATGTTCAGAATACAGCTACATTAGAGAAAACTTCAGAAAGTCTCATTTTAATAGTGTTGGACACAACTGACGCGACTTAGCAGCAGCAGTGAAGGAAGAATATATATGATAGAAAATAAACCTGGCTACTAATAAGGGGAGCCTGGTGAGCTTCCATCTATGGGATCACACAGAGTCAGACACGGCTGAAGTGACTTAGGAAAAAAAAAACAACTGGCTATTAATAATCTAATTTCTTATCCTAGATATTTAGGTTTTTACCTTTACATCAACTCCAGGAATATAAAATACTGTTGTTTCTAAGTCACTGGGCTTTGTTTGTAGAGATGATGGCACTTTCTTGCCAGTCATTAAATGGGTGGTAGAAGCATAATTAGTTTGAAACTTCTTCTTTTTGGAAGGAGATTCTTGATCTAAACTCCTGGAACTTCTGTCATAACTCCTGTAAAAAGAAAAAAATGTGTTTTTTTGTTAATCTTTTTGAAAGACATCTCTTATGTTGTTTAAAGTCAAATTTCTATAAATAAAGTTGAAAAATGAGGCTTGTCATTATCTCTAGCTAAACTGGCTAATCCTTGCATGGATGAGGTTTATGTTCTATGTTCCAAAACTATACAGGGCAGTTACCTTTGTCCTTTCCTGAGGTCACAACTCTTCCAAATGAAGGCTGAACCAAATGAAACTACTCTTTATGTAGGTAAATACAGCTGAATACCAGCAGTTTATTTTGGCTTATTGCAGTTCAACCAAAAATAAATTAACATTCTTTTTATCATCACTATTACACTTCTAAGACTTTAACTGGTTATACGGCCTTTTTGTCATCTCATTGTATAAAAATCTTCATTAGATAATGAGACATTTAAAAATCTTTTATAGTAGAAAATTACAAACATACAAATGTAAACGGAATGGTAGAATGAACCCCCATGGGCCCATCTCCAGGCTTCAATAATTGTCAGCATTCTTCCTACGTGTTTTACCTGCATTTCCACCCATTTCTTACTCATCCACTAGATTATTAATATTATTATTTTCTCTAATTTTTTTTAGATTAGGAAGGAAAAGCAAAACAGAAATTCAAAGAAAAACTAATCTAACTTTAGGCCTGTTTATATAACTATTTCTTCAATGATGGAAATGTGGTTAAGCTACAGTTACAGCCTGAGCAACGTTCCAGTTTACTGAGGCCTCTTTGTTCAACTGTTTCCCAATCTTTCTTATTTCTTTATGAATTCATCAAACTCTCAATAACAAGACACCTTTGAGTACTGTACCATTCTTTGAAACAGAAATGTGTATAAAAGGATAGGGGGACTAAGTGAGAAATTCATACTTGGAGAATTCCAAAGATAAAACTGTTTAAATTAACAAATTTGCAGACTCTAAATCAGTCATCCATTTCTAATCACCAAAAAATATACATTTGCTTAAAGAAATAGAATGTTATACAAATGAACACTCAAACATTCCAACTATGATTAAAAATACTCTTTAAATCTGCATTTTGGTATGTGAGGAGAAATGTTTGTTATGATTAGTGATATATAAATAGTATTCCTAACAAATGAAGTTGTATGTACCCCTTTCTGACCAATATCTTACCTTCTCAAGCTTATATCATCATGTTCTTGTAGAAGTGTGGTTGGGTGGAGCACACATTTTCCACTATCAATTTCAACTCGAATATCAAGTTCAAAGTCAATATTTCTCTCTGTAGCTGTGCCACTAAGACTTCTGTTGGCTGGGGCTGTTGGCCAGCGTTCTGTAAATAGCTGATGAACAGCAGCAAAGCCTGTTGCTTTTTTACGAGATGTATGTCTAGAGAAAAAACAGCTGGTCATTATATCGTAGTAAAATGGGAAGAGTTTTCAGCAAACTGTTTTCCAACATGCTATGTGAGCAATGAAAGTGTTAGTTGCTCAGTTGTGTCCGACTCTGTGACCCCATGGACTGTAGCCTGCCAGGATCCTCTGTCCATGGGATTCTCCAGGCAAGAATACTGGAGTGGGTTGTCATGCCATCCTCCAGGGGATTTTCCTGACCCAGGGATTGAACCCAGGTCTCCTGCATTGCAGGCAGATTCTTTACTGTTTGAGCCAAATAACTTTGGAAATAAAGTCTGTAAATAAATTTTACTATTTTATAAATTCACACAGATTACCCAGATAGCTCTTACTAACTGAGGTGTTTCCTAAATTTAATGGAGTCACACTTTATTCAACAGTTATGTACTGAGGAATTATTATGTTCCAGGCAATGTGCTAAGCACTTGGGATACAGGCACAATCACTGGCTAATAAAGAGTCTGAATATCAGAATATGACCTACATTCTACATTTTGGAGGAGATTTCATTTCACAAACTGTAAAATTTAAGTGCTACTTTCCAGATTTTATTTTTAAAAAATGGGGAAAGAAAACAATAATGCCATATGGAGCTAGATTATATTAGTAAATCATGGATATGTCTCAGTCTCACTCTGGCTAGGCACAGTAAGATTTCTTTGTTTTTCTGTAAACATTAACAGTTATATAATGTTTTAAGCTCGGCTCTAAGGTACTGCCTAAGGATCTTAAAACAAAAAGGCTACTACTCACGAGGGTTTCCTGTAAATATAAAACCTTTCCCTCTCGTGGTCGTCATCCTTTTCATCTTTCTCAGAATCTTCACTGGTAGACGACAAACTGTCATCCCGTCGACCCTCTTCAGACTGGAAAGAAATGCCTGGTGAAAAGCCTCCTGGAGTTTTGGGAGAACTAAACACGGAATATGATCCTTCACTATTTGATGAGTAATGTGAAGGACCTTCAATGGTTACTGACAAGAGGTCCAACTCTGTCTCCTCTGGAAACTGAATGTAAAGAGAGAAAACATGAATCAGGTTCATATTACAAACCTCTTTTCAAGTTAGAAAAAGAAAAAATACATGTTTAAGTATTTAAAATCTCAAAATTGGATTTCCTCACTCTGAACTGAAAAGTCAGCTCTGTGAACATATGAAATGGCATACAAAACAAGAAAGGAAGAAGTTCAAACCACAGAAAGTCATACCATTGACACACTGAAAATCAGAGTGAAATTTTACTTTATGTAAGCATACAGCATCATGTTAATTAGTACATACTGTAATTCTTTAAAGAATAGTTAATCATGGTATGGAGACAAGAGGAAACAATGTGATCAACCTTAAATTAGAAGGTCAAGAGAGCAATTAGTGGTGGAAGAGCATGCAGGTGTTAGTACAGAATGCACTTTGTGCTTCTAGAATACTTTTTGTGGATACATCTTTTTAAAATGGGTCCTAAAGGGCTGAAGAAAGATGTGTAAATAGTTACATAATTAAGCATGTCAGCCAATCAAATGTAAGAATCCTATATTTTAAGGTGAATAGTTTGCATAAATGTAATGTTGTTCCCTGAGGACTATACCATGAGGCCATTTCATTTAAGTAGGCAAAAAAAAAAACAAAACCCAAACTTCTATGTCCTAATTTTGATTCCAAGTTTTGAGAGTTGCTTACATATCCTTTGAGAATGTGACAAGCCTTTGAAATATATAATGTGCAAGGTAAATTTATTGATACTACAATTAGATGCATAGTGAAATCCTACAATCAGAATTTCAAACATTTGCAGAATCTAGATTTTCTTTATAGCTTTTCTTCAAAACATCATTTAGTAAATAAGTAAGTCATATTTTATAAGAATATCTTTGATTCTTTAAAGCTGTGCTAAGAGTTTATGTAGATAAATATGCCTTTGCTTTATATTTATTTTCTATTTAACTGGGCTTCCCTTGTGGCTCAGCTGGTAAAGAATCTGCCTGCAATGTGGGAGACCTGGGTTCAATCCCTGGGTGGGGAAGATCCCCTAGAGAAGGGAAAGGCTACTGACTCTAGTATTCAAACCTGAAGAATTCCATGGACCGTATAATCATGGGGTTGCAAAGAGTCGGACACAACTGAGCTGCTTTAAACTTTCACTTTCTATTTAACCATGCTTAATGCTTTTGTAACTTATTATTTTTATATACTATTTTTTATAAACAGCATACACAATTTAGAAACAGGACTTGAATCAATTCAAATATTAATGCCTTTAAGAATAAATCAGTCATTTCACAGGATATACATATATCAAATAATCATGCTGTACACCTGAAAATAATGTTACATGTCAATTTTCTTGATTTAAAAAATGTTGGACAGGTGAAAAATCAATTAGAAGAATCTATTCAATTCACTATAAATGATTTATTTCCAGGTTCAGTTTTAGAAAAAAGGACACGTCTGTCAAGCTTACTCTATTACAACCGAATAATTCTAAAACAATTCAGCTTGACTAAATTCAGTGGAACTATGGGATATATGGGCTTCCCTGGTGGCTCAGAGGTTAAAGCATCTGCCTCCAATGCAGGAGACCCGGATTTGATTCCTGGGTCGGGAAGATCCCCTGGAGAAGGAAATGGTAACCCACTCCAGTATTCTTGCCTGGAGAATCTCATGGACGGAGAAGCCTGGTAGGCTTCCATGGGGTCGCATAGAGTCGGACACGACTGAGCGACGGAATGGAACGGATGGGATATATATTGAGGCTATCTTAAAAGAGTGGAGGAAGTGAAACAAAACAAATGTGGAGTAAGTTCCAATTTTTAAATATAACTTGGTGGAAAATTTCTAGACAAAGATTTATACACCTAGTATACAAATACAATTTTAAAATTAAATTTTACTCTTATAACTATATTTAGGGAAAACATGTGGTTTTTAAAGGTGTTGATTTAACTTATAATTGTGTAGCACATTTTCCATACTGTTTTGAACATAATTTTTAATAGATTACTTTTATACATGCTTTTTTGTATCAGTAACTCAATAAGTAACTTCAATGATTGTTATTCTGAGATAGGTTTGAATTAGGTAACTCATTTTTTTAAAAGATTCTTTTTATAGATGAATGTAGGGAAAAAGAGATTCACTTAGAGATTAGCAAATAACTAATATATAGCAGTTTTTGGTTTATGATTTCATTAATTTGGACTGATTTAGTCCTTTAATTTTTGAGATTAAATAATTACTATTAAATGATAAGTATAGAACTAAAATATATTCATGCAAGAATTTATGAAATATACATGATAAAAAAGAATTCAACCAATCATTTTAAAGCTTTATGTAAAATATTTTCAAGATCTGAGTTTAGTATGAAATGAGAGGAAGACATTTTGAAAGCAGATTTTCAGAGTGGTTAATTAATTTTAAAGGAAAACTTATGTTGTTCTTAAAAAGTACCTGAAAATACCCTTCCCCAGGACAGCTGGATTGTGGTGCACTTCCCCATACTGTTTTTTTCAACTTAATTAAAATAATAAGAAAATTTATATAAATAAATTAAATTTCTTATATAAATAAGAAAATTTATATAAATTTATGAAAAGTAAAAAACCAATGTTTTAAAAGTAAACAAAAAAAGAACAAACATTTTAACATAAATTTTAACATGCTATAAAATTATAATATAACTTCGACGTTTTTACTACTAGTTTCTGATATTATTTCTATATATTCTGAGCTAAAGTACATAAACAATAAAATAAAAACATATACATTTACATTTGTGTAAAATACCTAGTTTAATGTGGAACTGAACTTGAAAGAAATTATTCAACAAATGTTTCTACCTATCAGCAAGCAGAGTGGAGACTATTCTATACACAAAACACTAATACTTGCAGTATGGCTCTCAAATGATAGCATTCGGGCAGTGCCCTATTTGTTAAAGTACAGACACCTTAACCATCACAATCCATACTTCCACTTGTAGGAATTAGTATTTCTAAGCTGAGTAACTCATTTAATTTAGTAATTACTAAAGATTCTTTAGCACTGTGTATCACCAACAAATAGTCTGTCTCTTACTGTATCTTGGATATTGAAAGTGACTCTGGGTCCAGGAGATGCTGCATCCACACGGATTTCTGGGAGCTCCTCAGTTTCTCCTACTCGAGAACTGTAAGTAAAATATAAGGTTATTAAACATTAATATTCTTAAAAAAACCCTTTACTTTTATAAAAGTCTGATTAATGACATTATCACTTTATTTCTAAATATTTACTTTATCCAAGGATTGAACTTTTGGTGCTCCTTAATCTTTAGCATCGCATAAAACAAAATTCATTGCTTTGATTAACACAAGATATTCTAAAACCAAACTTATGAAAAATAATTTATACTTATTGTATAGTGTTTTTAAGGTTTCTTTGTGTGTGTGTGCGTGTGAGATGTGGACCAAAATCTTTATTGAATTTGTTACAATATTGCTTCTGTTGTTTTAGGTTTTGATTTTTTGGCTACAAGGCATGTGGGATCTTAGTTCCCTGACCAGGGACTGAACCTCCACCCCCTGCATTGGAAGGCAAAGTCTTAACCACTGGACCACCAGGGAAGTCCCTATAGTGTTCTTTTACTAGTAAAACTATTTTTCTGTATATTTTTCTATAATATATAATATTTACATTTTTCTGTATGTTAAAGGTTCTTTTCCAAGAACCTTTTCTACAGTGACATATTTAAAGCTACAGTTACTAATATGCAAATATTCATTTCTTTGGATGGTCTATAAGTTTACACATAAATTTGTCTAAATGGCAATGTACTTCATTACTAAAAAGTACACAATGACTTCTATAATATAAAAGTGTATTTAAATGAGACAATTCCTCAAACTTCTTATATTGATAGCATCCATTTGCTACCTTAATTTTATAATTTGCCCAATTAGAACACAATAAATAAATAAGCAGTGAACTTTGGCAAAAGAGTCAGCAATTTTATTACTTGTTTCATCGATTGAAATATATTACCTTGCCCTTTCCATTCGCTTAAGAGGTGGTCTTCCAGAAGCTGAAATGCTCTTCGATCTGCTGTAACTTGGTTTGTAACCCAAACCCCACTTATCCTTTAGAGAAGCAGCCTAATGAAAGGGGAAAGAAATACGGTGACTTTAATTGTTATAATATCTGACTTCAGATAAAATTTTCTGCTAGTTAACAAGTTAGTCTCCTTCAGATCAATAAGAAGTTATCTTAAATTGTGACTTTAAATGTCACTTAACAGAGATGGATCAAAGTGCAGCAGCAATCAGCTACTCTTTAGTCCAAACATCAGTTCCTCTTACAAGGAAAGTAAGAGCCATTAGCTGGCCTAAGAGGAAAGATTAGGAGCAAGGCTGAGAGGTACAGAAATCAAGGGAAAAAAAGAAAACAGTAAGAAAAGAAAATGAGAATTGAAAAGAAAGACTCTGGGAGAAAGGTGAGGGAGAGAGTGACACTAATCATTTCAAGTACTACCCCACCAAGAGAGCTCTTAATTACAGAAAAGAAAAGGAAGTGGTGACTGGAACACCCTCCTTGTCTCTAAATCCTTCTTCTTCAGATTTATAGTTTGGAGAGATTGGATATTAAAAAGCCTAATAATGGAGATAAGAAAGCAAGAGGATTAAAAGGGAATTGAGTGGAATTAAAAGGGTATTGACAAATTTGACAAATGTTAAGAACATAGATGTAATTTCAATAATTTCCCTAATCCTCTCTACCTAGTTTTTTTAAAGTTAATTGCCAAGTATAAACTAACTTATAAATAGTATGCAAACAATATTAACACTATGTCACATGACTGTGAAGTACACAGTGTCATAAATTTTAAAGTTATATATTACTGATCATCACTGTCCATTTAGTACCATCAGAAGCCAGTGATGAAATATTAAGTTGAATTTTATCCCTAAATTTAAAATATTAGAACAGTATTCAAATGAGGTTGTCTGGGACTCTGGTGGTGACCAAGAAAAGACAGCTTAAGCCAGTGAACTAAGGATGCCTGAAGCCTTCCCTGCTTCCTCTAACCTTAGCAGCTCTGATTTAATCAGTTCTTATGTATTAGGATGGTAGTCAAAACCTTATTCTGGTTAGAAAAATGGAGGCTTCTGCGGACTAGATTTTAAAATATTAGTTTTTCTACTATGAAGACCACCTTGACCCAAAGCAGCCTACTTCTACTTGAATAAGTTTTATAATTATTTTCTACTATATTTATTTCAGTTGTTCAGCAACTAGGCTAAATCTGAGAATGTGGTAGATGGTAGGGTCAAAGATAAATAACTTGTCCTTTAAGAGACTCAAACTCTAGTAAGGGCAACTAAACATGCAAATAATAAAGGTAAGAATAAAGTGCCGAGAGTATGTAGTGGCCAAGAGTAAAGTCAGCTGTGGAAAATGGGATGGGATAGAATGGACATTTTAAGATTTCACATTTGACCTAGAGTCAAAAAAGAGAGTATGACTTTATGATAGGCAGTGGCTAAGGGCATAACCTGTAGAATCCCACTGTTTGGGTTTGAGTCTTGGCTCCATTGGGATTACTGGCTGTGTAACCTTGGTGAAATTACTTGAGTTCTCTGTGCCTCAGTTTCCTCATCTTTAAAATGGGGAAAATATTCAATGATATAAGCTAACACATAGGGTTGATATAAAGATTTAATAGGTTGTTGAGTGTAAAGTGCTTTAAACAGTGCTTAGTACATAATAGACATGAGATATAAAAATCAAGTGTTATATCCAGCAATGGAGACGGAAAGAGAACAACGTAAGTATCATCATAACTTTCATAAAATAAAAGCATTTTTTAAATAGTATAATTTAATAAAATCCTCTTTGTTTACTCACTCTCATACTGGACCTCCGTAACTTTTTACGAACATCTCTTCTAATATCATTCACAGCAACAGATTCTAACTGTTGATAACGTTGAATTTCCTGGTTTATAGTTCCTTCACTTGCACCTAATTTTCTGGATGCAAAACAAATATGGCAGTTAGTGTAAAGAGTTAACAAAGAAAGAATGAGTTTTACTTGCTCCTTTTTGATTCTTTAACTTATCAGAATATCAAAGGTTATGCATGGACAGGCCAAAACCCTCCATAATGTTAATACCCATACCTGGCAAACTGTAGAAAAGAAAAAAAGGAAAAACTGTCTTTAATGTTTTAGGAAATGGTTCTTATCTGTTTCTACATCAAGAAGTCTCTTTAATAATCTTACGAAAGCTATGGAACCGCTCTGCAGAATAACATCTGTATGTATAATTTTTATCTATAATTGTAAGTTTCAGAAAAGATTTTAGAGGAAGTATACTTTGCTACAAGTCATTTTTTCCCCTGATTACAAAACTCAAACTGTAATATAAGTCGACAAGAAAATATGAATCATTGTAACTGATTTTACAGAAAAGTTTTAGAGAATAACTTTCACTATATATTGCATACATTTCTGTTATATCCTTGAATAAAAAAAAAAACCCACAGACACAGGTGTGCAAAGATTAGAAAAGCTGAAGTATGACTACCACCTTGGGGGGAAACAAAATTATGAAGGTTGGCAAGAAGAATATTTAGCCTTTACAGAACAAGTATGACCTGCTGCTGCTGCTGCTGCTGCTAAGTCACTTCAGTCGTGTCCGACTCTGTGCGACCCCATAGACGGCAGCCCACCAGGCTCCCCAGTCCCTGGGATTCTCCAGGCAAGAACAACTGGAGTGGGTTGCCATTTATAGTAGGCAACAGATAAAAAAGTTAGTACCACCTACTCCCTGCTCTTGACTTGCCCTAGACTCACTTCAGTTCTAGTGACCTGCTATAACAGGCAAACAAAAAAAAGTATGAAGTTTGAATTCAGACAAAGACAAGTTCAAATTCTGATTTTTAAATCTCCCTGAACCAATTTTCTTATCTATAAAGTTTGGATAATGCCACCTAATCTTGCAGAAATGTTGAGAGGATTAAATTGAGATAAGATGCCAGATTCACAATAAGTACTTAATCAATTCTAAACTTGCTTCCTCTCTTCAAAAATTCGTATTCCAAAAATATTGCTAGCAAAACACTCACACATATATACATACGTAAAGATACATGTAAATAGACATGTAGAGATGCATATATGCAACATAAAGTCAGTCTTAAAATGCTCAGAAATGGGGAGCTGTGATAAGCATTAGACTAATGTTTTCAGCTGTATTACTAATGAATGTATGATCTCAGACAAATTACTGAACTTCTCTGGACCTCGGTGATCTCATTTACTAATGAAAGGGGGTTGTACCAGGTCCAATCCAGTTCCCTTCTCATTTAAAATTTCATGGTTCTATTACTAGGGAATATTATACTGAATTAAAAATCATTTTACATACTTAAGATCATCTATTACTTTGGCCTGTTCATTCAATTCTCGGATATCTACTATACGCTTCATAATTTTTCTTCCTCTAAGTTCTCCTGGTTGGCTACCAGATGCTCCTTGTCTTCGATAATCAACAGCTTCCTGAAAAATCAAAAGCGTGTCTGTCAGTAACACCCCCAGGTCACAAAGCAAATCTTATCACAGAAATAGCACCTTAAATCAAAAGAAGCATGCAGGAATCAAAGCGATCTATGTTAAGTAAGATGATTGGAATTCTCCAGTGATTCAAACCCCTTCATTTTCATAAGGAATCTAGTTGCTACCTACGTTTCCCCATGAGTGAGCTCTGCATGCTTTCAAATGGGACTGGCTAGACTGAGGGGAGGCCCACATCTCTGGGTCACATAGATACTCTGCAGGAACAGAATAGCGCTGATGGGGGGGCCTGAGGCCTAGTAGGTGATTTACAAGTCGCTGCCCAAAGGTGAGCTTGTGGCCATCTCCACTCACTGCACTTCCATCTGAACTCTAAACGATAAACAGTAACGTTAACTTTTTAAATTTTCTTTCCAAGAACAAAACTAATTCATGATACAGTAGTTAAAAGAGGTTTCAGATTTTTTAAAAAATACTGGAATGAAAGCAGAGAGAAACTTTTTTTTAACTAATAAATAATAATTACTGATCAAATAATTGGATACTACAGACAAAATGTGTATAGTATACATGGAAATACACATTTTTAAAATGTATATTTTGTGTGTGCACTTTGCTTTTGACTTTCATTTTTTAAAATCATTATTGAGATATCATTCACATGCCATAAAAGTCACCCATTTAAAATGTATAGTGCAATGGTTTTAATAATAGTCATAAAACTGTGCAATCATCAGATTTTCACACCTCCCAAACAAAACCTTATAACATTAGCAGTCTCTTCGCTCCCCTCTCCCAAACCCCCTAAACTCTCCCAGGCCTAGGCAACCACTAGTCTACATTCTCTCTCCAGATTTGCTTGCTCTTTGCTTTTATTGTTAATGTGTAATCTGTAGGTTAAGGCATAAGCTGGCTGACAGTCATTATGAAACAAGCAATTGAATTAAAAGACAATATTATGAAATAAAAAACAATTATATAAATGTAGGTACAAAGAACCACCACTCCCTTTCTTCCTTCACAATTAGCAACTATAATAAGTAACAATGATTTAATAATATCCCTTTCATAGGGTAAAAAGCCAGTCCTAAAAAAGTCTAACAGTGAATTTACTTACAGTATGGATAGTGGGAGACATAGTGTCAACTTCGTCCTCATCTGACAAGTCAGCTATATTCACTGAATTTAGATCAGCAATGTCATCTATGTCTTCTTCTCCTGTCAGGGTTGTAAGGGTGTTACCCAGAGCATTCAGTCTTTTTCCAATGTTAGGATCCATGTGGACATCAATCCCACACATTTTCCACAATACGTTAAGTGTCCAGGTTCCAGCACTACTACTTTCTGTTTAAATAAAGAAGAGGCATTTTTGGTAAGTCTTAAGTATAGAAATTTAAATAATTCTACATTCAAGGAATAAAATGGATGATGGCCCTGTGTAATAACTAATATCTCTCATAGTTCTGTCAGAAACATGAGACTATGGGACTGACTTGCCTGTTGTATAGTGTGTAATTACTGTTTCCTCTGTGCAGCACTCTACTTTCCCCATGTGACCTATGAATTCCCTCCTCCTCAAGCCCCACATTCATCTACCTTCCTGTGTCTACAGTAGGATTGGCATGACCTCCCCTCATTAGCCAGAGATAATCAGATAATCAGTCTAAGTAAGGGTCAAAGTTGGAAAACTAAGAATCCTCTCTTGGACTTGAGAAAATATGGTCACTTTCGAGTAACTGAAGGTGGGGAAATGAGGTCCATGAGCTGTTGGCAGCTGTGTTTCATGCCACGTGTAGGGACGTCAGCAGTAAGAAAACGTGGGCAGCCAGAATGAAGAAAAGATAAGAGATGGAAAGCGCCCTGGTGACAGCTGGAATCTTGTCTCTAGACTAACTTGAATTGACCTGGTTCCTTCTCTTCACTAAGACAGCCATTCTTAAGTTTAACTGTGATCTGCAAATAATTCCTTTAATAAGTTCCTGCTTTTGGTTAAGCTGGTTTGAGTGTGTTGTTTTCACTAAAAAGCGAGAGTCCTGGCAAAGACTTTTATGCGCTCTTCCTCCCAGTATGTATGTTTACTTCAGTTATCACATTTTTCTTCTAACATTATTGCTGGAAATTTCCTAACTTTTTCAGTCAGTGGGGACTTCAGGCCTTGCTATTTTCTGGGACAATTTACTTAGGATGGGCACTTGGACTACGTTTGGGAGGATAAGAGGGAATAATAAGGAGAAAAGGAAATCTACTAATCTTAATCAGTTTCTACTGCTCCTCAACATTTGAAGAGCTGTTAAATAAATATCTCTCACTTACCCTAATTTTATACCAGGAAAAATAATAAAAATTTACACTATGCTATTATCTTAGAGATAAAACAGGTTATCACTTCTATAGTTATCTCCTCAACATTTGAAGAGCTCTTAAATAAATATCTCTCACTTACCCTAATTTTATACCAGCGAAATAATAAAAATGTACACTATGCTATCAGCTCAGAGACAAGACAGGTTATCACTTCTATAGTATCTCCTAACCAGTTTCCTAGATTTTCTCCTAACTAACCTATGAAAGTATTCCTTTGATACTGCCACCTCTGCTTTCTTGCTCAAAAATATTCAGTACTTTTCTCACTGTCCACCAGATCAAGTCCAAACTCCTTATTTTGGGGTTTAAGATTTTTCCCATCTTATTTTCACATAACTATTCCAGCCAATTTGGACGACACTAACTGGAACCTGCATTCTGACAAAACAGGTATTTTTCTCTCTGCCTGAATTTTCCCTATTCATATTTTCCGTTTTTGCCTAAGAAACAACTTTATCCATCTTTCAAGTCCCTGTTTAAATGCTAGTTCTTCCATAAAGCTTTCTCTCATTCTAGTATCCTTTGTAATTTAGAAATTTTATCTGCCTCCTATAAATTTCAATAGCAGTTGGAATTTTATATCAATATTTAATTGAGCTTATCACTTATTACAGTTTATAGCTGTACTGCAGAGCCATAACTACACTGCTAGAATTTAAATTTATAGAGTAGAAAGTGTATCTTATTCATCTTTGCCTTTCCCAAAACATTTTGTAGTTATGTTATACATTGACGGTGTCTAATCAATTGTTAAATAAATAAAAATATACTAATATTATTGCAAAATAGTTTTTAAAAATTAGGGAATAACAGAATGAGTTTTAGTTAAAAGATCCTCTAATACAAGGGCACGAAAAATAGATTAAAAAAGCAGAATTCTACCTGATACATATAGCAAAAGTAATACCAAATGTGAATTTACCAGCAGCTGCTTGTCCTGTCGTCCTGGAACATACTTCATAGGTACCATCTGGAACTACACCTGCACAAAAATCAACCCCAAAATAATCGTTAACAAAATTATGCTTGTGGTTAAATATTATACTAAATAGATGGAAAAACAGTGGAAACAGTGTCAGACTTTATTGTTTTGGGCTCCAAAATCACTGCAGATGCTGATTGCAGCCATGAAATTAAAAGACACTTGCTCCTTGGAAGGAAAGTTATGACCAACCTTGATAGTATATTAAAAAGCAGAGACATTACTTTGCCAACCAAGGTCCGTCTAGTCAAGGCAATGGTTTTTCCCGTGGTCATGTATGGATGTGAGAGTTGGACTGTGAAGAAGGCTGATCGCCGAAGAATCGATGCTTTTGAACTGTGGTGTTGGAGAAGACTCTTGAGAGTCCCTTATACTGCAAGGAGATAAACCAGTTCATTCTAAAGGAGATCAATCCTGGGTGTTCATTGGAAGGACTGATGCTAAAGCTGAAACTGCAATACTTTGGCCACCTCATGCGACGAGTTGACTCACTGGAAAAGACTCTGATGCTGGGAAAGGTTGGGGGCGGGAGGAGAAGGGGACGACGGAGAATGAGATGGCTGGATGGCATCACCGACTCTGTGGACATGAGTTTGAGTGTACTCCGGGAGTTGGTGATGGACAGGGAGGCCTGGCGTGCTGTGATTCATGGGGTCGCGGAGAGTCGGACACGACTGAGCGACTGAACTGAACTGAACTGAATTTTTCTTTCAAAAATCATTATCTAAATATGAATAGGATTACTAGTCTCTCTAGATCTCAGTTTCTAATCTGGAGAAGAAAAGGACTACCTTAGATGACTTGCAAAATATACTTCATATCTCACAATATTTTATTCTTATTGATTTTAAGAACTAAACTGCATATACCTGAAATTAATAGATTATAAATCAACTATACTTCAATAAAGAAAAAGAATTTAACTGCAGCTTTACCTTTATATTCTGTGTGTGTTTCCTCATCTGTTGGCCAATACCTGGCCAACTTTAAAACTCCAGTTTCTTAATGCTGTGACAATTTGTACCATCATAAGTAAATGGCACTTTGAGAATGCCAATACTTTAAAACTGATTTTTTGATACATGATTCATCAGCCCTGTCTTTTACTTTGACAGGACCTTTTTATGAGAATTAAAAAAAAAAAAAAAAAGACTGACTGCCGTGATGTCAGTCTATCCTCAGAATACATCTGACTTTAACTTTGAAGCATTTTCTACTACTTAGTTTTAATCAGGTAACTTTAGCTTTTTTTTTAGATGTTAATTAAATCAACAGTTTTAAAAGTAGAGACATACCATCCATGAAACAACTTTTAAAGAAAATAAAGCCTAAATTGTTTAATACTCTCCCCAAATATAGTATTTCTATAACTCACATTGCCTAATTCACCTTTAATGTCATAAAACAGAGCAAAATAGAAAAAAAAAAAACCCAAACAACCCTTGCAAATCTAAACATGCTAGAATGAAAGCAAAATCCTTTGAAATTGGAGAAATATAACTAAGGCTAGTACATTAAAAAAGGGTAGAAAACATTGAGGACTTCCAATCCAAAGAAATGGTAGAGAATTTCTAAAAGTGAAAAAAAAAGATTATATAAATCCATAGAATACAGAGCCATGGTGTATTGATAAGGAACATTAAAATTCTTAGGTTTAGATCTGAATTCTCAAAGTGAGGAGTAGGAAACCAACTGGGCTCTTTCCCATTGTACTTGTCATCTCTGAGTTGGACCAACCAGAATTCAGGATGGCAGTTTACTTGCTGTGACAACCAAATGCTGTTATCCAGGCGTTAGCAGAAAGACTGGAATTTTTCAAATTTCTAATAGTTTAGCTTCTCTAAGTACATGTTAATGAAAAGAGTCTACTATTTACTATTTATTTAAATGGTCTATGGAACACTTCCTACAAATTGTGCTTTCTAATTTTAACTGAATTTCCTCCAAATGTTATTGCCGAGAGAAGAAATTATAGTGGGTCACCTTTTTTTCTAGGGAATGACTTTTAAATATCTTTGAAAAAAAATCCTACTTTTTATTTCTCTGCCCTAAACTTGACTCTTTAAAAAAATTATCAGTTACATGCAAGTATACTTATTACTAATAAAAACTACAAAATAGTAAACTACTTGGCAAATTTGCAATATAGAACAGTCTTTTGGACTCTGCAATTTGGAATTCTTTTTTATCAACAAAACAACTACTGTACTCACCTTCTTTGCCATCCTCCCAAGACACCCAACAATAAGCATGTTACAAATACAAGTTTCATTTGATAACCTCAAAAACTCAAAATAAATTATGATTTTTACAATTATTATAGCATGTTAGTGTTCTACTTTGTTGGTATAATGTCCACTGAAGTGCTAAGTTATTGTTTATATTCTTAAAATGTTTTTGATTTTGAGTCAGATGTATATTTCTTATTCATTTTCCCTTTGTTTAAACTGTTAAGGTAACAGTATTCTTTCTTTGCTTCCAAATATATTTTATCCAGTATGACTACAATGATGACAAAATATCACCTTAATAAAAATCAATAGGTTTAAATTTATTTTAAGGGGGAAAAAAACACACAAACAAAAGACAGTTATGGTGACTTTTTAAAATATATATAACAACCATGTAAAGTGATTATTTGCAAAGGTCGCTAATGAAGGCTATTTTTGGTCTTTTGGTTATTAAGCCTGAGTACTTCGACAGCAAGTCTTAGTAACCTGAAGTATTTCAAAGGCATCCTAGTATTGTACCTATTAATTATCTAAATGCAAAGCATTCAAAACCAGGAATTTCATCTAAAATTTTACCGAAATTAAATACCAAAACTTTAATTCTTTGATATGAAAACACTGGAAAGTCTTCCAAATACCTAAAGAAAACCCACAACTGGAGGGATTTTCTTCTAATGGAGAGGGGAAAATTGCTAAATAATAGCATATCATCTTCTGGAAAGTAAGTATTAATTTTGGTCTGCAGATTAACTGAGAAATTTTAATTTACAACCTTTAATTCTCAAATGTAATTTTTCATTATAAGATTAATGATACTTTATCAAATATGCTATAATGTTTAAAATATTAAAATAAAAACAAACCCCTGTATCTTCAAAATAGCATATTAAACACAGCTTCAGTTATTCCCAACCTTGAGCGTTATGGAATCAGAGGAATTCACCCAAGTTATACTCTGTATACTCCATATTTGGAAGTGTGGATTTACTTATGGCTCAAGTTCCTGGTTATCCTGTATTATTTTATAGAATGACCTGGATCTTATACATATATCACTTTCTTTCAAGATTCCCACAGAACAAAGATACTTTACCTGGTCATTCATAAACCAATTACAGGAAAAATCAGGGGGTGAGCAAATGCTACACCATCAATAAGAATATCAAGTTGGTTTACTTACCCAAACTACTGAAAGCTGCAGTTTTTCACAAATATGTTCTGGTATCTTTAATTAGAAACAGTCTTTATTTTGCAAAGTCCAATAAATTCCTATATATAAACATCCTTTAGTTTTACTAACAACTTTGGGGTTATTTTTAATTTTTAAAAATTATAAAGCTCATACAGAAAATAAGAGACACTCACAGGCATTCATCACTAGGTCCCCACGAATTTCTGGTTTCCAGTCATCCCATGACGTCTCAAAGCCATCAGCAAAACGGATACAAAAGTTTTTGAAATGCCCTTTACTGACTAGAGATTCTGAAGAACAAGCAGTGATGAGAGTACTTTCAATGGTCAGTACTAAGGCAGAACCAGTGTCAAGGTCTCCAGTGTGATTAGACTGCAAAATACATTAATGAGACAAAAGGTGACAACTTTTAAAGTTTGGAAATCTCCTAGGATTTAGAAGACCCAACATATAGAAAGAGTCAACCTTAGAGAGCTTTGTTAAAAAGCAGCTTAGAAAGATGTTACTTTAAAACATTAAACTGCCCATGTGATATACACTTGCCATTTAGTTTTTTAAAAACGTGTAATAGGCTGATTATCTATTTTTAAAAAACTCAGGTCTCTGTTTTAGTTGTGGGGAACATTCATTTTGACAACCATCCCTGCTGTGTACAGCCTTCCTGAACTCTGTCCAGCATGCTGTATTATCATTTTTCAACTCCTGAAGCACAAACATAACACATACTGCCAATCCTCAACCCAGAATTTTTCTTAACACTTTCCTGTCAAACAATAACTAGAAGATAAATTCATTCAACAACTGGTTACAGGTTAAGGTAAATTGTAACAATAAAACACAGACTTCTGTATTTGTTATAACTGTAACTTCTTAGCATAATAGGGGTTCACAGCCTTTTCTCTTATACAAGTGAGCATGCAAATAAGCATTCCCCAGAACTGTTCTTAAACCACAAGGAGTATTTCTGCTTTATCCAGTACACATACCTTGGAAGTTTGTTACCATTAAATATTACAGTTTAAAAGACTTTGGAAATTCCCTACCCTGTTTTAGATGAAGTTATTAAATATTATATCATATTCTTAAATATGTTAAGTTTCTATTTTATCAACAAGTATATGCCAAAGATATCTTTGCTAAATACAAAGTAAAAATAAATATTTATTAGATGGGTGTCAATCTCATTACTGTTATGAGGCACATCAGAATGATTCAGAGAAAGGTCTCATGAGATCCACATTTAATACTCCGTGAATGAATAATGCTGGAAGGAGTTCAATCTTAATTACTGTTTATTAAACTCAGGTTATAAACTGTTATCCTGAAAATATTTATTGTTATACTCTGTACACACAAAAAAATGGTTAGTAGAAGTGTTTGGTTCTAAATCTTGGACTATGATTCTATTTTTTATACCTGTGCAGTATTTGTGATAGGCAGGCAAATTCCCAGATCATTCACAGTGAGCTGCAGGAAGAGAGTTCCAAATGCCTGGGCTGACGTTTGCTGGATACCAGGCAGCATATCTACCACTTCCTTTGTAGCCATATGAATATCTTTATGTAAAGCCATTCGTTGTTCATTCCAATTGTCATATGCAGCCTTATAATTCAGCCAAAACAGCACAGCTTTTGATAATTAAGACAGGGCAAAGGAAATATTAAAATCAAAGTTGTAAATCTACGTGGCATGTAAAACTGTATAACTATAAAATCCTGCTGATTAATAAAAATTAGTCCCAGAAAATTGTAGCATTAGAACTAGAAAGAATCTCAGAGGATACAGTCAACCAGACAAATGAAAAAAGCAGAAAGCAGGAAACTGCAAAATGGCAAAACACAGAAGACAGTTCAGGTCTAGTCATTTAATAAATTACTTGTAAAATGCCTACTATATGCTAAGCACTGGGGTGGAATCACAAAGGAAAACAAACATAGTCCCTGACCATACAAAGCTTTCTGTTACAACTGATAAAAATTCTTGAAGGAGAGGTATGTAGTACTAGAAGCATACATTTTAAAAGTGTGATTTAGAGGAGTAAAAAACATTTGAGTTTGTAATAAGAATGGAATCTGAGGGTAAATAAACCATCATTTAATGCTATAAACAGAGGGGGAAGTCAAGAGAAGATAAAGATGAAGAGGTCAGAGAAGTAGAAGGAAAAGCAAGAGTTATGGCATGGATACAAGAGTAGAAAGTACTTTTAAGGAATCATTGGAAGCTGACCAGAGGATGGTAAGATGAGAAATGAAAAAAAAAAAAAAGTGTACTAGATTTAGCAAAACAAAATGTTAGAGGTAGTTTTCTAACAAACTGATCTTATCAACAGCCAATGCCCATCACCAGTTTATTTTATGGCTTCATAAATGGTTCTTTATTACTTCTAAAATAACCATTACTATTTGCCCAAGAGACATTAATTAGACCCTATCATTCAGTCTTATTTCTCATCATTTTCCTTTATGAAAGCTGTTGCTATATTTTCTTGGGCCCCTGTGCTAATATATATTTATATATGTATATTCGTTTTCTTGGTGATGGACAGGGAGGCCTGGCATGCTGTGATTCATGGGGTCGCGGAGAGTCGGACACGACTGAGCGACTGAACTGAACTGAACAGAGGTAAATTAGGACAAGCTTGCATTTCTTATCTCCTGAGTAAACTCCTAACTCCAAGTTGAACCTAAAAAATTAGTTTCTTCTATGAGAAGCACAGAGAAAGTTAGAGAACTCCCTAATATATCAGAAGAAAAAAAAAAAAAGTATGTATATATATATATATATATTTCAACTCTACAGTCTACTTTGCTCTCTTTCCACTGAACTGAGAGCTCCTTGAGGGCAGAGTTCCTGTTTTCCGTATTTGTATTCCACTTCTATAGAGTGAACAATAAATGTTTATAGAATAAATGAATAAAGAGTGCCAAGAAGAATGGGTGCAATAGTTACCCAAACCAAAAAACTTAGCATTAAAATTAAAATTCTGAATCAGACATTCCTATAAGTTCAGATCAGTTGCTCAGTCATGTCCGACTCTTTGCGACCCCATGAATCACAGCACACCAGGCCTCTCTGTCCATCACCAACTCCCAAAGTTCACTCAAACTCATGTCCATCGAGTCGGTGATGCCATCCAACCATCTCATTCTCTGTCGTCCCCTTCTCCTCCTGCCCCCAATCCCTCCCAGCATCAGAGTCTTCTCCAGTGACTCAACTCTTCGCATGAGGTGGCCAAAGTATTGCAGTTTCAGCTTTAGCATCAGTCCTTCCAATGAACACCCAGGATTGATCTCCTTTAGAATGGACTGGTTGGATCTCCTTGCAGTCCAAGAGACCCTCATGAGTCTTCTCCAGCATCAATTCTTTGGCGATCAGCTTTCTTCACAGTCCAACTCTCACATCCATACATGACCACGGGAAAAACCATTGCCTTGACTAGACGGACCTTGGTTGGCAAAGTAATGTCTCTGCTTTTTAATATGCTATCTAGGTTGGTCATAACTTTCCTTCCAAGGAGTAAGCGTCTTTTAATTTCATGGCTGCAGTCAGCATCCTCAGTGATTTTGGAGCCCCAAAAAATAAAGTCTGACTCTATTTCCACTGTTTCTCCCATCTATTTCCCATGAAGTGATGGGATCAGACATAGATTCATGTAAAAAGTTAAGTAACTTCAAAAACTGATGAGAATACACAAGAAACGTTTTTTGGATGCTCACATTTCAAATTTAAGAGACATTTACTGTCAAGCATTTACGCTAGTAAACTACAGATGACTTTCTCTAGTATTACCAAAACATTTCTAAATCTGACAAAGTAGTATTGATAGACTTCATCTTACCTCTATCAAAGGCCACGGGCTGTGCATAAACAATTGGTCGATTCAGGGTAATAAGCACAGCTTCCCTATCTGAAGAACCACTGATTTCTTCTCTCAGGGCATTTCTTAATCCAATTCTAGTTTTAAAATAGGCAACCTGATGAAAATCAGAACCAGCTTCCTCATAAACCTAAGATAAAATGAAAAGCTCAATAAAATCAAATAATGGAAATGTTTTAAATGTTAAAATTAAAAGTTTAACACCATTAATGGTGAAACTGAAAGTCGCTCAGTTGTGTCTGACTTTTTGCGACCCATGGACTATATAGTTAATGGAATTCTCCAGGCCAGAATACTGGAGTAGGTAGCCTTTCCCTTCTCCAGGGGATCGTCCCAACCCAGGGATCAAACCCAGGTGTCCCACATTGCAGGCGGATTCTTTACCAGCTGAGTCACAAGGGAAGCCCAAGAATACTGGAGTGGGTACCTATCCCCTCTCCAGCGGATCTTCCTGACCCAGGAGTTGAACTGGGGTCTCTTGCATTGTAGGCGGACTCTTTACCAACTGAGCTATCAGGGAAGCTGGTATTGTTCACCAAAAGAACTACAGTACACTTTCTTCATTTCATTTGTCAATGATAAATTATTGATACTCTATACTATAACATTTGAAATTAATATATAATATGAATGGGTATATAAGAAATAAATAGGAAGTGATACATAAAATTCATACAACAGCTAGGATTAGGTTCATATCCTCAATGGCAAGATAATTAGATCTCTCAAGCTGTGCTTCTATTAGAAAAAATTAGTTTTTCTAGAGATGACATGAAATTTTTGTTCATTTATCCCCCCACATAATCTTTAATATAGCCATTCAGTTTTAAAAGTGTGACTGGTATTCTTTTAATCAGTTCTTAAAAGTAAAGAAGGAAAATGATTAAAAATCTACCTAATGTTTAGCAAAACAGATATTCCCTCATGAGGTATGAAAGCTATGTTTTTATAAAACAGAATCTGATTTACTACTCTATGTGTGTGTGTGTTTATATATGTTTAACTTTACATGTTTAACATTATGGCATGCAAAATTTGCCATTATTCAAACAGGAGCTTAGTCGCTCATTCATGTTTGACTCTTTGTGACCCCATGGACTGTAGGCTGCCAGGCTCCTCTGTCCATGGAGATTTTCCAGGCACAAATACTGGAGTGGGTTGCCATGCCCTCCTCTAGGGGATCTTCCCAACCCCGGGATCAAACCCAGGTTTCCTGCATTACAGGTGGGTTCTTTACCATCTGAGCCAACAGTAATGCCCAGTAACATTTTAAGGATTGACTAATGTTAATACAGGGGGCTTCCTAGGTGGCACTAGTGGTAAAAAACCTGCCTGGCAAATGCAGGTAATGCAGATTCAATCCCTGGGTCGGAAAGATCCCCTGGCGAAGGGCACGGCAACCCACTCCAATATTCTCATCTGGAGAATCCCATGGACAGACAGAGGAGCCTGGTGGGCTACACTCCATAGGGTTACACAGAGTTGGACGTGACTGAAGCTGCTTAGTACACATGCAATGTTAATACAAAGTGTTAACAAAATCAAGACAAATTGTAAGTATTCATGAAGATACTAGATTAAATTTCATGTGATTGTATTTGCCAAAACAATATACTGCTAAAATACTCAAATGAAATGCCAGATAAAATTATAAGGGCTTTAATGAATTTTCATTAGAATTTACAATCAAATTTTCAGAACTTAAATACTTTTTAAAGTATAATAATATTTAAAGTAGTTCAAAATGATATGCAGCATTTAAAAGTCACAGTTTTAATATCAACATATTCAGCACTCACCTGATGTTTGACAATCTGTCCTAAAGCCAGATTTAAATCCACTTGGCATTTACCAAACAGTTTCAGGTAGCTGCTACTTCCTGGTGAAGCTTTGGTTTGAAGTCTGTTTGAAAGTTCCAGTTCAATCAACCCAGTTTCAAATCTTACAGCTCTCATTGAGGGAGTTGTGGCCGTTACCTGAATACCCTAGTAGTTTATATATGTTTGGAGGAAAAAAAGAATCTTAAATCAACAACAGAGACCCATTCAAATGAAATCTTTCAATGTGATAAATAAAATACCATGTTCTAAAATATCCTGCATGCCTATTGAACTGATAAAACTGGCAACATTCTTTGTCATGTCAGTAGGAACTTTTTTAGCTATTAAATTTCATTTCAGTATTTTGTATTCAAAATATAGACTTTTCATGGGTTAAATACATTAATTACAAGTCCGTCTAGTCAAGGCTATGGTTTTTCCCGTGGTCATGTATGGATGTGAGAGTTGGACTGTGAAGAAAGCTGATCGCCGAAGAATTGATGCTGGAGAAGACTCATGAGGGTCTCTTGGACTGCAAGGAGATCCAACCAGTCCATTCTAAAGGAGATCAATCCTGGGTGTTCATTGGAAGGACTGATGCTAAAGCTGAAACTCCAATACTTTGGCCACCTCATGTGACGAGTTGTCTCACTGGAAAAGACTCTGATGCTGGGAAAGGTTGGGGGCGGGAGGAGAAGGGGACGACGGAGAATGAGATGGCTGGATGGCATCACCGACTCTGTGGACATGAGTTTGAGTGTACTCCGGGAGTTGGTGATGGACAGGGAGGCCTGGCGTGCTGTGATTCATGGGGTCGCGGAGAGTCGGACACGACTGAGCGACTGAACTGAACTGAACTATTTGGTATGAATAATTTTTATTTTTGAGAACACTAATATCATAAATATTAGAAGCAATAAGATTTACATTAAAGTATTATTTTAATTGGACAAGTGTACAAAACATTTCTTACAGAGTAATTTATAATAGCAATAATCAGAAAATAATCAAAATGTTCATTAGAAGGAAGTACTTAAATTGTTACAACTGTATAATATATAGCACAGCCATTTAAGAAGATAAAGTAGATCTAAATGTTCTGAAGTGGAGAGGTATTCAAGGTTTTTAAAAAGACAGAAATATATACATATATATAGTTAAATACAAACAGGCAAAATCCTAACGGATATTCAATTGTTAAAGCTTCTTCTCTGAGTGGATAGGGTTATATTTAATACTTCAATTTTATTTTCTATTTGGCATATTCATGTATCATACAAGTTTTCTATAAGCATACATTAAGTGGAAAAATACTTTTTAAGGAATCATTATTATATTATTATTTATGTTACCTTAAACTGCAAGTTCAAAGAATAGAGTAGAATTTTAGGCTTCTCTCCATCTGCAGTTCCATCATGTTCATTCCAAAGAGGAATAGGCTGCTCCCCGCCTAAAAGAGGTTAACTAATTAAATAATTGAAGGTCTGAGGCAATTTCTTCAAAAGGAATAGAGTAATTACATTATGTGTTTAAACAAACACACAACATTCTCTTTTTACTGATCATTAACTGAATCTTTAACAGGGAACTCTAGCTGTGGCACATTTCACTGAGGCAGATGTAAGATAAGGATAGTACTACACATATAGAAAATTAAGAACTTTTTATATGGCCTAAATTAAAACATTATACATATAATTATACCAAATATGCTTATACATCTCAGAAAATATATCTGAGGAAAAAGCACAATGAAAAAATTTCTTCAATCAAAAATATCACCTTGGTTATTTATTTCTACATGTTCTATAAACAAAAAAGAATGAAAGAAAAACTAAATGTGGAGAAATGAAAAATAAGATAACAAATTTTAAAAACAAAGAGTGTGATAATAAAAGTTTGGCCTATACATTTAAGAAAAAATGGGGGTAGAGGACCCTGGAGATAAAGTTCCTATTAATAAACCATTTGTTGCTCAGGCTATGTGGTATTCAGGAAATAATGTTCTAACATTTTGAAATCCAATCTCTGCTTCCACTTCTCTGTCTTATTTTAAAAGCTTTTCTGTTTATCTTTCAAATATTCTATCTCAAAATGATTCCTCTTTTTCTATGTGTATTGAATTTAGCATCATCCAAGGGAGCAAATGTAAGTGAGATGTGAAATTTCTTCCCAGTAGGTAATAAATTAATGTCATTCATCACATCAACAGGCTAAAGGATAAAAGTCACATGATCATATTAAGAGATGCAGAAAAAGCATTTGACAAAATTCAAAACCTACTGATAATAAAGACTTTCAGTAAACTAAAAACAGAGTAGAACTTCCTCAATTTGATAGAGAATATCTACAAAAAAAAATCTTCAGCTAAAAACGTGTTAATTGGTGAAAAGCTTTCAGTTTTCCCACTATGATAATATACAAAGCAAGCATAGCCCCTCTTACCAATCCTTTTCAACATCATACAAGAAGCCCTAGCTAATGCAATATGACAAGAAAAGGAAATAAAAGATATACAAATTGGGAAGGAAGAAATAAACCTGTCTTTGTTCACATATGACTTGATCATCTATGTAGAAGTTTCTGGAACCAATAAGTGATTATAGCAAGGTTACAGGATACAAAGTTTAATAATATACAAACATTAATCACTTTCCTACACAGCAGCAATAAACAGTGGAATGTGAAATTTAAAACCCAATACCATTTACATTTCCACAAAAATTAAAACACTTAGGTATTAATATAAATTAACAACATGTATACAAGATCTACATGAGAAAAACTACAAAACTCTGATGAAAGATAGATATCAGTTCTTCTCAACTTGATCTCTAAATTCAGTGCAATCCAAATCCAAATCCTACCAACTTATTTTGTGGATATCAACAAACTCATTCTAAGGTGAATGTGAAGAGACAAAATACCCAGAATTTAAAATATTGAAATAGAAGGACAAACCAGAAAGCTGAATATCTTTTACATAGTTTCAAAAAATTTTAAAGACAAGCTCTGCCTCTTACAAAATGTATTACACAATCCTTTTAATTTATAGAAATATCAGAGACACTATTAGTTACATTAACTCTAGTTTTTTACCTTGTTATGAATTAAACATACACCTGATCTAATTGTAAAAACGGTAACCTTATTTCATATATATATAAAAACATATACTAATAAATTACTAATACATTACACACATAGGGCTGTACATAATAAAAGATAGATCTCCTCTCTTTACCAGGTCAGTGCTTACCTATAGCTTTCTGAAACCCAGGCAGCCTATGCACAATTAAGATTGTAAGAACTGATTCTTCAAAAAAGAATTTTCCTAACAAACTTGTTGATGGTTGTGAACATGAGTATTCCTATGAAACAGAAAATATCCTAAAGCTAAATGTAACATAAAGGGAAATCATGAGGAAAAAGTTTAAAAAAAAATAAGGAAAATAATCGTAAGGATTATGGGAGAGTAGGGAAGCAATACAGACATTAGAATACTAAGAAATTGGGCTACAAGGATTCAAAGCATTCCCTCTCGATAATCTGTTACATTCTCTGGTTTTGAGAAAGATAAGGGAACATCTGTGCTCCATGAGGCCCTGGACCAGCTAGATGATATGTGACTTATGTTTCAACTATTTTCCTAGGATTCATGCTGTCTCTGCAGTCAGGAAGGAATGGTTCAGGGAGCAGATCTAGCCACTAAATGACGCTGGCATCATTTTCTGAGCTCTTTATTTTTCACAGTGATTGGCAAGTCTTCATGGGTGGAACATTAATTTCCAGTCTTCTTTTCCAGTTAACTATTCATAGACCTACTTTTCTTATAACTCCTAGCAATGTAATTCAAAGGTTAAGAAAAGCCTTTCTCTTTCATCAAACCACTTTAATTATGGCTTACAGTGCCATACTAATATCAGGAACTCTACACTTGTACTGTAAGAGATACAAGATTAGTTACTGGAAGGGTTTATTTTTTTAATTATACATATTTAGCAATAGCAATAGCAGTCTTGAAAAAGTTTTAATTTGTATAGACAATGTTCTAATGTGACTTTGACCAGGTAAATGGGCCACATCAAAACTTCTGTATATCTCCAAGAAGAGACACCTTCAGTGGCAGAAAGGGCTTCTGCTATATATTCATCCCTTCCTTAACGGTTTGTATTCGAACCATTTTCAGAAAAATTCCAACCCTCCCAATTGATTTAATTGTTCTACTTCACTTGTAAGTTTCTATACCTCTGTTAGGCCTCGTCAGTGGGACCATCAAGTAGCTTCCTAACTTCAGACACAACCAGAACCAACCCAGGAGAACCAGAAAAATCTCTTGCACACACAGCTGCTATACATAATTCAGTTTCCTAATCCATGTTCTGTCCTTCAAAGCCTTATCAAATACTGGCCCATAAGCTCTGCCTGAATCTTCTCTTTCTCCTTTCGTGCCAAATGAGACTTCCCTTGTGAGGTTTTGAATACGACTTTCTCTGTGTGAAGCCTTTTCTGATTCCTTAGAATACATTAGTTTTTCCTTTGACATAGACACAGCACCCTCTTCTTGTCATTCAGAGAACTCATCACAATTATAATTGAATAGATACTTAATAAATTTGTAAAATGAATTAATTTATTCATCAACAATGGAGGAATCACCTCTTGATGCCATTTTATTGGTGAAGCTTAACTATTATTTTAACATGATTATTTATATTCACTTTGGAAATATTCAGCCTCAAGAACTGTTATACAGTCAATTTGTTTTCAACCCTAATTCCTCTTAATACTCTATCTTGTGAATTAAAAATCAAATAAACATTTTTAAATAAGACATATATTTCCTGTTAAAATGCAAAATAGAGATTAAGAAGGTTACTTGTAATCTACTCTTGAGAAACAGCAAAAATATAATAAGGGTTTCTACAGACAATTTACCATGTAGCCAGCATACAGTCACCATCTGATGTAGATTAAAATCAAAATCTTAACACTGATCTAAATTCTGTCCACAATGATTAAGATTAGTTAATTAATAGACACACACTAAGCTGGTTTTTTTTTTTTTTGGAAGGGAAGCATAAGGGAGCTTTATGTAATTTATAGTAAATAAATTGTAAATGTATATATTACACATAAAAAAGTAATAAGCAGGAGCATCTGTAGGTGAGAAAGCCACAAAAGGAATACGGAGTTTTTAGGGAGTTAACAATTTTATCTAAATGACAGAATCAATACTTATACCCCTGGTACGTGGACTATCCTATAGCCAGTGAGAATGTTCTATATTGTAAGGTAGCAGATCATCTTACCAGAAACTTTTTGTATTACTTCATTAACTTCCTTCATGAATACTTTCTGTACAAATACCAGGTGATTTAGAAGATCAGTTGTAAGATTATGTTCAAAGGAACCAACCTGACAAACAAAATCAGAATATTAGATTAACATATTGACTATATTAATCTTAAATACATCTCACATAAGTCATCCCAAACTCTGAGGAAGAACAATTACTTACATGATACTTGAAGAAGGATCAAAATACTAAGATTCCTTAATACTCTACTGGCCTGACATTGATAGATACCATTTCCCCTTATTTTTAAAAAATAACAGTAGCCAATAAGGTAAGAGAAATCTTTTGAAAATGAATGAAAATTATACTTTAACTATGTAACCTGCTAATTTCAATACTGACTATGTGGAGTAATATTTATTTTTAATGACCACTGTTTTAGTGTTAGAACAATGGACTGGTATAAGTGAAAGTAAATGTTTTTACTCATTCAAATATTTATTGACCATCTACTCGGTGTATTGCATTAGATGCTAAGGATACAACTGTGAATAAAAATAACAAAATTATGGTTCTCATGAAACTTATACTAGCTTACATGAAGCTGAATTAGCTGAATCAGATATACTAAACTCAGCTTTACCATAATGCATGTCCCATGATCAGTATAAAGAATTTCTGACAATTAACTAATAGATTAAATAGAAAGCAGGCCCTAATTGGATTTGAGTTTATTTACAATGAATTGAAGCATGTTTATGAGTAAGGTAAATGCTTCAACATTTGTCACTTTGATAGTGTTCATATGTTGATCAAAAATTAAGTGCAAAATACATGTAAGCAATCTTTTCTTAAATGAGAAGTCACATAAAGTCTAAGTTGCACTCGGTACTTTCATTGTGGATAGAGTAGTATCAAATGGGTAAAGATGATTTTCACATGTGTCTATTTCAGGCCATAGTAAAATGGGCAACTCTCAGAGAGATGCAACTTTAGACTCTTTCAAATGCTTATAATTAACTGCATTCTCAGTAAATTTAGGATGGTGTGTTCTGCCCCAATTACAAACTTTATATCTTTATAATAGCTAATATTAGTAAGGAATTATGCAATATAATGGATTGGATTTGCTTTATTTTCTGTCAAATGAAATATTAATAATAGTATTGCTAAACTAGAGTTTTGGACACTTATTTTTCAGAAGTAGAAAGCACAAATGAAATAGGCTCTATAATCTACTTTATAGTAAGTAAATATTAGACTTCTAGCATTTTGTACATGAGAGGTTCTAGGACAAGCAGAGTCTAAAGAAGGCAAGCCAGACTTAACTATATCCTACAAGCTGTAATATTTCTAGAAAGAAGCCAAAGAGCATTCTTATAGATGCTTCAGATTCTAGAGAATAAAATTTATAAAACAGATAGTTGTCAAATTGATTTCTGAAAAGGCTGCAGTTTTTTCTGACAAAGTAAGCTGAGGGACAAGCATGCCTTTGATTCAAGCATCTCTCAATTGATAGCTGGGGAACTTAGGGAAAGTCATTTAATCTCTGTAAATTCAATTTTTTACTGTAACAAATTAGGACAGTAACAAATGACCTGCTTACCACGAATCAAATGAAAAACATACCCAAATGCTTTTTAAACTTGTGATAATTGTACAGATATAAAGGGGAAAAATAACGATGGAATCAGGTATGCTTGTTTTCAACTTGCCCTAGTACAGAAATTAGTCTGTGAATGTGCTTATAATTATTTTCTCTCTCTGTGTGACCTTTATATTGTTAATAAGTATGTATACCTAGATGAATCATGTAACCACCCTAAAGGTTCAGTTTCTCTACTTATAACTGAGAATAAAATATCTATCTCAAAGAACTGATTTAAGAACTGGACAAGTCAGTGCACATGCAGCACCTGACAAATGTTAAATACTATTAGCTTTTTTATAATCAAAAGAATAATGAAAATATTGCAGAGATGCATGTGAAAACCAATATAATAAATATGAATCCAATGATGACTAAAACAAGAAAAAAATGTTTAAATAAAACTACAAGGAGAGAGACATCTCTACACACACACACCCACTAGACACAGTACAAAATTCTGTAGGAATAAACGATTTGATGATTTCTCTCAAAAATTTGGATCACTACATATTTTGGTACACCTAAAGCCCGAAGGCTCCTAAATTACAAAGAATAAGAAAATTTAAAAGTGAACTTACTTCTGCCACACAACGTAGATAATTTCCCTGTAAATAGTACCCTTGTTTAGAAGGCAGTTCATCTATACTCCACACTTGATCTGAGTAACTATCATGCTCTTCCATTATATATTTCCCTGACATAGTAACCGGAGGAAGGTTAAGACTGGCAGAAGGAGGAATGGTTGACATATCTGTGGCAGAAACTTTTGAAGTAAAACGCAGTCTGTGATTTGGCAGCTCAAATGTAAACCTGGTCTGTGCACCTGTAAGAAAAGAAGAGAAATTATTTTTGCTGTTCAGGTGCTCATTCACTCATTTCATTACTTACTATGTCCAATAAATGGTGCGTATGAAAAAAGTATGCATATCCCAAAACCTATGCTTAAAGATATGAGAAGGATACTTTAAATTTGCTTACAAAATTTTCCTGTCTTTAAATATATGCAGCCCCAATACTTTGGCCATCTGAAAAAAACTGACTCATTGGAAAAGACCCTAATGCTGGGAAAGATTGAAGGCAAAAGGAGAAAGGGGCAGCAGAGGATGAGACGGTTAGATAATGTCACCAACTCAATGGACGTGAATCTGAGCAAACCCCGGGAAATAGTGAAGAACAGGGGAGCCTGGCGTGCTGCAGTCCATGGGGTCACAAAGAGTCAGACATGACTTAGTAACTGAATAACAACAAATGGTTTCTATAAACAGTCAGTCAGTATTAAGCCAGCAAGGATCACTTATTAAGCCTAATAGGTGTGCAGCATTGGTGCTAGAGAAACACTTAAAAATGTTTATTTCACAGAAGGTAGAAAAGAAACTGCCCTTATTACAAAAGTTAAAACAAGACAAATTCACTAAGTACAAAAACAAACAAACAGAAAACACTAATCCACACAATGTTTTCTTCACAGAGAACAGTTAGCAGTTGATAACTTGCCTCCTGATTCCGACTTGGTATGGAAGGAAACAGTGAAACTATCAATTAAATTATACACTGAAAACATTAAGTATAAAATTATATAATCACATGTATCTTTGACTTTAACAATAATTAATAATGGGACCATATTCTGAATAAGGATATGGTACGAGTTGCAGTTTATTGCTGGTTCTAAACACGTAAATCAACAATTTGGCGTGTAGTTGTTCAATTATAAATATACAACCTAAACCATTATTCAGGCCAAATTTCCCCAATTCCCTATGAGGGAATTAAAGAGTAGCAGAAACTTTATTAAAATCAAGATCTGTGGCCAGGAATAAATACATACACACACACACACTATATATATATATATATATATAAAATGCATACATTTATTCACAAATCCTTATTGCCAAATTCAGACTTAAATTGAAGAAAGTAGGGGAAAACCTGGAGAAGGAAATGGCAACCCACTCCAGTGTTCTTGCCTGGAGAATCCCAGGGACGGGGGAGCCTGATGGGCTGCCGTCTACGGGATCACACAGAGTCGGACACGACTGAAGTGATGCAGCAGCAGCAGCAGGGGAAAACCAGTAGACCATTCAAGTAAGACCTAAATCAAATCCCTTACACACAGTTGAAGTGACAAATGGATTCAAGGGATTAGATCTGATAAATAGAGTGCCTAAAGAACTATGGACCAAGGTTTGTGACACTGTACAGGAGGCAGTGATCAAGACCATCCCCAAGAAAAAGAAATGCAAAAAGGCAAAATGATTGTCTCAGGAGGTCTTACAAATAGCTGAGAAAAGGAAAGACACAAAAGGCAAAGGAGAAAAGGAAAGATATACCCATTTGAATGTAGAGTTCCAAAGAATAGCAAGGAGAGATAAGAAAGCCTTCCAACAGAATGGGAAAGACTAGAAATCTCTTCAAGAAAATCAGAGATACCAACGGAACATTTCATGCAAAGATGGGCACAATAAGGGACAGAAATGCTATGGACCTAACAGAAGCAGATATTAAGTTGAGGTGGCAAGAATACACAAAAGAACTACACAAAAAAATCTTCATGACCCAGATAACCACGATGGTATGATCACTCACCTAGACCCAGACATCCTGAAATGCAAAGTAAAGTGGGCTTTACGAAGCATCACTATAAGAACAAAACTAGCAGAGGTGATGGAATTCCAAGTGAGCTATTTCAATTCCTAAAGATGATGCTGTGAAAGTGCTGCACTTAATATGCCAGCAAATTTCGAAAACTCAGCAGTGGCCACAGGACTGGAAAAGGTCAGTTTTCATTCCAATCCCAAAGAAAGGCAATGCCAAAGAATGCCCAAACTACTGCACAATTGCACTCATCTCACATGCTAGCAAAATAATGCTCAAAATTCTCAAAACCAGGCTTCAACAGTACATGAACCTCGAACTTCCAGATGTTCAAGCTGGTTTTAGAAAAGGCAGAGGAACCAGAGATCAAATTGCCAACATCTGTTGGAGCATCAAAAAAGCAGGAGTTCCAGAAAAACATCTAATTCTGCTTTATAGACTACGCCAAAGCCTTTGACTGTGTGGATCACAACAAACTGTGGAAAATTCTTCAAGAGATGGGAATACCAGACCACCTGACCTGCCTCCTGAGAAATCTGTATGCAGGTCAAGAAGCAACAGTTAGAACCAGACATGGAACAACGGACTGGCTCCAAATCAGGAAAGGAGTACATCAAGGCTGTATGCTGTCACCCTGGTTATTTACCTTATATGCAGAGTACATCATGAGAAACACTGGGCTGGATGAAGCACAAGCTGGAATCAAGATTGCCAGGAGAAATATCAATAATTTCAGATATGCAGATGACATAACCCTTATGGCAAAAAGTGAAGAAGAACCAAAAAGCCTCTTGATGAAAGTGAAACAGGAGAGTAAAAACGCTGGCTTAAAACTCAACATGTAGAAAACTAAGTCATGGTATCTGGTCCCATCACTGCATGACAAATAGATGGGGAAACAATGGAAACAGTGACAGACTTTATTTTCTTGGGCTCCAAAATCACTGCAGATGGTGACTGAAGCCATAAAATTAAAAGACGCTTGTTCCTTGGAAGAAAAGCCATGACCAACCTAGACAGCTTTATTAAAAAGCAGACTTTAGTTTGCCAACCAAGGTCTGTCTAGTCAAAGCTATGGTTTTTCCAGTAGTCATGTCAGGATGTGAGAGGTGGACTATAAAGAAAGCGGAGCACCAAAGAATTGATGCTTTTGAACTGTGGTGTTGGAGAAGGCTCTTGAGAGTCCCTTGGACTGCAAGGAGATTCAACCAGTCCATTCTAAAGGAAATCAATCCTGAATATTCACTGGAAGGACTGATGCTGAAGCTGAAACTCCAATACTTTGGCCATCTAATGCGAAGAACTGACTCATAGGAAAAGACCCTGATGCTGGGAAAGATTTAAGGCAGGAGGAGAAGGCATAAACAAAGGATGAGATGGTTGGATGGCATCATCATTTCTATGGACATGAGTTTGAGTAAGCTCTATGAGTTGGTGATGGACACGGAGGCCTGGCGTGCTGCAGTCCATGGGGTTGCAAAGAGTCGAACAAGACTAAGCGACTGAACTGAACTGAACTGATTCATATATGTGTATATATGTTTTTTAACTATTAATGTAATTTATAATGTTAATAGAATAAGAAAAATATTTTAACAGATTGAAAAAAAGTATCCAATAATAAGGATTCACAAATTATTAATAGAAACTCAGCACACTAGGAATAAAAGTAAATTTTCTTAAACTGATAAAAACAACCCAACAAAAACATACAGCAAACATCATATTCACTGGTGAAATATTAATTCCCTTAAAAAATGGCAGTAAGACAAGGATGCACACAATATCCCTTATATTGAACATTGTAGCAGAGGCAAAACGAGATAAGAAAAATAAATAAAATGGCATTAAGACTGGAAAGGAAGTCACAAAAGCAGTGTTTGCAAATGTATAATCATTTACTTAGGAAATTTAAGGAATCTTATTAGTAATAATAAAATAGTTTAACATGACTTTTGAGTTTAAAAGTAACATAAAATGATCAAGCAGATTTGTACATACCACCAATAGTTTAAAATGCCCTTTTATAAAATATACCACTTGTAATAACGACAATAACATAAAGTACCTAGGTATCTAAAATAAATAAACATATCTTACAACAGATACATAAAACCCTTAGCCTGAAAAATTATAAACTTTATAGAAAAATACTGAAGAAGATCTAAAGAAACAGAAAGATAGAAATATGAAGCAATAAGAAGGTTAAATACCATATCAGTTGTCATTAATACCTTAAATTCTATCCCAAGTAAGTCTATAATTACATTTCTATAAAAATCCAAACAGGCTTTTTCAAGGAACTAGGCAAACTGACTCTAAAATGTATATAAAGAAGCAAATAAGCAAAAACAACCATGACAACTTCTAAAACAGGAAAAGTCAGATATCAGTATGATACTGGTGCAAACAGGCCACTGAGGCATAATAGAGATCCCTGAACCAGACTCCATAAACACTTAATAGATGACAAAGTTTGAATTGCCACTGAAAAAAATGACAGAATAGTCAATACATGATGCTGAGATAATTGGTTATGCATATTACTCCATACCAAATTAAAGGAAAAAATACTCAATTCGTTACAGATTAGGAACTTAAATATGAAAAGCAAAACTTGGTTTAATAGGAAATACAAGAGAATGTTTTCATGATCCTGGTAACAGAAGTATTTCAAGACATAAAAATACACAATAAAACAAAATATTGGTAAATTCAATTACATTAAAATTGAAGAATATCTGTTGATCCAAAGACTGACAATTGAAATAAGCTTCTGAGTGACAATATATGCTGAGCATGTGACATCAAATGTTTAATATACAAAATGTACAAAGAATTCTTGTAGCCAAGAAAAGTACAAATGATACAATGGTAAAACGGGCAAAAAACAAGTACCTTCAACAGGTGTTCATGTAAGAAAATATAAGGATTTCTTATGTGTGCTGTGCTAAGTCACTTCAGTCGTGTCTGACTCTTGTGAGACCCTATCGACTGTAGCCCGCCAGGTTCCTTTGTCCATGGGATTCTCCAGGCAACAATAGTGGAGTGGGTTGCCATGCCCTCCTCTAGGGGGTCTCCTGACCCAGGGATCGAGGCCATGTCCCTTATGTCTCCTGCAATGGCAGGAAGGTTCTTTACCTGTAGCTCCACCTGGGAAGCTCTTAAGGATTTCTTAATCACATTTAAAACTTCAGCTCCATTAATAATTATAGAAACATAAATTAAAACCACGAGATACCATTTTACATTTACCAGACAAGCAATAATTTTAAAGTCAGATAATACTGAGTGTTGGCAAGGATGTGGACAGTGGGAACTCTCATCCAATACTGGTGGATATAAGCATTACAGAAAATAGTTTTGCATTTCTTCATAAAACTGAAGATGCATTTACCCTACAACCTAGCTGTATCACTCCTAAGTAAATACCCTTGAGAAACTCTTGTACATATGCATCAGAAGATGTGTTTGAGAATAAATGTAACAGTAAAAATGTAAAATGAGGCAAAGGTCCATCAAGAGCAGAATGGACATGTAAACTGTAATATAATCACTTAATGGACTATTATATTTCACTGAAAAATGAGTGCACCAAAGAACATGAATGGATAAATCTCAAATAAAATGTATAACAAAAAAATTCCCAGTTCAAAAATTCATTAGTGGGACTTCATATGAATAAAGTTTAAAACAGGCAACAACAACTTAGAATCACTCATGAGTCTATTAGAAAAGCAAAAGAAATGGGCAACACAAAATTCACGATAGTAGTTATTTTGCCAAGCAATCATGGGGAATATTATCTGGCAGTAATAATATTTCCTGAAGGAGCCTTCAAAGTTCTGGTAATGTTTTAATTCTTAGAATATGCAATGGGTTGGTGAGTTTATAGTTGTTTAAACTGTATGTATATAATCAGCACACTTACAAAAGCATAGGATACCTTTCAAAAAAAATACAACAGCAAAGTGGTTTTGGAGAGGATACATAAGGATCACAAAACCTTATAAAGTCGCTATTTTGAAGAAGTCAAACAACCTCTGATTAAAGCTAAACGTACTCAATGTGAAAACAAACCAAGTTATTCAGGCTATAGGAACCTAACAGATGTAAAAATGTATTCAACTTAAGTTGGAAATGGTCTCTAAATAGTGGATAACTCTAAAGACTTCAAATGAAAACAGGGTCCATGATGGTCACTCAAGGAAGTGTGTTGCTATTTTTACCTGACTGAATGAAAAACACTGTTAATGAAATTTTAAAGTGTTCTGATTAAAATTATTTAAATTTCCATATAAATCTATAAAACCAAATTTGCCTTTCACCAAAATATTACTGCTGCTGCTGCTGCTAAGTCACTTCAGTCGTGTCCGACTCTGTGTGACCCCATAGACGGAAGCCCACCAGGCTCCCCCGTCCCTGGGATTCTCCAGGCAAGAACACTGGAGTGGTCTGCCATTTCCTTCTCCAATGTGTGAAAGTGAAAAGTGAAAGTGAAGTCGCTCAGTCGTGTCCGACCCTTAGCGACCCCACGGACTGCAGCCCACCAGGCTCCTCCATCCATGGGATTTTCTAGGCAAGAGTACTGGAGTGGCTTGCCATTGCTCAAATTCACTCATAAAATTTAAGAATGAATTCAAACTTCAGTGTTACCTGTCATTCCATGGCTTCTCATTCGTCCCATCTTGTATTCTGCTTTCAGAGATGGTAAAAGTGCTGCTCCAATGGCTATACCATCTAACATGGCACTGAACTTCAGGACGATAGGCTTCTTCTCTAAACCTTCTGGTAGTTGAGGAAATTCATTTGTTTCAATAGGAGTTTGATTAACACTTGTTGGGGTTTTTTCAGAAGGTAGGGGGGTTGCAATATCTTCTTTTACAGGCTGTGGGCTATAAAGCAAAATAAAAGTTTAAAAGGTGAAAAAGGGACACAAACAGAACAGCTACTATGATTAAAATTGTATAAAAAATAAAAATAGTATAAAATTGCAATTCTCAATGAGAAATAGCAAAAATGAACTGTGAACAAGTTTTCTTTCCAATACCAGATTATATTAAGTCTTCCTCAAACAGCCACTGAAAAATGATGATATGGAAAAGTAAATAAGAAGTAATAACAATATAAACTGGATGTTAAGGCTGCCCCAAGATCATTCATATCAACGGGAAACCAGAAGTTTGTCTGATTCTAGATTCTATGACTTAACCATCATGCAATTCTGTTAATATAATACTATTACTATTATTTGCCACTGTTATTACTACCACTATGAATAATAATGACTAACATCAACAAAAACAAATAATAGTTATTTGAGAGCTTCCTATGTGCCAGGTACTATTGTTAGTGCCTTGTGCATTTCATATCATTTATTCATCTAACAAAATCCTGTGAGTAGGTACTATTGTCTTCATTTTACCGATGAGGAAGCATAGCTATGAAGTTGTAAAATCAGTTTTGAACTCAATCAGTCTGATTCTGGGCTTCCCTGGTGGCTCAGCGGTAAAGAACTCGCCGGCCAGTGCAGGAGATGTGAGTTCAATCCCTGGGTTGGGAAGATCCCCTAGAGAAGGAAATGGCAACCCACTCCAGTATTCTTGCCTGGAAAATGCCATGGACAGAAGGACCCTGGCAGGCTATAGTTGTGTCTGCAAAGAACTGGACATGACTTAGAGACTGAGCACACACACAGTTTGACTCTGGAGTCTTTTTTATTTTCCTAACTACTCCACTCTGTTTGCCAATACATTCTAATAAGAAAAAATTCCTTAGAGAATTTTATAACTAAGGCTCATATATACATTCTGGATTTCATATTCCAGTGACAGGAAAAACATGTGAGTTATTACTACTTAATCAATTAGACATGAATTAATACTACATCAGAATTTAAAGATCTAGATAGAACAAACTGGAAAAAAAAATCACTGCTTTAAGCCACCATCAAAAAACCCACTAATGTCTTTCTGCCTTATAGACTAGGAAAAAAGGAAATGTAACACGGCAAACTTTTACCTTTTACTTAAATTTGTATTAGTTTTTCATTAGTTACAGCTTTGGAGACCCGGAAAAGAGCTCAGCAGTACAAACCCTGGGTAAAGGTTACTCTGCAGAAGTCCCATTCACTGCCTTTTAAAATATGTAAATGGCACTATCAAATCCTTCCTTGAACCACGTACAAGAATTTCACATGAAGGACAGCACAAAACCATGCATGAGACATAAATGCCCCTGCAACTTTATAAATCTATGTAGTCACACATTTTAATGAAATTAAAGGAAATAAAGATTGTTACAGTCCTAGAATTTTTCAGTGTGCCTTTTAGTAGTACCCCTTTATAATGTCCATTAATCCTTAGGCTCTCCTAAACTTTACTGATGCAATATGAAAGACTGACAATTGCATCTGAAACACACTACTTCAATAATACACACTATTTCAATATGATTCTTCCACAATCATGTTTAGCTACTTTGCATTCGGCCCAATATCCATAATAGTCACTACTCTAGATGGAACCCCTGTCTTCCTCCAAACTACTGTTAACACAGCACAAAATGACATGAAATACTGTACAGAATCACAAAACTTGAATAAATAACTTACGCTGTAGAAGGCTGTCTGATGAGATCTGAGATCTGCTTAGATAGTTGGTGAGAACTTCGAACCATCATGCTGTGCAAGGTGGCAGGGTGCTGGGGAATATTGATGCTGATAGCTCCTACTTTGAACACAGCGGCATTGTTAGTCTTCAATCCCCTCTGGGCACTGTAGAGGGCTTGGGACTTGGCAATACTACATTTCACTACAGTTCTATTAATAGAGAAGGAGGATCATTAAAATATGGTCAAATAAAGAGAAATTTTGAAAATGTATTTTGAGAGCAAGACAAATGCTTTTAAATCAGTTATTGAAGTAAATAAGATTTTTCATGTATTTAAATCATACTGAAGAAATAACATCTTCTAAAAACACTGACATACATTTTATTCTGTTTGTATTAATATTATTCTATTTCTTTAATAAAGAGTTTACAGAAGAATATATGTATGTGCTTACATGGAAGAGAATGAACACTGACATATTACACATATACAACACAAAATTCCATTTTTATTTTTCCCCATTCAGAACTCCATTTTTCTTCAACTTATTTCAGGCATCTCTACAACCACTATGAAAATATAGACAGTGAACTTTAAAAGGAAGAAAAACACCATTATACCTCTAAAATCTAATCAAAGAAATTAATCTTATAATCAGCTAGTAGGTTAAAAGAAATTAATGAGAAAGATGAAATTCAACTTGCATTTTCCATTTTTTTAAAATTTTCAGTGAGTGGCAAAGAAATGATAGAAGTCCAATTCATAAGGAGTAAACTACTACTTAGTTAAAAATTGGTAAGTTTTACTGGTACAGATATAAAATAGAAATACTGTCTTTCCTGGTTTCTTGTTTTTTCCTTCCAATACCTAGAACAATGCTTTGAACATGGCAGAATTTCACCTCTGAATCTGGTGAAATAAATGAGCAGAAAGAAGTACAGCAGAAGAATGATTCAACACTACAACTGTGAGATTCCACAGATAGCATGTTGTAAAAATCATGTATGTAAAAGTCACGATGAAGCAGTCTTGACACATACAACAGAAAGATTCATGTCAATGAACTACACCACTAAAGGCCCTGTCATAAACTGAAAGCTTAACATAAATGTTATCTTTCAAATGGGCAAAGGATGCTTGACAACTGATTAAGCAAAACACACAAAGTGCAAATTTCATATTAACTACAGACCAGTTCACATAATTATCTCTACTTAGGCTACAAAGGATTCATTGACAATTTATTTATAGTCTCAAGGACCTAAGGAATCAATGCATTACATTTAACTTAGAATAAATCTTGAGAAGCGTTAAGAGTGGTTCTATCAGCAGTTTTGATTATTTACAGATAGTGAAATCCAGGTAATATACTAACTTAAAAAATGATTACTACAGAACTATATCTGCCTTCTTCTTCAAAGGAAACTACTTTCAAAAACTATCACTGATTAGAGAAAGGAAAAAAGTAATCTATGGAACTGTTCTAACCAGAATGATGGTAGATTTTAGAATGCTGACTAGTTGCTAAATTTTGAATCCTAACTATTCTAATAATAAAAAGATTCCATTTTAAAATCAATTTCAGCATAAGCCAAAACACTTAGATGATGCTAAAATGCAAAGGACTTTATTATACTTGTGAATAGCATTCACTTATTGAATAAAACTAAGCATTAATTTACGAAGTCGTCTTGTCATCATGACAGTCAAGAAATTCTACACCTATCTTACTATTTTACTTTTATAATCTACAGAAGTCCCCTTAAATGTTACTTTTGATTACAGCAGCCTATACACAACCCTGGATTTTCAATTATACGCCAAATGTCAGAATAGAAAGGGCTGACTACTCTGCTACTGAAGATCTGTGGTATTACCAGTGGAAACTGCGATGTTAAGAACTTAAAGGACTCTGTGTTGCCCAACTCCAGAGGGCATCATTCACACTGGAGGCTACATAAATGATGCCCATGACTATAGCATGAGTCATGTTTCTTGGAGCTAGACAAGAGGATAGTTCTACACTGATCAAACTGAGCCAGATACTGCAGAGAATCTGATTAACTTGTCATACTGTACATGTTAAAGACATAGGGAGCCCCAGAATGTGGAATTAAACAATTTACAAGCTGTCAAATGAATTAACTATTCACAATTCTATTTTAACTCTTAAAAGAGCTGTGCCTTAATCTATATCATAAAGCATGTAGTAGAGTTTTACACAGGAAAGAAGTGGTCAAAGTCTTTTTAAACAGATGACTATAAAAACCTGTGGCATGCCAGGCATGCCTCATATATGCAAAAAGTTCACAGCAAGTGACCAAGAAGTTTGGTTTGAGAATTCATTGACAGTGCTGGTCTATTTGATAAAGTTCTGCTAGATGCACTCTGAACCTAAGTTATAATGACCACAGTGTCTAATGAGGCAAGGAGTTTTCCTCATCTTCTTTTTCTTCCTGTGTCCAGACAATAGGGCCTTATAGGTAGACCAGCCATGCTTATCCATGCAGGTTAAGAATTTGAGGATTTAATTTAGGGCCTCATTATCTCTATCTCCAACCCCACCCTACTTCCTTAACGATGCAGGCCCAAACTTTAAGGGCAGGAAAAGGAAGGCACCCTGACCCATGCTGCCTGTCTCAATTCAGTTTTGCCTGAAAATCTCTACAGTGGGGACAGAGAGTGTTATGATCACATATTGTCTAGTTATCTATTAAAAATCACTGGAACTTTCTTTCTTATTTGGCAATTGTACTTTATATGTTAACTCTCCTAGCAGGAAGGCATGAAAAAGGAGGGAGTAGGCCTATAAAAAATCCCATGGATGGAGGAGCCTGGTAGGCTGCAGTCCGTGGGGTCGCTAAGGGTCAGACACGACTGAGCGACTTCACTTTCACACATTGGAGAAGGAAATGGCAACCCACTCCAGTGTTCTTGCCTGGAGAATCCCAGGGACGGGGGAGCCGGGTGGGCTTCTGTCTATGGGATCACACAGAGTCGGACATGACTGAAGTGACTTAGCAGCAGCAGCAGGCCTATAAAGTGATATTATGACAGGAACTAAAGGAGTACATCAAGGCTGTATATTGTCACCCTGCTTATTTAACTTATATGCAGAGTACATCATGAGGAATGCTGGGCTGGAAGAAGCACAAGCTGGAATCAAGATTGCCGGGAGAAATACCAATAACCTCAGATATGCAGATGACACCACCCTTATGGCAGAAAGTGAAGAGGAACTCAAAAGCCTCTTGATGAAAGTGAAAGAGGAGAGTGAAAAAGTTGGCTTGAGGCTCAACATTCAGAAAACAAAGATCATGGCATCTGGTCCCATCACTTCATGGGAAATAGATGGGGAAACAGTGGAAACAGTGTCAGACTTTATTTTTCTGGGCTCCAAAATCACTGCAGATGCTGATTGCAGCCATGAAATTAAAAGACACTTACTCTTTTCCTTCCTTTGGAAGGAAAGTAATGACCAACCTAGACAGCATATTAAAAAGCGGAGTCATTCCTTTGCCAACAAAGGTCCGTCTAGTCAAGGCTATGGTTTTTCCAGTGGTCATTTATGGATATGAGAGTTGGCCTGTGAAGAAAGCTGATTGCCGAAGAATTGATGCTTTTGAACTGTGGTGCTGGAGAAGACTCTTGAGAGTCCCTTGGACTGCAAGGAGATCTAACCTGTCCATTCCAAAGGATATCAGTCCTGGGTGTTCATTGGAAGGATGCTAAATCTGAAACTCCAATACTTTGGCCACCTCACGTGAAGAGTTGACTCATTGGAAAAAACTCTGATGCTGGGAGGGATTGGGGGCGGGAGGAGAAGGGGACAACAGAGAATGAGATGGCTGGATGGCATCACTGACTCAATGGACATGAGTTTGCGTGAACTCCGGGAGTTGGTGATGGACAAGGAGGCCTGGTGTGCTGTGATTCATGGGGTCGCAAAGAGTCGGACACGACTGAGCGACTGAAATGAAATGAATGAATGAACCTCTCATTTGCTTACCATTCCATCTCTGAAACCTAACATAGTGTGCAGACAATAATTTGTAACCTAGAAACCTAATTAGTTGAGTGGATGAAGATATGATCTTCAGTCATTAAAAAGCATCCTTTCTAAAGCCATGCCTATTTTTTTGTTATACATCTAGAGAACTCAGTGATAAAAAAAGAAACAATAAATCTTCTTTAGCTATTCCAAATACTGAAGTAGAAATCACTATTTTTTCTATACCTTTTAACATGATATTAATATGGAAGAGTGGTTTCCAAAAAACAATCAATTTTCTAACTTAGTATTAGTGCATTTATTCTTTATTAGTACTTTAGTTGGTTGATGAAGTGATATTCAGTTCAGTTCAGTTGCTCAGTCGTGTCCAACTCTTAGCGACCCCATGAACCACAGCACGAAGTTATATAGATCACAGATAATCCCAAAAAAGGGTTGTTGATTGATGATTTTTTGTCTATGGCCTATTATCAATACACAGTGAAATAAATCTCACCAGTTATCGATAATCTTACTAGCCTGGAACAAAATATGCAGATTCAACTAAATTTATTCAGCATACTTGAATTTTATAGAAAATGTTCAAATAAATAATCAGTGCTAAGTAACATACTAAACTGTCATGGCGGTAAGATTCACATGACAAATATTTATACGTCATGCTTGGTATAGCTCACTACCACAAAATATCAGATATACATAGGTAAAATCAAGACAATCAAAAATATTAAAGTATATAGAGTATAAAAGTCACATACAAAATTTGACAATAGAGAAGCAAACTCTCTACACTTTAAAGACAGAAGGATGAGCAATGTAGATATTTTCATATATTAGTGTTTTAATAATTAGTTTTGCAAACTTGTCAAAACTCTCACAAAGTTAAAAATTTCAGCTTCTATTATCACATCCAATATTAATGAGGATTTCTTTAATATTAACAGGTCTTAAAAGACCACAAAGCAACATATAACTACAATTTTGAATATTTCAACAATAAAACAAAGTATGAATTACCAAAAAGGTAGTTCTTACCTGTGTGTTTTCCATGAATATTAGCAAACCATATAATCTATGAAAGGATCTATATTAAAGCTACAAAATAATAACTAACTATATACATTCACAGCCATTCAGATAATCTAAATATTAATATTTTATCTCTAAAACTATCCAATACGATGTTAATCACAAAGTCCATGAAAAAGAATAAGAATGACATACAGAAACTCTTGTTTGGCTGTGCTTGTAGGAGATGTAGGAAAATCCTCCAGTCTACAGATGAAGATTCAAGAGAAAGCAGGAAAACAAAAAGGAAGCAAATAAACATTCGCATAAATTAGTTACAATATGACCAATCATCTGAAAAGCTTTTATTTCTCATTTGAAAAATTTTCACTGGAAGAACTTTTTCAACTTTTTTGAAGTTCCATTTCCTTTTAATTGAAACTAGAAATGAAAACCCAAAGAATAAATCCAGAAAGTCTTATTAACGCTATTAGAGTTTGGTAGCGAGTAATAAGTAAAGTTTTATTTTTTTAATGAAAAAGTTAAGGGATCTTGACTTCTTTTTTTAGAGGCAAAAAAATATCAACTAATACTTACAAAAATTATTTTATAAATATGTTTTGCAAATTTAGAGACTATTTGAAGCCTTCTCTTAGATAATGGAGATAAAGAGTTTTGAGAGGATGGAGTAAATAAAACATAGGAGACTTTTAAAGAAATTTGTTGTACTTCTGAATAGGTTAAAGTAACCATGATACTTTAAATTCAGAGTCAACAAAGGAATCATGAAACCCGTCTGTGGTGACTTTCTTTGAAGCATCATAGTAAGGTACAAGGTGTGGAGATTCAGGCACCTCTTCTTACTGACTGTATGACTTTAAGCATTTTAGGAAAACACCCTGATCTTTCCAAATCTCGATTTATTGTTCGGTACAGTGGGGATAAAACCGCCACAGTTAATAGGGTTGTAGTGAGGATTAAATAATGTATATGAGGTTCCTGGTCCACAATAGATGCTCCTTTAAATTGTAATTATTATATAATAATACCCCTCCTTCCATTCTGAATAGTCAGAAAATATCTTATCTTACAACTACTGGAGTTTCTGGTCTTTAGAAAGCCAGCTTAGGAAATGTGATCTGGACCTTTTAAGCAGCTATAAAAGCTCTTTGGTTCTAGATACACAAGTCAAAACTGCCTCAGCAAGATTTACACATCCATTTCAGGAAATGTTCCCCAAAACAGTCATCATATTACCCATGTATGAAAGTGATGAATAGACCTGTAATGAGTCAATTTATGACTAATATTTAATTTTTATAACATTGAACTAGAGCCTCTATTTTGTCAGTATTTAGAATGATAGATGCTTTAAGGGACAATAGTAGGACATTAACTAGTTACTAAAAATGAGAAAATTCTCAAAATCTGACTAAATTATCAAAATACAATTTGTAGTTATAGCATAAAACTGCTCCACCGAAAGAAAGTTAGGAATGAAGTTATATATTCCCAAGTGTATGAGCAAAGTCAATGGTTAAATATATTAACAACTAATTAGTGATCTAAATATCATGTGTAAAGGTAATTATTATTAGAAAAATTTTGGACAGACCCAAAAAGAGAACATGAAAAGGTAAGAGCAAAGAGTCAAAAGCAATATGGAATGGTATACTCACTGTAGAAAGCCTATTTATACCATTAGGAGGGTCTCATACACTTTATTGTTAAATTATTTAAATGAAAAAATGGCAAGATAAAGTTTTGAAACCAAGTATGAATACTGGGTAATGATTAGTTAGTAAAATCAAGAGACAGCTTATTTTCTGATTATAATATTGTTTTACTAATTTGAATTATGTGAGCTCTTGCGTCTTATATGTTTAACTGAAATTTACACTGTAATCATTTTTCCTGTTACACAATCTTAAAATGTACTGGCAGTCAGTTTTTTAGGGTGGCAGGACTGGCAGTAAACCAATTTTATAAAGGGAGCAAATAATTTTTCTGAAAAAAAAATTTATTTGGTGATATTCTTAGTGATAGAATCACAGTATCTGGCAATATTATATAAATCTCAAGTCTTACTAGGTACGAGATTCATCCAATGGATTTTAAGTTTCCTATAAAACTATAACAACTTTAATAATTAAAAAGACAACACACTTACTGTATATTTGGTGTAATCCCTTCAAGCAGCACAATATTAACCCCACCGATATGAGCAGTGGCACATGTCTCAGTCATCTTTTGATGTAAAACATCTTAAAATGTGGGAAAAAAAACCAACTATGAATTCTGGAAATTTATTTGTACTTCATATTAAAACTTCATTTCATCCATAATACATTCAGTGACAAAGATAATTTTAAGGGTACACTGAAATTTAAACTGTTCTAGAACAAATTTCTTAAAAATTTCCTTGAAGGTTTTTCTTTCTATCCATTCATATATACATATGTGTTATGTGTCAAAACTGGAATAATGCAAAATATGTAGTTTACCATGCCATTCATGCATTAAAGAGCCTAATGCCATTAAATAGCTCAATGACATTTTAAATCTCAGAACTAGTAGCACAGAGCCTTTAGAAAAATTTTAAACCATTAAGAATAGGGAAAAAACTATATACACAAGCACTCTTGATCCATATAAATGGGAAGTTCCATTTCTGAAGAAAAATCACCACGTATGAATTTATGAGACATGGCATTGGCTTTCTTCAGAAAAGTGGTACTCCAGTATCAGGATGTCATCATACCTTTCATTTTTTCCTTAAGTGTAAAACTGCCATGAATCCTCTTCAGTTCCGATTCCATTGTTAGCCCACCAATGTCTGCCTCCAGGTGTGTGCGGTTCACCATGCCAATCCCAAACACTATCAGAGTAACATGCTGAGGTTCGGCAGTTACCAAACTACGTTTCCTCTTAGTCACACTAGTATTGTCTTGTTCATTCTCAAACACAACTTTACATGTCGGCTCTGTAGGGCTCCGAACTCCTTTAAGTAAACAGAAATATATGGGCTTAGATACTGCAAAATGGAAGGACACTACCTTGTTTTTCCTTCCTTTACACTCTAAACTAGCCCTCTTTGTCCTCTTCTCCACCAAAATGATTTTTGAAAATTTCCACCATTTTCCCGTGGTCATATTTGAAAACAAATAGGAGACTCAGGTATTTGAAAGCAGGTCTGTCTGAATTCTTTAAGAGCTGACTGTGTAAAAGTTAGAAAGGATGGGAAAAGGGGCAGTAGAATATCTGATCACCATCACCATTCTCTCTTCTTGGGTGACTGCCAATTCTATGCATTCAATTATCCATTTCTAATAACAATAAGAATACATGGTGAATAACCTGTCTCTTTTTAGTTTTTTTTTTTAGTATTATTGCTGTTTAGTTTTTTTTTTTTTTAGTATTATTGCTGTTCTAAACAGATTTTTTAAATATAAAAATATCCATTACCTGCTGGTCCAAATGTTTCTGAAGATTTTTCTAGTATTCCTGTTGGATCAGAGATTAGTGAATAGAAGTTAAGCAACTTATACATATTCTGCCAGCACTCGGCTGAAGGCTCGCTTTGTTCTGATACTGTAATTGAATCAGAGTCGTCCATGTGGATAGTCATATGATCCACCACATCTTTTGAACCTTTTCTAGACACTTTTGAAGTTCTTCTTTCAGATCTTCCTAATGAATTTTTGTTTCGAGACTCCTTTTTGTTATTCTCATTGTTGGTCCGTTTGTTCTTTGTATTATTTACTCTATTGCCACCATTAAGACTTCCCCTAGAACTGCGGCTGAAGTCGGATGAGCGGAAGTCCCGGTGTTTTCTGGTTTTGAAAGTAGGTGTTGGGGAAGCTGATCCAGCTGTATATCTGCTAAGTTTAATGTCAGTCTGAGTCGCTTTGATGTCATCTATCATTGTACTAAATTGATGAATGAGACGAACTAAAGCCATATCTACATGCTGGCTTATTGACTGACAAGAAATAGTAAAGTTGCAGTGAAAAGTATTATAATAACGCTTATTGAGATCATGAAAAGAAAGAGCACTGGTAGAGTTCTGAGGGGTGCACATGGATTTTTCCATTACAACAGCGCTGATGCTAAAGGTTTCCAACATCAATGCCGGTTTGAACTCTAGTGGAGGAAGATTCACATGGCCTTGCCTAAAAATGTGGGAAAAAAAAAAGAAAATGACAAGGTTTTTTTTTCCCCCCAGAATCATACAGTCTTTATTAATTTGTTAGCAAAATAATCTCCAAGGTGAAGTAAGTTCTAAGTCAACATACTTCTTATTTTTACAAGTTGGAAACTAGGCCTTAAGTCTTCTTTCTTGATCTTATCCTGTGTTGAGTCAAAATCATACTTACATAAAACTCAGTAATTTTAAAAATGATTAAAAATAGGTGGTATGTGTTAGTCACTCAGTCATAAATGGGTATTTTTCCAGAGAAGACATACAGATGGCCAGAAGACACATGAAAAGATTTTCAGCATCACTGATTATTAGAGAAATACAAATCAAAACCATGATGAGATATCACCTTATATATGTTAGAATAGCTGTCATTAAAAACGTGAGAAATAACAAGTGTGGGCAAGGATGTGGAGAAAAAGGAATTCCCATACACTGTTGGTGGGAATATAAATTGGTATACCACTATGGGATACAGTATATAGAGATTCCTCCAAAAATTAAGATGAGAACTACCTTATGATCCAGTTTTCTTACTTCTGGGTGTTTTTCCAAAGAATAAAAAAACACTAATTCTAAAAGATATATGTACCTCTACATTCATCACAGCATTATTTACAATGGCCAAGATATGAAAACAACTTAAGTGCCCACCAATGGATGAATGGATGAAGAAAATATGATATACAAACAAAGTGCACACACACACAGAACCCTACTCAGTGTAAAAAAAGATGAAGTCCTTGTCCTTTGCAACAACGTGGATGGAACTTAATGGCATTACGCTAAGTGAAATAAGTCAAAAAGAAAGACAAATACAGTATAATTTCAGTTACATGTGAAATACAAAAAACAAAAAGCAAATAATAAGATAAATAACCAAACCAAACAAAACACACACACAGATACAAAGAACAGAGTAGTGGTTACCAGGGAGGTAGGAGCTGAGGTAAGGGAGGGGAAAACAAAATGAGTAAGGAAACTCAAATGTATGATGACAAAAGGAAACTAATCTTTTGGTAGCAAGCATGCTGCTGTGTATACAAGAGTAGAAAGAGAATGTTGTACACATTTTATATATATATATAAAATGTTATAAATCAATATTAACTAAATAAAAATAAATTCTTAAAAAGTAAATGGAGTTATAAAAGAAAACAACTGAGTATGAAAATGTTGGCACTTCCATCTAGAAACTCTAGATATGCAGCTCATGGAATTCAGAGAAGGCAAACTTACTGGCGTAAAGAAGATATGGTCATGACAAAGGGATGAAGCTATCCCAAAGAAAGGGGGTGAAAAGAACTAGTGAAGACATTCTACAACACTGAAAGTGCAAAGGTAAAACACTGGAAATCGCTTAGAATGGAGTATGACATTTGCCAAAGCACAGAAAAGATGCTCCTTCTGTGTTGTAAGCTACATGATGTAAGCAGCCAGGGATACACAAACTATCATCTAGTTTTTAAAAAAGAAAACATTTTAATTCTCAAATGTTTTAACCTGTATGCACAAAATATCAGTTTTATTATATTTTTCATTTTCCTATACATGTATAATAAACAGTAAAAGACTTTCTAATGTTTTGAGAAATATTTTTCCAGTTCAAAAACAAAGGTAATTTTCCCCATTAATCTTAATAATCATTAAGATCACTTCTGCAGTGTTTCAGCTTGCTTGGTCACTGTTAACGGTATCACACTACTGTGAAAGACAAGGCTATACTGTCAACGAAGCGAAAAGCAAAGGAGAAAAGGAACGATATACCCATTTGAATGCAGAGTTCCAAAGAATAGCAAGGAGAGATAAGAAAGCTTTCCTTAGCGATCAGTGCAAAATAATAGAGGAAAAAAACAGAATGGGAAAGACTAGAGATCTCTTCAAGAAAATCAGAGATACTAAGGGAACATTTCATGCAAAGATGGGCTCAATAAAGGACAGAAATGGTAGAGACCTAACAGAAGCAGAAGATATTAAGAAGAGGTGACAAGAATACACAGAAGAACTGTACAAAAAAGATCTCCATGACCCAGATAATGACGATGGTGTGATCACTCACCTAGAGTCAGACATCCTGGAATGTGAAGTCAAGTGGGCCTTAGGAAGCATCACTATGAACAAAGCTAGTGGAGATGATGGAATTCCAGTTGAGATATTTCAAATCCTGAAAGATGATGCTGTAAAAGTGCTACACTCAATACAGCAGAAAATTTGGGAAACTCAGCGGTGGCCACAGGACTGGAAAAGGTCAGTTTTCATTCCAACCCCAAAGAAAGGCAATGCCAAAGAATGCTCAACTACCACACAATAGCACTCATCTCACATGCTAGTAAAGTAATGCTCAAGATTCTCCAAGCCAGGCTTCAGCAATACGTGAACCGTGAACTTCCATATGTTCAAGCTGGTTTTAGAAAAGGCAGAGGAACCAGAGATCAAATTGCCAACATCCTCTGGATCATTGAAAAATCAAGAGAGTTCCAGAAAAACATCTATTTCTGCTTTATTGACTATGCCAAAGCCTTTGACTGTGTGGATCACCATAAACTGTGGAAAATTCTGAAAGAGATGGGAAATCCAGACCACCTGACCTGCCTCTTGAGAAACCTGTATGCAGGTCAGGAAGCAACAGTGAGAACTGGACATGAAACAACAGACTGATTTCAAATAGGAAAAGGAGTACGTCAAGGCTGTATATTGTCATCCAGCTTATTTAACTTATATGCAGAGTACATCATGAGACATGCTGGGCTGGAGGAAGCACAAGCTCGAATCAAGATTGCTGGGAGAAATATCACTAACCTCAGGTATGCAGAAGACAGCACCCTGATGGCAGAAAGTGAAGAAGAATTAAAGAGGCTCTTAATGAAAGTGAAACAGGAGAGTGAAAAAGTTGGCTTAAAGCTCAACATTCAGAAAACTAAGATCATGGCATCTGGTCCCATTACTTCATGGTAAATAGATGGGGAAACAGTGGAAACAATGGCTGACTTTATTTTTCTGGGCTCCAAAATTACTGCAGATGTTGACCGCAGCCATGAAAGTAAAAGACGCTTACTCCTTGGAAGGAAAGTTATGACCAACCTAGATAGCATATTAAAAAGCAGACACATTACTTTGCCAACAAAGGTCCATCTAGTCAAGGCTATGGTTTTTCCAGTGGTCATGTATGGATGTGAGAGTTGAGCTATAAAGAAATCTGAGTGCTGAAGAATTGATGCTTTTGAACTGTGGTGTTGGAGAAGACTCTTGAGAGTCCCTTGGACTGCAAGGAGATCCAACCAGTCCGTCCTAAAGGAGATCAGTCCTGGGTGTTCATTGGAAGGACTGATGTTGAAGCTGAAACTCCAATACTTTGGTCACCTCATGCACAGAGCTGACTCACTGGAAAAGATTCTGATGCTGGGAGGGATTGGGGGCAGGAGGAGAAGGGGACAACAGAGAATGAGATGTGTGGATGGCATCACCAACTCGATGGACATGGGTTTGGGTAGACTTTGGGAGTTGGTGATGGACAGGGAGGCCTGGCGTGCTGCTGCTCATGGGGTCACAAAGAGTCGGACACGAATGAGTGACTGAACTGAACTGAAACTCTCAACATGACATCTACTCTGTTCTTAATGGAAAATACTACCTGCTACAAGTCAACTCAGAAAGGAGGTCAGGAATAAATTCTAAGAATAATATATAAATTTAATCCGTAAGATCATAAAATACTACTACAACAGTAAATAAAGTATATTTATCAGCATATGTGCTTTGGCTGACCCTGATATACCTATTTTCATGGATTCCCTGGTGGCTCACTGGTAAAGATTCCACCTGCCAATGCACAAGTCATGACTTCAATCCCTGGGTTGAGAAGATCCTCTGGAGAAGGAAATGGCAACCCACCCCATTATTTGTGCCTGGGAACTACCATGGTCAAGGAGCCTGGAAGGCTATGGTCCATGGGGTCGCAAAAGAGACAAAACGTAGCAATTAAACAACACATCTACTAACATCTTACAAAAATATACCTAAAAATAGGTCTCACAGCCTAGTGATAAAATCAATAAATTATTAAGAAAATGTGGCTACTATTTCTGTTAAGCAGAAGTTATCTTTTCATGAGGCTATTAAAACTACTTCCACATAAGCACTAGAAGAAAGCAAAGTTAAAAAGCAGATATTACAACTTTTGTACAAATTTTTACATAAAACCAATAATAATGCAACACCTTCTTGCTCTTTTGCCTTTTCTCTCTTTGGCTGTGTCTGAATCCACAATATCTGCTCTAAGGCAGTCCAAAGTCCCTGAAAATGAAAGGTGTTCTCCAAAGTACATTCGGTAGCAGAGTGGCATTGAGTCCTGTGACTGGATCCCGGTATGACTCAGAAGAGGTTTGAAAACAACCTAAAAGATATAACACAGTTATATTAGCTCAATTTATAATTCACATTTATTGCGGCTATTTTTCTTACATATTATCTCAGTACATATTATTACTGTAATGTGAAGGGGAAAAAAGGCCTTGTATAATAAATAAGCTCTAATTTTACTTAAAACTTAATATTTTTAAGCACCTACTCTGTGCCACCCATCTTCAAATTAATCATAAACACAAAGTTCCTTGATTGTGCTTGAGTGAAAGTATAAGGAAAATAAAATTAGTTTAAATCATTCTACTTCTTGTTTTAAAAAAGGCATGGATATCTACTGTGTTTCCATAAATATCTGCTATAAAAGGTTCAGAAAAGAGCTTATCAATCTCCTCTGTTAATATAAAAACATTTTATATGTTGTAGTTTATTAAAGCTGATCTGTTTTTAAATGGTATCCCTCGGTTGCAAAAGTCATTTAACATTTTCTGACAAAGAACTTTTACATTTTAAGTATCATATATGCTGTGGAAATACATCACTCTGGCTAAGTCTCCAGTTAACTGAACCTCATAGTCACTAAGTGCTAACCAAAATAAAAACAACTCTATGTATGCACAGTAGATCAGTAATAATAATCCTGACTACTCATTCTCTGCTGCATGGTTCCTTTTCCTTCTACATCCTAAACTGCCTTCATTGATTCCCTTCTTTTTTCACCACACATTCTCTTTTCCTGAAGCTTAAAAAATATCTATCAAAATGGAGATGTGCCATTTTTGCAGTGAGACTCCAGTCCACATTTTCACTTGTCTCTATGTCACCTCATTTGTTTGTGCTTGGGAAGATAGGCTACTACTCCTGTGAAGGCCTGAAGGTCTAGAATGACAGAATTCAGACAATTCATTCTACACTGGAAATTTAGGGAGAATTTTTCTCTCCCTTGTATATTTGCTTGGCATACACTTTCTTGGGTTTACTCTTTCTTGGATTTGCTCTCTCTTTCATCCCAAAGGAAACACTCTTCAAGGTTCAAGCCATTCTCCATCTTTCCTAATCTTTGTTATCTGTATGCCCCCTAGTTAATCGTGCAAACCCACCAGTCATTTTAGTTCTTTCCTTTTCCCATCCCAGATTACCATCCTAAAAGGCTTCTCTGGCCATGGAAATAACAAATGCTCTAATTCCAAAGTTAGGTGACTTCCTTTTTCTCTCATAATCTTACCTTAAACTCCTTTTCAGCAACTTCCAAGACTGCATATTACATCTTATCACCTCACTTGACTTGCTACATCTGCTTTGGATTAATCCTCTTCTACTCCTATAGCTAAGCTAATAAGGACAACAAGATTCTAAATAACTAGACTCTCAGCAGTATTTGGTAATCCCTCTGTGGATCTCTGGTGAGCTCTCTTTCAATTTCACTCCAACCTTTACATATATTTAAATCACCTTACATAGTTTTTTATTGTATTACTTAATACATCTCTGGCCGATTTTAGAGTCTTATATGTAAAATAGTACCGTTGTCTCTAAAAATGTGTATCGGATGCTAATAAATACCATGAATGTTTATCCAGGCCAAAACAAACATAAAAAATTATTTCTTTTCTCTTAAACGAGCAGTGAAAGAATCCCTAAAAACTACTCCAAGGTATTGAAGAAGTAAATCTCAAAAAAGTTTAAAAGTGCCTCACACATTTCTTGATGTAAGTCACCTCCTACTGTGATAGAAAACTGAGGCTGTAAATTTGCAAACTTACCAGTACAGTTATGAATTGTCCATACTGCCTTCCCAAACATTCTCGGAGAAAAAGTACATTTTATCTCAAAAAGTTATCTCTTTCTATAAAGGACTCTAAATTCCAACACTTTTCATCTCTCTCTGAATCTTTCTCTATCAGTTTGCCGTTTTTTTTTTTTTTAATTAGAACTCTCTTAATTCGTCCTAAATAAAAAATATGCTCAGGCCTCCTTCATCCTGAAAAGACAACCCTTCTAAATACCCATCTCCCACTCTCCCATTTGCCTTGGGAATTTTGTTCTCCACTCCCTACATTTAGTCAATTAAATAAGACCTCTACTGTATTTCTCTTTTACCTTATCAAAGGCATACCCACCTAAAAGTTTCATTACCACTTCCATGAACTATTTCATTAACTCATCTTTTTACCTCTAGTTTCTCCATCTCAATCCATTTAACACATTGCTACCCATACATTTCCACATGAACAGTTCGAGGTACCTTATTCCTCTGTTCTAAAATCTTCAATGCCTCTGTGTTGCTCACTCAAACCTTCACAGAGCACTTAAAACTGGTGGAAATGATTAAACTTAACTTTCTAGTCCTATTATTTAGCCAGTCTCTATCCCCAAATAACAAGAATGTTGCTGTATGAGGCAGACTAACTATATACCATTCTTCAGTTTAATGAATATCTATAGATGCTTAATTTGTATTTATAATTAACCTATGTACTTTTTAAAGGCTCCTCTTTTTTACATGAAGGTTTTAGGCAGATAGGCAAGGAAAAAGATTTTCAGTGGAATTCCATGGTGCACACACTTGATGGTTCCAACTGCTAAGTACTGCCTAATACACAGTCACTATAGTTAGGGGAAAATGGAGTGGCTCACCTGAGCATCAGCAAGCTGTACAGCAGGAAAACCTTGGTTGGCTTCTTCTACACCTGCCACATCATCCTGACTAGTGCTATGCTGAGAATGTGTCCCGTCCAAAGTATTCTGGTCACTAGACAAGACAGTGTTGAAATCTGAGGCTGAGGGTATTGTTGGAAGATTGGGTGCAACACCTAAAAGAGTAAGTATTCAAAAATAAATTCTAAATTCTTGGGAAATGAAAAGAACATAAAGGGATACAGCAAAGTAAACTTATGAAGCTTGTATTATATTATAATTGTATTATCAGACCATTTAAATTGAGAAAAAAAAATTTTTTCAGGTTATTTTACAGACACTAATAAAAAGTGAAATTAAACCATATTTTCAGAGTAATATCACTCATCTTTATACATGAAGTATGTATTAGAGCCAGTCAGTCCAAAATATAAAACTATAGGGCTGGAAGAACTTTGAAAAGCATTTGATATCCCATCAGCTTTGCAGAGAGGAACAAAATTATAGACAGAAGCAGGGTTATATGGCAAAAACCATAGGTATCACAAAATCCCCACATATAATTTTCTTCCTAACTATTTCTCAAGGCAAAACAAAAATAAAATGGCACTACTTCTTTCTTCTGTACTCTGTTAACTCCTCAGGCAAAGGATCTGTGATAGAGAGGAAATGTTCCTTTTGGCTCTCCTGAAATTTAAACTCTGCAGTAGTGAGATTAGCTCCAGGAAAGTGCTGAGAGCTGGTGGAAGAACCAGCCTTCTGTCTCCTTCAATCAAGGGCCAATACTGTGAGCCTAGAGTCAGAATTAGAATTGGCTGCAGATTCAAAAATGGTCCACACACCGGCCAAAAAATAAAACGTACTGAGTAGTCATTTATCAGTCACTTTGCATAATTTCATATTTTTGTCTGAATAGAATTTAAAAGTGATCCAAATAGATGTTACTCAGATCAATTTCAGCTGCCCAAAGTAACTAGGAACAAAAGCTACTTCACATATTCTTTTAAAAAATATATACACACTTTAACAATAAAATAATACATACATATAGGAAATTTGGAAAAATAAGAGAAAAACAGAAAACGATAGGAAAGGACTGACTCCATTTATGTTATTGGAAATAGCCACCAGTATTTCTTTGTGAATTCTTGGCCTGTTTTCCTGCTACTTATAAAGACCGCTTTAAAATTAATAAATTTTCCTTATTTGTTTCCCTCCTTGAGGGCAAGACTCTTACTTTATTGCTTTTAGTATTTCTGTAGATTTAATTAAGTATTTAAATAACTATAAAGAATATGTGCTACTGTCCTTAGTTGCTCTATCAAGTCTGAGTCTTTGCAATCCCATGGACTGTAGCCCATCAGGCTCCTCTCTCCTTGGGGATTCTCCAAGGCAAGAATACTGGAGTGGGTTTTCATGCCCTCCTCCAATGGATCTTCCCAACCCAGGCACTGAGCACAGGTCTCCCGCATTGGAGGCAGATTCTTTACCTTCTAAGCCACCAGAGAAAAATGTTTATTATTACTCCGCAGAGGAATCTGGATAAGTTGAAAGTATTTTCTGTATTGTAGGTACATGATATCGTCATTATATTTTGCATTTTTTCATTTACCTCCTTTTGGTACTTTGAAAATTAAACCAGACACATTAAATGGAAATTTTAAACTCTTTAAATTATATATATCTCACATTTGACATATTTGCCTTTCCACAAGAACACTGAGCTACTGCTTATGACCGTCTCAATTGCAATATTATCAAAGGCATTTCGCAAATGAGACAATTTCAACTACATGGTAAACTTAAACCTTTGAGATATTTTTAACCATCCTTTGAAAAACAGGATTTACTATAAATTTACATGCACCCTTTAGACAGTTAGTAAAATAACACGATAGCTCAATACCTGTTGGGAGACTATTGTGTCCTGATTTTGTGACAGGAGACTCCTGTACCACACTTCCTCGGTTACCCACAGCATTTGACATCCAGTTATAGAAACTCACAGACGATGGCTCAGATAACAAGGGGTGTTCAGATAACATGTCAGAGGCCATAGTGTTTCCTGAAAATAAAGTTTTACTGAGTATAGCATTACTTATGTACTAAGGAGCAGAAAATGTGATTTATGTAATTATTTTTAGAAACTCAGGTTAAATTATCTTCCTTTTGCATATGTCTTTAAAACTCACTAAATACTCTTGGCATTTGAATATTAATGCATTAATAAATAATTTATTGAGACTATAATGAGAATAGATTCACTCCTGGCTGGTCTAGACAGCATTACACACCATGCCTAAGTTGAGAATAACAGCAAATGCTACAATTTAAAAATACAAACTAAGAAACACCAACAAGTTAAACAGAGTTTCCCAAAACACACTCTCAAAGATAAGTTGTCATACAAAAGACTAGGTATGCATCCAAAATATATATCTGAATAAACATAAGTCCTATTTTTTTGTTGTTGTTGTTTTTTACAACTCCCACAGAAGTAAATTGATAACTGTCACAATTAAGGATATACCTGTTCTCGAAAGGGAGCTACTTTTCACTGCTGCACTACTTCTCTGAGGGGTCCCTTCCAGAAGGTTGTGCAAGCTTGGAAAACTTCCGGTCAGGTAGCTGAGTAGGCTTTCCTTTCTTGGACTCTCCTTAACTGGTACTCCTGCACGTCCCACATGCACTGGAGAATCTGTGGCAGTATCACCACTGGTATAGCTCAGAGAATGATAGGGATGAATGCCCTACAGAGAGAACAACGTGGGGCTCTTTCTTATGCACATAAAAAAGACTACAGATAACCACAATGACTCACTGTTTTTATTACTATATTATTCACATTAATACAACCGTGTCTACCTAAACAGTTTGTCTCTACTAGAATTGCAGTGAATCTCAAATGTATGTACTAATGTTTTAAAACTCTACAGTACAATGCAAAGGACAGCATTTAGTATTATTCACTTAATATTAACAATGATTAACCTCCCAATGGGGGCTTCCCTGGTGGCTCAGTGGTAAAGAATCTGCCTGCAGTGCAGGAGACACAAGAGACAGGGGCTTGATTCCTGGGTAGTAGGAAATGGCAACCTGCTCCAGTTTTCTTGCCTGGAAAATTCCATGAAGAGAGAAGCCCAGCAGGCTACAGTCCATAGTGTCACAAACAGTCAGACAAAATTGAGCATACTCACAGCTACAACTCCCTTTAAAATCTGAAGTGGGAGTCTGGTATCAAGACATATATCCCAAAATTCTTCATACTATACCACCCTTCTTAATACTCTGATGATAAATCTCTGTGCTAAGACCTGATTCTCTGTAAAGCTCTAATATGCCAAAAAGAATTTCCAGCAATTCTCTGAAGAAAATTAAAAAAAAAAAAATCAAAAGTTACACAATTGACCAATCTCTATCTGATCTGTCGCATCTAAGACTGGAATTCTAGATCAGTTTAAAACAGTACAAAGGAAGACCATGCAGACAGAAGTATCCTAATAAGCGGAGATCTGAAACAAAGTACTTTTAATTTTAATTATTTGGATTTTCATAATCCATAAACAAAGGAATGTTCAAAAAATATCTGAGAACACCATTAATAGTAATATGATCAAAGCCTTTGGAAAGATCATAAACCAGGAATAATTCTAGGGCACATGTGTATACCTATGGCTGATTCAAATTATATATGGCAGAAACCAACACAACATTGTAAAGCAATGATCTTTCAATTAAAAATAAATAATTTTTTTAAAAAAGAAAAACAGCAATTCTGAGACAGATTAAGGGGTTGAGAATTTAATGTGTTCCAGGCTTGTAACTGTATTGCAGAAACAGAATAGGCCTTTATAGCCCAAACTTTAAAAAATGTATATCAAACTGTCATTAAATGTTTTCATTATAAGAACAATGCTTATACAGAATAAAACTTTCAAAAGCAAAGACTAGCCAATAAAAAGCATCCCCTGAACTCCAGTCTACTAGAACCCTTGCCCCAAAAGTCCTCTTAACCATTTATCTATCCTCTAAATAATTTGCCTATATAAGCACATATACATATTTATCTCTTTTAACACAGAGATATATATTGTCCTATACCTTATTTTTACTTGAATCAATGTGCTTTGGTGATCATTCCATGTCCATTTAGACATATACTCTATCTTTTTGAAGTCTTCATAATATGCATCCATGTGAAGATAACATTATTTATTAGTTCTCAGTTATGTATGTTGCTTCCATCATTTTCCTATTATAAACAGTGTTGTAAAGAACATTCTTGGACATGTGTCTTTGAGCATTCGGGTTAAAAGGCATTATGTTTAACATTTTACAATTAAAAATTGACAAATTGCTCTTCAAAGATGTTATGTATGCCAATTTACACTCCCACCCAGAACTAGTATGAATGAAAATGTCTCCTTTCTTATATGTTCAACAACATACATTATTTAACTTTATTAACTATTTAAACTGTATATTGATCATGCACTACCAGTAAGACTTCTCATTAAAACTAATAATTATAAGTTGATCAACATTTTTAACATTTTTTCCCCTTTATTTTTTTAATTGAAGGATATTTATATGCATTACAGAATTTTGTGGTTTTCTATCATATATCAACAAAAATCAGCCATAGGTACACCCATGTTCAACACTGTTTTTTATTGAATACGTGTGCATGTGTGCGTTAGTCACTCAGTCGTGTCCGACTCTTTGCGATCCCACAGACAATAGCCTGCCAGGCTTCTCTGTCCATGGAATTCTCCAGGCAAGAGTTACTTGAGTGGATTGCCATTCTGTTCTCCATCGGAACTTCCCAACGCAGGGATCGAACCCTCATCTCCTGCATCGCAGGCATATTCTTTACCGTTTGAGCTACAGGGAAGTCCTTTTATTGAATACAGTAGTCAATAAAATGAAAAGACAGCCCTAAGGCTTGGTAATTAAAGGAGTCCTCATTCAATATTAATTACTGATTGTTAATATAATTTTCTTTGAAATGTATAAACTATAAGTTACTAAGTATGTTAATCTCAACATAAAAGAACTATTTAGATATTGTGTTCTTGCCTGGAAAATCCCAGGGACGGGGGAGCCTGGTGGGCTGCCGTCTATGGGGTCGCACAGAGTGGGACACGACTGAAGCGACTTAGCAGCAGCAGCAGCAGGGTGAATACCTAATTTTTACATTTGAGATAACAAAAGCTTAGGTCTTCTCTGTAAGTTGAAGTAACTCTAACAAAGACAGCAACAATGTACCTTTATTTTTAATGCAGAGTCACTATGGGTATGAGTCTTAGAAAGCTTCCTCATTATCTCAGCTCCAGTTACAGGTCCAGAGCTACCAGGTGGAGGCCGGTTGGCTGTTCCCTCCAGTAGCATTGTGTGTTCACTGACTGTGGCTGAAACAGTACAAAAGAATAAGCGGGCTACAGATTATCATATAGTCTTGAAACATCTTGAAACACTCCTGATGGTATAGCAAAACTCAATTCTTCGTATTTCTTGAAAAATTAACTATGGATTCTGCTATAATATTCATTCTTCTTTCTTTTATTCTTCAAACCCCAATCTTTTCACTCAGTCCCAAGAAAGGAACAAACAGCTTCTAATTTTTCACATATTTCTCCCAAATGGCATAGAGATTAAAAACCCATTCAACTATACTGAAGAAAGTACAAAATGTTTGCAAATTAACCTAGGTATCTGCAGACAATTAGAAAGAATATTTCTGCACTATTTTTTTTCAGTTTGTGGTTAGACTTGAAATTTTTCAAAATAACAAAAATCCAGCCTATTACTCATAACATACTTAGTTGTTAAACACGAAGTTTAAAAGAAATTTTTTTAAAGCTTGGTAAAGTAATATATATCAATGTTCTGAAAGCTCTAATTTTAAGACTACTGTCCTTTTCCATGGTACTTTTAATATTTTTTCAAAATATCGTAAGATAAATTTCCATTGAATATTATAATCATGATAATAAAAATTACTCTTTGAAAAAGCATTAAAGTATGCAAGTATATCTCTAAAATGCATTATCTACTGCCTCTGTCCTAATAATAATGACAGAATTATGGGCTGAATGCATACTTCTAAACATTACACAAATTCAGAATCAAACTACCAGGTAAAATTCAAATCTACAAAAGACTGGCATAGGGAGTTTGATAAACAGACAAATACAAATTTCAAAAAATTCATGTGTTTCACTCAAAATAGTCTAGTTATATAAAGATGTCTCTTAATTGTACTAGATAGATTAGGAGAAGAATTTCTCTGTATTTCTACTGCATTTCACAAAATTAAACTTCAAAGTGAAGTGTGCATAAAGATTCCAACATCATTACCATTTATTTGGACCAAAACAAATCAGACTTGTATAATAAAGCCATGATGTTTTCAAATTCGGGACAAAACTTATTAAAATTATCAAAAGTATTAGGTTCCAAATCCAGCCACAATATTTACAGAATTACCTGCATCAAATTCAAATTCTGCTCCATCAGCACTGGTATCACTTTGAAGACCACCTCCATTGTCCAGCCCAAGCCCATCTTCATGTTCATGGTGCACAGCTGACTGAGGTTTCAGGGACTGAGCAGGTCGATGTAAACTAACTCCTTTAAAGGCTGGTGTCACCACAATAAACTTCATCCACTGCCTTGCCAGTGCAACCAAACCTTTCTTTAAAGTTACCAGAGCAGGAAGGCCATCACTCTGTGACAACATTGACATGGTTAGGAGTCATCTTAGTGTAACAATAATAATTACTATTTAGTGTTCTATATGCATTTATTCATTTAAATCTCATAACTCCCATTTAGAGAAGAGGAAATGAGAATTTATACATTGAGTCATTTGTCCAGGTTTACACAATGGAATCACTATTTCAAACTGATGACAGAACTCATTTTCTAAACACAAAGTTGCATCTTTCCATAATAAACAACACAGCATGTGTGTGTGTGCTAAGTCACTTCAGTCGTGTCTGACTCTGTGCAACGCTACGGACTGTACCAGGTAAATAAGAGGCTAAATATGGGGTATAAAAGTGGGATTCCCTGTAAGAAGCATTCAATGCACTTCACCTGTTTTGATCAACTGAAGAATTAAATGTATTTTGTGCCACCTGGAATATTCATTAAGCAAAGAGGAAATGAAAACATTTCCTTCAAAAACTACCTCTATTTTAACATAAAAAATAACAAATTATTATAGTTAAATGATAGACAAAGGATTTGTAACTGTTTTGAAACAAATATATTATCAGTAACAATTACAAAATTTAGAATATATTTTATTCTACATAGTGATGATTTTAAGAAAGAAAATTTGCCTGTTGTAGACTTAGCCTAAAGGAGAAAATACCCAACTCCTCTCCTACAATTCCTTGTGTTAGGAGTAAGGGTTCTGACTGAAGAGAGCCACTTACTAGATGGCAGGAATCACTCATTTACTTTCTGAGGAATATTAGGTTCCTTAGCCTTCCCTTTTGGAGAAGGAAATGGCAACACACTCCAGTATTCTTGCCTGGAGAATCCCAGCGATGGGGGAGCCTGGTGGGCTGCCGTCTATGGGGTCGCACAGAGTCGGACACGACTGAAGCGACTTAGCAGCAGCAGCAGTAGCCTTCCCTTTCATTCCTAGATTCAAGGAAGGAGGGTCTCTTGTATTTCTTCCTCTTACATGGAAACCATATCCTGGCAGAGCATCCATCCATGCAAAATTCCTGCCATTCCTTCTGTTCTAATTTCTCTGCCTATACCTAGATGGGCAAATTAACCTTGCACTGTGGCCTCCCAGTCTTCAGTTCACAGAGTGGGAGGAGAAGGCACTATACTAACCTAAGGTCTGAGTACATTTATGAAATCCATAATTTACTCCAGATTCTTTCATTAAAGGTTATCAGGAGCATGACTGGCCATCAACAGTACTGATACATTGATTATTAATTTAGCTGAAGATTCTTGTGTATTCTCTGTTCATCAGAAGCTTGGAGTGGAGAGGGAGGTCCTCAAGCTCTAATCTCTTAACCACAATGTGTTACCTTCCATAGTGCTTTTCTAGGACAGATACACTGAATCTATTCATATAGTTTTATAGTCCCTCCCTCAATTATTAATTCAGTTCAGTTCAGTCGCTCAGTTGTGTCCGACTCTTTGCAACCCCATGAATCACAGCACGCCAGGCCTCCCTGTCCATCACCAACTCCCGGAGTTCACTCAAACTCATGTCCATCGACTCGGTGATGCCATCCAGCCATCTCATTCTCTGTCGTCCCCTTCTCCTCCCACCCCCAATCCTTCCTAGCATCAGACTCTTTTCCAGTGAGTCAACTCTTCGCATGAGGTGGCCAAAGTACTGGAGTTTCAGCTTTAGCATCAGTCCTTCCAGTGAACACCCAGGACTGATCTCCTTTAGAATGGACTGGTGGATCTCCTTGCAGTCCAAGGGACTCTCAAGAGTCTTCTTATTAAACATTTATTTATGTGAAATATGACTAATGACTACTCTTTTGCTTGCAATTCATTATACCTTTGGCCTCTAAGATGGTCTTTCCTGGTTCTCCTCCTTTCCCTCTTCAGCAATTTGTGTACCTCTATGCACTCTCTCCATGCCCCTTTCATTTCAGTATTTATCGAGGATCCATCCCTGACCAGTTTCTCACTCAACATATTCTTAGAAAACTCATCCATGTTCACTGCTTCTAACACCTTCAGGCTGGCAACACCTAAACCATTAATCTGAGCCCAAATTTCTAACCACATTTCTCCTCTGGACTTTCCATACTCATCTCAAACCTTGTGTGTCAGTGGCTAACCAACAGAATAGAGGCTTTTTTAAAACTAACGTATGATTCCAGTACTCTTGCCTAGAAAATCCCATGGATGGAGGAGCCTGGTAGGCTGCAGTCCATGGGGTCGCTATGGGTCGGACATGACTGAGCGACTTCACTTTCACACATTGGAGAAGGAAATGGCAACCCACTCCAGTGTTCTTGCCTGGAGAATCCCAGGGACAGGGGAGCCTGGTGGGCCTCCGTCTATGGGGTCACACAGAGTCGGACACGACTGAAGTGACTTAGCAGCAGCAGCAGCAGCAGCATGATTCCAGTAACTCACCATTGTAGCGTCATCAATGATGGAGTAATTTGCCTGGTGAAGGTAGTGATGTAGTATATTGCACAGCAAACAGGAAGGATTTTCTTGGAGAAAGCGGGCAACTTTTGTAAGTCTGTTATATTTACTTCTTAAGGGAAAATGTACACTTTTATTCTGATAAAAGCAAAACAACAGAATTAGAAGGATATAGCAAAGATACAATAAACAAAAGATATCTAGAAATTTAAGAACTTACAGGTCTGATATTTTCCAACAACAATAAATAATAAGGGAATATTTCCAACAATAAACTTTGCATGACACTTTGCACTGTTAAAACACATACCTCTAATGCTTCTGTCATTATGCATCCCATAACAGCACAAATTCTCAAGGTCCCCTCAGTTTCTAATTTGTTTAAAGATGACTTGAGTTGATCAATGGGAACAAGCCATGCACCAACAGCTGGAGTTGCAGTGCTTAAAAGGTTCAGCTGCCTTTTAAAATGAAAATATATATATATAAACAAATATTTTAAAGACTATTTCAAACAATCTCCCATACATATTGTACTCTGTGGCTATTTTATTTAGGCAAAATTACTTTTCCTTCTGACCAGTAGATAGATTCTGAATATATAAGTGGGAAATGCAAAGGATGATAAAATTAGAAAGAAAAATACAAAAGTCAGTTAGAGGGGAAAAAAGTAAAAAGCTCATGACAGGGTGACATGTAAAATTAAAACAAAACTCTAGAAAAGAAAAAGGGTTAAACAAGCTGAGAATAATGTCTACACAAAGTATGAAGTAAGCAAGATGGTAAAAAAGTAGCAACCCTAATACTAGATATATTAGAAAAACGATCCAAAAAGATACATGACACAGAATTTATGTAATTTAAAATTTTTTTAAAAATCAGGGGAATCAAGGGATAGTAATCTATTTTAAAAATTTCTTACCTAGAAAATGCATGTGCAGGAGATCTCACATTGGTAGGAGCTGCAAAACTAAACCAAATTTCCTTGATGGTCAACTTCATGCTACATGAATCTGGAGGTGGAGGCATTAGAGGTAGATCTTTTTTCAAATCATCAGATTCAACTCCTTCATCCTATATAAAATAGAGTACCAAAAGTTATTAATGTATAGTCCCTTAAAACCACTAGCACAGGGTGTTTTAAGCACAAAACTTTTCCATCAAATCAAGTTCTATAGATAACAGTATGAAATAAAACAGGTTTAGCTTTGCAGCTCCCACCAATGTGAGATCTCCTGCATATGCATTTTCTAGGTAAGAACTGTAGCCTGCATTGCAGGCAGACTCCTTACCATCTGAGCCACCAGAGAAATCCATAGAATTAGGATTAACTCCCTTCAGGGGATTCCCTGGTGGCTCAGTGGTAAAGAATCCACCTGTCAATGCAGGATACCTGAGTTTGATCTCGGCGTTGGGAATATCCCCTGGAGAGGGAAATGGAAACCCACTCCAGTATTCTTGCTTGGGAAGTCCTGTGGACAGAGGAGCCTGGCAGGCTACAGTCCATGGGGTTGCAAAGAGTCAGGTATGATGAGCAACTGAGCACACACTGCACAGAGATCATCCAACTATTACATCCGAGGATGACTGACAGCATTGAGGTCTTCTGCTTTTTACTGCAATCTATTTTCCATTCTATTTTAAGGGGAAATTTCAAACTTCCAAATAAAGTGCCATGAGAAATACTATTACAGTCTATGTTCAAATAAGTAACACTTTCCAACAGAAAATTCTTAGTTATCTTATACACTAATCTGAACCTGTATTGAAAAAAATAGGAATACTATTTTTTCAACGTGTAATCACCACTCTTCAGAAAGCAGAGACGGAAAAAGCATAATATTAAAGAAAAAAAGTCCATGTCCACTGCTTGTTATATCTGTTTACAGGTCTCTAATTCACTTTTAGATATTATTGGTCAAAATAAAGAAAAGGTCAGCATTTGCTTGTGGGATGATTGAGGAATCAAGAGTATCCACAAAACAGCTTTGAATCCTAAATGTTATGAAAAAAAATATGGGTCATAGATCATAGCAATTTTAAAGTCAGCAGGCACTAAACAGAAGTCTACATTCCCTTATCTGCAATTCCAACATCCACAACATTCTGAAAATCTAAATCTGTTTTGTAAATCTGGCATCAAAATCTGATATGAATGTGTGAGAGACTATCTATTTGGTGTTTTTATTAATGTCATGCTGCAAAAATATTCAATATTTCAAGATGTAACATTAATGTTATCTAAGATTTCACTAGGAGCTTATAGTATACACGTCATATTATCTTCCTTTTAATTTATATATATATATATTTTTTTTTTTTTGCTGAAGTACAGATGTACAATATTGTATGTTACAGATATACAATACAGTGAACGATTTTTAAGGGTTATATTCCATTTAGGTGCTTCTCAGGTAGCACAGTGGTCAAGAACTCACCTGCCCATGCAGGAGACCAAGAGATGCAGGTTCAATCCCTGGGTCAGGGAAGATCTCCTGGAGAAGGAAATGGCAACCCACTCCAGTATTTTTGCCTGGGAAATCCCATAGACAGAGGAGCCAGTGGGCTATAGTCCATGTGGTCACAAGAGTCAGACATGACTGAGTGACTGAATACTATATTCTATTTATAGTTATCATAAAATATTGGTTTATTCCCTGTGCTGTGTAATATATTCCTGTAGCTTATTTTATACATAATAGTCTGCACTTCTTAATTATGTATATGTGGAATCTAAAAAATACAACTAGTGAATATAACCAAAAAGAAGCAGGCTCATAGATATAGAGAACAAACTAGTGGTTACCAGTGGGGAGAGGGAAGAAGGGAGGGGCAATATAGGGCTATGGCATATGATCTTTCTGTTAAAGAAAAAAAATCTGAATTCTCAAATACATTTGGGTTTCAGACAAGGGCTGTGAGCCAGGCAACTGAGAATATACAAATATATAGAAAACGGTCTAGAGGAACCTGAACTTTAAATAAAGGGAGAGGGCCTTGTAAATAAGCAAGTAATTAAAACCACATGTGAAACAAAGTAATAATAAATTTGGATTTACACTGACTGAATTTTTGGTGCCTATGGCACATCTCAATGATGATTATCTAAAAGGTCATTGGAAATAATTCTAAAGATCAGGTGAAAGCTTGGTTTTATTCTTTGTCACGTGTCTGACTCTGCAACGCCATGGACTGTAACCCATGGCTCCTCTGTCCATGGGATTCTCTAGGGAAGAATACTAGAGTGGGTGGCCATTCCATTATCCAGGGGATCTTCCTAAGCCAGGGATTGAACCTGCATCTCCTGTGTCTCCTGCACTGGCAGGTGAGTTCTTTACCACTGCACTACCTGAGAAGCACCTATATAGCACTGGAATATAACCTTTATATTTGTATACCCAGGGATTGAACCTAGGTCTCCTGCATTGCAGGCAGATTCTTTACTATCTGAGTCAACAAGGAAGCCCACACTATATCCTTCTATTTCTCTGTATATTCATTCTATTCATTTGTGAGAGTTTGATACTGAAACTCTAACTAAAAAAGAATTTATCTACTTAAAAAAATAACTGTAATATATAGTGGAACCATATGCAACCTTGTTCTGTATTTCCAAAGTTTTGTGTAATTGTGTTATCACACTTTCATAATTGAGAAAGATAAAATTTATATATATATATATATAAAACCTATTTACCACGCAGTAAATCAACATAAACATTTCAAAAATAAATTTCCAGAGACCCAGACTTTAGAAGTTATTGTACCAAGGCATACTGGATGACTAAGACATATTTCTTAGTTTAAAGGTAGTTTCTTTCTTCCTCATTTGGTTTAATCTTCAAATGAGCAGAAGTGTATGTGTGTCTAAGAACAATGTTTACCAAGTTCTTACTATGCTCTAGACACCAAAAAGTCTTTCTTATGACCTGCCTCCTTCAATCATCACAACTCTAGAATGTTAATATCATTACAATATTCATTTCAGAAAAACACAAGATGCTAAAAAGAAAAAAAAAAGTGCCCAAGATCAGCAATCAGTACAAGTATTCAATAATCTATAGAATTTTGAATATTTTCATTATTGCTGTTACTATATTCATCATCATGAAATTATACCATGACAAAAATAATAAGTTGCATTTGAACTCATTTCTATACACTTGCAAATAAAATAGGCAGATACTGACAAAAATGTTAAAATATTTAAACATGTAAAATATTACAGTAATAAAACTGATTATTTAAAAAATGAATTCTGCTAAAATCCTTTAAACAAGATAAAAACAAAGTTCTGCTTTTCTGAAATTCCATTAATTCAACAAATAAAATTGTTTAACATAAGCAAAGTATAATGTTATTATATATTTACAGATATAAGTGCAATTTTAGCAATTACACTTGTAGACTATAATCACCAAAATGCCTTGGCTATCATTTAAGCAAAATCTACAACATGGAAAGATAAGCAAATATACTCCAGAAATTGATTGTGACTTGGGTAAGCAATTTTCTATTTTCCCAAAGCATTATTATTATTAGAAATTCACCAACTTGTTCATCAGAAACAGAATTTCCATTTAAGTCTGAAGAAGGGCTTGTTCGGTCACAAGGAAGATTATCATCAGAGACATCAGTATTATAGCCACTGCCAGTTGGAGAATCAGAAGAATTATTGGATGTCAGCACTCCACCCCTTTCTGTGACATTAGCTTTACCCATAATTCCAAAAGCGTTATATAAAACAGCACCAGACTGTCTTCCTCCTATACAAATGAAAGAATTTATTATTTCATTTATTATTTAATAATAATAATTTTAATAATATATTATTATATATAATATATTTTATTATATATTATTATATATAATATAATATTTTATTATATATAATATATTATTATTATTAATTTAATAATAATTTATTATTATTAAAAACATTAGGTCTTATTTTAATGCTATACTCTACAATTCTATAAAGAAAAAAATAAAAACCTCATAAAGATTTTTTCCTACCAAAATTTTATCCTTATATAAATGTGATATAATATTGAGTCATCAGGTAAGGAATTGTAGGCATAAACACTACTATTACATTGAGGCTTCCCTCATAGCTCAGTCGGTAAGGAGTCTGACTGCAATGCAGGAGACCTGGGTTCAATCCCTAGGTCAGAAAGATCCCTTAGAGAAGGAAATGGCAACCCACTTCAGTATTCCTGCCTGGAGAATCCCATGGACAGAGGAGCCTGGCAGGCTACAGTCTAGGGGTTGCAAGTGTCAGACACAACGGAGTGACTAAGCACATGCACACACAGGACTAAATCTGAAAGTCTTATACACAATTCAGCCTTCCTATTTTAAAGTTATAGTCAGTAATGTAAAAGAAAATATAAGTCAGTAGACAGCCAGTCTCTCCCATCAGGAAGCTTCCATTAGCCTCTTATCCTAATCCGTCAGAAGGCAGATAGAATGAAAACCACACTCATAAAAAACTAATCAAACTGATCAAATGGACCACAGCCTTGCCTAACTCCATGCCATGTAGGGCCACAGAAGACGGATGGGTCATGGTGGAGTTCTAACAAAACGCTGTCCAATGGAGAAGGAAACATCAAACCACTTCAGTATTCTTGCCGTGAGAACCCCATCAACAGTATGAAAAGACAAAAGATATGATATCGAAAGATGAATTCCCCAGGTCAGGAGGTGCCCAATATGCTAATGGAGAAGAGTGAAGAAATAACTCCAGAAAGAATGAAGAGACAGAGCTAAAGCGAAAACAACGCTCAGTTATGGATGTGACTGGTGATGGAAGTAAAGTCCGATGCTATAAAGAACAACACTGCATAGGAACCTGGAATGTTAGGTCCATGAATCAAGGTAAATTGGAGGTGGTCAAACAGGATATGGCAAGAGTGAATATCAACAATTTAGGAATCTGTGAACTGAAATGAACTGGAATGGCAAATTTAATTCAGATGACCATTATATTTACTACTGTGGGCAAGAATCCCTTAGAAAAAATGGAGTAGTCCTCACAGTCAACAGAAGAGTCTGAAATGCAGTACTTTTGTGCAGTCTCAAAAATGACAAAATGATTTCTGTTCATTTCCAAGGCAAACCATTCCATATCACAGTAATCCAAGTCTATGTCCCAAACAGTAATTCTGAAGAAGCTGAAGATGAATGGTTCTATGAAGACCTACAAGACCTTCTAGAATTAACACCCAAAAAGGATGTCCATTTCATCATAAGGGACTGGTACGCAAAAGTAGGAAGTCAAGAAACACCTGGAGTAACAGGGAAAAGTACAAAATGAAGCAGGGCAAAGGCTAACAGAATTTTGCCAAGAGAATGCACTGGTCAGAGCAAACACCCTCTTCCAACAACACAAGAGAAGATTCTACTCATGGACATCACCAGATGGTCAATACAAAAATCAGACTGATTGTATTCTTTGCAGCGAAAGATGGAGAAGCTCTATACAGTCAGCAAAAACAAGATGGGGAGCTGACTGTGGCTCAGATCATGAACTTACTGCAAAATTCAGACTGAAATTGAAGAAAGTAGAGAAAACCACTAGACCATTCAGGTATGACCTAAATCAAATCACTTACAATTATACAGTGGAAGTGACAAATAGATTTAAGGGACTAGATCTGATAGAGTGCCTGAAGAACTATGGACAGAGGTTCATGACATTGTACAGGAGGCAATGATCAAGACCAACCCCAAGAAAAGAAATTCAAAAAGGCAAAATGGTTGTCTGACAAGGCCTTACAAATAGCTGAGAAAAGAAGAGAAGCTAAAGGCAAGGTGAAAAGGAAAGATAAACCCATTTGAATGCAGACTTCCAAAGAACAGCAAGCAGAGATAAGAAAGCCTTCCTCAGTGATCAATGCAAAGAAACAGAGGAAACAATAGAATAGGAAAGACTAGAGATCTCTTCAAGAAAATCAGACATACCAAGGGAACATTTCATGTAAAGATGAGCACAATAAAGGACAGAAATGGTATGGACCTAACAGAAGTAGAAGATATTAAGAAGAGGTGGCAAGAATACACAGAACTGTACAAAAAAGATCTTCATGACCCAGATAATCACAACGGTGTGATTACTCACCTAGAGCCATACCTGGAATGCAAAGTCAAGTGGGCGTCTGGAAGCATCACTACAAACAAAGCTAGTGGAGGTGATGGAATTCCAGTTGAGCTATTTCAAATCCTAAAAGATGATGCTGTAAAAGTGCTGCACTCAACATGCCAGCAAATTTGGAAAACTCAGCAGTGGCCACAGGACTGGAAAATGTCATTTTTCATTCCAATGCCAAAGAATGTTCAAACTACCACACAATTGCACTCTTCTCACATGCTAGCAAAGTAATGCTCAAAATTCTCCAAGCTAGGCTTCAACAGTACGCAAACTGTGAACTTCCAGATGTTCAAGCTGGATTTTAGAAAAGGCAGAGGGACAAGAGATCAAATTGCCAACATCCGTGGATCATCAAAAAATCAAGAGAGTTCCAGAATAACATCTACTTCTGCTTTATTGACTACGCCAAATCCTTTGACTGTGTGGATCACAAAAAACTGTGGAAAATTCTTCAAGATGGGAATACCAGACCACCTGACCTGCCTCTTGAGAAATTTGCATGCAGGTCAAGAAGCAACAGTTAGAACTGGACGTGGAACAACAGACTGGTTCCAAATCGAGAAAGTTCCATCAAGGCTGTATACTGTCACCCTGGTTAATTAATTTATATACAGAGTACATCATGAGAAATGCTGGGCTGGATGAAGCACAAACTGGAATCAAGATTTCCGGGAGAAACATGAATAACCTCAGATGACACCACCCTTATGGCAGAAAGCAAGGAAAAACTAAAGAGCCTCTTGATGAAACTGAAAGGGAAGAGTGAAAAAGCTGGATTAACATTCCGATAACTAGTCCCATCACTCCATGGCAAACAGATGGGGAAACAATGGAAACAGTGACAGACTTTATTTTCTTGGACTCCAAAATCACTGCAGATGGTGACTGCAGCCTTGAAATTAAAAGAGGCTTGCTCCTTGGAGGAAAAGCTATGACAAATTTAAAATAATAAAAAGCAGAGACATTACTTTGTGGACAAAGTTCATCTAGTCAAAGCTATGGTTTTTCCAGTAGTCATGTATGGATGGGAGAATTGAACTATAAAGAAAGTTAAGCGCAGAAGAATTGATGCCTTTGAACTGTGGTTTTAGAGAAGACTCTTGAGAGTCCCTTGGACCACAAAGAGATCAAACCAGTCCATTCTAAAGGAAATCAGTCCTGAATATTCATTGGAAGAAGTGATGCTGAAGCTCCAACACTTTGGCCACTTGATATGAAGAACTGACTCACTGGAAAAGATCCTGATGCCGGGAAAGATTGAAGGCAGTAGGAGAAGGGTTTGACATAGGATAAGATGGTTGGATGGCATCACTGACTCCTATGGACATGAGTTTAAGCAAGCTCTGTGAGTTGGTGATTGACAGGAAAGCCTGGTGTGCTGCAGTCCGTGGGGTCACAAAGAGTTGTACATGATTGACTGACTGAATTAATTGATCACTGAATAAAGGATTTACAGTATTTTCATCCTACGTGGCAAGACTCTAATAATCAAAGATCCAGTTTCCAAAGACACAAAGTTCCTAAAGTTAAGATGTTTTATATTTTATGCAAGAATTTTTTCTGAACTATACACTGCTTTGCTCAGGCATTGATAATTTGTATAGTTAGATGCTCTGCCAGTTTTGAATCACATGATAATTCCATAAAGATTCACTTATACAATTGGGATGGGGCACCCACTCCTATTACATAATCTCAGATGCCATACTTTCTGCTTGAATATGCTGTTTCAGCTTCCTGAAAGTCATGATTGTTCAAAACATTTCAGCAATCTGCGTCCATCTTTTCCCTTAAAGCAGAAATTTTAAAAGCTTACCTTTTATTGTTAAATTTTCGAGTCCACATTCGAACATTATCCAACCCCATTTTTCCTGGCTGGGACCTATTCGAGTTACATCTGGAACAGCTTGCTGATCAGTTTCATCCACAAAAGCGAACTCATCCAGCTCTTCAAGAGTAAATAAAACTTTGGACTTCTCAAAAGGAATAGCAGTGATGGCACAGGTACCAATATCTACTATCAAAAGAGAACAAAATGACCATTTTTAAAAACAGAGGTCTGTATTTTTTAAAACAACAAATAATGTAAACATTTGACACAGTGGTTGTCCTAAAAGATATCTTAGTATTCTGTCAAAGAAAAAACAATGAACCAACCAGTTTCTAAAATAACACTGCCTAATGTCTTACCAATTAAAAAGTTCCAGAATCATGTTAAAGTAAGAAGGTGAAAAGGAGATCCCATAATTAACAAATAATTATTCAGAGACAGGATGATTTCCAAAATATTATATAGAAAAAAACTAAAAGTCTAAAGTTAAAAAGTTCCTGAATAATTCAGTTTCATAGTAAATTATTTTAAATACTGACTTGTGATTTTACAAATAAAAATTATTTAAATTAATTACCTAGACTTAGGAAAAACATTCTTTCCCAGGAAAACTATACCTTTTACTTAAAGATTGCTTTATGCTAACATTTTATATAACAATTCATCACAGACATTGATTGCCACAATTCCATCGTTTTCAATATGCCATATTGACATTAACATCCCAAGTTTTTTACTTTATCATTTTTTTAAAAATTTCTTTCTCTGATTACAGCTTATGAATACAGAAAAGCAAAAAGAAGATAAAGAACTTCATGGAAATTTACCACCTAGAGGTAACCTGTTTACATTTGAACTAAGTTTCCTACCAGCTCTTTAGAGATCATTTTACAAACCCAGCTTTGGTTTCCACTTTTCATGTAAGTCAACTGGACAATATCTTCAGTTTATTGAAAATTCTTCAAAGATAGTATTTTAAGAAGCCCACAGCTATGCCTGTCATTCTTACTGGTACTATATTTTATAGATCTGACTATCTACTTTTGATACCACATTATCCCTTTTTAACAAAGCTGTGTCAACAGAATGGTTTTAAAAAGAAAGCAAAGACTATAAAGAGCATACTCTCTCTGTTCTATAAATGAGCAAATGGATACCATGAAGAAAACAGATGGGAGTTAGCAGCAGTTCCTAATTTGGGGCCATACCACTCACCTTCCTACCAAAATCTACCTTATCTTTTGCAGTAGTTAAAACATTCTGTGTTCACATAGAAATACCTTTTTCTTATGAAATACTAAAATTGAAGCAATATTCAAAGGAAAAATATTATGTTTCCTTTTGCAAAATCTTCTTACATTTATATACGTCAGAGAAAAAATATGTTGTAGACTCCTACCTGTTGTATCAAGACCCCTCAGTTGCCCATGAACTCGATGAATGTTTAACTTGGCTGCAATCTCCTTGCCTTTTTCCACTCCAGCATTTGATCTGAGAGATCCAGATGACTGAGGCTGCATCTTAGTAGCATGAACGTACCTATCAAAATTTGATGTTCTACCAGGGTCTGCACTGTTTGAACTCTCTTCAACCACACCTCTTCATGAAAAAAGAAAGAGTATGATGGTTAACATTTATATAACATAGCTCAGTAAAAATAGTTAACTAGTTTTTTTAAACCCATTCCACTATTTTAAATAAACCAATATTAATAAAAAAATTATTCAGTGTTTACTGAAAGATAGTATGAATAAAAACCGTGTAAACTTTTTAAAACCCACTTTGGTAATATAAAAATGAGATCTGAAATTCCAGTATCTATCTTGAGTTTTAACATCAGAATTTTCCAAACTATATTGAAAAGACGGTTAAGGCTTGCTTTTACATCCAGCAAGATAGTCACAGCTCAGGTTGATAAACTTTTTCTTACCTGTTCATACGAACTTGTGTAGCAATTCTGTCAAAACACAGTGCTACTAAGGAAACATGAGTCACACTCCTACTAGGAGCTGTATTTGGAGATTCCTCTACTGAGGCTTGTAGCAAACATAAGTTCACCTAACACACAAAATGTCACATATTTCAGAGTTGAAAAGTAAAAAGTTACCACTTAAATACAAGATAAACAGGAAAATAAAAACCTACTGTTAGGAATGGTGTATCTATCTATATGTACAAGGGTATAATGAAGGCAAAGGTTATAAACTCATAAAATGATAATGAAATTCTTACTGGATGGATATGAAACATTTTAGTTTTATTTAATTAATTAAATAACAGTGTAATGTTAATTAAATGTTAATTATTAATACAACCATTTAATAATTATAATAACAAATATTAATATAAATCAATATTAATGTAAGTATTTAATGTTATTTAAATATTAGTAACATATTAACCAACATTCTGTTTAGGTAAACTATTGATATTACATCAATTCTTACATTAGATCATCAGAAATAAAATTTAAAAATTTGATATAATATTTTATTCTACCACCATTTAGTTTAGAATAAAAATCACAATATTTTCTTTCAGAAAATTTTTTTAAATATTAAATTTTTACCTTTGGTATGCTAACATTAGCCTGAAGACCTTTAATTGTTACATTATCTTGCTTCATTATAGGATTTGTCTGTGCTTGTCCTTGATTAGTCATTCCTATGGTAGAGTGTTCTGTTTTTGTTCCTCTAACATCTTGCTTAGAAGATAGCTAAAAAGATTAAAAGTAGTATTATTATTTCACAGACCTTTAATAATTTCCACATCATCTACAACAGCAACTTGTTATTCACTGTGCTCCTTTATACTTATCTATATACCATTATAGATATAGCATTCCCATGGTTAGCATTCCCAGTCTTAAAGTCCAAACCTTAGAAAATCTGGGAAACAGACTGGCAGTCCCAAGGTCGAGAAAAGTGATACATAATGAAGCTAAATCAGCCTACACAAAAACGGACAGAGAAGATGGTAATAATAATAATAGGTTTTTTTCAAGGATCACCAAATTCTATGTACTTGAAAACCTATTTGGTTTCTGATAACTAGCTCTCCTTGTTGGCTGGGAATATTTTCAAATTTCTTTTGATTTGTACCAATCTAGCTCAATTACCTATCACATGAAATGCCAATATATTCTGAATAACTAGATCACTAAAAATAGCTTTAATTTCACCTCGCCTGGTCCCTAGTCCAAATACAACTCAGATACATTTGAAATTCAAGTGGACAGTCACTGAAGAGCACTAAGACATGACTGCTAAGAAAGTAGCTTTGTGACTCAGACCACAATGTAAGGAAAATATCACACACCAGAAGACAGTGGCTTGATTCACCGAGGTGAACAAAAATAACTTCAAAAATATTAACATACAAGTTATCTAATCACAGAGGAAAGTCCAAATAATAAACAGATTTGCTTTCTTAGAAAATGAATGTACAATGCTAAACAACACTCCTTCACTTAGGACCAAAGCTCTTTAGAAAAGGCTTGGAATTACACTACTTCCAAAATAAAAGAAAAAATGCCACATTTTAATAAATATATTACTCTTATTTAATACATAGTATAGTCATATACTGTTCATGGGGTTCTTATGGGGTCGCAAAGAGTCGGACACTACAGAGCGACTGAACTGAACTGATAGTTATATATGCTATCTCTTACAAAGCCAATGACATATAAAGGTTGTTTAGAAATGTTCACCTGTATTCCAATTTAAATGACTGATAAAAGTTTTAGTATACTCAAGTTTTTCGAGTTTGGCTACTATATACAAGTAAAGAATACTCAAATTGCCGCACTCACTCAACAAAAAGTTCTTACATTTTCTGAGAAGGTAGTCTTGCTATTTTGGACAGCTTCCCTGAGGACTTTGACATGGAGATCATCCACAATTGCTGCTGGATGTCGAGTACTGGCACAATGAACCATGGCTTCAATATACCTGAGGGAAGAAAAACAGTAAATGAAGCATTTTAATATCACTTAATACTGTGATCTAGTTTATCTAATCTATCCTATTATGTTCTATTCTAGATTCTATTCATCTTAGTTTTTGTCTCCTAAGGTAAGACTATAATCTTGTAGGACAGAGAATACATTATTTCCTCTTTATCCCTTCATTAACCTTAGTAATTCTCTTCCTGGGTATTTGGTCATTTTTATGTTCAACAGATCAAAAGCAAAAAGTAGAAAATGCAATATAATTATTATAATATTATATAATTATTCAAGCTGAGAAAGGAACAAATAAAAACTGAAACACAGTTCCTTTTAAATATATTTTTATTTTTATTCAATCAAAATAGAATCATCAATAATTATTCATCATTCTTTTTCATGAAAATATTATATCACATACACTAATCATTATCACATACATTTATTATTTTATAAAATAGTAGTTGTACTTTTACACAAAATTAATACCTGTCTAAAGCTTCAGCCACTAGGGGTGTCAGAACAATATCAATGGTTCCTTTTACTTCAACTATGGCTGTGGTCCTAGTCTGGGAGACTGGTTGATCCAAGGTCCACTCTTCTGTTAATGTCTCATCATCAGTGTTATCAACAGCTTTCTTTTCCAGCGGAGTATATGGTGTACTATGCAATTTAACAAGTAAAATATATATTTAAAAGACCACACACACACACAAAAGTATAGCAGTTGGAGTCTCTTTAATCTTTACACTTGTAATTATTTCAACTACAAATTTCATGAAATTGGACTAGATATGTCCCAAACACTTTTCAAGGATAAGACAAATGAGGCACTAATATGCAAGCTGATCTAAGATGGTTAATACATTAAATATAAAACTTTTTTTGATATACTTATTTGATGGTACATTTCCAAAATATAAAATTTGTAATACTAAATTCTTGTTAGTTCCCAATTTTAATATGTCAAGTGTGGTTTGCATGGTATATCTAAAAGAAATGCTACTGAATGCTCATAAACGTAGGCAAAGCCATGAAAGACAACAGAGTTACATTATTTGGGCCAATTAATTCATAAAATAAACACTATCATCAGGTAAAGAATGGTTATTTCTCAGAATAAACTCTATGATCTAATAATCAAGAAAGACTGGCTTAAAACTTCAAAAGTACATAATTTTTACTTACTTTGAAGTTGATCCTGAAAGTTGCATTCCTCTGTCTAGTAAAGAGTTAGCTGTGAGCCCCTGTTTGATAATCTAGAATAAAAGAAAATATTACTTATAGACTAGAATTATAATATTAGTTATTCTCTAACTTTATGCTATCAACTGATATTTCTGAATATCCAAATTACCTTGTTAATGTGATTTTGATATGTAAAATGTAAATATTTAACAGACAAATTGAGAAAAATCACAGAAAATATTCAACTGTCAATTTCATCTTCTGATTATTCGGATAAATGACAGAGTAGGGCTGCGAGGATTCAGCAACAAGAGTAGACTACACAACTAAAGGTTAAAAATAAGTGCTTCAAATGTCTTTCCTCCGTAGTTCCTCTTTAAATCAGGCTTTACTTAGAAAAAGCTAATTTGAGAGTCTTGTAGCACAATCGACTTTTATTTTCCTTTAAATTTCTCATTTTATGAAATTTTAAACATATGCAAAAGAAGACAAAATAGTATATAACTGGGAAAGAATCCCAGAGAAACATTAAATTATAGGAAAAATTAGGTTTTATTTTATATCCATGTGTGCTAATAAGTTGCTTCAGTTTGTCCATCTCTTTGTGACCTCATGGAGAGTAGCCCATCAGGCTCCTCTGTCCATGGGATTCTCCAGGCAGGAGTATGGAGTGGGCTGTCATGCCCTCCTCTAGGGATATCCATAAAAGATAACAAAATAAACAATGTACTTAAATAACCAAACTAAATCCTTTTAAATGCTAATCTGTTATTTAGATCTAGTGAAGAAAAAAGATTTGATGTTCTATTTTTGAAGTTGTCTAAAGATATGAACTCCTTGGCTTATTTTCTCCAGACTTTTGACTACCTGAGCAAAACAAGATTTATTGAAAATACTAAAATATTAATCTAACTTCTCACAGCAATTCTTCAAAGCAAGTACCACTGGTTTTATACTAAAACATTCATATACCAACATAATTTCACGTGGAATAAAGAGAACATTTTAAAATTTTGGCATGGGCAATTTATCTTAGGCAAGATAAGAAATGGGTACAACCACAAAATAAAAACTTCGTGACTGTTACTATGTTTCTTCTTTTTTCAATACATATTAATCAAATACATACATCTGGCATCACCGCCTCGATGGACATGAGTTTGGGTGAACTCTGGGAATTGGTGATGGATAGGGAGGCCTGGCGTGCTGTGATTCATGGGGTCGCAAAGAGTCGGACAGAACTGAGCGACTGAACGGAACGGACGTAAGGACATTCCACTCCATTTATCACATTTCCATCATTACTTAAGTAGATCATGTAGATAATGATCAAGTAGATCATGTCTTGCAGACTACTGAGACAGCCTCCTATGTCATCACCCCACTTCCTCCTTACTTAATGACAATTCATTCACTTCTACTTGGCAGCCATAATATAAGAGATCATATCACATTTTCTTAAAACTCCCATGAAGCTTTAAGGTTCTGGTCCTATTCCCTATAGTACCCCTAAATCTTCCCATCTTCAATTCGTCCTCATCCTTTAAGTTCCAGTTTAAATATTACCTCCTGTGATAGACCTTTCACGTCAATACAATCTAGGCAACCCCACTAACTCCCATTATTCTCTATTCCAGCATCCTTTGATTATCTTTGTAAGACTTCTCAATTTGTAATCATACTCTGTACTTATCTATTTATCTATATTAACTGCCTAACTATAAGCCCCATGTCTGTTTCCTCATCACTGAACATCAAATGGTTAACACTCGGTAGAATATAATAAACAAATATTATATTAACAATGTATCCGCCCGTCCGTTCCATCGCTCAGTCGTGTCTGACTCTTTGCGACCCCGTGGACTGTAGCCTACCAGGCTTCTCCGTCCATGGGATTCTCCAGGCAAGAATACTGGAGTGGGTTACCCTTTCCTTCTCCAGGGGATCTTCCCAACCCAGGGATCGAACCCGGGTCTCCCGCATTGGAGGCAGATGCTTTAACCTCTGAGCCACCAGGGAAGCCCATAACAATGTATAGTAACAGTATATTTTTTTTAATCTTGAGAATATTAACATTTAGACAGTTTAAATAAGTATATATATTACACATAAAAACCACATAAAATTCTTAAATGTTAATCAGTTCCATAAGATTTTATATGCTCAATTTTGGTCTTTAAAAGCATAAAATTCTTTTATATATTTACAAAAATGTTTTCATATTGGCTTTATCACTAAATTTATTTTGATATATTTTTAGCTTTCCTATAAAAAAGCTATTTACAGAATACATTACAGAAACGGACAATAATCAATTAATACTAAATTATAAGATCTCAAATATCAAGCATGCAGAACTGGATTTTCATAGAAACAGTTATGGATTAATAGAAAGAATACCAACTATTGAAAACAATTCCAAAATTTTACTTTTAAGACAGAAAATATGAATTCACAGAGACTTGATCCTAATCTCAGAATATAATATAGACATGGACTATACATTATTAATATTCTGATAATCAAGTCTGAAACTTTTCCTTAATTTTATATGCTTAAATTTATAATACTCATCAATAAACCTGAGGCCTACTGTCATACATGAAGCCATGTCTTCAGGAATTTTATCTTTCAGAAAGGTAGCTAAATACCGAGAAAGCAATTTTTACAACATCTTAAAAATAATTTTCCTAAATAAATTGATCAGTGAAAACTAATGATTTAGCTTATACCTTAAAAGTTGGAACAGAAAGCTGTTCAAATGATGATGAACTTTCTTCACTGGTTGGTGTTTCCAAATCAAGGGGGCGATGCAGTGAGGACTTAGAGGTTCTTTTGTTGGTTGGATGCTTCACTGACCAATTAATTACCTGGAACTGTGTAAGGTAAGTCTGATAGCAATTCATCACAGGTTGCTGAGAAGTAATCTGCTCGCTTTCTATTGTTTTCTCACTTTCTACAACATACAGATGCTCTATAACATCATCCTCTCCACCTAATGCAGAAACAAAGGAAGCCTGGGAAGGGTGAGTTTTGAATGGCAGAGTCCGGGGATCCTGAATGCTTTCTCCCTGGCCAGTAAGTGGTCCTTCCACACTGTGATATATGGAACCCCTACTGTAGTCAATCTGCTGGGCTTGCTTTTTCTTCTTTTTTCTACCTGGATAAGTTCCAGGGCCTTCATCACTGCTAATGGGCTCAAATTCTTCAGCTGCAGAAAAGTAGGCTTCACTATCAGCCATTGACATGCTTGAATCCATTGATCGATATTGATGAAATGAATTAGAGTCTGCTGATGGTGTGTATGGAAATGAACCAAAACTTCTCCTCTGCTTTGGTGAGTCTAGTACATTCTCATCACTTCTGGAGACATCACTGCTAAATTGGACTCCCACTGTAACAGGCTGCTTGTCCCCATAAAAAGCAGCAGTAAGGCTCTTGGTACTTCCAAGTCGGGTGGAACACACAGAGGCTTGTCGTTTCAAGGGAGATCTCAGAGGAGACTGACCTACTGACTTTTCCTGAGTATTAGGAGACACAGGGCTGTTTCCTGAAATTTCCGTAGGAATGCTAAAACAGAAAGAAAAACTATTAACATTTATTGCACATCACATAATTTAAGTATAAATAGAAGTACTTGTAAAATCTTTTCTGTATTCTTTTTACAAAGAAAGATGTAAACTTTTACAATAAAATACCCATAGAAAGTAGCAAAATAGCACAGTATATGTTCCTACCCCATACAATTCCAAAAAAAAAAAACCAAACAAAAAATTTGAGTCAGCTTAAAACAGAATAAAAATTTAAAGAAACTTGGAGTATAATCTATCCTTAATCCATGGACACTAACGCATTTGTAAACTTTTTATTATTCCCATATCCATTAAAAGTTTATCCAAAAAAATATACCAGGTGTCTTTGATCAGATAAGAGGAAATAAAGGAAAGCAGTAAGTCATAGATAACTCCAATATTTCTGACTTCAGCAACTGATATACGAGTGCCATTTACTGAGGCATAACAAGCTGAGCATGATAGGCACAGGTCACTTTTTAATATGTTGAGTCTGAGCCATCCACAAAACATCAAGAAGATGGCTCGGCTCACAGGGACATGAGTATGGGATGGAATTTTTATACTTATAAGATGTTAACTACAGATCATAATTGAAGCCAAATAGTTACTAAGATTGCTGAGGGAAATAGTAAAGTGAGTGGTGAGAAGGATACAGAACAGAATCTTATGGGATAACAACATTTAACAAATGGCAGGCTGTTAAGAATAAGAGAAAGAAGAATGGAAAGGAAAAAAATGGAGGGCTCGGAAATAAGAGACTGAGAAAGAACAGCCAAGGACCTGGGGGGGAAATCTGAAATGTGCTATCAAGTCAAGAGGAACGTGATTTTCAAGAAGTGAGTTATCAACGAGGGACCAAAGGAAGGACCAAAAGTTATTCACCATACTGGAAGGCTAATATCCAAATGTTAACAACAGTTCACTTTCAGCGGTGGTGGGAGGAGAAGAAATATTCATTTTTGTTATACTTTGTGTATTTTCTTAACATCTGGCATGAATAGTATTAATTACCCTTGCAATCAGAAAAACAACAGCCAACAGGTATTTAAAAATAAGTTCAAGAGGAGAAAAACTTTTCTACAGCAAGTGAGCTGAAGAGGGGGAAAGTTTTTCTCACCACAGGTTTAAGCACTGATAATCCTAGGATGAATATTTCTTCTCCTCCCACCACTGAAAGTGAACTGTTGTTAACATTTGGATATTAGCCTTCCAGTGTGGTGAATAACTTTTGGTCCTCCCTTTGGTCCCTCGTTGATAACTCACTTCTTGAAAATCACGTTCCTCTTCCCTGGTGGCTCAGAGGTTAAAGCGTCTGCCTCCAATGCGGGAGACCCGGGTTCGATCCCTGGGTCGGGAAGATCCCCTGGAGAAGGAAACGGTAACCCACTCCAGTATTCTTGCCTGGAGAATCCCATGGATGGAGAAGCCTGGTAGGCTACAGTCCATGGGGTCGCATAGAGTCGGACACGACTGAGCGACGGAACGGAACGGAATCCTAATACAATCAGATTTCTAAATCTAATTGAACACTGACCTTGCTTGGCCATCATCTCTTTTTGTACCATGCAAGAATTCTTTTTGAACCAAATGGTCATCGGCAACAGAAGAGGGACTTTCCTTTTCACCAGCCAACAGAGGCTGTGCAGCACTGGAACTGCTGTTCTCCTCTGAGGAAGAGGATGAGCTATGAGATCGTAATGGTACTTGAAGACTAAGGTGCTGAGTTTTCCTCTCTACTTCTATTCCCACTGATTTGTTTTCCCATTCCTTCCTCTTTATGCCATTTGCATTACCTAAACAAACAAAAAAGTAGGTTACATAAACACAATAATTTCAAAAACAATTTATGAAAAATATGAGAATGTAATCGAATATCCTGTTGTTACGTATGTAGTTGTTTTTAAAAAGCACAAGTAACTAATTTCACATAGCAATATGCTAAACACTACAGAAATATATCAACATACATATGAAACCAGAGTTCACAGACTGAATTTCTTCTTTTTCAAATAGCTATTTATATGAAAAATTTCCAACTTAGAAAAATTTCAAGAGTGGTAACAAATCAAAGCTATTTTATTCAAAATTACCTATTTTAAACAGTTTGCCCGCACTTGCTCAGTGTATATAAACAGACATAATATTTTGGGAACCACCTAAGAGTAATTTGCAGTCATGGGTTTTCCCCCTAAATACTCAAAAGGTTTATTTCCTAAGAATAATACAAAAAAACAGTATAGTTATCAACTTGGTATATTTGGTGCTGATACCATACTGTTATCTAGTCTACCATGTGGTTTCCAATTTTCTCAAAAGGCCCAATAATGTCCTTTAAAGCCTTTTGCCCTCTCCAGTACAGGATCCAATCGAGGATTGTATATTACTGCATTCAGCTGTCATGTCTTCCTGAATCTGGAACATTCTCTCAGCCTTTTATGAGAGCCCTGTGATGTATTATGTAAACTGGGGGCAGACAGCAATAAAAGGAGAATTCTATAGCTGCTTACAGAAAAAAAAAAAAAATTGCTGCCCTACTACCCCTCTCCTCCAGCTATCCTTGTGCTATTCACTAGAGAGTTACCTGCTAGTAGGAGAAAACATCTCACCAAGTAGAAGGCAATTCTAGATAGAACTTATGTGGTAAGAAGACTTAAGAACTTAGAATGCAAGTAGTATTTGCTTCTACTATCATGAATGTGAAAATCAAAACCAAAATCAAAAGAAAAATAGGTTTGATTCACTTTTAAATGATAGGAAACTAGTCTTTACTGACCTTCCAAGGAAATTCTTTAGTTATACCAATATGCCCTCCTTAATTCTGTCCTGACACTGTACATCTATATGTGGCTCCTGGAAAACTCAACAATCAGAAAGTCATGTACTTAAGGAGGGACTATAAAGGGGCTAACTTCGAGCTTCCCTGCTCAAGAAACTTATGGCAGTTTACCATTTACAACTCATTCCTGAGGGAATCACTAGGAGACACAGACACTCTCTACTACATAAGAACTATTTTAGTTTCTTCTGTTCGCTGTTGGAGAATTTGCTATTTTCTCCCTTTTATACCATGTCCAAATTCCCTGTAGATTTTCTTCCTTGCATTTGTGATGGTAATACTTTGATCTACAGATTAGAGAATCAAGCAAAGTCTTTGTAAATAGTGCCAGCTGTGGTACAGTGGGGAAAACTAAAGTGGCTCTGATAACTGTGATTCTGGTTTCTGCTCGGCCACACACATGACTGTATGACTTCATGCAACTCAGTCTCAGTGACGAACCTCAGTTATTTCACCACAAACAGGGGAAATAAAGAACTCACATGGGTAGCTTGAGGATAAAACAAGAAGTGCTTATGAAAATATTTAAAAACAAATATTATTCAAAAGTAAAAAGGTAATATTATAAGATAGCTAAGTAAATTTTGTTTCATATCCTTCTTGTCCTTTAAATGTCAAGAAGTTTTGGTATTTGCTGATTTTGTAAGGTAATCTGCTCTTACTCTGGTAAAACTGCTGAAGTCAAGTAACCTTAAACTAGCATGTACAATTTATTAATATTCAGTGAAAAATCATTTAAACAAGAATTTGGCATACATATTCCCAGCTCTTTCCTCTAAGAGTTCCATATACATGACAATCAAGCCAATAAATTCTTAAAAGTTAAAACTACTTCTTTTCTATTTTGTCTGCTGACAAAAGGCAGAGCTAAGTTAATTATTTTGAATGGATCAAGGGAAAAGGGCTAAATACTAGTGCAATATCAAGACTTTTCCTAAATTTCACTTCTTGACAGTATGGCCACTTTACCAGTATGTATTGCATTTAATTGTAGGAATACACAATTAAGAAACACAATGGAAGATGTATTTCTGAAGTCTCTGGAGAAAAGATAATAGATACATATAAATTCAATATGCCTAAATCCACCATTCATTGTTCATACCAAACTCATGTATCTGTAAAGTTATCCCACAGGCTCTAAGGAAACACCAAATTTCTTGACATGGATGATTTAAGTCATAAGAAGAGTATTTTGCAAAAGTAGTGGATAACATGAGAGCCAACAGTATACATATTACAATTGGTAAGTTTTTCCTACAGAAGTAAACTGGTAAAACAATTATAACCTCAAAGCACAGCTATTCCTATGTGTATTTCTGGAATCTAGGTTCTATGGAAATAATGATATATACACAAATATTTAAAGCTGGGCTAGGAAAAATCACCCATGTTAACAGCAGGAGATCTGAACAGTAAATCTACTTTTGCCTTGTGCAGCTCTGAAAAACTCACTAGGTCTTATCTGGCTATTGTTAAATCACCTGCAAAACAAAGACAGATTATAACTAAACCCTACATAAAAGACTGCTCAAAAAACCAATCTGAACAAAGTAATACTGAACTTCTCTCAGAACGACATAGGAATGAAGATAATAAAAGATAAACATAAGTGACAACACACTACCATCTACAATTTTGGGAACTTCTTTAGTAATAATCCATTCTCCAGGCTGTAGCAGAGACTGTCCATAATACATATCAGACTCTGCACTTGTGCTTGAAAATGCAGAGCTACTGGAAGGTGTCAACTCTTCAAGTTTGAAGAAATCTAGGCCAGTTACTGTGCCACCAAAGAATCTGCAGCCACCAAGACAACCACACTTGTTCTTACACCTCTTATTCTTCAGGGTATCATCTGGCCACAAAAACCACAACCTAAACAGAACACACAACAAAAGAAACAAAAGTATAACAACAGAACAAAAACTCATTAAGAAATCAGAAACTTTTGAGCAAATAATTAAATATGTTAACTGTTAATGTTTTTAAAAGACAAGTTAAACACAACATTTGTTTTTACTATGGACTATCTTTTTAATTATTTTGCCTTTCTTAAAAAAAAAACAGTCTCACCATTGTGAGATGAAAATAATTAGGAACAATAATGAGAAACAGAACATACATTTTTAAAAAATCAGAGAGATAAAATATATATATATAAATTAAACATTTAAATCCACTTCAAAGACAGCAGTAAACATGCTCAAAAGAACTAAAAATTTAAACACTAATTAAAAAAAGACAGAACTATTAGTATAGATAAAACTTAATATTTTTGATTATAATATTTAGCATTGCAAAGATTTAGTCATATGGTAAATTTAGTACACCAAAATGTTATAAATATGAGGCAAATAAGAAATTCTCAATAAAATCAAAATAATACACCACTCTGTATTTTAGAAAAAAAAATGTGATTTTGTAATAAGGACTCTGAATGAAGTATTAAGAATTAAGACAGTAAATGTCTGTAAAACTCTTCAGGCTCTGTGAGTGACCCCCACATAAAATTATCAGCCATTATTAACTACCCTCCTTCCTTAAACATACTATATTATAGAAATCTGAGAAATATATATTTATTCCTTTTTCAACTTTAAATAATAAAACCTCATATTAACAGCCCATTTTTCTAAGCATTTCCACATGCATTATTCACTGGATCCTTAGGGCTCTCACAGGAAGACAGAATAAGTATTTCATTTCCTTTTTATATTCATTTATTTATATTTCTTGAAAATATCTACTATGTGCTTTGTATGGTGCTTGGCAAAACTGACATAACCTCATCCATATGAAGTTTATAGTACAGAGGCAAAGACGAGTCACACAAATAGTATCTAATCATAAATTATAAGTAAGTGCTCTGAGATAAAGAAGAGGGTATTGTGGCAAAGAAAATAATGAAATATTATTACAAAAAATAATATCTGAGGTGTGAAAGATGAGATGGAATAAATATATCAAGTTAGAAGTGAAGAAATAAATATATCAGGTTAGAAGAGGAACATCAGTCTGGACAAGACAAAAGGAAAAATATGTATAACGTATGTAAAACCCCTTATGCAAAATCTGGAATACAGAAGTTGTGCAACAAATGTAACCTACCCATCCCTATCTTTATATAAACCAATGTACTAGTTCTCAAACTTCGGCTCACATTAGAATCACTGGGAGGTGTATATGTACGGCTGAGTCCCTTCGCTGTTCACCTCAATCACAACACTATTTGTTAATCGGTTATATCCCAACACAAAATAAAAAGTTTAAATTAAAAAAGAATCTCTGGGAAGGCGTATTAATTTCCTGGCCGTAGTCACCATCCACAATGATTTGGGAGCCCAAGAAAATAAAATCTGTCACTGTTTCCACTTTCCACTTTTTCCCCCATCTATTTGCCACGAAGTGATGGGACTGGATGCCATGATCTTATGATCTTAGTTTTTTTGAATGTTGAATTTTAAGCCAGTGTTTTCACTCTCCTCTTTCACCCTCATCAAGAGGCTCTTTAGTTCCTCTTTGCTTTCTTCCATTAGAGTGGTATCATTAGAGCTACCATGTAGGGAGAAGCAATTCACCATGGGCAGGTAAAAACCTTACCTGTTCTTGCTGGATATGCCAAAAATGCAAGGCTCTGACCAGGCTATTTCTCAGGGTTCTGGAAAAGAACAAGCTCACTCCACTTTCTATAAAAGTGGTAAAAGTTACCTAAGCTCAGTGTTACTCTTCTGTAATGCATCCTACTATGTGCAGACATCCATCATGGATCTTTTTTTGACATCCCATGGGACTCAGGGATAGGGGTGCCAGGTTTAGCAAATAAGTTTGTGCCATGTAACAGGAGGTGTATACTTATACTAAAAAGTTATCTGTTGTTTATCTGCAACAATTTTAACTGCATATCCTGTATTTTCTCTGGCAGTCCTGTCTGGGGGACATGGGGAACCAATGCAAATACATTTGACTCTGGCTAGTGCTTTTGCTGTAACAAAGTCCTGTGTCTCTCACCAGGGTTCGCACGTCTTCTGCCAGCACTCAGTAAACTCTGGCAGGATAACTTCTTAGCTAGTAAGTAGGATAAAATCTCACACTTCACAATTCTTAACAAATCAGAGCACTGAAACTAACCTCAATGAGGCACCGGAAGTCACATGGAGCCACCTCCTCAGCTTCACTATCACCCTGCTCTACCATCTGATCTATCAGAACTGGTGCTGTCTTCATATCAACTGGCTTCCAAGGCCATAGTGAACAAAGAAACCAAAATGTTTTTTTAAACATTCTCCACAGGTGAGTTTTCTTACTCAGATTTATAAGATACCAGTATCTTAAATAAACCTAAAATATTAATGTAATCTCAATAAAAACCTCAATAGGATTTCTTTTAACTAGAAAAACAGTTCTTTAGGAAAAATTAATAGGTGAAAATATCTAAACATTTTGTGAAATGAGTAGGTGTTAAGTATTACTTCCCCCCCCATATTTGAACAGATATTTGCAAAAAAAAAAAATACATTCTTGGCTGTATTAATGTACACACACCATAAAAAAAAATTTAGACAGTTTAGACTTTTATGTTAATAACAAAAAAAGAATAGTAAAAAATAAAGTACAGGGGTCATGTTATTACTAGCAAAGAAGTGCTCTCAAATTAGTACAAAAAAATTATAAAACGGAAAGGTGAACACATTTGAATACATAAAATTAAAATCTATTTAACATAAGAAAAAATGAAACAAACTGCAAAATATAAGTAACAGGGATCAAAAAAGGGCAATAATCTTATAGAGTTCACAAAAATTGGTAAGAAATACACCAAGATCCCAATAAATAAATGTATATAGGATACTAGCAGACAATTCACAAATGAGGGAAAATATCCAATAAGTATCTGAAAAAAAGTATTAAATAATCCCAAAATAAAGAAATGCAAAATAAAACAAAGAGATACCACCTTTCAGTTATTATAAAACACTCAGAGGATGGCAAAGGTGCAGTAAGACAGAGACTCTCTTAAACAGCCACTGGGAATATAAATTGAAATAAGCATCCTAGGAAATAACTTGGGAAAGCATATCAAAAGTCAGTTTTTAACAGTCACACCCCCTTCTGAGGAAACTATTTAAAGGCTCTACCCAGAAATTGTGGGTAAAGCTTCTGTTTACAGTGAGAAATTTAGAAACAATCTATATATTTAATATATGGGAAATGGCTAACTACAGCTCACAGACCCAGGAAAAACAAGCTTCCAAAGGGCTGCAGCCAATGAAGAACCAGACAGCCTCCCCAATTTCCTTTCCTCTATAGAAGCAAGCCCCTCTCCTCTGTTCTCCAAACCTGCCTATGTTTTGCTAAAGTTTGCTTGTCTTGAATCGCAATTCTTTGCTATTCCCTAAAAATCTTACTTTGCTGTTGGTAAAAACAAACAAAAAAATGGGTTCTTTTCCTTTTTTTAAAAAGGCAACAATTACAGAAATGCAGAATTTTAAAGTGCAAATACAGGATGATTTCAAGTTTAACAGAAATACATTAAAAAATACTAGGAAGAAATGTAACAAATTCAATGTGGGAGGATTATGATAATTATTTTCCTTTATTTCTTAATAGTTTTCTCTATTTTTAAACTAAACTATATAAACTTTAGAAACTTTAAAAGGGAAGAGATGAGGATGGAAAAAGTCATACTATCATTTTAAACAGATGTAATTCAGTAAGAAGCTTTGGAAACTATTTAAAAATCATTTCTTAAGGTTTAGGTACTTTGTCTTCCCTGCAACTGTGAAGACCTACAACAGAAGTTTTGTAGAATAAATGGTGATTAGTAATGGTGTTTTCTAGCAATGACAAATTGAAAGTGGAGGGCTATGGTGAGAAAGAAGGAGTGTAAATGCATTACAAAATGTTATTGGGGGGGCAGTAATTTATATTTGTTTCACTGTTAACACACATAGCAAGGGCTTAGAAACATATCAGAAAATATTTTTTTCCCAGTAACCACACCATCAGAGATGATATATACTATGTGATTACTTAAATATCAGATTCTTATTTACTCATTGAAGTGTACCCAGCATGATCACATTCAGTCTTCAAGATATTCTTACTTTATTCCTAATGGTAGGATTTCCTCTGTAATTATCTAGTACTTTTCATTTGAACTTGATTACCATTCCTAAATCTCACTTACCTCTTAGTTCTGGCATCATGAGTTTCTAAGAAATGTCTTTGTGCCTCATGTTTAGAATGATGATCAGCAGCTAATGCAATATCAACAGTGATAAGTCCTAAGTTGGCTGACCCAGCTTCAAGCCAATAGGCCCTCCGTAGTACTGCAGGCTGAAGTCCAACTCTGGAATTATTTAATTGTTCAATATATTGTCTCACTTGAAAATCCTGAATTGCAGCACTTATTCCTTCCCCAACCGACTGATTGTGGAGATTACAGTTTGCAACCCGAATTGCACCCATCTAAAGTTGAATGAAGAAAAAGAAACAAAACTGTAGTTTCTGTATTTTTAAGCAACTTATTACAGTAAACTACAGAATAGGTAATTATTTCAAATAGCCTGACAAATGGAAGAAAGAAAGGAAAAATGAGAAAGTGGAAACAGAAAAGATAAGCAACAGAATAAAAATAAACATTCAAATTTAAAACGAGGATGAAAGGAGAGGACTATAATTTCAAATAAAATGAGAGGAGAGAAGAAAAATAAGAGTGGCAACGAATGAATCACAGACTCTTAATGCCTGATTTTCAACAGTAACCCTTAAAGCAGAGGCGGCAAACAAATGTTTCCAGGAGCCAGGCAAGAAGTTAAATAAATAAAGCCTAAAGGCATTCAAAATTAAATCGTCTAAAAACATTATGAGTTTATGTTCCTGTCATAAAAGCAAGCTACTAGTTTATATTCCAGCCATAAAGCAAGGTTATAAAAATTCAGTAAAAGAAAAAGGTAGTGAAAGTATGCCTTAAAAGAAAGTAAGACTGGAAAAGAACACAGGTGAATTATAAAAAACTAGAAAGCTCTCTCCTAGAATTTCATAGTATTCTGTGATGGCAAACTATAAATATGTGATTTACTTCAAGAAATAGAGACTTGGTTTGGCTAAAAGGAAAAAGGATTACACTGACCAAGAAACAGACAAATGTGTACCTTTATATTTGTAGCACAGCCATGCTCCACAATATAAATATCAGCTCCATCTACTGCTAAACGAGTCATGGTATACTTCAAGTCATCTGAAGTTGGACAAGGCCCAGGAATACAACTCAACTAAAATGAAATGGATTCAACTCTTAATTCTTCACCATCAATTAATTATTTTGATCTGTAAGTGTGCTTATTTAACAAAACAAAATTCTGGTTACATGTGTATTTTAAATTATTAACTAAATTTCACCTTTTAATAATGATAAATTATATATAGATATATTTATAATGATAAAGGAAATAATCAGCAATTAAATTCTTGCCAATTAAGAAAACTAACTCATAAATAACCATGTGTCACTTTCATTAAAAAGTGGCAGGTGACAACATTAAATTGACAGAATACAAAAGTAAATTTTTGTTAAAACTCAGAAAGAATAGCAAAGTAAACTGATAAACAATATCACAATTTATACGAACTGTATAGGAATTCAAAGTTTTAAGATTTTAAGAGTACTTCATACTCCATACACATGCACATTTTTACACACCCACAAATATATGAACTGTAAACGTTACGCTGATATCTTGAAAAGTCCACACACATTTATTTTTGTTATTTATTTATTCCTAAAACATAGATTTGGTCATGATTAGGTTGGAAGATAACACACACATCACCAACTTCAATGAACTTCTTTGTGAAACAGCAGCTCTGAGTAAAGTACCAACCCAACAGCATGTACTCTGCTCATCAGTAGCAGAGCCAGGACTACAAGGAAGATACGACTCTCATATGACAGTCAGTGCTCTATACTAATGTATTTCCTCCACACAAAACAGGCCTTTTAAAAACTCTGATCTAAAATGACAGAAAGAACATCAGGGGCTGCAAGGAATAATGGCTGACTGCAAAGGGTTACTAAGGAATTTGCTAAGGTGACAAATGTTCTAGATCTTTATTTGCGGTAATGGTTACATCAGTACATGTAACATTTCTCAAAACTCCAACTTAAAAGGAGTGAATTTATTGTATGGAATTTATGGCTCAACGAAGTTGATTTTTTTTAATTTCAATACAAGTTAAAAGCTTTCAGTATTAAAAATAAATAAATAAAGGGAGGAGATGCCTACAAGCATGAACAAATTACCCATAAGAAACTAATGACTATGGAACCAATTCCCCAGAGCCTGGCATCGTGTTTATAACAAGAAAAAAGTAATTTTTACCACCAATTATAGCTGTTTTATTGATGATAAATAAGCACAGGTTACTGATTTTTTTGGATATAAAATTAAAAGCTGAATGAATTATTTCCAATTCACAGTAATACAATAGCAAACATATGGTTTGTATACAAAAGAAAAAAGAAAGGAAAGACAGAGAAAAGAAACTGGAAAGAAAAGCCAAACTGTTAGAAATGGTTATCTCTATGATGCAGAACTAGGGTCAGCTATTTTTCTTTTCTGAAACTGCAATGTTTCAAGGTGCTCATTTCTCAAATCAACATTCTTTAAAAAATATTCCACACCCCAAATTCATAGGTAACATTCTTTACTACAAAATAACACCCTGCATCTCATTGTACATGATTTCAGGAATTATTATATACTTCTTACAACCCTCTTCAAAGTAGTGTAATGACCCTTAGCCACAGTAGTGCAATGTTGTAGAAAAAGCATAAGATTTACGGTCAGGAAACTAGGCAAATGCCCAACATTATTAATCACATTATAGGAGAACGTGTATGTTCCAGAAGGGTCTGCCAAAACGTCATGCAAGGAATTCAACCTTCTTCCTCCTCCAACTTCTAAATCTTCTACATAAATGCACAGCTATATCCCGAAGAGTTAGTGTAATAATGCAGTAAGATGTTAATGTTAACAATAAAAATTTAAGAGATACAACTTTATAATATCTCCATTTACTTGTGAATGTATGTTTTAAGAATTACCTCATTTTAGATATTTACAACTAAATAAAAATGACTATAAATTAGCAGAATAATTTTATTAATTGAAAAAACTGAACTTTCATTTTGAAAAAACCCATAAACCTTTGTAATATTGCCAACATATTTTTAACATACCTTGGATTCACAGAAGCGTCGATCAATTCCATGCTGACATACTACTACTGATTTGGGTCTTTCCAGTTCATACTCTCGACATACCACATGAAAAATAAATGTCTGTCCCCATTCCAACAGACAAGCCAGCTAAGAATAAGCCATGACAGGTTGACAACACTGTTAGTGTCCTAAACAAGTGTTCACAGTTCAAAAGTTTATCAAGAATATTAATACAGCTTGAAAGAATCCAAACAGTGCCTTATACCTGCCATATAATCTACTTGTTAGCCAACATCATTTTTCTACCTTGACATCATTTATAAGCTTATGTTACTGTTCATTTGTAAATGACAAAATGCACTGCCAAAATGAAAAATCATTTCAACTGAAAAATGAAACTTCAGCAACCTCTAAAGCCAGTTATTTTTCTTAAAGTCTGTATCTTTCTTATATGACTAGTTGGAATTCCGTGCATAGAAAAGTACCTAGAATTCTCTATCTGACAATAAACCAAGGTTCAAAGTGAAATTTATAACTACTAAGCTAAAATTTTAGAAAATCAGGTATTCTGAAGATTAAAGAACTTTCATGAACAGAAGTTTAAGTATATATCAATTTTCATCAAACCTTGAGATTTTAAGAAATCTTAGGGTCTTAATTTATTAGTTTATAATAAACACTGAGCCAGGGGTATACACTGTATTATCTCCGCACTCACCAAAAGTACATAATTTAAACTCTCAGAAAATATGAATTTACTTTTAAAATACACAAAGAATGGAATAAACACTAAAAGCACCAATGGATTCACAAACTTTGAGAGAAAGAGTGATGCCAGGATTTCAGTGTAGAAGAAAGAGAAATGTTTCAACTTCTAATAAAAGCTGAGATTCTAGCAATCTTTAGATTAAAAGAACTATGTCCAGTCTTGAAGAGTCAGCATGGCTTCAGTGCATGCTTGTTAGACAATAAGCTGTTTTTATTATATGCTTGTTTTTACGTATAGATTTAGAGACAGAAAATGGCAGATAAAATAGTTATGAGGTATGTAAGCACTAAAAATATTTGTTTTCACCCATTATTATATGTTTATTTCCATCATTTTTATATAAAATATCCCTTTTCAATTCTACTCATTTTCCTACTATTTCCAGAATCTTAATTTTTGCTTCCCTTCAACTACTTCCTTCAGATATAATCAATACAAGTTATCTGGTCTGGTGGATCAGTGGTAAAGAGACCGCCTGCCATGGCAGAATACCTAAGCTTGATCCCTGGGTCAGGAAGATCCCCTGGAGAAGGGAATGGCAACCCACTCCAGTATTCTTGCCTGGGAAATTCTATGGACAGAGGAGCCTGGTGGACTACAGTCCATGGGGTCACAAAGAGTCAGACACTACTTAGCAATTAAACAACAACAACAAACAACAGTCTTTATTTATCTGGAGGTTGCCACTATCTACCTCTAAATTACATGTTTCACACTCATTTTGTAATTCTGCTAAAAACTGAGTATGTACATGTCTACTACATTTCAATCTTTTGAAACACTAATTATGAAGTGCATATTATAAATACGGGCAAACCTCACAGATACTGTGGATTTGGTTCCAGACCACCACAGTAAATTTGCAACATTGTGAATATCACAATAAAGTGAGTCACACATTTTTTTCGTTTCCCAGTGCACATAAGTTATGTTTACAAGTAACTAGTAGTCTATCCTGTGTACAACAGCATTATATCTTAAAAAAACAACACATATATCTTAATTAAAAGGCACTTTATTGTTAAAAAATGCTAAACTGAGCCTTCTATGAGTCGTGATCCTTTTGAAATAGTAACTAACATAAAAGATCACTAATCATAGATCACCATAACAAATACAATAATGATGAAAAAGTCTGAAATAGTGAAGTAATTACCAAAATGTGACACAGATACATAAATTGAACAAATGCTGTCAGAAAAGTGGTGCTAACAGACTTGCTTGATGCAGCATTGCCACAAACTTTCAATTTGTAAAACAAAAAAACACACACAACCAGAAAGCAAAATCTGTGAAACACAAGAAAATGAGGTTTAACTATATTTGTTTCAACAGGTGAAATTTTATAGTAATACAAACATTTCATTAAATTTCAATGGCCCATTTCTAGAACTAAGGGTTATAGTCAGCCCTCTGTATCCATAGGCTTCACATCTGCAGTGGGCAGAATCCGTGACTGGTTGAAACTGTGGATGCAGAACCTTTGTCAGGGAGGCTGACAGTAACTCTTAAGCCCTCTGAGACTCCTAAAGACTAAGTGGGAAAGTGACAGGGAAGGAGAATTTATCCAAAGGGATTACAACTAGTCTTCTACATGAGATTTTCTGCCAATAAATTCACTGTTACTTTTCTAGATCAGTATCCATATCACTAAGTTCAGAGTCAAATGATGCTACCTTGCTTTAGGACATAACAAGTAAAGAAACATGCTACCTTAATATTATAAATGCCTCTTTCAAATCCTACCTAAGAAATACACAAAAAAGTAAAGTTCTCAGAAAATTATCCTACGTACTAGAAAAACAAGATTGTTCCAACAGTGGAGAGTCAAGTAATATAATTTTAATAATATATAACTTGATTTCCAGAAACTTCTCATCCTGAGTTCTTCTTAAAGAAAGTACTGAATTCTTGAAAATATTACACAGGACCATAAAAAATTACACCCATCAATTTTACGTGGCCCAGAAAACTGAAACTTGTCTCTAACTCAACCATGATTAAGAAAATCTTTAGTGGCAAATGGAAGTAAAATGAACATTCAAATGGGCATACAACTTTTTCTTGGGGAGGGGGTCAGTAAAGGAAAAAGGAAGTAAGTCAGGAGACCTGAGAACATACCTGTGGAGTTGTGACCTTAGCTGTAAGACTTCCAGCCTGCACATCAATTAGCCATGCGTATTCTAAGGAATCACTTCCCAGAGGAAGACCTTCCGCTGAGAACATAGCGTGTGCTCTCAGTTGGAGACCTGACAAATTGATGTGACCTTCCCTGAGCACTTCATCCACAGGCGGTCGCTGCTGAAAACAACACGCATAAGAAAAATCAGCATTTATAATTGCTAGTTGCTTTCTCCCACAGAGACAAGTGGTAAAAACATGCTTATATGGAAAATAAGACTTTTAGGATCCAAAGCTCTTAACACAACCTTGTATCCATAAAAGTAGTCTGAGTTTAGCTTCTTTAGTGACATTATCTGCAAAAGCCCACTGCAAAGCAAGAGAGCAAAGTCTCAAAAAAATGCAGACTTCTCTTTGGTAGGCGCCTCAATAAATAAAAAGAAACAAGTATTTTGACTAACAGGGAATGTGAGAGACAAATCTTTTGTGACAAGGCAGGAATCATGAGATTAAAGTATCAAAAAGAAAATAACATGGAAGAAAAAAGACCCATTAAGACCATAATGAGGAACTAGCAAAGAAAACCATCTTCCAGAAAGATTTTGAGAATTGTGTAAATATTAAAAGAAGAGATTACTCTTACAGAGAATAATTATATACTCATAACTAAAAATTGCCAACATCCGCTGGATCATGGAAAAGGCAAAAGAGTTCCAGAAAAACATCTATTTCTGCTTCATTGACTATGCCAAAGCCTTTGATTGTGTGGATCACAATAAACTGTGGAAAATTCTGAAAGAGATGGGGATACCAGACCACCTGACCTGCCTCTTGAGAAACCTGTATGCAGGTCAGGAAGCAACAGTCAGAACTGGACATGGAACAACAGACTGGTTCCAAATAGGAAAAGGAGTACATCAAGGTTGCATATTGTCACCCTGCTTATTTAACTTATATGCAGAGTACATCATGAGGAACGCGGGGCTGGAAGAAGCACAAGCTGGAATCAAGATTGCCGGGAGAAATATCAGTAACCTCAGATATGCAGATGACACCACCCTTATGGCAGAAAGTGAAGAACTCAAAAGCCTCTTGATGAAAGTGAAAGAGGAGAGTGAAAAAGTTGGCTTGAAGCTCAACATTCAGAAAACTAAGATCATGGCATCGAGTCCCATCACTTCATGGGAAATAGATGGAGAAACAGTGGAAACAGTGTCAGACTTTATTTTTTTGGGCTCCAAAATCACCACGGATGCTGATTGCAGCCATGAAATTAAAACACGCTTACTCCTTGGAAGGAAAGTTATGACCAACCTAGACAGCATATTAAAAATCAGAGACATTACTTTGCCAACCAAGGTCCGTCTAGTCAAGGCTATGGTTTTTCCAGTGGTCATGTATGGATGTGAGAGTTGGACTGTGAAGAAAGCTGATTGCCGAAGAATTGATGCTTTTCAACTGTGGTGCTAGAGAAGACTCTTGAGAGTCCCTTGGACTGCAAGGAGATCCAACCAGTCCATTCTAAAGATCAGTCCTGGGTGTTCACTGGAAGGACTGATGTTGAAGCTGAAACTCCAATACGCCACCTCATGCGAAGAGCTGACTCACTAGAAAAGACTCTGATGCTAGGAGGGATTGGGGGCAGGAGCAGAAGGGGACGACAGAGAATGAGATGGCTGGATGGCATCATCGACTCGATGGACATTGAGTTTGAGTGAACTCCGGGAGTTGGTGATGGACAGGGAGGCCTGGTGTGCTGTGATTCATGGGGTTGCAAAGAGTTGGACACGACTGAGCGACTGAACTGAACTAAAAAGCAGCAACATTTCAAAGAGAAAATTTCTAACACTTATTCAGAAAGCTAAAGGATATATCCTAAAATAGGGCATTCCATGGAACACTAGGTTTACAGATTGTTATTAGGAACAAAGAATCAAGTAAGTTTGGTAATGCCCTACCCATCAGTCACCAATTTTTATAGAATCTACCTCCCAGTCGCTCACAAATGCACTGAGTTTCTTTCAGCTTCCTGCTATCGTCCTGGTTCAAATAATACAACCTCTTGCCAGGATCTCCCAGCATTTGCTTTTACACTGTTCTGCTCCATATTCTACAAGACCACCACAGAGAACAAGTTTTACCATGTTCTTACCTAAAGACCAGAGATCAAATTATCAAAATTTGTTGGATCACGGAGAAAGCAAGAGAATTCCAGAAAAACAACTATGTCTGTTTCACTGACTATACTAAAATCCTTGACTGTGTAGATCACAACAAACTATCAAAAACTCTTAAAGAGATGGGAATAGCAGATCACCTTACCTGCCTCCTGAGAAACCTGTATGCAGGTCAAGAAGCAACTGTTAGAACCAGACATGGAACAATCAACTGGTTCAAAATTGAAAACGACTATGGCAAGGCTATATACTGTCACCGGCTTATTTAATTTATATGCAGAGTACATCATGAGAAATGCCAGCCTGGATAAATCACGAGCTGGTATGAAGACTGTTGGAAGAATTATCAAAAACTTCAGATATGCAGGTGATACCACCCTAATGGGAAAAGTGATAGAGAGCTAAAGAGCTTCTTGATAAGGGTGAAAGAGGAGAGTGAAAAAGCTGGCTTGAAACTCAATATTGAAAAATTGAAGGTCATGGCATCTAGTCCCATCACTTCATAGCAAACAGATGGGGTAAAAGTGGAAATAGTGACAGATTTGATTTCCTTAGGCTCCAAAATCATAGCATGTGGTGACTGCAGACATAAAATTAAAAAATGCTTGCTCCCTGGAAAAAGCTATGAAAAACCTAGACAGCATATTAAAAAGCAGAGATATCACTTTGCCAGCAAAGTTCCATACAGTCAAAGCTATAGTTTTTCCAGTAGTCATGTACGAATGTAAGAGTTGGACCATAAAGAAGGCTGAGCCCTGAAGAACTGATGGTTTCAAATTGTGGTGCTGGAGAAAAAGCTTGAGAGTTCCTTGGACAGCAAGGAGATCAAACCTGAAGAAAATCAATCCCGAATATTCACTGATTCTGAAGCTGAAGCTCCAATACTTTGGCCAGCTGATACAAAAAGCCAACTCATTGGAAAAGACCCTGATGCTAAGAAAAACTGAAGACAAGAGGAGGAGAGGGCAACAGAGGATGAAATGGTTAGGTAGCATCACCAACTCAATGGGCTTGAATCTGAACAAACTCCAGGAGACAGTGGAGGACAGAGGAGCTTGGCATGCTGCAATCTATGGGGCTGCAAAGAGTCGGACATGACTTAGTGACTGAATAACAACAGTTACCTCAAAGCCATTACATGCAGCACTTTTTACACTTGAAATTATTTATCTTAATTTTACCATGACAGTCTTTTTAGTGTGTATGTGCAGGCCATCTTACAGGGTTAATGTTCCTTGTTTCAGCACAAATTTTGGAAATTGCATTCATTAAAAAGTGTTTTTAAGGATAGGGCTAAATCTAATTCATATGGTATTCTTAAAAGGTCATTTCAAATTGTGACTATAATAAAAGCTCTAGAGAGTCTTCTGGTACATTTTCTGTCTAAAGCTGTGTGATAGTATATAAAATCACGTATCTCTAGGCATCAGTTCCCTTCTATTTTCTGTGAGGCAGCTGGAGAGGATGGTTAATGAGGATCACTTCCAGCATTGAGATTCTATAATTCTCAATATAAAGTTTTTGATAGCTTTTCTTGAGTTCAAAGATATATGTGGATCTTGGCTTAGATGAATCAATACTGCTCAAATGTTCACACCACCCAAAGCAATCTATAGACTCAATGCAATCCCTATCAAAATTCCAATGCCATCTTTCAAAGAAACAGCAAATAATCCTAAAATTTGTATAGAACCACAAAAATCCCAAATAACCAAAGTAATCTTGAAAAAGAACAAAACTGGAGGCATCATACTCTCTTACCTCAAACTCTATCACAAAGCTGTGATAATTAAAATAGTATGGTATTCGCATAAAAACAGACACATAAATCAATGGAACGAAATACAGAGCCCAGAAATAAACACACATATATATGGCCAGTTAATTTATGACAGAGGATCCAAAGATATATAATGAGGAAATAACAGCCTCTTCAATAGACAGTGCTGGGAAAACTGGGTACCACATAAAAAAGAAGGAAACATGATCACTATTTTATACCACACACAAAAATCAACTAAAAATGAATTACAGAGTTGGATGTAAGACCTGAAACCATAAAACTCCTAGAAGAAAATATCAGTAGTAGACGCTCTGACATAAGTTTGGTGATTATTTTTGAATCTAACACCAAAGGTAAAGCAACAATAGTAAAAATAAACAAATGAGACTATGTAAAACTAAAATGATTCTTCAAAGGAAAGGAAATTATCAACAAGTGGAAAGGCAACTATAAACAAATGGAAAGGCAACCAGCAGAAGGAAAAAAATATTTGCTGGTCATAAATCTGATACAGGGCTAAAATCTAAAATATATAAAGAATTCCAACAACTCAGTACCAAAAGGCAAACAATCCAATATAAAAAATGGTCAGAGAATATGAATATTTTCCCAAAGAAGGCATGCAGATGATCAACTGACACACAAAAAGATGTTCAATGTCACTAAGCATCAGGGAAATGCAAATCAAAATCACAGTGTCCTATCACCTCACACCTATTAGAATGCCTGTCATCAAAAACAAATAACAAATGTTGGTGTGGATGTGGGGAAAAAAAAACCCTTGTGCACTATTAAGGAAAATGTAAATTGGTAAACTGGTAAAGCTACTATGGAAGATAATGGTGGTTCCTCAAAAATTAAAACAGAACTGTCATATGATTCAGCAATTCCACTTCTGGGGTAGTTATTTGAAGGAAATGAAACTACTAATTCAAAGAGATACATGCATCCCCATGTTCACTGCAGTATTATTTACAATAGCCAAAATATGGAGACAACCTAAGTGTCTATCAGTGGATGAATGGAAAAAGAAATTAGAGAATATATAAACAAATATCAATCCTAAAGGAAACCAATCCTGAATATTCACTGGATGGATTGATGCTGAAGCTGAAGCTCCAGTATTCTGGTCACCTGATGTAAAGAACCAACTCATTGGAAAAGACCCTGATTCTGGGAAAGATTGAGGGCAAGAGGAGAAGGGGACGAAAGAGGATAAGATGATTGGATGGGACCACCTATCCAAATGTATTTATCACAGGGACCATCCAAATGTATTTTCCAAGAATGCTGGATGCCTGCATATGCATCTGTTGTTAGTGTATTAGAATACTATCAGAAAGTCAACTATTTATGACTTCCGAAAGACATTCTACCTACACAAACACTTAGGTGAGTTTATCTGAGTTACTTCACAAAGATAATGCAGCTCATTCTTTGGAAAATGCTAGAAAATAAAGGTTGATTTCCTGGTACTTCAAACCTAACATGCCCAGAAACTCATACTCTTCCCCTGTAAAGCAGTTCCTCCTCCCATATTCTTTATCGTGCACTAGCTTGGTTAACTGCCCAAGCCAAAAACCAAACATCATCCAGGCTTCTATACTTTCTCTCACCACTCACTGTCAAAAAACCAAAAACATAAACAAACGTGGATCTTGGGTTGTCCTAAAGGTAAAGACTACCTGGTATACCAGTAAAGATTACATTCTGAGTTGTACTATGGCTTACATCATTCTGTGGGTTGAATTGTGTCCCCTACAAAGACATTCAATTCCTAAGCTCAGGTACCTGTGAGTGTGATCTTATTTGGATACAACATCTTGGCAAATGTAATCAAATCAAAATGTAGTTACACTGGATTACAGTGGGCCTTAATCCAATTAACAGTGTCCCTGTAAGGGGAAAACTTAAGACTCAGAGACTCATGAAGAGAATGCCAAGTGAAGATGGAGACAGAGATTTGAGTGATGCAAAACAGGGAATGCCAAGGACTGTTAGCAACCACCAAAGCTAGGAAAAGACAAGGGAGCCTTGAAAGAGGGCATGGCCCTGCCAAACACACTAGTTTCAGATTTGTAGGCTCCAGAACTGTGGAAAAGTAACTTTCTGTTGTTTTAAGCCACCTAGTGTAGGGTACTTTGCTTTGGAAGCCCTAATAGAAAACTAATAAACATAAGATGATCAAGTAAAAAGTATGTGGCTTCATAAGTCAGATACGGTCACTGACGCTTTACATTAGATCCTTAGCCTTGAAGCTGTGCACTAAGACAAATGTTACCAGAAATAAGAAGCTACAGATGAGTGACCCAGAACTGAGTCTTGAGGGTAGTCACAGTGTGAAGCTTCCCAACATGAGAGTATTAGTATAGAGACAAAAAAAAAAGTCATTTCTTAGAAATGCTAGCACTACAAAATGTTAGCAAATTAAGAAGATAAGCAAATTCCTAGAGATATGTATAAACTATGCTTGTCTTCAGCATGAATTATAAAGCGTTTGCATCTGGGAAACAAAATGTCACTAATATCAATACTTCTATTACTGCCTTGACATCTCTACTCCACGAATTCTTCTTCTTATCACCATATAAATCACACTTTACACTTCTGTCTCTGTACAAGTATGCCAATAATTGTGCAATTAGGGGTAATATGGACCCTCATAATAAACTCAATAAGACATTTTTTTATAACCAGCAAAGTCGTTTGAGAATGCAGTGATTAAGATAAAAGTTGAAGTATCATCAGGTACTCAAAAAATCAGAGCTACTCTCCTAAGATTCTCAGAAATCAGCCTTTCTAAGAGGATATTTCCCTATTACCTTTATTAATTTCCTCAAGAGGTTTGAAAAAAAGGAGATGGGCTTCTTCTCTATACATTTGCCTCTCAAAAAAAAAAAAAAAAAAACCAATCCTAATGACCCATTAATTACAGAAAGAAGGACCAGAGTTATTTTTAAGGTTTCACATGACAAGTTAAAATGAAAGTGTTACACAAGTGAGAGCTTTGTGAAGACAGACTAGTTCTGCATGTTAATTGTGGTAGCAGTTACACAAATCTACCCATGATGAAATATCATAGAACTATGCATACATATTGTACAAATGTCAATCTCCTGGTTTTGAAATTTTACCATAATTATGTATGAGGTCAATATGGAGGAAACACAGAAATTCTCTGTACTATCTCTGTAACCTTCTGTAAATGTATAATTTCTTGAAATAAAAGTTTTTTAAAAAGAAACACATTCTGTGGCAAAAACTAGTATACATTAAGTGTTAAGTTTTAGCTACTACACTAAAATAATACAGTTTTATAGAACCCAGGTATCCCACATTATAGGCAGCTTCTTTACTAGCTGAGCCACCAGGGAAGCCCACTATGGCAGAAGAGTGCAAAGGAATATGCTCTTTTATATAAGATGGTCAGTTACTTCACAGAATCCATGGTGAATTATCATTTGTTGATGATTCACTGTCAGATTCATCACCCTGTCTATAATTTTATTTTGTCTTACATTAAAATCCATCACAGCTCTAAAGCACACTGCTTGACTAAAAGTAGGAAAGAGACTTAAAGAAGGGGAAGATGCCAAAAAAAAGTCATTGGCATTAAAAAAAGAATAATAAAGTGATAATGTACCCAGGAATGTAAAAATATTCCCATTTGATGAATGTCGCAAGTTCTCTTCCAAAAGAGCCTTATCTTGAAGGTATTAACAAAGTACCTTTTAAGTATGTTGGATAAAAAGAATTAATCAGTGTTCATGTAGATATGCATGTTTTCAAGATTTATGGTTCAGTTCAGTTCAGTCACTCAGTCATGTCCAACTCTTTGTGACCCCATGAACTGCAGCATGCCAGGTCTCCCTATCCATCACCAACATTTATGGTTTATGGTACTGGTTAATATTAACACTTGGACTTCCTTTGGTTGCTCAGATGGTAAAGAATCTGCCTGCAATGCAGGAGACCTGGGTTCGATCCCTGGGTCTCCTGGAGAAGATCTCCTGGAGAAGGAAATGGCAACCCACTCCGGTATCCTTGCCTGGGAAATCCCATGGACAGAGGAGCCTGGCGGGCTACAGTCCATGGTGTTGCAAAGAGTCAGGCACGACTGAGCGATTAACATACAATATTAATACTTAGGTTGTGATTTTCAACAGAATCTACCAACGTTCTATACAATTAGTTTTACCCTTTCATAAACATATGAGAAAGTCAGAAAGTATTTCTTACAATTTCTAAAAACAATAGATATATAATTGTTTGGGATCACATAAATAAGGAACAGCAGGGGAAAAAAAGAAAAGCTAAAATTCTTGAAACAATTCACACAATGCAAAAACTGCTTAGTACAGTTAAACTGAAGGTCCCCAATTTAAAAAGCTATACAGTTAACACATTGTTTTCACCCCATAAATAGTAACAATAAATTTCTGAGTCTCTACCACAACTCACTTTCACATTACCTGATAGTTATCACTGACAAACACATTCAGGGGTGACAGGACAAGTTGCAGCATGGTCTCCCTAAATCCTTTTTTCATCTCAAAACATAGTCTTTCCAAAAAAGCTGTAGGGCACTCAGGACCATCAGTAGTTCCATGCTAAAGTCAAGCAAATACCACAATCAGTATACAGAAAAATTGAAGACCAAGGAAGTATAGAAAAATAAAAATTACACTTATACAATTAAAAAATTTTGATTTTTTTCAAAAGGAAGAATGGTACTTACTGACAAAAATAACTATTCTGTATGCCAGAAAAAGACCTTAGGTTAACTAAGCACCAGAGCTGATTTCTCTCCTGTGCGACCCTAGGTACATAATATGGACCCAATATGCAGCACAATGCTCCAGGGGCCACTCTCTCCCCATCTGGCCTGACTCAATGGCCATGGGTTCTTTGGGCAATATAATCTCATTTTCAAGTCAGCCCCAACAGGCCCAAGGGTCATCTTTAGAGTAAACCAGGATACAATGGAGAATCCAAACCTGTGACACAATTCAACCTTCAGGGTCAAGCCTGAATCATGATTTTGAATAGTTCCACCAAAAGGTCCCAAACTGGTCCAGAGTCAGAGATAAAGACTAAGTGTAAAGTCCTACGATATCCATCAGGCTAACTGTAAATCTAGCAATTCAACAACATGGTAAAATATTCTAAAGTTATACAGAACAGCAAAGAAGGCGCTAAAGTGAAAGAAGAAAAATAGGAAAATTGTCAATGATCAAGTGATTATGAAGAAAATAATACACTAGCTTTATAAAATTAGAAGGATAAATATAGAATAGTTTTGAATCTGAATTATTTTATGTAAGTAAGTGCACACACTACATCACTTCCTATGTTAGGTGGATTTCATAATAGACTCAATTGTTTTGATATGCAAACACTTACAACAGGAAGACGTCCATGAACTTTGTACAAATTAACAAGTACAGTAATATCCCAAGGACGCAAGGTAAGTGGATGAATTGCCTTTGCTGAACTTTCATTTTCTTTTTTGTCATTTTCCATCCCAACAGCAGTCCATCCAGAACTGGATGATGTTGACAGGGACAGAACTGGACTTGAAATAACCTCTTCAAAATCCATGTACATGTCATCTTCCCCAAAGTAGTTTTCCTATAAATATTAAGAATAAGTTGGTATCAAAAGAGATGTGCAACAATAATGTTTCACCTTAGAGCCTGAAATTTGTAAACTAAGCATTTCCTTAGCCTATTTTAGAGTATTAGTCTATTTCCTAAAATGAAAACAAGACATCCAAAAAGCTTTCAAGTTCTAACTCTGATACTAAATAAAACATAAGTTAAAACTAAACAGAAAAAAAAGTAATAGAGACATTTAAGATAGGTAACAACTCCATGTCAGCATGACACTAAGGCAAAAACAAAAAACAGCTACGTGCTATATATTCTTAATAAATGGAAGAAGAGAGTTCACTGGATTATAAATTATTTTATAAAATGTGTCAAAACTTAAAAATGTTTAATTTGTTTCAGTAGATATTTCATACAAGTTCTGAATTAATATGATGATTGTAAGTACTAATATTTAGTGTAATAAATTTTTGACATGAATAAAAAGTTGTTATAAAATCTGTAATGCAGAGTCTGCATCAAAACATAATAAACTACTAACATAGGTAACATAGAATTTACAAAGAAATTTAAAGTAAAGGCATATCTTTCTCTCCCTATGCTCTTTGTTCTTATTTTTGTTTATTTAATTACTACTATGGAATTTTTTAGTTAAAACAACTGAGGTTCAATATACATGTGGTAATGAAGTCCCAATACTTCTCTAGTAGTATTCAAAACTGATATTGTATCAATACAACCACCTACACCTGATAACTAAATCGTTGCTTATATTTAAATTAAAATAAAATTCAGTCTCTTCAATTTTAGATCCTTTATAGATATTCACATGTAATGCCAAGAAAATAAGATACTGAGAGAAATATTTGTCGAATATTTTAGGCCACAAAATGGTCATGAGAGAAAAAAATCTGTGTTTGTGTGTGTTTCCTCCCTTTGAATCTGAAGAATTACTCCTTTATTCCTTCGAGAATCTCTAAAACCTTAGGGAAAGAAAAGGCAAAAAGAAACCATAGGTTTCCGAAAGTATTAAACACATTTTCCCTTGCATCTTTTACCTTAAATTGCATCATCTGATGCTCTACAACAGAATATAGGAAATCAAATATTGAGACTTTAAAAAATTTCAAAATTTATTCAGCTAGCACTTCTTTTAGAGAGCCTTTGTTAATCAACCTTGAGTGTCCATCCCAGGCCAACCCTGATCATCCTAGACCTTTTCCAGAATTAAATTTTCCTATTACTGTACATTCGGAGAAGGCAATGGCAAGCCACTCCAGTACTCTTGCCTAGAAAATCTCATGGATGGAGGAGCCTGGTAGGCTGCAGTCCGTGGGGTCGCTAGGGGTCGGACACGACTGAGCGACTTTACTTTCACTTTTCACTTTCACACATTGGAGAAGGAAATGGCAACCCACTCCAGTGTTCTTGCCTGGAGAATCCCAGGGACGGGGGAGCCTGGTGGGCTTCCGTCTATGGGGTCACACAGAGTCGGACATGACTGAAGTGACTTAGCAGCATTACTGTACATTAAAGGATTCCTTGTTAGTTAAGCCTTCAATATCCAAACCTCTGCAATTGTGAAACTACAAAAGGAAGCAAATAAGTAAGCACTGATTAAGTCAGATTCACACAAACACCCATGCCACAACTAACTCTACTGCTCATGACTGGTAAAATTTGGTCAATTTGTCTCTCTTTGATTATCAAGTATAGCAGATATCCAAGAGTACAATGAAAATCTAAAGCAAAGTGAATTTGAAAAATCCTGGAAAAATGAAAAATTTCATGAAGTAGCTGAATGTGATTCTTAAAATAGTTTCCCTCCATAAACATGCTACAGACAACAACCCTAAAGTACTGTTTTACTATACAATCATATTATAACATTTCACAGGAAAATTATCAAAATGAATCAACACTTGATTTGGTCTTTGCTCAAAGAAGCAGTGCATATTTCTTCAGAGCCTAAATTTGTCCTACGCTGAAATGAATTCATTTTCACATATTTGCTTCAATTTTCAAGATAGAGCTCCAAATAACTCTTTGCTTACTATTTACCATGAAGTAAAATTTCTGGTTTTTAATGAACTCACTTGAAGTAGCCTTTTCCTGGTACAGATATCCTCAGATAACAAAGTTCTTTTATACTTCTGCTGCCACATTAATTACAATGTATTAAAATGGTCCATGTACATATCTATCCTGTATAATTCTCTAGCCTATCTTCTTAGCAACAGATGCTATATCATTTTTCTTAGCACAAAATTCCTAGAATACACTAACTTCTCAAAAAAATGCTAAACTGACGAGTTTTTAACACGATTTTTAACAAATAATTTTATAATTGAGCCTAACACCACAAGTTCAGTCAATGCATAATATATCCTAAATGCTTTAAATCATAAAACTGGCCATTTCAAATGGTCTCAGTATCAATTAGATGGTTAACTGCTTTTCCTACATTTAAAAATATGGACTTTCTTTTAAAAATCTTACCTTAATACACAGAAAGGCATTTAACAGAGGTCCATAGAGAGTTATCTGAGAATCTGGAGAAAGTTCCATTTCTACATGAAGTTTATCTGGTGGAAGTTCTGAGGGATCAATAGGAGGACGTGAAGAAGTAGAGGGAGAAGAAACAACTCTGTCTGTTTTCTGAGATGGCCTTAACACAGATAGCATTGTTTCTTCCATTTCCGACACTGGAATAAATTGAGGGGAAAAAAAGAATAATGTTTGAGTGGAAAGGAGGAAAAGGATCTCTTAAAAGTTCTTCAAGGAACTACTCACTAAAAAATTCTGTTTTGTAAACATGAAAGCAACTAACACTAATAAAATGTCTCCAGTATATAATGAAAACAAAACTAAAAGACTAATAATTAGAAATGCAATAAAGAATAGACTTCATTGAAATACATATAAAAATACACAAATCCAGAAAGAGCTCCAAATAAGTCTTTGCTTATTATTATTACTATTATAAAGAATCAATAAAAAGTTTTCATTAACAAAGGCAATATTCTTGTCAAGTTCTGGCAATATACAGTAAAGCTGGGTCAGAACTAGGCTCTAACTATACTTGGACATTAAACTATAAAGTTATTTTCACATAAACAGCTATACAAATGCACTGTGGCATTATCAAGATCTATATATAAGAAAGTTCCAAAAACTATTCTTTAATACTTAACTCACTGGAAAAATACAAAGAAAATATTTTCACTAGACTCTAATTCCACTTTGAACCCAAATAAAGCCGCACTTAAGCCTCAGGGAAACTATAAATAATATGACAGCTGTCAAAATGCATTAAAGAAACTAACATTTTACAAAATCAAGCACTCTAAATCTATAGATGTACATATACCTGATTTCATACTCCAGCTCTGCCCACCAGACCTTGAGAAAATTATTCCTTTCTCTGAGCATATTTCCTCAACTCTACAATGACAATTATATTATAATATCTATTTCACAGAGTTGCTTTAAGGATTAAATGAGATAAAGGAAACCAAGGAACAGCTTGGCCTAGTAATTGATAGCAAATGCCCAAAGAAAGTTATACCAAAAATCTTAGAAGACCTGAAATGCATAATTATGTCAAAAGAATAGATGCATTTCCAAAAAGTTTTAATTTCTTCTTTGAATCCTTGATGTTTATAAGTTTTGATATTTTAAGATACTGATTATACAGAAATACTTACATGACTGTTTCAGCTGTTCATCTGCTTTTTGTGGATAAATTGGATGCCATGTATAATCAATTGTAAGCATGACACTTGGGACAGTCCAGCATTCAACCCAACCAGCCCTTTGAAGAGTAAAAAATAATTTCTAGTCAGGTACTTCTTCCTTTAATTATATTTAGACACCAGTTACATATAAACAAATTTTACTATTATTCTCTGAAAGGACTGAAAGCATAATTTCTCCACATTAACACAAAATACTTAAATCGCTAATATTAAATACTTACTTTTCTTGAGTAATGTTCCGCCATTTTGGTTTAACTGTTTTCTGGCCACTTTGACATTCAGCAGGAATACCAGTATCATGAGTCATTTTATTGGGGTGGCAATTCTTTACCAGCATAAATAATGAGTATTTACTAGGGTGGCAATCTGGTAGAAACAAATGAAGGTCAACATCTTCACCCTAAAAAACAATTTATAATAACCCAAAGTAATAAAACAGGTACAGAAGTTTGTTAGAATACTATTTATAAGCAAGTCTATCTATAATACGCTTGAGAATAAATTCAATAAAAAATAAATCTGAAATTTACACTGAATAGTCAGGTAAGTAATTAGAATAAGATTTTACATTATCTGAAATTCTGCTTAGAAAGTCAAGAAAAAAATTAGGGAAACAAACTGCAAAATTTTTAGAGAACAGTAAGAAGGTTTCCTTGGATATTTCACATATAATTCAGTTGAAAAAACAAAAACTAAAATTATCTAATATAAGCTCAGATGGAATACGTTCAGTATTTTCATTACTTTTAAAAATATGATTGTCTATATTCAGGCTTGGTTCCTCAACTGGCTTTTAAGAATTATATCAAAGGATCTTCACTGAGTTTCACTTTTTCCCCTTACAGGTGCCCTAATCTTAACAGGCACCACAGTAAGCTTTACTGCCTGGGTCCAAATTTCAACTTAGCCACTCACTAGCTGACAAGTTACATAAACTTGCCTCCTCAGTTTCCTATTCCACAAATGTACATAACAACTACTTTAAGAAGGTTGTTCTGAGAATTAAATGAGTTACTATACATAAAGCAATTGGAATAGTACCTAGCACTAAGAAGATGTTAAAAAGTGCTGGCTGCTCATACTATTGTTTTTATTTTTTACCACCATAACCTCCATCAATACTACAACTACTATTGGTTGTATATACCTTAAAATTAGATGTACCATGAATTTTGAACTCCTAAGAGCTGGCTTTTGGATAAAAGGAATAAGGGTCCTTGCGTTTATTCCCTGAATTCAAGGGTACAATTAGAAATGAAATACTGATGATCTTTGAATAATACAGGTGTGAATGCACAAGTCCACTTACACGTGGATTTTTTTTCAGTGGTAAATACTACATTACTATATGATCTGCAGTTGGTTGAATCTGCAGATCCTGAACCTTGGATACAGAGGAACCAAGGATATAGAGGATCTAAGGAGAACCAACTCTAAGTTGCACATGAAGTTTTTGATGTCAGGGAGAGTCAGCACCCCAATCCTCAGACTGTTCAAGGGTCAACTGCACAAAAAATGTAAAATCTACCTCACAGACTCAGTAAAACATTAGAGCTACAATAAATTCTTAAGAGAAAATAAAGATTAGTCACAGAGGTTAGAAATGAGCCCTAACAAAATAATTGACTCAAGGAATTTTTTTTCATCAGCCAACTCTTTTAACTGAAGTTGCATAGTTACATACAATATTATTCAATATACTTATTTTAGTTGCATAACACAGTGATTCAATGTTTTTATGGATTACACATTATACAAAGTTCTGACAAGATATTGATTATATTCCCTGTGCTCTACATTATATCTCTGTGACCTATTTATTTTATAACTGGTAATTTATACCTTTTAATCTCCTTCACCTATTTCACCCCCTCCCTTCTAGTAACCACTAGTTTGTTTTTTGTATATGAGAGTCTATTTCTGTTTTATTTATTCATTTTGTTCTTTAGATTCCAAATATAAGTGAAAACATACAGTATTTGTCTTTCTCTGTCTGACTTATTTCACTAAGCATAATACCTATTCTAGGTCATCTGTCACAAATGGCAAGATCTCATTCTTTTTTAAGGCTGAATAATACTTCAATGCGTATATATACCACATTTTCTTCATCCACATTCATTCATCTGTCAATGGGCACTAAGGCTGCTTCCATATCCTGGTTACTGTAAATAATGCTGCCATGAATACTGGAGTACACATATGTTTTCAAATTACTGTCCAACTTCTTAGGGGAACGTAGGAAATTTATAGGAATGGCAGAATATTGCAATTAACTACCAAAAAAAAAAAAAAAACAGGAGCAATTCTGTGACACTAAAGTTAGTGAACAGAGGAAGAAAGCCAAAATACTGCAGGCTGGCAACAGAATGGGCAGGAGAGACTAAAGATAACCACCAGGAAATCAAACCTATTAATAAACCTTGTGGAACAAACAATGCATCCAATTATACGTACTTTTAAAGAGAACTTGGTATTACATGTAGCTGGAACAAAGTCCGTAAAAGGCAAAGAAAAATCAATGTTTAATGTTTCCCCACAGGCTGCCAGGTACACTGCAAAAAAAGAGAAAAAGAAATTTAATTTTAAAAAAAATTAAATAAAAACTGCCTTAAATACATACCTAAATAAAATTAAACTTAACTGATTAGTTCGGTATGAATTCTGAAATAGTTCTCTGAGAGTCTCACAAGACAATGCAAAAAAGGTCAATTCTAGTATCTATTAAAACTACAAAATCAACACCGATTTTCTTTATTTGTCTTAATGAACAGAATTTAACCTAGTTTTTTAAAAGCACCTACCATTTTCCTGTTGTTTAGTGGAACAGTCAATCCAGTTGTGCTGATTAGCTGCCCAAATCATTTCAAATTGATGAAACATGATTTTAAAATTCCATGTATAGGGAACAAATGAAAAAATGTCTGGTGCACTATCACTTGACCAGTCTTGAATTAAATCTAAAATTATTGGGGTAGAAGACAAAATGTACAATTAATTGAAATTAAGAAAACAAAATAAAAATATTCTAACATCAAAAATGATGTTTTAAATTGTAACTAAAAAGAATTTTTATACAAAAATATTAAAAGGTGATTAAGATGGAGCTAAATTAAGATTGCAGGAGAATCACCAACAACCTCATATATGCAGATAATACCTCTTTAATGACAGAAAGTGAAGAGGAACTAAACAGCCTCTTGATGAAGGTGAGAGAGGAGAGTGAAAAAGCTGGCTCAAAAACTCAACATTCAAAAAACTAAGATCATGGCGAACAGATGGGGAAAATGTGGAAACAGTTTCAGATTTCATTTTCTTGGGCTCCAAAATCAATGCAGATGGTGACTGCAGCCATTAAACTAAAAAACACTTGCTCCTTTGAAGAATAGCTCTGACAAACGTAGACAGTGTATTATAAAGCAGAGACATTAATTTGCTGACAAAGGTCAGTATAGTCAAAGCTATGGTTTTTCCAGTAGTCATGTACAGATGTGAGAGTTGAACCATAAAGAAGGCTGAGTGCCAAAGAATTGACACTTTTGAACTGTGGTGTTGGAGAAGACTCTTGAGAGTCCCCTGGACAGCAAGGAGATCAAGCCAGTCAATCCTAAAGGAAATTCATCCTGAATATTCATTGGAAGGTTTAATGCTGAAACTGAAGCTCCAATACTTTGACAACTTGATGCGAAGAGCTGACTCATTGGAAAAGACCCTGATGCTGGGAAAGACTGAGGGCAAGAGGAGGAGGAGGCGACAGAGAATGAGATGGCTGGATGGCATCACCGACTCGATGGACATGAGTTTGAGTGAACTGCGGGAGCTGGTGATGGACAGGGAGACCTGACGTGCTGTGATTCATGGGGTCTCAAAGAGTCAGTCACGACTGAGCGACCGAACTGAACAAAGAATTTAATGATAGTTCATTAAATAGATCTGCAAAGATTTATTTAACCATTTACTGTACTTGGATATTTAGTCTTTCTTCAAACTTTTGTTGTAGATAATGTTATTGCATATATTTCCATACAAGATATTCTACATATTCAGAATTATTTTGTCAGGATAGGTTTCAAAAGTAGATTTGCTACGTCAAAGTTTATGAATTTTTTTAAGGCTATTATAAATCACAAGGACTCCCCAGCTGGCTCAGTGGTATAGAATCTACCTGCCAATGCAGAAGATTCAGGAGACACAGGTTCGATTCCTGGGTCAGGAAGATCCCCTAGAGAAGGAAATGTCAACCCACTCCCGCATTCTTTCCTGGGAAATCCTGTGGACAGAGGCGCCTGGAGAGCTACAGTCCACAGGGTCGCAAACAGTTGAACACGACTAAGTGCCTAAGCAACAATAAATCACAAACTGCTTTCCAAAAGTAGTAGATCAATTTATGTTATTAAAAATGTATGGTCAACTATTTCACTGTACCTGTTCCTGCATTATATTTCTTTCAACCTCTCTATTTTTATGTTTTTGATGGCAGCTGGGGTGCTGCAGCTTGATAACTGAAAAATGATATCTGTTTAACTGAATTTTTTAATTACAAGTAGGGCTGAACATTTTTTCATGCAACTTTATTCACAAAACAAATATCTACAGAATGTCTACTGTGTGCACACTCTGTTCTAGACCCTGGGAATACAATGTGAGCAAAACAAAGTCTTGGCCTTAGAATTACAGTCAATCAGCTTTATTGACTGCTGATTTACTGTACTGCTGCTTCAGATGGTTTAATTGTTGCTCTTCAAAATTGTGTTCATATACTTTGTCTGCATATCCTTTCATACTTAAATATTTTTTTAATCCCAACAGGCAAAAGCTCTTTATACTATATAAAGATGTTAGCCCTATTCTATCACAGTTCTTTTCCTTCTGGCATTCACATCATTTGCATGCATTGTATACTCACAGGAATCACATTCTTCAATAAATCATATCCTCCTAAAGGGGTCAAGCTCATCTGTGTACAGTCATTACATAATACAGTGCTACAAAATCAGAACTTGTTGTATTTGATAGAAAGAAGCAAGTACCATTGTTATAACACAAACTCTTGACAACCAGATAGTCCTGGGTTTATATTCTGGCTTATCATTTTACTAGTTATATAATATTGAACAAATGACTAAAATTCTATTGGTCTTCTCTCTTACAAAATGGGGAAAACTGCACAGACTTATTGTGCGAATTTAGGGGATAATAAGTGAACTTTTAGCACAGAAAATGTTACAACACAGCACATGAATGGTTCAGTTCAGTCGCTCAGTCGTGTCCGACTCTCTGCGACCCCATGAATCACAGCACACCAGGCCTCGCTGTCCATCACCAAACCCTGGAGTTCACTCAAACTCATGTCCATCGAGTCGGTGATGCCATCCAGCCATCTCATTCTCTGTCGTCCCCTTCTCCTCCCGCCCCCAATCCCTCCCAGCATCAGAGTCTTTTCCAGTGAGTCAACTCATCGCATGAGGTGACCAAAGTATTGGAGTTTCAGCTTTAGCATCAGTCCTTCCAATGAACACCCAGGATTGATCTCCTTTAGAAGGGACTGGTTGGATCTCCCTGCAGTCCAAGGGACTCTCAAGAGTCTTCTCCAGCACCACAGTTCAAAAGCATCAATTCTTCGGCGATCAGCTTTCCTCACAGTCCAATTCTCACATCCATACATGACCACGGGAAAAACCATAGCCTTGACTAGACGGACCTTGGTTGGCAAAGTAATGTCTCTGCTTTGTAATATACTATCTAGGTTGGTCATAACTTTCCTTCCAAGGAGTAAGCGTCTTTTAATTTCATGGCTGCAATCAGCATCCGCAGTGATTTTGGAGCCCAAAAAAATAAAGTCTGACACTGTTTCCACTGTTTCCCCATCTATTTCCCATGAAGTGATGGGACCAGATGCCATGATCTTTGTTTTCTGAATGTTGAGTTTCAAGCCAACCTTTTACTCTCCTCTTTCACTTTCATCAAGAGGCTTTTGAGTTCCTCTTCACTTTCTGCCATAAGGCTGGTGTCACCTGCATATCTGAGGTTATTGATATTTCTCCCAGCAATCTTGATTCCAGCTCGTGCTTCTTCCAGCCCAGCATTCCTCATGATGTACTCTGCATATAAGTTAAATAAGCAGGGTGACAATACACAACCTTGACGTACTCTTTTCCTATGTGGAACCAGTCTGTTGTTCCATGTACAGATTTAAGGGACTAGATCTGATAGATAGAGTGCCTGATGAACTCTGGACGGAGGTTCGTGACACTGTACAGGAGACAGGGACCAAGACCATCCCCACGGAAAAGAAATCCAAAAAAGCAAAATGGCTGTCTGAGGAGGCCTTACAAATAGCTGTGAAAAGAAGAGAAGCAAAAAGCAAAGGAAAAAAGGAAAGATATAAGCATCTGAATGCAGAGTTCCAAAGAATAGCAAGGAGAGATAAGAAAATCTTCCTCAGTGATCAATGCAAAGAAATAGAGGAAAACAACAGAATAGGAAAAACAAGAGATCTCTTCAAGAAAATTACAGATTCCAAGAGAACTTTTCATGCAAAGATGGGCTCGATAAAGGACAGAAATGGTATGGACCTAACAGAAGCAGAAGATATTAAGAAGAGGTGGCAAGAATACACAGAAGAACTGTACAAAAAAAAATCTTCACATGAATGGTAGCACTTATTAAAGATATCCTAAGAAAAATAATAGGCAAAAATAATTACATATTTAAAGTCATTTTCCTTGAATTTTAGAGGATCTCTTTAAAGGAGAAATATTAGATTCAGTAAAGAAATCAGAAGTCAAATATCATATGAACTCATTTTAAAAATAACTGCAATGTACAGAAACTTGTACACATATATTAAATCCTCTCTTGGGAAAATGACAAAATAATTTAATATCAAGGTTCAATGAAAATTGATATTAATAAGATGCAGAGTTTTACTATATCAGCAATAAAAGGCATATGTCCAATTAACCTATTCTGAAACTAGAGAAAGGAAAATTCCACTTAATTTTACTTTATTTTAAATACATTTTTATTTCTTTTATAGCAAGCAATCCCAGTAGTTCATCATATCTTACAGTATCTATGCTTACTTCTAAAACTTTATTTCTACATACCATCGTACCTAAGTATCCTGACTGCATCACCACTAGCTTTAATACAATGGTCAGCACTCAGGAGGTACCCAAACGTCATCTCTGGGATTAACCAATACACAATACAAAATTTATCACACATCAAGTTGTTTTTCCTCATGTTTTCCCCTCATAAACATGCTTGGTTCTGCACTTTTACTCAAATTATTCATCCCTTCTAAAATAAACACACTCTTTGGTAATCTCTTTGTTAAGGAAAATGCTAACCATCTTTAACAATAGCATGATCATAGAGAGAACAAGGGTCTACAGTCAAAAAATTGTTCTTAAATGTCTCTCCCACTTACTGGCTTCGTGAGTCTGCCCAAGTTGTTGAATGTTTCTTCAACCTCCTTACCGTTAACTCAGGGATAACAGTAACAGCTGTCTCTTTTCAGAGTTGTGAAGGTCATACAAATGAATATGCTTTGGAATGTTTTATGAAAACACTATGCAAATTTTCATTAATGTTACTGAGTTCATTTACAAAGATCATTTCAGATCTTAATGCCCTTCCATACTTTCCCTAATTGCCTTCAGATCATGATGATTTCCTCTGTATTCACATCTTATATGTACTTGTTAGGGTCACAATTCATGCTTGTGTGATATACTTGAGATTGATAAAGAAATGCACATAAGCATTTCTTATGCTTAGCTGCACGCCTGTATTAAATGTGCTTAGTTGCTCAGTCACGTCTGACTCTTTGCAACCCTTTGGATTGTAGCTTGCCAGGCTCTTCTGTCCATGGGATTTTTCAGGCAAGAATACTGGAGTGGGTTGCCATTTCCTTCTCCAGGGGACCTTCCCGACCCAGGGATCGAACCTGCGTCTCCTGTCTCCTCTGCACTGCAGATGGATTCTTTAATTGCTGAGCCATCAGGGAAATCTAGACCACATCAGTTGGAGGTTAAATAGCAAGGGAGAGTTCTAGGGTGGACCTTGGACCACTGGAATGGTTTGATGTTAAACCATAAGGGCAGTGAAGCTGCTGTAGGAGGGTGAGAGGTGAAAATACAGGACAAGGTTAGATGTTAGACTGCAGGTCAAGGGCATGATCACAGTGGAAAGTTCCGAGGTTAGACCACACCAGAAGGGCTTGAGGTTAGACTACAGCAGAAAGCTGGAGAGTGGCTAGAGGTGAGACCCTAGATAGAGTGAAGCGGGTCACCCATGTAGAAGAGGGGGTGTCTGCAGGGGGAGGGCTGTGGTCAGGGGAGCAGTGGGAGGGTGCAAATACGTCATGGGGATGGATCCAGGCTGGGCTATAGGGAAGGGGCAGAGTCAGACAGTGAGAGGAAGGAAAGACATAAGTGTGGAGAACTGAGGGAGGCCAGGGAGATGGGGTGACAGATGCCGTAGAAGTCCCCTTTGCCCCTGGCTTTGAGCCTCCAGCCTGCCTTCTCCATGACCAACAGGAAACACACACTGCCCTCCATGCCCAGGAGGGGGCCTGCAGCCAAGACTCCCTTGCCTGAAGGTAAGCTTAGGCTCCAGAGCTCCCTCTGCCGATACCCTCCTAATTTTCCGCAGGTTGAGATCATGCTTTATATTTGTTTTGAATCATTATTCATAAGAGACTCTCAGCTTATAGTGGTTGAATTTATTTACTTGATGCTACTACTTAAAAGGCTGAAATATAATTGCTAGTGAAATAAACACAAATTCAAACAATCTACTAATCTAAGGAAACCAAAGTAATTTTATAGTTATTAGTCAATTTCTATTTTAACGTCTTACAAGTTTTTCAAGTATCTTATCTACAATTTCAATATATTCTGCAGTACAGTTTCCCCACCAGCTTAGACAACATCTTTACTGATAAATATTAAAAATTATGGTAACATTTTACAATATTATATTGGTTGGTTTTGCCATACCTTGACATGAATCCACCCCGGGTGTATATGAGTTCCCCCTTCTGAACCCCCCTCCCACCTCCCTCCCCTCCTTATCCTCCCTCTGGGTCATCCCCACATACCGGCACCGAGCATCCTGTATCATGCATTGACCCTGAACTGGCGATTCGTTTCACATATGATAATATACATGTTTCAATGCCATTCTCCCAAATCATCCCACCCTCACCCTCTCCCACAGAGTCCCAAAGACTGTTCTATTAAAAAAAATATATATATGGTAACAAAGTATTTTCACTAGGAATCTCAAAAACTATTTTCGATATGTATTTCTCTTTAAACCAAAACGTGCTTTTATTACCAGCTGGTTTTACCAAATAAATTTACCAGAAAAAGGAAGCTTTTTGATGCTTGATGCTTAATTATTGATAAGTCAAGCATACTAAAAATCAGTAAATATACAGAATGTTTGAAAAATTCAGCTAAACATGAACTAACAGGCAATTTGTTAACTACATTTGTTTCAAATATACATGGAATTTTTTTCAATGGTAACGGACCAAACTGTAAAACACGTCTCAACAAATATTGGGAATTGAAAAAAAAGTTGTGAAGTTGGTAATCTAAATGTTAGTCTGGGAAAAAAACTCATTTACAACTTACTTTATAATTAAGTTGTTAGGCCAGCAAAAGTCACTCAGTGTGTCTGACTCTTTGCAACCCCTCGGACTGTATATAGTCCATGGAATTCTCCAGGCCAGAATACTGAGGTAGATAGCCATTCTCTTCTCTGGGAATCTTCCAAACCCAGGGATTGAACCCAGGTCTCCCACGTTGAAGGTGGATATTTTACCAGCTGAGTCACCAAAGAAGCCCAAGAATACAGGAGTGGGTAGGCTATCCCCTCTCCAGCGAGATCTTCCCACCCAGGAATAAAACTGGGGTCTCCTGCGTTGCAGATGGATACTTTACCAGTTGAGCTACCAGAAAAGCTACACCCTATAAAATATCCATCAAGTGGTACTGGGATTGTAATACTATTATAATGTCGTGTTCTTCTCTTACAGTAAATGTAAGTCAATTTCACTATCGCCAGTAAAGACTTTACTTCTGTCTTTGTTTTGTATCTTTCATTCCTGAGGTGGCTCTATATTGTTTTTATCATGAAGTGATCTTTGTCTCACATTGAAATCGCTTATGAACAATATTAGCTCACTAATAACTAATGTGAGAATGGTTCTTGAGACATACAAATAGATAATTTATTTTCTGCAAAAATCTGTCAATAAAGAAATGTAAAACTGAGAAAAGAGAAAAGCAATTCAAACACTATGACCAAGTATGTTTTCTCTAAGATTAGACTAATATTACTCTGACAGTATCTTTTTTAAAGAATAAAAAAGTTTTTAAAGGACTCTAGAAAGGACTCTAGAAAGATTTCTTGGAGAAAGAAATGGCAACCCATTCCACTGTTCTTGCCTGGAGAATCCCAGGGACAGGGGTGCCTGGTGGGCTTCCATCTGTGGGGTCGCACAGAGTCGGACACGACTGAAGAGACTTAGCAGCAGCAGAAGAAAGATTTCTATGGGTTTCCTAGGTGGTGCAGTGGCAAATAATCCTCCTGCCAATGCAGGGGATGCAGGTTCGATCCCTGGGTTGGAAAGATCCCCTGGAGAGGAAATGGCAACCCACTCCAGTGTTCTTGCCTGGAAAATCCCATCAACAGAGTTGCCTGGTGGGTTACTAGTCCATGGGGTCGCAAAGAGTAAGACACTACTGAGCATGCACACAGCAGCAGAAAGATTTCAGAAGTAATATATCTAAATATTACTGTTGTTAAATCTGGGAAATGAGAACTTAAGCTTTGTACCTTTCTACATTTTAAAAATTTCTCCAAGTCAATTTTAGAAAAAAATAACTCAAAAAGTGAATTTCAACAGGTAGAAGGATCAAGGTTAGAGAAAGAAAATGATTTAAGAAAAACACAATTATAATTTAAGAAATGAGTACCTGTTTAATAAAATATTCAGTCTAAATGTAAGCACTACTACAAAATAAACTTTAAATCTTGAGAAATTTATACTTCTATCTAAGAGTTGGACTGTGAAGAAGGCTGACCGCCGAAGAATCGATGCTTTTGAACTGTGGTGTTGGAGAAGACTCTTGAGAGTCCCTTATACTGCAAGGAGATCCAACCAGTCCATTCTGGAGGAGATCAATCCTGGATGTTCATTGGAGGGACTGATGCTAAAGCTGAAACTGCAATACTTTGGCCACCTCATGCGACGAGTTGACTCACTGGAAAAGACTCTGATGCTGGGAAAGGTTGGGGGCGGGAGGAGAAGGGGACGACGGAGAATGAGATGGCTGGATGGCATCACGGACTCTGTGGACATGAGTTTGAGTGAACTCCGGGAGTTGGTGATGGACAGGGAGGCCTGGCGTGCTGTGATTCATGGGGTCGCGGAGAGTCGGACACGACTGAGCGACTGAACTGAACTGAACTGAACTGAACTATTCTTAGCATTACTAAAGTCTGAGATTGTGAAATCTGGAGGAAACACAATGTAAAGTATAACATGCTTGCAAATGTTGGGTTTTTTCTTTAAGTTTAAATAAATTAAATAATTTTTAATCTAAAAAATCTAAAAAAAAAGAAACTGGAATCTACTTTAAAGATAAGCAAAGTTAGAAATGACAAAATATTAAGTGAGAAGGAAAAGAAGTTATTTATATAAAAACAGATTCTTGACCAGACTATTGGGTTGGAATCCTAACCTGACCTAGTCAACCTAAACCTGGACAAAGTGCTTAACCACTCTGTAACTGACTACCCTCTTCTGTAAAATAATGATAATAAAATTGACCTCAGAGAGTTATTATAGGGGTTTAATGATTTAATATGTAAAACTGCTTAAAACAGAGACAGACACTAATACACACTAAGTTTTAGATTTTTTTTTTCCATAAACCTGAATTAATATTCACTGTCCAGCTTCACTGACAAAAGTTTAGCTTTCTGGGACTCTGTCAAAGTTTCTACTACTGAGACCTTGAAACCTGAATCCTGGAGAAGAATCATGTTCAGTTCAGTTCAGTCGCTCAGTCGTGTCCGACTCTTAGCGACCCCATGAACCACAGCACGCCAGGCCTCCCTGTCCATCACCAACTCCCGGAGTTCACTCAAACTCATGTCCATCGAGTCGGTGATGCCATCCAGCCACCTCATTCTCTGTCGTCCCCATCTCCTCCTACCCTCAATCGCTCCCAGCATCAGAGTCTTTTTCAGTGAGTCAACTCGTCGCATGAGGTGGCCAAAGTATTGCAGTTTCAGCTTTAGCATAAGTCCTTCCAATGAACACCCGGGATTGATTTCCTCTAGAATGGACTGGTTGGATCTCCTTGCAGTCCAAGGGACTCTCAAGAGTCTTCTCCAGCACCACAGTTCAAAAGCATCAAATCTTCGGCGATCAGCTTTCTTCACAGTCCAACTCTCACATCCATACATGACCACGGGAAAAACCATAGCCTTGACTAGACGGACCTTGGTTGGCAAAGTAATGTCTCTGCTTTTTAATATGCTATCTAGGCTGGTCATAAGAATCATGTAACTAGTCTCTATTTCATAGATAAAGAACTGAAACGTAAGCTAATTAAACAATTTGGCCCACATCATATTGCTAGTAAATAATGTCATGACAGGACTACCTATGCGTATCTTAATCACTGCTATACCCACAAATAAACAACTGGTGAGTGGACAAATAAATGCACAAATGTAGCAATCAAACAAATATCAGAAACTCTGGGGTAGCCACTGATCTTGGAAAAGCAGACTGATTCTGTTTGGTTAAACTTCTTACAGAAAGGCTAAAAAGATGCTTATTTTTATGTAATAATTTAAATTACTATAGTGATTAAACATTTATGTTACTCAGAGACTAAGACTACACATTCCCATAATCATAAAATGTAATAAGTAGCTATCATAACATGCTGCAAGAAATAAAAGAATTTTTCCAACTAACGATAGTATCAATTCAATTACACACATCAACAGAAATGAATACAAAAACATATTTGACTATGTGAATATATTGTCTGTGGATTACAATAATTAAAACAAAATAATAAATCCACTATGATGCCTAATTCATAAAGAGGAAAAAACCAATTCATTTCCCCATCTAACCCCCTCATTAGAGTGACACAAAAATGAATTCTTGCACTTCCTTCCAAGGTCAATTTTGGGTTCACATTTTCCTTCTATGGGTTAAAGGACAGCACAGAACATATATATATAAATTTTTCCTCTAATAATCTCGGCCCCAAAAGAAGTATAAAAGTAAAAAAGTATGAATTGTGCCATTAAGTCCCCATGTTGAATCTAAAAGCAAAACTTAATTAATATAAACAAATTCACTCTGATAAATCTCACTGTATTTTTACTTATTAGAAAATTACCTGTGAAGAAATTCTTCTGTGCAAAGATGAAGTGGTAGGTGGCTTTATAAACCTCTAATTCACACTGCCATGTCTGTGGCATGTTCCATATTCGGGGGTAGCTGGCATTGATGTGAAACTGCAAACCAAATGTTAAGCAAAATGTTAGACGTTAAAACGTGACATTTGTGAACAGCATTAGAAATGAACTCACACAATCTGTTAATTAAAACTTATTTTCCTACTGAGTTGAACAGAGGGTCCTATACAGATTTTCAAATTGCTGTGGCTAAAGGATGTGAGAGTTGGATTGTGAAGAAGGTTGATCGCCGAAGAATTGATGCTTTTGAACTGTGGTGCTGGAGAAGACTCTTGAGAGTCCCTTGGACTGCAAGGAGATCCAACCAGTCCATTCTAAAGGAGATCAGTCCTGGTGTTCATTGGAAGGACTGATGCTAAAGTCCAATACTTTGGCCACCTCATGTGACGAGTTGACTCACTGGAAAAGACTCTGATGCTGGAAGGATTGGGGGCGGGAGGAGAAGGGGACGACAGAGAATGAGATGGCTGGATGGCATCACTGACTCGATGGACATGAGTTTGAGTGAATTCCGGGAGTTGGTCATGGACGGGGAGGCCTGGCGTGTTGTGATTCATGGGGTCGCAAAGAGTCGGACACGACTGAGTGACTGAACTGAACTGAAAGGTCAGTATCCATGGTTATAGCCAGCTCATGAAATACTAGGCCACGATGTGGCCAAAAAAGTTTAAGAACAAATCAGGCTACAGTTTTGATACTGTAGCTAAACAAAGAGAGGAACCTCATTAATTCTTCTTTAAACTTAATCTGTTAATTGAGAGGCTCAGGGTAAAGGAGGGAAGAGTGCAAAGAACCCTGTCACACAGAAGTTTAGCCAGTGCCTCCCGGATTCTCATTTGACAGCACAGTAGTTATAAATCTGACATGGTGCTTTGTGATATATTTCACCTGCCAAGACTTGGCAATTCTCCAAAGGCAAGAGCTGCCTGACCAGGAATAGAATTATTGCACAGTACCATTTATCAGCAATAGCTCAGAAATTCATTAAAATGCTAAATATGTCAGTTTAACACATATTTATAGTATTCAATATATTCTTGAGTAACTGTAAAATTTTCCTCTTAATTTACATATATTGTGTAAATATGCTTGTTTAGATAAGCAATTAAGGACCTAATGATACCATCTAATACAAAACAATCCTCTCTGAATATTAGCTATTCCACACAGTAAATTTGGTTATTATTGTTATCCCTGACAAAAAAATAACAATCAGCTTGATTAATGAGTTACCAGCCTGAAATTTTTAATGAGTGTTTCCACATTAATTCTGTTTCTAACGTGGCACAATTTAGGGTATCAATAAAATTTTCTTCCTTGTACTTTATTCATCAAGTAAAATGGACAGTAAGTATTAAGCTTGAGAAAGAATCTGATGGGGCCAGGAAACATACAGTAAAAATTTATCTAATTATTTACAGCACGGGATAAAGTCTAGCCATACAATGAAGTTTAAAAACAATTTTGTAACAACTTCTCAAATTTTTAAAGGCCAAAAACCGATGTATTGCTGCCTTATATTCATTTCCCCTAAAAGAAGAGCAATAGGGAGAGGCCAAAAGGAATCCAAAGCATCGAGAATCTATCGTCTTCCCAAAAATATGGGCAAGAGCACCTGGTGGTTCCTGAATAAGAAGGCAAATCATCTGATGACTTGACCACTGAAAACCCCAAATTTGTATTTTATGGGTGTACACGTATCATCATATACGTTAGACTTACTGCTAACATTTCCGCTTCTAAAAGAGTCCGGTATTGCATGCTGGTAGTGGCGTCAACATGTAAGAGTTGTCCTTTAATCGTAGGGGTATAACCTAAAATAGGTGAAAACATAAAAAATAGATAATTAAAATTTTCGGAAACTGGAAACAAATTCCCCCACCACCCAAAGGAGGAATTCTTGAAAACTGGTAGATAGTTACTATTTAAATACACCTCTGATAATGTGGACTATGCTATCTAATCCATAACATTTCTCATTTTGGACAGCTCTGATGGAAAAAGAGTTCCACACAATATCTATCCTGATTTTTGCTTTCTAATGCAAAACCACAAGTCTATTTTCTAAATGATTAATAAGCAAGTATTTAAGATTGCTCCCATGTCTTTTTTTTCCCCATTAACTCAAGGGAACATATATTCATCATTTTCAACTACTCATTATATAGTGACAGTTTCTGAACAACAGCTATTCCTTACATAATGACAGTTATCAAACAACACAGCCCTGTTCTGAATAAAAGCAGAAAAGTTCAGAGTATTTCACTTCTTTTCTTGATAGACTGTCTTCCTATGAACACTAACACTATGATCATTATTATATGGTTAATTCAACATGCATCCCATTCTGGGCAATTTTTCCCCAAACATCTGAATCTCTTGGGCAAGTTTTAAATATTTTGAGTTATATTTAGTTATTATCTAAGACTTCAGTCTATTTTTCCCTCTAAAGATACTCATTTTAAAAGCCATCTACTCTTTACCAGGCTGCCTGGTGATTCAGTAGTAAAGAATCCTCCTGTCAATGCAGGAGATGTGGGTTTGAGCCCTGGGTGGTCAGAAAGATCCTCTGGAGAAGGAAATGGCCTCAGACCAGTATTCTTGCCTGGGAAATTCCATGGACAGAGGAGCCTGGCAGGCTACAGTCCATGGGGTCACAAAACAGTCAGACATGACCAAGCAACCAAACAACAACTTTACCAAGAACCTGACTGGGTTTTCCTTAGACCTTTAGCTCATGCAGTTCCACAGTCACTGTGCTGTGGCACTTCCCATGAATTCATGATAGGTCAAGATGCTGATGCCTCAGTCCTCAGATGGCCCCTTTACCCCTGTGCACCAATAACTGCACCCCTAAAAAATATGTACAAATATTATCCTATTTGCATCATCAGTTAAAAAAAGGCAAAAGCACTCCCTTAACTGAACTATTTTCAATTTTATGCAACACCCAATTGTCTTTTCCCCTACAGAATTACCTGTATGTCAGTAATTAGGAGTAGTAGTAGTAAAGTCGCTCAGTCATGTCCAGCTCTTTGCGACCCCGTGGACTGTAGCCTACCAGGTTTCTCTGTCCATGGGATTCTCCAGGCAAGAATACTGGAGTGGGTTACCATTTCCTTCTCCAGGGGATCTTCCCGACCCAGGGATCGAACCCGGGTCTCCTGCATTGGAGGCAGACGCTTTAACCTGAGCCACCAGGGAAGCCCATAAGGCTATCCTAAAAGATGCTTCTTTCCAACCGACTGCTCTGAATCCTAGAGAATCTCAATATCTGCTTTAAGACTTAGTATGATTATTCTTTTAAAAGTAACTAAGATAAGATTTAGTTCTTCACTGTAATAGCTCTAAAGTTAAAGGGAAAAGATACTATCTCATTTTCAGTCACTTTTTCGATTAATTATCTAAGCAGGAAGACTCAACTGCTACTTTTTTAACACAAACTAATAAATCTAGTCAACCCCTTTGCCTGCTTTCTTCTTATTGTAGAAACAAAATGAGTGACAGAGACAAGAATAGAGAGCCAATTATATAAAAATTACTCTACTCATACTTAGTGATAGAAACATTGCTAGACAGTAATTTAAAAATAAGGGTAAGCTGCTCCTCTCCATACTCTCAAGAGAAAATAAAGCAGAATTTCAACTGTTCTCAATTACAAACGTAATAATAGGAAAAACAAAGAAAAATTAGGAAGACTATTTGACATTTTGATAAATTTAACAAAAAGTATTTAATGTTTAATGTTACTGATTAATCTGTATCAGGGCCCAAATTTCAAATGTATAATGAACTTAGATTATCTTACCTCAGATGAAACTACAACTATCAGGGCATGATTTAGTATTTTAAACATGAAATATTCTGCTTTCTTAAAATTACGCTATTCAAAGAACAAGCTTACTGACAAAAATCTACTAAAGATATAACCTAAAACAAAGCTTATTAGCTGCTGAATCAATTTCTGCCCATGGACCATTTTTTCATGTGCCAGGTCTTGGGTTTGGTACCAGGTATCGAAGAATTGATGCTTTTGAACTGTGGTGTTGGAGATGGAGAAGACTCTTGAGAGTCCCTTGAACTGCAAGGAGATCTAACCAGTCCATTCTAAAGGAGATCAGTCCTAGGTGTTCATTGGAAGAACTGATGCTAAAGCTGAAACTCCAATACTTTGGCCACCTCATGCGAAGAGTTGACTCACTGGAAAAGACTCTGATGCTGGGAGGGATTGCGGGCAGGAGGAGAAGGGGACGACAGAGGATGAGATGGCTGGATGGCATCACCGACTCGATGGAGGTAAGTTTGAGTGAACTCCGGGAGTTGGTGATGGACAGGGAGGCCTGGCGTGCTGTTATTCATGGGGTCGCAAAGAGTCGGACACGACTGAGCAACTGAACTGAACTGAACTAATACACTGGCAAAAAAGACATACACAGCACCTGTTTTTACACAGCAATAGACTAACAGGAAAAACATATGCTAAGCAAATTCTGTACAATCTAACAAAAGAAAAGTATAAAGTACAATGACAGCACAAATAAGAACTAGCTTGAATAAAGCAGTTTTTCTCTTCTCTCTAGGTGCATGAATAATTATATAGCATTTACTAAGGGCACATTAAAATATAACAGAAAACTGAAAGAGAAAACTCAATTAATTTTAGTCTAAGTAGATTAATAATTATTTATATATTAATTATGCCCATAATCACTTAAAAAGAAAAACACTCATTGTAGCTTACCATTTTCCTCAACCGTCATTGGAATATTAATTTCCAAATATGAACCAGCTCCAACATTTACATGTACAGCATTTGTTTCCTACCAAAAGAAAAAATTCATATGAGACATTATAATTATTCTTACATCTTTACTTTTCAGTTATCAACACAGACAAAATTCAATCATCAACCCAATGGTTCAGCAGAAAAGAAATCTGCCTGCAATACAGGAGACATGGGTTCGCTCATAGGGTCAGGAAGATCACCTGGAGTAGGAAATGGAAACCCACTCCAGTATTCTTGCCTGAAAAATCCCATGGACAGAGGAGCCTGGGAGGCTATTGTATAAAGGGTCACAAATAGTCAAACAAAGCTGAGCATAGCACACATACACAATATTAAATAGGGCTTTCCAGGTGGCTCAGTGGTAAAGATTCTGCCTGCTAAAGTTGAAGCCTTGGGTCGGGAAGATCTCCTGAAGAAAAAAATGGCAACCCACTCCAGTATTCATGCCTGGAATATCCCATGGACAGAGGAGCCTAGCAGTCCATGGGATTGCAAAGAGTCAGACACTGAGCCACAACAACAATATTAAATAGGTATTAAAAGTTCCTAAGAGCAAAAGTTCAAATTTACACCAAAAATACACTAAAACAATTGGCTAGATTCAAAGGAGAAGAAGAATGAGACTACAGTATCAAAGTCTATTATTATTAATTCTTTCCAGTATTTGGCACTTAATGATGCATACTGGGGATAAGGGTCAGGCGAAGCTCATAGAAATGAATCTAAGTATAGCACCAGTTGGGTTTCCCATGTGCCACTAGTGTTAAGGACTCACCTACCAATGCAGAAGACATAAGAGATACGGGTTCAATCCCCGGGTAGGGAAGATACCCTGGAGGAGGGCAACCCACTCCAGTATTCTTGCCTGGAGAATTCCATGGACAGAGGAGCCTGGTAGGCTAAAGTCCATAGGGTCCCAAAGAGTCAACCACAACTGGAAGCAACTTAGCACAAACACTTGGGACTAATTACCAGAAAAACACTCTGGAAGATAATGGTCAAATTTTAAACACTACTTTCTACTATATTATTTCAATAATTACCCTATTTTTGGTAAACAACAAGTCAATTGTAGCATCTGCAATAATATTCATTCGTAGTTCAAAAGCAAGGATTTGTCTTGGTCTCCCAGGCTGTGCAATTTCAGAAACTTTCAGAACTTGATAATCAGGAGGGAAGAAGAACTTCCACAGACAATCTCTAAATAAGGAGGAAGAAAGAATAATGACAAGTTATTCAAATAAAATTGCTTCTCATAAAAAAGACTAAAATCAGTATTATAACTTTATACTGATATTGTCATTGCTATCTCATTTAACAATCGGACATAAATTTCAAAACAATAAGTCACAAAATAACACCTACTATAGCTTCCTTTCAGTAAAATGAAAGACTATTTTCTCCAATGTTTTTTCTATTTTCAGAGATCAATGAGCTTTCAGCACCTAATATACTGCTATAAAATAAGACGTGGGTAAGACCAAGTTTACACTATTCAACCAATACTGTGAGAAAGTAAAGATTTTCTACAAGTATATCAAATGTCCAAATGGCAAAGGAAGAGTTGAAGGGGAATGGTTTAATTAGAATCATTTTTCCTTTCTGGATAATTACTTAACCTTCCTGAGGATACTTGCCTGCTTCCTCACTTGTAAATGAGGTTTATCATAACAAATCTCAGAGAACAGATCCAAGAATTACATGACAACACACATCAAACACTTGGTAGTACGTGGCACATGGAAAGAAATGCTATTCTATTATTTTTATAATCATTTTTAATCAATATTATAATAATAAGAGTCTAAAGAGAAACAGGTTTCTAAAAAGATGCAAGTGTTTGGAAGCTAGAGCTCTAATGTATTTGCCTCCCCTTATCTGACAAAAGATGAAAGAAACCAAGAAATTTTCAATTCAGACTCTTCTGTGTAATTAAAAAATTAGCATGTTACTCATACATTCAGAAAAAGTATCAGTTTGTGACTTTTAAAAGGAAAAGATGAGGAAGGAGTCATGAGTAACTGGAAATGCTGCTTGGAATGAACAGAGAAAAATTAGATGAACAAAACAAAACTTGCAAACTGATTGACTTTATTTTTTTATTGGAGGTTAATTATTTTACAATATTATATTGCTTGGTTTTGCCATACATTGACATGAATCCGCGCCGGGTGTACATGAGTTCCCCTTCCTGAACCCCCCTCTCACCTCCCTCCTCCCTTTATCCTCCAGAATTGAAAGAGACACATGTACTCCAATGTTCATCGCAGCACTGTTTATAATAGCCAGGACATGGAAGCAACCTAGATGTCCATCTGCAGACGAATGGATAAGAAAGCTTTGGTACATATACACAATGGGGTATTACTCAGCCATTGAAAAGAATGCAAACTGATTGATTTTAGACTTTAACTTGCCATCATTAATGACATGAAAAGAAACTTAAATTTACAAATGTTTTGGTGAAGACACACAAATATATATAACTAAGATATTAAAGACAAAGAAGCCATCTGATCATTAGATGATCGGGGACTATAAAATAGGCAGCGGGATATAATGAAAAGAGCAGCAGACTTGAAGGGCTGGTTTGAATCTTGGCTCCAGATGGTACAGCTTCATTATCTTGCCCAAATCACTGAACCTCTCTGTATCTCCATTCTTCCACAGGTATAATCAGTTCACCACACTTATCCTTGTGTCTCTCACTGAGGTGTGAAAATATAAATGAAAGCACTTAAGTGCTAAGTTGCTTCAGTCGTGTCTGACTCTGCAACCCCATGGACTATAACCTGCAAAGCTCTTCTTTCATGGAATTCTTCAGGCAAAAATACTGGAGTGGGTTGCTATGTCCTCCTCCAGGGGATCTTCCCAACCCAGAAACCAAATCCATGTCTCTAATGTCTCCTGCATTGGCAGGCTGATTCTTCACCACTAGCACTACCTGGAAAGCTCTGAAAGCACTTAAGTGAAAGCAATAAAAGGCCAGACAATGTCAGGAATATTAGTATTATTATAGTTTATCATTGAGGAGTAAGTACAAATTTATAAAGTTTGGATTACAACTGTCATGAAAACAAAAAGAAAAGCTGAATATCTTAAAGATTAAGAAAATCACGTAAAGGTGATAGACATAAAAAATCTGCAAGCTACATAAGGTCATACCAAATCAGAGATTAAAAACTTCTCTGGTGGTCCAATGGTTAAGAATCCATCTTGTAATGCAGGGGACACAGGTTCGATTCCTGGTTGGGGATAAAAGACCCCATGTGCTCAGAGGAACTGAGCCCATTACCCACAATTAAGACCCGATGCAGCCAAAAAAGTAAATATTAAAAAAAAAACCTCAACATGCTGAGTAAACTATCCAATAATAAAACAGGTGAGATTTTCTCCTACATTTTTTACACTAACAGGTAAATGCTTAAAAAAACTGACCTAATTAACATTTCTGATAACAGTTCATATTTGTTTAGAAACTCAATATGGGGAAGGAGTAAAGGAAATGGCTACAGAAAAGGAAATGCTCAGTTTGAGTATGTAAAGGAGGAGATAAGTACTATTGCTACTCACAAAAGGAAACTAAACTCAAGTGATAAATTTTTCTTCTTTCTAATAAATCTGAATGGTTTTGTTAAGTTCAGGTTAAGAAATGTATTGCTGTTCTCTCCTAGCAGTGGCAGAGCTAACTGAATGGAGCTGGTAAAGACAACTTTTATTTTTTTACATTATCTTCAGTATCATTCCTCTATGACTACATACTAAAGGAATTTTGGCTTGGATTTTCAAGTAAGTATAGCCTAATACTTTTTCTTAATGCATTAAAATTAAATACAGCTTAAGAAGAATCACATTTTATTCAAATGCAAAAATATTTTATGTGTCTGTGTTAAAGCATTGCTTTAATTTTTTCCTTTCAAATATAACTGTTACTTAATGGAATGTAAAGCTCCTCACTTTTGACTATTCCACAGAAAAAGCAGCATGGTTTAGTGTATGAAAAATTTTATCATAAAAGAAAAATTTAAATCCAGTAATTTGAAAAATATTTGTTTCCTAACCTGAAATTTTAAGCTGTTTACTTTCAACTCTAAAAACCTAACCCAGAACTTAATTATTATATTAGTATACTGCAAGCTTTCAAACATACATACATACTTACACAATTACCATTCAACTGTTATTTAAATAGCTACTTAATGGAACAGGTATTCCTATACAGTAGAGATACCAAGGTTAAAAGAATGCAGTACTTGACCAAGTATATAATTCTAACAATGCTAGGCAGAAATCACTTTTTAAAACAATAAAGAGTCAGTATATCAAGTCAGTATCAGCACTCTCATTAGGCCATTCATCTAAGGATCAATGGCCCAATAATACCTGCCTCTGCAACTGTTTAGCTTGTATTTTCCATTCAAGCTAGTTTATGAAAAACTAAACAAACTTTAACCAATATATATTTACATAAAATTTTAGATGTTCTCTCTTAAATAGTGGTAAATGACACCTCCTATGTTTAAAATTCTTCAGTAAATATAGATGTTCATAATATATTAAAGGTAAGTAAACTCCTTCAAAATCAATAGAATAACTAAGAAATAAAAAAACCCTTTTTACCTTTCAGGCATTCCCCGTTACCTCCAATATAAAATCTACGAATTTCTTAACTACCTACAAATCTCTTAACAACCTATAAAGCTTATTAAGACAATTCTTGACTTTATTATGCATTTGAAGGACTCCTCCCTTGCTTTGATTATTCATTCCTTCCTTCCTTTCCTGGCTAATTCTTACTTATTTTTCAAAACTCAACTCACATATTACCACAACCAAAAAGCATTCTCCAATTCTCTCCTCTTCAATATGAGTTATGAACCTGTTATGAGCTAAACTGTGTCCCCCTAAAATTCATATGTCTTAATCTTCAGTACCTCAGAATTAGCTATAGTTTGTGACTCAGCTGGTAAAGAATCTGCCTGCAATGCGGGAGACCCGGGTTTGATCCTTGGGTTGGGAAGATTCTCTGGAGAAGGAAATGGCAACCCACTCCAGTACCCTTGCCTGGAAAATCCCATGGACGGAGAAGTGTGGTAGACTACAGTCCATGGGGTCACAAAGAGTCGGACACAACTGAGTGACTTCACTTTCACTTTCTTTCAGACAGTCTTTAGAGAATTAAGTTAAAAAGAGATCAATAGGGTGTGCCCTAGCCCAGTATGTCTGGCGTTCTTGTAAGAGGAGGAAATTTGGACACAGAGGGAAAACATACAAGAGGGAAGATTGTGTGAAGATATAGAATGACCATCTACAGCCCAAGGAGAGAGGCCGTGAACATATCCTTCCCTCACGGCCCTCAGAAGGAACCAATCCTGCCAACACCTTGGTCTCAGAATTCTAACCTTCAGAACTATGAGAAATTTCTGCTGTTTAAGCCACAAAGTTGGTGGTACTTTGTTATGGCACCCTTAATAAACTAACACAGTGCTTTTCTAAGTTCTTCATCTTAATAAAACTCTTTTGTTTCTGTTTTCCTAAACCGAACTTTTAGCTCTGAATCTCCATAATCCCAACAATCCCTGGCATATTCACTGATTAAATACAAAAGAAAAAACCAACAAACCAATAATATGCTGCTCATTAACCACTTTTCTAATGAATTAGCGCTTCTTTAGAGCAAACTTGCTTATACCAATTGTTCTACAAATTATTTGGATTAAAATGTTTAGTGATATTTTACCCTGCCATAATAAAATAGCTTATAAAAATACTGAGCTAGTTTTTAATAAAAATTATAGTATTATCCCAATACATTTGACTTAGTAGAAATGTAATTTAATCAAGTACCTCTGCCTATCAGCCCATGGCCCGTAGTTGAAATCTGTTCCTTTACCACAAACTATATCCAATCCCCAACATGGAGGCAAGTCTTGTAATTTGCAATCTTCAGTGCTCATTTCTCCTTCAACATTTTCTTCTGTTTCTTCTGGAACAAGTCCTATATTGCAGAATATACAATATGAAGATAGCTACTTAAAATAACCATTAAAAGGTTTCCCTAGATCAACAGTTCTAAAAATTTTTTGATCTAAGGAATCCTTTACACTCTAAAAAATTACTGAAGACACCAACGTGGGAATTTTTTTTGGATTATATCTATCAAATTTTACTGACTTTGAAACCAGTCCATTCTAAAGGAGATCAATCCTGGGTGTTCATTGGAAGGACTGATGCTAAAGCTGAAACTCCAATACTTTGGCCACCTCATGCGACGAGTTGACTCACTGGAAAAGACTCTGATGCTGGGAAGGATTGGGGGTGGGAGGAGAAGGGGATGACAGAGAATGAGATGGCTGGATGGCATCACCGACTTGATGGACATGAGTTTGAGTGAACTCCGGGAGTTGGTGATGGACAGGGAGGCCTGGCGTGCTGTGATTCATGGGGTCCCGGAGAGTCGGAAACGACTGAGCGACTGAACTGAACTGAATATTTTAAAATTGATTTTTAAATAAAACTCATTACACGTTGACAAAACAAAATGTCTAAAATTTACTGAAAATATGATGCAAAAAAACTACATTTTAATGAAAATATAAAACTTTGATTTTTACTTGAAATATTAAATAATTATTACTTTCTAAAATAAATTAATAAGAAACACTGGCATTGTTTTTATCTTGGCAAATCTCTTAAATATTCAGCTTAATAGAAAACAAGTGAATTCTCATAGTTGTTTCTGCATTTAATTTGTTACTCAAGGATCTGAAGACAATCTAGCCTCATACAAATAGAAAAGGGAGGACTATTTCAACTGCTTTTTCATATAATTTTGGATATTCTTTGACACTACACCAAATTTCAGCAAGTGGTAATTTCTTAGAGAATACTTGCAATGTGGAATCTGAAATTATATCACTGAACTTTTCACATTCTGATACATTAAAATTTATTGACTGCCTTTGCACTTTGAATAAATCTTTTACAGACATCATGAATTGACCATTTGGAAAATACTGATTCACTGAAACATGCATACTTTTCCCAAACAGACAAATTTCATTATTAAATATCTAAAAATTCATATTGTTAATATTACTGGTAGTCTTATCAAAAAAGTCGTCAAGCTCACAGTGGCAGACTCAAATTTTCCAAAATTCAAATTTTCACATGAAAGCACAAAACTATATTTTGTCTCTAGTTGCTCTTTCAAGCAAAACTGGTGTTCCCTGAAAAGTGCAAACAATTCAGCTTGAAACTCAATCACACAGTGATTTTCCTCAAAACATTAGTGTACTCTGGTATGGGGCAGAAGTACATTATGTGTACTTATTTTAATAAGTGAATATTTAAAAGTTTAGTCAACGGTCAAGATTTGATAAAAGTAATTTTTACTGTTTAATCAAAGACATAGTAAAGCATACTGGCATCTGTTGTTATTGTGAACGTGTGGCAGTGAAAAAGACAAGAGATTACTGCTATAGTTTGGAACCACTGCCTGTGATTCATGCTAAAGCACAGGCAGTTTTATCCACCATAACTTTTGCATCAACAGTACAACATGACAAAAAAAAAAAAAAAGGCAAATAACATTCTAATTCTGAAAATACTCTGAACTCATAAACCTCCTGAAAGGTATGAAAGAGAGAATTAGGAAAATATGACTAAAAATCCAATATTTAGCTATTTTATAAAACTGAGACCACTTGTGAAGCACTATAACTAGCTAGACTTCGATCCTTACACTTTAAGCCTCAAATTTAACTTAGTGTGATTTGTATTCACAATTTCTGAAGTGCACTTGCAAAAATGGAATCTGAAGGAATGATTTCTATACTGTTCTTTTTTGATATGAAATACTGAAGTATTAATATTCAACTTTGGACAACTGACACAGATATTTTTTAGGTAGGCATTCTCACATGCACATTTACCATTATTGATGCTTATTTATATCCTAAGTAAAGATACTTAAATAATAGCAGATATCAGCATTTCATAGAAGAAACAGAACTGGAGCTATAAAACATATTTTAAAAAATAATACCTGGCTCATCCATGTAATAGTAGATGTCAACATCATTTGACTGCATCACCACAAAACCTTCTCCCATTAATCTTGGTGGTCTACACAAAGGAAGGAAGAAGGCAAACTAAGTACATCTCCAGAATATAAATGTTTGGTATTTTAATTAATGATGGTAATAGGTAAAAGCAAAAAAGAAAACTAAAAAGCAATCAAGTGTAGCATCTTGAAAAGGGAAAACATCTTTCACACTTAAAATAAATTGTTCCATAATGGCTTTCTATATTAGACTATTTAAAAAGTAGGCACTGAAAAAGTTTGGATCAGTAAATTGGTTTAAGAAAGAAAAAATGTTTGGCATTTTGTTTTGAACAAGAGAAACCAATTTAAAACAAAGTTTAATTAAATACAATGAACAACAATGTTCACTGGAATAGAATAATCATATTCTGCATTTGCAATGGTAAGTTTAAAATTAGACTTCAAATTCAACCAATTTATAATAATAATACTATAAAACTGATTGAGAAATATCACCTTATATACTGTAAAAGAAAGTATAACCTTTCAGAAACATTAAATAAGAAACAAATCTTGTCATTTTCAACAACTTTATATTACCTATTTCCAAGAATATTTAGTTGATCAACTTGAAATAAATCAAAATAAATTTAAAGCACACATCTTGAATTCACTCTGGAATGAGTGTTTCCATGCCATCAAGCAATTTTCCACTTTACTTGCTTTAATTGAACAACCTTTATCTTTGTCATATACCACAATATCTTCCTTCCATATCAAAATTAACGTCTTAATCATTAGATAATATAGCACATACAAATTCAACAGTATTCTTCTAAATGTATACTAAATCATAAAGTTTAGCATTCAATTTCATCATACTATCTCCATGCTTACTTTTGAAGAGTGAAAAATATAACTTTAACTCTTCTTACAAAAACAGTGGGATACTTTTTCATTTTACTCTCTAGTAATTTTCACAAAACCCAGGATTTATTTTTTCAGTATTACAACTTGTACCCATAAATATAGAACAGTGTGCATAGCATACATTTCAAGATGCTTAGCAAATTCAGTGATCTGAAGAGTGAAACCAGGTAGATCCACAGCCTCCCTGATACACAAGCAGAGAAAATGACCGTGTCACTCCAGCCAAGCCCTAGAAAGTCTAATCACAAGCTATTCAAAAGCTGGAACTAAAAAGGAATAATTATGTATCTTATAACCTCAAACTTTATATTGCCTACACACAAAGCAAAAACTGAGACACAGCAAAAACTCATCATGTGAGTCCTTACATTACACAAATATAACCATAGAGATTTCTTCACAAAAAACAGGGATTGAGAATAATAAAAATTACAAGAGCCCTAATATAACTCATAAGCATATGGACTGGAGTCAGATGGGATTTATGTGTCTGCTGTTAACTGAGGATCGCAGTCCTCTAGAATGGAAGCATCCCACCACAATGAGAGTGACTCTAGTGTGCATCGTTACAATGTGTCTCCTAAATGCAAGCAGCTACTTCACTGAAGGAAAGCAAACCTGGAAAGCTAGATGGAAAACTGACTGGGACTCAAATGTCAAACAAGCCCCAAAACTATCATAACTTCATCAGTTTTCTGAGATTAATTTTGATTTCATTTTCAACTTTTCATTAACTCAAATGCTATTCCACTAAAATTAATTTGCTAAATTTACTATTTATCCATCCCTTCTGAAAGTAAAAACCTACCGTAAAGTGTATTTTCTAACATACAAACATTGAGGCTTAACTGCCCAAAATAAATTTCCCAAATACTCTAAGAAGAAAAGGATAGAAAAATTATAAGTTTATAGAAAAATATTTAAAATAGGGGTATAACCAATGAATAAACTCCATTTATTGTATAAAGCAGGAATACTATCAACTGATTTAATACAGAGATATAACTAACTATTGCCAAACTTACAGCAAAGAAATTAAAAGTAGTGGATTCTAAATGATAGCTACATTACATATAAAGAAGTTATCTGTTATTTTTATGACTTTCTTACTCATCATTTTGAAGACCAACATATCGTGGACTAGGAACAAGCATGACTCGAACATTTTCAAGCTTTCCTTTCACAATATGCATGAACTGGTCAAGATGACTGGAAGGTGGTTTTGTAGTATAAGTTAAGAAAGCATCATCAAAGTTGATGCACAGAGTTTGAGGCTGGTAATGATTTCCAAAGGCCAAACGTCCCTAAAAAAAATAACAGATAAAAAGAGATATTATGCCATACTATCTAGGACATATTTTTTTTCCTTCAGTTCAGTTCAGTCGCTCAGTCGTGTCCGACTCTTTGCGACCCCATGAATCACAGCATGCCAGGCCTCCCTGTTCATCACCAACTCCCGGAGTTCACTCAAACTCATGTCCATAGAGTCGGTGATGCCATCCAGCCATCTCATTCTCTGTTGTCCCCTTCTCCTCCTGCCCCCAATCCCTCCCAGCACCAGAGTCTTTCCAGTGAGTCAACTCGTCGCATGAGGTGGCCAAAGTATTGCAATTTCAGTTTCAGCATCAGTCCTTCCAATGAACACCCAGGATTGATCTCCTTTAGAACGGACTGGTTGGATCTCCTTGCAGTCCAAGGGACTCTCAAGAGTCTTCTCCAGCACCACAGTTCAAAAGCATCAATTCTTCAGCGATCAGCCTTCTTCACAGTCCAACTCTCACATCCATACATGACCACTGGAAAAACCATAGCCTTGACTAGACGGACTTTGTTGGCAAAGTAATGTTTCTGTTTTTTAATATGCTATCTAGGTTGGTCATAACTTTCCTTCCAAGGAGGAAGCGTCTTTTAATTTCATTGCTGCAATCAGCATCCACAGTGATTTTGGAGCCCTTTAGCTGATCTAATAACAAGCATTTTCAAACAACTACTAAATGATTCCATTTTAGTAGTAAATAATACTATATAAGTTGCTCCATTTTGGCTTCCCAGATGGTTCAGTGCTAAAGAAACCACCTGCCAATGCAGGAGAAGCAGATTCAACTCCTGGATAGGGAAGATTCCCTGGAGCAGAAAATGGCAAGCCACTCCAGTATTTTGGAGATATACTGGAAAAGTCCAATGGACAGAGGAGGACTGGCAGTATATAGTTCATGGGGTTGCAAAGAATCAGACATGATTGACCACACATGCACACCAATCAATTCAGACCAGTGTTTAAAGAAATTCAAGCACTTGTGAATAAATAAACAGCCTTTAAGGTGTACACATTTGTGCTAAAATGGTCTTGGTGTTGAAATAGTTCTTTCACTAAACAAAAAATGTAGCCCAGAAACTACATAATTACTTTTTTTTTCTTAAGTGAAAACTGTATCCACAAAATTAAAAGGTTCTGCTATTACCCATCAAATGTTAACTATAGCAGAATTTACTTACCGTGCTAACATTGACCTTTATGACAGGAATAAGTGATCTCCATGAAGATGTGGGGTCTTGAGATTCTGTTTTTACTTTAACTCTGAACAGAAAAAACAAAAATTGACATATATGAGAAAATGAGAATAAGTACCTAAGAATACCGTTGACTTCCTCACAATACACATCATTAATATCAGCCGTACCTTGACAAATATAGCTAAAGACTATTCAGTAACAAAACAAGGACTATCTAATGGAACACTAATATCCCTAAAATGTCTCATAAAATGTACCTTATCACATATCAATTTTTACATAAGAAGTTGTAACAGAAAAGCATATTTTTAGGATGACAAACTTTAATGACAAAAGTCTAAATTTTGATGTGCTGTCATTATATCTATCATTATGTCCATGACACAAAAATGTAACATTTTACAAAAGAGCAAAAATTAAAACAAAAATGACCAAGGTACACATCCCTTAGATGTTTTAAGTGCTTCAAGTACTTCGAACAGTTCAGCTGATCCTTTTCCTTCCCTACTCCCACCACTTGGTGACAAAATAATTTTCTTTTAATAAAATGAAAAAGGATAGATCAAGAGTAAAAAAAAAAAAAAAAAAGAAAGAAATTCAGTTCAGTAACTCAGTTCATGTCCAACTCTTTGCGAGCCCATGGACCACAGCACTCCAGGCCTCCCTGTCCATCACCAACTCCCAGAGTTTACCCAAACTCATGTCCACTGAGTCGGTGATGCCATCTAACCATCTCATCCTCTGTCATCCCCTTCCCCTTCCACCTTCAGTCTTTCCCAGAATCAGGGTCTTTTCAAATGAGTCAGTTCTTCGCATCAGGTGACCAAAGTACTAGGGTTTCAGCTTCAACATCAGTCCTTCCAATGAACACTCAGGACTGATCTCCTTTAGGATGGACTGGTTGGATCTCCTTGCAGTCCAAGGGACTCTCAAGAGTCTTCTCCAATACCACAGTTCAATCGCATCAATTCTTCAGTGCTCAGCTTTCTCTATAGTCCAACTCTCACATCTATACGTGACTACTGGAAAAACCATAGCCTTGACTAGACGGACCTTTGTTGGCAAAGTGATGTGTCTGCTTTTTAATATGCTGTTTAGGTTGGTCATAACTTTCCTTACAAAGAAATTGGTCATACACAAAGTACACAAAATTCAAGAAATGAAAAGTTCATAGCAATTCACTAAAGATTTCATATGAAAACTTGAGGCACGTCTCTTCAATAATTTGGTAACTCCTAAATCACACTTATAGAGCTGTATTTGTAAGGTGGCCCTTAGTGCTTAAATCTAAATTTAAAACTAACCTCACAACCAACCCCTAACCTCTTTCTCCAAGGTTCCCTGCGTGCATGCCAAGTCGCTTCAGTCACGTCCAACTCTCTGCAACCCTATGGATTGTAGCCGTCCAAGCTCCTCTGCCCGTGGGATTCTCCAGGCAAGAATACTGGAGTAGGATGCCATGCCCTCTCCTCCAGGTGAACTTCCCTGACCCAGGGATCCAACCTGGGTCAATCTGCTTTGCAGGCAGATTGTTTACCACTCATGCCACCTGGGAAGCTAACTAAGCATGTTGTTCTTCAGTCACTAAGTCATGTCCAACTGTTTGTGAGCCCATGGATTGCAGAATGCCAGGCTTCCCTGTCCTTCGCCATCTGCCAGAGCTTGCTCAAACTCATATCTATTGAGTCGGTGATACCATTCATCTCATCCTCTGTCATCCCTTCTCCTCCTAAGACTAAGCATGACCATTGTTTAAATTAGAAATTTGGATTCATTGTTGACTCACTCTTCTCATTCATTCTCCACATCTCCTCCATTACTCTCTTAAGTATCCATTTGCCTAAGTGTATCTGGAATCCATCCACTTTTCTTCCTTCCTCTTTTTGACAAGCCGGTTGATGATCATCTCTACCCTGAACTGTTACAACATCCTTTTATCTTGTCTCCCTGCCTCCAGTCTTATTTCCCTCCAATCATAACATAGCACTGCTGACCTGGGGTAAGCCACATTTCTAACAGTGAATCCTGCTAACCATTTTAGTTTAATTTATGCCCACCTCAAGTAATCCACTCCAGCCTCAGTAACAAACTTCTCTATTGCATATGATGTTTCTTCTCCATGACCCTGTATCTCCTTCTCTGCTTAAGTCATTTACCCTTAAGGCTTCAAACTTTCCTGATCCTTCTGTATGTGCCCAGAGAACTCGGTTTTGTCCCTGTTATATTTATTGCACTAAAATTGTCTATTAAGTGTTCGAACTCCCATAAGTTAAGTCGCTCGCTCAGTCGTGTCCAACTCTTTGCAACCCCGTGGACTGTAGACCACCAGGCTCCTCCATCCATGGCATTCTCCAGGCAAGAATACTGGAGTGGATTGCCATTTCCTTCTCCAGTAGGCTGTAAATTCCCTCAAGAAGCTGTCATATTCTCACTATCTCCAGTACCTAAGCTCAGTGTCTGGGATATAATATGCATTACATATTTAACTGAGAAATAAACATCCTCATCATCTACTTAAAAAATAAAAAAGGTCACTTTCCTGGTGTTCCAGTGGTTAAGGGGTCCGCCTTGCAATGTAGAGGATACTGGTTGAGCCCTCACCCAGGATGATCCCATATGCCTCAGACCAACTAAGCCCGTGCACCACAACTACTGAAGTCTGCGTGCCTCAGAACCTACGCTCTGCAACAAGAGAAACCACTGAAATGAGAAGCCCAGGCACTGCAACTAGAAAGAGCTCACATGCAGCAATGAAGACCCAACACAGCCATACATAAATTAATCTAAAAAAAAAACCACAAAAACTATTTTATGTACAAGGCTGCTTCAACAATCAAAAATCAACAGCCTAAAAGTAAAAAACCAAAGGATCATACCAAGAGATACAAAAAAAATTCAACAAAATCCAACACTTACTCATGATTAAAACCTCGTGGTAAACTATGAATAAGAGAGGAACTTCCTCAACTTGATAAAGAATATCTACCAAAAAAACTACAGTTAACATCATACTTAATAGTGAGAAACTAGACGTTTTTCCACAAAGACTAGGTACAAAGCAAGGATGTTCCTTGTCATCACTTTTCTCCAAATGTGTACTAGAAGTGTTCTAGTTACTGCAATAAGACCAAAAAAAAAAAAAAAAAAAGGAAATAAAAGGTATAGACTTGGAAGGAAGAAATAAGACAAAATAAGAGTCTTTCCTTGCAGCTGACACAATCATCCACGTAGAAAAATTGGAAAGAAGTGACCAAAAATACTCTTAGAACTAATAAGTAACTATAGCAAGGTTGCAAGATACACGATTAGTAATATACAAGTACCAATCACTTTCCTATATACTAGTAATGAGTAAATGGATTTTGAAATTTAAACCATATTACTATACTTTAGCACCACAGAAAATTAAATACTTAGGTGTATATTTAACAATTTTTATATAAGATCTATGTGAGGAAAACTATAAAACTCTGATGAAAGATATCAAAGAGAATTAAATAATTAGACAGACATTCCATGTTCATTGATAGGAAGACACAACACTGTCAAGATGTCAATTCTTCCCAACTTAATTTATAGATTCAACGCAATCCCTACTGAAATCTCAACAAGTTATTCTGTGAATATTGGCAAACGGATTCTAAAATTTATTTGAAGAAGCAAAAGATCAAGAATAGCCTAGAAAATAATGAAGGAGAAAGAAAAGCAATGTTGGAGGAATGACATCAGTTGATTTCAAGACTTAACCACAAAGCTACAGAAATAAACACACTGTGGTATTGGTAAAAGAAAATCAAAAGGTCAATGAAACAGAACACAGAACCTAGAAACCAATAAAATGAAAGTATATAACTGTACATGCACCTTAACTATGTATATGTATTTTTAGACTTGTGAGTGACAGTTGCTCAGTTATGCCTGACTCTTTGCAACCCCATGTTGGAATTCTCCAGGCAAGATTACTGGAGTGGGTTGCCATTTTCTTCTCCAAGGGAATCTTCCCGACCCAGGGATCCTGCACTGCAGGAGAGTCTTTACCATCTGAGCTACCAGGGAAGCCTACTATTAAGAGACATTTCTAAGTATAAAGACAGGTCAACTTAAAAAGTATCAGCAGATACATGCTTGACTTTATCTCATAATCTATAGACAATACATTAGAATATGTAATGAATCCATACACCTTTTCCAAAAGAATACCCAAGATAGAAGTATCAATAAAGTTATAAATGACAGTCATCAATCAGATGAAATAAATTAGATGAAGCTTTTCTCTCTCGAACAAATGGGGACTGGGCAAGTGGTCAGGAAGGAAATACAATGTGCTTTTGACTTAGCATGAAAAATAATGTTTAGACTTATGTGTGTGTATTTAAAAGAATAAAAAACAAATTGATAGCAGTAGTTATCAACATAAGAGACAGACCTGGTAAGCAGAGCAGACTGGACAGCTTAAGCTGAGATCTAATCTTTTTTACATAATTATATATATTGTACATAATTCTATTCTATATTATTCTATATAATTTTTAAAGAATTTTATAATTATTTATAAGAATAAAATTTTAGTTAATCTACAAAGAAAGATTAGGCTGTGTTTAGGTGAAAAGTGTTATTAATACTCTAATAAAAGCATATGTTTAAATGTTGGAGATTAATAAAATTCAAGTGCGACATCAACCTTTCAATTTTGGACTGGGTTCTCGTTCTTCCATTTTCTCGTGTTTTATCATCTTCTTTCTTGGGTGGAATTATTGTTGGCTCCAAACCAAACAATTCTTGAAGATGTCCATAAAGATCCGAACGATTATAGACATGAAATTCAAAGTCATTGACTGTGATGTATAATCTAGTTTCTGCTTTTGGATCTAAAGATATCAATTACAAAAAAAAAAAAAGGTTTTAGTCAACTTTTTAAAAACTTTAGTTAAAGTTTTAAGTCAAATCCTTTTCCAAAGCTAAAGTAACTCAAATGATTTTAAAGTAGAATTCTATGATAAAATGGAATTAATTATATTTTAAAAGTAATAAAACATTGACAAAACAAAGAAAAAAAGCTGATATCACTATAGTATTTCAGCTTGGCATTCCAAAACAATCTGAATTTCTACATCCCAGTTGTATAACAACAAAAAGATTTTATGCCAAGAAGATCACGATGCCATTTACAGAATAAAACTTTACCCCAATACAGCCATAAGTGTATACTAAAATATACATAGTAAAATATTCAAGTTATAATGCATTAAAATATCACACTAGCATTTGAACTTGTGCATCACAGAAACTATGACTTTATAAATAACAGTTTGTTTTTAAAAAACTACACAATGCTAAAACAAAGATTTCATGAATTGTAGCCTCAAACATTAATAATAATCTCAAATAAAAGATGCAACTATATTAAAACAGTCAAGCAAGACAATAATAGTTTAGCCATTACACAAAGTCAAGGACCTTAAGTTTTTCCTCAAGGGTTACAGATAATATTCTGAGCCATGTCCTCTGAACTCTTCTGCAGATACTGAAATCCCTATAAGGGGGAAGAAGTTAACTGTATGCTGTCCACTAGTACATAGACCGCAGACCAGCTGCAACCAGAAGGGTGATGACGCTGATTCCCCATTACCCCACCACCAACCAATGAGAAGAATGTCTGTGAGCTGATCACGCCCTGCCCTTTGAACGCTATAAGACTCTCTCCAAGGTGGGACACACAGTCTTGAGGGCATTAGCCCCTCTAGACTGGCAAAGCAATAGAATTATTTCTCTCTATTTCATCCAAATCTCTGACTCTGAGATTTAATCCAGCATCAGTGTACAGAGGCCGAATTTCAGCAACACACATATACAACCTCTTTGGCAAAAAATAAAAAGTTGGGAAAACCTACACTAGATTCTCCAGGAACTAGAAAAAGACAGTAAATAAACAGTAGAAAGGATGTAAGACTAAATTCCTGTAACACTGTTTACAAATGTTATGATCTAAGGCAGTACATTAACCACCCTTACCCTCATTCTCTCTATAAAATGAGAATACCTCTACCCTCCTGTAAGACGATTACACCATAAATACTAGTTCCCTTGCCTTAGCAGGTCAAATTCTTACTAGTCATATTGATTTATAACAAATTTTCTTCTTTTTAAATAATCTTTCATTTCACAGTGTGATATAATGTTCATCGTAATAATAAAAACAGTTCATCTCTATTGAACAGTTGCTATGTTCTAGGTACTGTTCTAGGCACTTTACTCATAGAATTTCATTTAATCCTCACAACAAACCTAGCAGTCAGAGCCCAATATTATATAACTCAGAGGAAGACCAAAACCCAGGTCTCCAAATACTGGTTCTTAAACACAAAATAAAAGTACTTATCAATTTTATCAATAAATATAATGGCTATTTCAAAGGCAAAAATGTTATTAATCCCTGAAAACAAAAATGTATCAAAGGGTCCAGGTATTTTTTTGCATTTTACAAAAAACTGATCAACAGTCATACCTTAAACACAGTATTTAATTGTTAAATTCTGGTAACAATAGATTTCTCACTGACATTTACCTCTCCTGGAAATTTTAAAAGCAGTTTTTAGGTTTCATTCATTCTGATGATACTTGGAGTCAAACAGAAAATTTTAATTAATACATAATTTAAGAAAGATATAATCAACTGGCTCTTTTAAATCTCTCTACATTAATAATGTTCTGCACTTGAAGGCAGAAATCTTCTCATACTTCTTGTCATCTAACATTCATATAATGAGCTTCCCAAATTCATTTGTTAATAAAGTTGTTCATTGTTAATCAGTTGCTAAGTTGTGTCCGACTCTTTGTGACCCCAAGGGCTGTTGCACACCAGGCTCCTCTGTCCTCCACTGTCTCCCAGAGTTTGCTCAAACTCATGTCCATTGAGTCAGTGATGCTATCTAACCATCTCATCCTCTGTCACCCCCTTCTCTTCCCGCCCTCAATCTTTCCCAGCATCAGGGTCTTTTCCAATGAGTGGGCTATTCACATCAGAGCTTCAGTTTTAGCATTAGTCTGATGAATATTCAGGGTTAATTTCCTTTAGGATTGACAAGTTTGATCTCCTTACTGTCTAAGGGACTCTCAAGAGTCTTTTCCAGTACCACAGTGCAAAAGCATCAATTCTTCGGCACTGAAACGTCTCTGTGGTCCAACTTTCACATCTGTATATGGTTATTGGAAAAATCATGGCTTTGACTGTATGGACCTTTCTTGGCAAACTGATGTCTCTGCTTTTTAATACACTGTCTAGGTTTGTCATAGCTTTCCTTCCAAGGAGTAAGCATCGCCCAATAGATATAAGTACAGACATAAAAGGCTCTTAACAAGCAGTTAATTTATGGAGGAAAAAAGTAAATAACTGTTATAGAACAGTGTAAGTCTCCTGAACAAACAGCTAATTAAGACTTATTTTCCAAAGGGAAATCAGGAAAAAGGCACTATTTAATTATTCAATTGGGACACATGTTATTTGTCGTAAAAATCTAAGTGCTACCAAGTGCCACCAAGGCCTTGTAATATACTCAGAATCAAGTCTATTGACCTTTCAAAAATTGTTCAGCGATTTTTATTTCCTTCATGTATTTAACAAACAAGATTTAGATGCTACAAATTTAACAGTACTAGATTATATTAGGCTAAAATTTCTAAGCAACAAAATAATAGGGACATACTTTACCATTTCCTTTTCACTCCTTAATAATCTAAGAATTCCTCTGGATAAGAGGGATGCATGTCTAGCTAGTCAGACTAGTATGAATTTAAACACTATGATATATCACCATATATTAAGAGGTAACTGGTCCTGCTATTTGTTTCCCAAAAGAATCCCTTAAAATTGCTGCTGCTGCTAAGTCACGTCAGTTGTGTCCGACTCTGTGCGACCCCACAGACGGCAGCCCACCAGGCTCTCCCGTCCCTGGGATTCTCCAGTCAAGAACACTGGAGTGGGCTGCCATTTCCTTCAATGCATGAAAGTGAAAAGTGAAAGTGAAGTCGCTCAGTCAGGTCCGACTCTTAGCAACCCCATAGATGGCAGCCTACCAGGCTCCTCCATCCATGGGATTTTCCAGGCAAGAGTACTGGAATGGGGTGCCATTGCCTTCTTCGCCCTTAAAATTAAGTATCCTCAAAATAAAGACTTTTGACTGATATCCTCATTAGTCAACAACCATCTATAACAGATCACTAGTTCATGACTTAGGAAATATTTTACAACAAATTCTATGGTAAACAAATTAGATGTATTATTTATTTCTCTTTTGTAAAGAGTTACACTGGACAGGTAACAACTTAAAAACTGCTCCTGGACTAAATTCTCTCAACCAAGCTCTATGGCATAGTAGTTTTGCACTTGACACTCTTCTTTTCTTCTAAGAGAGGAGTTCTAAAACTTCCTAATGAAAATCTTGACCCTACTCACAGAAGGGGCCTGTCTCCTTAGACAGCTAGTAGCCATATATCTACTCAGACACATGGCCCAGTTGGGCTTCTAAATTTTCCACAAAGAAACATCAATTATCTCTACCTCCTCTTGGTTAACTATCAAAGCACATGGATCTGCCCTTAATAAGCAAGAAATAATAACCAGACGGTAAGGTCATATTATTGAATACAGCCTACTATTTTAACCCATATTCTACAATATTGTACAACTTTTTATCAAAAGCTTAGTTTCTGGCCTATTCACTCCTCGGAACAACAGACTGGTTCCAAACAGGAAAAGGAGTACGTCAAGGCTGAATGTTGTCACCTTGCTTACTTAATTTATATGCAGAGTACATCATGAGGAACGCTGGGCTGGAAGAAGCACAAGCTGGAATCAAGACTGCTGGGAGAAATATCAATAACCTCAGATATGCAGATGACACCACCCTTATGGCAGAAAGTGAAGAGGAACTCAAAAGCCTCTTGATGAAAGTGAAAGAGGAAAGTGAAAAGGTTGGCTTGAAGCTCAACATTCAGAAAAAAGATCATGGCATCTGATCCCATCACTTCATGGGAAATAGATGGGGAAATGGTGGAAACAGTGTCAGACTTTATTTTTTGGGGCTCCAAAATCACTGTGGATGCTGACTGCAGCCATGAAGTTAAAAGACGCTTACTCCTTGGAAGGAAAGTGATGACCAACCTAGATAGTATATTAAAAAGCAGAGACATTACTTTGCCAACCAAGGTCCGTCTAGTCAAGGCTATGGTTTTTCGTCTAGTCAAGGCTATGGTTTTTCCAGTGGTCATGTATGGATGTGAGAGTTGGACTGTGAAGAAAGCTGATCGCTGAAGAATTGATGCTTTTGAACTGTGGTGCTGGAGAAGACTTGAGAATCCCTTGGACTGCAAGGAGATCCAACCAGTCCATTCCAAAGGAGATCAATCCTGGGTGTTCACTGGAAGGACTGATGCTAAAGCTGAAACTCCAATACTTTGGCCACCTCATGCGACAAGTTGACTCACTGGAAAAGACTCTGATGCTGGGAAGGATTGGGAGCGGGAGGAGAAGGGGACGACAGAGAATGAGATGGCTGGATGGCATCACCGACTCGATGGACATGAGTTTGAGTGAACTCTGGGAGTTGGTGATGGACAGGAAGGCCTGGCGTGCTGTGATTCATGGGGTTGCAAAGAGTCAGACACAACTGAGCGACTGAAGTGAACTGATACACCATATTCTAAATGATGCCCCTAAATCATGCCAGACTAATAATGTACTTAGACCAAACTGATTATTCTTGCACTGCTATTTGGCATTGTGTCTTTACCTTTGAAGGATGTGATTATGAGCACATTGTTAAGAATGTTATCCTTTACAATAGAGAATATATTTTAAAAGCATATGGAAGAGAAACTTCTTTGGCCATTCATCAAAGTTGTGCTCTTCATGAGCACATACATTTTCAAATGTAGGTAAAACTATGAGCAAATAATTAGAATTATAAAAGTATAACTGATAAAGCCTACCAACTTTTAACATCACTGTAAAATAGAGGTTCAAAATCTTTTTTCTACTGCAAACTGCTGGTGTAAAAAAAAATGAGAAGAATAATTTAGACTAAATGTTCTTCAGTGTTAAGAACATAAAATATCCAAAAATCATGATAATAGTTCTGCTCTACATTATGGACAATTACAGAGAAGGCAGAAACAGAGATTTATGTTAGCATTAAAAGTGACAAAAAGAATCCAAGACATAAAGAAATGACAGGGGAGAGCCAGTCATGAAAGAACCAATATTACAGCAATTTATATTACACTGCGGTTATGCATCTTAAGTAGTGATTACATTTTGCTATATTCTTTGAAATGAGCTAAGTTCATGTCACTCCCCTGCCCCAAAACCTTTCATGGCAGTGGCTTCTCAGTGTTCAACATCCTGCATTACATAGCTTCCATCTTATCCCCTATTATTCTTTTACCTTATATTTACCACCATATGGAGTTGTTAATTCCTAAACACACCTGTTTTCCAACCTCAATGCCCCTGGTCAAACCAGTTATTCCATCTGAGCTACCCTCCCTTCCACTCCACCTATACCTGACACAATCCTATTCACTGTCATCACCAAGCATGCTACTTAAGAGATGGAACTTTCACAACAGCTTTACCATTCTGTGCGTGTGTGCATGCATGCTAAGTCACTTCAGTTGTGTTTTGACTCTTTGGGACCCTATGGACTGTACCGCCAGGCTCCTCTGTCCAAGCAATTCTCCAGGCAAGAATATGGGAGTGAGTTGCCAATTCCTCCTCCAGGGAATTTTCCCAACCCAAGATCGAACCCAGGTCTCTTAAGTCTTCTGCATTGACAAGCAGGTTCTTTACCACTAGCGCCACCTGGGAAGCCCTCTACCATTCTGCCTCCTTGACAAATAGAACTTTAAACACCATGAATTTGCTGGGACCACACCAAGTGGTCCATATCAAACTTGGTAATTCTGAGGATAGTTCACTGTTTTTCCTCAATACATACTCACTGTTCCCTTTTTTCTTTAATTACAATTGTTTGTATGCATTTATTCCTTCAAATAGATTTGGATAATACTCTTTATTTTTTATTCCCCCTCCAGATTAGCACAATGATCAGTAAAGTGAATGTAAAATAAATATCTGTTAAATTAGGTAAAGATTTTCACCGAAAGTTACCTCTTTCTTAAAGAACTTGGGTCAGTTATTCTTGACCCTCATTCAAGAATTTTGGTGAAAAGCAAACCACTTTAAGGAGAAGTTAACATTTCATGATAAAATGAAGTAATTATTTTTTTTAAAAGAGAAGACTATAAACAATTTAAGACAGTATCCCCCGTATCAGTGAAAATTCTGAAGTGGGCACTCCCAGTAGGCCTACTTTACAACCTGCAGTTACCTCATTCCTGCAAATGCCTTCATTCCTCCCATAAGCTGTGATAAGTGTTTATTTACAAATAAGAATCTTCAAGAACCCTCTTGGGCCACATTTGACAAGGCTATTTAATAATTACAAGGGACACTAAATTGGAAGTTAGCAGACCTGGGTTTTTGTCCTGATTTTAACAGCTATAATCACAGGAATTTATGATTTTTCCATCTGCAAAATGAGGGGGCTTTGAGGACATTAGCTGTTTCCAAATTGATGATGGATATTGAGAAAAATCGGTTGTTTTTTGTGTTCCTTGGAATTCTGGAGTCAACAGCATTGGGTGGGGTGGTGTTAGGTCAAAGGGCCTCCTCAACCCACCATTTCCCTACAGTTTATCAGTTCACATTATCATTTTAAAACACCAAAGGGGAAAAAAAATCTGAAATAAAACTTCTAGTGAAAATATAAAACAGGGTGGGTTAGTTTGTTTTACCACAAACAAGCTATATAAATGAAGAGAACTTTTGTTTTGGCTCCACTGTAACCTTGCTTTCAAAATTTATATTAACTAACATGTAAAAAGAAAAAAGATTAAATCAAAATATGACCTTACCACACAGACTGCATGATTACCAGAAGCATGACATGCTGAGGAAGAATACTCTCCTAAAGTAATCTATCTCTAAGGCACAAGCTAGATGGACTTTTCAAACTAAATCAAGGGTAGAAATACTGGGCATGCCCAAAATTAAGTCAATGTGTTAGAAACTAGAACTGAACTCAAAAGAACCTGGCTCTCAGGAATGAGCTTTAACCATCTCTAAAGTGTAAGATATATTTAATTAAGTACCACCTTTAAGATTTACAGTCAAATTAAAAAAAGAATCAAAAATATTCTCTTCACAATACCTAAGCAATGAAGGAAAGTGCTTCAAAACTCTGAATTTATTCAGATTTCATATTAATAAAAAGTCAAAACTTAAAAACAAAAGATTCCCAGTGCACTAACATATTATCTAAAGGACATTTTATTTGCCTGTGAGAATGCTTATAGTAACTACGAAGAAATGAGGTAAAAAGGTTGGTTAAATAACCAAAATTCCAAAATCACAGACTGAAGACAGGTAATGAAACAAAGCATTCTCAATCACAGATGAGAGACTGCAAAAAGCCTATTCCAAAGGTCCACAGAACACTTTTATCATAAGAAGTCACTCAGCTTTTGTTCCAAATTATCTAATATATAACTTTAATTTTTAGAAAACATTTTCCAGAAATGAAATTTGCCCATTTTTCTTTCTAATATTTCTGGTTTCATTAACTGCAGATGTCAAAATCTAACCCATTAATGCCAACATTTTCAAGGGAGAGTACATTATGTATTATATAGGAGGGATGAAAGATATGTGTGAGCAAGGCAATAATAATTTTTAAAAAAAGGCTAAACAATAGTGAAACAATAGGAAAATCTAAAAATAATTTAGGATAGCTCAAACTTTTGCTAAGTTTTAAAACTTTCAGAACTTTAAATCTATTTTCCCTTAGAAAAAACAGTATACATCATGAGATTCCTAGGGGAGCTCACACACACACAACCCAACACTTAGTTGGAAAGTTCCAAAATTATACAGAACCAACCACCATTTCAGAATCACTGGGGAGCCTGAAACAGAGATCCTCATACCTAAGAAAAGATGGAGGGGTTTCATTCTCTTTTGACCCTACACTCCCAGGTAGCACTTACATTCTCCTTAAAAGTAGTTATCAAAGTATGGTCCAGGGACCTCTTGGGGGGATCCTGAGACCCTTTCTTGGGGAACACAAAGTCAAAATTATTTTGATAATATTATTATACTAAGATATTTGACTTTTTATCAGTCATTTTCAAATGAGTGGACAATGGGGTTTTTTAAAGGCTATAAGAAGTATATGAATATGAAAGCAGAGGTGAGAATTCAATTACCTTTCATTAGGACAGACATTTAAAATATTTGCAAAATTTAAAACAATGTCAGTCTTCTCACTATATTTTTGCTTTGGAAAAATTATTCTTCATAAAGTGTGCTATTTATTTTAACATGTAATGGATTTATTATAAATACTTTTAATGATAAAAATGTTTCTATAACGACCAGGCTTGATTTTGAATGCAGCAAATATTAAACAGATAAAACTTAATAAATAAAAGCTCTTTGGAATCTTCAATTATTTAGAATGTAACAAATTCTGAGATCAAAAATGTTTGCGAATTACTATTCTAGAAAGTAAAGACAAGGTCTCCTTTCCTTGAGGCCACTGGTGTGGTTAATATTAGAGAAGAAAAGTTACAGGCACAGACAGGAGCACCTAGAGTTGTGAAATGAACAGGTGAGCAAAATATACTGAGATAAAATTCTGATGATAAAAAGCAGAAACAGAAGACAGTCTAGAGTATGCATTTCCTCTTTTCTACACATCCTTACCATAGTTCAGTTCAGTTCAGTTCAGTTCAGTCGCTCAGTCGTGTCCGACTCTCCGCGACCCCATGAATCACAGCACGCCAGGCCTCCCTGTCCATCACCAACTCCCGGAGTTCACTCAAACTCTTGTCCACCGAGTCGGTGATGCCATCCAGCCATCTCATTCTCTGTCGTCCCCTTCTACTCCCACCCCCAACCTTTCCTAGCATCAGAGTCTTTTCCAGTGAGTCAACTCGTCACCATAGTAGATAAATGCAAATTCGTAGCAATGTTACATAAAGGTATGAATAAAGCAAAGAAGCTAAAAAGATAAATATCTTAGTAGAGCGATCAAAGAGTGCTAGGAAAGCCACTTTAACCACAGTATGGGATTAAGTCCACAGATGTAATAGGAGGTAAGCCTAGAAATGTGGGTAAGGGTCATACTGAGAATAACCCTAAACAAACAATAGACTAAGGAAACTAAATTTAACCATGCAGAGGAAAGCTGCTGAAGGATTTTCAGCCAAGAAATGTTAAAATCAGTTCTGTAAACTCCAAAGCTTTTAAAAATATTTTTATCTATTACAAAATGTGAAACATTTCAATATCTACAAATGAAAATTCTGATTACTGAAGATTTCAAACACATGAAAAAATGAAAGCATGTTGCTTACCATGTTGCTTCTGCTTTGGATTATACATTTTCCACCACCGAAAAATTATAAATCCATCTTGAATTCTAAGCAAGATAAATAACAAAATTAAAAGCTTAAACAACAATTTATTTAACTCATTTCTTAGTTATTATAAAAAGCAGGAAACTGATAATAGGGAAATACAGAAAACTGGACACTAGCATACTTAGATGTTTCATACTCTTCCAATTAAGAAAGGAAAAGATCTGCAAAAGCTCTTTGATTCTTCTGTTTAGGTAAACTGTAATACCAAATAACATTTAGTAGGACAATAAAGTGTTAACAGAAAAAACATTTTCTTTTTAAAGTGATATTTTTAAAATGAAGTTAAAATTATATAAACTAAAAGTCAAATCTTGAAAGGGAGATATTAGCACACAAAGGGAAAGCTTTTAAAGATTTTCTTTCATTTCTATAATGACGTATCACTTCATACCCCCAAAGGGTGGTATTATAGCCTAACTTTTAATTTTAACTTGGAAATAGTTTTAGATTCACAAAGAAGTTACCTCTACTGTTATAAGTGAGGTATGAGTGCTGCCAAACTGTAGCACTTCTCAGCTAATTTAGTGTCTCCAAGTTTTATAAAATCACATGAATAGAGTAAGCTTTTCTAGAAGTCGCTCAGTCGTGTCCAACTCTGCGATCCCATGGACTGTAGTCTACCATGGAGTTTCCAGGCAAGAGTACTGGAATGGGTTGCCATTTCCTTCTCCAGGGGATCTTCCTGACCCAGGGATCGAACCCAGGTCTCCTGCATTGCAGGCAGACGCTTTACCCTCTGAGCCACCAGGGAAGCCCCTTACAGAAGACAGAATATATATCAAACATATGAACTATCATTTTTCATTATATTCAGTTTTCATCTCTTTTGTAAGGTAAAATTAGAAATGCTATTAAGGTTAAATTATTCTAAAAATTGACTATCTATAAAAAGAGGATAATGGATAAGAGATATCAACACCCCTGATCCTTGCTTATATAACAAATGACCACAATGAATTCTACAACAAAAATGGTCAAGTAATCTAATGCTCAATTTTTAAAATTAGGGATGATATGAGATTGTTCATTTCTATAAGCTGCTATTCAAATATGATTTTTTTGGCCAGTGTAGAGTTGGACTGTGAAGAAAGCTGATCGCCGAAGAATTGATGCTTTTGAACTGTGGTGCTGGAGAAGACTCTTGAGAGTCCCTTGGACTGCAAGGAGATCCAACCAGTCCATTCTAAAGGAGATCAGTCCTGGGTGTTCATTGGAAGGACTGATGCTAAAGCTGAAACTCCAATACTTTGGCCACCTCATGAGAAGAGCTGACTCACTGGAAAAGACTCTGATGCGGGGAGGGATTGGGGGCAGGAGGAAAAGGGGACGACAGAGAATGAGATGGCTGGATGGCATCACCGACTCTGTGGACACGAGTTTTTGAGTGAACTCCGGAAGTTGGTGATGGACAGGGAGGCCTGGTGTGTGTGATTCATGGGGTCGCAAAGAGTCGGACACGACTGAGCGACTGAACTGAACTGAACTGAACCCTTAGCTAAATTAATCCACAGATAGAAACATTAAAAAAAAATCAATTCACCAGGTATGAGTCACTGAAAAAATGATTGCTGATTTATGGTTTTATTTGAAAATCCAACATTTTACTATGAAAAAGCAAGTCATACTCAATTCAGTATTATAATCAAAAAAGTCTGTAATATTTCAGATTTAAGATGGATATTTATTTTTACCTAATAGACATGTCTTCTGTAATATAATAGATTTCACGAACCATGACTTTTCCAGAAAGAACAGAGAAAGAAAATGAACCTGTTGTAGGAAAAAAACAACAACAACAGCAATTAATGTAATTGTTTTGAAAAACAGTAGAGCCCTAAAAGCTTTAAATAATCTTCACATTCAATTTATTCAATAATTAAATGTTCTTTCCCTACTTCTTTCCTGATATCCTTACAGCCTTACTAATCTTGTCATTTTCCCCTCAAATATAACAAAAAGTGCCACAGATACCATTACTATTAACTGAGTTACTAAATAATTATATGAGGACATTAGTTTCACAGCTACTTCCTATGAATAATTCTTTTAATTAGGCACAGTCATTAAATGAATCCAAAGCAGTTCCCCATTTTTCCCCATTAATTTCGGTGACTCCAGGAACCAGTCATTGCCTCAAATTAATGAAAGACTACTTATGTTTGAGAGAACTTTTATTTATGACCACTAAGAAGTACTCTAAGGAAGATCAGAAATATTCTATTAGGTGATCCCTCATCTCTTCTTCCCAGTGGTTCAGGGTTTTTCCAAAGAATATGAATTCCTAATATACCCTCCTATCTACTTGCGAACTTCCCATTTATAAGTAGGTTAAATTAATAACAAAAGCTACAAAATGAAGTACACATGATGATTCTACTTAGTTACAGATTTTTTTAGGTATCAGTTTTTTTTTTAAAAAAAAGCAAAACTCCATCAAGCATTAGAAATTTTCTTTGGATGGTAGAATCTTGAGAAATATCCAATTCCATATTTTATATGTGTCCAGATATTTCAAATTATTTTAATGAGGATCTCCTGTAAGCCAAAAAGTCTAAAGGCTACTACAGAAACCCTTTGAGAAATAAGAACGAGGTAAAGGACATAACCAAATGGTAGTTCAACTCCAGTCAGAGTACTATATTAGAGAAATTTCATGTAAATTAGTTTAATTTTCATGAAACAAAAGTAAATTTTTAAAGCTATTGTTTGTTTACAAAATAAACTTACAATTTCCAGATTACACAGAAGAAAAAAAATTACTCAGACTTACCAATATGAATATAGCCATGCTTGTATAACCTGTTAAGAACTAGTGTTAAAATAAGACCAACATTCCGAGAATTATAATACGTGAGATAAATAATCCATCCACAAGACAAAATAGTAGCTGTTGGAAGAAAAGAATGCAAAAAAAGGATCTCACTATACATTTCCTTTTGATCACCTTAACATTTTAATAAAAATTTGTTAGTAAAAGATCATTTATCATGTTCAGAAACAAGATTTTCTTCCATATGGTAACATGTCCTCTTACAATTTAACACTTGAATTTTTAAAAAGAGTGGTTGATTCTACTTTACCCACCTTTCAAATTCATTCACCAGAATACAGACTTGAATCAGATCAAGAAAAACAATGTTTCAAGTAAAACTGCTTTCCTTTTTTTCTGTTTCATTTTACACTACTTTACACAGTTTTATTTATTAAACATACACAAAGTGTTCTGGGAAGAGAAAGCCCATATTTCTGAATATTCTGGAAGAAAAAACCTACCTTTATTAGACTCAGAGTTCATTCCTAAGCTATTTCCTAAAGGCTACAGTCACTTACAAAGAAAACTGATGATTTTTTACATCAGAGAAAAGTCACTTTTTAAAAAAATCAACAGTCTCTGCTTTTAAAATACTGTTGGAAAGAAGTGAGAAATTTAACCTACTTAAAAGCATATCTATATTAAATAGGCCACCAAATATTAATACTATTATGTTGCAATTGGTAAGACAATAACTTACTTTTAAAGAACACCATTAAATACGCTTCAATATATGCTATTCTATATTTGACCATTTTTCATGAAAAGTTTACAGTCACTTATAAAATCTGTAATATTCCTCCCAAAAAACCTAGCTCATTAATACATAAATGACAAAATACAAGAAAGCATTTTTTGATAAATTTTCTTTTACTTATGCATTTGAAAAATATAACTATTTTCTAGATTAATTAAGACAAAATAATATAAAGCAGTTTAATATATGTAACCTTTCAGCAGCATTGCATTAAGTTTGTACTTTAAAAAATTATGTTGCTGCTGCTGCTGCGTCACTTCAGTCATGTCCGACTCTGTGTGACCCCATAGACAGAAGCCCACCAGGGTCCCCCGTCCCTGGGATTCTCCAGGCAAGAACACTGGAGTAGGTTGCCATTTCCTTCTCCAATGTGTGAAAGTGAAAGTGAAGTCGCTCAGTCGTGTCCGACCCTTAGCGACCCCACGGACTGCAGCCTACCAGGCTCCTCCATCCATGGGATTTTCTAGGCAAAAGTACTGGAGTGGCTTGCCATTGTGCTATGATTTGCCCATAAAAATTATTTCTAGAACAATTCTTTTGATGATACAATATTTTTTAAGCTTAAAGTTATCCTGTATTAATTTTTACCATGAATCACTGTGTGAACAGCAAGTTTCTATGGGCTCTTCAGAAAGGCAAAGGTATTTGCTGAGAAAGCATGCTCTCATCTCAGAAAGTAAACCACCTAGGGAACTGTGGCCCTTTCAGTGTATCATGTCCCTCCCCCCTCCATGCCCTTCCACACTGTAAGATCATTCGTAAAATAGAGAGATTAAACAACCCCTCACTGTTTTCCTGGTTGCTGCTATTATTTTCACCTGAAAGAAAGGAGCTGTATACCATACAAAAAAAAAACAAACAACAAATTCTAAATGATAGGAAAGGGGGCATATAGGATATAATTTGATTAAACTAAAAGACAATTTTCAATGCTGTTTTTATCAAATTATATTTCATAGTATTGTTTTGCACTTCATTTCACTTTTAAGTTTCCATTATGATAATTTAGAATAGTTCATGTTCATCAATTAGGGGAGAAAAAATAAAGTTTAAGTGGTAAGCCAATCCTACCTACAAACCATAAATCATTATAATTCCCTTTATATACACTTCTCCTCTATTGTAACACTATCACACAGCATCATGAAAGAAGCACAAGCCTACACTCAAGAAAAAGAACAGTTGTGTAACCTGTGTAAGTTATTTAATTTTTATGGGTCTCAATTGCCCAATAGGTTAATAGGAAAATACCAGCTACTTTCATAAGTCTGCTATGAACATTACTGAGATACGCAAAATGTCTGTGGCACATGGTACACAGATATTTAATAAATATTTACTCAATAAATATTACCATTACCTCCCTTTCCTCTCTCACTCCATCTTACCCTTCCTATTTTCCTCTCTGCACTTTTCTAATTCCTTTGCTAAAATTCAAATCAAATAGCGTTCTTCCATGAAACATCCTGGACAGTAACAACCTACAGTAATTGCTCTCTTCCACAGTACTTGATGTATTTCTCCTTATCTGTTGATATTCATTCACTCACTCATACGTCTTCCCTCTCTCTGCAATTTAATTATATACTGCTTTGTATTATTTGTGTACACCTAGAAAAGTTCTGGAATATAAGACAAAAAAACATCATTACTGGAAAATTCTACTGTCAGGTACATAAGGAGTGAGGAAAGAGATAAGATTTAATTAGGCAAAAGCATTTACCATGAGGATTTATCACTTTATAATAAAACAAAAGTGTTTGCGTGTATGCTGGGATGGAAATGGAAGAGCTGATCTGAAACAGGAAAGAAAAACTAGGTCTCTCTTATCATCCCACTTCCCCTAACACAGACAAGGAAGCAGTCTAAGGAAAACAGCCCTCCAGAGCAGTTTCCAGAGCTAATATTCATAGAAACACAGATTAAAATACTTGTCTCCAAAAAAACAAACAAATGATATTGTAAGCATTCTAACTTCAGTGAACTACTGCTTAAAATCTGGCAGCTGCTAATCCATACACAAAAAAATAATAAAGTACAAGAAAATATATTCTACTTACCAACAAGGAGCCAAACAACATTGGAATTGTGTTCTGTAAGAAAATCTTCTAGTTGAGTGATACTAGGAACAATACTCTCATTCTTCCTTTGATCCATTACTAAAATCTTTCCAGAATAGCATCTAAAAGGCCTGAAAGAGTTCAAAAGTTAAATTTAGAATTTAACCTATGTAAGGGGAAGAAAGGTGAATTTAATAAATGTGAAAGTTTATTAAATCATATTCTGCTTTCTTCAAAGACAGGAATGTAAAACTATAATGAACAATAATAACAAAGATGTCCACATTTCTACATAAAATATAAAACAATGTATCATATTTTTAAAGTCCTGATTTCACAAATCTAAGTATGAATAGAGATCTAAGTTCAATTACTAAACTCTGGCTCAAAATAAGAGGGACATAATTAGTCTTAAATCTAACCAAAGATATTTATTCTCAACAATCAGGAAATATCAGTCATCAATATTAGACAAATTCATCTAAACTTGTACCCAAAACTGCCACTTAATTATAATGTATTTATATATTAAGCTTTAGTAATCCTTCTTAACCTCTATCAGCTGTGTATTCCCATTATTCCATGAAGAAACAATCTTCCTAGTTTAAATTTATTCTAGGTAGAATTTGGACAGTAAGCAGATCTCCTGTTATCAGATGCTCAGGATAAAATATAATACACATCAAACTGTGACCAGTCATGTGCAAATATATTTATGTGTGTATAACTGAGTATGTGTATGTGTGTGTATGTGTATATGTGCGTGCATGTGTGTATATATATATATATGGACTGAGAATCAGCAAAAAGGAATGCAAGTTATTTTTTTTATGATCTGAGAAACAGAAAATTATCCCTCGGAGAGTACAGTATTAACATGACTAACCCAACCCATCTATAACAAAATTACCTTGTGATAAATCAGGAAAAGGAGGAGAAAAGTTAAGACAAAGAAAGCTTCACAGTCAATAATCCTTTACGATCAAAGAGCATATATGACTTTCATAGAGAGTCAGAAAAACAGATTTTAATATAGAAAGATACGTGAGGACAACTTTCTAGTTGAAATTCCATACAGTAAGCTTATCACCTTCTCAAAATGTTTTTCTGTTTACTCACCACAAATCCTATCTTCACAGGTCACAAAACAAGTTTAAAAACTGGATCAGACAACATTGCAAGATACTGTCTACAAGAGGATTACAACATATTTCTGCACTGTTGAAAACACTATAATTTAGAGGCAAATTAAAAATTCATTTTTAAAAAATGAGTTCAGTAACAAAAGGTTTATTATTAAAAGTATATGAAAACCTAGAGCAAAACTGCTAGAGAAACTTTAATGTTTTCATTTTTCAGTAAACTTTTTTTCCTACGGTTTAGAAAGTAAGTAAGAAATGTTCATGTATTGAAAACATTGGTGGTAGTCAAAGGCATGTGCCATGCTGTGCTTAGTCACTCAGTTGTTCCAACTCTTGCGACCCCATGGACCGCGCCCGCCAGGCTCCTCTGTCCAAGGGGATTCTCCAGGTAAGGAAACTGGATTGGGTTGCCATACCCTCATCCAGGGAGTCGAAGGCATGGGCATGGGGTGGTGGAAATGACTGAAGAGGGTCAAAGGATACAGACTTTCAGTTATAAGATAAATAAGTTTTGGGAATGTAAAAACAGTAAGGTGACTATAGTTAACAGTAGTGTAGTGCATATTGACGGAGAAGGCAATGGCAAGCCACTCCAGTACTCTTGCCTAGAAAATCCCATGGACGGAGGAGCCTTGTAGGCTGCAGTCCATGTGGTCACTAAGAGTCAGGCACGACTGAGTGACTTCACTTTTCACTTTCACACATTGGAGAAGGAAATGGCAACCCACTCCAGTGTTCTTGCCTGGAGAATCCCATGGATGGGTGAGCCTAGTGGGCTGCCATCTATGGAGTCGCACAGAGTCAGACATGACTGAAGCGACTTAGCAGCAGCAGCAGCAGTGCATATTGAAAGCTGCTAAGAAACTATATCTTAAATGCTCATATCATAAGAATAATGTGTAATTATTCAAGATGATGGATGTTATCTAAACACTGTGGCAATCATTTTGCAATATATACATATATCAAATCATTATGTAGTATACCTTCAACTAATACAGTGTTATACATCAATTCAGAGAAGGCAATGGCAAGCCACTCCAGTACTCTTGCCTAGAAAATCCCATGGATGGAGGAGCCTGGTAGGCTGAAGTCCCTGGGGTTGCTAAGGGTCAGACACGACTGAGAGATTTCACTTTCACTTTTCACTTTCACACATTGGAGAAGGAAATGGCAACCCACTCCAGTGTTCTTGCCTGGAGAATCCCAGGAAAGGGGGAGCCTGGTGGGCTTCCGCCTATGGGGTCACACAGTCGGACACGACTGAAGTGACTTAGCAGCAGCAGCAGCATACATCAATTATATTTAAATAAAACTGAGGCGAAATGCTACATTTTGCAATACTTTGAAAAAATCTATCAACTAGTAACAAAATTAGGAGGCTAACTTTTACAACATAAGCTTTCTCTTTCTTATCTTTTGAGACTAAAAAAAGTAAAAATTTTAAAAGGGAGAAAACACTTCGAGAAGGCCTACAATCTAAACCAAATATTCATATATATAATGGTTTACATATTACAAAATAACATCTGAACCTATCTCAAACTTATTTTTCCATTTTACAGATGTATCGCCAGCACACTACTGAGTTGATGAAAAGAGAACCTAGTGACTCCTAGTGGGTACTCCATGAGGGATACACCCTGGCATTCAGATCTCCATATAATAGGGACGAGATCTCTCTGCCAAAAGAATCCACAGTCTTCATGCAAAATCACTTGGACCACCCATCGCTTTAACAGCCCAAAGCCAAAGAGAATATAGAAAGAGGGTATTCGAATTGTCAAGACAGAAAACTGCAGTATTCACAGTTTTAACCAACATGAGTCCAATTACTAGTTAATGCAAAATCATTAACAGATATCAACAGACAAAGGCTGCTATACTGTTGTTAACAGTAGTTAAAAGAATATATTTTGAGCAAGTACAGAAGTAAAGGCTAACACTGAACAAAGGCCCTAAAGTAAAGTAGACATTCTGGCCTAAGGGAAGTGTCTAAAAACAACACCAGACACAGAAAACCCAGACTGAACTGGGGCTATACACTTTGCCACATTGCTTAAGTGCCACACCGACAATCCCTTAAAGAAGATGAAGTGGAGATTGATTTAAGAACCTACTGCATAACCTTCACTGAGCAAATGATGGAATAAAAAATAACCTGCTTGTTTCCTCGTTCCTACCTAAACAGTTTATGTTAAAAGCCACAAGGTGAAGTCAGTCTCTCCCATCAAGAAGCTTCCATAAGTCTCTTACCCTTCTCCATCAGAGGGCAGACAGACTGAAAACCACAATCACAGGAAACTAACCAATCTGATCACACAGACGACAGCCTTGTCTAACTCAATGAAACTATCAGCGATGCCATTTAGGGCCACTCAAGATGGAAGGGTCATGGTGGAGAGTTCTGACAAAACATGGTCCACTGGAGAAGGGAATGACAAACCACTTCAGTATTCTTGCCTTGAGAACCCCATGAACAGTATGAAAAGGCAAAAAGACAAGGACACTGAAAGACGAACTCCACAGGTCAGTGGATGTCCAATATGCTACTGGAGAATAGTGGAGAAATAACTCCAGAAAGAATGCAGAGACAAAGCCAAAGCCAAAAAAAAAAAAAAAACAGTTGGGGATGTGACTGGTGTTGGAAGTAGTCCAACGCTGTAAGGGGCAATATTGCATAGTAACCTGGAATGTTAGGTCCGTGAATCAAGGCAAATTGGAAGTGGTGAAACAGGAGATAACGAGTGAACGTCGACATTTTAGGTTATTAGCAAACTAAAAACTAAAATTCATTTTGGTGAATTTAATTAGGATGACCATTATACCTACTACTGTTGGCAAGAATCCCTTAGAAGAAATGGAGTAGCCATCATAGTCAACAAAAGGGTCCGAAATGCAGTCCATGGATAGAGTCTCAAAAACGACAGAATGATCTGTTTATTACCAAGGCAAAACATTCAATACCACAGTAATCCAAGTCTATGCCCAGACTAGCAATACTGAAGAAGCTGAAGCTGAACGGTTCTATGAAGACATACTAGACCATCTAGAATTAACACCCCAAAAAGATGTTCTTTTCATTACAGGGGACTGGAATGCAAAAGTAGGGAGTCAGGAAATACACGGAGTAAGAGGCAAATTTGGCCTTGGAGTACAGGATGAAGCAGGGCAAAGGCTAATAGAGTTTTGCCAAGAGAACGCACTGGTCATAGCAAACACCCTCTTCCAACAACACAAGAGAAGACTATACATGGACGTCACCAGATGGTCAATACCGAAATCAGACTGATTATATTCTTTGAAGTCACAAATGGAGAAGCTCTATACAGTCAGGAAAAACAAGACTGGGAGCTGACTGTGGCTCAGATAATGTACTCCTTATTGGCAAATTCATACCTAAATTGAAGAAAGTAGGGAAAACCACTAGATCATTCAGGTATGACCTAAATCAAATCCCTTACGATTATACAGTGGAAGTGACAAATAGATTCAAGGAATTAGATCTGATAGAGTGCCTGAAGAACTATGGATGGAGGTTTGTGACACTGGACAGGAGGCAGGGATCAAGACCATCCCCAGGAAAAGGAAATGTAAAAAGGCAAAATGGCTGCCTGATGAGGCCTTACAAATAGCTGAGAAAAGACGCAAAAGGCAAAGGAGAAAAGGAAAATAATATCTATTTGAATGCAGAGTTCCAAAGAATAGCAAGGAGAGATAAGAAAGCCTTCCTCAGTAATTAATGCAAAGAAATAAGAGGAAAACAATAACCTGGGAAAGACTAGCAATCTCTTCAAGAAAATTAGAGTTACAAAGGGAACTCTTCATGCAAGTTCAGTTCAGTTCAGTTGCTCAGTCGTGTCCGACTCTCTGCGACCCCATGAATCACAGCACACCAGGCCTCACTGTCCATCACCAACTCCCGGAGTTCACTCAAACTCATGTCCATCGAGTTGGTGATGCCATCCAGCCATCTCATTCTCTGTCGTCCCCTTCTCCTCCCACCCCCAATCCCTCCCAGCATCAGACTCTTTTCCAGTGAGTCAACTTGTCGCATGAGGTGGCCAAAGTATTGGAGTTTCAGCTTTAGCATCAGTCCTTCCAATGAACACCCAGGATTGATCTCCTTTAGAATGGACTGGTTGGATCTCCTTGCATTCCAAGGGACCCTCAAGAGTTTTCAAGGGACCCTCAAGAGTTTTCTCCAGCACCACAGTTTAAAAGCATCAATTCTTCGGCGATCAGCTTTCTTCACAGTCCAACTCTCACATCCATACATGACCACGGGAAAAACCATAGCCTTGACTAGACGGACCTTGGTTGGCAAAGTAATATCTCTGCTTTGTAATATACTATCTAGGTTGGTCATAACTTTCCTTCCAAGGAGTAAGCATCTTTTAATTTCATGGCAAAGATGGGCACAATAAAGGACAGAAATGGTATGGACCTAACAGAAGCAGAAGATATTAAGAAGAGGTGGCAAGAATACACAGAAGAACTGTATAAAAAAGATCTTCATGACCCAGATAATCACAGTGGTGTGGTAACTCACCTAGAGCCAGACATCCTGGAATGTGAAGTCAAGTGGGCCTTAGGAAGCATCACTATGAACAAAGCTAGTGGAGGTGATGGAATTCCAGTTGAGCTATTTCAAATCCTGAAAGATGATGCTGTGAAAGTGCTGCACTCAATATGCCAGCAAATTTGGAAAACTCAGCAGTGGCCACAGGACTGGAAAAGGTCAGTCTTCATTCCAATCCCAAAGAAAGGCAATGCCAAAGAATGCTCAAACTACCACACAACTGCACTCATCTCACACGCTAGTAAAGTCATGCTCAAAATTCTCCAAGCCAGGCTTCAGAAATACGAGAACTGTGAACTTCCAGATGTTCAAGCTGGTTTAAGAAGGGGCAGAGGAACCAGAGATCAAACTGCCAACATCCACTGGATCATCAAAAAAGCAAGAGTTCCAGAAAAACATCTACTTCTGCTTTATTGACTATGATTGTGACTATAAAGACTTTGATTGTGTGGGCCACAACAAACTCTGGAAAATTCTTAAAGAGAAGGGAATACCAGACCACCTGATCTGCCTCTTGAGAAACCTGTATGCAGGTCAGGAAGCAACAGTCAGAACTGGACATGGAACAACAGACTGGTTCCAAATAGGAAAAGGAGTACCTCAAGGTTGTATATTGTCACCCTGCTTATTTAACTTATATGCAGAGTATATCATGAGAAACGCTGGGCCGGAGGAAGCATAAGCTGGAATCAAGATTGCCAGGAGAAATATCAATAACCTCAGATATGCAGATGACATCACCCTTATGGCAGAAAGTGAAGAACTAAAGAGCTTCTTGATGAAAGTGAAAGAGGAGAGTGAAAAAGTTGGCTTAAAACTCAACATTCAGAAAACTAAGATCATGGCATCTGGTCCCATAACTTCATGGCAAATAGATGGGGAAACAGTTTTGGAAACAGTGACAGACTTTTTTATTGGGCTCCAAAATCACTGCAGGTGGTGAAATTAAAAGATGCTTACTTCTTGGAAGAAAAGTTATGACCAACCTAGACAGCATATTAAAAAGCAGACACATTACTTTACCAACAAAGGTCCACCTAGTCAAAGCTATGGTTTTTCCAGTAGTCATGTATGGATGTGAGAGTTGGACTATAAAGAAAGCTGAGCACTGAAGCACTGATGCTTTTGAACTGTGGGGCTGGAGAAGAGTCTTGAGAGTCCCTTGGACTGCAAGGAGATCCAACCAGTCCATCCTAAAGGAAGTCGGTCCTGACTATTCATTGGAAGGACTGATGCTGAAGCTGAAACTCTAATACTTTGGCCACCTGATGAGAAGAACTGACTCATTTGAAAAGACGCTGGTGCTGGGTAAGATTGAAGGCAGTATTAGAATGAGATGACAGAGGATGAGATGGTTGGATGGCATCACTGACTCAATGGACATGAGTTGAGTAAACTCCAGGAGTTGGCGATAGACAGGGAGGCCTGGTGTGCTGCAGGCCATGGAGTCTCAAAGAGTCAGACACGACTGAGTGACTGAACTGAACTGGGTAAGGTAGGCATATGTACATAGGGAGGAGAGGGACAGGAGTCTCAATGGCCAAAAGTAGAATGTCAGAGCCAAATAAAACCTTCAGTACTCTAAGTATCCATCTGTGTGCTGAAAAGGCTAGAGGGAAAGCAGCAGTATTTTACGTTATCATGCCTGGAGAATCCCATGGACGGGGGAGCCTGGTGGGCTTCCGTCTATAGGGTCACACAGAGTCGGACACAACTGAAATGACTTAGCAGCAGCAGCAGCAGTCATAGCAGGATGAGGAGGAGTACTTCTCAGGTGCTGGATCCTGGTTGGAAGGACAAGGGCATCCAAGGTAGGGGAGAGGACAGGAGCAGTCCAGCTCAGGTATCAGAGCCTGGGCAGGAAAGAAGGTCATTCAAACAGGGAGGCTTCCTAGTGCAGGGTGTCAGAACCCAAGAGGAAGGCATCAGATCCCAAAGATATAAGCAGAGCTTCCATGCAGGAGAGTGATCTGGAATATGACAGGAGCAGGATAAGGACAAACACCTGGGAGGTGGCTCACGTATGTGATGCGTGAGGGAGTTAATCTAGTAAGTATATCAAGAATAATGGAAGCCAAGTTTCTCACTGTCAGAGTATATACAAAGGAAGAAAATCAGAATTAACCCTGTGGTGTTGGATAAAAACTAGAGGTATGGCTTTCAATATAAATGGATATAGAAATAGCTATAGCTGCATATGTATATATGTCCATAGTTCATTAACAGACCCTGAGAGCAGCACCCCAATATAAATGAACAGAAGACTTCTCTTCTAAAAACCATTTTCTCTTTAGAGAGGTCCTTGAAGAAATGGCTAATTCTACAACCAGGGCAGGGAAAGTCAGGATAAGCTTTGTTTTCCATAAAGGAAAAAAGTGTTCAAAGAACGATGGAAAATGTCAAAAGGAAGTAAAAACCAGCTTTAAGAGGCTCCCATTGGCAAATCTGGGACAATTTAAGCATTGCCATAAATAATAGTAACAAACCACAACCCATTTAATAAATACAAATCTATGAATCCAATATAATCAACTAAATTTTGATGAGCAACAGCATACTTATATCTTAGAATAACTGCTCACCAAAATAACTGTTAATGAAGAAGGGGAAAAGAGGAATTTTGAGACAGCTGACAATTAAGTGATCAACGTTCCTGTATGCTTAGTTGTGTATGACTCTCTGCAACCCTTTGGGCTGTAGTCCACAAAGCTCCTCTGTCCATTGGGTTTTCCAGGCAAGAATACCAGAGTGGGTTGCCATTTCCTTCTCCAAGGGATCTTCCCGAACCAGGGATCAAACCTGCGTCTCCTGCGCCTTCTGCATTGCAAGCACATTCATTACCCTCTGAGCCATCAGGGAAGCCCAAGTGATCAAACACCATCAATATAGGTATAAATCAAAATCATTTACTTTTTAATAAAGAAAACAGCCTAGTGTTGGTGGTATAGTGGTGAGATAGCTGCCTTCCAAGAAAACAGTCTCACTTCCTTGATATTCCTGCAAAGACACATAACCTGAATCTAATCTATCCTGCTTCTCTCCTCTCAATCACAATGACCAATAGATTGTTTTATTCATCTTTGTATCCACAATACCAGTGACAATGCCTTGAACACAGCCATTAATTTCAAGTACGTCATTTTAAATGGTATTTTAATTACACAAAAAGTAACACTGATCTACATGTTTTAAGACGTGTTGTCTCAGTATTTTCATGATTCACCTATATTCTGTTCATTCTTTCTGAAATCCATGGGACTCATTTCAAAACTGCTGTCCACATTAGAAAAGAAATTGTGGCAATTACTATTTCAGTGACATACAAAGAAAAAGCACAAAAATGTGAAACAGTTTAATCAAACACAGCAATGGCCAGAGATTTATCAAAGTTCCTAATACCACCACCACTACCACAATTCTTAGAAATAGCTTTTCGAAAGAAAAAAAAGTACTTTTCTAAGTGAATTATCTGTAAAATATTTTCAAATACTATATTCAACTTATTTTCTCTCCCACTCGCATGAAGGAACAAAACTAACATCTAATACTTGCATCATCAGACTTTTAGAGACAGAACCCCAGATCTTGATTTGGTCCTACAAGAAGAGAGGTCAGCCTACAAATCAATTAAAAAAAAAATACAAATAATCTGACAGAAAAATAAGAAAATATATAAACAGGTAATTCACAGAGAAAGATAGTATCACTAGGAATTGGCAACAATCACAATTTACCACTCACTAGTCGTAAAAGCAAAAATTTTTAGAAAGATTACAAACAACTATATTGGCAAAAGTAAGGGGAAACGGGCACTCAGAGTTGACAGAAGTAAAGTGCCTTTGAGAAGAACAACTTATCAGATACTACAAAAATGTACATGTTCTGATTAGAAAGTTTCAGTTCTAGGGCTCTATTTATTTCTCAGAAATACGTAGAAACAAAGATGGTTTTTCAAGGACAATCACTGCAACATTATATATCATACTGAGAAAATCGAAAAATGTTAGTTGATAGGAAAATAGTTAAATTATGGGATACCCTTATCATATGTAATACTATGTGAAATAATATGTAGCCTTTTTAAAAGAATAAAACAGCTCTATAGGGAATACAGAGAAATGTTCAGGATATATGTAATGTTAGGAGGAGAAAACCAAGTTGAGCAAAAAGATGTATAGTACTCTTATATTTAAAAAAAATAGACTATCCATTATATGTATTACATATCTAAACCATATAGATACACCACATACGCACATATGTACATCTGTGATGTGTATATTTATAATTTTATTAATCTGCAAAAACATTAGCAAAGCCATTACTTCTGAGAGATAACTATTATTTAAATATTTTACAACTGGCTTGTAATTCTTCCTTAATTAAAAAAAAAAAAAAAAAAAGGAGGGTGGTGGCTAGAAGAGGCAAAAAAGGGGCTTTTTCTGCCCAAGCACACATGCCACAGCCTCTCCTTATAACTATGGCAAGAAACAGGTTTCTCCCACCTCTAGAATATCAACGTGATCATCTGTCAGTTGATCATCTGTCATTCTACCACCATGTCTGTCTTTCTTCAGTTCTTAAATCCTTGTCTTTAAAAAAAAATTAAATGCAAATACCAAGCAATATCAAACTCAAAGGTTTCATTAAAACCTCAGAAATATCAGTTAACACCTCAGCAAGAATTATTTGATTTGATAGCTCTGAGTGTAAGAACGGAAGCTGAACAGCTATACTGTTATAAAAAAGCGGAAAGGGCTAGGTTACAAAGAAGGAAGAACACCAACAGGAAAGAGACTGGAGGAATGGAGAAAGAGGAAGCAGTTACCAAGGAATAACAGAAGAGTCAAAAGGTCCCGCCTTAGACTGTATTGTTCCAAAAGCAGAACATAATGTGGATTGAGATCTGAGACTACCTGGATTCAAACACCAGATCAAACATTATAGCTATGTGACCATGGGCAAGTTACCTAACCTCTCTGTGGTCTTATTCCTCTGTAAAATGAGAACACTAACAGTATCTACCTCACAGAGTTTACAGTTTGGATACGTAAAACATTTAGAACAACTCTGGCACACAGTAGGTTAATATACCGTGTAAATGCCTGATGCTGGCAATCAGCGCCACTTGTGCTTTGCTCATATACTGTTGATATTCACCTCTACACCAGAAGATTATTCCTTCTGAACAATTGTAACACCCCACTGTAGGTTGCTTTCTGACTGCAGAAATGTGTTCAGTCTGTACTTAGGGTAGGCCAGAAATGCTGGAATCAAAGTCAATGAATCCTCGAAAGTCATGGGGTAAACACCTGCAGCTTCCCTGCTCTTGACTTGGGATAACTCGGATGCATATTTTATTTGGTCTCTGAGAGATCCCCAGTGGTAGTGAGTTCCAGATGCCCACAGTAGTAACTGTATCTTAACATTCATCACATTGTAACTATTAGTTTCGAAGTCTGTTCCCCACAAGACAGCTTACTGCTCTTTAAGGATGTCTTTGCCCTATTCATCTGCCTATGCAATATCCAAGAAAGTTTCTGGAATGCAGTAGTCTCTCAATAAATACTTATTTCATAAATGAATGAAATAAATGCCTTACTGTAGAAAGTACATAATTATGAACTATTGCCAAAGGTATGCACTTATTCAAGGCCAAGAGACTCCTAGATGATCTTTTTCACACTCAAGAATTATTTGGTTTTCATTTACTCGAGCGGCGAGTTGACTTACTGGAAAAGACTGATGCTGGGAAAAGTTGGGGGCGGGAGGAGAAGGGGACGACAGAGAGTGAGATGGCTGGATGGCATCACCGACTCTGTGGACATGAGTTTGAGTGAACTCCAGGAGTTGGTGATGGACAGGGAGGCCTGGCGTGCTGTGATTCATCGGGTTGGGGAGAGTCGGACACGACTGAGCGACTGAACTGAACTGAACTGAAGAAGAAGGTATTCAACATCTTGATAACCCATTCCAAATATTAAAAAATGAAGGAAAAATTAATCATACTCAAAACTCTCATGCAACAATTGTCACAATTATTTGTATAAAAGGTATTCACATATCTTCAGATTGTTAAAGTTCTTTGAATTTAACCACAGTTCCTTATAATAAAGGAAACTATATGGTTGTTTGGGTTTTTTAAATTTCTTTTTTATTGAAGTATAGTTAACTCACAATGTTGTGCCAATCTCTGCTGTATAGCAAAGTAACTCAGTTATACATACACATTTTTATATATTATTTTTCATTTTGGTTTATCACAGGATATTGCATATAGATCACTATGCTAAACAGGTTTTAAGAGTTGGAAAATAAATCAACTTTACGGCTTTCCTTTAAACTTCATCAACACTGACATTCTCTTCAACATCAAGCGTATCTATCAGCACATAGCAGCATTCCGTACACTAGATATTTTGTGAAGTATGCATTTTGTACACATTTATGCATTGCTTGCCCATAAACCAAACTAGACTCATTTTACATTAACTGTTACAGAATCTATAAGATTCTACATTAACTGTTACAGAATATATTTCAAACTTACTTGAAAACTTTCCAGGTATGGTTTGGTTTCTGCACATATGTAAGAAATTACCTTGAGATACCTTTGTAGAAGTCCCAATTTCAAAGTCATTTATGTCTGCCCTAATCAAGAAGTAACTGACTCAAAGTGAAAGTTCCTCAGTCATCTCTGACTGTCTGCAACAACATGGACTATAGAGTCCATGGAATTCTCCAGGCCAGAATACAGGAGTGGGTAGTCTTTCCCTTCTCCAGGGGATCTTCCCAACCCAGGGACCAAACCCAGGTCTCCCACATTGTAGACGCATTCTTTACCAGCTGAGCCACAAGAGATGTGGATATGGGGGAGAGGGAGGAAGTAACTGGCCATGTGTGTTTACCAACATTCTCATCATACTAAGTTCAAAGAAATTATTTTTATTAGGATGTTGCTATGCAGAGACCCAACAGATCCATTTAATAGCCAATTTCTATGAACTGAGAACACTTAAATTGAACTTTTACATAAATACTATAACATAGAAGAGACTGCTTTAGGAATTTTATGCAGATACAACCTTATACTACAGGTGATACCTGAAACAGTATTTTAAGTGGATATGGAGCTGGATAAAAACATACTTCACATATATATATAAAGTGACAAGGTCCAGTAAGGTCAGTAGTCTAGACTTACAAACATTTTGGACGATGTTACATTACTCTTTTAAATGTTCATTCCATGCTATTAACTCACCATTATAATGATAAAATATAGCTAACATTATAAAATGGCCAACATTTATTCACTGCTTGCTATGTGCTAGGCACTATTCTAAACACTTTACATATAGTTACTGATCTAACTGTTAGAAATAACTACCTATTAACAATTCCCCATTTTACAGAGAGAAAATTGTGGCAATGAGAAGCAAAGCACAAACAAAGCTAAGATATGGCCAATCTAGGATATGAACCTACACAGTTTGGCTTTACAGTCTGTGTAAATTTATATTACCTCTCATATCAGTTCAGTTCCTCAGTCATGTCCAACTCTGCGCTCCACGGACTGCAGCATGCCAGGCCTCCCTGTCCATCGCCAGTCTTTTCCAACACCACAGTTCAAAAGCATAAATTCTTCGACGCAAAGCTTTCTTTATGGTCCAACTCTCACATCCATACATGACTACTGGAAAAACCATAGCTTTGACTAGATGGACCTTTGTTGGCAAAGTAATGTGTCTGCTTTTTAATATGCTGTCTAGGTTGGTCATAACTTTTCTTCCAAGGAGCAAGTGTCTTTTAATTTCATGGCTGCAGTCACCACCTGCAGTGATTTTGGAGCCCAATAAAAAAGTCTGTCACTGTTTCCAAAACTGTTTCCCCATCTATTTGCCATGAAGTGATGGGACCAGATGTCATGATCTTAGTTTTCTGAGTGTTGAGTTTTAAGTCAACTTTTTCACTCTCCTCTTTCACTTTCATCAAGAGGTTTTTTAGTTCCTCTTCACTTTCTGCCATAAGGGTGGTGTCCTCTGCATATCTGAGGTTATTGATATTTTTCCCAGCAATCTTGATTCCAGCTTGTGCTTCACACATAGGTTCACAGAAATTGCAATTGTCTTTTGGTCCTCTCATTTTTTTTTAACTACAAAAGTGAATCCCTTCCTTCCACCTCTAAATTCTCGATTAGGAGTTAATATTTAATGTTACCAAAATCCATATTTTGGTATAAAAAATTCATATTTTGCCCAAAATGGCATTTTTTTCTCCTAAAAGAATCTTCAAATAAATCAAAGGCCAGTAGTCACTTTTTAAAATTAACTATAAGAGGCAACACATCAAGTTATTAAGTATAATCAATGGTAAAGGAGGATAAATTATAAAGTCAAATCTGACAGAACCACCTCACCACTTTTCTACACTTCTCTCTCTCCTGGAAGACATAAAGGCTGTTCAGTTCAGTTCAGTCGCTCAGTCGTATATTTTTACAGAGCTTGCCGCTGCTGCTGCTGCTAAGTCGCTTTAATCGTGTCCGACTCTGTGTGACCCCATAGACAGAAGCCCACCAGGCTCCCCCGTCCCTGGGATTCTCCAGGCAAGAACACTGGAGTGGGTTGCCATTTCCTTCTCCAATGCATGAAAGTGAAAAGTGAAAGGGAAGTCGCTCAGTCGTATCTGACTCTTAGTGAGCCCATGGACTGCAGCCTACCAGGCTCCTCCATCCATGGGATTTTCCAGGCAAGAGTACTGGAATGGGGTGCCACTGCTTTCTCCCTTACAGAGCTTATTTGCCCCCTAAAGAAACTGACAATTGATGGCAGGTATGTGGAAGCTTTAATATATGTACAAAAAGTATTTTATATTCTTCCCTTCAAGAAGTGGTGCTTAACTCATTCCCAAGTGTGGGCTGGACTTACTGATTCAGTTCTAAAAGAACAGGGTAAAGGAATGGTGTGTCACTCTGTCAAAACTGGCATCATAGCTTCCTCTCTGCATGCATGTGCTCTGTTTCACTCTGATCATTTGCTCCAGAGCAAGACAGCTGCTGGTGCCTTGTTCAGACACTTAAGACGCCCTAGAGAAGTTCATGTGGTGAGAATTTGAGGCCTGCAGCCAAAAGCCATGTGAATGAACCATCATGGAAGCAAATCCTCTAGCCCCAGCTGAGCACTCACCTAACGTCCCAGCCAATCAACTACAACCTCATGAGGGACGCGAAGCCAGAAACAATCAGTTCAGTCACTCCCAAATTCCCAACCCACAGAAACTCTGAGATAATAAAAGTGACTAGTTTGGGGATAATTTCTTACTCTGCAACAAGTAACTAATACAAAATATGAGAAAGGTAATTTTGTGAGATATCTGCAAGCTATCTCTACCCTGATGATTCAAATCTGCCATCTTAAGCTGCACTACCCTCACTCCTCTTCACCAAATGATCAGCAAAACCACATGGAGAAGGCAACTGATCACATGAGTGAACCAAATCCTCTACCATTAAGTGGGAATCTCTTGCAAGGACTCTGGGGAGCAACCTCTACCCTTTCTCCAACGAATTTATCTGTACCCATAATCATCACCGCCTCCTTCCCTCTTGTCTAAGGAGACATCTATCTAAAGCACCCTTGACCTGCATTCTTGTATTCTATCCCTTCCAATTTGGTTAATGACCCAGCGCCACCAATTCTTCTCCTTTATTCCTCTGTCTTCAAATTCTCTTTCTGATGACTTTTTATCCTCAGCAAATAAAAACTATAAATGTATTCATATCATTCATACCTTTAAAAAACAAACACTCTCTCTCAGACTCTTATCTCTAACTATCCCCATTAACTATTTAAGAGCCAAACTTTCTGAAAGGGCAAATGACTTCAGCTATTTATTTTCCCTATCTTCTACCCAGTGTGAACTGGATCCATCTACATAATTGCTCCTGCAGAGGTCAACAACTTAACTGACATGTCCAAGGGTATTTTTGTTATCTTCATTTTAGCTGATGCCTCAAAGATACCTAATACTCATTCCTTTCCTCCAAATTCAGTACTTCCATTTACTTGTGACTCTGATTTTCTTCTACTTCCCTGCCTACTACCTCATCTCCTTTGAGGTATGTTTTCCTTTCACCTTACCCTTATTGCTGTTTAGCCACTCAGCCGTGTCCAACTCTTTCATGACCCCATAGACTGTAGCCCTGTAGGAGATTCCAGGCTCCTCTTTCCATTAACTTTTTCAGGCAAGAATACTGGAGTGGGTTGCCATTTCCTTCTCCAGGGGATCTTCCTGACCCAGGGATCGAACCCACATCTCCTGCATTGGCAGGCAGATTCTTTACCCCTGAGACACGTGAGAATCCTATCCTTATTAAATACCCTTAAATATTATTCCCCATTCTCATATCTCTTCTTTTACTCTACATCTTTTTCCCTTACTGATCTCACCCATTCCCATTGCTTTTAACTATCATCTATAAACTGAGACTTCAAATTTAAATATCAGGCTGAGTCTTCTTCTTAACTCAGATCCATATATACAACTACCTAATGACATTTCTTGGAAGTCACAGATGCCGCAAATATAAGAACCCCAGTCGGAACTTGTCTCCGCCAACCATGCTTCTCAATATATTCCTCTTTCTATATACTCCCTCAGTAAATGGGCCCAGAATCCACTCAGTTTCTAGATATCAGCTAGATAGCTAGATATCAGCTGATATCAGCTAGATATCAGCTAATTTAGTTCATTTACCCTGAAAATATTAATTAAACATTAATAACAAAACTGAACATGATAACGGCTGGAAGTCATCCTGACTCCATTTTCCCTCAAGCCTACTAAATCTCACCCATTGTATCTCCTTTATATCTATCTAATCCATCACCATCTCTTAATTCCCATTTGCACTGCTTTGCTTCTAAGGCTTATTTGCCACCTAGATTACAATAGCTTCTAACTGACTGCCATGCTTCCAAGCTATCTCCAATTACCATGCAGACTGTTACCTCTCTGACCATGTCTCTTCTATTTGCCATATATAAGTTCCCTGAAATTTTCTCAAAATAAAGAGTTAATTTTCTTAATCTCCCTTGAACGTTTGGGATTCTAACACTATAGTTTTTAATTTATTTTTGAGGTAACATCAGTTTATAATATTAAGTAAGTTTCATTATATTTTTACTTCTGCATAAATTACAATGTGTTCACCAACAAAAATTTAGCTTCTATTCATCAGCATACATTGATCTTCTTTTCCTATTTCACCTTGTTTTTTATATTCTACGTATGAGTGAAATCATACATTATGTGCATTTCATCTTATTTCAGTTAGCATAAAATCCTCAAAATCTATCCATGTTGTAACAAATGGCAAAGTTATATCCTTTTTTACCACTGAGTATTTTATATATATATATATATATATACCACAGCATTATTTACAATAGCCAAGATATGGAAACAACCCAGCCCCATCAAAAGAAGAATGAATAAAGAAGATGTGGTCTACGACTATCTCTATCATGGAAAACAGTACACAAAAGTGAAGTCTGTAAGAATTCTGGTTTCCCAGTGTACCTTAAAGCAGCACTAATAAGAGTACCCCCCTTTATTAACTAAAAATAATATGAAAGATTATAAACATTACTATATGAGTAGTGCTGTTTTCTTAGTTTTTATATAAACCAAAAACATTACTGCATATAAAACTTTTTTTAAAAGATATGGGTTAACAAAAATATTGCCTTCTAGAAAAAAGTTCACTACTCTAATGCTCTCCAGAGCCATGATGACCACAACTCTTATCAGAAGGCTGAAAAAAATGTATGACATATGGTACTCAAACAGTAATTGAGTACTTATTTATGAAATTAAGATTCTCTCGATCATGTTTAACCGTGTCTTCTATTATTCTCTGTAGAACTCAAAGTGAAAAATACACTTAAGTTCAACTATACACAGTTTTCTATGAAGAACAAACCAAAAGTCAACTAATTTTCTTCCTTTCTTTTTAAAATCCCTTATAACATGGGCAGATTGATGAGGAAGCAAAAGAGAGAACAGAAAGTTGACACTTAATAGATAATCAAGCGAACGCTTCCTTTGGTTTTCTCCTGCCAATACACAAGCTAAGCACATGACTCAACTGTCAGTCACAGCAATAGTTCAAAACTCAGGTAAAATGATTGACAGCTCACCTTATACACTACTGTCACCCAGCCCCATTCTTAGACCAATTTAAGCAGGTTAAATTACAACTGAAGCAGAAAGTTAGATTTTCTCTATCTGAGCTTTAATTGACAACCCAAAATATTTACCAGGTTGTTGTTTTTCAGTCTGTAATGTTGTTTTCCTTTTCTTGATCAGAAGGCCTATCAGAAGTGTTTCATCTTGACACATCTGAAAAGAATACCAATTTTAACCAATTATACAAGATATTCTTGCTTTATCAGCAGTTTCACCATCTCAGATTAAATGATTTCATTACACATGCCCTTGCATGTGTACACACACAAGGAAACTAATGTTAATCTAGTGTTGTATTTTCTTCAAAAAAATATTCCTAAAACTAGAAGACCACATTTCCAAACTACAGTCTTCCAAAGATTTCAAAACCACTGTACATATGGAAAGAGCATGATTCTGGTAACCAGAGGAGTCTAGAGGTCGGATGTTACCTTTAAAACACTCCTGGGTCCTTGCCAGCCAAAATGATGCCTCAATTTCCTTCCTGTTCCCAGCACTTTTTATCAAATGAAAATCACATTGCAAGTTCTCAAGCTGCTTTTGGGTGTGGTAAAGCACACTACTTAAAGGACTCTGAACCAGAGTCCAATTACCTGATTTAAATCACAGCTCTGACTTTGGACAAGTTGTTTTTTAGGTCTGTGGGATTTAGTTCTCTCATCTATAAAATGAGAGTTAAAAACAGACTTTACATGACAGGGTTGTTATGATTATTAAAGGAGATATGCACATGAAGCATGTACCACCAATACTTATATAAGATAAATACTCTGGTTAATTCATTTATTTTTATACTTCATATATCTCGCTAATTTAAAATAAATCAGCTTCATTGCTATGCACAGAGTTGAAAGCAGTAACGTGAAACCAGTTGAAACTTAGACGTTTCAACAGTCACGGAAAACAATGATTTCCTTACAGAGGAAATTTACAAGAACTCTCTCCCTTTAACAAGCGTCCCTAATTTGCTTCTGTCAAGACTAAGGCCAAGAGAAGCAGGAGGGGGACAATTCTGTAGAGGGAAAATCAACTTCCCTTCCTTTGGTCAAAAGATGTTTTCGCTGAAATGTGCTCTTCCATAGTGTAGACTCAGCAAGCCCCAATCAGAATACAAGCACACCACACCTGAAGAGTAGAGAGGGTTTCAAAGGCTCCCCCGCCCTTGGTCCACAACCTGCCCTGCGTTAAGCACTCAGGGGTCTCCTGCAGTCCCATGCAGCTAACAAGGCTAAAGCCAGAGCTTGCAGGTATGCGGTCCTTCCCACATACCAGCAGGTGGGCGTCGCCCGTCTGCCTTACCACCATTCACCGGGCCAGTTCCTGCATTCGAGTCCCTAATCACCTGACTGTCAAGGCCCTTTCAGGCCTTCTCACTGACCTCGGATACCCGGTGTTCAAGTCTCCGAGCTGCAGGTAAAGATGGCAAACGAGTAAGAGATGAGTCGACGCAGCAGCAAGCAGCCGCGACGAAGCCACACCTCCCTGATTCTGACCAGGCTGCGGTCCAGAGCTGCTGGGAAGAGTGCTGCCCACACAGACCCTGCCCAACCCGACCCGTCCCCTCACCTGAGCGAGCGCCGGGGCTACCGGAACCGCTCGGGTCTCTCTCCCGGGGACGCCGAGGGCCTTGGGCGGCGGCGGCAGCTGCTGCGCCCAGCCAAACACGGTCTGCTGAGCGCTGCCCGGGTCCACAGCCTCTCGCCCCGCCACCCGGCCCGCCGCCCGCCGTGCGGCCCGGGGCCCCCACCTCCGACACAGAGAGGGGCGGAGGAGGATGGGAGGGGTCCGAGATGGGGCCGGGCGGCACTGCGGCTGCGTCAACGGCTAACGTCACGCGTCTCGGCGCCGGCGCCTCGGGGCACGCCACCCGAGCCCCGCCCAGGAATTGGGGCGCCCCGCCCCCATCCTCTTTCTCCCGGCTTGGGGCGGAACCTGCACGTTGAGACCAAGTTCGGGGCGAATTTGAAAAATCGTTTTGCTACCCACCGTAAGGGAGTGTTAATGAGTTGCTCTACTGAGGCCCTGAGAGAGATGAGCACAGGTAGGGACAGATCGCTAATAAAAAGGAGAATCAGACCGGTGCTCTGATTTGGAGTGAATCGGCTCAGAATAGAGAGCAGTATTCCTGTGACTCTTAGCAACATAGGGGAGCTTGACGGTGTGAAATGCTGCCACAGTGAATCGCTCAACTAAGTCTCTTATTGTTACACTAATGAAAAGTGGTTTGATACCATTTTTAAAGAGAAAAGTTCTTCGTAATATTCGAGGGCGAACCAAAGCAAAAGACTTCCTGGAGTTATAGGCTTACTATAGATATTTTGCACACGTCTTAGGTACCAGTTGTAATGGAAAGAGAAAAGTGGGAAACGGTCTTTAACTCTTCTGATTGCTTGGGGCAGATGTAGAATATGCACATAAGATAACTAGAAATGCAAACGGTAATATATTAATACTAGCAATAGCTAATAAGGTGTTGAGAGAGGCACTGTTCTAAGCACTTTATCTTTACTGATATTTAATCCTCCCAAAACCCTGTGAGATAAATATTCTTATTATCTCCACTTACTTCCATTTCACAAATTAAAAACTAAGATACAGAGAGAGGTTAAATAACTTGCCAAACTGTAGTGCTAGGGTTCCTAAGCAGTATGACTCCAAAGTGTATGCTCTTAAGCATTACTGTATTGTTGTTCAGTTGGTCAGTCCTGTCTGACTCTTTGCGACCCCATGGACTGCAGAATGCCAGGCCTCCCTGTCCTTCAGCATGTCCCAGAGCTTGCTCAAACTCATGTCCATTGAGTTGGTGATGCTGTCCAACCATCCCTTCTCCTCCGGCCTTCAGTCATTCCCAGCATGAGGGTCTGCCTCTTAAATTCTAAATGTCTAAATCTCCAGTTGTGATTTCCTTGAGCTGAAGTGCTACTCCCCTAACATTTTTATGTGGGAGCTCCATTTTTACCTCAGAACAACAGCTATGAAGCCAAATGTAAAATAAAGCCAGAAAAAGGTAATCACATGAAGTATTGTACTCACCTTTATTGCCTATAAGGAAATGGAGGCCCAAGCAAGAGTGGTTTATGAAGGGACTGGATGAAAGCCAAGAAGAAAAAAGTACACATTATCTTAGTTACTTCCATCTGCCACTAAGACACACCTACCTCCCTTATTCAAATGAACTCTTTAGAGCTTATTTCTGCACTTCGACAAATAAATTAATTTCAATAGTCTCTTTCAAAGTCTGGAAGAATCTTCCAGTCATTCTTAATCCTTATTCCCTAGGCTCCAAGGCCTCCACAAGGATTCAAGTTTGCTACAGTCAACTTTTCCAGAGGGAAATTGTCCCAGCACAAGTTCTCTGGACAAGGAATACTAAGATGTGGTTCATGTTCCTCAAATCAAAAACTAAACTGAAACTAAATTGCCCTGGAGGTATGCAAGGAGTTAATAGGAAAGAGGGAAGATGGAGGTGAAATTCACTATGTTCATCTAATCACTGAGTGGAGAACTGGAATCTAAAAGTTTCTGACTCCACTTACTTTCATCCCTAAGACCAAGAGCCACCTTGTAACTGCAGATATGCATTAGACAGCATCATAAAAATGAATTATTTATTTTAAAAGCCTCTCTATTCTTAAGGTTTTTAATCTTGTGAAGATCATTAAGCTATCTGACCATTTCATTCACTAATTTTCAGGAAAAAGCTTACTTATTCCCTTTACTTATGTGCCATCTACTTTCATTTTTTCACCAGCATCATAGTAAATTAAGAATACAAAGGCAACTGTCTCCATCCAGAGACAATAAGAATTGCTCTCACGATGGAAGCCCTCTCTCTAATGATTTTTGGTGTCTTTTTTTTAAAATTTTCACTTTTAAATCATTATAGATACACAGAAGTTGCAAAGGTAGTACACAGTGATTTTGTGTACCCTTCACCCAGTTTCTCCCAATAATAATTATACATAATTATAAGACAACATGAAAACCAGGTATTTGACATTGGTGTAATGTGCATATATAGCTTTATATAATTTTATCACATGTAAAGTCATGTAACCATCCCTGCAAACAAGAAAAGAGCTATTCTATCACCATAAATATATCCCCTCAGGCTATAGTCACACTTACTCTTCCTGTACCATTCCTAGCCTCTGGCAATCACTAATCTGTCTTCAATCTCTATCAGTAAGTTCAGTCATGTCCGACTCTTTGCGACCCCATGAATCACAGCACGCCAGGCCTCCCTGTCCATCACCAACTCCCAGAGTTCACTCAAACCCACCTCCATCGAGTCAGTGATGCCATCCAGCCATCTCACTCTCTGTCGTCCCTTTCTCCTCCTTCCCCCAATCCCTCCCAGCATCAGAGTCTTTTCCAGTGAGTCAACTCGTCACATGAGGTGGCCAAAGTATTGGAGATTCAGCTTTAGCATCAGTCCTTCCAATGAACACCCAGGATTGATCTCCTTTAGAATGGACTGGTTGGATCTCCTTGCAGTCCAAGGGACTCTCAAGCGTCTTCTCCAACACCACAGTTCAAAAGCATCAATTCTTCGGCGCTCAGCTTTCTTCACAGTCCAACTCTCACATCCATACATGACAACTGGAAAAACCATAGCCTTGACTAGACGAACCTTGGTTGGCAAAGTAGTGTTTCTGCTTTTTAATATGCTATCTAGGTTGGTCATAACTTTCCTTGCAAGGAGTAAGCATCTTTTAATTTCCTGGCTGCAATCAGCATCCGCAGTGATTTTGGAGGCAAAAAAAATAAAGTCTGACACTGTTTCCACTGTTTCCCCATCTATTTCCCATGAAGTGATGGGACCAGGTGCCATGATCTTAGTTTTCTAAATGTTGAGCTTCAATCTCTATAAATGTAATTATTTCAAGAATATTATTTTATGAAACCATATGATAACTGACCTTTAGAGACGCTTTTTTCACCAGCCCAATGCTCTTGTGATCTATCCAAGCTGTTGCATATATTGACAGTTTATTCTTTTTATTGCTGAGTGTTCCAATCTGTTTAACTATTCACCTACTGAGGAACATTTCGGTTGTTTCCCATGTGGGTCACTTTCACTTCACTTCATGTGGGTTTAATACAAATAAAGCTACTGTAAATAACTGTATTTTCTTTAGCTTCATCTCTTTTGGCCCACTGAAGAGGACTATTTTTTTTTAAGTTGAGACCAAGGTGAAATTTACCTTTTCAACTTTGTCTCTACCCTTTGCCACTCACTGGCTCACATACAGAAGCCATTCTGATGTCTGATTAAATCAGTTCATCTTCAAGGGCTATAGATAATATTCTAAGCCATGTCCTTTGAGCTGTTTTCAGTTCAGTTCAGTCGCTCAGTTGTGGCCGACTCTTTGCGACCCCATGAATCACAGCATGCCAGGCCTCCCTGTCCATCACTAACTGTTTTACAGACACTGAAACCCCCATGAGGTGGAAGAAGTTAGTTGTATACTGCCCACAAGCACATAGATCCCAGATCAGCTGGAACCAGAAGGTTGATGATGCTAACTCACTATTATCTCACCACCAATCACACAAAAGAATCTCCATGAGCTGATCACACACCCTGAAACCCACTCCCTCACTCTGGTTTTAAAAAACCATTCCCTGGAAGCCAACAGAGTGTTTGGGCCTTTTGAGCACTACCTGCCAGGACTCCTTACTTGGCACCTGCAATAAATGTTGCACTTTCCTCCACAACCATCCAGTGTCAGTAGATGGGCATTACTGCGCTGGGACAAGCAGACTTGTTTGGTTCAGTAACACAACTGCTTTATAGATACTTTTTAAATGATGCTAAAGCAGCATATTTTCTGTATTATAAAGCATAAAGGAATTTAATGGCATCAATATGTTAGTTGTTGTGAATGTTTAATTCAGATTTTTATTCCACTATCTTTTAATAATTTCTTAAAATCACAATTCTTACATGTACAAACTTGAATGTTCCAAAGTTGTTATACACTTTTGATAACACCATACCAAGTCTGAAGTTAATTCTCATACCAAAAAGAAGAAAAGGTAACACCAGTAAGTCTATAAAAACATACACACAAAAAATTATAGTTTCCTATATTATTTCCCAATATTATACCAACTTAAATTATTTATTTCATTTCACTTACCCCAGCCAATGTAGGCCACAATTCAAGCTTCTGTATCCCAGGAGCCACCAATGCTAAAACAAACGAACCAATGACATTTAAGTTGAAAATATGTTAAGAAAACCAGAATTACATACTTTAAAGCTGATGAAAAAGTGAAAGTAGCTGAACATGTGTTTTAAAAGAGGAAGTTTGTACATCTTTTGATATACTAGAAAAATCCAGTTTTCTAATGAGGATTTGAACTGTAATGGCATATAATATCCTACAAATCAACAAGAAAACCAACAACCTAATGAGCAAAATATATGAACATATAGTTCACGTAAAAAGAAAAAAAACTGGACCTGAAACATTAAAAAAGATGGTCTAATTCTCATAAAAGTATAAAGGCCAGTTAAAGCTAAAGTTGCACCATTTCTTTTCAACTGACAAAGCTCAAAACATTTTTGATAACTCAGTATTAGAAAGAGTTTGAAGAAACAGAAACTCTCTTACCTTGCTGGTGGGCATGAACTGGTTTAGCCTTAATGGAGGGCAATCTTTTTAAAACTTTGAGTGCTCATATCTTTTGACCCAGCAATTCCATTTCTAGAAACAAATTATATAGAAATATTCACAGATGACCAAAGTATACAAGTTACCCACTGCTACTTTGTTTGTATAGATAAAAGACTGTTAGGTTATATTTTTATATTTTATCAGCATTTAGTGGCCTTTTGTTTCTCAGTGCCCGGAAGGACCTTTCCTGAGTGTCATTTCCCATGTCAGAAGTGAAGTTCACAGTTCAGAAACCGATTGTGTAACAGAAGGGGTAGGAGGAGGATGTCTCAGGCATTTCCTACCTAAAATCTGTATCTTAGTATAGTGCCTCCAGCAAGAACACACTCAAAATTGAAGGAATTAAACAAGCTCTTTGGGAAAACACAGTGCAGGAACAGACATGAAGTAATTAAACAATGCTGTTATCTCGAAAGAAACTGTTTGGAACCAAATGCTTTGTCAGTAACACAGCCTGTATGTTGCAAATTCAGAGACTATGAATTTAGAAAAGAATCCAGAGTCAGTTCATAGTCTAGATGAAAAAGAAAGTGTTAGTCACTCAGTCGGGTCTGACTCTTTGCAACTCCATCTACTGGAGCCCACCAGGCTCTTCTGTCCATAGGATTCTAAAGGCAAGAATACTGGAGCGGGTAGCCATTCCCTTCTCCAGGAAATCTTCCAGACCCAGGAATCTGGGTCTCCTGCATTGCAGGCAGATTCTTTACCATCTGAGCCACCAGGGAAGTCCACAGATGAAAAAGAGACTTCTGTGAATTCTAAACCTTCTGACAGGCCTGATATGGATATCTTGGAAAAGCTGTCTTACCAGTTGTTGTCTGCTTCAGTTCCAGGAAATTTTGACCTTTGAGTCCCCAGATAATGTGCAGGTCCAGTCAGGACTTGGTGCTTTCTTTTGATGTATCATTGGAATCCAAGAGTCTATACCCTGAGCTCATCAGCACATGGGTTGGTTAGCAGTACCTGATAGGGCCCTTTCTAGTGAGACAGAAAAGGATCCTTCTGGAGGTATCCTTTCCAACAGACAAAATCTCTAGTTGTAATGCTTCAGGTCTTCATCTTCCAAGAGCACACTGTGAAAAGGTGGCTCCACCAGAGAAAGATTATTTTTAATAGAAGCAGTTAGGCCTTTACAATGAAATACATCTCCTTTATCAGCTGCAGATGAAAAGAGGCAAAGGTCAAGTGCATTGGGCATCCAGGGACTATCTCAAAGGGTTAGAGTTTATGAGTTCTGAAAGGGGTAGATCTGAGATTTATAAAGACTAACACCAGTGCTTTTGGCCAGGGTATTTGGAGGGTCTCTACAAATTTTGCCAATTGTGTCTTTTTAATAATGCCATTTGTATGTTAGACTAACCCTCGGGATTGGGTATGGTAAACACAGTGAAAATGTTATAAAACCAGCCAAACAGCAAAGACTTGTCAAAAGTATATGGAAAGTAAAACACGTTCCTCAAACACTGTGAAGTTTGAAAGGTGTTCCCCTGGTAGGAATAATCTTTTCTGACAAAATTTTAGCCATGGAAGAAGCAGTGACCTGCATACAAGAGAAAGCTCCAGCCCAGTATAAAAACATACAAACAACAGCTAAAATATATTTAGGTCTGTGAGACTAGGCAGATATATGAAATCCATTTGCCAAACATCAAATGGTCCATTATGCAGTTTTATATGTCAGGGAGTGGTATGAACATGCTTCCCTCGGTTAGGTAGAAAAGGCAGGACAAGTGAGGTAGGTACTTTTTGTGGCCTTATTAATATCTTTCCACCAATATTGGTTCATGAATGCTAACGTTCTGTCAGTGGAGCAATGGTTCAATGCATGTACAGTGATGAAGAGTAAAAACCTTAGAATTTCTAGAGGACCACTTTTTATGTGGCCTAAACCAGAGTTCTCTCTTTTTATCACACCAATAGTTACTAGATGAATACAATGTGATATTAGTGAAAGACTAGACACATAGATCAATAGAACATAAAAGAGAGCCTCAAAGGAGGCCCACATAAATATATTCAACTAATCTTTGACAAAGGAGAAAAGACAATTAAATGGAGGATGCACATTTATATAGAGTATAAAATATAAACCTACAAAATGTTGGAAGAAAACAGGTAAATCTTCATAACCTTGAGTTAGGCAATGGCTTCTTAGATATGATATCAAAAGCAGAAGAAACAAAAGAAAATATAAATTGGAGTGCATCAAAATTAAAAACTTTTGTCCTAAAAATGGTATTATCCATAGGTGAAAAGACAAACCACAGAATAGGATAAGAATTTTGTCATCATATATTTGATAAGGAATTTATATCCAAAATACATAAAGAATTACTATGACTCAACAAAAAATATATAAATAACCCAGTTTTTAAATGGGAAAACTGTTTGACTATCTGTTCCTCCAGAAGATATACAAATGGCTAATAAGCACATAACATGCTCAATGTCATTACTCATTAAGAAAATGCAAATCAAAACCACAATGAGATGCTTTTTCACACTAACTCGGATGGCCATAATCAAAACAACGGATGTGTGGAGAAATTGGAGCCCTCATATGTTGCTGATGGGAGTGCAGAATGACATGTCCACAATCTTTGCAATCCCACGGACTATAACCCACCAGGTTCATCTGTCCATGGGATTTCCAAGCAACAATACTGGAATGGGATGCCATTTCCTTTTCCAGAGGACCTTCCCAACCCAGGAATTGAACCCAGGTCTTTTACGCCTCCTGCATTGGGAGGTGGATTCTAAAATTGAAAACATATATTCACAAAAAAATTTATACATGGATGTTCATGGCAGCATCATTTATCAAATCCAAAAGGGGAAACTCAAATATTATTAACTGATGGGTGGATAAACCAAATGTGCTACCTCAATAAAGTGAAATATTATTCAGCAATAAAAAATGAGGTGCTGATACTTGCTACAGCATGATTAAACTTGAAAACATTATGATAAATGTCAGTCACAAAAGACCATATACTGCAAAATTCTATTTATATGAAAAATCCAGATTAGGCAATTCATAGATATACAAAGTAGATTTATGGTTGCTTAGGCTGGAGGAGGGGGGAATGGGGATTCATTGCTGATGTTATGCGGTTCCTTTTAGGGGGCACAAGTGTGTTTTAAAGTTAGACTTTGATGATGATTGCATAACCCTACAATTACATGGAAAAAAAAAACACTGAATCGTACATTTTGTATGGAAAAATGGTATAGATTTTATCTTAATAAAACAGTTTAAAAATAGATTTTAAAAATTTACTGGTTTCTTCTTGTCCCAGCAGAGTTCTAGCTATAGCAGACTTGCTCCTTCACCTTCCTGTGTCTCAAGACCCAGCAAATAGCTCCCAGGATGGAAGCAGCCCCAGGTTCCTGCTCATTCACAAGGGTTTGTCCCTCCCTGAATTTAGCTCACTCATACTTCTTTGTGTCTTTAAGATAAAATATGATTTTTTAGTTTATTTGATGTGCTTTCATTTTTAGGGTGACCTCCAGGGATGTACATTTGGTAGTCATTTGCACATAGTAACTAAAGTCAAAAAAATGCATTGGAACACCCAGGAAGGAAGTAACGCATGAGATTAAAGGATAGCTCCAGACTGAACTGTAACAATCTCTAGCACTGACCAGGGGATAGAGAAAGAAAAGCCAGACAAAATGGGACAAAGTGGCCAATGAGGTGGGAAGGAAACCACAAAAAGCAGTACGGCAAGGAAGCCAAGAGAGGTTAATATTTCACAATGGAGATATGTTCCATAGACTAAAAATGCAATTGCAACTGAAAGATGATCTTTTTGATCAGTAACAAAAGGAGGTAGGCAAAATATGACTATAATTTATGGGTGGAAATTGTTTGTAAAAGACATTTTACAGAGAACTTAGGGGTTCTTATCTAGACCGAAAACCTACAGAACTGATTTTATTTTTGATGAATTAATAAATATGCAAAATAAAATTATAAATTTCCTAAATTTGACTTAAGTTTTCTAGTGTTTCTCCTTAGCAGAATCAAAGTTCTCAGTAACAGCAAAGATAAATAACAGCAAAAGTTGCCCTCTTTGCTCTATTAATGGCATAAGGAAACATATTTCAGTTAGTGTACATATACCCTATTGTATTACTCTGGAATTCAATTTTTTCTGTCCCAACTAAATTTAAATGTTGTGTACACTACCAAAGAATACTCAAACTACCGCACAATTGCACTCATCTCACAAGCTAGCAAAGTAACGCTCAAAATTCTCCAAGCCAGTCTTCAACAATATGTGAACCATGAACTTCCAGATGTTCAAGCTGGTTTTACAAAAGGCAGAGGAACCAGAGATCAAATTGCCAACATCCGCTGGATTGTGGAAAAAGCAAGAAAGTTCCAGAAAAACATCTATTTCTGCTTTATTGACTATGCCAAAGCCTTTGACTGTGTGGATCACAATAAACTGTGGACAATTCTGAAAGATGTGGGAATAGCAGACCACCTGACCTGCCTCTTGAGAAATCTGTATGTAGTTCAGGAAGCAACAGTTAGAGCTGGACATGGAACAACAGACTGGTTCCAAATAGGAAAAGGAGTACATCAAGGTTGTATATTGTCACCCTGCTTATTTAACTTCTATGCAGAGTACATCATGAGGAACGCTGGGCTGGAAGAAGCACAAGCTGGAATCAAGATTGCTAGGAGAAAATAACCTCAGATATGCAGAAGACACCACCCTTATGGCAGAAAGCCAAGAACTAAAGAGCCTCCTGATGAAAGGGAAAGAGGAGAGTGAAAAAGTTTGGCTTGAAGCTCAGCTTTCAGAAAACTAATATCGTGGCATCTGGTCCCATAACTTCATGGCAAACAGATGGGGAAACAGTAGAAACAGTGACAGACTTTATTTTGGGGGGCTCCAAAATCATTGCAGATTCTGATTGCAGCCATGAAATTAAAAGATGCTTACTCCTTGGAAGGAAAGTTATTACTAACCTAGACAGCATATTAAAAAGCAGAGACGTTACTCTGCCAACAAAGGTCCGTCTAGTCAAGGCTAGGTTTTTCCAGTCGTCATGTATGGATATGAGAGTTGGACCATAAAAAAGCTTTGCGTCAAAGAATTGATGCTTTTGAACAGTGGTGTTGGAGAAGACTCTTGAGAGTCCCTTGGATTGCGAGGAGATCCAACCAGTCCATCCTAAAGGAGATTAGTCCAGAGTGTTCATTGGAAGGACTGATATTGAAGCTGAAACCAATACTTTGGCCACCTGATACGAAGAACTGACTCATTTGAAAAGACCCTGATGTTGGAAAAGATTGAAGCCAGGAGGAGAAGGGGATGACAGAAGCCAAGATGGTTGGATGGCTTCACTGATTCAATGGACATGAGTTTGAATAAACTCTGGGAGTTAGTGATGGACAGGGAGGCCTGGTGTGCTGTAATCCATGGGGTCGCAAAGAGCTGGACACGACTGAGCGACTGAACTGAACTGAACTGAACACTACCACTGAATTATTTTTCTAAAATTACTAAAGCTTTTCAGCAATAGCTATAATTCTCAGTGGCAATTTTTATGGGACACATTAAGTTATGTCAATATCACATATCAGTGTCAGCATTTTCATTAGAAGAAAATATGGTAGTTTGTTTACTTGTTACTCTACATCAAAGATGTAATTCTCTAATGTACACTTTTATTGAACTCTAATCATATTTTCTCTTCTATAAACTCCCACTTCAATAACATGTAATTGAATTATTGCCTCATTCATACAGCTATCCTAAGCAATCTCTTGCTACTTTTTCCCTAAATTAATGGTAGTTGCAAAACCCAACGATTTATGACAAGATTCATCTAAGTTTACACAAACTAATCATCTCCCTAGTGGTCAACACAAATGTTGGTAGATAGTAAAATCAGGTTATGAGCTTTTCGGTCTGAAAACACTTTGAAAGTCCCTGTCTTTTGAGTTAAGAAGTGAAAGTGAGCCAGACGAGAAGAATCTGAATAAAACTTTAAAAAGTATATAAATATAGAGGCTATACTTCACATCATTTTAGTTTATTTAAAGGGCATGTTTTTAATGCTGTGAGAAGGCAAGCTAGGGGACCTGAGCTGAGTAGAAATGAAGATTAGAACTGGGTGTGGGATTTACAATGGAAAGAGACAGATATACACACAGTGGTTTAAAAGTGTCTTCACTTTACAAACATGAACTTAACTACAAAATTGAGTTTTCTCTCAAAAGCAGTGGTATTATTTTTTTTCAGTTCAGTTCAGTTCAGTTCAGTCGCTCAGTCCGCCAGGCCTCCCTGTCCATCACCAACTCCCGGAGTTCACTCAAACTCATGTCCACAGAGTCAGTGATACCATCCAGCCATCTCATTCTCTGTCGTCCCCTTCTCCTCCCGCCCCCAACCTTTCCCAGCATCAGAGTCTTTTCCAGTGAGTCAACTCGTCGCATGAGGTGGCCAAAGTATTGCAGTTTTAGCTTTAGCATCAGTCCTTCCAATGAACACCCAGGATCGATCTCCCTTAAAATGGACTGGTTGGATCTCCTTGCGGTACAAGGGACTCTCAAGAGTCTTCTCCAACACCACAGTTCAAAGCATCAATTCTTCGGCGATCAGCTACAGTATATAAATACTATATCTTCATTAAACAATATAGAAATATAGAAAATGGGACACCATTAACAAAACTATTGATAGAACTAGGCATTAATGAAAGAATGTATAAACACATATGAACAAAATTTTAAGGGATATAAAAGATTTAAGTAAGTAAAGGGATAGCTATGCTCATAATGTTTTAATTTAGAATAGTGTGAATTATATTTAATACATAAATTCAATGAAATTGAATTAGTAAATGCAGCTGAAGTATGAGGAACTCAACAAGCTCATTTTAAATTTTATATTGATGAATAGAAAACTAACAAATACCTAAATCAATTTTAATACACAAAGGGAAAGAGCAGGGACACGTCTTATTAGGTATTGACTAAAGCAAAGCTTTATTAGTAAAAACAATATGGTACTGGAACATGAACAAATAAGCCAGAGGAACAGAATTCTGTGTGTGTGTGTGTGTGTGTGTGTGTGTGTAAAAACTGTTATATGAAATTCTTACCCTAGAACAGTGGAGAAAAGAAGGTGCCTATTTTCAGGAGCACTGCGATAACTAGTTCAGTATATAGAACTATATATGTATTCCTAGCTTATTCAGATAAATAGGTAGACTAAAGGTAAACAACAGTGCTAATGGAAAAAATATGGAGGGGAAAAAAGCTGAGGATAGGCCTCCTAAACAAGATCCTGAAGGCAAACAATAAGATGAAAAAATAATGCTGACTACATCCAAATTAAAGAAAATAATATTTGTTCAGGGTAAGATATCACAGGTATCTTTAGTACACAGGTGACTAAGAAAAGATATTTTCAGTATTTCAAAAACCAGCAATCATTAAGATGAAACAAAACAAGGAAACATAAAAAGCAAGTGAAGGTATAATTTCAGTTCAGTTCAGTTCAGTTCAGTCACTCAGTCGTGTCTGACTCTCCGCGACCCCATGAATCACAGCACACCAGGCCTCCCTGTCCATCACCAACTCCCAGAGTTCACTCAAACTCATGTCCACAGAGTCGGTGATGCCATCCAGCCATCTCATTCTCTGTCATCCCCTTCTCCTCCCGCCCCCAACCTTTCCCAGCATCAGAGTCTTTTCCAGTGAGACAACTCGTCGCATGAGGTGGCCAAAGTATTGGAGTTTCAGCTTTAGCATCAGTCCTTCCAATGAACACCCAGGATTGATCTCCTTTAGAATGGACTGGTTGGATCTCCTTGCAGTCCAAGGGACTCTCAAGAGTCTTCTCCAACACCACAGTTCAAAAGCATCAATTCTTCGGCAATCAGCCATTTCAAGTTCGGATATAATGGGGAAAAAATGGGCATAGGACATGAAGAAACATTCACAGAAGAGGAAACCCAATGTCTAACAAACATACCAAAGAGTCCCAAATTCATTAGTAACCAGAGAAATAGAAATTTTTAATAATATGCTATGTTAGCCTATCACGTTATTTAAATGATAAAAGATGAAAGTTACTAGTTGCACTGCTAATGCGAGTCACTCGAAATGATCTGATCATGGACAAGGGAAGGAGATATGTGTACATCCTGTGACCCAGTGACCTATTCTGGTATATCCCAGAGAAAATGTTTCTAAAAGTCCTTGAAGGGCTATTTTTGAAGATATTCATAGTAGCATTGCTAGTGATTGTTGGGAACTGAAGCTGGAAGAATGGAAATATATGATAGATGCATACTATAGACTAACAATAATCAGACAAATTATATAAAGCAAATTAATATGTATCAAAAATAATACAAAGAGTAAAATAAAGAATGAGATTTATAGTACAATGCTATAAATATCAAAATAGCACTGCATCTAGTACCACAAATTTTACAAGGATAAATATAGTTACAAACATTATCCTTGTAATTGTCTTTAATTAGAATGGAGACCTAAGGGAAAAGAAGAATATGAGAATATGGGTAGATATTGATAAAGTGCTTAAAACTAAGGAGAAAGATTAGCCCACTGGCGTGCTGTAGTCCATGGGGTCGCAAAGAGTTGGATACTACTGATAGACTGAATAAGAAGATTAGCCCAACTCTCTGCCTTATAGGCACCTGAAAATAAATACAACAGGTGCACAAGTTGACACAGGATATTTCATTCTTATGTATAGGACCTGCATTGCTCATCTAATAAAAACACTTCATGGCTGTTTCATGTAGTCTAGTAAGTCTATTACACTAACCAAACACATTGTTTTAAGAAAGGAATTTGGCTTCTTAGCCATTTTTGTTAATATTAACCCAGATGATTTTTTCAGACTCAGTTTCATAGTTTTCAAAGGAGAATGGCAAAGCTTCTTGCTCAAGATCTCTGAAAACCAAGTAGCTCTACTATCATTTTTGTTGGATGGATTTTCAGTTCTTGACTTCATTGAGGACAATGTGTACAGGTTTCATGAACCAGATATGGATTGCACGGAATGACCTCCAAGGCGCTTTGTAGCCCTAACATCCTAGGATTGTCCTATTCTTCTGAGCTTCAGCCTCCACAGTACTATTCTATGCTCCAGTGAGAAAAATCAATTTAAAAAGAATAACTCAGATGGATGTATTTTTCTGACTGGAATCAAATTATATATTTTTAAAAGCCAGACATCCTCTAGATGGCAACAAAACATTTTGCTAAAACAGTAATTAGTACATGTAAATGTGATACAAAGTTGTAAATTGTTTTCCAATCCTGAGAACTATTGAAAACCTTAATTATGAAATCTTTTCCTGCCTTATTTTTTTTTGTAATTAATTTATTTTTTATTGGAGGCAAATTATTTTACAATATTATATTGGTTGGTTTTGCCATACATTGACATGAATTCGCCCCGGGTTTACATAAGTTCCCCCTCCTGAACCCCCCTCCCATTTTTCCTGCCTTATTATAGCTTATTCTTAATGAAGAAAAATATGAATTTTATCACTTGTCTTATAGTGGAGTACATTACTGTCCTCAGAGCAGGTAAACACAGAGTTTTACATTGCCAGCTTCACTTTGATTTGTTGAGAGTGAAATGTTAATAATGACGAAATGTTTATGCAACAGAAAGAAAGTTATATAGCTGTTAAATGTGTCATATTTTCCATCCAGTCTGGAGAAAGCACCACATGTTTCCAAACTTAATTCCATAATTATAACAGCCTAGGAAATGCTGGCTTTTCAATAATTTATCTCCAATATCCAATTCATGCACTGCTTTACCTCAATTTATTTTCAGGGGTCATGGAAGACCTTTCTTAAAGGAAGCTTTAAGAAAAACATGATCCTAGATCTTCTGGTGTCAATATAACTGGAACAATGAGTTATTCAGAAAAAGCCAAGGGAACTGAAGTCTCGACGTGACCTCAAGATCTGGCACCTTTCTCGGGGGGTGTACAAAAGCTTTGGGTGGTTGAGTGGGTCTGTGTATCATTTCCCTCAATCACATGAACTTGTAGGAAGAGCAGAGAATGCCGGTAGTGACGGTGAGGTAACACTTATTCAATCTGCCTTTACCTTCCACTTCCCCTCCGTTATCCTCACCCTCTTCCCCTAAACTTCACCCTCTGCCTGGGAGAAAGTGAAAGTGAAGTCACTGAGTCGTGTTCGACTCTTTGTGACCCCGTGGAGTGTAGCCTACCAGGCTCCTCCCTCCATGGGATTCTCTAGGCAAGATTACTGGAGTAGGTTGAGTGGGTTGCCATCTCCTTCTCCAAGGGATCTTCCCGACCCAAGGATCGAACCCGAGTCTCCCGCATTTCAGGCAGACGCTTTAACCTCTGAGCCAGCAAGGAATTTTTAGGGTGAGTCCTGTTCAAGTCTTTATCTTGCACCAATTTCCTTCTAGCTGCAGGAAACGCTATTGCACCGCGTATGCGGCCTCTCCCGGTCAATTTCCGTCTTTCTCCCGGGCGTTCACTGCGACTGATGGAAGCTTTTCCTCCTCTATCATTTGTTTTTCAGCCTTGTCTCCATTGTGCAATGCTGTTCTCCTTGTCTTTTATCTTTTCAAATTGCTTTATTGTTTATCAACAGCACAAAATCATTTCTGCAAAGTGTTTGAATGTATCATGTTTTGAAGAGTTTGCACCCTCCCCAACTGCTTATTCTGAAGAAAGTCCAAACCAATAAAAAAGTTGAACAAATAGTAAAAGTAAACTGATTCCTATCTTGCAACCTAATTTATCCAGTTAATATTCTGCCACACTCTCTTTGTCTCTCAGGACACTTCATCCCTAAATACTTCACATAGTATTTATATCTCCAATGAATAAGTACATTCTGCCACATAACCACCATACCATCATCATACCTAAGAAATTTAACACCAACTCACTATTTTAATCTAATATACTGTCCAATACTCAATTTTCTCCCATTGTCCCTAAAATGTGCCTTCTAATTATCTTTCATTTTTTATTTTTGACCCAGTATCCAATCAAAGGTCATGCATTGCATTTCTTTAATATAGAAGAATTTAATCTTCTTTCATATAGAAGAGATTCCCCTATCTTTTGTTTTGCTTTTAATGATTGACATTTTAGGAAGCTTGTTTTACTGTAAATTGTCTTATAATCTGGATTTACCTGATTATTTTTCTCATAGTTATATTCAGGTTAAACACTCTGGCAAGAGCATGGCATAGGTGATGTTGTGTCTTTCTCTGTTCATCACAACCAGAAGTTAAAAATATCCACTCCGTTATTGACAAGGCAGTTTCATTACTTGGTTACACTGGTGTCCACCAGATCTATTATAAAATCACATCTTTCCCCCCCCCTTTATAATGAATAAGTAATCTGCAGCATGCTATTTGAAAACTGTGCAAATAGCCTGTCCCCCAATAACTTTTTATTTTGAGTTTTATGATCCATTAATGATTCCTACCTACATCAATCGGTGGTTGCAAAATGGCGATTTTCTTACTTAGCATTTCCACTGCATCTGTTGGCTTGTATTCCTTTGTATATAAAAGCTTTCTCTTTTTCCTCTCCTCTCCCTCTCATTTTTAGAAAAGAACACTATGGACTTATGATTGCCTTTTTATTCAGTGTGTTATAATTCATTAGCATCATTATTCAATTTGATGTTCAAACTGTCCCAAGTTTGGTCAGTGGAAACTCCTTCAAGATGGCTCCTGTGACCTTTTCAGCTTTTCACTGCTTTTTTGGTATGAAAAAGTGTTTCAGGCTCACCTTGTACTTTTTTTGTCCCAGATTTGGAGTCAACCATTTCTCCAACGAGGAAATGTTGGAGGATTCCTGCTTTCTTTTAAATGGATATTGGTATTTTACAAACCAAGATCTGAGAACTAGATGTACTCATTGCTGCTGCTGCTGCTAAGTCGCTTCAGTCGTGTCCAACTCTGTGGAACCCCGTAGATGGCAGCCCACCAGGCTCCCCCATCCCTGGGATTCTCCAGGCAAGTACACTAGAGTGGGTTGCCATTTCCTTCTCCAATGCATGAAAGTGAAGTCGCTCAGTCGTGTCCAACTCTTAGCAACCCCATGGACTGTGGTAGGAAATAAACGTATCATACTGATACTTGTACTTAACACACTAGTACATGGGTAGGCGTTGACTGGCCAAATTGTTTTGTCTACTTGGTTGTCTCTCATATTGGAAGATTTCTGGTGTGCATTAAGATATAACATAAAAATCTTCCTTCCACAAGTGTACACTTCCGAATGTCCACCCATATGCTTCTATTCCAGAACTCTTTGTCACTGGTCGTCTTGGCCACGCCACTGCTCATGAGGCCTCTGCCCACTGAAGTAATTTTCTCTCATCACTGCCAAGGCCTCCTCTGAATGAAGCTATGGTGCAGCTGTCTTCCATCTCAGTTTGCATCCACACATAGAGCTGACTCATCCATAAACTGAGATCAGATTTTTTTTTTCCCTCTTTCATCTGAGTGACAGGCACTGGTGTAACAGTGGTGGTTTTCATAGAAATCTGGATTACCTGCACATGCAGCTTGCTCTGTGCCCTCTGGCCCTGATTGCACTCAGTGGTGCTGAAAGTTCCACTTCCATTTTACGACAGACTGTTGCTAGAACCTGCTCAATTTTAGGAATTTGTAAGTTCTCATAAGAGGCAATTCCTGAGGTATGGTCACTTGGTTCCCCATGATACTCCACCTCTATAGGGTCCAAGCAGCATGCCAGGTACATAATTTTCTGCTATAGATGGTGTGGCCTTGCTCTGGAACTGCAGGGACCCAGCTTTGTGACTTTCATAAGTTCTAGAGTACACCTGACCCAGGGTGTACTGCTTGCATAGAAAATTGGATCTGTATACTTACAGATGATTCATATGGTCATACAGCAAAAACTACCACAACATTGTAAAGCAATTATACTCCAGTTAAAAGTAAATTAAAAAAAAAAAAGTAACTTGCATCTGCTGCAGATCCCTTTCTTGCTCTGGACTTGATTCAAAATTGGCAGCCATTCATTACTCATTCTATGGCCAGAAGTGTTGTTACCATAATGCAAACCTACCTATACTTCTCTCTTCCTGGAAGGAGGCCCAAAGGCAACACCTTAGCTTTTCTTTGTTAGGGGATAACCTCAACACAACCCTGACCACTGAAACTTTTAACATTTTTCCAGATGTTGTATGCCCTTGAAACTCCATGGTTTATCATCCACACTCTGGAACACATGGATCTTACTAAGGCCTCCAGCACACCAACTACTTGTGTTTATGTAGTGTTATCAACATAATGCCATCTATATAATGGAATAATGTGCTTTTCTGTGGAAAGTCTGGATGGTCCAGACCTCTTCAGACTATAATATGATAGAGGATAAGAGGGCTAACAGAGATCTGGGGTAGAACAGTTCCATGTGATCCTCTTTCCTGATTGGGATAGAAAAGAAAACACTCACTAAATTGATGGCTGCATACTATATCTATGAGGCCATATTCTTCTTTTCTAGAAAACATACCACATCCAGCATGGTGGCTGTGACTGGAGGTATCAGTTGGTTGAGCTTACAGTAGTTTATAATTATCCTCCAGCATTAATTTGGTTTCTGCAGGGACCAGACTGGTGAATTAAGTGAATGGAGACCATAACTGCTATATCATGTAGAGTCTTAAAGGCAGCACTAATTTCTGCTGCCTTTGGAAAGCAATACTGTGTTTTATATCTAATGTCTTGGCAAGGGATGGTAGGGTCTGCCACGTGGTCCTCTCTACTCTCAATCCATAGACCAAAAAGCCATGTGAGGGTTACGGCAACTGCCAAGTATATCAATCTCAATTCAGGACTGGGGAAATGACCAATGGGACTCAGAGAATGCAATGTAAGCCTCGTCTTGACCAGAACCCCATTCAGGTCAGTTCAGTCGCTCAGTCGTGTCCGACTCTTTGCGACCCCATGAATCACAGCACGCCAGGCCTCCCTGTCCATGACCAACTCCCAGAGTTCACTCAAACTCATGTCCATTGAGTCGGTGATGCCATCCAGCCATCTCATTCTCTGTCGTCCCCTTCTCCTCCTGCCCCCAACCTTTCCTAGCGTCAGAGTCTTTTCCAGTGAGTCAACTCTTCGCATGAGGTAGCCAAAGTATTGGAGTTTCAGCTTTAGCATCAGTCCTTCCAATGAACACCCAGGATTGATCTCCTTTAGAACGGACTGATTGGATCTCCTTGCAGTCCAAGGGACTCTCAAGAGTCTTCTCCAGCACCACAGTTCAAAAGCATCAATTCTTCAGCGATCAGCTTTCTCCACAGTCCAACTCTCACATCCATACATGACCACGGGAAAAACCATAGCCTTGACTAGACTGACCTTGGTTGGCAAAGTAATCTCTCTGCTTTTTAATATACTATCAAGGTTGGTCATAACTTTCCTTCCAAGGAGTAAGCGTCTTTTAATTTCCTGGCTGCAGTCAGCATCTGCAGTGATTTTGGAGCCCAAAAAAATAGTCTGACACTGTTTCCCCATCTATTTCCCATGAAGTAATGGGACCAAATGCCATTAACTGATCCTAATGTTTTCTCATATTAACAGGGGACCATGACGATGCTTCAGCACTCCAGATTACAATGTCACCTAGACATTGGGTCCATCAATATTAGAATGTCTGGGTATTTCCTTTTGTTTGATGCATAGTTACCTATACAAATGCTATAAATCTCTCCAGGGAAGGACTGAATAAATCATTACCATATGTATTTGGCATGGTGTTACAGGCTCCCTCCCACGGCCAACTTTTAGTCAATGAGTTTTTCATTTGAAACCTCGCTCAGGTGAAGAACTGTGCAAGGAATTATATTTCTCAATCCTTGGTCATCTGTTCTTCATTCCTGCTGATACAAGTGAAACAGCTTCCATGATGGCTACCCATCACTTTACCCTTGGGGATGCTGTATACTATTAATAATCTCTGTACTTTTTCCTGCATCAGAACTCTTGGCTTCCAATCTGATCTTGCTCATCATCACAATAATTGTTGTCCTTTGGCCTCTGGCTCTTAAGTGCCACCCTCTGCCTTCTGTTATTTTGGGATTCTATCATCCTCATTTCTGTCAGTGAGCCAAGTTCATTCTCACAGCCTTAGTAAATGGGACATCCCCTGGGCCTTCCTGTGGAATGTAATCATCTGCCAAATCTTATCATCATGCTGTATCCATCCACATGCTCACTCCCCCAATCTTTCAAATCCCTTCCTGTGCTGTCTACCAGGGAAACTGTGGCATTTCAAGTCTGTTCAGTGTGGGCCATGATATGGATGTCATATTGACAGGCTTTATCCATGCCTCTAGGAGCCATTTCAGAAGCAAGTTCATACCATCTCCTGGGCCCTTTGCAAAACTATTAAATGCTGCATCTTAGTAGAATGCTCCCTAGTCAATAAACATTTCCTTTGATCAGGACCCTCAGAATCCAGTCAATACATATTCTCAGATTCCACATATATGCATTAATATATAATATTTATTGTTTGATTTCTGACTTACTTCACTCTGCATGACATTCTCTAGGTCCATGCCCATCTCTATATCTGAAAAAAATTGGTATAGACAATCTTATTTACAAAGCAGAAATAAAGACACATATATAGAGAACAAATATATGGATACCAAGTGGGGAAGGAAGGTATGGGATGAACTGAGAGACTGAGATTGACATATATACACTATTGATACTATGTATAAAATATATAACTAATAAGAACTTGTTGTATAGCACAGGAGACTCTACTCAATGTTCTGTGGTGAATTAAATGGGAAAGAAATCCAAAAAGAGGGGATATGTGTATATTTATAGCTGATTCACTTTGCTGTACAGTAGAAACTAACACAACATTGAAAAGGAACTATACTACAATAAAAACATTTTTAGAGGGAAACATTTTACCCCAAATTTAAGCACTATCTTTAAAATTATAACAAAATTTCTGAAATTCAAAAAAAAATTTTTAAATCTTAGATCTTAAAAAAATAATCTCCCCGCTCCTAATACCTGCTACATAGTCTAGCAGCTCCTTTAAGGTATAATTTTTATCCTCCATGATCAGGCCCAGATCATTCCCAGCTCTGTTATTTTGTGACTTAACCCTAACTACCACACAATTGCACTAATTTCACATGCTAGCAAAGTAATGCTCAAAATTCACCAAGCCATACTGCAATAGTACGTGAACCAAGAACTTCTAGATGTTCAAGCTGGATTTAGAAAAGGCAGAGGAACCAGAGATCAAATTGCCAACATCCATTGGATTATATAAAAAGCAAGAGAATTCCAGAAATAACATCTACTCTGTTTTATTGACTAGGCCAAAGCCTTTGACTGTGTGGATAACAATAAACTGTGGAAAATTCTTCAAGAGATATGAATACCAGACCACCTGACCTGCCTCCTGTGAAACCTATATGCCAGTCAAGAAGCAACATTTGGAACCAGACATGGAGCAATAGACTGGTTCCAAATTGGGAAAGGAGTCCATCAGAGCTGTATACTGTCACCCTGCTTATTTAACTTATATGCAGAGTACAGCATGAGAAACATTGGGCTGGAGGAAGCACAAGCTGGAATCGAGATTGCGGGAGAAATAACCTCAGATATGCAGATGACACCACCCTTATGGCAGAAAGTGAAGAAGAACTAAAGAGCCTCTTGATGAAAATGAAAGAGGAGAGTGAAAAGACTGACTTACAACTCAACATTCAAAAAACTAAGATCATGGCATCTGGTCCCATCCCTTCATGGCAAATGGATGGTGACAGACCTTATTTTCTTGGGCTCCAAAATCACTGCAGATGGTTACTGCAGCCAAGAAATTAAAAGACGCTTGCTCCTTGGAAGAAATGCTATGGCCAACGTAGATAGCATATTAAAAAGCAAAGATATTGTTTTGCCAACAAATGTCAGTACAGTCAAAGCTATGGTTTTTCCAGTAGTCATGTATGGATGTGAGAGTTGGACCATAAAGAAGGCTGAATGCCAAAGAATTGATGATTTAGAACTGTGGTGCTGCAGAAGACTCTGGAGAGTCTCTTGGACTGCAAGGAAATCCATCCAGTCCATCCTAAAGGAAATCAACCCTGAATATTCATTGCAAGGACTGATCCTGAAGCTGAAGCTCCAATACTTTAGCCATGTGATGCGAACAGCCAACTCATTGGAAAAGACCCTGATGCTGGGAAAGATTGAAGGCAGGAGGATGAAAGGGGATGACAGAGAATAAGATGGTTGAATGGCATCAGCAACTCAATGGACATGAGTTTGAGCAAGCTCTGGGAGACAGTGAAAGTCAGGGAAGTCCGGTATGCTGCAGTCCATGGGGTCACAAAGAGTTGGACATGACTGAGCAACTGAACAACAACAGGGCAGAGGGGAGATGGGGCAGATCGTGAGGGGGTCCTTTCTGCCTGGTGTGGAGAGGACTCCAAGACTTCTTCCAGTGTGGGTGCGTCACTAGTTTTCAACAGGGAGGACCAGGACATTGCTACAGACTTGGAAGTTTCAGGGGAGTATGAGGAGGCTAACACTTTGGAAGCATTGGCTCAGATGCCTCCATCCCAGAGTTGCCTAAATTTTCCCCATCAGAGGCCTTACCTTAGTGCAACAGACTACTATTGTTGAACGTTAAATTTCTTTGAAATTCAGCCACTTAGATCATAATGTCTGATCTTGAGCCTCAACTTTCTTGGCTCTCCTGCTATAGGAGTTGAGCTTATTTGTATGTAAACAAAGAGGCCTTTTGGCTTCCAGAGTTCTTTTTAATTGTCTGCTACCTGGCTCTCCACTTTCTGGAGGGCATCAGTGGAGCAATACCACCCAATACTGCAATCCTCACAGATATTATTTTTTATACTTTTTATTTTATATTATAGTCAATTAATAATGTTGTGATAGTTTCAGGTAGACAGCAAAAGGACTCAGCCATACATATACATGAATCCATTCTCCCCCAAATGGAGGCTTCCCAGGTGGTGCTAGTGGTAAAGAACCTGCCTGCCAATGCTGGAGACATAAGAGACGTTGGTTCAATCTCTGGGTCGAGAAGATCCTCTGGAGAAGGAAGAGGCAACCCACTCCAGTATTTCTGCCTGTAGAATTCCGTGGACAGAGGAGCCTGGTGGGTTACAGTCAAAGGGTTCACAAAGACCCTAACTGAATGACTAATACACACACACATTCTCCCCCAAACTCCCCTCCCATCCAGGCTGCGGTATAACATTGAGTAGAGTTCCCTGTGCTATACAGTAGGACCTTGTTGGTTATCCAATTAAATACAGCAGTGTGCACATGTCAGTCCCAGACTCCCTAACTATCCCTTTTCTCCACCCTTCCCTCCTGGTAACCATAAGTTCATATTAGAGCTACTACTTCCTGCATGCTTCTCAGAGAGTAGACACAGAGCACCCGCTTGTTAGAGCATTTCCTTTTACTGGTACACCCTTTCAACTCATTACCAGTAAGCAATTGGACCACTGCCTTGTGCCAGGGTCTGCTGTGCTCCACCTGCCACTAGTAAAGGGGTCTTCACGACCAGCCAGGTGGTGAATAGTCCAGCTCTTGGCTGCAACTATAGCAGTCTGGATTCTTGGGAAACCTGCCTGCCAACGCTGGAGACATAAGATGGAGATGGGAGTTTGGGAGGCAAGGTGTTTATTAGAGATCAATACTTGTGAAAAGAAGGGAGAGGGAACAAGATTTAGCAAAAAGGAGAAGACAAACTGTGATGCAAGCCAAACAAAGCCTCGGCCAATCTGGAGGGGAGTTCTGGGCCTTTGAGCCCTTGCCTGGCTCTGCGACAGGATGTGGTCACCCCAGGAAGGGTGTGACTTTGCAGGAGGCTGTTCTTTTGCAGCTGAGGCAAACCCTGAAGGAGCTGACAGCTGGAGACCTTCTACTGTCTGCATTCCCCCCAGGCTGGGTAGCCTCCTTGAAAGAGGACTTGGGTGGTGCATTTTAGTATTTATACCTTGTTTTAATTTTATTATTGGGATTATTTAATGTTAGAAATATTAGAAATATTATAAAATATTTACATAAGGTAAAAATTAAAACCATGTAAAAATTGATACTGAGGGAAGTCTTATTCTCGTTTCTGTCCATTTGACTACATAAGAAACATTTGCTTAGTTCCTGCATTTTTTTCATGTTTAAAGTACTTTTATTCACAATATAAATACATATAATACAATGATTTGGAAAAATAAGCAAACAGTAAATTATATTGTGTTCAAATTCTTTTTTTTTTTTGGTCTAAGAAGGGCTTTATTTTTTTCTTAATATATATTTTGTTGAGGTATAGTGGTCTTACAATGTTTCAGGTGCACAGCAAGGTGATTCAGTTATACATATGCACATATATTTTTCAGATTATTTTCTATAATAGGTTATTACAAGATACTGACTATAGTTCCCTGTGTTATACAGTAAACCTTTGTTGCTTTTTGCACATCTAATTTTTAGTTAGAAATCTAGCATTCTCTTCATAGTAAGTCAAACAAGTGAAATGAAAATGTTATAAATTTTTTAGCTAGGAAAAACTCATAAGTTTTCTAAAATATATATTATACATACTATGTATATGTATACGAAGGCTTTTCTACTACACTTGATAAAGGTTTGACAGAGAACATTTTTTTGAAAAAAAAAAGAAGAGATGGAGAAATTGGAAAACAGTTAAATGAAAGGGTGGGTCACCGAATGTGAAATTCAAAAAGTGAAACAAACTTGGTAAAATGAAAAGATCCTCATTTGGTTCAGCTGTTTTTAAACATGGCTGCTCATTAGAAACACACCTGGAGTTTGAAGAAAAAAGCCACACCTGGGCATTTGTATTTCTCAAAAAATTCCAGGATAATTCTGATGTGTATCTGAGTTTCTGCATTTTTTGCCTCTTTTTTTAAAAAAAATAAACACACACACACACACGCATGAACACACGGTCTTTTACTTCCTCTTTCTTCTTAGCATTCTATCAATATACATTTGCCCCTCGTTTTTCTTAACAAAATTATAAATCACTCAGTATCCATATATAGAAATTACCCTTTTTAAAAACAGCTTTGTAAAACTCTATTGTGTCCAGGTACTAGTTTATTAACTGATCTTCTATGGATAGACATTTAGGTTGCTTCCAATATTTAACTATTACAGATGATGCTGCCAATAATTTATGTCTTTCATCTTTATGGAGGTGCAATTTCAGGCTAAATTCTCTCAGCTGGGAGTGCTTGATGCAGTGATAAACGCATATGCAGTCTTGTTAGCTATTCTCACATTTCCCCCTCCATAGGGGTTATGCCCCTTTCCCTCCCACCTGAGATATCGGAGAGGCTCCTTTTCACACAGCCTCACCAACACAGGCGGCTGCCAATCTTTGGAATATTTACCAATCTGATAGGCGAGAAACTTAATTTAGTTTTCAGAACCATAAAAATTTGATTTCTTTTCTCACTTAACCTGTTGTTCAGCATCTGTTCTGTGGATTCCTGTTTTGGGGAACCTGCAAGGCCTGGCCACCCCCCCATCTCTCTGTCCTCCTCACGTGTCACTCTCCCACCAAGCCATCCCCACTCCCACCACTTTCATTGTGCTCCAGTAACAATGGCCTTCTCTCTGCTCCTCAAACCAGAGCTCCGTATCAGTCACACTTTCCAGAGAAACAGCATCCATAGGATATACTGTGTCTTGGCAGTAATTCTTGCAGGCTGGGTTCTTCAGAAGCAGATACTGGGATGGAATGTGTATGTCCATATGGATATAGAAACGTCGTTTTCTCTCTCTCTCTGAATCACTCAGTCCATATATATTTTAAGGAATTGGCTTATACAATTGTGAAACTGACTGTTTTGAAATTCACAGGGCAAGCTGGACACTTAAGCAGAAGTTAATACTGTAGTCTTGAGGCAAAATTTCTCTCCTTTCCTGGGAAACCTATTTTTTGCTCTTAAGGCCTTAAAACTGGATGAGATGCACTCACATTTTCAGGTAATCTCCCTTACTTAAAGTTATCTGATTGTAGAAGTTAATCACGTTTACCAAATACCTTCACTGCAACCTCTAGACTAGTGTCTGACCACAGCCTAGCCAAGCTGATACATAAAACAAACCATCATACACTCCAAATTTGTTCTTGCATTCTCTGTCTCCTCAGCCTAAAACCTCTGGTCTCTGATCCCAGAATGAATGCCTTCTTATCACTCAGTCTGTGGGTTTGTTTGTTTTTTTCCTCAGTACTGTGTGTTTTTAAAATATTTGTTTAATGAATAAAGCAGTAAAACCCCCAACACAAGCATTTTTAGTACTCTGGAAAAATCACAAGCCAGTTCTGACTTCTGCAGAGGTTTTACAGTGGCAGGTAGGAGGTAAACTCATGAGGCCTTTTCTTGGACTTATTAGACCTGCCTACTAACCTTCCAGTCACCTTTCAAAGATAAATCCCTTCCTCTACGCTGAGTACTATTTCTGGGAGGTAAGGACAGGGTTTGGAGTCTGACTGTGCCTCATATCCTGATATCTTCTTTTCTGGATAACTAGTTTGTCCCATTAGGATATTTCTTTTCCCGTGTTTCTTTGCTGCTGGTTGAATTGGGGGCTGATGTGAAATGAGAGCAGGGACTTCGTTTTGTTTCACTTCCATAGTCCCAGGACCTAGAACAGTATCTGTTGCATCATAGAAGATGAATATTTGCTGCTTGACTGTTAGACTAATTTTTATTTATTTGATTAGATGGAGATTCTGTGATCCCGCTTTGTTCTACCACTTTATATTTCTTCTGTAACCAGAAAATTTTTGTCTCAGTAGTAATTAGAACCATTTTATTTCAATGCTAATAATACTTTTTAACTCTGATTTCACACCAGAAATCAACCCTACCTTAATGCATAAAATAATGGTTTGCACACAATTCTTATAATAGCCAGATGTGCCGTAATGTGATGACGGAGGTATGGACTTTGGAGACAGACTGACTCATCTCAATTTTGCTACCTTTTTTTGGCTGTGTGGTTTGGCTTCAGGCACATTTTCCGTCTCTCTCAGGGTTGGTGTCATGATCTCTACTGTGGTGAGTGATAGTAATTAATTACAGGGTTATTTTGTAATGATTCAATAGTTATGTAAAGTGCTTTGCATGGAGCAGGGAAGCCTCCCTTTTGATGAATGTGTGCCATGAACCCTTTGACTGTCCAAACTTGAAAATTGCTTCTCAGATTATGTTTTGAAAAATATAAAATAGAATACCCAGAATTTCAAAGTCAATAAATGACATTAAACATAGTTAAAAACAAACTTAAAATACCTATACTTTCCTATTAGCACCTCAAATAGCAAGATGTAGTGGCAGGTCTAATAACTACCAAAATTTTTTTATTATTGTAAAACATGCATTCTGAAATTTTGAGCATAAACATTACTTTGAGCTATCTATAGTAACTGTAATGTGATATGAAAGTATTTGTGATTTCTATTGGACACAAAGTCACAGATATAGCTGGTACTTTGGTGGCTTATTGCATTAATAATTGTAGAAATTAGTAAATTTCAGCTGGAGATAGTAGTAAAAAAATGTAATTTTCCCTACCCAAGTTTATGAATCCCTGATTAAGTTCCAGTTTGCAGAAGTGATTATTGTTTTGATCTTATGTTTCAAGTTTGTGTACCTAACCATCATGTTTAAAAAACTCTGAAATACATAAACATACCTAGTGTTTGTGGAGCTATTTAACTTTACAGTTATGTGGGCTTCCCAGGTGGCACTAGTGGTAAAGAACTCACATGCCAGTGCAGAACATGTAAGAGACATGGGTTTGATCCCTGGGTCAGGAAGATCCCCTGGAGGAAGGCAAGGCAATTCACTTCGGTATTCTTGCCTGGAGAATCCCATGGACAGAGGAGCCTGGCAGGCTACAGTCCATAGGGTTTCAAACAGACACAACTGAAGCAACTTAGCATAGGCATTAAGGAGACAGTAGAAGGGAGAAAACCTGTCTAACTAGTGAAAACCAAAAATGTACATCAGGAATATACTGTTAAGCCAAGAGAACTCATTGTCCCTCTCCCCCAAGGCTAAGTTGTGGTGAAAGCACTAACATCGGTAGTGCTGGTCTCAGGCGGATACCGACGTGAAGTGATTCAGACCTACACTAAATATGGCCACCCCTCCTAGAGTGCGCCATACTGAATGAAGTAAGTCAGACAGAGAAGGAAAAATATTGGTATGACGTCCCTTATATGTGGAATCTAAAAATAAATGATACAAATGAACTTACAAAACAGAAACAGATTCATAGAGAACAAACTACTGGTTGCCAGGGGGAAGGATGGGAGTAAAGGATAGTTAGGGAGTTTGGAATCGACATGTACACACTGCTATATTTAAAACAGATAATCAACAAGAACCTATTGATAGCACAGGGAACTCTGCTTAATGTTACTTGGAAGCCTGGATTGAAGGGGAGTTTGGGGGAGAATGGATATGTGTATATGTCTGGTGGAGTCCCTTTGCTGGTTATCTGAAATTATCACAGCATTGTTAATTAGCAATACTCCATTAGGTGACTTCCCAGGTAGCACCAATGGTAAAGAATCTGCCTGCAAATGCAGGTGATTTAAGAAATGCAGTTTCGATCCCTGGGTAGATAAGATCCCCAGGAGTAGGAAATGGCAACCCATTCCAGTATTCCTGCCTGGAAAATTCCATGGGCAGAGGAACCTGGCGGGCTACAGTCCATGGAGTTGCAAAGAGTTGGATACAACTGGAGCATGTGTACATGTGACATACTCCATTATAAAACAAAAAGGTTAAATAAATATGGCCATCCCACCTGGGTCAGCTGCCAAGTGCTAAGATTTTTGAAACAGGGCTGATATTTGGTTGGTTTATACTAATACAGGAAAGGACTGTTTAAAAATGTTGAAATATGTTGGTAAAAGTTGGTGAATGGTGAATGTCCTGAGCCTCCTGTATGCCCCCTACACTGGCCCTGGCCTCCCCTGGGACCTTCAGGATCTCCACACAGTCCAACAACCAAATAATTAATGCCTGGCCTGGCAGGCAGCCTGGAGGCCCCTGCTTCTGCATTATGACTCGAGTCCCTTCAAATTGATCACGATGAGTCCTGCATCAATTATTGAATACACTTAATGTCACCTCAAACTAAAATTATCTGCCTGTGGAAGCCATAAGGAAAAGAATGGGCTAAAGTCAAAAGATACGTTGAAAGAATGGCATCTTCACTGTGAATTTTCTTCCAGTCAGGAGAAGAGGCATCCAGAAGACCCCAGGAATAGTTATCAGCTCTCGTCTTTTCAAAGCTAGATGTTTAGCTAATAAGTAGCTGACTAGTATGAGATACAAGATATTGGCATACCAAGGGCGTATTTGTAATGACATCATTGCATTTCTTGTTAACTTTAATGGATCTTCCTGACCCAGGGATCGAACCCGGGTCTCATGCATTGCAGGTATGCTTTACCATCTGAGCCACAGGGAAGCCCCACTTTCTGGGTAGCGGTTGGGAAGTTCTCCTGTGGGCGGAGTCTAGCTCCTGGCTGGACTTCATCCTTGCCCTTGACTCCTGCCAGGAGTCCTGCTCATCCAACCCAGAGAGGATTCTCCAGTGGTGCACAGCAAGGTATAACTTTTTCAGACTAGTCCTTTTGCTTTGTTTTTCTCTCTTTTAAAAAGATTTTTTATATGAAATTTAATCATTTAATTTGTAAAGATATACAGACACATGGCTTGAAAAGTCAAGTTGTTCTACAAGGCGCAAAAGGGAAAACAGCAGCTTCATCTTTGATTCCTTCTCCTCAGGGCACTTGACTTTATCTCAACTATACCATCTGATGTTTATGTCCATATCTCTAAGTAACATGCATATTCAACCACTACTTGAGTTTTTAGTTTTAGACCCCATGGACAGTAGTCCACCAGGCTCCTCTGTCCATGGGATTTTCCAGACAAGAATACTGGAGTGTGTAGTCATTCCCTTCTCTAGGGGATCTTCCTGACTCAGGGACTGAAATGGTATGGGCTTTGATCCCTGAGGGTTAGCACTTACATCCCTGCCCCAACCCTTTCTTCTCCCCATATCCTTTCAATATAGTTATATCATTTTCAAAGCATTTTATTACACAGAATTTTCAACTACCCACAGAAGGGATATTGTATAATGAACCCTCATATACCCATTACCCAACCTCAACAACCATTAACCTATAGCTGATCATGCCCTATCTATACTCCACACACTCCCCCCTTCATCTCACACTATTTTGAAGGAAATCCCAGAATCTGATTTTGTCACAATTTCTTATTAGATCAAAATTCAGTGTTTGCATTATTATAATTGTATTATTTACAATTGAACTACAGTAGACATTATATTTGGAGAAGGCAATGGCACCCCACTCCAGTACTCTTGCCTGGAAAATCCCATGGACGGGGGAGCCTGGTGGGCTACAGTCCATGGGGTCGCTAAGAGTCGGACACGACTGAGTGAATTCACTTTCACTTTCACTTTTCACTTTCATGTGTTGGAGAAGGAAATGGCAACCCACTCCAGTGTTCTTGCCTGGAGAATCCCAGGGACAGGGGAGCCTGGTGGGCTGCCATCGATGGGGTCGCACAGAGTCGGACACGACTGAAGCGACTTAGCAGCAGTAGCAGCAGCAGACATTATATTACATTCCTTTTAGAATTTTATATCTTATTTGGAGTTAGTAATTATTTTTCATTTACTTTGTTTTTTAATGCATCTATCACTAATGTATCCCCAAATATCTCCATGTACATATCCACATTCATATACATGTCCCACTCCCCAGAGTCCTCTGTCCTCCTGCTCCACTGGGAGCTGGTGGTTGTCTGGGTCTGTTGCTCAGCTGTGATGTGGGGGCTTCCTTCACTCTCATCCTAAGAATTCTTCATACAGTTCTTTTACCTTGGATACATTGCTTTCTGGTTCCTATTCCTTTCTCTTTCTTGGCTTATTTCCTTGTTTGGTGTAGCACATGTCCAAGAAGCTTCTTAAAAGGACATAAAACATGAGATATTTTGAGATCTTGCACGTCTGAAAATTTCCATTCTAATTTCATACTTAATTTTTCTACTGGTGAGTGTCTCTCAGTTTAAAATTTCTCCCACCCACACTGGATCACCGCTTCTTCACTCCCTCATCCCAACATCCTGTATAACTGAGTGAAGTGACCCTGTTCCTCTGTAAGCACCCATCCACGGCTTCTGTAGTGGGTATTTGTTTTGCTGACCAGCTTCTTAACATTCTTATTTGGAAGGAATCCAAAGGCAGGTGGGACACAGCCTGATTTGTTTTTCACAAAAACAGATGGAGGTGCAGATATTTCTCTCTATTGCTCTGGCAGTCAGAGCACGGACATCTGACCTAAAAGTAGCCAATCTGATGCTTCTGCCTAGAACTTTGGCACTTAGAGAACTGACTTGAAGGCACAGGGTCAGTGAGAGAGCTTCAGGCGGCTGCTGTGGAGTTTGGAAGCCAGTGACATGGACAGAAAGCCTCCACAGGCTACAGTGGCAGAAGCGGAGGTCTAGAGTAGCCATAACTGGGGCTGATCCTGGCTTTGCCTCATCACCTTTGGGATGCCCAATCCTTGTTTTCCGGTTTTCTCATCATTTCTATGACTACCTCATACCTCTTTCAATAATTCCTTTTTAATGTTTAAATTAACTGAAGTTGATTTTTTTTAAATTGCAGTTGATTTCCCATGTAATAAAAAATCATGACAAATGCATCCTTTTATTTCAGAACTCCTCTCAAACCCTAAAAGACATATTGTGGTTCAATAGTATAGGAAGAATAAGTGAATACAACAAGAGATTCTGACAGTAGGCTTCCTGACAAGAGTTTTTTCACACTGGTTCATGTCTCCAAAACATGTCTCCAAAGTGGGCTAAAAGCTCTGTTACTCACAACAAAACCCATTAACTGATAGAGTTGTCCATTTTTCATTTGTGAGTCTTAGAATTAAATCTTGATTAGTCTAAATTAATCATTGGCTTATACCTGTCTTGGCAGTGATTGATGTAATATTTGTCATGGGACCCAGTTCCTGATGAGCCAATGCAGGAGACACCTGGAAAATGTCTCCTTCTTTAAGAGTTATATGGGAAAAGATGACCACCATATCCGTCAGACTTTGACATATCTGCACATGATGCCTGAGGCTTCATTTACAACCAAGAACGGAATTGGCCTCTAAGCAAAAGCTGACATTCTAGGATAGTGTAATGGAAAGAACTTGAGTTTCTGATAAGATGATTCAGCCACTGATAACTTCTCTTAACTATGGACTCCTTGTTATGTAAGATAATACATATCTTTAATGCTTGAGCAGGGTGAGATGAGCTTTCTACTAATTCTAGCTGAAAGCAACCTAAGTGAAACAGAAATTTCTTGCTTATTTAATACTGTGCCAGCTGGGGAATGGTTGTTAAATCAACAAAAGTGCAAGCATTACCCTCTAAGACTTGAATCATCTAGAGATGATTATCATGATTATAAAATAGACTGAGTGTAATAAATTTCTCATTAGTAACCCAATTAGGAAGAGTCATTCCTTCAATATCAAAAGGGAGTTTTGTGTCACTATCGGATTTGTCTGTTGGTGACTTTTTTTAAAAAAAGGATTTCCCCCAGAGAAATGTGACTCAATTAAAATAATTCCTTTTGGCATATATAATATTCAATAACGATTACAGGCTTGTACTTTTATGTTTATTCTTCATTCCATTCAGAGTATCTTACTTGAGATGCCAGAATAGTAGGTTTACATTTGAAAAGTAATATGGTGACGATGTAATGTTTTATCAAACACCCATTCTAAAGGAAATCAACCCTGAATATTCATTGGAAGGATTGATGCTGAAGCTGAAGCTCCAATACTTTGGTCATCTGATGCGAAAGGTCCACTCATTGGAAAAGACTCTGATGCTGGGAAAGATTGAAGGCAAAAGAAGGGAGTGGCAGAGGAGAGATGGTTAGATAGGATCACTAACTCAATGGATGTAAATCTGAGCAAACTCTGGGAGATAGTTGAAGGGCAGGAAAGCCTGGTGTTCTGTAGTCGATGGGGTCGTAAAGAGTCAGACATGACTTAACAGACTGAACGATAACAACATATGCATAGCAAGTCACACGTTGAGCTTTCTTAAAACACTAGTCTAGAAATAAATGCCTTATTGTAGATTAAGGGCTGAATTACTCATCTTCCTCATCCAGTTTTACATAATTAAGTCACATTGGAATGGACGTTGTAACCTTGGCCATGTAGCTTGGGGGTTAATAGAAGCAGGAAGACTTAGTTTCACTGAGAGAGATTTGTGGGCACCGGGAGATGGGTAAGTCCTGGCAAAACTTACTTTGAAATTAAAACTTTAAACGTTTGCCATAGACTCTCTTGACCCCAAAGACTTTTCTGTGGTAGTTACTGCAGAAAAGTTCACGTGACTCTGCACGTGAAGCATTTGAGCTCTCTGTGGGTTTTTTTTAAGTTGTTTTTCATAGATACACTTTTTCCTCCAGTGTTTTTTATAGCTGCTCACATGCTGTGTCCATTGTGTATGTCCAAACAGGAACTGTTGCTTCAATTCCTCACAGTTTGAAGCATTTTTATGTTGTTAGTTCCCTGCAGTGATTTGTTTCTAATTCTCACGAATATCCATTTTCAGGCTCATCTTTTGAAGCACTCCATATTCCACAAAAGATAGAGTGAGACATGGGGGCAATTGAGGCCCTGGACCCATGCATATCACTCAGGAACAGCACTGCTGACCAACGTGGGCAGCTTTCACCAAGGATGCAAATTCACAGAGTCAAGGAAGTTCAGCGCTAGAAGGGGACTCTCAGGCCAGGTTTGATTCTGTGCATGCCACAGACTAAGTGGAACCTAACATCCAATGAGATCACAAAAAGATTAATAGCACATCACAATGACAACCTAAGGCAGAGCACATGCTAAACGCTAGACTCTGATAATGTGGTGGGCCAGACTTTTCTTTTCCCTTCTCCTTTAGTCCTTACTCCCTACTACCCACTCCTGTATAAGGACAGTGCTCTGGGTAAGGCAGAAAAGAGAGACAAAGGCTTTACTGCAAAATAATGCATCAGTTATGTTGTGAAAGGATAGCAGTATTAGGAAAGGGAAGGTTTGTTTGTCAAACAGCCTAAAGTGATAGATGATATTTACTATTGTAGTCCCCCACCACACCTTAAATAAAAGTCCCTCAGCTGTGTCCAACTCTTTGTAACACAGTGGACTGGAGCCTGCCAGGCTCCTCTAGCCATGGAATCCTCCAGGCTAGAATAGCCATTACCTTCTCCAGGGGATCTTCCCAACCCAGGGATCGAATCCAGGTCTCCCACATTGTTCATTTCAGTTCAGTTCAGTCACTCAGTTGTGTCCAACTCTTTGCCACCTAACGGACTGCAGCAAGCCAGGCCTCCCTGCCCATCACCAACTCCCAGAGCCTGCTCAAACTCATATACATCACGTTGGTGATGCCATCCAACCATCTCATCCCCTGTCAACCCTTTACTCCTGTCTTCATTTTTTCCCAGCATCAGGGTCTTTTCAAATGAGTCCGTTCTTGGCATCAGGTGGCCAAAGTATTGAAGTTTCAGCTTCAGCATCAGTCCTTCCAATGAATATTCAGGACTTAATATTAGTATGGACTGGTTGGATCTCTGCTGTACAAGGGACTCTCAAGAGTCTTCTCCAACACCACTGTTCAAAAGCATCAGTTCTTTGGTGCTCAGCTTCCTTTATTGTCCAACTCTCACATCCATACATGACCAATGGAAAAACCATAGCTTTGGCTAGATGGACCTTTGTTGGCAAAGTAATATCTCTGCTTTTTAATATGCTGTCTAGGTTGGTCATAAATTTCCTCCCAAGCAACATGTGTCTTTTAATTTCATGGCTGCAGTCACCATCTGCAGTGATATTGGAGCCCCGCAAAATAAAGTCTGTCACTGTTTCCACAGCTTCCCCATCTGTTTGCCACAAAGTGATGGGACCAGACGCTATGATCTTAATTTTCTGAATGTTGAGCTTCAAGCCAACTTTTTCACTCTTCTCTTTCATTTTCATCAAGAGGCTCTTTAGTTCTTCTTCACTTTCTGCCATCAGGGTGGTGTCATCTGCATACCTGAGGTTATTGATATTTCTCCTGGCAATCCTGATTCCAGCTTGTGCTTCTTCCAGCCCAGCGTTCCTCATGATGTACTCTGCATATAAGTTAAATAAGCAGGGTGACAATATACAGCCTTGATGTACTCCTTTTCCGATTTGGATCAAGTCTGTTGTTCCATGTCCAGTTCTAACTGTTGCTTCTTGACCAGCATACAGATTTCTCATGAGGCAAATCAGGTCATCTGGTATTCATATCTCTTGAAGAATTCTCCACACTTTATTGTGATCCACACAGTCAAAGGCTTTGGCATAGTCAATAAAGCAGAAGTAGATGTTTTTCTGGAACTCTCTTGCTTTTTCAATGATCCATCAGATGTTGGCAATTTGATCTATGGTCCCTCTGCCTTTTCTAAATCCAACTTGAACATTTGGAAGTTCATGGTTCATGTATTGTTGAAGCCTGGCTTGGAGAATTTTGAGCATTACTTTGCTAGTGTGTGAGATGAGTACAACTGTGCACTACTTTGAGCATTTTTGGACATTGTCTTTCTTTGGGATTGGAATGAAAACTGACCTTTACCAGTCCGATGGCCACTGCTGAGTTTTTCAGATTTGCTGGCATATTGCATGCAACACTTTCACAGCATCATCTTCTAGGATTTGAAATAGCTCAACTGGAATTCCATCACTTCCACTAGCTTTGTTCATAGTGATGCTTCCTAACGCCCACTTGACTTCTCATTCCAGCATGCCTGGCTGTAGGTGAGTGATCACATCATCGTGATTATCTGGGTCATGAAGATCTTTTTGTATAGTTTTTCTTGTATTCTTGCCATTACCTCTTAATATCTTCTGCTTCTGCTAGGTCCACACCATTTCTGTCCTTTATTGTGCTCTTCTTTGCATGAAAATTTCCCTTGGTATCTCTAATTTCTAGAAGAGATCTCTAGTCTTTCCCAATCTATTGTTTTCCTCTATTTCTTTGTATTGATGGCTGAGGAAGGCTTTCTTATCTCTCCCTGCTATTCTTTGGAACTCTGCATTCAAATAGGTATATCTTTCTTTTTCTCCTTTGACTTTCTGGTGGCTCAGATGGTAAAGTGTCTGCCTGCAATGTGGGAGACTAAACTGAAGAAAGTAGGGAAAACCACTAGACCACTCAGATACCTAAATCAAATCCCTTATGATTATACAGTGGAAGTGAGAAATAGATTTAAGGGACTAGATCTGATAGCGTGCCTGAAGAACTATGGATGGAGGTTCGTGACATTGTACAGGAGACAGAGACCAAGACCATTCCCGTGGAAATGCAAAAAAGCAAACTGGCTGTCTGAGGAGGCCTTACAAATAGCTGTGAAAAGAAGAGAAGCAAAAAGCAAAGGAGAAAAGGAAAGATATAAGCATCTGAATGCAGAGTTCCAAAGAATAGCAAGGAGAGATAAGAAAGACTTCCTCAGCCATCAATGCAAAGAAATAGAGGAAAACAATAGAATAGGAAAGATGAGAGATCTCTTCAAGAAAATTAGAGAAACCAAGGGAACATTTCATGCAAAGATGGGCTCGATAAGGGACATAAATGGTGTGGACCTAACAGAAGCAGAAAATATTAAGAAGAGGTGGCAAGAATACACAGAAGAACTGTACAAAAAAGATCTTCATGACCAAAATAATCATGATGGTGTGATCACTCATCTAGAGCCAGACGTCTTGGAATGTGAAGTCAAGTGGGCCTTAGAAAGCATCACTAGGAACAAAGCTAGTGGAGGTGATGGAATTCCAGTTGAGCTATTTCAAATCCTAAAAGATGATGCTGTGAAAGTGCTGCACTCAATATGCCAGCAAGTTTGGAAAACTCAGTAGTGGCCATCGGATGGGTAAAGGTCAGTTTTCATTCCAATCCCAAAGAAAGGCAATGCCAAAGAATGCTCAAACTACCGCACAGTTGCACTCATCTCACAGGCTAGTAAAGTCATGCTCAAAATTCTCCAAGCCAGGCTCCAGCAATACGTGAACCATGAACTTCCAGATGTTCAAGCTGGTTTTAGAAAAAGCAGAGGAACCAGAGATCAAATTGCCAACATCCGCTGGATCATGGAAAAAGCAAGAGAGTTCCAGAAAGACATCTATTTCTGCTTCACTGACTATGCCAAAGCCTTTGACTGTGTCAGTTCAGTTCAGTTCAGTTCAGTCGCTCAGTCGTGTCCGACTCTCCGCGACCCCATGAATCACAGCACGCCAGGCCTCCCTGTCCATCACCAATGACTGTGTGGATCACAATAAAGTGTGGAAAATTCTGAAAGAGATGGGAATACCAGACCACCTTACCTGCCTCCTGAGAAACCTGTATGCAGGTCAGGAAGCAACAGTTAGAACTGGACATGGAACTACAGACTGGTTCCAAATAGGAAAAGGAGTACGTCAAGGCTGTATATTTAACTGCTTATTTAACTTATATGCAGAGTACATCATGAGGAACGATGGGCTGGAAGAAGCACAAGCTGGAATCAAGATTGCCGGGAGAAATATCAATAACCTCAGATATGCAGATGACACCACCCTTATGGCAGAAAGTGAAGAGGAACTCAAAAGCCTCTTGATGAAAGTGAAAGAGGAGAGTGAAAAGGTTGGCTTGAAGCTCAACATTCAGAAAACAAAGATCATAGCATCTGGTCCCATCACTTCATGGAAAATAGGTGGAAAAACAGTGGAAACAGTGTCAGACTTTATTTTTCTGGGCTCCAAAATCACTGCAGATGCTGATTGCAGCCATGAAATTAAAAGACACTTACTCCTTGCAAGGAAAGTTGTGACCAGCCTAGATAGCATATTAAAAAGCAGAGACATTACTTTGCCAATAAAGGTCCGTCTAGTCAAGGGATCAAGATCATCCCCAAGAAAAAGAAATGTTAAAAGGCAAAATGGTTGTCTGATAAGACCTTACAAATAGCTGAGAAAAGAAGAGAAGCTAAAGGCAAAGGTGAAGAGGAAAGATATATTCATTTGAATTCAGTGTTCCAAAGAATAGCAAGGAGAGATAAGAAAGCCTTCCTCAGTGATCAATGCAAAGAAATAGAGGAAAACAATAGATTGGGAAAGACTAGAGATCTCTTCAAGAAATTAGAGATGTCTAGGGAAATTTTCATGCAAAGATGAGCACAATAAAGGACAGAAATGGTATGGACCTAAGAGAAGCAGAAGATATTAAGAAGAGGTGGCAAGAATACACAGAAGAACTATACAAAAAAGATCTTCATGACCCAGATAACCACTATGGTGTGATCACTCACCTAGTGCCAGACATCCTGGAATGTGAAGTCAAGTGGGCCTTAGGAAGCATTGCTATGAATAAAACTAGTGGAGGTGATGGAAATCCAGTTGAGTTATTTCAAATCCTAAAAGATGATGCTGTGAAAATGTTGCACACAATATGCCAGCAAATCTGGAAAACTCAGCAGTGGCCAGAGAATTGGAAAAGGTCAGTTTTCATTCCAATCCCAAAGAAAGGCAATGCCAAAGAATGTTCAAACTACTGCACAATTGCACTCCCACGTTGTAGGTGGATTCTTTACCATCTGAGACTCCAGGGAAGACCTTATTCACCTCACCTTACTCACCTGTAAACTGGTGTCTCTGTACATTGATCTGATTGAGAGAGTTACGTTAAAGAAGACATTGATTTCCTAATTGTCAAGTTTAGGGCATCATCTCATCTCTCACTCTATTCAACCTCAGAATTTGGCTCCATTTACAATTCCTTCCTTTTTGAGATTATCTTTTTTTTTTTAACTGTTTTATTTATTTATTTTTAATATTTAAAAAAATTTTTTTTCGAAAACAATTTTAGGAATCTTTACTTAAAAACAACCTTATCTTAAAATGGAGTAACTTTGGTTTTACGAGCAGCAAGCAAAGTACAGAAGCAAAAATGCATTACAGGAGCATTAAGTTCTACATTAGGTCACAGCGTCTAATCTGAAATCACACCCATAATATCATTTTTCAGGATATCTGGGAAATAGTTATTTCCCAGGATGTCTGAACCATAGCTACTCTATTTTGACTTTTAATTGTAAAAAAAAAAAAAAATTTTTTTAATAGCCAAAGCAGATTTCACCATTAATGACGTCAGTGTTTTTCTAGGTATGAGAAGATGCAAGAATTGGAACTCATAAAACCTTTTTCTGAAAAGATCTAACTATCTGCAGGCCTGTTCTGCCAGTTTTTTTGTTTGTTTGTTTGTTTTCTCAGAGCACAGAGTGCCTCATTCCTGATTTTCACCCTGAACCTCTTTCAGGGGGTGTTGAAGGTCAGCAGCTTGCAATGGTCATGATGTAATCTTTGTAGAAGCAGCTGGCAAGTACCAACTTCCAGTCAGCAGGGTCCCTTCATAGCCACATATCTGACCATGTGACACCATTTCATGGCCATTGTGTCCCGCGGTGCTGGGAAGGCTCATTCCCAGGTTTAGGGAATTGATGGGCCACTCAGTGTGCTAAAATTGGACCAGGCCTTGCAAGTAGCAAAAGTCTCTGGACCACTGTCTTACTAGCCTCCTGGTCCAGGAAAATATTTCCTCTTGTTCCTTTTTCCCATACCCAGAGTCACATTATTACAATTATTGATCTCATATGGAACTGTCAGTTCAGCATTATATCACAGGCTCAGTGAAACAATTGACATAGAAAATAATATAGCCATAGCTAGCAGTTATTGTTAAAATAAGAATTATAAGTCAAGAACTTTCATTAGATAAAGCCTGGTATACCCCAAGTCACCTGACTTCATTCGTTAAATGATTATAGTCAGGTGTTAATCTCCTGGTTGTACATTATGGAGCATCTGACCTTTATCTGAAGATTGGTTACTGAGATAAGCCTTAGAAACTAACCTAGAGTGTCCTTTTTTAATAACTTAATTAAATCTTTCAGCAATATCACGTAACAAGGAACTGTCTCAGCAGTGAGTCTTAGATTATCTTTTATCTAGATTTTGATGACATAAAAAAGTCCTCTTTGATTACTTTGTGTAATGTCTTTCTTTTCCTCCACCTTTTCATTACAAGCATTCTCTAAAACTGGCCCTCTTCACTTCTATTTTGTCTTCCTGCCGAATAATCTCATTTCTTTCCAAAGTCTCACTTTTCGACAACTCCCAAGTCCACTCTTTTACCATTATTTTTCTTCTGAGTTCTAGGCCTCTATTTTCGAGTGCTGGGCATTTTCCCATGAATGTATCCTTGAGACTTGAGCTCCACAAGTCTAAATCGAACCTTGTCTTCATCTGCAACCCCTCTGCTTCTGTGTCTTCTGCTTCTGCCAGTGGCACCACTGCCTTCCTAGTTATCCAGATCCAAAGTCTTTTTCCTTTACCTCTATACCCAGTTTCCAAATCGTATTGTTTTACCTCATCAGAGACACTAAAAATCCATTCCATCCTTTCCATATCCATGCTCTCATTGCTCATGGTTTTTTCCAACTCCTATCTCTATCTCTGAAGCACCCTTTATTGTGCTGCCAGAAATTACCACAAATACAGTTCAGATGACCTTACTGCTCAGCTCAAAAATTTGCAGTAAAGTTCCCACTAGCCAAAGCTGGAACAATGTATGCATCAAAATAAATAATGATAATAATGGTTTATAACTCATTGGCTAAAATGAGTTCATGTTTTTCTAATTGCTGTTGTTCAGTCGCTAGGTCGTGTCCAACTCTTTGTGACCCCATGGTCTGCAGCACGCCAGGCTTCCCTGTCCTTCACTATCTCCTGGAATTTGCTCAAACTCATGTCCATTGAATCAGTGATGCCACAGACAAATAAATGTGCAAGGAGGGGAAAGGTCTTCCATACAGTAATAAATGTAGAAGGAATGATGAAATTAAAAAACCGCCATTTTGCAATTTTCATAGTAATAATTGTTTCAGGCAAGAAAGTTTGATGAGAAAGAAGATATGATACAGTCTCACTGTAACTCCACACAAGAGAAAGAAAATGTAGAAACGTTACAGAGGAAAAACCAGTGGATACTACCTAAGAGTTCAAGATTAATATCATCTATAATTGGATAAATGGATATCACCTATCTCCTGATATAATGCACTGAGAAAGGGCCAAATGTCACTCTGTGGTATTCCTGCTCCCCACAACCTAATCATGAGGCAATATCATAACCTACAAATGGATGTTCCTCAAAATAAATGACCTGGACTCTCCAAAAGTGTCAAGGTCATTAAACTGGAGATTTCAGATTAAAGGAGACTGAAGAGAAAAGAAAGTCAAACAGCAACTTGTGCTCCTAGGTTGAAAGTTAAACTAGATTTTCACCCTTTTCGCATAAAGGATATTTGTGAGACAACTGGTAAAATTTGAATGAGATCTATAAATCAAAGTTAATTTCCCAATTTAACTGTATCAAAGTTAATTTCCCGAGTTTGATAACTGTACTGTGGTTATACAGAGAATGCCCTTGGATTTAGGAAATACACACTGGATCATTTAGTGATAAAGGACCATGATGTCTATTACTTACTCTGAAGTGTTACAAAAAACATAATTATACCCACCCGTCTCTGTTTATATTAAGGATAATTTTTCTTCTATTCATTTATATCAAATGTAAAATGTTAACTTCTGAGGAACACAGGTGGAGGATATATGGAAATTTTTGCCTTTGCAGTGTTTTTGCAACTTTTATATAAATGTTAAAAATTATCTCAAAACAGAAACTTAAAACCTGCAGTGGTAGATAAGTCACAAAATGCTCTATATATATTAGAAAGGCTTCATGACATGCAAATTTTAACTGAGACAGGTAAACAATTTCTGCCATACACCCTCTCTTTTATTGATTATTACAAACCTTGGTAGAAGTTCCTCTAACAGCTTAGTAGAAAATCAAGCTCAATGTATTTCCAATAATTTTTTATTAGTAAGATGATATTATGATGAAGATGAAATAAACTGCCTTACAGCTGTAGCTCTTAGAGATTATTATGATAGTATATGTGTATTTTGCCCTTTTTTCTTGACAAATTCATTGACATATTATATATGAGAAATTATAGCACATGAAAGCCTAATGGATAATTTGTCTTTGTATTCCATGCAATATTTTGGAAAAAATTACATATCACATTTCCTAACACTAAACTAGTCAGTTCTTGGCTATCAGCACTAACACAAGTAGGGTAGAATAGGACGTATTTCAAAATCTAGGATATTCCAAAAATTAACTGGGTTTTTAAATATGTTTATACATTCAAATTTTGATATGGATGTCACTCTTCTGACAATTCATACAGAAAAATAATGGCTACCGTGGCCTAACACAGTAATTTGGGAAACTGCCCAGATTGACCCTTTTACACTTATTTAAGGTTTCCCAGGTGGCTCAGTGGTAAAGAAGCCGTCTGCCAATGCAGCAAGATGCAGGAGACGTGGGTTTGATCCCTGGGTTGGGAAAATCCCCTGGAGAAGGAAATGGCAACCCACTCCAGTATTCCTGCCTGGAAAATTCCATGGACAGAGGAGTCTGGCAGTCTACAGTCCATGGGGTCACAAAGAGTTGGATATGATTGAGCGACTAAGCATTTACACATGCTGCTGCTGCTGCTAAGTCACTTCAGTCGTGTCTGACTCTGTGCGACCCCATAGACAGCAGCCCACCAGGCTCCCCCGACCCTGGGATTCTCCAGGCAAGAACACTGGAGTGGGTTGCCATTTCCTTCTTCAATGCATGAAAGTGAAAAGTGAAAGTGAAGTCACTCAGTCGTGTCCGACCCTCAGCGACCCCATGGACTGCAGCCTTCCAGGTTCCTCCGCCCATGGGATTTTCCAGGCAAGAGTACTGGAGTGGGTTGCCATTGCCTTCTCTGATTCACACTTGCATTCTTACCCAAATCCTCTGGACAACTTACTTCTTGTTGAGAACACCTGGCTATCTTCCAGGATAGTGTAAGCTTACCAGTAAAACTTGTTTTGAAGCAGAAAAGGTAAGTAGATAGGTTTCTAAAGCATTCTTTGCATGTACAGTAAGCAGAGCAGATACTGTCAGTAAACATTAACAAAATAATTTTAAAGTAGCAGCCACTATTAATTATATGGGTGATATTTCTTTTTTCCATCTGGTAACATGTTATTTTGATTTTCCTAGTCACAAGAGCACCAAGGGGTATAATACTCAAGTATTACAGCTGGGCTTAAGCTAAGAATAAGTCTCATTACGGTGCTTTTGGAAGCGGTAAGCATCCTGCAGGTGACACACTTTAGCTCTGAGAATCGCTTAGGGCAGAGGAGTGGAGCTGTCTGATTAGAGGTGAGGAGGAGGAGCTCGTGTCAGCTGCATTGCACTCAAGAGGCTGCATCTGCAGATCATGCTTCCAGAACGGAAGCATTTTACAATCTAAAACACAGAGACATCTAGTCAGTGAGCCTGTTCTCTGAGATAGCCAAAGGATCTAGATTCAAGTTGTAACACACCACCTTACAGGCTATGTAATTTAGGCAAGTTATTTAACTGCTTAGAGCAGGGATCAGCAGACTTTGCCTGTAAAGGGCCAGTTGGTAAATATTTTCATCTCTGCGGGAACATGGAGTCTCTGTTGCAACTGTGCTGCCGTTGTGTGAAAGTAACCTTGAACAACATTGAATAAAGAAGCAGAGTTGTCTTCCAATAAAAGTTCATTAATGGACACCAAGACTTGAATTTCATTTAATTTCATATATAATTTTCACATGTCATGAGATTCAAAAACTTTTTTTCTCCAACCATTTACAAATATCAAAACCTTTCTTAGCTCGCAGGCTGCACAAAAGCAAGAAGTGAGCTAAAGTTGCTACCACTCAGTGTCGTTTTGCCTGTAAATAAAATCTACAGACTATTTTCCTCTTTATGAGATGATCAAATGAGGAAGTGTATGCAAGAATCCATTGAAAACACATGAAAACACATATGTTCACAGGATGCTGTATTTCCATCAGGGGTATTTTTCTTACCCTCAAGTCACATTTTTACTTTTGCTTATTGGATCCAGGGTATCTATGGCTAGGTAATACACAAAAATATCTGTAGAACTGTGATCAAAGATTCAATAACATGACTCTCAGAGGTTATGTCATATATAGCAGACATATGGGGGAAATATTTTTAATATGTAAATGAATTAATTTTTGACTAAATTAATATTTGATGAAACAAAATTTGTTCTGTAAGAGAAAATGTCAACTCTCATGCCGTTAGAGTTAATATTTCTTGGATGAAAAGCCAGATGATGATTAAAATAAATTCATTAAATAAAGACTATGCCCCTGGAGGATAATACATAAAAACTTTACCTTTGAGCAAACTTTCAAATCCTAAACTAGAGTCACCTATTAGATGACGATGATAATGACAATGCTGCTGGTAGATAACATTAAATGCTTATCATATGCCAGGCTAGGTTCTTTAAAGTACTGGTTCATTTAATACTCACAATAACCCTATGAAGAAAGGATTGTTATTACTTCATTTTCAGATGCAAAACCCAAGTACAGATAAATTATATAATTTTGTCAAGGTCCTAACATGGGAAATGGGAGAACCAGGATTCGAACCAGGCTCACCCCTACTTAAGTTTCCCAGGTTAACCTGGATGCTGTGCTCTGCCCTAGTGTCCATACTACTGAATTGAACTCAGGCCAGCAGAGGTGTGGAGCCAGCCCAGCTGTAGCCTAATGGGCAGATCAATGTGGGCTTGACTGTATGTCCATATACTTGAAGCAAGTGTTTATGCCAGTATGGTATCAACTTCTAGGCCTTGATGTTCAATCAACACATTATATGTATACCTTAAGGGTGTAGGTCATACAGGGATACATGCTGCTGCTGCTGCTCCTGCTATTTAGTCACTTCAATTGTGTTCAACCCTATGGAATATAGCCTGCCAGGCTCCTCTGTCCATGGAATTCTCCAGGTAAGAATACTGGAGTGGGTTGCCATGTCCTCCTTCAGGGGATCTTCCCAACCCAGGAATTGAACCTGGGCATTTCTTTACCACTGAGCCACCAGGGAAGCCCACATGCATACACACTTACCTTCTATAGCAGCTTTACTCCAGTGAAAGAAAAGGGACCAACCTTATCAACAGATTAGCTAGGTGCAATACTTTCTGGGTCATAGTTTGGACATTTATTGAACAACAACAAAAAATACCTTCTATATACATATATACATATGTATTTATGTATACACATAAAAATACACATTATACACATACACACAGAGGCACATGTATTCATGTATGTGTATATATGTATGCACACACATAAGTCTTGACTTAAAGAAATAAATCTAGTAAGTGTTGTGTGTTCATCTTAAGTCACTTCAGTCATGCTCTACTCTTTGTAACCTTAGGGATTCTCCAGGCAAGAATACTGGCGTGGTTTTCCATGCCCTCCTTCAGGGGATCTTCCTGACCCAGGGATCAAACCCACATCTCTTATGCCACCTGCATTGGCAGGCAGGTTTTTTTTTTTTTTTTTTTTTACCACTAGCACCACCTGGGAAGCCCCTAGTAAGTGGTAAACCCATATATAAATATCTATATTATAAAGCAGCATGAATTTAGAGGAATAAAAGGAAATTAACCTATGTTTATTTAACTACTATATTCCAGATGTCTTTTCATAAGCAATTACCTCACTTAATCGTTATAACCCTATTAGGTGGGTGTTACCTTCATTAGCTATAATGGGAAACAGAGACCAGGAGAATAACAAAGCTTTTCAAGGGGACCCCATTAATAAATAATGGATTAGAAATTCAAATTCTTGTCTACCGATGTTCAAACACAATGTCATTTTTACATGAACTTAAAGCCTTCATGTTGAAGACAGAACTTTGGCTGAACTTGGAAAGAAGGGTTTTATAAAGAACAGAATGCAAATCAAAGAGAGAAGAGAGAGCTCCAGAGTAAAATGAAAAAAAAAAAAGTATAGAAGAGAAAATCAACAGTGTGATTGTAACAAATAGCAGGCAGATTTCCTGCATTGCAGGCAGATTCTTTACCATCTGAGGCGCCGGGGAAGCCCTAACAGGGAGACAGGAGATATTAAATATTCCAAGAGAAAGGGACTTAAGCCACAGAGAGCTAAAGTAGTCTCAGCCATAGCTGTAAAGCTCCTAATGAGCAAAACCAAACTCAGAAAACAGTGTGTCCTGAGAGCAAGAAAGCTGTGAGGAATGAGCTAACACAGCTTCCTAGAGAGAAGAAGAAAGATTTGACTCTGGGAGAATGGATACATGTATATGCACGACTGAGTCGCTTTGCTGTGCCCCTGAAACTATGATAACATTGCTAATTGGCTACACTCCAATATAAAATAAAAAAATTTAAAAGGTGGTAAGGGCTTGGCTTACAAGTGAATAAAAAAAGATTCAAGAGTTTTGAAGGCAAAATTTAAAATATTCTTTTTAACCCCTCTTTATTGCCACTAATTTTTTTTTTCAAGGCTTATAGTATCTCTGCGTGTGTGTGTTCTTAGTGGTTCAGTCATGTCTGACTCTTTGTGACCCTATGGATGGTAGCCAGCCAGCCTCCTTTGTTTGGGGAATTCTCCAGGCAAGAATACTGGAGTGGGTAGCTGTTCCCTCCTCCAGGGAATCTTCCTGACCCAGGGATCGAACCTGGATCTCCTGCATTAATGGAGGATTCTTTACCATCTGAGCCATCAGGGAAGTCCTATTGCATCTTTACTGAAATATAATGCAACATTCTCATTTGAATTGTCACTAGTCAGCTAACATCTCACCCAATATCCTGAAATTTGGGTCATGGGAGCTACGTTTGTAAAATAATCCAACTAGATAGCCTGTCTCTTCCGCTGTGCCTTGAGAGAGGTCTACATCCTGACTGTTTTAGTTGTTGATTTCCTTTACCCATCTCATGCTTTCCATGGCCTGTGCTCTCCCAGGTCACTCCTCAGACACTGAGTTCTCCTATCTTCTTCTTTTTCTCCCCGTTATTTTACTGTTCTACCTGCTACACAGCAAAGGTGCTAACACAATCCCTCGTTTTCTCTTTGTCCACTCCCTGTTCTCAAGATAGTGCTAAGCAGCTTCAGCTGTGTCCAACTCTTTGCGATCCTATGGATCATAGCCTGCCAGGCTCCCCTGTCCATGGGATTTTCCAGGCAAGAATACTGGAGTTCGTTGCCATTTGCTTCTCCAGGGGATCTGCCCAACCCAGGGATCGAAGCTGCGTCTCTTAAGTCTCCTGCACTGGCAGGTGGGTTCTTTACCACTAGCGCCACCTGGGAAACTCATTACAGCCTGCCACTTAGAATTTGAAGACAAGCAAGCTAAACAAAGAACTGACTCTACAAGAGCTGTGGTCACAGCTGTAAACGAAGGCAGCTTGGGGACAAGAAGAAATTTAATTCCAGTTTTTGATTAAGTTTAAGACAATCTAGTAAATGATACTTAAAATGTTCACAGTTCATGCCCTGTAAAGTTGACAGAGGTGGAAGGCCGAATGCAGTATTTTTGCTACAGTCAACATCCTTGGACATTGAAGAGAACTATGAAGCTCAGTCCTTTTCCCCAACTCTGTTGACCCTGGACAGGAGGCTGTTTCTCCATGGGCTGCAGGCTTCCTCATCCAGTGATGAGAAGTGGACTCCTGAGAAAAGGAACCAAACACGGTCACAACAGCACTGATCTCAGCATGAGCCTTTTCCCTTGGGTGTCACTTTCCAAGTGGTTCACATTTTTCTCATGGTTTTAGGAAACAAACAGACTCAATCGTGTTTATTTCCTGGGTAGTATTCCAACATCATGGGAAATGGAAAGTAGGAAATGTATGATTTCACCCAACTTGACTCTAACTATCAGAATAGAAAAAAAGAATGAGCCCTTCCTAAGACTATATTTTACTTTGGTAAGACAGTCATGATCCTAAACTGAACTAAGAGGTATTATTTTCATATTGTCAGTCATATTCTGTGACTAATTTATATTCTATTTAAGCAATGTTTGTATGAAAATTTAAAATTCCTCAGTTTGGGGGAAAAAAAAGCAAATCCTCTAATAGCTGTTATCTGAAAACCTGTTCCCTGTTTTCATCTCTCTTTATTTCTAATTACCCATCAAGGTCAACTGCTGATGTAATATTAATTTCACATGGTGGGGGGATAAAATTAGAGAGATTAATTAACTCATGCTTTATGGTATTAATCAATGCATTTTAGACAGTCAATCTCGATTCATTCAAATAAAAGAGTGCTTTGAAAAACTCTTGACATGAGTCAATATCCAGAATGTAGAAAATTGTATGACTAGAAGATTAAGTGGAAAATGAGTTAGCAGGAGAAGAGAGAGAGAATGCAAGGGTGAGGCATACAGATCATTGAGTCAGTTTTTCATGCTGTTAAAACTTAGTCCAAAGCAGAGATTCTTTGTTTCTTTGCTTGTTTTCAATCCTTATTCCTTAGAAATATTTGCTTTTTAGATGTATTAATAAGACACAAAGAATATGTATTCTTTCTACTTCATCTCATGTATATGAGAATTATATTTTTCAAAGCAATATAGAAGCTTTGTTATTTTAAAGGTCAGCTTCTTCATCACTATCACAGGAAAAGCTTGTATAAAGGAATGCAAATCAGGTGTGTTTGGGACCAAAGGCAGCCACTGTATTTTCCCACTTTCAGTTGGATTGTGTGGTGAATGGGATAAATGAAGACAAGAAGCATATGTACTTATTCAACCATCCATCCATTCTTCAATAATTATAGTGGCTCAGACTTTGGGCAATATGCAGATGCAGAATCACCTGAGGGACAGCTAGAGACCAGAACACCATCCGTGTGATTGTACCCAACCCCTGCATATGACTGCCAGTCACACAGTCCCACTCTGCTAAGCTTCACTGTGATTATAATTTAGCCTCAGGTTTGAGGAATTATAAATCAAGCTTAGAAGCTATTTTCTATTGCAGAAAATATAGGCCTTTCAAACATGATGGATGGAGAAGAATATTCAAAGTCCTCACTCTTTAGAACCAAGCAACACATGGATTTGAGTGTTGAGGCTTTTTAATATTTGAAGTAATGAACATAGTTACATATCTATGTCTCTATATTGATGGAATTGGTAGTCATGTATGGATGTGAGAGTTGGACATCCTCTAAGAAAGCTGAGTGCTGAAGAATTGATACTTTTGAATTGTGGTGTTGGAGAAGACTCTTGAGAGTCCCTTGGACTGCAAGAAGATCAAATCTGTCAATCCTAAAGGAAATCAGTAGTGAATATTCATTGGAAGGACTGATGCAGAAGCTGAAACTCCAATACTTTGGCCACCTGAAGAGGATGACAGAGGATGAGATGGCTGGATGGCATCACTGACTTGATGGACATGAGTTTGAGCAAACTCTTGGAGTTGGTGATGGACAGGGAAGCCTGGTGGGCTGCAGTCTGTGGGACTGCAAAGAGTTGGACATGACTGAGCGACTGAACTGAACTGAGGGCATTTCAGAGATGGACTTGGTTTTCTCTTGGGGTGATCTGATCTAATCTCATTTACAAATTAAGAAGTCAGGGTTCAGACTTCAACTCATAATCCAGCTCTACTCCTCCCCCCAGAATTCTTTCTAAAAGGAGGAGACTCATGATGAGAGAGCCAGTGACAAGAACTTGGCCAGCATAACCTCAGAAAGCCTACCACCTTAGCAATGTATGTGATGGGTGAGTTTCCACAGTAAGTCTTAGATAATGGGGATTCTGACTTTCCCACCATTATCTCCCAGAAACCAACTGTATTAGCTTCCTATTGTTGCTAAAACTAATTACCACAAACTTACTGACTTAGAAACAATACACATTTATTATGTTATGGTTCTGGAGGTCAAAATTCTGAAATTCGTCTCACTGGGCTAAAATTGATGTATTGGCAAGGCTGTGTTACTTTTGAAGTTTCAAGAGAAGAATCCATTTGCTTGCCTTTTCTAGCATCTAGAGGCTTCCTTTTCAGGCTTATAAAAGACCGTAATCCTGGTAAAGACTGAGGGCAGGAGGAGAAGGGGAAGACAGAGGACGAGATGCTTGGATTGCATCATCAACTCAATGGACATGAGTTTGAGCAAGCTCCGAGAGATGGTGAAGGACAGGGAAGCCTGGTGTGCTGCAATTCATGGGGTCACAAAAAGTCAGACCCGACTGAGCCACTAAACAAGAAGGTTCCTGCTTTCCTTGGCTTGTGACCCTAGTTTCACTGGAGCTTCCCTGATAGCTCAGTTGGTAAAGAATCCGCCTGCAATGCAGGAGACCTGGGTTCAATTCCTGGGTTGGGAAGATCCACTGGAGAAAGGTTAGGCTACCCACCCCAGTATTCTTGGGCTTCCCTGTGGATCAGCTGGCAAAGAATCTGCCTGCAGTGTGGGAGAGCTGGGTTTGATCTCTGGGTTGGGAAGATCTCATGAAGAAGGGAAAGGCTACCCACTCCAGTATTCTGGCCTGGAGAATTCCAAAGGGGTCGCAAAGAGCTGGGCATGACTGAGCCCACCAATGAAATAATTTATAATTTCCCTATTTTAAAATCCACTTACTAGCAACCTTTGATCTCTTTTCTTTGTAACCTAACATATTCACAGATTCTGCAGATTTAGATGTGGATATCTTTATAGGGACATTATTCTGCCTATTAAATCTACCAACAATAAGTTCATGTTCAGAATAGCCTTGTAGCTCAGTTGGTAAAGAATCCACCTGCAATGCAGGAGACCTGGGTTAGGTTCCTGGGTTGGGAAGATCCCCTGGTGAAGGAAATGGCAACCCACTCCAGTATTCTTGCCTGGAGAATCCCATGGACAGAGGAGCCTTGCCAGGAGCCAGCGAGGGAAATCCTACCCGTGGCAAAGGTCAATTGGGGAAGAGGCCTGACGGGCAAAGGCTAATCAGGACTCGAGGAACCCCCTGGACTTACCTGAGCATCTACCCCAAAGAAAACCGGAGTCTGACTGCCTTACTATCTTACGCCTCTTACCAAGTCGTCTAATACTTATGGGGGCTTTCCCCCAACCACCTTTCTCTGAAAACATTAATTCAGAGCTGTGGTTTAAAAGTTCTCCTCGGCTTAATAGGAGTGTTCCAATCCAAGCCCCTCTGATAGCTTTCTAACTTGCATGACAAGTCTGTCTGGGCTCTTACAACTACAAATGTGACTGTTTACAGCCTCCCAGCCATGCAAGGACAGAAAGCCTAATGTTCTAAAATACAGGAATTTGTTGAAGAAGTTAAAATCATTAGAATATTACTAAAAAAGATTTCATTGTTGAATCAATGCTTGCTGCAAAGTTTCCTCTATCTATTGTATCCTTGGAAATATATTAATCACATATAGAGAATATAAGTAGTAGCCTTTGATTTAACCACATCAGATCTTAAGTTAATAAATTCCTTTCTTGTAGCTCACTACACCTTTGCCTTATAGGAATGTAACTTTGTCATGTGTCTAGCACCTGACTTTAGGAAAATCACCTTAAAAGAATATAAGACTTTTTCTAGCTAACTAACCTTTGTTAGGAGAGAGGGCCATAAACTGTTAGCAGGCCTCCTGGCCAGAAGATGATATAAACCACCCAAAACTTTTGTATATCATGAGACATACAAAAATGAGCCCTGATCCTGATAAAGGTCAAGATTGCTGACCCCGCATGATTTTGGCGTGACTCTATACCTCCCTTTCTCTATTTTTTATGTGCACAACTTAGGGTATAAAAGCAGCACTGGAAAATAAAGTTTTGGGCCTTGCTCACTGAAGCTTGGTCTCCCCGTGTCGTTCTTTCTCTTTTTCCATCCTTTTCTCTATTCTCCTTTTTCTGGTTGAGATCCTTGGAGCGCTGGGCCCTCTGAGTTTACTTATCTGCCTGGGTTTCTAAGACCCACTCGAGGGGGTGCCATGGTGGGGTGCCTCCAGTGATTCGAGAGGGCGCCTGTGGCCTACGTAAACAGAGCAAACCCCGTGCTGGGGTTTTATTGGTTTCCTGCATAAACCAAGGACTCATCAGCCCCTGTCTCTCTCTCTTTCTCTCTCTTGCTGACGCCGACACCGTTCATCCCGAGGATACCCTGGGCCATATCGAGGCTGGTCCCTGATAGAGCCTGGTGGGCTACAGTCCATGGGGTCACAAGAGTCAGACACGACAGCATCTAAACCACCACCACAAAATTAAAGTTTTCATTTTGAAAAGTTTTCACTTCCTCTGGATTCTCTAACTTTATGTGACATGCTTTCTGGGAATTTTTTTACTGCTGTAAAAGGGAAGATACTGAAGTGAGGACCAGTTCTTGAATGTAATTCAAATACAGTATAATGATAGTCATTTACCTTTTAGTAGATCTCAGAGATTTTAGACATTCCTGTGAGGAAATATGATGCTATTTCTACACTTTTGTAAATGACAGAATTGCAACAAAAACATTTCCAGGGTGTGCTAAATAAATCTCTGTGAGGAAAGAAAACGTTTAATTCAACCAGGTTCTATCAACTTCAGCATGTGGTGTATGTATGTTTGATGAAATAGTGAGTTGTCTGTCATGTGCCATTTGTGATAAATTCAAAAGCAACATTAAAAAGTTAGAATCTCAAATCTAAAATTAACTAGTGAATATAACAAAAAGGCCACAGATTCACATATATAAAGAACAAACCAGTGGTTACCAGCAGGAAGAGGAAAAGGAGAAAGGGCAAGATAGCAGTAGGGGATTAAGAGGTACAAAGTACCACATATAAAATAAATAAGCTACAAGGATATATAGTGCAAAACAGGAAATATAGCTGATATAATAACTATAAATGAAGCATAACCTTTAAAAATTTTGAATCACTGTGCTGTACATCTGAAACATATTTCACATCAGCTATACCTCAGGAAAAAAATAATGAAAAGGTAAAATGACTTTCGTTGTCTTGTATTGTCACTAAGGGTCTGTGAATGGCTTACTTCCACTTTTCTGGAAGTGTAATACTCTAATACCTTTTATAGGAAAATTATATGCTTTGTTTTTACAATACAAGGACTTTCAAAAGTGTCATGTAAATGTTATGGATGTACCGTATATGAACCCCGGAAGGCACATATATAATCAACTGGGCCATGAAAGAAAATAATAGAATTTATATTAATATTTATTTTACCTAAAATAAGAAAAATAAGTTTTATTAATTTTATTTATATAGATTCATACTTGGTATATCAAACTGTTATGTATACTGTACGTATTGGAGTAGGAAATGGCAACCTACTCCAGTATTCTTGCCTGGGAATTTCCACAGACAGAGGAGCCTCGTGGGCTTTTGAGGGGGGTCACAAAGAGTTGGACATGACTGAGCACCTACATATACTGTATGTGTGTGGAGTGCCTTTATATGATTGGTGTTTGGAACTGAGAAATAAAAAATATTAAATTTTAGTAATACACCTACTGATACATTTTCTTCACTCTGACGTACCCATTCTTATATATTTTTTCCAATTATTGCCCTTAAAACAAGGTATCTAAATAAATCAAGTTTTGAAGTTGTTAAAAACAAGAAAGGTAGCATTCATGCTCTCTGCATTTTTTTTTTTTTTCCTTCTCAGCCTCTTTTTCCTTCTCAGCATCCACTGTCCGATGTAAAATAACAAGTGATTCTTCAGTAAGGTAAAAATGACTCAAGCAGCAAGCACTGATGTCTTAATACAGCAACCTCTTCAGACCAGGCCATTAGTACTAATGTCTTGGCAGGGAGCGTTAGGTCAGCACATTTAAACTCCAGGAGCTTTCAGAACTTTGGGGGCTAAAAGAGGGAGTAGGTAGGAGAAGAGCAACTGAGAAACTTAAAGGATGAGAAAAACATCTGGGTTAATTCAGGCCAAATCTGAAGACTTGGAAGTTTTGTGAAAATTTAATTCATGATCTTTGATGGCTGGAAAACATTGACTCTGCATTTAAAAACATGTTTTACACAGTTGAAATGCTATGAAAAATATTTTTTTTTAAATTAACTTTGCTCTTTTTGCCCAAGCTGGAACAGGGAAGAAGCAGGGAGTTTTGTCACAGGGAGAAGTTTTGTCCAGAGGCATCGATCTGCCTTATTCTTCTCCCCTTGGCCTCTGACTTGCAGGTTTGCCTGTGTTCTGTCCTAGATAGAAAGCAAAGCAGGAAGAAAAGGAGGGGAGAGGAGAAGTGGAGCTCAGTAGTCCAGGCATTTAAGCATACGGTCTCCTGCAAACAAGGTCTTTGCTTTATTATCCTGTACCTAAGAGTTTGCCTTGCTTAGCCTGCCTAGCACCATTCTTTTTTTTTTTCTTTTTAAACAAACATGCCTTGTAAATGACAGTCTTGCCTTTCACTTTAGTTCTAAACCAGGCCTTGCCCACCCCATTCCCCATGCAGGGTCTCAGGGTCCTATTCCTGAAACACTGTCCTATGACCAGACCAATATGACCTCTCCCCATAGCTGCCCTCCACCAACACCCCTGTCAGGAACAACCTCTCTCTGCATTACCACTGTAACATTTTAAAACAACATATAGAAATGTACAGAGAATACACTATCACAGTGATTTTCAAACTTCAGTGAGCACCAGAATCACCTGGAGGGCTTCCCTGGTAGCTCAGCGGATCAAGAATCTACCTGCAATGCAGGAGACCCTGATTTGATTCCTGGGTCGGGAAGATCCCCTGGCTGCTGCTGCTGCTGCTGCTTCTGCTGCTAAGTCACTTCAGTCATGTCCGACTCTGTGTGACCCCATAGACGGAAGCCCACCAGGCTCCCCCGTCCCTGGGATTCTCCAGGCAAGAACACTGGAGTGGGTTGCCATTTCCTTCTCCAATGTGTGAAAGTGGAAAGTGAAAAGTGAAAGTGAAGTCGCTCAGTCGTGTCCGACCCTTAGCGACCCCACGGACTGCAGCCTACCAGGCTCCTCCATCCATGGGATTTTCTAGGCAATAGTACTGGAGTGGCTTGCCATTGCCTTCTCCGAAGATCCCCTGGACCTTTGTTAAAATATAGGTTGTTGGGTTCCATCCCCGGAGTTTCTGATTCAGTCGGTCTGAGGTGGTGGCTGAGAATTCACATTCCTAACAACTTTCCAAGTGATGTTAACGGTTGTTGGTCTGGGGACCATTATCTTTAGAACCACTGATTTGTTACATACATGTGCCTCCATCACCCAGATTGAACAAATATTCACATTTTGTGTACTTGCATCGTTACACTTTGTTTCCTTTATGAGAAATGAACTGTCCTAATATTAATAGATATGATGACGGCCTCCTTCTCCCTCCCTTCCCCTATCTTCCTTTTCCTGATGATAACCAGTGCTACCAGGACTGTACTCTCCGGATACAGTGCGCTGGCACGCGGTGGAGTTTCCTGTGATCTGAAGTTGACTCTGCTTCTCTACTGGCAGCTTGACTCCTTAATTTCCATCTCATTATCCCTCCTTTCACCCCATCTTGCCACTCTTAATTTTTCTGTCCCTGCTGCATCACAGGATGTAACAGAGTATACATTAAACTTTCATTAAGAGAAACTGAATTAGGTTTTCCTGTAAGGAAGACTGAACTTGCCAGGCAGGTGTTCACTCTATTAAATTTTAGGTGGAGAGAACAAATATCGATAACAACTATGTAGACTAAGGATATAGAGCCTGGGTATAGTTATTTAGGAGACTCAAACCTTAATACTTAAAGGCAGATTCACCCCCGGTTCTGGCATCCTAACTTCCCAGGGAGGATCAAGAGACAACAGTGAAACAGTGCACTGAGGAAACCAAAGATCACACGTCTCTTGATCCTGAAAAAAGAGTGGAGATATATATATATGTGAATAACTGATTCACTTTGTTGTATGCCTGAAACTAATACAACATTGTAAATCAACTAGTTCAGTTCAGTTCAGTCGCTCAGTATTGTCTGACTCTTTGCCACCCCATGAATCACAGCACGCTAGGGTTCCCTGTCCATCACCAACCTGGAGCTTACTCAAACTGATGTCCACAGAGTCGGTGATGCCATCCAACCATCTCATCTTCTGATGTCCCCTTCTCCTCCTGCCTTCAATCTTTCCCAGCATCAGGGTTTTTTCAAATGAGTCAGTTCTAGGCATCAGGTGGCCAAAGTATTGGTTTCAGCTTTAGGATCAGTCCTTCCAATGAACATTCAGGACTGATATTCCTTTAGGATGGACTGGTTGGATCTCCTTGCTGTCCAAGGGACTCTCAAGAGTCTTCTCCAACACCACCATTCAAAAGCATCAATTCTTCAGTGCTCAGCTTTATTTATAGTCCAACTTTCACATCCATACATGACTACTGGAAAAACCATAGCTTTGACTAGATGGACTTTGTTGGCAAAGTAATGTGTCTGCTTTTTAATCTGCTGTCTAGGTTGGTCATAACTTTTCTTCCAAGGAACATGTGTCTTTAATTTCATGGCTGCAGTCACCACCTGCAGTGATTTTGGAGCCCCCAAAAATAAAGTCTCTCACTGTTTCCATTGTTTCCCATCTATTTGCCATGAAGTGATGGGACCAGATGCCATGATCTTAGTTTTCTGAATGTTGAACTTTAAGCCAACTTTTTCACTCTCCTCTTTCACTTTCATCAAGAGACTCTTTAGTGCTTCTTCACTTTCTGCCATCAGGGTGGTATCACCTGCATATCTCAGGTTATTGATATTTTCCCCAGCAATCTTGATTCCAGCCTGTGCTTCATTCAGCCTAGCATTTCTCATGATGTGCTCTGCATATAAGTTAAATAAGCAGGGTGACAATATACAGCCTTGACGTACTCCTTTCCTGATTTGCGACCAGTCTGTTGTTCCGTGTTCTCACTGTTCTCACTGTTGCTTCTTGACCAGGATAAAGATTTCTCAAGAGGCAGGTCAGGTGGTCTGATATTCCCATCTCTTGAAGAATTTTCCACAGTTTGTTGTGATCCAGTCAAAGGCTTTAGTTTAGTCAATAAAGCAGATGTTTTTCTGAAACTCTCTTGTTTTTTTGATGATACAATGGATGTTGGGAATTTGATCTCTGGTTCCTCTGCCTTTTCTAAATCCAGCTTGAACATCTGGAAGTTCATGGCTCACGTACTGTTGAAGTCTGGCTTGGAGAATTTTGAGCATTATTTTGCTAGCGTGTGAGATGAGTGCAATTGTGCGGTAGTTTGAGCATTCTTTGGCATTGCCTTTCTTTGGGATTGAAATGAAAACTGACCTTTACCAGTCCTGTGGCCGTTGTTGAGTTTTCCAAATTTGCTGGCATCTTTTAGGATTTGAAATAGCTCAACTGGAGTTCCATCACCTCCACTAACTTTGTTCGTAGTGATGCTTCCTAAGGCCCACTTGACTTCACATTCCAGGATGTCTGGCTCTAGGTGAGTGTTCACATCATCGTTTGTATATGGGTCATGAAGATCTTTTTTGTACAGTTCTTCTGTGTATTCTTGCCACTTCTTCTTAATATCTTCTGTTTCTGTTAGGTCCATACCATTTCTGTCCTTTATTGTGCCCATCTTTGCATGAAATGTTCCCTTGGTATCTCTAATTTTCTTGAAGAGATTTCTAGTCTTTCCCATTCCATTGTTTTCCTCTATTTCTTTGCATTGTTCACTTAGGAAGGCTTTCTTATCTCTCCTTGCTATTCTTTGGAACTCTGCAATCAAATGGGTATATATTTCCTTTTCTCCTTTGCTTTTAGTGTCTTTTCTTTTCTCAGCTATTTGTAAGGTCTTGTCAGACAACCATTTTGCCTTTTTGAATTTCCTTTTCTTGGGGGTGGTCTTGATCATTGCCTCCTGTACAATGTCATGAACTGCCATTCATAATTCTTCAGGCACTCTGTCTTTTAGATCTAATCCCTTGAATCTATTTGTCACTTCCACTGTATAATCATAAGGGATTTTATTTAGGTCATACCTGAATGGTCTAGTGGTTTTCCTTCCTTTCTTCAATTTAAGTCTGAGTTTGGCAATAAGGAGTTCATGATCTGAGCCACAGGCAGCTCTTGGTCTTGTTTTTGCTGAGTGTATAGAGCTTCTCCATCTTTGACTGCAAAGAATATAATCAATCTGATTCCAGTATTGACCACCTGGTGATCCCCGTGTGTAAAGTCTACTCTTGTGTTGTTGAAGAGGGTGTTTGCTATGCCCAGTGCGTTCTTTTGGCAAATATTTGCTAGTCTTTGACCTTCTTCGTTTTGTACTCCAAGGCCAAATTTGCCTGTTATTCCAGGTGTCTCTTGACTTCCTATTTTTGCTTTCCAGTCCCCTACAATGAAAAGGACTTCTTTGGGGGGTGTTAGTTCTAGAAGGTCTTGTAGGTCTTCATAGAGCTGTTCAGCTTCAGCTTCTTCAGCATTATTGGCTGGGGCATAGACTTGGATTATGTGATATTGAATGGTTTGCTCCATTAAAATTTTTCTTTTTAAATGCCCTTTTCTAGGTCTTCTTCTCATTGTTTGTACATCTCATTCTCTCTTAACATCTTTGCTTAGCTTTTGTATAAACACTATCCTTCATCCTTGTCTTACTCCTTTATACAGGCAATTTGGCTAGTCCTACTTCTGGCATGGTCACTATAATTGCTGTGGCTTGGTGAGAATTTCTGTGCACTCTTTTTTCTTCATGGCGTTTGTTCTGGTGGCTGGGAATCTGCAATGCAGGAAACCCAGGTTCGATCCCTGAGTCAGGATGATCCCCTGGAGAAGGGAATGGCAACCCACTCCAATATTTTTGCCTGGATAATCCCATCAACAGAGGAGCCTGGTGGGCTACAGTTCATGGGGTCACAAAGAGTAGGACCCAACTGAGTAACTAACACTTTCTTTTCTTCTTCTCCTTTTCTTCATTAGGAAAACAATTCTTAATTTATTTCTCATCAATGCCCCTGCTCAGCTTAGCTCCATCCAGACTGAATGGTTGTTCAGTTGGCTTGCCAGTGAAGAAACCCAACTATGCTAACCAGTGGGGCTCCTCCTCTTTCCCATGCCTCTTCAAATTCTGGGAAATTAGACAGTCAATCACATGCACTGGATGGACAACTAGGTGCAATGGGAGTTTAATTGAGGGAAGTTAATTCTCAGTTCAGTTCAGTCGCTTAGTCGTGTCCGACTCTTTGTGACCCCATGAACCACAGCACGCCAGGCCTCCCTGTCCATCACCAACTCCCGGAGTTCACTCAAACTCATGTCCATCGAGTTGGTGATGCCATCCAGCCATCTCATTCTCTGTCGTCCCCGTCTCCTCCTACCCCCAATCCCTCCTAGCATCAGACTCTTTTCCAGTGAGTCAACTCGCATGAGGTGGCCAAAGTATTGGAGTTTCAGCTTTAGCATCAGTCCTTCCAATGAACACCCAGGACTGATCTCCTTTAGAATGGACTGGTTGGATTTCCTTGCAGTCCAAGGGACTCTCAAGAGTCTTCTCCAGCACCTAATCTGACACAATTATTTTAATTGGTACAAAATCTAATACAAGCACTGTGTTTACTTAGTGATTCATGTTATTTACATTTAGCCACTCTTGTGAGATTAGCATAATGCTTATGGTCCAGTATTTATATTGTAGTCATCAAACAGTTCTATTATTATCCCATCAGATAACAAAGATAATCATCAAGGCTGAAGATTAAATAACATCAAAAACTCAAAATTAAACACACAGACACACATGATCCCTCTCTTAAGGATAAAAATCCTCATAAGAATAATAATTATAGAAAAGGCAGATTGATTATGAAATGAAACATTTGAGGTTATTTCCTTACTCCATTACTGATGTTATCCCTTTCCATGACAAAACATTACATATTGTCAATTGGTTAATTTAAGGGGTTGAAACTCTGGGGAAAAAAAGAAGAAAGTAAGAAAAAAAAACACAAAAACCTTTTACCTAAGTAGGGATTTAAACCTTCTTAAAAATGAATATTGTAGACTAATTTCAAGAGAGAAAAACTGGAAATTCAGAAAAAAAAATCTGCCAACTCTTTTTCTTTTTTTCTCTCCATTTTAGATCTAGGTCTGAGCCATAGAGAGTTAGGAATTCAAAACTTGATGTAAAGAAAGGAATGTCAATATGTGTTGATGATGGCATCATTTTTTTTCTATTTTGAATCCAGTTATTAACATCAGTGATTTTTCCTATGAGATGATTTTACTAACCAATTGACCATCCATCTTGAGGGAATTATCATAAATAAGACATAAAAGTAAATGACCACAGTTAACACAGACTGGATATAAAACATCCAAAGCTTAAGGAAATGCAAAATGCTTACTGAAATGCTTAGACTGGAAATCTTTTGGTGTAGAGATCTCAAATCATAAGCCAATGGAATTCAATTTAATATACTTTACTGCCATGCAGAGTTAGGCATATATTGCTACAATCAATAAAGCGAATCACTTTGCCTACTGAAAAGATTTGAAAATCTGAGTCTTTGTATTTTGTTACCATTCACTAATGATATATAGCTTTGTTGCCATCACTATCAAGATCACCTCTTTTACTTCCCAGAGTGAAATAAGAGCACTTTCTCATAATTTAATCAAACATTTCTTAAAGTTTGGGAAATATATTCATTTAAATTGTGGTTTGTGAATCGAGAGATCTTCAATTCAGGTTCTCATCGGGCACTAAATCGTTTATCTCTGTCTTCCAGGAAGCTCTTCTCTCCCTCTCCATCCCTTCCCTACTGTCTCCTTATTTGCTCCTCACTTCCTAATTTCAGCTGATTTATTAATATATAGCCCCTTCACAGATCACAGCCTTGTCATGGGGAAGGGGCTTGTGTAACTCAGTGAAGCTATGAGCCATGCTGCACAGGGCTGCCCGAGATAAATGGGTCATAATGGGGAATTCTGAAGAAACATGGTCCACTGGTGGAGGGAATGGTGAACCCATCCACTATTCTTACTGCAAGAACCCCATGAACACTAAGAAAAGGGAAAAAGATATGAAACCAGAAGAAGAGCCCCTTAGGTTAGAAGGAGTCCAGTATACTTCTGGGGAAGAGTGGAGGGCAACTACTAATAGCTCCAGAAAGAATGAAGCATCTGGGCCAAGGTGGAAATGATGCTCAGTTGCGGATGTGTCTGGTGATGTAAAAGTGAAAGTGAAGTCGCTCAGTCGTGTCTGACTCTGTGCAACCCCATGGACTGTAGCCAGCCAGGTTCCGCTGTCTATGGGGATTCTCCAGGAAAGAATACTGGAATGGGTTGCCATGCCCTCCTCCAGGGGATCTTCCAGACCCAGGGATGGAACCCTGGTCTCCTGAATTGCAGGCAGACTCTTTACCCTCTGAGATACTCAAGTTAGTCCAAAGTGAAAGTGAAGTCGCTCAGTCGTGTCCGACTCTTTCCGACCTGGATTTTCCAGGCAAAGCCATTTCCTTCTCCAGAAGATCTTCCTGACACAGGGATCAAACCTGGGTCTCCCACATTGTAGGCAGACACTTTGCAGTCTGAGCCACCAGGGAACTCCTCTGGTGATGTAGGTAAAGTCCAATGCTGTAAAGAACAATATTGCATGGGAACATGGAATGTTAGGACCATGAATCAAGGTAAATTGGACGTGGTCAAGCAGGAGATGACAAGAGTGAACATCAATATCTTAGGAATCAGTGAACTAAAATGGATGGGAATGAGCAAATTTAATTCAGATGACCATTGTATCTACTACTATGGGCATGAATCCCTTAGAAGAAATGGAGTAGCCCTCATAGTCAACAAAAGACTCCAAAATGCAGTACTTGAGTGTAGCCTCAAAGACAACAGAATGATCTCTGATCTTTATTTCCAAGGCAAACCATTTAACATCAGAGTAATACAAGTCTATGTCCCAACAACTGACACCAAAGAAGCCAAAGTTGAATAGTTCTATGAAGACCTCCAAGACCTTATTGGAGAAGTAACTCCCAAAAAGGCATTCTTTTCACCATAGGAGACTGGAATGCAAAAGCAGAAAGTCAAGAGATACCTGGAATAACAGGGAAGTTTGTCTTTGGAGTACAAAATGAAGCAGGGCAAAGGCTAACAAAGTTTTATCAAGAGAACACACTGGTCATAGCAAATAGCCCTTTCCAGCAACACAAGAGGTGATTCTAAACATGTCCGTTAGCAAAATGGTCAATACTGAAATCAGATTGATTATATTCCTTGCAGCTGAAGATGGAGAAGTTCTATACAGTCAGCAAAAACTAGACCTGGAACTGACTGTGGCTCAGAGCATCAGTTCCTTATTGCAAAATTCAGGTTCAAATTGAAGAAAGTAGGATAAACCACTAGGCTAATCAGGTATGGGGCTTCCCTGGTGGCTCAGAGGTTAAAGCGTCTGCCTCCAATGCGGGAGACCCGGGTTTGATCCCTGGGTTGGGAAGATCCCCTGGAGAAGGAAATGGTAACCCACTACAGTATTCTTGCCTGGAGAATCCCATGGACAGAGAAGCCTGGTAGGCTACAGTCCACAGGGTCTCAAAGAGTCGGACACGACTGAGTGACTTCACTTTCACTTTAATCAGGTATGACCTAAATCAGATCCCTATGATTATACAGTGGAGGTGATGAATAGATTCAAGGGATTAGATCTGGTAGACAAAGAGAGCCTGAAGAACTATAAACAGAACTTGGTAACACTGTACAGGAGGCAGTGACCAAAAACCATCCCCAAGAAAAAGAAATGTAAGAAGGTAAAGTGGTTGTCTGAGGAGGCTTTAGAAATAGCTGAGGAAAGAAAAAAAGCAAAAAGCAAGGGAGAAAAGGAAAACCAACTGAATGCAAAGTTCCAGACACTAGCAAAGAGAGACAAAAAGCCCTTCTTTAATGAACTTCTTTAAAGAAGTAGAGGAAAACAACAGAATGGGAAAGACTAGAGATCTCTTCAAGAAAATTGGAGATATCAGGGAATATTTCATGCAAGGATGGGGATGATAAAGGACAGAAATGGTAAGGACCTTATAGAGAGGCAGAAGAGATTAAGAATAGGTGGCAAGAACACATAGAACTCTACAAAAAGGTCTTAGTGACCAGGATAACAATGATGGTGTGTTCACTCAACTAGAGCCAGACATCCTAAAGTGTGAAGTCAAGTGGGCCTTAGAGGAGGTGATGGAATTCCAGTTGAGCTATTTAGAATTCTAAATGATGATGCTGTTAAATTGCTGCATACAATATGTCAGCAAATGTAGAAAACTCAGCAGTGGCCATAGGACTGGAAGAGGTCAGTTTTCATCCCAACCCCAAAGAAGGGCAGTGCCAAAAAATGTTCAGACTATCATACAGTTGTGCTCATTTCACATGGTAATAAGGTTATGATCAAAATTTCAAGCTAGGATTCAGCAGTACTTGAATCAAGAATGTGCAGATGTACAAGCTGGGATTAGAAAAGAGAAAAGAACCAGAGATCAAATTGCCAACATTCATTGGATCATAGAGAAAGCAAGGGAATTCCAGGAAAACATCTACCTCTGCTTCATTGATTACACTAAAGCCTTTAACTGTGCAGATCCCAACAGCCTATGGAAGATTCTTAAAGAGATGGAAATACTAGACCACCTTACCTGTCTCCAGAGAAACCTGTATGCAGGTCAAGAAGCAACAGTTAGAACTGGACATGGAACAACTGACTGGTTAAAACTTGAGAAGGGAGTATGACAAGACTATATGTTATCATCCTGCTTATTTAACTTACATGCAGAGTCAGTCAGTTCAGTCAGTTCAGTCGCTCAGTCGTGTCCGACTCTCTGCAACCCCATGAATCACAGCACGCCAGGCCTCCCTGTCTATCACCAACTCCCGGAGTTCACTCAAACTCATGTCCATCGAGTCGGTGATGCCATCCAGCCATCTCATTCTCTGTCGTCCCCTTCTCCTCCCGCCCCCAGTCCCTCCCAGCATCAGAGTCTTTTCCAGTGAGTCAACTCTTTGCATGAGGTGGCCAAAGTATTGGAGTTTCAGCTTTAGCATCAGTCCTTCCAATGAACAACCAGGATTGATCTCCTTTAGAACGGACTGGTTGGATCTCCTTGCAGAGTACATCATGCTAAATGCTGGGCTGGATGAATCACAAGTTGGAATCAAGATTGCTTGGAGAAGTATCGACAACATCAGATATGCAGATAATACCACTCTAATGGCAAAAGTGAAGAGGAACTAAAGAGCCTCTTGATGAGGATGAAGGAGGAAAGTGAAAAAGCTGGCTTAAAATTCAACATTCAAAAACTAAGATTATGGTAACTGGTCCCATCACTTCAAGGCAAATAGAACGGGAAAAGTGGAAGCAGTGACAGATTTTATTTTCTTGGGCTCCAAAATCACTGCAGATAGTGACAGCAGCTGTGAAATTAGAAGATGCTTGCTCCTTGGAAGGAAAGCCATGGCAAACCTAGAAAGTGAATTAAAAAGCAAGGACATTGCTTTGCCGACAAAGGTCTGTCTAGTTAAAGCCATGGTTTTTCCAGTAGTCATGTACGGATGTGAGAATTGGACCATAAAGAAGACTGAGTGCCAAAGAAATGATGCTTTTGAATTGTGGTGCTGGAGAATACTCGAGAGCCCTTTGGACAGCAAGGAGATCAAACCAGTCAATCCTAAAGGAAATCAGTCCTGAATATTCATTGGAAGGATTGATGCTGAAGCTGAAGCTTCAATATTTTGGGCACCTGATGCAAACAGCCAACTTATTGGAAAAGTCCCTGATGCTGGGAAAGATTGAGGGCAGAAGGAGAAGAGGGTGGCAGAGGATGAGACAGTTAGATAGCACCACCAACTCAATGGACTTGAATTTGAGCAAACTCCTGGAGATAGTGAAGGACAGGGAAGCCTGCCATGCTGTGCTGTAGTCATGGGGTCGCAAAGAGTCATACATGACTTAGAGACTGAAGAACAACACCACCAATTAATGTATATGATTCTCATTTGTTTAGTATATTATAAATGCAGTATCTGGTGACTAGAATTCACAGATAACATGAAAGAATGCATATTTGTGCTTCTGCTGTTTTTTTTTTTTTTTTTTTGGTTTTCTGTACTATAAACAAAAGCACACTGTATCAAAGTCAGTGTCTGGATTTAACCAGCTCACATAACACCACAAAACCAGTCCTTGGATACTCAACAAGAAGAATGAACATACATATCAAACTGGAAACTGGTGAACATTAATTTGGCACAATAATTTTCATCTTTTCACTGTCTCTTCATCAGGACTTTATTCCAAGCCAATATGAAACCTTATTTTCTGAAAGTATCAAGAGGATACCCATTCATTTGTTTATGGCTACTGTGCTATTTTAAGATACTGTGAGGGATACATTAAGTGCACAAGAGACGATCTATGAATCAGTGAATTTGTCCAGCTAATGAAGCCTTGAGGCAGAATTAAATGCTGTTTGTAGTAAACACACACACACATACACACATATACACACACAAGTTTACGCCTGGGAAGGCATTACTAGGTCTTACAAGGAGTTGCGAGAAGCTGGGATAGGAGTCAATCCAGGAGAAGGAGAGAGTACTGCTATGAGCAAAGTCTCCCCACCTGCCATATGTTGGAAGACTGATCAACAGCCAGATTGCCTGGACCCTGGGGCCTGTGGACAAGAGCAGTGGACATTGAGTCTGCCCAGACACTTTGGGGCCAAACCACAGAGGTCTTAGCAGGTAAGATTCGAGTTGGTAGCAATAAGAAACCATGGGAGTTTGGCAAAGGCCAGTGACACAAAATGGTGCTTAAGAAGATTAATCTGGTGGCAGATTGTTCTCAAGACCTCATTCTGAGATTTAATAACAGGCAAGAAATTCTTATCCTTCTTTTTCCTCACATCCAGTCCTTTTTGGAGGTGATGAACAGTTGGTTAATACCTTCTGTATAATAACCCCTTTCCAGGCCTGAGAAGGAAGTCTCATTTAAAATTGTAGAATTTTAATTGAGGCATAAAGGTGTCTTTGACACAATTTAGCCAACCCCTCTGGAAAGGAAGTGGGTACTTGCCCAACAAATCAGTGGTGGCCTGAGGCATTCTGATGCCTAACTACATGTATTTTTTCTTACTTTATGACTCCTCGGTTCAACCTACCTCCTCTCAGAGCTTTTCATGGATCCATTTTCTCTCCTATCTCCCTGAATCATAGCATTTGACTTTGAGCTGGAGGTTTCTTGAATTCTCCAAACTGGAGAGTTACCACATCTCTAAGATTCCTCTGTCTTCCTTTTTTCTGGGATACGTTTCATCTAGGTTAAACCACACCTTCTACAAAAGACTTTCAATGAATTAGCCCAATTAAGTCCAAATACACCTTTAATTTGTGTCCTTTCAGCTCCTAGAATTAAATCATTTTCATTTTTCTGGCTTTTTGAGCAAACAATCTGTTCTACACAAGGAAAAAATTGAAGACATAAACTTATTTCCTGACTGCTGATGGTTAGTCACCTAGATTGTTTTTGTAAGGTAAATTTTTTTATAATGATATATCACTTATTTATTATGCCTTTTATGACCAAGTCTATTGAATATAAATTAACTTTTTCTTGATGCTAGGCCACCATTATTGGAAAGCATCAATCTTTCTGTCCAAACTCCTCCTCCCACAGTCTTTCCATTTTGTTTATTCTGTTCCGTTCAGTCACTCAGTCGTGTCCAACTCTTTGCGACCCCGTGGACTGTAGCCTACCAGGCTTCTCCGTCCATGGGATTCTCCAGGCAAGAATACTGGAGTGGGTTACCATTTCCTTCTCCAGCGGATCTTCCCGACCCAGGGATCGAACCCAGGTCTCCCGCATTGGAGGCAGATGCTTTAACCTCTGAGCCACCAGGCAATACCATATTTATAGTTGCCCAGCAAAAGTTTGGAGTCATCCTTCATCCCTCCCTATCTTGGTCCTACTTCTAACATATATCCAGATTCTAATGAGTTCTTACTGACTCTATTATTTTCATTGGGATCTAAGTCTCCGTCACCTCTTTCCTGAATAGTTGCAATAACATCCTAACTGATTTGCTTACTTCTTCCCCTGACCCCTTCCACCCATGGTGTGTTCTCAACACGGCAGGCAGAGTGATCCTGTCAAATGGAGTCAGTTCATATTACTCCTTTGCTCAAAACTCTGCAATGTCTTCTTTACTCCAGAATAAAAGCCAAAGTCTTACAGTATTCTGAGCTGTGACTAAATAAGATGGTTGTGGAAATGTGCATATATTTTCCAACTTGGATTTTCATTTGTGCAGAAGCTGTTTTGCATATTCAGAATCTAAGGCTGTGTTCCAGAATTGAGATCAGCAGATAAGTGATGGCTTGATAAGGCATAACTGTATATTAACTTGCACTTGATGTATGGCTTTGTAGAAATGCTTGTCATTTTGTTTTTCACTTGCTGCCTCTGCAGTTGGGACTGTTCCTCATGTAACCCTTTGCCTTCCACTCTATTGCTCTTCACACAGTGAATGTTGGCTTACTGCCTGTTTACGAACAGTCCTCACACTTTGGAAAAGTAAAACTGAGTAAAGAATTGGTGATTCAGTGGCTTGTAAGATGCCTGTATCAGTTTTATCCATTTGAAAAAGTGTTTACCCTTCAGTTTTCCACTCACTTTAAATCATCCAAACATGACCTTGAGAGCCACTTTTTTCTTCCTTGACTCTACTGCTTATCTCCATGGTTTCTAGAACAGAAATGTGATTGGTAAGAGGTCACGCTATACAAATATGAAGGATCTCCCCATGCGAACTGCTGACAATTTCCCATAATTTACATACCACAAGGCAAGCCCCAACCTATTATATGGCAGTTTTATAAATATAAAACCCATACCCATTATCAGTATATAGATTTTTCCTCCAGAAGAAACAAGCTCATTTGGTAAAAAGAAAAAAAAAAAGAGGGTATACCTCTGTGTGTGTGTGTGTGTGTGTGTGAGTGTGTGTGTGTGAGTGTGTGTGTGTGTCTGCGAGGGAGAGAAAGAGAGAAAAGGAGAAGTGGGGAAGTGAAGGAGGGAGGAAAGGAGGAAAATATGGTACAATAGAAAAAGCATGACATTGGATGTTAGGAATTCTATTTTTTAATCTTGACTTTGATATTAACTTGCTGTATCATCTATAAAATATCTCAGTCTGCTGCCTGCTGCCTGCTAAGTTGTTTCAGTCATGTCTTACTCTTTGCAACCCCATGGACTTTAGCCCGCCAGGCTCCCCTGTCCAGGGGATTCTCCAGCAAGAATACTGGAGTGGTTTGCCATTTCCTCCTCCAGGGGATCTTCCCTACCCAGGGACTGAACCCACATCTCTCATGTCTCCTGCTTTGGCAGCAGGTTCTTAACCACTACTTCCACCTGGGAAGCCCATATCTCAGTTTATTTGACTTCAATTCCTCACTATAAAAATCAATGAATTTAAGCAAATTAGTGATAGAAAATGGGTGTCCTCTTCACACTCATTCCCATATCAGTATTATTTATCAACAAAGTGTTCTTACATGTTAAACAAAGGTTTGTTATTGTAAGCATTATTAACATAACACTTTAGAATGTACAATGTCAGACTTTATTTTTTTGGGCTCCAAAATCACTGCAGATGCTGATTGCAGCCATGAAACTAAAAGACACTTACTCCTTGGAAGGAAAGTTATGACCAACCTAGATAGTATATTAAAAAGCAGAGACATTACTTTGCCAACCAAGGTCCGTCTAGTCAAGGCTATGGTTTTTCCCGTGGTCCTGTATAGAGGTGAGGGTTGGACTGTGAAGAAAGCTGAGTGCCGAAGAATTGAGGCTTTTCAACTGTGGTACTGGAGAAGACTCTTGAGAGTCCCTTGGACTGCAAGGAGATCCAACCAGTCTATTCTAAAGGAGATCAGTCCTGGGTGTTCATTGGAAGGACTGATGCTAAAGCTGAAACTCCAATACTTTGGCCACCTCATGCGAAGAGTGGACTCACTGGAAAAGACTCTGATGTTGGGAAGGATTGGGGGTGGGAGGAGAAGGGGACGACAGAATGAGATGGCCGGATGGCATCACCAACTTGATGCACATGAGTTTGAGTGAACTCCGGGAGTTGGTGATAGACAGGGAGGCCTGGCGTGCTGTGATTCATGGGGTCGCAAAGAGTCAGTCACAACTAAGCGACTGAACTGAACTGAACAAACAATTAAACATTGAATATGAGGTTAAAAACTATTTGCCTCTAATGGTATTTAAGGCCTCTGATTCTATTTTCTCTGTTGTCATAGGAATAATAGGTTTCCATATTAATTACCAAGACTTATTCAAAAAGATAAATAATTTACTTTAAAATGTATTGCCTACTAAGTACATAATAATATATAATAAATATCACTTATTGAGTGTTTATTATGTGTCAAGTCATATATTTTTAATGTATCAATAAATTAATCTATTATGTACATTTGGTCATCAGAACAATGTTTTAAGATGGTTATTTTTGTTTTAATTAGGAAATTGAAGTTCAGAGAGTCTCAGTAGCTTGCTCATGATTACACTGCTAAACTGAAAATATATTTAAATTTATAATTTCTTACTTGTAAGCTTGAAAACTTGACAATACACTCCATTGGCCAGGCACTAGGGAAAAAGGAACTTTCATCCATTGCTGGTGGGAATGCAAAATTTTATAACCCTTATGAAGGAAAATTTGGCAATATTTAATAAAACTATTTGCTTTAACCCCAATAAATTTCACTCCTAGTAATTTACCCTTAATATACATCTCCACAATTTCAAATAGCCTATGTACAAGCTTATTCATTGTGGCATTATTTGTAATAGCAAAATACTGTGACACCCAAATGCCCATCCATCAAAGACTGGTTAAATAAACAATGGAGTGACAGTAGCTATGAAAACATGAGAAAGATCTCTAAAAACATTGATATGGAATCATTTCTAGGATATAATATTAAGGGAAAACCAGCAAGAGAAAAATGTATATAGTATGTTACATTCTGTGCAAGAAAGAAGGTGATCTGAGGATATACACAAACATCTATCTATCTGTGTATCTGTCTATCTATCTAACTATGGTGGGGGAAAGGTAGAGGAGATTTGGAGAGAGACTTCATTGACTACAGTTTTTTATATATATTTTTACTTATCAAACATGTCAATGTTATGTATTTTTCAAAATAAAACTAAATTAAAAAGTGTGAAAAATCAAGCGCTAAAATGAAATACAAACAAATGGCTTTAGCAATATGTTCAATTAAAAAACATAATCATTCACATCCATATAGATAAAAACTTTGAGTAGTTTAAGCACACATTGTAGATTGTATACTTTTGTCAAGTATATAAGGACACTGCAAATTACTTTATAATTTTACTTACTAGGTTTATTATTGGTGATAGTATTGTAATTCTGAAACTATTTTGTGTGTATGTTGGATAGGACTAATGAGAAAATATTATGATGTTTTTGGAAACCTCAGTTGATTTTTACTGAGGGATAAAGAAGTACAAAAAAGAGGATAAAGAAACAGAAACCTACAGTGTTGGATTTCAATTATACACTTTAATATGAACTCATGATTTTAAGATACACACACACACTTATATATACGCATATATATACACAAACACATTTTTTTTCAGTGAAGGGACCTTGAAGAAATAACACCCCTGTTGTAATTGTATCCAAAATCCAGATCTTGATTTCTAAAACTTAATTCCCCTTAAAAAGAACCAGGTCTCCTTGGAGAAATGGAAGATTTCAGAAATCAGGCAAGGAAAGTATAAGTACAATGTGAGCCTGGAACATCTTGTGCCAGAAAGCAACCATGTGTTCAAAGATTAATGGGACCATGTCAAAAGGACCCAGGAACCAGCATGAAGTGCTGTCCACTGACCAAATTTGGGGACAATTTCAGCATAATAATAATAATAGTGGTAATGGATTATAACACACTGAATTTAAAAAAAGAGAGAGATTATACATTTATGGTAATATGAGAGAAGAGAGAGGGGCAACAAGAAAGATAGTTTTTTACAGAAGAATGGCAGCTAATAAGTGTAGAAAGAATGATAAGCTTAAAATCACCATTACAATATCTGATTCAGACATGAGTTATTAATGAACTGTTGTCATGAGGGAACAGATTTATTGAGACACACAATGTTTACATGATCCCACCACAAATTACTTACTAATTACCAAAGGGAAACTGCCCTTGTAATGAAAACTGCCAGTAGTTGGGACTGCCTCACATTATAGCATTCTGTATCTCCTGACACAGTGTGGTCAGAGATACAAGATATCACCTCACTGTGTTAATGCTGGAAAATTTTCATAAAGAATCAGAAAAATCCAGAATGTGGAACAATCTTCTGGAACAGTAGGCCTGAATTATGTGAAGAATTCAATATTGTGGGAAAAGACAGGAGAAGTGGAGAACTGCTTCTGAATTGGGGGAGCATAATGAGACAGAAAGAGCCAATTTAATTCAGGAACCTTGACTGATACTGGATGAGGGTGGCGTACAGCTATAACCGACATCTTTTGATGATTAGGGAAATCTAAGTATGGGCTATATATTGAATTAATGTTGATTTTCTTAGCTGTGATAACAGTGTTGTGGTTGGTTACAAGAATGTCTTTTTCTTGGGAGATGCATACTGAGGTGTCTAGAGATGAAATACTATGATGTCTGTAGTCTACAATGAAATGACTTGGCAAAAGGGAAGAGTGTGTATGCGTGTGTGTGCATGTAGAGGGAAGATGTTGACAGTGAATCTAGATGAAGAGTATATGATTTTTCATTCTATTCTTTCAATTTTTCTTAGGTTTTAAAATTTTCAAAATAAAAAATATATATTAAAAAATCACATTGCTGTTAAGCAGTCAAACCTCTGTTTGAATTCGTGTCTCACTGTAGTGAAAAGCCATGCTCTTTCGATTAAATCTCACAGAGTCTATTTGCATAAATAGCTTGTGTACAAATGAGACACTTTTTTTCCAAACTAGTGAGTAATGGAATTTCTAAATGTGAGCCCTGGGAAATTCAAACCTTTAAAATGCGATGGTTATTAAGATATAAACACTTTGTGCCACCTGAGGACACATTTCCTAATTTTATACTTGAAGGGTTTTTAAAAAGGAGTACTTACTGCTCTCTGGGGCTTTGTTATTGGTATGTATACTGAAAATGTATCTTCTGCAATTCTTCCTTATTAATGCCTCAAAAAAAACCCCATTTATCTACTTTTTGTTCTAGCTAAACATTCATACATTTGTCTATTGGTTGATGGGCAGGAATATAATAACATTTAATCATATCCAAAGTTAAGAACTTAGATCCATATGCAAGAGTGCTAAAAACCAGGTGCCTTAGATTCACTGCATAATTGGAATTTATAGATGAAATTTGAGTAAGATAGGAAAAACTGGCACTGAAAAGTCTTCAATCTTGTGGCTAGCCATGCCCTCAGGAAGACACAAAGCAAAATTAAAACCTGGGATCAACCTTAGGTCTCAGTTCAGTTCAGTTCAGTCGCTCAGTCATGTCCGACTCTCTGCGACCCCATGAATCACAACACGCCAGGCCTCCCTGTCCATCACCAACTCCTGGAGTTCACTCAAACTCATGTCCATCGAGTCGGTGATGCCATCCAGCCATCTCATTCTCCGTCGTCCCCTTCTCCTCCCGCCCCCAACCTTTCCCAGCATCAGAGTCTTTTCCAGTGAGTCAATTCGTCACATGAGGTGGCCAAAGTATTACCAGATGTAATATTAAATGGATGCTCAGTTAAGTTAGAATTTCAGATAATAAATACATTTTTGTATAAGTATGTCCCAAATATTTCAGGAGATATACAAAACACCCCCAACTCATTGATTATCTAAAATACAAATCAACTGGACATCCATTCCATATTTTTATTTGTTAAATCTGGAAACACTAATCATTTCACCTATCACTCATGTCTGAGATAGGAGTTGGGACTGAGAGAGAGGATGGGAGAGTTGGTTAGTAACAAGAATGGATCATGAAATGCTAAAAGTATTACTTTAGAAGATTCAGTTCAGTTCAGTTCAGTCGCTCAGTCGTGTCCGACTCTCCGCGACCCCATGAATCACAGCACGCCAGGCCTCCCTGTCCATCACCAACTCCCGGAGTACACTCAAACTCATGTCCACAGAGTCGGTGATGCCATCCAGCCATCTCATTCTCCGTCGTCTCCTTCTCCTCCCGCCCCCAACCTTTCCCAGCATCAGAGTCTTTTCCAGTGAGTCAGCTCATCGCATGAGGTGGCCAAAGTATTGCAGTTTCAGCTTTAGCATCAGTCCCTCCAATGAACATCCAGGACTGATCTCCTTTAGAATGGACTGGTTGGATCTCCTTGCAGTATAAGGGACTCTCAAGAGTCTTCTCCAACACCACAGTTCAAAAGCATCGATTCTTCGGCAATCAGCTTTCTTCACAGTCCAACTCTCACATCCATACATGACCACGGGAAAAACCATTGCCTTGACTAGACGGACCTTGGTTGGCAAAGTAATGTCTCTGCTTTTTAATATACTATCAAGGTTGGTCATAACTTTCCTTCCAAGGAGCAAGCGTCTTTTAATTTCCCATTCTATAACTTGCTTCCTTTAAGATAAAAGGTCTAAGAAATACCAAAACCTCCAAAAAAGAAGTAACAGCTTTATTGTTATCAAAACTGTAGTCCCACAAAATAAAGACAGTAATAGCTCAGCATTCTAATCATTCATTTTCAAAACATAGGGGGTAATATGTGTGAATAGCTTATAAAAACAGGTATTCTTTTGTATTCAAACATGTAAAGTTCTTCATATCCTTCAATAAATATATAGTCTCTCATTTTATTTATTTTAAAGTGTTTATTATTAATGTTATTAACTTTAGTGGGAAGTTAGTGTTTTACTGCCTCCTTTGCTTTATGATGTAATTCTTGAACATACTAAGACGGTTCTCTTTTATTTCTAACCCACCATGAATATTTTCATTTGTTTGTTAATTAGAAACTTTCAATTTTACTATCTTTTCAGCATTTATGAATGTGATTATACAGTTTTTCTCCTTTATTCTGTTGATGTAAAGACAGAATTAGTAGATATCCTAACATTTGATCAACATTGTTTGCCTGGCTTAATATTCCAGTTTTGCTATTAACTACCTGCCACTAATTCCCAGTGTGACTGTGGGTTAGTCACTTAATGTTTCTGAGTTTCCTCTTTTACAAAATGACAATAATAAGGACTGTAATGAAGTTTAGATGAGTTAATGCATGTACACTGCTTAGGGTGGCCTGGCATAAAGAAAGCATTATATATGTCTTAGATATTATTTCTATTCATAGGTGAGAATGACCTGTAAATAAGTATAAAAATGTGAGTATCTGCTGCTTCCATCAGTTTTAGTGTCAGGGTTATGTTCAGTTCAGTCACTCAGTCATGTCCGACTCTTTGAGACCCCATGAATCACAGCACGCCAGGCATCCCTGTCCATCACCAACTCCCGGAGTTCACTCAAACTCATGTCCATCGAGTCGGTGATGCCATCCAGCCATCTCATTCTCTATCGTCCCCTTCTCCTCCCGCCCCCAGTCCCTCCCAGCATCAGAGTCTTTTCCAGTGAGTCAACTCGTCGCATGAGGTAGCCAAAGTATTGGTGTTTCATCTTTAGCATCAGTCCTTCCAATGAACACCCAGGATTGATCTCCTTTAGAATGGACTGGTTGGATCTCCTTTCAGTCCAAGGGACTCTCAAGAGTCTTCTCTAGCACCACAGTTCAAAAGCATCAATTCTTCGGTGATCAGCTTTCTTCACAGTCCAACTCTCACATCCATACGTGACCACTGGAAAAACCATATCCTTGACTAGATGGACATTTGTTGGCAAAGTAACGTCTCTGCTTTTTAATATACTATCTAGGTTGGTCATAACATTCCTTCCAAGGAGTAAGCGTCTTTTAATTTCATGGCTGCAATCAGCATCCACAGTGATTAAGAACCCCCCAAAATAAAGTCTACCACTGTTTCCACTGTTTCCCCATCTATTTCCCATGAAGTGATGAGACCAGATGCCATGATCTTTGTTTTCTGAATGTTGAGCTTCAAGCCAACTTTTTCACTCTCCTCTTTCATCAAGAGGCTTTTTAGTTCCTCTTCACTTTCTGCCATAAAGATGGTGTCATCTGCATATCTGAGGTGATTGATATTTCTCCTGACAATCTTGATTCCAGCTTGTGCTTCTTCCAGCCCAGCGTTCCTCATGATGTACTCTGCATATGAATTAAATAAACAGGGTGACAATATACAGCCTTGACGTACTCCTTTTCCTATTTGGAACAAGTCTGTTGTTCCATGTCCAGTTCTAACTGTTGCTTTCTGACCTCCATACAGGTTTCTCAAGAGGCAGTTCAGGTGGTCTGGTATTCCCATCTCTTTCAGAATTTTCCAGTTTATTTTGATCTACACAGTCAAAGGTTTTGGCATAGTCAATGAAGCAGAAATAGTTGTTTTTCTGGAACTCTCTTGCTTTCTCCATGATCCAGCATATGTTGGCAATTTGATCTCTGTTGCCTCTGCCTTTTCTAAAACCTGCTTGAACATCTGGAAGTTCACAGTTCACGTATTTCTGAAGCCTGGCTTGGAGAATTTTGAGCATGACTTTACTAGCGTGTGAGGTGAGTGTAATTGTGTGGTAGTTTGAGCATTTTTGGCATTGCCTTTCTTTGGGATTGGGATGAAGACTGACCTCTTCCAGTCCTGTGGCCACTGCTGAGTTTTCCAAATTTGCTGGCATATTGAGTGCAGCACTTTCACAGCATCATCTTTCAGGATTTGAAATAACTCAACTGGAATTCCATCACCTCCACTAGCTTTGTTCCTAGTGATGCTTTCTAACGCCCACTTGACTTCACATTCCAAGATGTCTGGCTCTAGATGAGTTTTCACACCATTGTGATTATCTGGGTCATGAAGATGTTTTTTGTACAGTTCTTCTGTTTTTTCTTCCCACCTCTTCTTAATATCTTTTTCTTCTGTTAGGTCCATACCATTTCTGTCCTTTATTGAGCCCATCTTTGCATGAAATGTTCCCTTGGTATCTCTAATTTTCTTGAAGAGATCTCTGGTCTTTCCTATTCTGTTGTTTTCCTCTATTTCTTTGCACTGATCACTGAGGAAGACTTTCTTATCTCTCCTTGCTATTCTTTGGCACTCTGCGTTCAGATGCTTATATCTTCCTTTTCTCCTTGCTTTTCGCTTCTTTTCTTTTCACAGCTATTTGTAAGGCCTCCTCAGACAGCCATTTTGCTTTTTTGCATTTCTTTTCCATGGGGATGGTCAGGGTTATGTTAACTTCATAAAAATGAGTCCAAAACTTTTCTATTATAATGCAGGTTCTGAAACATTTAAAATAACATAGGAAATTACCTATAACGACATCTAACCTTGGGGACTTTACAAGCATTATATCTTTGACTAACTTTCCCATTTCTTCCATGACTACTGGTCTTTGTAGATTTTCTACCTTATCTTTTTTTTTTATGAGAAATCTGCATTTTCCTATTTGTTGGCATAGGGTTCCACCTCACATATCAAAAGGCTATACACTGTTGTGTAAAAGGCACAGACTCTGGAGGTTATGGACTGGACTTTGAGGCCACCAGATTTGAATCCCAGACTCTCATTTACCAAGTAGATGAGGTTGGGCTAATTTCTTAGCCTCTTGCCTCGTCAGTTTCTTTCTCATAATATTGGGCTAAAAATATACTTACCTCATAGGGTTGTTTCAAGATTTAAATCAGTTAATAAATACAAAGTGCTTAGAACAGTACCTACAATATGGCAAGTGGTATGTTGTATTTGTTATTATTATTTGCCTATGATTTTTGTAATTTCCTTTATGTCTGTGATTATATTCCTTTTTAATTTCAGATATGGTGTCTTTCCTCCCCCTTTTATTGGACCATTTAGCAAATGCTTGCCTATTTTCTTGGCGTTTTCAAAGAACAAGTTCTTGAATTTATCAATTATTTTTTAAAATTAATTTCTCAGTTTATCATTAGTAATTCTTTGCTCCTTTCCTATTTTTTCTCTTTTTTAGCTTTTGGTATTCAGGCCTTAATTCATTTCATTATTTTTTTATGCTTAATAATAACACTATTTCAGCACTAACGTATTTTCTGTTGAGTTGTGCTTTATCCTAATCCTACAGAATTTGAAATATTATAGCCATTATTGCTATTTAAAAATACAATAACTTCATCAATTTCTGTCCTATCTACATTTCCATGTAGCATAACACAACAATATAAACATGTTGTAATATGTCCTATATTTTAAAAAATTCTTGGCAGTTTATCTTTAATGATGTCATTATTTTTCTGCTCCCATATACAGCAATATTCTTCAAAATAAATGTCCATATTTATTGTTTCCAATTCTTCACCTTCTGTTTATTTCATTCAGGCTTTTAAGTCCAGCACTATACAGCACTACCCTTATCAGAATCTGCAGTGACTCTCATCTTGCTAAAACCAGGGGTCATTTATTTTTAGTCCTCACCTTATGTGATGAAGCAGAATTTGATCACTCCCATCCATCCTGCAACTTTCCTTCATTGGCTTTCAGGATATCACTTTTCCTAATTTTCCTACTCTTTGGCAACTTCTTTACTGACTCCTGTTCATCCTCCTACCCTCTAACAGTTGAAATGACCCAGGGCTTAGTTCTTGTCCTCTAAGTAAATGACTTGTTTTTCTTATTTTCTTTTTTATTTTTCAAACCCACTCTATTTGCCCTTCCCTCTTGGGTCATATCTGAGGCACATCCCATGTTTTTTCATAGTCACCACTGAAGTGTAAATGAAGAGCCTCATACCAAGGCATTGAAAATCTCAAAGTGATCTAAATAAAAACATGACTTGCTTTTGTTTGTTTTTGTTTCATGTTAAATGTTTTTTTCTTTCTTTTTGAAGTCTAGTTGATTATAATATGTTATATTCTAGTGCACAGCAAAGTAATTCTGTTTTGCATATACATGCTCTTTTTCATTGTAGGTTATTACAAGATATTGAATATAGATACTTCTCTGTGCTATACAGTAGGACCTTGTTGTTTATATATTTTATGTATAGTACTTTGTATCTGCTAATCCCAAACTCCTAATTTATCCCTCCCCAACTTTCCCCTTTGGTAACCATACATTTGTTTTCTGTGAGTCTGTTTCTGTTTTGTTACTAAGTTCATTTGTATCATATTTTACACTACATGTACTTGGCTTTCTTGGTCTGACATTTCACTCAGTATGACAATCTCTAGGTCCATCCATGTTGCTGAAAATGACATTATTTCATTCTTTTTTATGGCTGAGGAATATTCCACTGTATATATGTACCACATCTTCTTTATCCATCCCTCTGTTGATGGACATTTAGGTTGCTTCCATGTCCCAGCTATTGTAAATAGTGTTGCCATGAACATGGGTTGCATATATCTTTTCAAATTAGTGTTCTCTGGATATATGACCAGGAGTAAGACCGCTGGATCATATGGTAGCTCTATTTTTAGTTTTTAAAGGAACATCCATACTGTTTTCCATAGTGGCTGTACCAATTTATACATTACTCTTTTAATTATGTGGTTCACCACCCTCCCTCCTACACCTGCCCTTTGAGTGAATTATACAGCCATTCATCCAGTTACTTAGGCCACAAACATAGAGCTCCTCCTTAATTCTCCTCTTTCTCACCAGTTAACCCAATGCATGTCACCTCTACATTCCAAATACATACTGAACTCAACCACTTCTCACTGTAGCCACTATACTCACAATGGTCCAAACCATGGTCCACTCCAGCAGAGACCACTGCAATTGCATCCTAATAGGTCTTTCTGATTCCCCTGCTGCCTCAGCTTCAAGTCTGCTTCCCCTACTGATGGGGCTCTTTAAAAATATGTCATCTAGTTCACTCATATGTGAAATACAAAAAACAAAAGAACAAAATAAGTAAACAGGCCAAACAAGAACAAACAGGGAGATATAGAGAAAAAGTGGTGGTTACCAGAGGGGAAGGGGCGGTGGTGGGACACACAATGACTAAAAGGGAGCAACTGTATGGGGACAGGTGGAAACTTTTGGTGGTGAGCATACTGAAGGGTATACAGAATTAGAAATAAAGTGTGGTAAACATGAAAGTTATTTAAATGTTATAAATCAAGGTTCAGTTCAGTTCAGTTCAGTCGCTCAGTCGTGTCTGACTCTCCGCGACCCCATGAATCACAGCACGCCAGGCCTCCCTGTCCATCACCAACTCCCGGAGTTCACTCAGACTCATGTCCACAGAGTCGGTGATGCCATCCAGCCATCTCATTCTCGGTCGTCCCCTTCTCCTCCCGCCCCCAACCTTTCCCAACATCAGAGTCTTTTCCAGTGAGTCAACTCGTCGCATGAGGTGGCCAAAGTATTGCAGTTTCATTAAAATAAATATATCACATTCATATCAACATTCTTTCCCACACTACATTTCTCAATAGTTTCCTGTTACACTTAGAATAAAACTTGAGTTCTTCCAAGGGGCCACAAGCTGCCCTTTGTCTCCTCTCCAGCCATTCTCCCCTTGTTCACTAGCATTCACCAGGCACATCAGCCCAGCGTGTCCCCCTCAGGATGGCCACTGGCTTCTCTCTGCTCCTGTGGTACCCTCTTTGTATAGGTGTGTGACTTGCTCTTACATACTGCTGGATCCCTGCTAAGACAGTAAGTCCTGACAGTGGCTTTCCCTGACCATCATCCCTGTCTACTCCCATTGGTTTTATTTTTCTCTATCGAAAGTTTTCTCCAGTTACCTTTGCCGTGCAAATATCTATTGGCTTTTTTGCTATGGTCTTCTCTGTGAGACTATAAACCCTACTGTTTCAATGTTGTACTGTTGTACTATATAACCCCTGTGCACTGCTGTACTCTCAGCACCCTAGTAGAGTGCTTGGCACACAGCACCCAAATATGTGTGCAATAAAGTGTGGTTTTAGTTTTGACTTTTTTCTCTATTCCAAGAGTTATTTAGAAGAGCACAGTATGGCTAAATTCTGTCTTGTCTGCTTGTTAATTTTTTAAGTTTCTAGTTTTACTGTATTGTGATAGAGAATGTGGCCTGTTTTGAGAAATGTATTGAACTATTTGACTACTGTAAATGTTTCATGGACACATAAGTAGAATGTGTATCCTCTGAAGAGTTAAATATATTGGGTAAGTCAAGCTTTTTAGTGGCATTATTTAATAGATACATATTTTAAAGTACCTTAGTTTACTTGATACATCAAAGTCTAAAAGAATTGTGTTAGTCTTCCACTATAATTATGACTTGTGTAAAATTTTCCTTTGGTCCTTTAAAAAAAGTTTTAGCTTTATGTTCCACTTCTATATTTGAATAAAAGCTAAATGCTGGGACTTCCTGGTGGTCCAGTGGTTAAGAATTCACCTTTCAAGGCAGGGGATACGGGTTCCATCCCCCACCAGGGAACTAAGATCCCACATGCCACGAGGAAACTAAACCCCTGTGCCACAATTACTGAGCCCACAGGCCACAATTAGAGAAGCCCACGTCCCACAACAAAGACCCAGAACAGCCAAAAAAAAAATAAAGAAGCTAAATGCTATTGCAGTTCCTTTTCAAGAGATTAGCCACTTTAAAATTGTTACAGAATTTATATGTTAAATCTGACTTGTCATCTTATTTGATGCCCTCCCTTTTTCAGTATGGGCTTCCCTTGTGGCTCAACTGGTAAAGAATCTGCCTGCAATGCGGGAGACCTGGGTTTGATCCCTGGGTTGGGAAGATCCCCTGGAGAAGGGAAAGGATATCCACTCCAGTATTCTGGCCTAGAGAGTTCAATGGACTGTATAGTTCATTGGTTTGCAAAGAGAAATGGAGAAGGAAATGGCAACTCACTCCAATATTCTTGCCTGGAAAATCCCATGGACAGAGGAGCCTGGTAGGCTACAGTCCATGAAATCACAATGAGTTGGACATGATTGAGTGACTTCACTTTCACTTTTTTAGTATTCTTCTATCCTTCTGAGTTTACTGTATTGATTAAATTTTTCTTGAACATTTTCACCCTTCTTTTAATTTAGGAATTCTGCATCCTATTTATCCTAATAGTGGTTAATTAAGATTGTCACTTGGCTAAGAAGAATTGTAAAAATGGCAGTTCTCTCAATCGAAAATGAGAGGAGTAAAGCAATAGAATTTAAAAATGTTATTAACATGTTGATTTCCTTTAAAGCCAGAAAAGTAAAATTGAGGAATTCTGGTTTGGGTATAAATGAACTGAACTGAAATAAAATATGGAAACAAAATAATATTGTGAGTTTTAATGCATATAATTTTCAATTTTTTGAAATATTTTAATGTTCTAGGGGACAATTAATCTTTAAAACCCTGACAACACACAAAGCATTTATATTGGGCCACATAGTTATTCTTTTGCCTCAGACTCCAGTAAGGCTTGGCACTGCCCTGGTCTTCATTTAAAATTTTGATATAGTAAAACTAACATAGATTTTGTATGTGTGTTAATATTGATATTTTAAGATTGCATTATTCTTTTTCTTGATCATTGAGTTTTTTGGTTCCTCCTCAGACTCTGTGCCTGTGCCTCCCCCTAACCCCAGCCATTTCAGAATTAAGTCTTGTGTTTACTGTTGGGTTTTGGCAGCTAGTCTTTTTCAGGTTAAGGGTATTTCTTGGTTTTATAAGAGTTTATTTCATAAATGGATGCTGAATTTAATCAAAAGCATTTTTGGCTTCTCTTGAAAAGTTTATATGAATCCTCCTTTAATCTCTTCTGAAATGAGTTACAGAAATGAGTCAAACCTTGTCTAATGCTGAACCTTGTTAATCTTCCTGGGGCAAATGCCACTTGGCCTATTTTTAAGAGACACAAACCCCATTTTTAATACTTTATATGACTTAGTTTGGGCTTCCCTGGTAATGCAGATGGTAAAGAATCTGCCAGCAATGCAGGAGATGCAGGTTCAATCCCTGGGTCAGGAGGAGCCCCAGAAAAAGGGAATGGCAACCCACTCCAGATTCGTGGCTGGAGAATTCCATGGACAGAGGAGTCTGGCAGGTTACAGGGTCGCAAAGAGCTGGGCACGACTGAGCGACTAACACACACATACACATATGATTCAGCTTATTGATACTTTACATATTTGTATATTTATATCCATAAGGGATATTTGCTTATTGATTCTTTGAGGGCTGTTTTATCAGATTATACCTCATAAAATGAATTATGTGGCTTCCCACATCCTTTCTTGCTATAAAACTGTTAGGTAAGAGAAGAACTATCTGTTCCTTAGAGGCCTGGTAGAAATAACCTACAAAATTGCATGGGTCTGGTGTCACTGGTGGGACAGCAGAGGGAGAGAGACTGTTATTTCAATTTCTATTACATAGGTCTTCTTAATTCAGTTCAGTCATTCAGTCGTGTTTGACTCTTTGTGACCCCAGGGACTACGCAATGGACTATCCCATGGACTATCCCATGAAGCATGCCAGGCTTCTCTGTCCATCACCAACTCCTGGAGTCTGCTCAAACTCACGTGCATCTGCTGGTGATGCCATCCAACCATCTCATCCTCTGGTATCCCCTTTTCCTCCTGCCTTCAGTCTTTCCCAGCATTAGGGTCTTTTCCAATGAGTCAGTTCTTCACATCAGGTGGCCAAAGTATTGGAGCTTCAGCTTCAGCATCAGTCCTTCCAATGAATGTTCAGGACTGATTTCCTTTAGGATTGACTGGTTTGATCTCCTTGCTGTCCAAGAGACTTTCAGGAGTCTTCTAATATCACAGTTCAAAAGCATCAATTCTTTGGCGCTCAGCTTCCTTTATGGTCCAATGTTCACATCCATATCTGACTACTGGAAAGCCATAGCTTTGACTATACAGAATGTCTTCTATATCTTCTTAAACTATTTTAGAAATTTATATTTTCCTACAAAATTATAGGAACTTTCCATTTAGGTTTTTCAAATTATAAAGTATAGGTGTAGACATAAAAGTATAGATATTATTCTCTTCTTAAAAAAGATTTACTTTACTTATTTGTTTTTGGTTATGCTGGGTCTTCATTGCTGTGTGCAGGCTTTCTCTAGTTGTGGTGAGTAGGGGCTATTCTTTGTTACAGTGCACCAGCTTCTCATTGCCGTGGTTTCTCCTGTTGCAGAGCATAGGTTCTAGAGTCCTGGCTTAGTAGTTGTGGCACGTAGGCTTAGCTGTTCCACAACATGTGATCAATCCCGTGTCCCCTGTATTGGTAGGTGGATTATTAACTACTAGACCCCCAAGGAAGCTCCTTTATTATTCCCTTATAATTAAAAATATTTCCTTGTATCTGTATCACTTCCCATTTTTGTTCTGCACATTATTTCTCTCTCTCAGTTTATTATTGAAATTAAATTTTAATAATAATTAAAATAAAATTATATATATAATAAAATTATTATTAGATTTTAGTTTTATTTCATTAATTTCTGCTTATCTTGAGGCTTCCTAGGTGGTGTAGTGGTGAAGAATCCACCTGCTAATGCAGGAGATGCAGGACACCAGGTTTGATCCCATCCCCTGGAGGAGGAAATGGCAACCCACTCCAGTATTCTTACCTGGAGAATCCCATGGACAGAAGAGCCTGACTGGCTACAGTCCACGGGGTCACAGAGAGTTGATCATGACTGCTTATTTTGCATATATTTGCATCTTGAGTTGAAAGCTTTGTTTATTTATTTTATTTATTACTTTTAATATTAAGAGCTTTTAGTTCTGTTCTGAATTATTTCTATTTTTTATTTTGATTTCCTTTTTCAGCTAATACTTATTTTTAAATGTTTTTATTTTTTAAGCTACAGATGTGGATTTTCTGAATATATTTTTGTTATTAATCTCTATTTTGCATTGTGGTCAATAAACATGTTCTATATAGTATAAACCTTTGGAATTTGTTGATATTTCCTTTGTTAATACATGGGCAGTTTGGAGGAATACTCCAAATGTGTTTGAAAAGAATGTGTATTCTTTCTCTGTTGGGTATAATGTTTTCTCCCTATGCATCTACTACAGCGAGTTTGGTATCTGGGTCATCCAAATTCTCTATATTCTTACTTACGTTTTGTTAACTTCATCTGGTCTTTTCTGAGAGAGGTATGCAAGAATCTCATGGTAGAATTGTGAACATGTCTATTATTTGTAGCTTTATCAACTTTTACTTAATTTTGAAGCCACGCTGTTAGAGAAGCATAAACACTCATGGCTATTATTCCTTAATTATGTTTTTTGCCTATATAAAACATCCCCCTTTTTCCCCCTTCTAAAGCATTTCACATTGAATTCTACTATGTCTGATATGTGACTACTACAACATCTTTCTTTTGGTTAGTATTTGCCTTTGTCATGGAAAAATAAGATTCTGGATTGTATTTTGAAGCTAATATATTACAATGCAAAGTGGTGCATATGCTAGAAAGGAAAAAATAAGAATGCTAATACTAATATTTGCTAGCAGTTGCATTTAAAATACTAGGATTAATAAGAAAATATTAACCTGACTACACATTTTGGCCAAAGGCTGAAAGGCTGTATGTTAAAAATCAATAGGTAACTAAGCTCAAGGCTGAGGTCGCATATCACAGTCACAAAATGACTTCTGGAAAAAAAGTATATGAAATATATTTAAGTTTATGCTATAATTAAAATTTTATTGTTAAAATTTATTAGCCATGTTTTATAAGTTTTACTTTGTGGTTCAGAGACAATAATTCTTTTTCTGCACCATCAGCAGCTGTGGAAAACTACACTGGGCATTTTTAATACCCATCGTTTCATTCTTTCAACTGAAGTGAGTTTAGGTGCAAGAGGCTTTCTTGGCCAGCTCTGGAGGTATAAGGTACTACTGATGGTGCTGTTGCCACTGTACTATTAAATTTTCCTTCTTGCCTAATAGCAGCTAAAATGAAGACTTAGTTTCTTTTAAACTCATGGACTTGGAGATTTGATCAATGGTAATGGTGCATTCTCAATGAAGCAGGACCTTAAAGTCTATATATAGACTTCAGATTATTACCCTTACTTACAATTTTATTCTTAATATTTTTTTTCTCATGTGAGAAGAATTTGTCATTAAATGTTGAATCTACAAAGGTAGTGTTTGAACAACAAAATTGTCTTACGAGACAATAAAAATTTCCTCTGAATTTCCATCTCATATAGTTTTCATTTTATGCATACCAATTTCAGAAATCTCCCTGGGATAGAAAAATACATGACATTGAAATAGGTCAGCCTCCAAGCAAGAGGTGAAAAATCATATGTTGGCTGATACTGAAGCCTTGGGCTTCAGCCGAAGGACACAGCCTTGGCGTGTCCTCATATAAAGCTAATAAAAGTAGAACCTTCTATATGTACTATCTGTTTAAAATTTTTAAATTAATGAAATATTTTAATAGTTTACCTGATTTACCTATTCACTCTACTTATAAAAACAAGCTTTTGTTTTTTTTTAAAATGCTACTTATTTACCTGTCCAAAAAATATTGCCTTTATCTATACTCTTAATCCTGAGAATATATGTACAGTCTTTAATACAATGATTGTTAGTCCTAACAAGAAACAATGAGACACCAGTAGTGGTATCACAAAATTATCACTTATCATGAGATTAGTGACTAAAATGTATGCCTAAAGTTCACAGTATTAGGTGAGCAAGCATGATTTTCATGACTAACATTTTAACACATCTGTCTCTATAGAAAATTGCACTAGTTTTCACGGTCTTAAGGTCATAGCTCAACCATTTCGGGGGTGATTTAAGCAAGTTGTTCAACATTCTTGGAAACCTCTTCACCTCTTGTAAATAACTTAGAAACTCAATTTTATGTTGGCAAGATACACACGAAGCAGAAAACTGACAAGAAAGAATGTTCACTTTAACTTGACTAGTATTTATTATCTTAGTGCCTTCAAGGTAAATATGTTGACATTATTTTCAATTTTGAAATTTATTCATATTACAGTAGGCAATGGCTAGTTCAGCAATTTGCATTCATTTTCATAGCGTCTGTTAATAGTCTTCCTTACTTTCAGGTTCTTCACTAAATTGCCATTTAATCAAGAATGAAATAAAAATAAATGGTAATTATTTTCTATTTTCACAGTATGTGATATCTATCTTACGTCTTTATTTTCAAACTTCCTGAATTATTTTTATAAATACTTCTCTTATAAACAGGTTGTTCAGTTCAGTTCAGTTCAGTCCCTCAGTCGTGTCTGACTCTGCGATCACACCATACACTGCAGCACGCCAGGCCTCCCTGTCCATCACCAACTCCCAGAGTCTACTCAAACCCATGTCCATTGAGTCAGTGATGTCATCCAACCATCTCACCACTGTCGTCCCCTTCGCCTTCTGCCTTCAATTTTTTCCAGTATCAGGGTCTTTTCCAATGAGTCAGCTCTTGGCATCAAGTGCCCAAAGTATTGGCGTTTCAGCTTCAACATCAGTCCTTCCAAAGGACATTCAGGACTGATTTCCTTTAGGATGGACTGGTTGGATCTCCTTGCTGTCCAAGGGACTCTCAAGAGTCTTCTCCAGCACCACAGTTCAAAAGCATCAATTTGGCAATCAGCTTCCTTTATTGTCCAACTCTCACATCCATACATGACTACTGGAAAAACCATAGCCTTGACTAGACAGACCTTTGTTGGCAAAGTAATGTCTCTGCTTTTTAATATGCTGTCTAGATTGGTCATAACTTTCCTTCCAAGGAGTAACTGTCTTTTAATTTCATGGCTGCAGTCACCATCTGCAGCGATTTTGGAGTACCCCAAAATAAAGTCGGTCACTGTTTCCACTGTTTCTCCATCTATTTGCCATGAAGTGATGGGATCGGATGCCATGATCTTCGTTTTCTGAATGTTGAACTTTAAGGCAACTTTTTCACTCTCTTCTTTCACTTTCATCAAGAGGCGCTTTAGTTTTCCCTCACTTTCTGCCATAAGGGTGGTGTCATCTGCATATCTGAGGTTATTGATATTTCTCCCTGCAGTCTTAATTCCAGCTTGTGCTTCATCCAACCCAGCACTTCTCCTGATGTATTCTGCATATAAGTTAAATAAGCAGGGTGACAATATACAGCCTTGACGTACTCCTTTTCCTATTTGGAACCAGTCTGTTCCATGTCCAGTTCTAACTGTTGCTTCCTGACCTGCATACAGGTTTCTCAAGAAGCAGGTCAGGTGGTCTGGTATTCATTTCTTTAAGAATTTTCCATAGTTTGTGGTGATCCACACAGTCAAAGGCTTTGGCATAGTCAATAAAGCAGAAATAGATGTTTTTCTGGAACTCTCTTGCTTTTTCAGTGATCCAGCAGATGTTGGCAATTTGATCTCTGGTTCCTCTGCCTTTTCTAAAACCAGCTTGAACATCTGAAGTTCATGGTTCACGTATTGTTGAAGCCTGGCTTGGAGAATTTTGAGCATTACTTTGTTAGCATGTGAGGTGAGTTCAGTAGTTTGAGCATTCTTTGGCATTGCCTTTCTTAGGGACTGGAATGAAAACTGACCTTTTCCAGTCCTGTGGCCACTGCTGAGTTTTCCAAATTTGCTGGCATCAGTCACAGAAAACTAACCAATATAATCACATGGACCACAGCTTTGTCTAACTCAAGGAAACAGGTTGTAGCTGGAGTCATTTCACAGTCTTAGAGTCTCTTTCTTTTAATAAGCAAGATTACATTCATATTGCAGTTTATTGATTACATGAGAATAATTTCTCCAATTTTTTCCATGCTTTGTATTTACCATAATTTCTAGTTGGTTATTTCCCCTCACTCACTTTCTTGCCTTTTATTATATTTAGATTTGTCTAATCCAACTTTTTGTTACATGTATTTGAAATTGTAAGAAAAACTGAGATTACATCATATTTATATGAAATAATTAATTAGAGATCACATATTTTTCAAGCCTGATGATTAAACATAAAAGAATAGATGGCTTGAGTATCAGGATAGGTATAACTGAAGAATGAATTAATGAGCTTAAAATCAAGACAAGAAATTCTTCCAGGATACAGCAAAAGGATAAAAATATGGCAAATTGAACAACAAAAACAATGTTAAGACTTCTTCTGATACTGCTGTATATCAGTACAGAGGAGTGCCTCCTATCATATAGATTCACATTTGCCAAACTTTTGGTCTAGCTAAAATTTCAGAATGACAGAAGAGGGAGACAATAGTCAAATAAACAGTAGAAGAGAATTTCCAGAATGAAGGAAGACATGTGCTTATGCTAAAAGAACCCATTGAATGCTAACTAATTTTTTTAAGTTCCAAAATTAACACAAAACACTACAACCACCGATAGCAAGCTCTTTATATCTAGACACTATATAAAAATTTTAGAGCAGCAACAAATCAGAGAAAATCCTAATAAGTTCCAGAAAGTGAAAGTGAAGTCTCTCAGTCGTGTCCGACTCTTTGTGACCCCTTGGACTGTAGCCTACCAGGCTTCTCTGTCCATGGGATTCTCCATGCAAGAATACTGGAGTGGGTTACCATTTAAAAAGAGTTTAGAAGATGACTACTATTAGATTCTTTGTCAACAACATTAGATGAATGACGATAGTAGAACATTTTATGAGGCTATTATTATATTGACACAAAAACCAGACAAAATATCAAGAAAAAAGGAAGATAAAGGCCAATTACACACAGATGCAAAAAATTGCAAGCACAATACCACCATCAAACCAAATCAAGAATTATTTAGCATTAAGAAATCAATAAATGTAATTCATTATATTTTACTAAAGGAGTACCATTTGATTTTTTTTTTTATAAATAAGAAACACTTTGAACAAATTAAAAGTAATGGTTGAATATGCTACCAAAACAGGAATGAATAAAAGGAACTTCCTTAATCAGAAAGAAAAAGTATAAAATAATAACCTATAAGAAACACTAACCTAAATAATAAAATGTTAGATAACTTGTAAAATCAGGACCAAGACAAACATGATCACCATCACTACTTGTTCTCAATGTTGTATTTTAGCTCAGTAGAACCAGAAAAGAAGTGAAAGATACTACAAAGGTGTAAGAATGGGAAAAAAATGTCCTGTTCACAGAGATAAGTGTCTATACAAAAATCCCAAAGAATTTACATCTTAAAATTAACAATAGATTTTAGAAAGATGGCTGACTATAAAATAAAATATACAAAAATTAATTGGATTTTTATATACCAGCAATAGACAGAAAACATAACAATAAATAATTTTTTGAAACATACCATTTATAGTAGCAGCAAAAAATATAAGGTTTCTAAGAATAAATACAAGAATAGAGGAGCCCAGCAGGCTAGAGTCCATAGAGTCGCAAAGAGTCGGACACAACTGAAGCAACTGAGCATACATGCATGTAGACATGCAAAGGCCTTTCATAGAGAAAAAGTTTAACTTTCTCAAACTATATTAAGGAAGATCTTGGAATGGATTGTTAATTTACAAAAGTATTAATTAATTCCAATTTAATCTATAGATTCTGTGAGATTTCATTCAAAATCTCAATAATTTGTTTAAGGAACTCATTTATCTTACAGGCAACCACAAGGGCCTAAAAATTAGCCAAGAAACTCCGGCATAAGAACAAAGTGGCATAAGAACAATTTGAACCCTGGTATATTATGAAGTGATAGTAATGAATTATATGGGCAGTGCAAGGAGAGCCAAGTTGACCACTGAAACAGCATTGAAAGCCCAGAAACAGATTCAAACTTATTTCTGTTGTGTTTAGTTGCTAAGTCATGCCCGACTCTTTTGTGACCCCATAGACTACAGACTGCCAGGGTCCTCTGTCCATGGGATTTCCCAGGAAAGAATATTGGAGTGGGTAGCCATTTCCTTCTCCAGGGGATCTTCCCCACCCAGGTATGGAACCAACGTCTCCTGCATTGGCAGGCAGATTCTTTTAACACTGAGCGACCAGAGAAACCTTATAGAAACTTGAAATATGATAGAGGTAGCACTGTATGCCAATGAGGAAAGGAAAGACTATTCAATAAATGTCCTGACAATAAGAACAGAGTGAAATAGAATTTTCTGTGTATTACTCCATATACAAAAATCAACATGAGATCCAAAGATACAAGACTGAATATTTAGAAGAAAATAAATGGGGATATCATTATGCTCTTAGAGTGGAGAAGATTTTAAGTAAGATTAAAAATGAATTAACCTTTAAAGACGAGATTGATAAATTTGACTATACTAACATTAAGAATTTCACTTAATCAAAAGCCATAAACTATATTTATTCATGTAAAATACAGTTATATAGGAAAATGCAATATAATAAGAAAAGATTTACATCCAAAGATATCAATTATAAATCACTATGAAAAAAACAAGAGATCAAATATATAGGGGAAAGACGTGAACAGGCACTTCAAAAGAGGAGGAAACGTGAAAACTACTAAGATATATGAAAAGATGCCCAACCTTTTGAGTAGTAAAGGAAACGGCAAATTCTAACCGTAAGAGATATATTTTATATCCCCCATATTAGGGAAAAATGAGTTCTGATAACACCAAGTGTGTTAGTCACTCAGTTGTGTTCAACTTTTGGTGACCCCAGGGATTAGCTTGCCAACCTCCTCTGTGGAATTCTCCAGGCTAGAATACTGGAGTGGGTTGCCATGTCCTTCTCCAGGGGATCTTCCAAACCCAGGGGTTGAACCTGGGTCTCCTGCATTGCAGGCAGATCATTTACTGTTTGAGCCACCAGGGAAGCCTTAATAACACCAAGGTTGGAGAAAAGGTGGAGTAGTGAGAACTTTCATACATTGCTTGTAGAGGTCTGAATTGGAAAAAGTTGGTGTTGTCGAAGGCTGCAGATCTGAATTCTTCATGAGCCAAGGGCGCCAGTAGTGGGTATATACCTTAGGGGGAATCTCCTGCACACATACATGAGTATACATGTACAAAAAATGTTTATGGGACCACAGTTACTAATAGGACAGAAAGAAAGTGACTGGGGGAGACACAACCCAAATGACCAGCAATAGAAGAACGTATAAATAAAGTGAGGTATAGTCATACAACAGGGTACATTGCAGAGTGAAAAAATAAATAAATTGCAACTCTTTGCAAAAACATAATGGTTTAAAAAAAACAGTAAGTCATGTCATAGGAACTACTAATGGTGTAGTTCCACTCTAGTAAAGTCCAAAAACAAACAAAATTAAATAAAATGTTGTTTAGAGGTATATGTAATCAGGGTGAAACTGTGGGGGAAATACAAGGGAATGGTAAATACAATGGGAATACTGACAATGAGAAGGAAATGATACCCAGGGACAGCTAAAGAAGTAAATGTGGTTAGGACTTACAAACTTCCAGATGCAAGATAAATGAGTCATAGGTACAAAACGTACAGTGCAGGGGAATATAGTTGATAATTATGTAATCTTTGTATCATAACAGATGGTAACTGAACTTATCATGGTGATCATTTTGAAATTTATAAAAATACTGAATCACAGAATTTGCTATTTCTGAACCAGAAAGTAACACAGTATTGTAGGTCAGTTATACTTCAAAAACAAACAAACAAGCTCATGCAAAAAAAGATCAGATTTGTGGTTACCAGGGTTAGTGGGGCAGTGGGTAATTGGATGAAAGCAGCCAAAAGGTAGATTTCTAGCTATAAGGTAAATAAGTACCAATGATATAATGTAGAAATGAGAAATATAATTAACAGTGCTGTACCTTATAGGCAAAAGTTGTTAAGACAGTGAAACCTAAGAGTACTTGTCACAAGGAGAAAAAAATTTTTTATTTCTTTAATGCTGTAGCTATATAATGGTGGAAGGTCACTAAACTTATTGTAGTGATCATTTAATGATCATATATATCATTTAATGATATATGTAAATCAAATCATTTTGTACACCTTAAATTTATGTCAATTCAGTTTGGTTCAGTCACTCAGTTGTGTCCGACTCTTTGCAACCCCATGAATCACAGCACGCCAGGCCACCCTGTCCATCACCAACTCCCGGAGTTCACCCAAACTTATGTGCATCGAGTCGGTGATGCCATCCAGCCATCTCATCCTCTGTCATCCCCTTCTCCTCCTGCCCCCAATCCTTCCCAGCATCAGGGTCTTTTCCAATGAGTCAACTTATGTCAATTATATCTCAATAAAACTAGAAGAAAAAAAGAGGAACACACAGACAGTTTCAATATACTTGAGTGTTGGTTTATGAGTGTTTTATAAATAACTTATTACTTTATTATTTATACTTTTATTTTTATTACAGATTAAATATCATGCATAATACTTATTTTCTCATGTACATAAATACATGTATTTGTACTCAGTTCCGTTCAGTTTAGTCGCTCAGTCGTGTCTGACTCTTCGCGATCCCACGGAACACAGCACACCAAGCCTTCCTGTCCATCACCAACCCCCAGAGTTTATTCAAACCCATGTCCATTGAGTCGGTGATGCCATCCAGCCATCTCATCCTCTGTTGTCTGCTTCTCCTCCTGCCTTCAATCTTTCCCAACATCAGGGTCTTTTTAAATGAGTCAATTCTTCACATCAGGTGGCCAAAGTATTGGAGTTTCAGTTTCAACATCAGTCCTTCCAATGAACACTCAGGTCTGATCTCCTCTAGGAAGGACTGGTTGGATCTCCCTGCAGTCCAGGGGACTTTCAAGAGTCTTCGCCAGCATCACAGTTCAAAAGCATCAATTCTTCGGCACTCAGCTTTCTTTATAGTTCAGTTCTCACATCCATACATGACGACTGGAAAAACCATAGCCTTGACAAGACCCACCTTTGTTGGCAAAGTAATGTCTCTACTTCTAATTGGCTGTCTAGGTTGGTCATAACTTTCCTTCTAAGGAGTAAGCATTTTTTAATTTCATGGCTGCAGTCACCATCTGCAGCGATTTTGGAGCCCCCCAAATAAAGTCGGTCACTGTTTTCACTGCTTCTCCAACTATTTGCCATGAAGTGATGGGACCAGATGCCATGATCTTAGTTTTCTGAATGTTGAACTTTAAGGCAACTTTTTCACTCTCCTCTTTCACTTTCATCAATAGGCTCTTTAGTTCTTCTTCACTTTCTGCCATCAGGGTGGTGTCATCTGCATATCTGAGGTTATTGATATTTCTCCCCCAATCTTGATTCCAGCTTGTGCTTCTTCCAGCCCAGCGTTCCTCATGATGTACTCTGCATATAAGTTAAATAAGCAGGGTGACAATATACAGCCTTGACATACTCCTTTTCCTATTTGGAACCACTCTGTTGTTCCATGTTCAGTTCTAACTGTTGCTTCCTGACCGGCATACAGATTTCTCAAGAGGCAGGTCAGGTGGTCTGGTATTCCCATCTCTTTCAGCATTTTCCACAGTTTATGGTGATCCACACAGTCAAAGTAGGTACTATATATATGCATATATGAAATAGCACCTAAATAAAAATATTTCTAAATGGTTCCAAGGAAAAACAATAATGACCACAGAATTCTACACCCAAAGCAATCCCGTAAGTAAAGGTGAAATAATGATATTTTCAGACATGCAGATGCAGAAGATGTATCATTCACAACACCTCCCTGGGAAAATTACTGGAATATGTTCTCCAGGAAGAAGTCAGGTGAAAAGAGAAAGAATAACTGGAATGTGATAAGCAATGTGAGCAAAGACATTACTGTGCTCTGATGTGGTCAGTTACTCAAAGCCAATATCAGGTATGAATAAGAGGAGATTTGGAAAATTAACTATCTGGGACAAAAATTTCAGATGTGATCCATATAACAGATGGAAGAGAAGAGAAAGGGAGCAAAGTGAAGTAATTAATAACTTCACTTTAGGGTAGAGAAAGTGCATATAAATAGAAATTTTAATTTCATGTGTGTTGAAAATTTAAGGTTGAAAATATCACTAATAAAACAGGATGTGCAACCTTTTAAGCCACCGGAGGGAGAAAAACCATCTAAGGACACTCAGTCTACCAAAGTCTACCAATGTGAAAAACTCACATTGGCTTACAGTGATCTTTTTCTAAGAGCTCACTATCAATCTAATCATATATCCAGAATTTTTCTGCTGAATAATAATAATGATAAAACAACAATCACACTAATAATAATGTTACTGATGAAAATCATAGTTGTTTACTGAGTATATATTATTTCCCAAATATCATATTACTGCTATGGAGTCATTTTTCATTTAGTCCTTACAATAACTCCACTGACTAGGTTACATTAGTATTACAGTTTTTCAGACAAGAAAACCAGAGCACAAAGTTCAAGTTATTTGCTGAAGTTCTTGCAGCAGGGGTTCTAATCTGGGTGCATTTGACTCCTGAGCTTAGGTTCCTAACCATTTACTGTATGTCATGGTACCTTTAAACTGAAAATCAAATGTTACATGTTCTATCTTCTTCCCTTCTTCTGAAATACCATCAACTCACCATCTCATACTTGGATTATTCATCATTATTTCTGTTGCTTTTCCAGTCTCTAGATTCTTCTCCTTCATAACCCAGTTGGTCTATCTAATGCTCAATGTCAGATTAATCTTAAAAATTTTATCATGTCACTGCTCTTACAGTTTGAATGAGGTGGACCAGCTTTTCAAAAGCCTCTAAAAATTACAACCACATCCAACACTTCTTGACACCATTATCCAATACACACCCTGCTCATGAGATCCGTACTCTCACACTTCCCCAAGCACCTATTTCTGCATTTGTTATTTCTGGCCAATTTCACCCCATTTTCCACCCCACCATACTCACCCTGGGTACTTCCGTCTATTCCCTGTAACTTTACATCCATTAGCAAATCATGTTGATTTCAGCTTTAAAAATATGCTCAGAACCCACTACCTTTCACCACTGATGCCATCCTGATCCCAGCAACCAGCACCATCATCTCTCACAAACTATTTCAATAGTTTCCCCCCTGCATCCTCCCTGCTCCACTTCAGTCAGTTCACCACCATACAATGACCCTTGTAAAACATGTCAGATCATGTCAAATTTCTCCTTAATATATCCCAGTGGCTTTCTATCCCACTTAGGATCAAATTACAAATCCTTATTATGACCTACAAGGTCAAAGCATGGACAAACCAAGTATTTAATGAACAGCCTTTGTACTGCTATTTCCTCTGCCTGACACTGTCATCCCTAGACATCTGCATGCCCACAGCCTTCAGGCTTTGCTCAAAAATCTCCTTTTCAATGAGGCCTTTCCTATGTACTCTACCCAAAATAGCACAACCCTCCTCCTGGCCCTATCACACTCTGTTCTCTTCAAGTTTCTTTGTTGTGCTTACCAGCTCTTGACAGTATTTTGAAATTTTTTTTTCTTGTCTAGAATGCAATTAGAGTGTCAGAGCTGTAATGGCAATGACTGTGAATTTCATTCACTGCTCTATTCCCTAGAGTGCCTGGCACATAGTAGGCTCTCAATAAATATTTACTGGATGAAAGAATTAATTAATAAGGGTATATATGTTTTGTACATTTTATATTTCATTTTATATTAAAAATATAATGTCAGAGGTATGGAATTGGTTAAAACACATCAAAGTTACAATTAATGTGTGTGCATTTATGTATGTTATTCCTTGGTCAGTCAAATCTTTAACAAAGTAATGATGGCCCTAAAGAATTAGTTTTCATGAATATTTGTTTTTTGGACTGTAATTAGAAGCCTATTATTATTCTGTAACTAGGATTTTATTATTTTTAATGGTATATTATTCTCTATTAGTTTTACTTCACCTCTTTTACAAACTATAAAAAGGGAAGATGAAAGCATTTTATATTCAGATATAGAGAAATAAGTTACATTATTATTTCTATGCCTCCAGAGTTTAACATGGTGTCTCACACAGAGCTCAGTAATTATGGACTTAAATCAAATGATAGAAGAAAAAATGAACAAGGTCAGCAAATGTCCTAGTAATCACAGCTTCCAGGAGCGTCTCTCCCTCCCTCTTCATTTCCTAATGAGAAGACAGCAAAAGGGTGGGTGGAGCGGGCTCTGCGGTCACAGTGCCAAGTCCAGGTTATAGCCAACAACCTGTGAGCGCTGTGACCCTGAGAAGTTAATCCTTTCCGGGAAACTTCAGTTTTCTTCTTTGCAAGACTGAAGTAGGACAGCCCCTATGCTATCCATTCAACAGGGAGTTGTAAGGAGGAAAGGAGCCAGTGCACATGTCCTCATGCCCAGTGTGAGGCACCTGCTGCTGCTAAGTCGCTTCAGTCGTGTCCGACTCTGTGCGACCCCATAGACGGCAGCCCACCAGGCTCCCCCGTCCCCAGGATTCTCCAGGCAAGAGCACCGGAGTGGGTTGCCATTTCCTTCTCCAATGCGTGAAAGTGAAAAGTGAAAGTGAAGTCGCTCAGTCATGTCTGACACTGAGCGACCCCGTGGACTGCAGCCTACCAGGCTCCTCTGTCCATGCGATTTTTCAGGCAAGAGTACTGGAGTAGGGTGCCAGTGCCTTCTCCGGTGAGGCACCTAGTAAGTGCTAAATAAACACAAGTTCCTTTTACAATGGGGATTTCCTTTTTGTTCTTCTTCCTGTGGGTACAGGGATGAATAGGAGTTAGAGACTTCCTAAGAGATACATAGGACTGAGACCTGATTTTCCTTGTTAGGAGGGGAACAGGGAAATGCTGAAGGCAGTGGAAACAAGGAGAAATGCGGGGCAGGGAGGAGAGAGTAACCCTTTTTGGCACCCTCGTACCTTGTTCTCATTTTGCCCAAACAAACACCCTGAATCAGGTTAGAGCTGCCAAAGTCTCCCCCAAGAACTTAACTACCAGTGAGGGTGAGGCAGGTAGGACCTAGCAGAGGGAAAATCATCCCAAACTTTCCTGTACACACACGTCCCAGTCTGTAGTTCTTAACCATACATGTCATGTTATTAAACTGATGCTCTGAGCGTAGGAGGTTGGTGAATGGAACACCTCTACCAGGACCACTCTAAGGGCACCATGTAGGATCACATCCCCAAGAACTCTCTCCTAACACCAAGGAGTCTACCCCCGAGACACGTTAGACACAGGTCCTGCTTTAATCCAGGGCACCCAATTTTCCAGGCATTTTAGAACAACCATTTTGTTCCAGAATCCATTCACCATGAGGTAAGGAATTAGCAAGGAGCAGAGTCCTAAAGCGGAGAAGGCAATGGCAAGCCACTCCAGTACTCTTGCCTGGAAAGTCCCATGGATGGAGGAGCCTGGTGGGCTGCAGTCCGTGGGGTCGCTGGGGGTCGGACACGACTGAGCGACTTTACTTTCACTTTTCCCTTTCACGCATTGGAGAAGGAAATGGCAACCCACTCCGGTGTTCTTGCCTGGAGAATCCCAGGGATGGGGGAGCCTGGTGGGCTTCCGTCTATGGGGTCACACAGAGTCGGACACGACTGAAGTGACTCAGCAGCAGCAGCAGCAGAATCCTAAAGGGGCTTCCCTGGTGGCTCAGCTGGTAAAGAATCCGAGACTTGGATTTGATCCCTGGGCTGGGAAGACTCCTGGAGAAGGGGAAGGCTACCCCATCCAGTATTCTGGCCTGGGAATTCCATGGACTGTATAGCCTGTGGGGTTGCAAAGAGTCAGACATGACTGAGAGACTTTCACTTCACAGAGTCCTAAAGGGCTTTCCTGGTGGTAAAGAATCTGCCTGTAATGCAGGAGATGCAGGTTCAATCCCTGGGTTGGGAAGATCCCCTGGAGAAGGAAATGGCAACCCACTCTAGTATTCTTGCCTGGAGAAGCCCTTGGACAGAGGAGCCTGGCAGGCTACAGTCTGCAAAGAGTCAGAGATGACTTAGTAACCAAAACAACAACAAAACAAAAGACTCCTAAAACGGTTAAGAATTTCTTAACAATTACAAAAGGGATATTTATATATGCTGCTTAATTTTTCATTTCACTGAACAAAAAGTTGAAGTGTCCAGCCTGAAGCTTGGCATCCATAGTCAGGGTTTGTCTATGTGTGTTAGTTGCTCAGTCATGTCTGACTCTTTGCGGCCCCACAGACTCCTCTGTCCGTGGAAGTCTCCAGGCAAGAATACTGGGGTGAGTTGCCATTCCCTTCTCCAGGGGATCTCCCCAACCCAGGGATCAAACCTGGGTCTCCCGCATTGCAGGCAGATTCTGTACTGTCTGGGCCATTAGGGAAGCCCAGTCAGGGTTTACTGGGGCCCAGAAAGGCCCTGGGGCTGCCCACCACTGCACTTGCTTCATGTATTCGAATCCCCCTCCTGTGAGACTATTTAATAACCTCCTCCTCAACTATAAAAATACTGTTCTGTTTATTCTTGGCTTATTGCATGGAGTCCTGTGCAGAATGTGTAATTACTGCATTTTGCTGGTTTTAAGCAGATTGAAGGTGACAGAGTTAGTTAAGAGGAGTGTGAGTGGCAGTGACTAAAAGTTCAGAGTCTAAAGTAAAGTGGGTCAGATTCTGACTTTATACCCGAGACCACTGAGAGTAGCTCTGACCTTAGAGTCTAGTGCTCACATTTCTTAGTACAGGCATTGGCTGGGATCACAGTCTATTATTACAACAAAGCTAGAGAGTTAAAAAAAAATCTACTGTACCTTTTTTTGAGAGTTGAAACCATTTTTAGAAAGATTTTGCTCCTGAGTTTTGAATATATTTAGAATCACATGAAGGCCTTACATAGAGCTTTAGGTTGTCTTTGAAAAAAAAGAAATCACTGGTAGGACCCCATGGGAAGATGTGGCATTGATAATTAACGCTCTCATAGAGCAGCATTTTGAAATAGCTTTCTCTTATGTTTTCTTCTCTTTCCTTTTGTTTCTAATATTTACATTTTTATACTTTGTTTTCTGTTTTTCTTTAATTTGAGATTCATTTTAAGGAAGAGGAAATTTTTCACTTTGTTTTGATGTTGCACTTTTTTGGAAATGTACTTTATACTAGTTCTTTAAGGAATGCTTGTAGCTCTTCATGATGAAATTTTATGAGTACTATTAATAAAGTAGAGAGGCAATGAAGAAGAGTTATAGAGATGTTTATTTATTACACATATCTCTTTATGCTTCAGCTTATGCAGATCATTTTTCAAAGTCATGAACACAGAAGTATTTGCTTCATGAAAATTTTATTATAGGCACTATATATATTTGGATAATATATATGGGATAATAGTTCTGTCATATTAGCCAAATTTTTGCCATTTTGAGATATTCTCTCATTTTCAAGAAGATCATAGTTTTATTGCCAAGTGTGTGAATATGTGTATGTTTAGGGAGAGACACAGAATAGAATACAAGTCAAAAAAATCTGTTTCCTTCTGGGGCAGAGTCCCAGGATTGCAGCAGAAAAACCCAGGTAAGGAATGAATGCATGAGTTTCTAGCTACATAGGCCATGGACAGCTTTACAGAAATTACCATGCTTCACATGGCGACACAGCAGTAGAAATACGTCTGCATTCTCAAATTGTGATCTAGCTTCTGGTGGTCCTGAAAATCCTGCTGGACCCATTTTTTTCTGAGAAAGAGGAATGAAGAATTGTAGACATGAGGAAAGCATTTAAGTAGTGACCTGTATATCCCAGATTGTGCCATTCTCCCATGTCTTGGCATTGTAAAGATCCCTAAACTGAGATCCCTCCAAATGAAGAGGGTAGAGGAGCAATGAGTTGACAAGGTTAAAGTGCTGCTGTTCAAGTGGAATTAAGGGTTAAGTAAGAAAGCTCAGTTGAATAATTGAAACTAAATATAAATTCTTGCACAATTGAACTTGTGGCCTGAGATTTCTATCTCCTGGATGTAGTATTTTAACTTTTTTAAATAGATACGCTCTTAGAGCAATTTCTTTTCAAGTAAGTTTTAAATTCACATAAAGTTTAGAGAGTATGTTCCATGAGGGTAGTAACCACGTTTTTCTCATTCTACACTTTTCCTAGCGTAAGAATACTGTCTGACACCTAATAGTGCTCAATAGCTCTTAACTTAATGAATAAGCTAGATATTTAAAGAATGAATTTCATTAAAATGAATACATTTTGTAAAGAAAATAATCACTCTCAAATTTATTTAATTTTAATTCTCTGCACTAAGTTTTTTTGAAGAGATGCATACTTAAATAAAGGGGTTTCAGACAACCTAGAAGAAACGTAAAAATTCTTATAAACATACAGCTTACCAAGACTGAATTGGGAAGAGATAAAAAAAATTTGAACAGACCAAATACTAGTAAGAGCATACAGTCAGTAATCAAAAATCTGCCAACAAAGAATAGCTCAGGACCAAATGGCTTCACTGGTGAATTCTGCCAAGCATTTAAAGAATTAATGCCAATCCTTCTCAAATTCTTACAAAAAATAAAAAAAGAGGGAATACTTTCAAACTCATTTAACGAGATCAGTTTAAGAACACTACTAGAAAACTATAGGCCAATATCCATGATGAATATACATGCAAATATTCTGAATAAAATATTATCAAATCAAATTCAGCAGCATATTAAAAGAATCTTCACCAGGATCAAGTTAGGTTTATCCCTGAGATGCAAGGATGGTTCAACATATGCAAATCAATCAAAATAATACATCATATTAATAGAATGAAAGAATCATATGATTATCTCAGTAGACACAGCAAAAGCATTTGACAAAATTCAACATCCATTTATGATAAAAACTTTTTAACAAATTAGACATAGAAGGAATGTATCTCATCAAAATAAAGGCCATATATGACAAGCCCATGGCTAAACATCATACTCATCAGTCAAAAGTTGAAAGGTTTTCCTTTAAGATCAAGAACAAGACAAGGGTACCTATTCACACCAACCCTATTCGATATAAGACTGAAAGTCCTAACGAGAGCTGTAAGGCAAGAAAGAAATAAAAGATATCAGAATTGGAAAATTTTACTCTACAGTAAAATTGACTACATTTGTAGGTGACATGATTTTATATATAGAAAAACCTAAACTCAATCAAAAAACAGTTAATCAATGGATTCAGTAAAGTTGCAGGATACAAAATTAACACACAAAAATCAGTAGCAATTCTTTACACTAACAATGAATTTTCTGATAAAGAAAAAAAAAATCAATACCACTTACAGTAGCTTCAGAAACAATAAAATACTTAGGAATAAATTTAACCAAGGAGGCAAAAAATCTCTACTTTGAACATCACACGACATTGATGAAGGAAACCATCAAACACAAATAAATGGAAAGGTATCTTGTTCATGGATTGGAAGAATTAATGTTGTTAAAATAGCAGTATCACCAAAAGTCATCCAAAGATTCAATGCTATCTCTATCAATGTTCCAACGGCATATTTTAAAGAAGTGAAAAAAACACTCCTAAAATTTATATGGAAATACAAAAGACCACAAAGACTCTGAATAGCCAAAGAAATCCTGAGAAAGGAGAAAACAGGAGATATTTCATTCCTAGATTTCAAGTTATACTAAAAGTGATAGACACTAGCATAAAAACAGACAAATAAACCAAGGGAACAGAATCAAGATCCTGGAAACAAACCCAGGCATATACAATTAGCAAAGGAGGGCTTAGCAACCCACTCCAGTATTCTTGCCTGGAGAATTCCCATGAACAGAGGAGCCTGGCAGGCTACAGTTCATGGGGTCACAAAGAGCTGGACACAACTGAGCAACAAAGCACATATTCAATTAACATATCTGACAAGACAGCCAAGAATACTCAATGGAGGAAAGACAATATATTCAATAAATGGTGCTAGGATAATTGGATATTCAGATGAAAAAGAGTGAAACTCTACCCTTATTTTACACCACTTGCAAAAGTTAAACTCAAAATGGATTTAAGACTTAAATGTAAGACCGAAACTCCTAGAAGAAAACATAAGAATAAACCTCCATGACACACGGGCCTTGGAAACGATTTTTTGGATATGGCACGTAAAGCACAAGTAACAGAATCAAATTAAACAAGTGGGGCCACATCAAACTAAAATGCTTCTGCACACACACACACACACAAGAAACCTTCAATAAAGTAACAAAACCCTATGGAATGGGAAAAAGTATTTTCAAACTATGTGTCTGATAAGAGGTTAACAGTTAAAATATATAAAGAACTCATACAACTCAATAGCACAAAACAAATATTCCAATTAAAAAATGGGCAAAAGATCTGAATAGACATTTGCCAAAGAAGATACGGCTTAAAACTCAACATTCAAAAAATGAAGATCATGGTATCTGGTCCAATCACTTCATGGCAAATAGATGGGGAAACAATGGAAACGGTGGGAGACTATTTTGGGGGGCTCTAAAATCACTGCATATTAAAAAGCAGAGACATTACTTTGCCAACCAAGGTCCATCTAGTCAAGGCTATGGTTTTTCCCGTGGTCATGTATGGATATGAGAGTTGGACTGTGAAGAAAGCTGATCGCCAAAGAATTGATGCTTTTGAACTGTGGTGCTGGAGAAGACTCTTGAGAGTCCCTTGGACTGAAAGGAGATCCAACCAGTCCATTCCAAAGGAGATCAGTCCTGGGTGTTCATTGGAAGGACTGATGCTGAAGCTGAAACTCCAATACTTTGGCTACCTCATGCGACGAGTTGACTCACTGGAAAAGACTCTGATGCTAGGAGGGATTGGGGGTGGGAGGAGGCGGGGACGGCGGAGAATGAGATGGCTGGATGGCATCAGCGACTCGATGGACGTGAGTTTGAGTGAACTCCGGGAGTTGGTGATGGACAGGGAGGCCTGGCATGCTGTGATTCATGGGGTCGCAAAGAGTCGGACACGACTGAGTAACTAAACTGAACTGAACTGAAAATCACTGCAGATGGTGACTACAGCCATGAAATTAAAAGATGCTTGCTCCTTGGAAGAAAAGTTATGACCAACCTGGACAGCATATTAAAAAGCAGAGACATTACTTTGCTGATAAAGGTCTGTCCAGTCAAAGCTACGATTTTTCCAGTAGTCATGTATGGATGTGAGAGTTGGACTATAAAGAAAGCTGAGCGCTGAAGAATTGATGCTTTTGAACTGTAGTTTTGGAGAAGACACTGAGAGTCCCTTGGACTGCAAGGAGATCCAACCAGTCCATCCTAAAGGAAATCAGTCCTAATATCCTTTGGAGGGACTGATGCTGAGCTGAAACTCTAATACTTTGGCTACCTGGTGTGAAGCACTGACTCATTGGAAAAGACCTTGATGCTGGGAAAAACTGAAGGCAGGAGGAGAAGGAGACAGCAGAGGATGAAATGGCTGGATGGCATCACTGACTCGATGGACATGAGTTTGAGCAAGCTCTGGGAGTTGGTAATGGACAGAGAAGCCTGGCATGCTGCAGTCCATGGGGTCGTGAAGAATCATACACGACTGAGCCACTGAACTGAACTAAACTGAAAGAAGATATATGAAAAGCCAACAGGTACATGAAAAGATGATCAATATCAATAGTCATTAGGGAAATATGAGTTAAAACCACAATGAGATATCATCTCATGGTATCATCAGAAAGACAAGAGATAACAGGTGCTGGATAACAAGTGGATGTCCCATGGACAGAGGAGTCTGGTAGGCTGTAGTCCATGGGGTTGCGAAGAGTCGGACACGACTGAGTGCCTTCACTTTCACTTTTCACTTTCATGCATTGGAGAAGGAAATGGCAACCCACTCCAGTGTTCTTGCCTGGTGAGTCCCAGGGACAGGGGAGCCTGGTGGGCTTCCGTCTATGGGATCGCACAGAGTCGGACATGACTGAAGCTACTTAGCAGCAGCAGCAGCACGGAGGTGGAGAGAGGAAACCTTTACGCACTTTTGTTAGGACTTTATATTGGTCCAGCCACTGTAGGAAGCAGTATGGAGGATCTTCAATTGAAAATAGAATTAGCACATGATTCGCACAATGTGATCCAGAAATTCCACTTCTGGGATTATATACAAAGAGAACAAAAAACTAACTGGAAAAGATATCTGCACTCCTGTGTTTATAGCAGCATTATTTACAACAGCCAAGACATAGAAACCACCTGTCTACTGATGGATAAACAGATAAAAAGTTTGTAGTATATACATCTATAATAGAAAATTAGCCCCAAAAGTGAGAAAATCCTACTATTTTTGAAACATGGATAGATCTTAAAGATATTATGCTAAGTGAAATAAGTCAGACAGAGAAAGACACTGTATGATCTCACTTATATGCAGAATCTAAAAGACAAACAAGGAAAAAGCAAACTCAGTAAAAGAGATCAGATATGTGGTTACCACAGGTGGAAGGTAGGGAGGGGGAATTGGAGGAAGGTGGTCAAAAGGCACGCATTTCTAGGTATAAGATAAAAAAGTATTAGGGATATAATGTACAACATGACGACAACAGTTAGCGTTGCTGTATGATATAAGGAGTACAGTTGAGAGAGTAAATCCTGAGTTCTCATCACAAGAACTTTTTTTCCTTTTTCTCTCTTTTCTTCTTTCTTTTCTTTACATAGTATCTATGTGAGATGATGGCTGTTAGCCAAACCAATAGTGATAACCATTTCACCATACTTGTAAATCAAATCATTGTACTGTGCCCTTTAAATTTATAGAGTGTCATACATCAGTTATTTCTCAATAAAACTGGAAAAAGTTAATTAATTAAGAAAAATACAGTTCATTTTGTAGGGTAACAATGAGTAATTTACAGCACTATAAAAAATTTGGGGAAAAGTACATGAAGAACAATTAAAAAAATATATATGTATATACATTTGTATATATATACACACACACATACATACACACACACACACACACACACATATGGGCTTTCTTGGAGGCTCAGATGGTAAAGAATTCACCTGCAATGTAGAGGAACTAGGTTTGATCCCTGCCTTGGGAAGATGCCCTGGAGAAGGGAATGGGAACCCACTCCAGTATTCTTGCCTGGAGAATTCCATGGACAGAAGAGCCCAGCAGGCTACAGTCCATGGGGTTGCAAAGAATCATACATGGCTGAGCAACACACACACACACACACACACATATACGTTTATACCCTCTTAGGACTACAATGTAATTACACTAGTTCAACAACAGAAGTAGTATAAAGATTTCCAGTATATGTATTTATGGGATTAAAATATTTTGACTTATAGAATTTGATAATTTTGGAGAGTGGATGATTGGAGGAATATTTCTAGGATAGAACCCTAGAACACAGAAAGAGAGAATTTAGGAAGAGCAGAGCCTAGAGCCATCAATTTTTTTCAAGATGAGCTTTGAATACTTGAAATAGTCTCCAAAAAATGAAAAAGAAAGGAAATAGTCTCATACTGGTCCTCAGTGATGGTTAAGTTTATGTGTCAACTTGACTGGGCTGAGATGCCCAGATAGCTGATAAAACATTCCTTTTGGTTTATCTCTGTGAATGTGTCTCTGGAAGAGATTAACAGGGAATCAGACTGAGCGAAGAAGATCACCCTCACCAGTGCTTATGGACATCCTCCAATCTGTTGAGTATAAGTACAAGCAAAAAGAAGAAAAACAAAAAGAAGGGCAAATGCCCTTTCTCTGCTTTAGCTGGGACATCCATCTTCTCCTGCCCTCGGATATCTGCACTCCTGGTTCTCAGGCTTTTGGACTCAGACCAGAACGTGCCTCTCCCTCGACTTCCACTCTGCCCCAATCTGTAGGCCTTTGGACTTGGACTGAATGACACCAGCAGCTTTCCTGATTCTCCAGCAGAAGGTCGATCGTGGGACATGTGAATCAATTCATCTAATCTCCAACATCTTGGCTCTGTGTCTCTGCACAACCTTAGTACATCCTCCTAATACTTCCGACCATGTGTGTACTGTGCTAAGTCCATCATATGTGCATGCGAAGTCGCTTCAGGCCAGCCCAACTCCTTGTAACCCTATGGGATCGAACTCGGGTCTCTGTGCTAGCGGTAAAGAACCTGCTTGCCAAGGCAGACGTGAGACATGTGGGTTCAATACCTGGATCGGGAAGATCCCTTGGAGGAGGGCAGGGCAACTCACTCTAGTATTCTTACCTGGAGAATCCCATGGACAGAGGAGCCTGGCGGGCTACAGTCTATAGCATTGCAAAGAATCAGACACAACAGAAATCCATTATGGTCATGTTTAAATTAGTCTTAGCTTGAGTGACTTACTCAAGGCTACACACTAGCAGGCAATAAAGCCAGGGCCCAAACCTAGGCCATCTTACTCCAGAGGCTTTATCAACCTTGATATTAACCTGATATAGTGGCTTATATATTCAAATTTGATCACAGAAAATTCTTATTTTACTTAAGATCGTACTTCAAAAGCATGTCTCACCGGCCCCATGAAGTAAGTTTAACGCTTCCTGATATGACACTCCATGACTCACATTTTTCAGCTGTTGGTACAGCTCAACAGAGCTGTTGTACAACATTTCTTCCCAACTCCATATTCAGTCATGTCACATAGCTTGAAATCAGTCATTGTGGGGATATTTACCACAGCAATCAACAAACGGTGGAAATCAGGGCTTTTCCTACTATTTTTTTTTTCCTCAGAGAGCTGGTTGTTAAACATTTACCAGCTTACCATGGGACTGATACCTGCGTTTGTCCTGGTTTAATATATCCGTTCCGTTCCGTTCAGTCGCTCAGTCGTGTCCGACTCTTTGCGACCCCGTGGACTGTAGCCTACCAGGCTTCTCCGTCCATGGGATTCTCCAGGCAAGAATACTGGAGTGGGTTACCATTTCCTTCTCCAGGGGATCTTCCCGACCCAGGGATCGAACCCAGGTCTCCCGCATTGGAGGCAGACGCTTTAACCTCTGAGCCACCAGGGAAGCCCATAGTCTTCTATAAAAACTATCCTAATTTCCCAAGTGGGAAAGTCAATGATTAACATTGACAAAATGTTGGCACCAGTTATAGCTAGTTTTGTTTTGCTTTTTGCTTGAATATTACCTGTAACTCAGGAAGAGTCAAAGAAATTAGGGAGATGACACTGATTAGCGTGTTCACAAAGAGCTTAGAAAGCTTACACCTGGCCTAGTCACTCTACCACCTCTACATTTGCTATATTGGGTGTCAACTGCCAATGAGGTCCAATGCTTTTGGCAGCTTGGCCTTCAGCAGTCTTTTGATTCAGCATCTCCTATCATCATGTTCGTGAGAACATTTACTAACAAGGGCCAAATGAAGTGTCAATAATATGTCTCCTCTTTTGGAGAGATGATAAAAGAGCTGCATTGGAGTCTCAATGCTTTAGGATCTAAGGATAAAGAAAGTAGATACTGTGGGATATCTTCAGCTTTTAAGTTTATTGATTTATTTAGTTGAATAATGGAGTAGAATAATTCATAAGAAAATCTGTAACTTGAAAGAGAATACCTGACCCAACAAATAAAGAGAAGACTTGACTGAATATTAAACGTCAGTAGGGTACTTAAAAGTTAAAAATATACCTTAATTGGCTCTTTCAGGAATAAGTTTGTGGTCCGCTGAACAGACATGATATCTTTAACCAATTGTAAATCCATCACTATTTTATCAGCTCAATTGCTTTTAATTAACTAACAGAATGATAAAACACAATGAAGGATTTATCCTTAGCTGTGTTGTTTCATAATACTTTAGCCATTTTTAAAGAACATGTAGATCTATGAAGTCAGTATTCTGAACAGGGTTAGCCTTCAGAACAGACAGAACCACTGCCCAGTGGTCCTGCAACCTGATAATCTCACTAAAATCATACATGGCTCCAAGCAGCTCCCTTACCTCTCAAGGATTTGACTGTCAAAAAGGAAGTAAATTTCAGTCAGTTCAGTTCAGTTCAGTCGCTCAGTCGTGTCCGACTCTCCGCGACCCCATGAATCACAGCACGCCAGGCCTCCCTGTCCATCACCAACTCCCGGAGTACACTCAAACTCATGTCCACAGAGTCGGTGATGCCATCCAGCCATCTCATTCTCGGTCGTCCCCTTCTCCTCCCGCCCCCAACCTTTCCCAGCATCAGAGTCTTTTCCAGTGAGTCAACTCGTTGCATGAGGTGGCCAAAGTATTGCAGTTTCAGCTTTAGCATCAGTCCCTCCAATGAACATCCAGGATTGATCTCCTTTAGAATGGACTGGTTGGATCTCCTTGCAGTATAAGGGACTCTCAAGAGTGTTCTCCAACACCACAGTTCAAAAGCATCGATTCTTCGGCAATCAGCTTTCTTCACAGTCCAACTCTCACATCCATACATGACCACGGGAAAAACCATTGCCTTGACTAGACGGAAGTAAATTTACATTTAATTTAATTGGACAAGAAAACATTTAGTAGACATTCTACAATTTGGCCCAGAAAAAATGGAATTCCATCTGAATGCCATCTGTAATTCTGTGGAAAAACAGATAAAGATACAGGCAGAATTCCTCCAGTCAGTCTTAAAATTGGTGAGAGGTATTCCATGTGGACGTTGTTGAGCAATTTTTCTGCTTGTCTTAGGGGACTCTTTCACAAAGTTCTAATAATTACTCTTATATAATGTTTCTGTGCCAGGCATTGATCTATGTGTTTTATAGATATTAACTAAATCAGTTTTCAAACTACCCTGTGAGATAAGTACTTTGTGTATCTCCATTTTACTGATGAAGATATTGCAGTTCAGAGAGGTAAAGTAACTTTTTCAAAGTCATCCAATTATTAAAGGGATGGAATTCTTATGGAATTATAATCTATATAAATTTCACTCCAGGATGCTGGTCCTAAGACTCCAGGAGCAATGCTCTTCCAAGCCTGTTTCTGCTCCATGCTGGTACCTTCTGACTCTGTCTTGGGACGACCCACAAAACAGCTGGTACACGCAAACAAAAGGTAACAAGGAAAGTAAAAATTATCTCTTACTTATCTTCAATGTGCTGTGACTTTAACCTTTTACATATTTTCAAATTCATTAAACAACAGTTAAATCAGTAATACTGCCATCTCAACAGCAACTCAATAATTAATTTTCTATGGCTGAGAGTAAATGTTAAACAATCAATTCTTATTTACATTTAGCTTTACCAATAACAGGATTTTCCAATGTCAGGACTTATGGAAGCTAGAGTAGCAATGGAAGGAGCAAATTCATAGCATCACACAATGTCAGAACTGGAGGTGACCTTAGAGCTCATCTAGTACAACGTTCTCAACTCACAAAAACCCAGACCAGGAAAGGTGAAATGACTTTCATTAAGTCAAAAATGAAGTTTGTGCTAATCTTCCAAAAATCAATAGAAGTAAAATTTCAATGTTTCTAGACTGAGGTTTCCCAATTTCAGCAAATTGACATTTTATTCTTTGTTGTGGGTGATGTGCTGTGAATTGTAGAATGTTACCTCATGCGACGAGTTGACTCACTGGAAAAGACTGATGCTGGGAGGGATTGGGGGTGGGAGGAGACGGGGACGACAGAGAATGAGATGGCTGGATGGCACCACCGACTTGATGGACATGAGTTTGAGTGAACTCCGGGAGTTGGTGATGGACAGGGAGGCCTGGCGTGCTGTGATTCATGGGGTCGTAAAGAGTCAGACATGACTGAGCGACTGACCTGAACTGAACTGAACCAGGGAAGGATAGAACATCCACTCCAAAATATGCTCTTTGGCATAAAGATCATTTTGAGAAACATCAGATACAGGAGAAACGATGAAAATAGAGTAGATTACCCTTTCAATAAGGGTAAGGTAAGTCCCTTTCTGGGCTTTTCCGATGGCTCAGACGGTAAAGAATTCACCTGAAATGCAGGAGACCTGGGTTCGATTGCTGGGTTGGGATGATTCCTCAGAGGAGGGCATGGCAACCCACTCCAGTATTCTTGCCTGCAGAATTCCCAAGGACAGAAGAGCCTGGAGGGCTACAGTCCATGGGGTCACAAAGAGTCAGACATGATTGAGCAACTAAGCACAGCATATCTCCCTTTCTGCATGAGAAGAACGTGACTAGATCACAAGAAACTCTTACCAGTAGAAAAGGCATAGACTTACATCTAACAAACCTTACTCTCATTCACCCTAGTTTCTTGGTCACCCCGTGTAACTGGCCTTCCCCACACCCTGTCTCTCTTTTTTTTTTTTTTGCTAAAGATAAAATTTAAGCCTGGATTTAAGCTACCTCTGAAAATTACTCATTTTTTCCTGGGTATTTTCCATATACACATCAAATATACATGTTAATAAACTGTTTTTCTCTTGTTACTCTATCTTTCATTATACAGGCCCTAGAGAGAACTTAGAAGAATAGAAGGAAAATTACTTTTTCCTCCCCTATGCAGCACACTGGCCTCTACCCACCAGATGTCAGTTGCTTCCCCACAAAGTCATGACAATCAAAAATGTCTCCAGACATTGTCAAATGCTTCTTGGAGAGGGGAACAAGATTGTCTTCAGTGAGGACCAATGGACTTGACATTGTCTAAAAAGGAAAGTTCTGGGCCTTACTTCAAGATAATTAGTCAAAGGATGGTGTTAATTATATAAATCTTGTGAGGTTCACAGAAGTCTTTGCTACTAGAAATTTGTTCACATTAGCTTAAATGCAACTGTAGCCCACAAAGTGATGGACATGAAATAGTTAAATACTCTCACCCTTGGGATGTATTTTGTCAGGGTATAAAGCATTGTTCTGATGCTTCCCAAGGAATTAAATCTATTCTCAGCTTGGATTCCCACAAGAAAGCAAAACTTCTTGGGTGAAGGAATTTAAAACTCCTTCCCTATATATTAATAGCTGCTCTTCCAAGGCATGGAGTATGCTGATTGCAGCAAAAAGAATATACAGCTGACACACTGTTAGGGAGAGTCTCTGATGAGAGAGCTGGATATGGAGTCCTGCACATTATTTAGCCACTGTTGAAGTAGGAAACTAGCATTTTACAGAGCACTCTGAAAGGAACTATAGACTTCTTTACTTAACAAAAAGTCAGAACTCAAAGACTTCATTTTGAGAAGGTCATAGCAGAGGCTGAGAGCAGAGGTCTGAAGTGGTGCATGTCTCATTGTGGATACTGGGGGCCATCAGAAGGAAAGGAGCACACTCCAGATGAGAAGGGCTCTCCTCTGAGCTCCAGTGTCTAATCGCTGCCACCCATTGCTCAGTAAGGAGGAGCCGCCAGCTGCTTACAGAACCCCTGCAGCAGACCTTTCCCTGTTTGTGTCTCATTCCCCAGGCCTGCTTCTGATGATGAGTAGCAGTTTTGGCAGACAGTTCCCTCGCTCGCCCTGTTATATTCTGCTCCAGTGTGTTATATGTCGGAGATGAGATCCTCTTCCTTCGTGGAAGGACAAGATCCCAGAAGGCGGGGGCATTAGCAGCCCTACACACAACCCTCGAACAATATGGGACACAGAAGGTGGATAAATCTTCCAGTCTTCTGTCTTCAAGTGGAAAATTCTGGAATACACTCTGCAGATGTCCCCATGGAATCAAGTCTCTTGCTTATAGCAGTGACCTCTACAACTTTCTTTCTTTATTGGGTTTTCCTTTTTCCTTGTTTTATTCTCTTGCTTCTCACTCCAGCTTGCTGGGATCACTCCCCAAGTAAACCACCTAGACCAGAATTCTCGTATCAGGCTCTGCTTTCAAAGGAACCCATACTATAGACACCCACTATGTGGAATCCATATCATCGCAAATATTTGAGTTCAAATTAACCGTATGGTCAAAGGTATCTGGTTCTCACCCCAGAGTCTGAGTTCATTCATTCTCAATAGTCATTTTGTAATTCTCATTTAGGGCTAGAGTATAGATATAAATATCTGTTATTGTTGTGAGTTAGTACTCAGAATGGGTGCCTCCTATACTATAGTCAACATTATGGCTAACAAAATATATTTCTGTCTGGGTGTGCTACACATTAAAAAATAATCTCTTGATATTATACAAGCTTTAAAGTTATAAATGAAGTTAATTCTTAAATCCATTAGCCCAGAGAAGTCAAGATTGTTAGTACTTTGTATCAAAGCATATGACGGGGTGTGCCCTCTCAGACTGTCCAATTTAGTCATTCTGAAATAACTGGGGTCCATCTTAATAATGGAGAAGGCAATGGCACCTCGCTCTAGTACTCTTGCCTGGAAAATCCCATGGATGGAGGAGCCTGGTAGACTGCAGTCCATGGGGTTATGAAGAGTCGGACACAACTGAGCAACTTCACTTTCACTTTTCAGTTTCATGCATTGGAGAAGGAAATGGCAACCCACTCCAGTGTTCTTGCCTGGAGAGTCCCAGGGACGGGGGAGCCTGGTAGGCTGCCGTCTGTGGGGTCACACAGAGTCAGACATGACTGAAGCGACTTAATAGCAGCAGCAGCATCTTAATAAGGAAACTGATTTCCATGCTATCCCTTAAGAATTAAAAGTATACAAGAAAATTAGTCTGTCGTTGAGGCTACCTAAAGAATTTAAGTATTTTCCCCTACCTATTATATTTACATAAATTGAGTATTGTACAGAAAGTACGAATCTAGGCAAAAACCTTTTATCTTTGAAAATTCTTATAATTAACAATAGCATGGTGGTGTGTGTGTGTGTGTGTGTGCTGCAAGAAGGGTGGTTTTAAAACTGCTGAGAAAGAGGATGGAGATACTTGTAGCCTGTGATTTCCTTCCTCTTAAGAAAGTCTCCCAACTTTCAGGGTGATGGATGATGGACAGAAAATGGACAGAGGTCAAGCTCAATGCTTTGGGGCCTCCCATAGTAGAGTATATGAGTAGAGAGTTAATTGTACTCTTGCCTAGAAAATCCCATGGATGGAGGAGCCTGGTAGTCTGCAGTCTGTGGGGTAGCTAAGGGTCGGACACGACTGAGAGACTTCACTTTCACTTTTCACTTTCACACATTGGAGAAGGAAATGCAACCCACTCCAGTGTTCTTGTCTGGAGAATCCCAGGGAAGGGGGAGCCTGGTGGGCTTCCGTCTATGGGGTCACACAGAGTCGGACACGACTGAAGTGACTTAGCAGCAGCAGCAGCAGCAGCATGGAGCCCTAAGATGTAAATCTGCCAGTGCACAGGCCCACGTCTTGCCCTCTGTCTATATAGCACAGTACAAAGTTGAATACATTAGCTTGAGCGCCTCCTTCCCTGGTGGCTCAGATGGTAAAGCATCTGTCTGCAATGCGGAAGACCCAGGTTCGATCCCTGGGTTGGGAAGATCCCCTGGAGAAGGAAATGGCAACCCAATTCAGTACTCTTGCCTGGAAAATCCCACGGATGGAGGAGCCTGGTAGGCTGAAGTCCATGGGGTCACTACGAGTTGGACATGACTGAGCGATTTCACTTCAGTTCACTTCACTTCACTTGAGAGTTAACTCTTCGACTGAGATGTGCTCAACAACTATTTTAGGGTATTGAATAAACACACAATAATTGTTTGTCTACAATGTTTAGGTAAAATCTGAAGCATGTTAAAAAAACATTTCAATAAATGTTTGAAGCTGGTTCAACTCTGTAACACTATCAACAAAGGATACAATAGATAACAGTCTAATTTTCTCTGTTCAGGACACTTTTTTATGACTCATATGTTTTGACTCTTCTTCTACCTCCTCTTCTCTCTCTAGGAGGTTCCAACTTTCCTGGGCAGGCAAAGTGATCGAATCTGCCAACTGTTTCAGTTGCATTAAACTAAATAAAATTAGAGCGGTCATCAGAAGACAAAACTTCCAAAAAAAAAAAGAAGACAGAACTTTCCCACTTTTCCAAGCTCATTCCAGTTAGTAATGCCAACGTTAGAAGAGAGAAGATAGATATGCAACTGTATCCTTTATTACCTACACTGGTTTCAACTAGTCAGTGAGAGCAGTAAGAGGTGAGTGCTTGCCCCACATTCTCCCAAGAGAGCAGCCTCACTTTAACTGTTTTGTACACAACTCTGAGTCCATCTCTGAATTTACACTTTATTTCCTCTCCCTCCCAACTCCTCCCAAAATCTTTCACCAAAGCAGACTATGTATGAATGAGTGCTAAATCGCTTCAGTTGTGTCTGACTCTTTGTGACCCTATGGACTGTAGCCTGCAGGCTCCTCTCTCCATAGGATTCTTCAGGCAGGAACACTGGAGTGTGTTGCCATCCTCCTCCAGGTATCTTCCCAACCAGGGATCGAACCTGCAGCTCCTGCATTGTAGGCAGATTCTTTACCACTGAGCTACCAGGGAAGCTCAGACTATGCATGACTCCATCTCTAACTACTATTTACTAATTCACATGCATTTTTCTCATTATAATATGAATACTGTGGGGAGTCAGTCTTGTTGGTAGGGTGTCCAGGAGTCATGCAAGACCACAGCTTTCAGGTGGACTCTCTTCTTTGGTCAAACCTCAGCTGAGTACTTGGGTCACTTTGCTCCTGCGGTCATAAGAATGTAAACTTTCTGCAGTTTCTCCCTCAATAGCTATTTTTTCACATCATATTGGTGCCCTGTGAACATTTTTTTGAATTCATTAATTTGACACAATCTTTTTCTGCAAATTAATTTTGATCCATTTATTTCCTCAAATACAGTATAATAGTATCTCTTCAAGAGAGACTATCTTTTCTTTGAAAGATACTTCCCCTCAATGGAAGTCTTAGAGACTCTGTTTAAAGGAGTTAACCATGCTCATCATAAAAATAAAGAAAAGAAACTTTAGTTACCCAGCTAGTACGGGACGTCTACTAACACTTGATTAAAAAAAAATTGTTTGTGCTTTCTAAAGGATATTTAGAGCTTGTGACTTTTGATTGTGATGGGAGCAAATGAAATGGATGGTGACCAGCTGTTTCTTATGGAGACTATGAGACTAGAACAATAAGAAACAAATTAAACTGAAACTTGGAGTGGTTAGGCTCAAGATGAGGAAATACTTCCTGTGAATAAAAGATGCAGAAAATTAGAATGGATTTTCTAAGGAAGATAACATTTCTGGGTGAATTTCAAAATGGAATAAATTTGGCCTTGGATAGTTAAAATAATTTCTTTTTATTGTGATATAATACCTCAAGATTCTTTCCATGACTGAGATTCTTTGACCCATTTTAGGAGAAAACATAAGATAGACACTATTGCAAAAATTACAAAATAGCATTTTAAAATAAAAACAATATTATTTCTAGCATTTAAAATATGATTTGATTCTGGTTCAATAAATTTAACAAATTCTTTTTAGATATTTACTAATTAGATGACGATAGCAATAATTGAGACAAAGTCCTCATTTTCAGGAAGTTCTCTATCTACTCAATCCACAAGGTAGGTTGTGAAACACGCTTTGATTAGAGTTTTCAGAGTACTATGGTAGACAAGATTAATTCTTACTGCTGTGAGATCTGGGAAATCTTCATGGAGAAACTGACCCTTGATCTGGTCCTTGAAGGATGGACAGGATTTTGGGTAGAGTTAAAGCAGAGGGGCACATTCCTTTTAAAGGGATTAGAATTAATAAAACTCTGGAATTAGTAAATGCCTGTGTTGGGTGGAAAGGCTTCCCTGGTGGCTTAGAGGTTAAAAAGCATCTGCCTGCAATGTGGGAGACCTGGGTTCAATCCCTGGGTCAGGAAGATCCCCTGGAGAAGGAAATGGCAACCCACTCCAGTATTCTTGCCTGGAGAATCCCATGAACGGAGGAGCCTGGTGGGCTACAGTCCATGGGGTAGCAAAGAGTCGAACACGACTGAACAACTTCACTTTCACTTTTCACTTTCACTTTGAGTTTGGTGGAGTGTAGAAGTACATGGCAAGGGAAAGTGCTGATGAAGAAAAAAAAAAAAAAATCCAAGCAAGAGCATGACTCTCCAATTCTTTGTCATGGAGGCAATAGAACACAGGGAACAAATGGTCCAGTAAAACCAGGATAAAGATGCAACTGGAAGGAGAGTTCAGTTCAGTTCAGTTCAATTCAGTTGCTCAGTCGTGTCCGATTCTTTGCGGCCCCATGAATCACAGCATGGCCAGGCCTCCCTGTCCATCACCAACTCCCGGAGTTCACTCAAACTCATGTCCATCGAGCCGGTGATGCCATCCAGCCATCTCATTCTCTGGCATCAGTAGGTAAGTTAAAATGCCATATTCAGAGCTATTCATCTTGGACAATCCATCTGAGATGAAATATGAAAGAGATCCTAGTAAATAGTCGATGGAAAGCTACATTCTAGCTAAGTGGCTATGGTGTATGCAGGGCGTCTTCACCTTTTGTACCCCAGGAATTTATCAAGCATCCTAGGCTGGTATTCCCCAAACTTCAGCTGTCCCTGGGCCACCTTCATAATTTTTATCATGTCCATGCCCTAACTGCACCACAGTTTATTTAACATTTACCTTTAAATAATTTACTTAAAATGTTAAAACTGTTACTACCATAAATAGAAAAGCAATATCATTTACCACTAATAGGATGGAACCATAAAAATAAATTCAACTAAAACAACTAAAGCAAAATATGATTAAATTCTAGCTAAATTCCATTGTCTGCCAATCACTTTGAACTTGAGGCCAGCTCTGTGTTAAAAATTTGGGCTAGAAACTCTTAGATGTTAAAGATAATATTCTATCATTGAAGTGAGAATTTTCATGATGTATGGTAAAAATCAAACCAATATTGTAAAGCAATTATCCTTTAAATAAAAATAAACTTTTTAAAAAGTGAGAATTTCTTCTAGACCAAATAGAAGGACTGAAATAAATTGAAAAGGGACATTATCTAAAACTATCTAGTTTGGTTAACAAGGACCAACTTTATTTATATCTTCCTTTTCTTAAAAAAAATGAAGATATACTTTAAAAAATTTTTATTGGAGTATAGTTGATTTGCAACGTTGTGTCAATTTCTGCTGTAAAGCAAAGTGAATCAGTTATGTGTGTGTGTGTATGTATGTATGTATGTGTGTGTATATATATATATATATATATATATATATATGTGTCTCCATGCTTTGGAATGTATCTCATAGTTAGTTTGTACCTGTTACTCAGTATTGTAAAACTGTCCTAATTCTAGACACTTGACATTTCTTTACTTTCTATAGTTTCTTGTTTTTTTGTCAGGGGGTGGGGGCTTCCCCTGTGGCTCAACTGATAAAGATTCCGCCCGCAATGCGGGAGACCTGGGTTTGATCCCTGGGTTGGGAAGATCCCCTGGAGAAAGGAAAGGCTACCCACTCCAGTATTCTGGCCTGGAGAATTCCATGGACTGTATAGTCCACGGGGTCGCAAAGAGTCGGACATGGTTGAGTGACTTTCACTTTACCCACTTTCTTGTTTTTTATGCAAGTGTTGACTTAAGCAAGAAAACACAGATTATCAGTTGAAATGTTTTTAGCTGTAAGTAAAAGGACAAAACCCTGACTCTACATATTAAAAAAATGAAGAAAACTAGTTTCACACAATTGGCTCCTAGGTAAGAGTGGTCTCAAGGATGGTTAATTCAAGCAGCTTAATCACACTATGAAGAACCCAAATACCTTCTATCTTTATGTGCTGCCAACCTCAGTATGCTGGCTTCATTTTCAGACCGATTTCCCTCCTTGTTTTATGATAGCTGTCACAGTTTTAAAGCATCACTTGAAGATTTGGCTGCTGCTGCTGCTAAGTTGCTTCATTTGTGTCCGACTCTGTGCGACCCCATAGAAGGCAACCCACCAGGCTCCCCCATCCCTGGGATCCTCCAGGAAAGAGCACTGGACTGGGTTGCCATTTCCTTCTCCAATGCATGAAAGTGAAAAGTGAAAGTGAAGTCGCTCAGTTGTGTCCAACTCTTTGCGACCCCATGGACTGCAGCCTACCAGGCTCCTCCACCTATGGGATTTTCCAGGCAAGAGTACTGGAGTGGGGTGCCATCGCCTTCTCTGGAAGATATGGCAACATCTAGCAAAATAAAAATATCTTTTCTTGTGTCTGTCTTTTAGGAATGAATAAATTCTTTCTGAAGACCCACTCACCCCACCCCAAAAGGTTTCCTCTTGTAATTCATTGGCCAGAATTCTGTCTCATGTCCATACTAACCACTCTGTCTAGAGGTGCTGCAGTCTTGCAGCCCCACCTGAGATCCAAGCTGGCAGCCAACAGCCAGCATGGCGGTGAACCTTCTTGAGAGTGGCTCCTCCAGCTCTAGGTGAACCACTTAACTGTGGGAAAGAGACAAGTTCTTCCCATTAGTTCCAGCCAAATCACAAACTCATGAGCAAATAAATTATTGTTGTTTAGGGATCTTTGGGGTGGTTTGCTATGCAGCAATAAATAACCAAACAGAAACATGCATTTTTAAAATATGAAAATTCCACGGGATTATGAATTTTAAATTTTGGACATTAAAGTGATATTTTCAACTATCATCATCATCTCATGAAAGAAGGAAAAAATTTAACATCAAAACACACACATGCACAATGAGAAGACAATCTCAGACAAGAAGCTGGTTCTTAAGTTTTTATTATACAGAGTGAAGTAAGTCAGAAAGAAAAACACCAATACTGTATATTAACACATATATATGGAATTTAGAAAGACAATAACAATGATCCTATATGCAAAGCATCCAAAGAGACACAGATGTAAAGAAAAGGCCTTTGGACTCAGTGGGAGAAGGCGAGGGTAGGATGATTTGAGAGAACAGCATTGAAACATATATATTACCATATGTAAAATAGATGACTTGTGCAAGTTTGATGCATGAAGCAGAGCACTCAAAGCCAGTGCTCTGAGACAACCCAGAGGGATGGGGTGGGGAGGGAAGAGGGTGGGGGGTTCAGGATGGGGGGACACATGTGCACCCGTGGCTGGTTCATGTCGATGTATGGCAAAAGCCACCACAATATTGTAATTATCCTCCAATTAAAATAAATTAAAAAATCTCATAATATTGGCCTTATTTTCTCTTCTCTTTCTGAGCTCCCTGATATATTATTTGGAACTCATACTTAAAAATTATTTCTCTACCATTTCACAGAAGGATATCCTTGAGGGTGATGCAGTGAATTGGAAGGCAGATAAGCTATCCACGTTTTCATGCTCTGAGCCCACTAGGAAGAGCCTGTTGGGTGGTGACACTTCCAGTTTCTCCCTGCCCATATGTGGCTGGTAAGATGCATATATATGTGCCCATAGGTCTGAGGTACCACTTAGTGGTTAGACATTCCTGACAATGGCAGTACAGTGGAATACAGCAAAGTCTGCTGACAGTCACTAATAGCTCCTTTCTATACCTCCTAAGGAAATTAATAGGACATAAGACTTTATTCCAGAGAAGGCAATGGCAAGCCACTCCAATACTCTTGCCTGGAAAATCCCATGGACAGACGAGCCTGGTAGACTGCAGTCCACGGGGTCGCGAAGAGTTGGACACGACTGAGCGACTTCACTTTCACTTTTCACTTTCATCCATTGGAGAAGGAAATGGCAACCCACTCCAGTGTTCTTGCCTGGAGAATCCCAGGGATGGGAGGGCCTGGTGGGCTGCCGTCTATGGGGTCGCACAGAGTCAGATATGACTGAAGCGACTTAGCAGCAGTAGCAGCAGCAGCAGCAAGACTTTATTCAAGTTATTTTCATGGTCAACATTTTGGACTATCATACCTTAGAAGGATATAGGTTGACTATCATGTTTTAACATTCAAGCCATTTTACTCTTAACATTTGTTTCTAAATTTCTGTCATTATTTTTGAGATACTGAGAAAGTTTTCTCACTCAGTAGTGGAACACTTCTGCTTATCTTTGGTGTCTTACAGCAGTTCTGTAGAAAGTAAAACAAAAAGTGCAAAAACATTTTGAAATAAACACAGAAATCTTTGATAAAACCAACCTAAGAATGCTTAAAATGTAATGTGGTGAATGTCTTTCTTTGGCTCACTTTAAATATAATTGAAAGTTACAAATGTATCCTGAAAATTTTCAAAGACTTCCACAAACACATTTAAATTACAAGTTGGACTGGTGATATTTAAGAGTAAGTACATCTCCTGATTTGAACAGACCAGCCCTGAAGGGCTTCTTTGGGACAACTATAGGAAATTGAAAATGACATATTATTAAGGAATAATTATTACTTTTGGAAGGTGTGATCATGAAATTGTGAATATGAGGAAAATATCCTGTTTTTTCAGGGATACATGTTAAAGTACTTAAGGGTAAAGTGTCATGATATCTGTTTGTGTGTGCTCAGTCACTCAATCGTGTTCAAGTCTGTGACACCATGGATCGTAGCCTTGTCAGGCTCCTCTGTCCATGGGATTCTCTAGGCAAGAATACTGGAGTGGGTTGCCATTTCCTACTCCAGGGAATCTGCCCAACCCAGGGGTGGAACCCATGTCTCTTACATCTCCTGCATTGGCAGGCGAATTCTTTACCACTAGCACCATGTAACTTGTTTCAGAATATTGATACTTTATGAAACTAATATATAAATAGTAAAAAATTATGGTTAAAGGTGATAGCATGTATTTATCTGATAGTACCTCTACTTTTCAGTATGTTAAACATTTTTCGTAATAAAAATGAAAACAAAAAAATGATACAGGTATTATATTATTATGTTTTCCTTTCAGGAGTACAGTGGAGGGAATTTAATAAATCTTGAATTGCACTTTAAAAAATAGATGTTAATCCTGAAAGAAATCTCTACTTTAGAGCCTATAAGCTTCCTATCAGAAAGGCTCTCTTTCCAATTCTGATTTAACCTTATTTATCTTCTTAACCACTGTCCATAGATTCACGTCTAGCAATCAGAATAATTTTGTATTGCTACAATCTGAACTCAAACAAGCATACGATTCAAATTTTATTTTCCTTAATTTGATGAGTTTCAAATGTGTGCACTTTGATTAAGCAGGTGATTTAGAGAGCAGATAATGGAGCTGACACAGCCTTCTGAAGGAGGAAAAGCACAGCATAATTGAAGTCAGCTAACAGGATTTCCAGCAGGGAATGATTTCCCTGAGTGTGTGATCTGATTTTCTTTGATGTTTGTATTACAGTAATAGCATTAACAGCATCCCAAACACCACTTAATGAGATTTTAGACTCGCTATACGTGAGGACTCCTCTGTCATCAAATTTGGCTGTCTTCCATACAGTTTCTCTCAAGTATACTAGCTCAACATGTGGGAAAACGAGGACAGAATAGGACACATGTCAAATTCCAGACCAAATATCTCTGTTTTAAAAAATAATTCTATGTGCTATCCTTCCCTAACCTGTGCAGACATCGAGGTGAGAAAGTACCAAATAGTCAAACTCAAAGAAGTGAAGAGTAAAACAATGGTTGCCAGGGGCTGGAGTAGGAAGGGAAAATTGAAGAGTTGCTAATCAAAGGGGATAAAGCTCCAGCTTGCACGATATATACATTCTATAGATTGCTGCAGAACACTGTACCTATAGATATTACTGTATTGTACACCTAAATATCTGTGAGGATAGATCTCATTATCACAACGAAAAGAGAAAGAACAAGGATCGATTAACATCAATCAATACATGAATACAGAAATAATGACTGGGTAAATCCTGTTAATGGTTAGAAGCAATGGTAGCTAATGTACAAGGAACGGAGATTTTCCACATTTTCAGAAAATTGCTTTTATCACCTTAAAGGTGATTTAGGATTAAAACAAATGTTAAGTGCCTTTATAAGGAATCAAGGACTCCAATTACTACTTGTAATCTTATTTACAGTGAATCAATAAAGAAATGTTGAACTGTATCTTTAAAAAGCTTTTCAATGAATAATTAACATTTAGAGAGAGAGAGAGTCGTCATCCTGACTTTGCTGTCATATAATTTTGGAATCTGAAAATTCTTCTCTCCCCGAAAATGTTTGAAAAATGGGACAATAGGTTCTTGCTTTCCATAATTCAGGCCTGACTATTTATCGATAGGAGTGAACTGTATGTAAGTACCAAGATTAAATTCTGTCTAAGATTGTTCAGGTCTGATGGAAATGGCTTTATTCAGTGTATATATTTGAAAGAAAGGTCCTGGTTCTTAGGTCAGAACTAAAAATGGGGTGGGAGAAGTAGAGGAGAGTGGGAATCTATAGCTGATTGATGAGCAAGTATATGTTTTAAAAACTTCACAAACTTAAGTTACACTAGAATTAAGCAAGTAATTATAAGAAATGAGTCAAAGTAGGCAATTACAGACAATTGCCAGTACAAACAAGGGCATTTGGCCACTTATGAGTCCTAACTAACAGTGGAGTTAGAATCCACGTGTACCCAAGTAGAAGAATTTCAAGAGACCCTAGGTATAGGAACATTTTGTATTCTGATATTTGTGATAATCTACACTTTTTAACAAAGGCACTTAGTTCACTGAAAACAAATCAGGGAAATGCTGTTGCTGTAATATGTCTGTCTGATTTTAAAGTTCAGCAGACAGGAGGATGTGGTCTTGGTTTCATAACATCTTCCCGTCACTACAACAGGTCTTTCTAGGACTCTGATTCCAAACCCAATCACAATAAAGATGTTAATTTGAAAGTTCTGAAAATCATTTTTGTTTTCCTCCTGTTAGGATCAGTTACCTTCTCATTTTAAAAATTCAGGTTCCATCTAGATGTATTAGCTAAATCAGAAAGCATGAATGTAGTATGGATGATGGCTTATTTTGGCTAAAACTAGAAGATAGATTACAAGATTACTTCATAATTTTCTTATATGAACTTTGTTCATTTTTTGACTAACATTTATTGAACTCTAATCAAGGATGGTGTTTTGTTGGCCTTGTGGTATGTACAAACACAACATCCAGGAAGGCAGTTCCTGTCCTCTGGGTGACCTCAAGAGATCAGTTCATTGATGACTTGCAAATATTCACAAGTATTTATGTTAGTTATTTAATACTTTTGTTGTCAATAGTGGATTACATATTTTATAGAAGTTTATCACTCATATCAAAAATTAGTGAAAGGATTTTTAACATGGTGTATAACATAAGAAAATAAAAGTGACCCACAAGAATAAATGTTCCCAAGTACCTAAAGAGAGCAAAAAACTTGGGTCTTGAATTAGGCTCTAGTTATCTGGTAGTCAAAAGGAAAAATGGGAATATGGATTATTTCTTATTATTTTTTTGTCTGTGGTTTATGAGAAAAAAAGAACCATTTATGTTTTTTTGCAGTGGCAATGTTTTTTGCTAAAAGTTCAGTTCAGTCGCTCAGTCATGTCCAACTCTTTGCAACCCCAAGGATTGCAGCACACCAGGCTTCCCTATCCATCACCAACTCCCAGAGCTTGCTCAAACTCATGTCCATTGAGTCAGTGATGCCATCCAAACATCTCATCCTCTGTCATCCCCCTCTCTTCCCACCTTCAATCTTTCCGAGCATCAGGGTCTTTTCCAACAAGTCAGTTCTTTGCATCATGTAGCCAAAGTATTGGAGTATCAGCTTCAGCATCAATCCTTCCAATGAATATTCAGGACTGATTTCCTTTAGGATGGACTGGTTGGATCTCCTTGCTATCCAAGGGACTCTCAAGAGTCTTCTCCAACACCACAGTTCAAAAGCATCAATTCTTCGGCACTCAGCTTTCTTTATAATCCAGCTCTCATATCCATACATGACTACTACCATACCTTTGACTAGACGGACCTTTACTGGGAAATGTCTCTGCTTTTTAATATGCTGTCTAGGATGGTCATAGCTTTTCTTCCAAGGAGCAAACATCTTTCTTTCATGACGGCAGTCACCATCTGCAGTGAATTTGGAGCCCCCCCAAAATAAAGTCTCTCATTGTTTCCCCATCTATTTGCCATGAAGTAATGGGACCAGATGCCATGATCTTAGTTTTCTGAATGTTGAGTTTTAAGCCAACTTTTTTGCTCTCCTCTTTCATTTTCATCAAGAGGCTCTTTAGTTCTTCTTTGCTTTCTGCCGTAAGAGTGGTGTCATCTGCATATCTGAGGTTATTCATACTTCTCCCTGCAGTCTTGATTCCAGCTTGTGCTTCATTCAGCCCAGCATTTCACATGATATACTCTGCATATAAGTAAAATAAGTAGGGTGACAACATACAACCTTGACCTACTCCTTTCCCGATTTGGAACCAGTTTATTGTTCCATGTCTAGTTCTAACTGTTGCTTCTTGACCTGCATACAGATTTTTCAGGAGGGCAGGTAAGGTAGTCTGGTATTCCCATCTCTTGGATGGCCCTACTCGGCATGGCTCATAGTTTCATTGAGTTAGACAAGGCTGTGGTCCATGTGATCAGTTTGATTAGTTTTCTGTGATTGTGGTTTCCTTCTGTCAGCCCTCTGAGGGATAAGGATAAGAGGCTTATGGAAGTTTCCTGATGGGAGAGACTGACTGTGGGGGAAACTGGGTCTTGTTCTGATGGGTGGTGCCATGCTCAGTAAATCTTTAATGCAATTTTCTGTTGATGAGTGGCTGTGTTACCTCCCAGTTGTTTGACCTGACACCAAACTATGGTGGAGGTAAATCCTATGGTGGAATTAAATCCTAATAATCATGAGCAACTTACCAAACAACATAATTCAACAAGAATAGGATCCACTTTTACCAACACAACTGGATTTATTTTTTCCATACCAAGTATTTTGACAAGAGATTATGGTCAACCACCATCACACACAGCAAGTTTAGTTCAGTTGCTCAGTCATGTCTGACTCCTTGCGACCCCATGAATTGCAGCACGCCAGGCCTCCCTGTCCATCACCAACTTCCAGAGTTCACTCAAACTCATGTCCATCGAGTCGGTGATGCCATCCAACCATCTCATCCTCTGTCGTCCTCTTCTCCTCCTGCCTTCAATCTTTCCCAACATCAGGGTCTTTTCAAATGAGTCAATTCTTCGCATGAGGTGGCCAAAGTATTGAAGTTTCAGCTTCAACATCAGTCCATCCAATGAACACCCAGGACTTATCTCCTTTAGGATGGACTGGTTGGATCTCCTTGAAGTACAAAGGACTCTCAAGAGTCCTCTCCAACACCACAGTTCAAAAGTATAAATTCTTCGGCGATCAGCTTTCTTCACAGTACAACTCTCACATCCATGCATGACCAGTGGAAAAACCATAGCCTTGACTAGACAGACCTTTGTTGGCAAAGTGACGTCTCTGCTTTTTAATATGCTATCTAGGTTGGTCATAACTTTCCTTCCAAGCAGTAAGCGTCTTTTAATTTCATGGCTGCAATCAGCATCTGCAGTGATTTTGGAGCCCCCCAAAATAAAGTCTGACACTGTTTCCACTGTTTCCCTATCTATTCACCATGAAGTAATGGGACCAGATGCCATGATCTTAGTTTTCTGAATGTTGAGCTTTAAGTCAACTTTTTCACTCTCCTCTTTCACATTCATCAAGAGGTTTTTGAGTTCCTCTTCACTTTCTGCCATCAGGGTGGTGTCATCTGCATATCTGAAGTTATTGATATTTCTCCCGGCAATCTTGATTCCAGCTTGTGCTTCTTCCAGCCCCGCGTTCCTCATGATGTACTCTGCATATGAATTAAATAAACAGGATGACAATATACAGCCTTGACATACTCCTTTTCCTATTTGGAACCAGTCTGTTGTTCCAGTCCTGTGGCCACTGCTGAGTTTTCCAAATTTGCTGGCATATTGAGTGCAGCACTTTCACAGCATCATCTTTCAAGATTTGAAATAGCTTAACTGGAATTCCATCACCACCACTAGCTTTGTTTGTAGTGATGCTTTCTAAGGCCCACTTACTTCACATTCCAAGATGTCTGGCTCTAGGTCAGTGATCACGTTATCGTGACTATCTTGCTCGTGAAGATCTTTTTTGTACAGTTCTTCTGTGTATTCTTGCCACCTCTTCTTAATATCTTCTGCTTCTATTAGGTCCATACCATTTCTGTCCTTTATCGAGCCCATCTTTGCATGAAATGTTCCCTTGGAATCTCTAATTTTCTTGAAGAGATCTCTTGTTTTTCCTATTCTGTTGTTTTCCTCTATTTCAGCAAATTTGGAAAACTCAGCAGTGGCCACAGGACTGGAAAAGGTCAGTTTTCATTCCAATCCCAAAGAAAGGCAATGCCAAAGAATGCTCAAACTACCGCACAATTGCACTCATCTCACACGCTAGTAAAGTCATGCTCAAAATTCTCCAAGCCAGGCTTCAACAATATGTGAACCGTGAACTCCCAGATGTTCAAGCAGGTTTTAGAAAAGGCAGAGGCACCAGAGATCAAATTGCCAACATCCGCTGGATCATGGAGAAAGCAAGAGAGTTCCAGAAGAGCATCTATTTCTGCTTCATTGACTATGCCAAAGCCTTTGACTGTGTGGATCACAATAAACAGTGGAAAATTCTGAAAGAGATGGGAATCCCAGACCACCTGACCTGCCTCTTGAGAAACCTGTATTCAGGTCAGGAAGCAACAGTCAGAACTGTACATGGAACAACAGACTGGTTCCAAATAGGAAAAGGAGTACGTCAAGGTTGTATATTGTCACCTTGCTTATTTAACTTACATGCAGAGTACATTATGAGGAACACTGGGCTGCAAGAAGCACAAGCTGGAATCAAGATTGCTGGGAGAAATATCAATAATCTCAGATATGCAGATGACACCACCCTTATGGCAGAAAGTGAAGAGGAACTAAAAAGCCTCTTGATGAAAGTGAAAGAGGAGAGTGAAAAGGTTGGCTTGAAGCTCAACATTCAGAAAACAAAGATCATGGCATCTTGTCCCATCACTTCATGGGAAATAGATGGAAAAACAGTGGACACAGTGTCAGACTTTATTTTTTTGGGCTCCAAAATCACTGCAGATGCTGATTTCAGCCATGAAATTAAAAGACGCTTACTCCTTGGAAGGAAAGTTACGACCAACCTTGATAATATATTAAAAAGCAGAGACATTACTTTGCCAACAAAGGTCTGTCTAGTCAAGGCTATGGTTTTTCCCGTGGTCATGTACGGATGTGAGAGTTGGACTGTGAAGAAAGCTGATCGCCAAAGAATTGATGCTTTTGAACTGTGGTGTTGGAGAAGACTCTTGAGAGTCCCTTGTACCGCAAGGAGATCCAACCAGTCCATTCTAAGGGAGTTCAGTCCTGGGTGTTCATTGGAAGGACTGATGCTAAAGCTGAAACTCCAATACTTTGGCCACCTCATGCGACGAGTTGACTCACTGGAAAAGACTCTGATGCTGGGAAATGTTGGGGGCGGGAGAAGGGGACGACCGAGGATGAGATGGCTGGATGGCATCACCGACTCTGTGGACATGAGTTTGAGTGAACTCTGGGAGTTGGTGATGGACAGGGAGGCCTGGCGTGCTGTGATTCATGGGGTCGCAGAGAGTCGGACACGACTGAGCGACTGAACTGAACTGTTGTTCCATGTCCAGTTCTAACTGTTGCTTCCTGACCTGAATATAGGTTTCTCAAGAGGCAGATCAGGTGGTCTGGTATTCCCATCATTTTTACACAGCAAAGGTGGTGATTATTCTGTTTTTCAGAATAAGTAGCAGGGTCATTCACATGTCCAAAAGATTTGTGAACACATCTTTTTGTTATTAAATATACCTTACTTTTCATTATCCTGATAGTTTGAAAACCCCCAAAGAAAAGTGTTCCTTTCTTTTGAGAATAGCTCACAGTAAAACTTAAAGACAGGTTCATAAAGAAATATAACTACTAACTCTAATATGTCTAAATGGTTACCTAGGGGAAATTCCTTGGTGGTTGAGCGGTTAAGACTCTGCTTTCACTGCTGAGGGCCCAAGTTTGATCGTTGTTTTTGGAACTAAGATCTCACAACCACTCAGTTCAGTGCAGTCACAACCACTAGATGCAACTAAAAAGAGGGAAACATTTTTTGTTGTGTTTTGTTTTTTTGGTGTCATGAAAAGCTTTTATCAGATGGTTTCCTAACAGAATATAATGGTTCTGTTGAGGTAGTTATATAATGACTTTGATATTTCCTCTGTATTCCAAAGTATGCGTTATTATATAATCTGTAAGAACACATTTTAACTGTTATCAAGTAAATAGCATCTTAAGCTATATTGGCAAGACAAACATATGTATGCTTGTAGAAATAGATATTCTATTTAACAATCCAAGTTCCCAAAATGACTAACAATATAACAATAACATGATTTTTTGAACTCTATTCTATGGTTGAAGTATATAAATTTCCAATTTTCTGGGCACCTAGAGAACAACTGGATAGCCAAATGACTTGCTTGACTTTAGTGACAAAATATTAACGTGAGGTTTGCATAGCTGTAAAATCTTTAGAAGTTGAAATTCTTCACTAATTAACTTGAATTTAAATAATAAAACTGCATCAGCAATCGAACATCATTCTACTGTAATGTAAGAGTAGTTATTAGTTATTACTTGTAATTGAGCATTCATTCATTTAGCAAGTATTTATTGAGTTATCAGTCCTACACTAAGCCCAAAGTTGTGAGGATATAATAGTTAGTAAAACAGTCTCTGGAGAAGGAAATGGCAACCCATTCCAGTATTCTTGCCTGGAGAATTCCATGGATAGAGGAGTCCGGTAGGCTAAAGTCCATGGAGTTGCAAATAGTCATACAAGACTGAGTGACTAACACATACACAAAACAGTTTTAACCTTGTGGTGTTTAAAGTCTATTGGGAAGGCAGACAGTCAAAATATCTCACAAATATAAAATTACAAATTGCAATAAGTGCTATAAAGGCACTTCTATTGCACAGAAGATGTGATGAGAGTATCATAAGCAGACCTGAGTAATATGGAGGTTGGAGGCTTCCTAGAGGAAGTGGCCTTTGAGTTTCTATTTGATGGATGAGTATGAGGTAACCTGTTGTAAAGAAATAGATAAGGGAAGTACATCAGGCAGAAAAAAAGTATGTACAAGGGCCCTGTGGTAGGAGGTAGGGAGGAGCCAAGAAAAGAAAGAAAAGGTCTGTGGGACTGGGTCACAGGAAGTATATGGGGGAAGTGGCATGAAAGGGATTGGGGAGGCAGGCAAGGCCAGATGCTAAGATTTTGGTGTTTATTCTAAAAGTAATAGGACACCTTTGACGTTTTTTAGACAGGAGGGTGATATGATCAGATTTGCAGGTTTCTTTTTTTAAAATGTACTTATTTTTTAAAATCCCAAAGTATAACTGACATACACTAAATGTACCCACTACAGTTTGATCAGCTTTGACAAATGTATGTATAATGGTAACCACTATTAAAATCAAGCTATAAATGTTTTTGTATTACCCCAGAAAGTTGTCTCATGCCCCTTTATAATATCAGTGATACCTCCCCAGTCCTCAGTTCAGTTCAGTTCAGTCGCTCAGTCGTGTCCGACTCTCCGCGACCCCATGAATCACAGCACGCCAGGCCTCCCTGTCCATCACCAACCCCCGGAGTACACTCAAATTCATGTCCACAGAGTCGGTGATGCCATCCAGCCATCTCATTCTCCGTCGTCCCCTTCTCCTCCCGCCCCCAACCTTTCCCAGCATCAGAGTCTTTTCCAGTGAGTCAACTCATCGCATGAGGTGGCCAAAGTATTGCAGTTTCAGCTTTAGCATCAGTCCCTCCAATGAACATCCAGGGTTGATCTCCTTTAGAATGGACTGGTTGGATCTCCTTGCAGTATAAGGGACTCTCAAGAGTCTTCTCCAACACCACAGTTCAAAAGCATCGATTCTTCGGCGATCAGCCTTCTCCCCAGTCCTAGGCAGCCACTAATCAGCTTTCTCTCACTATATATATTATTCTTGACTATTCTATAATTTTATGTAAATGTTATTTTACTGTATGTACTCTATGTCTTTTCTTTAAAAAACCGGAATGTTTTTGAGATTCATCCATGTTGTTGCAGGTATCAGAAATGCCTTTTTTTCCCCCTTTTTGCTGAGTAGTATTTCATTCTTTGGGGTTCCCAGGTGGCACTAGTGGTAAAGAACCTGCCTGCCAATGCAGGAAATGTAAGAGGTGCTGGTTTGATTTCTGGGTCGGGAAGATCCCCTGGAGGAGGGCATGGCAACCCACGCCAATATTCTTGCCTGGAGAAGCCCAAGGACAATGGAGCCTGGTGGGCTATGGTCCACTGGGTTACAAACAGTTGGATACAACTGAAGCAACTTAGTATGCATGCATATTCCATTCTTTGGGGCTTTTGAGGTGGATTAGTGGAAAAAGAATCTGCCTGCCAATGCAGGAAACACAGGTTTGATCCCTGTATTGGGAAGATCCTCTGGACAAGGAAATGGCAGCCCACTACAGTATTCTTGCCTGGAAAATTCCATGGACAGAGAAGCCTGGTGGGCTAGAGTCCATGAGGTCCCAAAACAGTAGGACATGATTTAGTGACTAAATACAACATTCAGTTCTTTGGATATATTTCACTTTGCTTATCCATTAATCTGCTGATGGACATTTGTATTGTTTCTACTTTTGGGCCATCCTGAACAAAGCATCTATGAATATGAAAGTCTTCTTATGGATTATATATTTCCTTGGATAAATGTAAGCATGGGTGGTGAATATATGTTTACTTTTTAAGAAACTGCCCAACAGTTCTCCAAAGTAGTTTTACATCCCAAAATACTTTTTACTTCAAAGTACATTTTACATTCCTGTAAACAGTGTATAAGAGTTCTAGTTCCTCCATTGCCTCACCAGCACTTGATATGGTCAGTCTTATTAATTTTAAACATTCTATCGGGTAGGAAGTAATGTTTACTTTAAACAAATTATGCTGACTTCAGTATAGATAAGGATGGGAGGGAGGCAAAAGTGAAATCATGGAGATTAATAATTAGGATGATCAGTCATCTCACTTAGACTAGAATTGATCCTTTTAAAAACTGAAAATTCCCCATCATGGGATCCCTCTTAGTCCTGAGCAAACCTGGATGGTTAATCATCCTACCAATAAAGGAGAAATGATTATAGTTTTGACTTATAATCTAGCCAAAGAGAAGTGGATAGATTTAATGTTTAGGAGAGACAACAAAACTGCGTGATGCAGTACATAGACATGGGGATGGGGGAAGATGCCAGGGATACCTGCAAGGCTTCCATCCTGCACAAGTGAAGACAGTGATGCTATCCATTGAGCACTGAGATGGAGAACACTTGAGGAGGACCAGGGCTGGGGAGCATGACCTTGCGTTCAGCTTTGAACATGAAGGATATATGAGGTGTATAGGAGACATCCAAGTAGTGCTGTCAAGTATACACACAGCTTGGAGCCTAGAGGACACGTCGAGACTAGAAATACAAATTAAGGAGTAACGGGCAAATACTTGTGATCATTACTGAAGACATGGGTTTAAATGAGACCAGAGAGAACTTTAATAGAAGTTTCTTAACTGACATTTTCCAAGTGTTTTTCTCTGTAATTTCTGTAGTATATACTACTTCAGTATAAAAACATAAATTGAATTTTATCATTAACATGCCACTTTATACAACAATTTTAAAATGACTTGATTTCTTAATATCAAAACGTACCATCTCAAACTCCCTCTTAAGCTAGAATTTCCAATTTGGCATGGTAATCACTCATAATTAGATGGATTAACAAATAATCTTTATCTAACATATGTAAAACTACACTACAGTTATTGCAGATCATTTAAAGAAAACACGTTTTAATGATGTCAGATTTCTGACAAGCCTTAATTTAAAGGTCTTCTGCTGTTTGAAAGAAAATTGCTGGACTATTTTAGAGTTGAAAATCTCAAAACTTAGATATCATTGCTTTGCTTGAAAGATGAGTATATCAAGAAGCAAAGACCCAAGGGTATAGAAGAAAACATGTCCTATGATGAAGTTCCAAATACTACATCTTAATTAGGTATGTTATTTCCATTTAAATGCAAGCTCCCTAGAGCCCATGCTCCACCACAAGAGAACTCACTGCAATGAGAAACCTGTATACTGCAACTATTAATAGAGAACAGTCCCTGCTCACCACAACTACAGAAAAGCACATGCAGCAACAAAGACCCAGCACAGCCAAAACTAAATTAAAAAATAAAATGATGAATGCATATGCAATATCTAGATTATCTCCTATCCAGGCTTCAGAGAATGCACCAAAATCTCAATCTTAGCAATGCCAAGGTTAGTAAATTATCTGGCTAAATGTTAACAGAGTTTTTTTTTTTTTAAATAGGTTTTAGGGACCTAATAAAGAACTGAAAAAAAGGCAAGCATTGAAAATTGCAAATCATATGTTTGAGGAAGCATGATTTAATATAAAGATATACAGCCACAGGACAGATCAAAGAGAACCTGGGACAGAAGGAGAAATGATTGGGAAAACTTCAGTACCACACTGTGTTGAGTATCAGAACATCTATTCCAACAAACCGAAAAGAACTCTTGTTATGTCACATGAGCTATTAAACTACATCTGAGATACTGCACTTAAATCTATATTTCTGGAAGCCACACTTAAGCATCCAGTCCAAAATTGTTCTTAAAGATATGTTTCATTATTTTTCCTTTATAGTATTTAACACAAGTGCCAAAAAGTTGAAGAGAAAGAAAAAAGTTCAGAGAGAAACATAGGAATAGCTTAAAGGATGTACTGTGTCTTTAGTTGCTCAGTCGTGTTAGACTCTTTGCAACCTCATGGAATGTAGCCCACCAGGCTCCTCTGTCCATGGGGATTCTCTAAGGCAAGAATACTGGAGTGGGTTGCCATGCCCTCCTCCAGGGGATCCTCCCAACTCAGGGATCAAACCCTGGTCTCCCGCATTGCACACTGATGCTTTACTGTCTGAGCCACCAGGGAAGCCCAAGAACACTGGAGTGGGTAGCCTACCCCTTCTTTAGCAGATCTTCCCAATACAGGGATTGAACTGGGGTTTCCTGAATTGTAGGCAGATTCTTTACCAGCTAAGCTACCAGCTTAAAGAATGCTAGGTTTAAATAGTGTGATGAACAGAAATAGACTCACAGACACAGAAAGGAAATTTATGATTATTAAAGAAGAGCAGGGATAAATTAAGAGTTTGGGATTAACAGATACACACTACTATATGTAAAACTGGTAAATAAAGGCCAGTTGTGTAGCACAGGGACCTATATTAAATATCTTGTAATAACCTAATCTTAAAGAGATGGGAATACCAGATCACCTTACCTGCCTCCTGAGAAATCTATATGCAGGTCAAGAAGCAACAGTTAGAACCAGACATGGCACAATTTACTGGTTCCAAATCGGGAAAGGAGTATGTCGAGGTTGCATATTGTCATCTTGCTTATGTAACTTAAGTGCAGAGTACATCATGCAAAAGGCTGGACTGGATGAAGCACAAGCTGGAATCAAGACTACAGGGAGAAATATCAATAACCTCAGATATGCAGATGATACCACCCTGATGGCAGAAAGCAAAGAGGAAGAGCCTCTTGATGAAAGTGAAAGAAGAGAATGCAAAAACCGGCTTAAAACTCAACATTCAAAAACTAAGATCATGGCATCTGGTCCCATCACTTCAAGGCAAATAGATGGGGAAACAGTGGAAGCAGTGACAGACTTTATTTTCTTGGGCTCCAAAATCACTGCAGATGGTGACTTCAGCCATGAAGTTAATAGCTGTGTGCTCCTTGGAAGAAAAGTTGTAACAAACCTAGACAGCATATTAAAAAGCAGAGACATTTGCCAGTAAAGGTCCGTCTAGTCAAAAGTATGGTAGTAGTCATGTATGGATATGACAGCTGAACTATAAAGAAAGCTGAGCACCAAAGAATTGATGCTTTTCAACTGTGGTGCTGGAGAAGGCTCTTGAGAGTCCCTTGGACTGCAAGGAGAACCAACTAGTCCATCCCAAAGGAAATCAGTCCTGAATATTCATTGGAAGGGCTGATACTGAAGTTGAAGCTTCAATACTTTGGCCACCTGATGCAAAGAACTGACTCGTTTGAAAAGACCATGATACTGGAAAGACTGAAGGCAGGAGGAGAAGGGGATGACAGAGGATAAAATGGTTGGATGGCATCACTGACTCCATGGATATGAATTTGAGCAAGCTCTGGGAGTTGGTGATGGATAGGGAAGCCTGGCGTGTTACAGTCCATAGGGCTTCAAAAAGTTGGATATGACTGAGTGACTGAACTGAACTGATCCTAAATTCTAGAAATCCTGTGTTTAGGGAAAGCATTTGTTGTTGTTTTCCTCTTACTGTAATTTGACGGCATGTCTGTAAGGAGCTGAATGCATTATTTAGAGTGCACTGAAAAGACAATGAATATTTTCTCAGAACTTCTGTGTTCTGAGTTATTTTCCAAGGTGCTTTTTAATACTACAAGATGCTAATTTAGAGATGCAAAACACACAAAACAGAATGGAGCATGACCTGCTCTGTATTTTTTCCAGTTCCTTGAATGACAACTTGCTGTGATGATTACTTTTTGTCCTCTTTCATTTTACCCACAAAAAACTTCCAACAGAGTGTAAATTTACGTATGATTTATTCTTTGTTTTATGCAATGAATAGAACACGGAACTCTAATTCAGAAGACCCTGTGCCTTTCTATACATTTGTCCATGTGGACACTATTTTAGGCTGCCTTAGAATATGTGTGACTTCAGGGCAGGAAAAGGAGGTTGAACAACTTGGACTGTATTCAATACAGAGGCAGTTACATTAATAAACACCACTTGATACCACTGATTTCATTTCATAAAAAATGTTCTCATTTAAGTTGTCCATTTCCCTATGAAATAAGATGAAATATTTCCCTTCCCATCTAATTCTAATTTGGATTAATATTTTTTCACAAATACATAAATTACACAAATACAGAAATTTAACAAATGAATTATGCTAAGAAGAAAGAATGTGTTGAGTTCTTTAGTACCACTTTAGAAGCAGTATGAATAGCAGCAGTTAACCGCGGTGAGATTTCCATTTATCCACATTCTTACACTCAACTTTGCTGTTCCCTGCCACCCTCTGATCAGTTCAAAGAGTCTAACAGGCACCCACCAGATTGTGTTTATTCCTACTTCTGTGGCTTTGTTAACATAGTTCCCTTTTCCTCTCAGTTTAAAAAAAAATTAAGTACTTTTTATGGCATATTTCCTATATACAGAAGAAAGCAGGAAATAAAATACATAGTAATCATATGTATGTATCTATGAATAGCTTTAACAGACATTAATGTTTGGTCCTACTTGCTTTGGTTTCTCTGACTTTATTTTTGCTTTTTCAGAAATACATTTTTGCTCCAAAAATGGTTTCAGCCTAACAATTTTGTTACTCAGCAGACATTTCTTTATTGAATATCTACTACATGTAGAGGTTCTGCCAGGGTGACGAGAGGTGGGGAGATCAAATCAAGCAGCCTTATTTTCTGAGAATTCAACTTAAAAAGGCCTCCTTTTATGTAAATCCTATCTTCCCCCACTAAGGTCTTCCTAATAGGAGTCTAACTGGCTGATGTTCCTTCCCCAGACATCTAAATACCATCATTTACAGTGTTGTTAAGGAAGCCTGGCATCCACAGGGTTGCAAAGAGTTGGACATGACTTAGCAACTGAACAACAGGTGTTGCTCATGTAGACAGATGACCCACATGTGCTGGAGCTGGCTTGGATCAGCTTGTGAGAGACAGTTTTGCACACCCCTTTCCAACTCTACATTCAGTGAGGGCTATGGTGGGAGTAGTGCAACACAGAAATTGGCAAACACAACAAATCAGAATTTTACATTTTCTGTGATAGCTCATTTACCAGTTCACCACTGCATGTAACTCACTCACTTGCAAGCATAACTGTCTTGTATATTTAAAATGTTTTTATAAATAAGTCAAAGATAAATCCTATAAACTCCTGGAGGGATGGAATCATGACTTCTTAATCTCACAAGTGTTGGGCAAATAGTAGGCTCTTCAGAAATACTTTCTGATCACTTTAAAAGAGTGTTTTCATTTCTTCTCTTGCCATAGTGATTCATTAATGACATCCACTTTGACCTGTTTCTGTTACCCTGAATTTTAAAATGCTATTTGAAATTACTCTGATAGTTAATTGCTTTCTCTCTCCCTGTGAGGTAATTTCATAAACACTGGAACATCATGTCCTTGCTGCCCCCCAAATATCCACTGCAGTAAATGATTGTCTCTCTGGTCCCATGCATCGCTGGCAGTGCTGAGCTCTCTGACCTGAGCCACCTGCTCCGTCTGTGTCTCAGTTGTGTTCTCCGCACATTCGGCATTGTCCAGCAGGTCTCTTTTGGAGACCTGGCTTGATGCAAATCAGTGATTATGAACGTTGAGAAAGGGCAAGGGGTGGTGTGACGTATGTGATTCTCGGCCAGCAAAGGGTCCTTAGCAGGGACCACAGCATCTATCAGAGTGCAACAGAGTCAGATGTGAGCGGGAACAGTCATGTACAAATTTCTCAGAGTCTTGGCCTTTTTATGCCTTAATTTCTCATTCCACTAACTAGACAGCAGCAGAGACTGAAGCTCATATGCTCAGATCGTGGCCAATGCTCCTTACAGTTCTTATGCAAGGATAAAGATTCTCACAGATCAGGGCTGCAGCAGATACTGTCTGTCCTACCTGAGGGGTTCTTTAAGAGGCCAAGGATAACTGAATCATTCTTCTGTTTTGCCTCTTACTTCAGTTTTAAACCACCGTAGTGTTCAATCAGGAGAAGGCAATGGCACCCCACACCAGTACTCTTGCCTGGAGGGTCCCATGGACGGGGGAGCCTGGTGTGCTGTAGTCCATGGGGTCGCTAAGAGTCAGACACGACTGAGTGACTTCGCTTTCACTTTTCACTTTCATGCATTGGAGAAGGAAATGGCAACCCACTCCGGTGTTCTTGCCTGGAGAGTCCCGGGGATGGCAGAGCCTGGTGGGCTGCCGTTTATGGGGTCGCGCAGAGTCAGACACGACTGAAGCGACTTAGCAGCAGCAGCAGCAGTGTTCAATCACTTTGCCCATTTTTAAATGGTAAAAAATAGTTATTTCCTTTACTCTATAAAAATGAAAATAAAGAGTAGATTAAGATTATACCCTGTATCCTGAGAATTTAAAGAAAGTTACTGACCAGCTTTCTTTCCCCACATCATATTTACGGGGTGTGGAAGGGTAGAAGGTAGAGGGTGCTTTATACTCTGAGACATGACTGTTTACTTAAGTTTATGTTACACTAGGAAACGAAACAGCAGCATTTCCTTTTCCCGTCTTGCCAGAATTCCCCACGTCCAGATCATTTAGCTTACCCTCAATCTGCAGACGTTGCCTCAAATTTATTCTGCTGATCTTTGCCTCTTTTCAGTGCTCTTTAATAAACCCTCAACCCTAGGAAAGGGAGCAAAGGCTATCAACTAATTTCCCCTAGGTTTACTTGTCAAATGGCTTCAGATTCTCACTTTAAAAAGAAAAAGCTGGACTTCCCTGGTGGTCCAGTGGTTAAGAATTCTCCTGCCAATGCTGGGGACATGGTTCCATCCCTGGGCCGGGAAGATCCCACATACTGTGGAGCAACTAAGCTCATGTGCCCAAACTGCTGAGCCTGTATGCTCCATAGAGTCCATGTGTCACAACTACAGGGCCCACATGCTGAAAATCCTGAAGCCAGTGTGTCTTAGAGTCTGTGCTCCGCAACTAGAGAAGCCACCCGGAATGAGAAGCCCATGCACTACAACTAGAGAGGAGACTCCATTCACCTCAACTAGAGAAAGCCCGCATGTATCAGTAAGAGCCCAGTGCAATCAAAAGCAATAAATAAATGTAATAAGAAAAGAAAAAAAGTCTTTGCAGAGGTGGTGGCTTCTTTCTGTTTGTGTTAATGGCAAGGAAGGAAACTTTCCTTTCTTACACCACCCCTAGTATGACCATGGCAGCTTCAGCCAATGCAGTGCCTGTTGTTTTCCTACCTCGCCTCTGTGATGACATACACATAGGTTTTTCTTATCAGTTATCGAATGACTGGATTTAATCACACTCCATCTATAACAAGCTTTTTTGTTTGGAAGTAGGCAATATCCATCTTTCTGAACCACTGATTTGCATAGGGGCTGAGGAGCTGTTCAGGAAAAATACTAACACTTTCTCTGGTTTGAGTCCAGACATGTCAAATAGACGAGGGGCAATGGAAACCAGATTAACAGTTCTGAGGATGACAAAAGAAATCTATCTATAAGAGAGAAAAGAGACTTAAAGAATAAGCCAGACCTATCAACAGCACAACCAACATTTATGCCAATATTTAATTCAATAAGTGTTTCTTGTATACCTACCATATGCCACACCCTGCACCAAGTATCAATGTTATTTTGCATGTTTTATCATCTGTGAATACAGAGAATAAGAAGACTGATCCATTTGGTGGCTTCTACATATGCTTTTGGTAGTCAAGACAATTTTACTATTGTGGTTTCAATAACCTTGGCACTTTTAGAGAGATTGCTAATTTTGATAACTGCAGATAGTCAAATCGAGTTAGATTTTAAATATTAACTAATGCTACCTGAGATACTGAAGTAAGACCAAAAACTGTTAAAATATTTCAAAAACATTATCAATGTAACCTAATCATTTTCATGTGAAATACTATGGTTTCAACAAAAGTTGGGCATTCCATTTTACATGACTACCTGACAGTGGTAACTTCCCATCTTTTTCAATCAGATGCTTAATTAGATATGTCTGAATCCCTGAATGCAATAAATAATGTGTTCTATATAATTCCATATTCACGTGATGTGTATAAATGTGTTGACACTCCTGTGTTGCCATCCCATCTCCAACAAAGGCACCAAACACTCAGAATGTGGAATGAAAACATTGGTGGATCTGAAGGGAAGTGGAAATTCATAAATCTTGAGTTTTTGCTCCACCGCAAATTTGATCACCTGACTGTGATTCTCAGGATAAACCCTGAAATGATGAAGCAGTTACCCTGTTGCTGGTGACAGTATAAATGCAATGTCACTGGAATTTGTCTGCATCAACTTCTGCTTTCAGGCTTATTTTACCAGAGGGACAGTGTGTGATGGAAAAGAGGTACAGGAGAGTTGAGATGCACCCAGTCTGCATTTCAGGCACAGGTGACCCCCAAAGGGCAAAGTTATAAGAGCATTGGTGAGCACAGACCACTCAAGCTATACTGCTCATGCTAAATGAAGAGATATTATGGAAGTTATCAAGAACCCAGGCAACCTTTGTCAGTCTCACATCCACCTCCTCTGGCTTTGGGAGCAAATCCATCTGCTTCTGCAAGTTTTCTGGAATGGGTAATAGGCAAAGATCCACAAAAAGAGGGATATAGACATAAATAAGATCTGAACAAACTTCTAGCTATAAGAGGAATAAGATTTGAGAATCTAAGGTAAAACATGGTGATTGAAGTTGATAATACTATACTGCATAACTGAAATGTGCTAAAAGAATAGAACTTACTTTTTAAGATTGAAGTAGAGCTAATTTACAATGTTGGTGTTAGTTTCAGGTAAATAGCAAAATGATTCAATTATACATATACATAATACATATATTCTTTTGCAGCTTCATTTCTATTATAGGTTATTACAAGATATTGAATATAAGTTCCCTGTGTTGTACAGTAGGTCTTTGTGGGTTATCTGTTTTATAAATAGTAGTGTGTATATGTTAATCGCAAACTCCTAATTTATCCCTCCCCCATCTTCCCTCTTTGGTAACCGTAAGTATGTTTTCTATGTCTGTGGGTCTATTTATGCTTTGTATATTAGTTCATTTATATCAATTTTTAAGACTCCACAAGTAAGTGACATTGTATAATATTAGAACTTTACTGGTCTCTCACTAAATAAGTAAAGCTGTGGATGTATTAATATTAGTTAACTAGATAAGGGGGATCCTTTAATCATGTTTATGTATATCAAATCACCACTATGTACACTTTAAATATCTTACAATTTTATACATCAATTATGCCTCAAGAAAGCTGAAATTTAGGGCTTCTCTGGATGGCATCACCGACTCTGTGGACATGAGTTTGAGTGAACTCCGGGAGTTGGTGATGCACAGGGAGGCCTGGCATGCTGTGATTCATGGGGTCGCAGAGAGTCGGAGATGACTGAGCAACTGAACTGAACTGAACTGAACTGAACTTGTGGCTCAGTGGTAAAGAATTCCCCTTCCAATACAGGAGATTCGGGTTTGATCCCTGAGTCAGGAAGATCCCTTGGAGAAAGAAATGGCAACCCACTCCAGTATTCTTGCCTGGGAAATCCCACGGACAGAGGAGCCTGTTGGGCTACAGTCCATTGTGTTGCAAAGATTCAGACAAGATTTTGAGACTTAACAACAACACAAGCTGAAATAAAAAAAAAAAAGAAATCTGCACAGAGTGAACCTCATTTACTGCTTTAACATGTGATGTCATAATTCCTGGTGACACAAACTGTCAGAAGACAGCAATTTCCCTTTATATGTTTCTGGGTGAAATGATGAGATTATCTTCTCATTTTCATAGTTGAAGTTCAATGTATCAAAGTAACTTAGCAGATTCTGGGACAGCAGTGTAAGGGCAGAAACTTCAAAACCACTCACCACTTTCTACTTCTCGGCATCTGAAAATATCTCTAAGTGCATGTCCTGAGACTGCTATATATGCCTGCAGCCTTGGAGTGTGTTACAGTTGTTTACCTGGTATCAGCTTCTGTTGCTCTCTGGGACTGTCACATCATGCCAGGGGAAGCCTGATTTTCCCTGAGGATAACATGAGTGCATTGGGCTTCCAGACTGCTGCCAGTAAATTTCCACTTTTGTCTGCCTAACACATGAGGAACTACTACCGATATTATACAGCAATAATAAGTGAAAGTGAAGTCGCTCAGTCGTCTCCGACTCTTTGCAACCCCTGTTAGGCTCCTCCATCCATGGGATTTTCCAGGTAAGAATACTAGAGTGGATTGCCATTTCCTTCTCCAGGGGATCTTCCCGATCCAGGGATTGAACCCGGGTCTCCCACATTGCAGGCAAACTCTTTACCATCTGAGCCACCAGGGAATCCTAAATACTGCTAATAATAACTTTAAAAAGTAGCACTGGTGACACCGGTAGCTGGTGTCATCAACTCACGCAAGGCTACAGGAACTGTCAGCCCCAAGAAGTGAGACATGGGCAACTGAGGCTCTAGGTTAGCTGCCACTATGCGAGAGATATCCACACCATGACACAAATATCAATTCCATTGATTACTGAGTACAACAGCTGACAACACGGGATGCCAGAGTGAAGTGTCCTTGAGACTGAGTTACACTCATTTTGTAGCAATGTACAGAAGAAACAACAACAAAACTGTGTCCTTTATAACAGACCAAAACTCTTCAAAGTTTGGAGAAAATAAAGTAACCAGGAATCTCATTTAATGCCATTTTACATTCTTATTATCATGCAATATTTAAAAAATATTTAGCCACTTTCTCAGGTATCAACCTTCAACTCTTAATGACTTGCAGTCAACATTTGAGGTGATGTGGATTCTTCTGTCATATCCCAGATCATTTATTTCTCTACGCACACTAATCATATGGTCCAGTATAATACTCCATCTGGACACCCTCCTGGCTCTTTGGATGCTTTATCAGATTTTCACAACAAACCTTTCAACAAATTGCCACAAAGTGTACATATTCCAACTACCCCTTATTTGAAGTCAAGTTTCTGGCATTTTATAGGTTCTGGAATTATTCTGACTACTTATGACAGTTTCTGTTTCTTCAAATTCTAATCATTTTTATACTTTCCTTTTTTGGTCAGTACTTATATCAGCATTTTATTTTGCATGTTTTATTATCAGTAACTAAAACTGAGTGTTCCTTTTCAAATATTAAAACCATTTTTGCTAAATCAGTAAATTTTGGCAAATTGGTCATTCAATTAATTGAATTTTGTCTTTCAAAGTATTGATTTTTGGTGAGTTGATTTACAAAAGTTGGAGGTTATAAACTAAGTCTTTGCTTACACTGAACAGCTTCCAGAGAATATAAATATAAGTTAATATTTTTGAAGTATCTCATGGGATATACATTAGAACACAGCATGTACAATGTATATGATTTAAAAGGACAAGTCCTTCAGAGATTTAGGATCCAGAAATTGAAAAGTATCTTTATCACAATCCCAAACAGGCTTTATAAATAACCTAGAAGGCCAAGGACTCTGTTTACAGATATTACATTGTGTCTTTCACCGGGGAACATAGCTAAACACTGCTGGGTCTTTTGTGTGCTTATTTTATTTAATTAATTAATTTATTTATTTATTTTTGGTAATTAATTTATTTTTTATTGGAGGCAAATTATTTTACAATATTATATTGGTTGGTTTTGCCATACATTGACATGAATTCGCCCCGTGTTTACATAAGTTCCCCCTCCTGAACCCCCCTCCCACCTCCCTCCTCCCTTTATCCTCCCTCTGGGTCATCCCCGCATGCCAGCCCCGAGCATCCTATAACATGCATTGACCCTGAACTAGTGATTCGTTTCACATATGACAACATACGTGTTTCAATGCCATTCTCCCAAATCATCCCACCCTCACCCTCTCCCATAGAGTCCCAAAGACTGTTCTATACATGTGTGTCTCTTTTGCTGTCTAGTATACAGGGTTATCATTTGCATCTTTCTAAATTCCATATATATGCGTTAGTATACTGTATTGGTGTTTTTCTTTCTGGCTTACTTCACTCTGTATAATAGGCTCCAGTTTCATCCACCTCATTAGAACTGATTCAAATGTATTCTTTTTAATGGCTGAATAATACTCCATTGTGTATATGTACCAAAACTTTCTTATCCATTCGTCTGCAGATGAACATCTAGGTTGCTTCCATGTCCTGGCTATTATAAACAGTGCTGCAATGAACATTGGAGTACATGTGTCTCTTTCAATTCTGGTTTCCTTGGTGTGTATGCCCAGGAGTGCGATTGCTGGATCATATGGCAGTTCTATTTCCAGTTTTTTGAGGAATCTCCACACTGTTCTCCATAGTGGCTGTACTAGTTTGCATTCCCACCAACAGTGTAAGAGGGTTCCTTTCTCTCCACATCCTCTCCAGCATTTATTGCATGTAGACTTTTGGATAGCAGCCATTCTGACAGGTGTGAAATGGTATCTCATTGTGGTTTTGATTTGCATTTCTCTGATTATGAGGGATGTTGAGCATTTTTTCATGTGTTTGTTAGCCATCTTTATGTCTTCTTTGGAGAAATGTCTGTTTAGTTCTTTGGCCCATTTTTTGATTGGGTTGTTTATTTTTCTGGAATTGAGCTGCAGGAGCTGCTTGTATATTTTGGAGATTAATCCCTTATCCGTTGCTTCATTTGCTATTATTTTCTCCCATTCTGAAGGCTGTCTTTTCACCTTACTTATAGTTTCCTTTGATGTGCAGAAGCTTTTGATTTTAATTAGGTCCCATTTGTTTATTTGTGCTTTTATTTCCAATATTCTGGGAGGTGGGTCATGGAGGATCCTGCTGTGATTTATGTCGGAGAGTGTTTTGCCTGTGTTCTCCTCTAGGAGTTTTATAGTTTCTGGTCTTACATTTAGCTCTCTAATCCATTTTGAATTTATTTTTGTGTATGGTGTTAGGAAGTGTTCTAGTTTCATTCTTTTACAGGTGCCTGACCAGTTTTCCCAGCACCACTTGTTAAAGAGACTGTCTTTTCTCCATTTTATATTCTTGCCTCCTTTGTCAAAGATGAGGTGTCCATAGGTGCGTGGATTTATCTCTGGGCTTTCTATTTTGTTCCATTGATCTATATTTCTGTCTTTATGCCAGTACCATACTGTCTTGATGATTGTGGCTTTGTAGTAGAGCCTGAAGTCCGGCAGGTTAATTCCCCCAGTTCCATTTTTCTTCCTCAAGATTGCTTTGTGTGCTTATTTTATTCGTGATGCTGTATAGGAAATTTTGTTTCACTATCTCTGCCATGATTATATGATATTGCACATAAAAATTTTTATATAACCACTATCTATGTTAATAAAGCCAGTTACATAACAGTGCATTTTTTAATAAGGAGGGAGAATTTGTATAGTAGTGTAAAAGAATATTTCAATTCTCCAGTTAAAATTTCAACTTATATTTACATGTCAAAATTTCAGTTGAGTCAAGATTCTATGAACAATCATCTTAATACTCAGAAAGCCAAGATCCTTTTCCCTACACTGGTTAAGCAGGGACTAATACCTTCATTACTAACTCTAATGTAACTTCTCTTAAGACTGATAATACCACATTCAAGAAGAATTTATTTAGCTGAGACTAATACCAGGATTGAGATTATTAGGATTATCTGTAACCATAGATCTGACTGGGATATCTTTGGTTTCACTGATAAGAAATCCAAGAAGCAATGTTTGGCTACAAAACCAAGTAACAGCAAATGTGCACATACCAAATTTTTTTCCCCGAGATTCATGAAGCTACTGTCCCCAAGTTGCCCCATCCAGCCCTGCCACCAGCAGGCTCTATTCCAATCAATCTCTGAAGCTATTGCGAGAAATAATTGACCAATCTAGAGCTATATTCATATTGATGACTGCCTCTCTGAATTACAGTAACTTCCTCTGAATAAAACCCACATACAAAAACCTCACTCTGATTACAATATATAACTATGGTATAAAATTAAGGAGCAAAATCTCTGGACACTGAAAACCAAAATAGCTTCTTAACTACTTTTCCAAAAATAGGTTATATGAAACCTCCTTTTATAAAGAGATAATTAGTTACCATAAATAGTATAATAAAAACAGTCTCTTGTTTCTGCTGTAAAATTGAAATGTATTCATGACAAAAGAGAACACTCTGAGTTGTAACCTTGATTTTTAACACTGAAGTCATTTTGCAAAAATATGTGATGTGTTGTTTTATATAGTTGTTAAGCTAGTTAAGACTTTTCTACCAAATGATTACCTACTTGGGCACTGTTAAATGACTTGATTGCCAACATATTTCTTCATTTAATAATTAAGGTCATTAGTCACACTTTAGCCCATATAATTTATAAATGACTGATACAATGAAGACTTAACTCATGATCTAATTATGGAAATATGCCTATGTGTAAAGCAGAGGTTGCAGTATTAGGACATATTTTAAGTTTAAAAAATAATAGTTTGACCATCTGAATCCTAAGTTTGAGAAATTTTATAAAATAAGGATCATAATGCTATCAAAATGGCAAATGCTACCAGAAGTATCTTTCCTACCTTATGTTTTGAGACTGGTTGCTACCGTATCATTGGAAGGCTGATTCAGAATCCAGTTCCATTTTATGCTGTTGGTGTAGAGCTCTCACCAAATGAGGAGTGACCAAAGGTGTGATAATGGTAACTGGAAAGATGCAAGAAGCTGGTTTGACAAGAGTGAGTGCCATTAGGCTATGTGGCAATAGAAGGCAAAGGAATTTTGTGACTAGCGTTCACAATGGCGCATAATTTCTGTTGGGGGTGGAGAGTGTCAAGAACTACCCAGTGGTCTGCATTGGTAGACTTGACTACAGGCCACAAGCCATAAGAAAACGTCCTTGGTCATCTGCCCATAAATGAACTATTCAACTCCAGAGGTCAAAACCAATCATCAGTTGAAAATCCCCATCTTAATTTTCAAAAAGTCTGCTTCAAACAGTGTGGCCAATAGTCAGATATACCTTGGCATGGAATTGATGAAAAAGAGTGAAGGAATTCATGCCAATAACTCTGTCTTACTGTGATAAAAAAAAAAAAAAGAATGGTCTAGTCCAAAGAAGGAGTCAGTACTGTTTGACATATGTTAAGAAAGATAGGCAATCATGATAATTATAGTAACAGATATATTTGAATGTTAACTCCACTCCAGGCTAAGCATTTTATATTCTTGTCTCTCCAACCCCACAAGATAAGTGCTATTATTACATCATTCTATAGATAAGGACACTAAAGTTTAAAGAGATGGAGTAAATTGCCCAAAGACACAGGGTAATAAGTGTTAAAGTTTAGGATTTGCACTTAAACCTGTATTATAGACATCAAAGCTCTATTGTCTTCCCTTGTACCTCCTCTAAAAACCTGAAAACCTGGGTGTGGAGAAAGAGGTGAGTTATGTTTTTTAAAAAATGGAATTCTCTTCCAGATTTTGAACTCTGGCTCTGAGGTACCTATTTTGCAGATGAGGTTCTTGGGAGGTTGAGTAGTTTGCCCAAAGTCACACAACAATAAAGTAGCACAATCCAAATTCTTGCCATCCTAAAATGAGTAACAGTATGTTTGTCATGAGTAAAGGCTGAATCTCTGGGTTTCTCGGTGCCAGGGGTAAAGAACCCACTTGTCAAGGCAGGAGACATAAGCAATGTCGGATTTGAACCCTTGGTAGCGAAAATCCCCTTGAGGAGGGCAAGGCAACCCACTACGGTATTCTTGTCCAGAGAATCTCATGAATAGAGGAACCTGGCAGACTACAGTCCATCGTGTTTCAGAGTCGGACATGACTGAAGCGACCAAGTGTGAACACACACAAGGCTGAACCTCATCTTTGAGAAGGTTGTGAGTATTAACCTTGATCGAAACAGAACATGTTTTCCCCAGAAAAGGACTGCTATTAACTGAATTAACAGACCAAATGGAGTGCCTCTGAAAGGTACTTTTTCCTTTGGGTAATTAGGTTTGGTCTCTTACAAAATTGAGTGGAATAGCAATTGGCAACATGGAGAGATATTTGGAAGAATAGATCATATTGGCCCAGCATCACTCAAGAACTAAAAGACAAATTGGGATTTACCATGTACCCTTATGGCAGAAAGTGAAGAGGAACTAAAAAGCCTCTTGATGAAAGTGAAAGAGGAGAGTGAAAAGGTTGGCTTGAAGCTCAACATTAAGAAAACTAAGATCATGGCATCTGGTCCCATCACTTCATGGGAAATAGATGGGGAAACAGTAGAAACAATGTCAGACTTTATTTTTGGGGGCTCCAAAATCACTGAAGATGTTGGTTGCAGCCATGAAATTAAAAGACGCTTACTCCTTGGAAGGAAAGTTATGACCAACCTAGACAGCATATTAAGAAGCAGAGACATTACTTTGTCAACAAAGGTCTATCTAGTCAAAGCTATGGTTTTTCCAGTGGTCATGTATGGATGTGAGAGTTGGTCTGTGAAGAAAGCTGATCACCGAAGAATTGATGCTTTTGAACTGTGGTGTTGGACAAGACTCTTGAGAGTCCCTTATACTGCAAGGAGATCCAACCAGTCCATTCTAAAGGAGATCAATCCTGGGTGTTCATTGGAAGGACTGATGCTAAAGCTGAAGCTCCAATACTTTGACCACCTCATGTGAAGAGTTGACTCACTGGAAAAGACTCTGATGCTGGGAGGGATTGGGGCAGGAGGAGAAGGGGACGACAGAGAATGAGATGGCTGGATGGCATCACCGACTCGATGTACATGGGTTTGGGTGGACTCTGGGAGTTGGTGATGGACAGTGAGGCCTGGCGTGCTGTGATTCATGGGGTTGCAAAGAGTCGGACATGACTGAGCGACTGAACTGAACTGAACTGAACAGACCAAAGAGATGGTTACTCAAAAATGACAAGCCTCAGTTCAGCAGAATTGAACTAAGGTTGAAACATAGCTTGGTATTTACAAGTATCTTAGGATTTAGTTTTATAAATTTTATACAAATGTACTGATGCTAATTGTTAGATAAAGGTTTCATACACATTTAAAATAAAGAAAAGGAAATTCATAACATATGTCTAAGGTAGTGATAAAGCAATTAAAGAGGTAACAGAGAATAACAATGTAGCTAATTGTTATTCCCTAGTTATCAGTCAGTTCAGTTCAGTTCAGTCGCTCAGTCGTGTCCGACTCTTTGCGACCCCATGAATCACAGCATGCCAGGCCTCCCTGTCTATCACCAACTCCCAGAGTTCACTCAAACTCATGTCCATTGAGTCGGTGATGCTATCCAGCCATCTCATTCTCTTTCGTCCCCTTCTCCTCCTGCCCCCAATCCCTCCCAGCATCAGACTCTTTTCCAGTGAGTCAACCCTTCGCATGAGGTGGCCAAAGTATTGGAGTTTCAGCTTTAGCATCAGTCCTTCCAATGAACACCCAGGACTGATCTCCTTTAGGATGGACTGGTTGGATCTCCTTGCAGTCCAAGGGACTCTCAAGTGTCTTCTCCAGCACCACAGTTCAAAAGCATCAATTCTTCGGCGATCAGCTTTCTTCACAGTCCAACTCTCACATCCGTTCATGACCTAGTTATAGTGGGGCCTTAACTGGCCCTACATAAAGTTTTCCCATTCCACTAACAGATATCCTTTGTGATTTCACTTGCACAGAGCCATGCTGAGGAGTTTAAGAGTAAGAAAAAATATATTCTAATAGGACAATTATCTATTCTCTGTAGTTCTCAAACTTTAGAGTGATTTTCCTGTCCCAACCCCAGAGTTTCTTACTCAGCAGGATTAGGGTGGCACCTGAGACTTCAAGTCTCTAACTTGCTCCCAGTTGACACTCTTGGTCCAGGGAAGATACTTTGATAATCTCTGATCTAACTGTATGAGCCAATCAGTTGCCTTAGATGACAGTGACCCAGGAAAGCCTTTTTTTCTCCATATGTTTCTAGCAAAGACCAGTTTCACATGTATGGCAAAGTTAGAGCTGAGGTTTAAAAATGAAAAAAATGCTGGCATCTCTATTCTCAACCCAAACACAGAAGCCAAAAAATGTAAGAGTAACCTAAAATCAAAATGCAGAAAAAAAGAGAAACCCCTCAAAAATCCCAAAAAGTCAATCTAACTTTCCATAAGATTTTGTTGAACTATATGGATATGCTGTATTAAGATTTTCCTGGAGAAGACAGAATGATAACTCTCAATAAAATCATGTGAGAAAAGCACAATTTCTTCACTTAGCGGATAACAAAACTGCAAACTCGAATGGCAGTAAATAATCCACCCAATGCAGCAGACTAAAGGAATAGTAAAAGAAAGAAATGAAGACAGAGAAGAAAGTCTCAGAAAGAGAAAACTTTATCACCTTCTCTATTTTCCTTTGCATGTAAAGTGCACCTATCACACTTGTATTGCTCATGGAGGAAAGATTCCTGATGATGCTGTTTGCCTATCGTAAACTATGAGAGCAAAAAAGGATTTCATTTTACAGAAAAGGAAATCAAGGCTGAGAGATTGAGCAACCATTACAAGTTCTTCTGGCTAGCAAGGAGTGACTTACTGGAAGTCCTTGGGCTCTGATCCAGCACCCTCTGCGCCACCTAAGTCACAGCAGTTCTAAAGACAAAAAATGCTCTGGTTAAAACAGAAAGAGAACTAGAGTTGGGGTTGGGTTCTGGCTGTCCTCTGTGGACTAGTCATAAAGCTGATCTAATTTCAGTTTCTTCAATTCTCATATGGGAATAACACTTACCACACCATAGGGTTGTTCTGGGACTCAGTGATGGACTGGACATGATGTCACCTTTTGTAAACTGAAAAGCACTGCATGGAACACTAATACTCTGGTGAAAGATCTGGTATGACTGATGGACCTGCTGGCATTTTAGAGCTAAATGGAATGTTATAGAACGAAAAGTGCAAGGTCTTTAAAACATGTATCCAAAATAAACCAAAAGACTTGTTTCACGTTTCTTCTGCTGAATGGCAGAGGCTTTCAAAAAAAAAGAGCAAGCAAAAAAAGCAAGAAAAGATTTAACCAAGTCATGTCCCATAATATTCAGTTATAGTCTAGCCTGGCACTGGCTGGGAGAACTGAGTAAATTACACTGTAAATCTTTTGTATTAGTGACATATTCCATAGAGCCCTGGGGCTAACTCTAGCTATTCTTGCCAAGCTGTCTGTCTCCCTGCCTCAGCTGGAAGTTCTAGGTCAGTAATACCCAGACCTCAACTTTTAAATGGTTTATGGCTCTTGTGATTACCAAGAGACTCCCAAACTTCTGGTTTTTGACTTAGAATGTCTGTGAGACTGTTTCACAACAGTGTGGTCCATCCAGCTAATGGTGACGGCAGCCATGAGGCTCCCACATCCTAGGGCTGTAGATACTACTGGCCTGGGTATTAGCCATGGGGCACTAGAAGTGATATGGTGACTTCTGTGAAAGGACCCAAAACAACCAAGGCCAAGCTGAGATGAAACAAGGAAAACTGAGCCTGAATTAGCACCCATGATACACAGCAAGAAAAACAGGGATTGCTTGCCTCCACTGTCTATGTTTAGCAGAATGTGCTCCTTCGAAAGCTGGAATGTGTGGCTGTTATTTATAGAAAGCACCGTAAGCACGTCCAGGACCTTTCTGTGATATAAAAAAGCAAAATATGGTGAGCCACAGGGAGAAATTTATTGTCAGTGTTGATAAACTGAAACCCCACTGATAGGGGTGTGATTATTCAGCTCACTGGGGCTACTTCTCCCATCAGCCATATGTTCCATAAGGATCAGAGCAGCTGTGAGGGTGGAGACGGAGGAGGGAAATGTTGATAGTAAGTAAGAAAAAAAATTTTAACTTAAAATAAGTGTTTACTCTTCTGGTGTCCCTATTTGACAAGGGAAGAGATAAAATAAGATTGTCATCAATCCTCATGCTATTGAGTAGAGTTGACCAAAAAAAAAAAAAAAAAAACAAACCCACACACACAGCTATAATGAGGAAATAAGCCATTAAAAGAAATTAGAACATATACTTTAAGTCATTTGCTATCACTTTCCTTTTGGCATATTATCAAGAAAACCATTACCTTCCTTATTTGATAAGGTGCTCATTTAGTTTAATAAGCACTTATTGGGCATTTATGTGCATAAATTTTATAGGGAAAATATTATTTCTGTCATTATTTACCTGTTTTGTGTTTCAGAAGAATGCATCTTTCTTTCAGGGAGTTTTAGGTCCCAGGAAAGTTTGCTTTGCTTTCAGGAAGGCCACCGCTGGTGCCATGGAAAGAGTGCAGGCAGCCTCATGGGCTGGCTTGGGGTGAGAAGTGAGGGCTGGATTTTGGCTCCCACCTGTGCTCAGCAGTCTAGCTTCATTTAAAAAATATGTTTTTTAATAAGTTGGGTGTCAGTTAAATGTATGTAGACTCACTATGATCTTTGGTTTCCCCACAAGAGATTTTGTAAATTGGGCACTGTTTTATACTCTGAAATCAGTATTTTCAGCAATTCCATGATGCATTCTTTATAAAATGAAGCATTATCTCAAAATTTATCTATTACATAAATCAATAATTAATAGTAATACTTAGCAATTATTTAATTATTACAGAATAATTTAACAATGAATGAAATTAAGCTTAGTTCACTTCCGCATGTCCAGAGTAGCAAGGAATGTCTATTTATGTGCCCTGGAGTTCTTTAGAATAAAACCTTTATTACCAGCTATTATGTAGAAATATATGATACTATAAAATTTATTTCTCACCATTTAATGGTCATGAAAGTCTCCTTGCAATATAAAAGTCTTGACAAGGAATATAAAACAAAAACAGAAGTGCTATTGGTGAAATTCCAAAAATTTGCTTCTCTACTCTGTCAATCCTTACCACTATCCTCCCATCTAGAGCTGCAGAGTCTAAGCTTAGAGATAAGGAAGCATATGCCATATGCAGCGAAAAGACAGAAAGTATTTTTCCCCTTCTCTCAGTATAAACATGAACTTAACATGAGAATTTTTTTTTTAACATGAGAATATTTATAAACCCACCATCTTGTGTGTATGCCGTCCTGTCAGACTCTTTGCAATCCCATGGACTGTAGCCAGCCTGGCTCCTCCATCCATGGAATTTTTCAGGCAGGGATACTGGAGTGGGGTGCCATTCCCTTCTCCAGGGTATTTTTCCCATCCAGGGATTGAACCTGCCATCTTGGTCAGAACTATTTTGGTTGTAAGTGACTAAACCCAATTAGGTGGCAAAAGGGATGTAAGGAAAAGAGTGGAAATGGGACTTGAGAACAACTTGATATCAGGTTGCAAACTCTGCCATTCTTACCATCTCTCCTTCTCTCCTCATGACTTCAATCTCTCAATTTCTCGGTTTCTGACTACAGGTCAGACTAACAGAGAAACAATGGACGCTCTCATGCCAGACTTCTCCTAGCTTGCCACCAGAGGGAGACAGACTAAGGTCCCAGCTGCAAGATCGGAGGGGAGGACTTTGACTGGCAGAGCCTTTATTCACCCAGCTGGACCCAAATGCATTCCCATCATCTCTAAGCAGGGCCACTTGGGCCAATCAGAGGAGGCAGGAGAGTGGGGTGGGTAAGTGAAGGGCAGCACACATTCGCACAAGGTTAGAGCAGGGAAAGGAGCATGTCCCAGAAGAAAGCTGTGCAGTTGGTTGCTGGCAAACAATAGCCACTGTGCACTCAACAGATGAGAGCTGAGCTAACAGACTCCTTCATACAAGTTTGTTCAACATGTCTCTGTTGAACTCCGTAAGTTCAAGGCAGGAAGTTTGGAGTTGGAAGACCTATTTAATGGATGTATTCCAGTGCCCAGTACAATTAATGGCATTTAGTGGAAAGATGCTTAGTGATTCAAAACTTGAGTGCTGAGATGACAGACATGAGCTCGCAGTTCAGCTTTACGATTTACTAGGGGTGTGAGCTTGGGCAAGTTTTTAAAAATTTCCTTCAAATCAATTCTCATTATACTCAAAGCACTTTACCAAACATGCAATAAATGATAGCTGTTATTATTTTAAAAACATATTGAGAGGGTCTTATTGTCTCTACTGTGCTAGTATTAATGAAATGGTGGACAGTTGATGAAAACCAAATAGAATTTGGATAAAATTCTATATTGCTTTCTTTGGGTGGCGGGGCTGGGGCGGGGGGCGATGCTTAGGTATCCTCACTAGAGCAGCTCCTATTCTGGCACAGGATACAGAGAACCTCAGTGCCTTGCATATGTGCATGCTAAGTCACTTCAGTCATGTCCAACTCTTTGTGACCCCATGGACTATAGCCTGCCAGGCTCCTCTGTTCATGGGATTCTCCAGGTAAAAATGCTGGAGTGGGTTGCCATGCCCTTCTCCAGGGGATCTTCCCAACCCAGGGATCGAACCCACATCCCTATGTCTTCTGCATTGGCAGGCAGGTTCTTTACCACTAATGCCACCCGGGAAGCTCCAGGAAAGAAGACTAGACCCCAGGCAGATATCACCCACACATTCCTGAAACATCAAAATTTGGTTATTTCAATGAAAAAAAAAATGGTTTGCTTTGATTGGAAAAAAATGATGTCTCCATGATTCCATCATTCAAGGATTTAAAAAAAATTTCCCCTCAGAATCCATTCTGTTTTAGTTGTAAGTTTTATACAGAAATCCAAATGTAAAACATAAAGAGCAATACTCCTGGGGTAGGAAGAGGGAAGGAACCCCCCACCACACACACACACAGGCTCAGCTCCAATTTTGGCAGCGCTGAGGTACCACCATGGAAAACCTGTGGTTTTGAGAAATACTTTTAGAAATCTCTGCAGAAAAGCTTTAATGGTGGCTATAATTAAAAAAAAAGCCTCAACTGGATATTAAAAGGCAATTCTTACATTAGACTTTTTAGAGGAGGAAAATATATGAATCAGGGTATTTATATCCTAGTTCTTGTCCTTCCTTCATGTCAACCAGAGGTCAAATTATGGTTGCCAAGAAATTCAAATGCAGTGGTGATAGACTGCCCATAAAAATGTTTCTTTGCTTTTTAGATACTTGTCCCATGTTGCTGTGTTATTTCAAGCTATTCCTTGAAAGCCTAGAAACTTTATTCTTCATCATTAACATGTCGCACTTGGGACTTGAAAAGGATGAGACTGAATGATGTGTGCTTGTTAGAAGTACTGGTACAGCCAGCAGACACTGATCTCTATACAAGTAGCTTCAATGGAGAAAAACTAAAACCTGGAAGGCATGAACTGTACAATTGCAGAGTATCCTTTCCAGCTCAGAATGAAAGAGCATTGACTGGACAGAAAAGCAAGTTGCTATCACTAAGCCCCGCTGGGTGAATAAGGATGTCAAAGGTATCTGTATTACTGAACAGGCATGGTTCGACAGCATCAAAATGAATCTTTTCTTTCTGGTTATAATGGTTTTTAGCATCTTCAAACAGCAACTTTATAAAATTGGTGAACATGTGTCTGATTAAGGTTCTTAATCCTTACTCTTAAAACAGTTATTCCAAAAAATTTCCTTTGCTTAATTTCAAAATAAGTCATGAATACGTGAAGTGATAAACTTCAGCAGTTTGTTCTTCACAATTAGAAAAAGAGAAAAAAATATGAATATCACTGTTTAACATTTAGGGTCATAAAGAGGAAATTCAGGAATGGAAGGAATTATTAATATTTATTATTATTGTTGTTATAGAAAAAGTAGACTTAAAAAGTCCAGTACAAATTGTACTAAACTGTTGACTTTCATTTCAAAACAGAAGCTAAATATGGGTGACAGAAAATCAGTAGTGTGGGGAATTTCAAAGAGATCTCACATTCTAATCCTTCCTTTCACAATCTGGGATATCATTCAATATGCTTTTATAGGAGAGGTGGAGGAAATGCTAACATTAATTAGCCCTTGAGGAAAAAAGCAAATTAAATGTATTTCTGAACAACTCATTTATATATAGAAATTAATTTTATCCTCAGAGAATACATTGTTGTGCTTGTGAGCCAGAATTACTGGGGCTGAATTCTTATATTTAGCCCAAGCTAGAATCATACAATGATATTTATAGGACTTCTAAGCCTTATGTGACTTCTGACTTTTTGTTCCTTACGTACCACCTACCTACACTTGTGGTAATTGCTTTAGGGGCCTAATAATAATAGTAGTAGTAGTAATCTTCTACAAAGCTGGACCAATTTGGGTGTCATGGCCCCTCAGGGTCAGTGTCATTATAATCTATAATCCAGCTGGACAAGTAGCACATGAAAAGCAAAGAAGAAAGCAGTACTTATTTAAAGTCCAAATAGGAAAACAGTGTGCTAGGAGTTAAGAGAAGAGAGAGGTCACCATGAGCTGTTGGGGTCATCAAAAAGTTTGTGGATTAGGTAGGATTCCAGCTGGGTTTTTACATATTGATAGGATTTTGATTAGGAACAAAAAAGGAGGGAAGAGAGTATTCATTTTTATTTTTATTGATTTATTTATTTTTAGAGTATTCATTTTTAGTAAGAGAATTCCTATGCACTACACTGAGGGCTGCATTAGGGTAAATTACACTCACAGTTATAACAAAAAATCTCCAAGCCTCAGTGGCTTCATACAATATTTATAATTATTCATTTATATCCCAATCTAATGTGATAGGGCTGGCAGTGTGCAGTGAATAAAGGATTCATCCCCACTCAGCCATTCAGAACTCTGTGTGCTGTGTTTAGTTGCTCAGTTGTGTCTGACTCTTTGTGACCTGCCAGGCTCCTCTGTCCATGGGGATTCTCCAGGCAAGAATACTGGAGTGGGTTGCCATGCCCTCCTCCAGGGGATCTTCCCAACCCAGGAATCAAACCCAGGTCTACCGCATTGCAGGCAGATTCTTTACCATCTGAGCCACCAGGGAAGCCCATTCAGAGCTCTAAGCTCATCCAAGTTTGATTTCCTCATCTTCCTGTGTGATTCCCAAAGTTACCACAGAAGAGTCAATGGGGGATTGGGGACGGGAGAGTTTCATGATCTCAAAGAACAAGAGTGACAAACTGGGTAGAGTGAAGCAGGGAGGCAGGCGAGCCAACCCAATGGCATGCGGTCTGGTTGGTCGCCATTGTGGGCAACGGGAGCTTGCTGCCATTGGCGCTACCATTTATTGGGTGGGCCAAAAATTCATTTGAGTTTTTTGTAACATCCTTCAGTTCAGTTCAGTTTGGTTCAGTCGCTCAGTCGTGTCCGACTCTTTGCGACCCCATGAATCACAGCACGCCCACCTCATGCGACGAGTTGACTCACTGGAAAAGACCCTGATGCTGGGAAGGATTGGGGGCGGGAGGAGAAGGGGACGACAGGGAATGAGATGGCTGGATGGCATCACCGACTCTGTGGACATGAGTTTGAGTGAAATCCGGGAGTTGGTGATGGACAGGGAGGCCTGGCGTGGGCCAAAAAATTCATTTGCGTTTTTTGTAACATCCTTCAGAAAAACCCAAATGAACTTTTTTGGCTAACCCAAAAGAAAGAGCCCCAGATCTATCCACCCGAGGGATGAAAAAGAGGGGAATTTTATTACCCTGCCTCTAGGCACGGACACTTTAAGACACAGTTGGGAGTCCTGTAGGTCCCACAGGCATCTCACGAAGACGCATCAGCGAAGCCCCACAGCATTAGATGAGAGATGCTCAAAGCACCTTGCGCTGCAAGGTGACCCTGTAAAGGCTGGAGCAGTAGGTAGGCTGAGATGATGGGAGATGTCTGAAGCAGGTGCAGTGTTTCAGCCCCAGGATGGTGAGGGCACAGGTTAGAGTGCTGAAAGCTGATGAAAGAGAAAGATGTCATGCTGCCCTACCCTTCATTGGTAGATCCCCACTGTCCTTTTAAAAAGAGCAACAATTCCAGCCGCATAAGAAAACAAGATTTTACTCATGCGCTTCAGTAGAATATGCCACTTAACGAAGCCACTAAAAAATGTAGAAAGGGGAAAAGACTACCAATTTCCCTTTTTAAAAAATCCTACTAATAAAAAAAGCTGCACCAATTTGGATGTCATGGCCCCTCAGTGTCATTACTTAGTCTACAATAAATTGTAAGTCACTGGTTAATGCATCTCACTTATTTTTCCAATAGAATTCTATGATACTTGCCATTACACAGAAAAAGCAGCTAAAATAGTAATGTCTGGCACTGACCTCTACTCTGCCTACTGTAAATTAAATGTCTTTGGCTTATACTCACAGTCAGATAAATGTTCCTACCAGATAATGGTCTCTGGGCAGTGAATTTCTTCCTTTAGAGAGTTTCTCATACTGAAACATTCCATTTCCATGCTCCTTCCCTCCTGCTGGTTTTCACAGTTTAGCATTTTTGACATTGTCCTTAAGTTAACAGCAGCAGGCAGTAATGTAATAATTAATAGAGTCAAAACTTTACTGCAGGTTCCAAAACAAGGAGATTTGACATGAAAATGAGGATAAAGAAATGTCTTGGTGGGATTTTTCTGTTAATCATTTCACTCTCATATTTTTCTAAGCACAAGGATCCATTTAGCTCATGTCACCTCTTTTAAATGATTACAACTTCAGTTATTCTGATTGAAAAAAATTTCCATGCTGAGTACATGAGACAGAAAATTACAAGCAAGCTGTGCTTCTATAATATATTGCTAATGCAGTCACTTTTTTAAACTGTGCTAATATGGAGGTCTTTTAAGTTCAGGTTAATATACTTATTCATGCAACACCTATTAAGGAGCTGTTATAGGTATTCCCTACTAAGGGCAGGGATTCAAATGTGAGGAAGTCTCTACCTAAAGGCATTCACAGTCTAGTGGGGGAGACCAAAAAGTAAACAGTGATGCTCCCTGTGGAAAATACAGTAAGAGGAGCATGCATAATGTATTGGGGGGTCAGAGAGAACCCTAAATTCCTCTGGGTGTATGTGGTGCTGTGATAGGATAGGAAAATATGGGGAAGAAGGCCTTGAAGAGGAGGCTGCTTCTGCACTGAATGTTGATGGCTGGGTGAAAAATAATTGGAAGAACAAAGAGGAAGGGCAAATGGAAAGGTGTGGTTCAGTTGCAGCTTATTTGAAGAGCTGCAAGAGAGAGAGTCAAGCTGGAATGTAAAGTGCAACTGAAGAAGCATCAAGAGAGAAAAACTGATCGTAAAGGAGTCTGCTGAACAGTTCTACACTTTATTCAGATATTGGGAAGGCATTCTGGGGATTTAAGCCTTAAGAGTGACTTGAACACATTTTAATTTTAGGAAGAAAACCTTGATGTGGATGTATTGGCTGGTGCAGTACCCTGGCTAGAGGCAGTGAGTGCCTGAGGAAAGCAGGGATGATGGAGTGGAAAAAAGAGTGTACTTGAGAAACATCCAGGGTATAAGAATTTCTGGTTCCATAACCAACAGAGGAGAGGACTTGTGAGAGGAGGTGAGGGTCTGGGTTGACTGTGTTTGCTCCTCTTTCTTTGCACACTGGTATTATTATCCTTGTTACAATTGCTGCCTGCTGTCCTGCCAATAATTCTCTCCACAAAAGTGACAGAGTAGAAATGGTGTCTCATTTGAATGTACTGATTATAGTCTTATCATCTGGCATTTGACCTTTGATGTAGAAGATAAGCTATTTTTAAATATCTGGGGGAGAATCGTATTTGCCTTCAAATTTTAAAGTAACTAGAATTGACACAACTCTGCAGTTTACAAAGCAGTTTTCCATTTGTCATGTCACTGAAGACTCATGTCAGTGCTCTGGTGGGTAAAAGCAAGGGCTATGATCATTCCCATATTGCCAACGGGCAACTGTGAGTGAGGGAGGTTAAGTGACTTGCCCAAATCCACACAGCTTCTGCGGAGCTGACCCAGGAATTCCATAATATTTTTCTCCATAATTTTATAGTACCTCACATTAGCTGAGTCTTGGTTTTCAGTTTGGAATCTCACGTATTGCTTTCTGTTTTCATTTGAATACTTTTTTACCCAACTTGATTATAATTCTCCTAAGGCTAGGAATTAGGTATTAGACTTCTTCCTTCCACACATACTAAGTAGATAATAGTGACTGCTTTTAAAACTAAAAAGATCTAGGAATTTGAGGCAACATTTAAAGACATTACTTAATTATTTATACTAAGGGAAAGGAGTGTGGGTCAAAGAGTGCATATCAATCAATACCCTAGAGTTGATGAGGATCCCAGAAAGGTAGTATAAGTTGCTAGTTAAAAACATGGGTTTTTTGTCATGCATATCTATGCTCTCTAGTTAGCTTCAGTATTTATGACCAAGTTATTTAACATTTCTAGGCCTTGATTTCTTCATCTCAAAGACGGAAAGTGATTAAAACCATACAGAATTGTTTCAAGAAAGCATGAGTGATCTCTCAGTCCAAAGTCTGGTATATAGTAAATCTCTCACTGATAATCATTAGTACGTTAGTAACCCAGATGTCAACTCAAGCCACCGTCCCATTTCCTCCCCAGAATTTCTGTGCCAACCTTGGACTGTATTTGTGACTCTGAGTTCTTACTCTGCAGAGCTCTCCGTCTCATTGAAATCTTATCTCCATTTCTTCAGTTCATAGTACCTTCAATTCACAGTACCTTAGAGGTGAAACTTAGGCTGTTTTCCCTTGAATTCCAACCACACCCTCCCCCTTAAAAAATCAATGCATTTTTATGTACAGCAAATTATTACTAATGATTCCAAGGAATGGCAAGAAGGTTACACCACAGATTTCTAAGATAGACAACTTAAAATACAACGCTAGGCTTTCTTTCTTGTTTCACTAACTCTAGCTTCCTACCAGGTTGCCCAGCTGTCTCTGCCTCCCTCTTTGGCTGCCATAAACAACTGGAAACAACAACAATAACCCTGGTTCTTCCTACAGTTGATGGGATGGGTGAACTCTGCAGCTCTCCCTAACTCCAACTCAGTACCAAGCCCCTCACGAATGGCCAAAGACTATGAATGATGGGTCTCTGCTCCAGGTCTCATCTTCTCTCCCATCCTCCAAAGTTTCCTCCCATCCTCCATTCTCCTCTCCCATCCTCCCTCCTATGTGGGGAGAAAGGATCCACATAGAGATTTTTAGAGATTGGGTTCTCCACTGAAATGAATTATGCTACCTCTTCCTTATAATAGAAAACAGGCCACAGTCAGTTTTAGTTTCAGATTCAGAGATTTTTCTCTTAATATTAATACCATTATTATTGTACATTCTGGTGATGGATGCAACCTGCTTAATAAGAGATTAAAAGATGACAGAGAACAAATTGGGCTTTTTTAAGATACCTCTTCATTTACTCCCATCAGGACTTGCCATCTGCACTGACTATTTTTGCACAACTCCTCAGGTGAAAACTTAAAAAGGAGTTGGGTTTGCATGAGATGCAAGAAACTCCCTGCAAAGCAATGCCATAATTTTGATTCAGATAAACCACCTCTTAAATAGGTAATTTTTCTTCAGTCTTTGGAATAACAAGGTGTCTTAGAATTACATAGTATCTATAAATTACTTCAATGTTTTCAAGTTACTTCTATTTGAAATAAAGGATGTCTTGTTATTCTGGGATAAGGAACTAATGTGTTTGTCTTTGTGCCAATGAAAATGAAGCAGTCTCAAATTCATGCAAGTCTAGAGATCTGGTTCTTAAAAGGGTGAATTCCCAAACTCACAATAAATAAAAAGTTCAGTTAGAAATCTATCTGAAGTATGCCTTTCATTCCATAAGAACTCTTTTTGGAACTTTTCCAATAACTCAGCTCATTCAGTATCTTGTGACTGGAAGATTTTAATACAAGCTGTTTAAAAGAAACTGTTACTTTCCAATACATGAAGCCAACTCCCTAACTAAACCGTTTTTTCTGACAAGCAGTCAGAAATGTTGATATGAACCCAACCAAGTTATATGACTTTACATCTGAGCTTTTTAATTTCCACTTTGATGGAACATAACAGATAGTTCCACTCAACAATCTTGCTTTGTTAGCTCTAATCAGTCATCATTTTGATTTGGTAATATACATAATGTCTCTGGTTTCAATTTCATTCCTCTTTCAATTTACATTTGAAGATTAAACATGTGTGAATTCACAAATCTCTTCTGTTTAGAGAGGGAATGAGTTTTTGGAATGATTAGACATAAGATTAAAATCTTAATTCTCAAAACTTAACTGGTATATTAAGAAAAAATATTAACTTCAAAATAAATTAATATTAATTGAGAATTCTTTATTTTGATTTCTGAAAAACATTTTTCTTTCCCTGCAATGCTGCTGCTGCTGCTGCTGCTAAGTCACTTCAGTCGTGTCCGACTCTGTGTGACCCCACAGACGGAAGCCCACCAGGCTCCCCTGTCCCTGGGATTCTCCAGGCAAGAACACTGGAGTGGGTTGCCATTTCCTTCTCCAATGTGTGAAAGTGAAAAGTGAAAGTGAAGTTGCTCAGTCGTGTCCGACTCTTAGCGACCACACGGACTGCAGCCTACCAGGCTCCTCCATCCATGGGATTTTCTAGGCAAGAGTACTGGAGTGGCTTGCCATTGCCTTCTCTGTTCCCTGCAATACTTGCTATTAATCGACTAAAATTTCAACACAAATTTTTTGTACAACCTAGGCAACTTGGTTTTGCCTGCCTAAAATCCTTTCCCTCATCTTCTTGGACAAAGCCCACATTCTCCTTTAGAATTCTCAGCCTAGGTGACTGAGGTTGGTGAACTCCGGTGCCAAAGAGAGTATGTAGGAGACTTGCCCAATCAGAGCATTGTATCTTCCAAGGATGGGCAGAACCAAGAGATGGAGAAGAGCCTTAATTATGTGAGCCTGGATTCAGCTGGGCCAGATTTCGGTCCAACTGGTAGCCTCCAATTAAGTTGGCTTGATTTAGGTTTCCTATTACTTACAATCGAAGAAGGCAATGGCACCCCACTCCAGTACTCTTGCCTGGAAAATCCCATGGACAGAGGAGCCTGGTAGGCTGCAGTCCATGGGGTCGCTAAGAGTCAGGACACCACTGAGCAACTTCACTTTCACTTTTCATTTTCATACACTGGAGAAGGAAATGGCAACCCACTCCAGTGTTCTTGCCTGGAGAATCCCTGGGATGGGCTCGCAGAGTTGGGCACGACTGAAGCGACTTAGCAGCAGCAGCAGCATTACTTACAATAGACAAAGTCTTGACTGTAACAAATAGCCTCAGATTGTATTTGGCAATAGCTCAAGAAAGATTGCTAGGTTTCCCATGTGATGCAGTGGTAAAGAATCCAACAGAAAATGCAGGAGACACAGGTTCAATCCCTAACTTGGAAAGATATCCTGGAGGAGGAAATGGCAACTTGCTCCAGGACTCTTGCCTAGGAAATTCCATGGACAGAGGAGACTGGTGGGATACAGTCCATGGAGTCACAAAGAATTGGACTCAAGTGAGCAACTGAGCACACACACACACACACACACAAACACACATGAGAAAGATGCCCCTTTCAGTTCAGTTCAGTCGTTCGGTTGTGTCCAACTCCTTGCGACCCCATGAATCACAGCACTCCAGACCTCCCTGTCCATCACCAACTCCCAGAGTTCACTCAAACTTATGTCCATCGAGCCAGTGATGCCCTCCAGCCATCTCATTCTCTGTTGTCCCCTTGCCAATAAGTAAATTTTGAAGCTAGATATAAGTTGCTTATAGCAGTAATTTCAAAGGTGACATAAAAAAGCACATTCAAGGATTTATTGTTTCTGCTTCTGGAATGGTGGACACTTTTTACTCACATGCTGCCCTCAAGACATCTTATACATAAACAAAAGTTTTTATTACCAAAACTATTTCTGAAACCTGGGTTTTCATTTCATTTATTTTTGGTGACTTTGCTTCCTGTTTCTAAACTTTCTATGAATTGCTTCACCATCTCAGGAGAGAAAGAGAAACTGGACAGTATGAAATGGGTCTCTTTAGTGGGAAAGCAATGCTTTCAAGAAACCTTTTCCTTCTGGCTGCACCACAATTTACATTTCTATTTTTTTCTGTTCTTTTTATCTAAGACTTGATTTTCATGTAAGAATTTCTTTGATTACTAAGACATACCAACTGAGCTGCTATTATGAATCAAATGACTTAATATAAAAATGTATTATTTTACATAGCAAGAAGCCTAAGTGGAAATGGCTTCATGGCTAGTTAATTCAACAGCCAACTGGGGGCTTCCTTTCTTTCTTTTTATTTTGCCACCTTCAGTGGCAAAGTGTTCCTCATTCAGCAAGATGGCTATGGCAACGCGGGGCATAGATGCACAGATGATAAAGTCTAGGGAAAGGAAAGCTGTTTCTTCTCCTGTGTCTCTTTTCATCAAAAATGAAATCAGATCTCATTGGCTGGAAGTGTCTCATAAGTCACGCCTAAACCAATTTCTCACAAAGGAAATGGAGATATACTATTGACTTACTCCACTCTCTCGAATTTGAGGATGGGACAAGCTACCTAAAAGGATGGCCATGTGAATGCAAAGAAATATCTGAGGATGGCAACTGGGAAGTAACCAAAGAGTTCTGCCCTGGATTAGCATCGTGAATGTACATCCTTGACAACAGCACAGAGCCAGCCCTAGAAGGACCCTGCTGCTGCTGCTGCTAAGTCGCTTCAGTCGTGTCCAACTCTGTGCGACCCCATAGACATTAGCCCAACAAGCTCCCCCGTCCCTGGGATTTTCCAGGCAAGAACACAGGAGTGGGTTCTAGTCTCAATTTAATGCTCTGCTCTCATGAAATTCTTAATGCATTTTGAACAAAGGGCTCTGATAATTATGTAGCATCTGTGGCAAATTAAATAACTATGCTAGTGGCTAGGTAGAGTGTCTTCTTCATATTTTTCTTTTCTTTCTCTCCTTGAGGGAATGTGAAATAAAACTTCTCTGTGGAGAGGTGAAACAAAAAGAAGATGGGAGTCAGCAGCTACGAATGTAAGGAGAAAGCTCTCAGTAGAGATGTGAGTCATCAGAAAGAGTAAAGAAGGGACAGGGGCTTCCCTGGTGGCTCAGTGGTAAAGAATCTGCCTGCTGATGCAGGAGACTTGGGTTCAATCCCTGATCCAGGAAGATCTCACATGCCTCAGAGAAACTAAGCCCCTGTGCCACACTGCTGAGCCTGTGCTCTAGGATCCAGGAGCCCCAACCACTGAGCCTGTGCTCTAGGATCCAGGAGCTGCAACTACTGAGCCCACATGCCACTGAAGCCTGTGCTCCTAGAGCCGGTGCTCCATAAGAGAAGCCACCACAATGAGAAGCTTGTGCACTGGGCGACTAGAGAGTAGCTCTGGCTCGCTGTAACTAGAGAAAGGACCTTGCAGCAATGAAGACCCCAGCACAGCCTAAAATAAATGAAAAATTTATATATATGGGGACAGAAGATGAAAAGTAGAAAACAAGGAAAAGACAAGAAAGAAATACACCCCGGGGATGTACAAGAACAGGTCAACACAGCTCATTCTCAGGGGGCTTATTACCAAGGAAGGGTGTCTTCTGCAGGAATCGGTCAAGGCAAGTGTTGTGATTAATTTTACAGTTTTTTTTAATGATCCTTATATTTGTTTACAGTTATTTTTGTTTGTTTATTTTAAATCACCCTGTTAATGCTTGCTTTCTTTTTCATGCTGTTCCTTTTTTTTTTTTCCCTTCCTGTCTCTCATTTTTTTTTTGTTAGAGGGCTGCTTCCCTCACATCAGTTATAGTCTCCTCTTTTCAAGAAGAGTTTCTGCTGTTAGATAAAGAGGGACCTACCTCACCCACATGTGCAGAGGCCTGGTGAGAACGTGGGACTTGAGCAGAACCCTAATAAAACCCTAAGATCTAATAAAAGACCTAACACAGGAATGCAGCACATGTATCCATGCAGCTGTTTGTGTGGTTGACCCCCACTCTCAGCCCTACTTTTGGAAACAGGCCATGGTATAAGCCTGGCCTATAGGTAAAATCCAGTCCCCTGGACTCAGAGGCTATTTCAGGAATGGACACTTTATTTCACCATTGCATTAAACAAAATGTAGCTCCGATATCTGCTGGAACAATCAGGAAAGATGTGTCCACTATTTGCTGGAGTTCATGGACTGATAGGATGTAAGTTTATAGCTGCCGGTGACCACTTTTTCAAATGGCTTGGTTAGAAACTGGGAGTGAAGTTATTAGCATAGAGATAAGCAGCACTAAGAAGTGGACGGAGGCAGATTTCTAATGACAGTATTTGAGCATTTTAGTTCAGATGAACTTGAACTCTCACCAAGACTTTCAGTTAGAAGGACCAACAAATTCTCCTTTTGGTTTAAATCAGTTTGGCTTAATCCAGTCTTTTTTATTCTAAAGAGATACATATTGCTATGTATATACTTGGCTAATGTAACTTGTAAGTATTATCAGTTGTTTTTAAGGAACAGATGTGTTTTGAAGGAAATTTCATTTGCTATCTTTCCAACTGTTTAATATCTACTTAGAAAAATAAGGGACAGTAAGTGTGACCTGCCTTTGCACACCCACACTCTGACTGGCCAGGTCCAATCAGGCCCGTAGGATTCAGCCAATCAGCACTGAACAGGATTTGAGTTTCACTTCTCTAGCACTCTGGCAGAGCAACAAGGCTTTCCACTTGTCAAATCCAGTGAAACCCTTTCAGATTTTAATTATACTAGATTTCTCTGGACCTTCTGATATTGTTAACAATCCTTCCTTCCTAAAACGTTCTTCTCCTTTGGCACTTTTCCCTGTTAGGCCTCTAAGACACACCTTTTTTGCTTATCTTTCTTTTTTTTTATCCCAGCCATTCTTTCCTTTTCATCCTCCTCTTCTCATTTCACTGATCTTCAGGAGTCATCTTATCCATTTCCATGGCTTTGACCTACAACCTACATGCCAATGATGTTCAAACCTTTGTCTCTGTGCTGAATTCCAGTCCTTTATATCCAATGCCTATACTGGAAAACTCTATCTAGGTAGCTCCAGGATGTCAAAGACAGAACTCATCCCCTTTACTCCTTAATTTCACTCCACTTCCTATGCAGCCAAGCTACCCTTCGTCCTGCATTCCCTGTTTTAGTAAAGGCACCACAATTTATCATGAGTGCAAAACAGGAAACTGAGTCTCACTAAAATCTATGTTCGAGCAACTCAACCCCCAAATAACTCTCCATCTCTTCTCCCACACTTATTATTTCTGTTTAGTCACTAAGTTGTGTCTGACTCTTTGCAACCCCATGGGCTGCAGTCCACCAGGCTCCTCTGTCCATGGGATTTCCCAGGCAAGAATACTAGAGTGGGTTAACATTTTCTCCTCCAGGGGATCTTCCTGACCCACGGATTAAACTTGTGTCTCCTGTATGCTGATTCTTTACCACTGTGCCACCTGGGAACCCAACATCAGGCTCTCACTTTTCTTGCCATAAGTACTATAATTACTCTGCAGTGGGATTCAATGTCTCTAGTCACTTGTCCTTCTAATTCTTCACCTGCTGGCTCTCAGTGTTATTTTAATAAAACAAAATTTTTATCACATTATTTCCTTCTTGCAGGCCATTTGATGATACTTTATCACCCACAAGAAAAAACAATTTAGTAGGAAAGTTCAGCATCATCTTTCTGCCATTTCTTCTTAATAATCTTCTCACTTAGACACAGTTAGTCTTACAGATTATTTTTCTCTAGTTCTCTTCCTTTACTCAACACTTTAAGACTACATACCCTAAAAGAAATTAATTTGTGTTTGATTTCCCAATATTGCCACTTCATTCCCTTCTGTAGATTACTGCATGCTTCCCTTTGTACATCACTATATGTTGTGGCATGATAAAAAGATAGCCCACAGATTACCTTCAGTATGACCCTGTATTACAACAGTGCTGGTCAGGCAATGGTTAGCATATAACTTATTTCATATAAGTAAAAATATAACTATCTTCAGAATTTGGCCCTTCCTACCTATAGAATTTCATCTCTTCTTACTCCTCTCCTTCTCTCTTTGCTTTTAAAAAAAAATTCACCTGTTTGTTTGTTTTTTTAACATTTATTTATTTATTGTTGGCTTTGGTGGGTCTTCATTGCTGCACACAGACTTTAATTGTGATTGGGGGAGGGAGTGGGGCGGGCTACTCTTCCTTGCAGTGCACAGGCTTCTTATTGCAGTAGCTTTTCTTGTTGCAGAACACAGGTTGTAGACACATGGGCTTCAGTAGTTGCAGCTCCTGGGGCTTAGGGATTGTGACTCATGGCTTCCAGAGCACTGGCTCAGTAAGTTGTGGCACTCAGAGCTTAGTTCTTCTGCGGCAAGTGGGAATTTCCCAGACCAGGGATCAAATCCATGACCTCTGCATTAGCAGGCATATTCTCAACCACTAGACCACCAGGGAAGCCCCCACCTGTTTTTTTTTTTTTAATATAATGACCCTTTAGTAAAATTGATTGTGATTTAATTTACAAAAATCTAATACGTTCATAACTTTGGGGAGAATATTTGCATAAAGTTGAATATACTACACAAATATGTATTAACTTTTATATATTTCTTTGCAAAGGACTATATATTCTGCAAGCAGAAAGAATATAAAAGTTGTGTGTTTAAAATTAGCCCACTATCAGTCAGTTCAGTTGCTCAGTTGTGTCCGACTCTGCGACCCCATGGACTGCAGCACGCTAGGCTTCCCTGTCCGTCATCAACTCCTCAAACTCATGTCCATCGAGTCGGTGATGCCATCCAACCATCACATCCTCTGTTGTCCCCTTCTCCTCCCGCCTTCAATCTTTCCCAGCATCAGCGTCTTTCCCAATGAGTCAGTTCTTCGCATCAGGTGGTCAAAATATTGGAGTTTCAGTTTCAGCATGTCCTTCCAATGAATATTCAGGACTGATTTCCTTTAGGATGGACTGGTTGGATCTCCTTGAAATCCAAGGGTCTCTCAAGAGCCTTCTCCAACACCACAGTTCAAAAGCATCAATTCTTTGGCACTCAGCTTTCTTTATAGTCCAATTCTCACATCCATACATGACTACTGGACAAACCATAGCTTTGATTAGATGGACCTTTGCTGTCAAAGTAATGTCTCTGCTTTTTAATACGACACCTAAGTTGGTCATAACTTTTCTTCCAAGGAGCAAGGGTCTTTTAATTTCATGACTGCAGTCACCATCTGCAGTGATTTTGGAGCTCCCCAAAATAAAGTCTGTCACTGTTTCTATTGTTTCCCCATCTATTTGCCATGAAGTGATGGGACCGGATGCCATGATCTTAGTTTTCTGAATGTTGAGCTTTAAGCCAACTTTTTCACTCTCCTCTTTCACTTTTATCAAGAGGCTGTTTAGATAACCCACTATACTAACTAAAAAAAAAAAAAAAATTAGAGCCAATAACCTCATGCGACGAGTTGACTCACTGGAAAAGACTCTGATGCTGGGAAAAGGTTGGGGGCGGGAGGAGAAGGGGACGACAGAGAATAAGATGGCTGGATGGCATCACCGACTCTGTGGACATGAGTTTGAGTGAACTCCGGGAGTTGGTGATGGACAGGGAGGCCTGGCGTGCTGTGATTCATGGGGTTGCGCAGAGTCGGACACGACTGAGTGACTGAACTGAACTGACTGAACTGAAAGTTGCCCAGTGGAGAGCAACTAAAGAGAGCTTGAGAAGGACTCCCTGAAGGATGGGATTTCCTGGGCTCTCTTTGCAGAGGAAATCTTTGCCTGTTCTCCCCATGGATAGTGGAACAGAAACATCTGTGTCCATCAGAGAGTGAGGAGCATTTCTTAAGACAAGTCCAGTATCACTTCTAACATGATCCACAACCTTCTGAGACTCTGAATGAGAAGACAGGGATGATAGCGAAGTTTTCACCCGTTGAACTATAATCCAAGTGGCATCTCTACCCTCAGAGAGGCACTCACACAATCAGACATATTTACTGTTCATTCCATTCCATTCACTGGCACAGAATAGCATGCACAATGCAGTGGTTTTATCAAAAGTTTCTCATGTAAGAAATTAATGCTGAATACTTCTCAGTTCCTGTGAATGGAGTAATGGCTCCATGGAATAAGAAATCACTAGAATTGTAACAATGGTGAAAGACTGATATATTCTATAAATGAGAACACATGTAAGTTTTAAAAGATATTTGAACTAAGGGATTGTGGTTTTTAAAATTTGAAGAGGAGCATTGTTTGTTTAAACACATAAGTAATGTACTGATATATCCAAGTGATTTTGGCAATTAAATTGTAAAATCTAATTATTCTTTTACTCTCCTTGGATTAAGGTGGGCTTTTAATTTTCTAGTTTTTAAAAAGAATGTACTATAGAATAGACTATTTTTTCACATAAAATGGCCTGTTTTTCATTTGTGGGTTATCAGGATTGAATCAAAGCTACTGTTTTAGTGAAAAACTTGAATATATTCATTAATTCACTTTAAATGGTATGGCTCAATTTATAGTGCTAAATAGTAAAATATGGAGCTTATATTTTATTGAAAGAAAAACTAATGACAGTAAAAATAAACAAGGCAATCTTTGAGAGTGGTAAGTGCCCTAAAGGAAATAAATAAGATCAAATTAAAATACACATTAATAATAGCTAACATTTATCAAATACTTATTATGTGCCTGAATACTACAGTCTTCACATGTAATCCTATAATACAGGTACAATTATTATCCCTATTTTACAGATGAGGAAACTGAAGTTCATGTAGCTTAAATGATTTATCCAAAGTCATACAGATACAAAGTAATAGAGTGAGGATTTGAAGTGAAGCAGATTCCTGTGTAATGATGGGCTATGATATTTGAATCAATTGTCCTGCTGAAAATAACCAAAATACCTAAAAGAACCTCATCTTAAAATCATAAAAGAGATAAGACAGTTTTTAAAGAGACCAAAATTGAAGGAAAATGAGAGCTCTGGAAGGTAATGGATACAGAAGGGAAGTAGGCATTGAAATTGTTTTTGACTTGAAGGCATTTCCCCATCTGGGTAAATCAGAAGTTTTGTTTTGATGACCTTGTTGGACAAGGGAGATGACTCAGTGGAGAATCTAGTAGAAGACCCTCCTTTCAATAAACTGAGAACCCTCCTCCAAAGGGCTGCACATTCAGGATAGGCATGAATCAGAAGAGAGACAGCCCAGAAGAAAACTTAAAGCCTCTGATTTAATTGTTATCTCAAGACTTAAACTCACAGCTTAGGATGGCAATGTCCCCCAGAAGCCTAGAAAAAACAGAAAAAAATTTCTCTCTGGAGTTAAGTACCTATACCTGTGGGCCTCAAATTATTTCCACAAATAATTTTCAAATATAGTATTCTATACACAGAGAAAACCAGGAATATAAGGAAACTAGATTTGCAACCCCCCAAAGACTCCAGTGGCAGACAGTAAAAGAACTGTGCTGACTTTGTTGAAACAAATAAAAGATAAGCTTGAAGATATTAGAAAATAGAAAACTATAAATTGGTTGCTTTGTAAAAGAGGAATTTAAGGAAGATAATGATTGTTGCTGTATTAGTCACTAAGTCGTGTCCTACTCTTAGAGACCCCATGGACTGTAGCCACTAGGTTCCACTGTCCATGGGATTTCCCAGGTAAGAATACTGGAGTGGTTTGCCATTTCCTTCTCCAGGGGATCTTCCTGACCCAGGGATTTAACCCATAGCTCCTGCACTGGCAGGCAGATTCTTTATCACTGAACCACCAGAGAAGCACATGGATAAATGATAGAGACAACAATTAAAAAGCTTTTGGAATAGTTTGCACAGGAAAATTATTTAGGAATTTCCCAGGCAAGAATACTGGAGTGGGTTGTCATTTCCTTCTCCAGGAGATCTTCCCGACCTAGGGACTGAACCTGGCTCTCCCGCATTGTAGGGAGACGTTTTACCATCTGTGCCACCAGGGAAGTCCAATGAATACACAGGTATCAATCATAAAAATAGATTTGTCTTAGCCACAACTTAACACTGCATTCAAAGTGTAGATAAAATTATAAAAATGTCTAACAAATCTGTGGATAATGTGCAATTAGGATCAAAGGAAACTATATAGGTGATAAATTAGTACCAAGAAGACCTCAACTTCTTGATCTGAACAAATAAACTGAAATTAAGCAGGGTAAACATAGCATAGTAATGACAGGATTTAGTACAGCTTCTATAAAATAAAAACAAAGATTTTCTTGGACAGTGAGTCCAACATGAATGAACAATTTCAACAGTGGGCTCATTAATTACTCTAAATGATAGTGCCCCATTCCTTTGTACTATATAAACCAAACCTTAACGTTAAGGTCATTTATGGGCACCTTTCTAAGACAAAGGGGACAAAGATGATGAAAGAGGGCAAAGAAACCACATCATGTTAAGAATTTTGGAAGAACTTGGAGTAATTTAAGGTTTATCATGTTTAAAAAAATGGATATAACACCTACGTAGGATTCAGGATCTGTGAATAAAATATTTAACTTATTAAAGTGAACAGTTTCCTAAAAGTCATAGTTTCCTCAAGATGGAATGAACTACTTTTTATAGTAGTAACTTTTACGTCTCCTGTGCCATTTAAACATAAGTTAGACATGCATTTGCTGGAGAGTCACATTAGAATGTAAGGTTGGACGGTGTGCATATACACAATACTATATATAGAAGAGATAATAATAAGAACTTACTGTATAGCACAGGGAACTCTCCTCAATACTCTGTAATGAGTTACATAGGAATAGAATCTAAAAAAGAGTGGATACATGTACATTTAAAACTGACTCGACTTGATGTACAGTAGAAACTAACACAACACCTTAAATCAACTATACTCCAGTTACAATTAATTTTTTAAAAACGTTGGACTGTGTGATTTTTAAAAAAGTTCTTCCCAACCTGAGAATTTATTATTTGATGTGTATTAGTTATCCATTCAGTTCAGTTCAGTTCAGTCGTTCAGTACTGACTAACAAATTACTACAAGTTTAGTAGCTTAAAACAAAACATTATTAAAACATTATTTCAGTTTCTGTAAGTCAGGAATCTAGGGATGGTTCAGCTGAATTCTCTGCTTCCCAGTCTCTCCCAAGGCTGCAATTAATCTCTGGCCAGGGTCGAGGTCTCACATGAAGATCTGACTGGGGAAGGATCTGGTTGTTTCAGTTCTTCAAAGGGTATTGTACTGAGGGCCATAAGTCAACATAGGTAACCCTCATTTTCTTAACATGTGGGCTTCTCCAATATGGGAACTTGTGTTATCAGTATGTAAGCAGTCTGTTAACAAGACAGGAGTGACTACCTTGTATAACCTAGCCACAGATGTGACATTCCAGCATTTTGCCTTATTCTCTTGGTTAGGAACAAGTCACAGGTCCTTCTCCATTCAAGATGAAGGGATTACAAGAAGGCATGACTACCAGGAAGTGGGACTTTCTGGAAGTCAGGTCAGAAACTACCCTTGTCACACTATGAATCAATAAAAGAGGTGTGTTTAGAGTCTTGAGGAGATAGGGAAAATTGAGGGGAATCAGAGAGTTGATTATCTAGTAAAGAGTAAAAGCAATTGAGAAAGGGAAGTAAAAATTCAGTCAGAATTTAGCAATCTATGATACATACAATATTCTTTAGGAAAAAGTCTGTTATGTCAGAAACTTTGCTCTGGCAGAAAAGTTATAACTAATACCAAAGTCTAACAAATGTATCACAAGAAAAAGAAAACTACACTTCATTTATAAACATGTGAAGTCTTAATACTAGCAAAGAGATTAATCAGTATAACAACAACAAAAAACTATAACTTAATCAAGTACAGTTCTTTCCAGGCAGACAAAGAAGGTTCAATATTAGAAAATCTATTAAAATAATCAATCTTATGGTTCAAAGAAGAAAAACTCCAATCCATGATCATCTTCACATATGCAAAAAGCGGGGGATAGCATTTAGTAACATGAAATACTTACTCCTGAATAAAGTCTTGATAAAATCAGAAATAAAAATATGCTTCTTAAATAAATGATTTAAAGTGTTAGGAGAAAACTAGCTAGTATGGTAGACTGGTCACCTGACAGTCCCCATTAACAGCCTTCCTGTATTCATACCTTTTGAAAGTAACTTTGCCTCTCCTCCTATCAAGAGGTAAAGTCTGCTTCCCAAGTCCTGAATTTAAGTTGGTCTTATTACTTGCTTAGGCTAACAGAATATGGCAGAAGTGAACTTGTGTCAGTGTTAAGCCTGGTCCCTAAGAAACCTTGCTTCTCTCTAACTTTCTCTCGTGGACCTCTGATTCCATCTTGAGCACTAACTTTGGCTAGCCTTCTGCAGATTGAGAAATCACATGGGGGAGAGTCAAGAGCTGCCAGTCAAGCCTTGGAGGCAAAGTTACCTCACCATCAAATGGTATGCAGACACGTAAGGGAGCCCAGGTGATACCACCCTAAATTACCAATGTGACTTGCAGTATCATGAACTAAATAAATGGTTGTTTGAAATCATTGCTCTGAGGTTGTTTGTTTGACAATTGCAGCTGATACAGCTAGCAAGTCCATGAAAATCCTGAACTGATTTTCTTGGTTTTGGAAATGTTAACATCTGGCTACTTCATCGCTCTATTCAAAAGAAGGGAAGGAGGAAGGCAAGCAGGAAAGGAGGGAGAGAGAAGAAAGCGGTTCAAGTGACATCCAAGTCACTTAATGTTAAGTTTCTGAACGGTGACAAAGGGAAACACAATGGAGTGATGACTCTATAAGAATAAGAGCTTTGATTATTGATTTTTCGATCAGACTTAGGGTAGTGATACTTGGCTCATTGTCTCAAGATGAAATTATTTCTAAGAATGCCTTGATGCATTTAAAGGAGAATTGCCTTGGATGAGAATTTTAGCTGGCTTATGTCTTTTTTCCTTACAGCTTGAAATGCAGATTCATGATAATGACTCAGACTTCTTATTCATTTTTTTGTTTTTGCCAAGATGATTACTGTAAGCTACAACACTTTAAATCACACAAAACTTCCAAAGGCAGAATATTACCTTCATGTTTAGGTTCAAAATCCATCTGCTTTTCAACATGTTCTTTTGGCATTTGAGCACTTGCCTCCTTGTTGTGCAATTAAAATAGAATCCTTATATTTCCATTTTCTTTTGGAAAATATTCAGCAAACAATAGAATTGGAAGGATTGTTTGGGGGATACTATCTCCTTGCTACTTAATACTTTTAATTTTTATTGCTGTTGTTGTTGTGTAGTTTCTAATTTGTGTCTGACTCTTTTGTGACCCCATGGACTGTAGCCTGCCAGGCTCCTCTACCCATGGGATTCTCCAGGCAAGAATACTGAAGTGGGTGGCCATTCCCTCCTCCAGGGGATCTTCCTGACCCAGGAATTGAACTCATATCTGCCTGCATCAGCGTGTGGGTTCTTTACCACTGAGCCACCAGGGAAGTCGTTTCATTTTTATTGCATGTTACTAATTGCTCTGCATTAAACACTACTACTTTTTCTTTTCTGATGCTCTACAGGATTGACTACAAAGTAAAATAGAACTCGGATATTCAAGATTATCTTGCCAACAAAGGTCCGTCTAGTCAAGGCTATGGTTTTTCCCGTGGTCATGTATGGATGTGAGAGTTGGACTGTGAAGAAAGCTGATCGCCGAAGAACTGATGCTTTTGAACTGTGGTGCTGAAGAAGACTCTTGAGAGTCCCTTGTACCGCAAGGAGATCCAACCAGTCCATTCTAGAGGAGATCAATCCTGGGTGTTCATTGGAAGGACTTATGCTAAAGCTGAAACTCCAATACTTTGGCCACCTCATGTGACGAGTTGACTCACTGGAAGGCTGATGCTGGGAGCAATTGGGGGTAGGAGGAGACGGGGACGACAGAGAATGAGGTGGCTGGATGGCATCACCGACTCTGTGGACGTGAGTTTGAGTGAACTCTGGGAGTTGGTGATGGACAGGGAGGCCTGGCATGCTGTGATTCATGGGGTCGCGGAGAGTCGGACACGACCGAGCGACTGAACTGAACTGAGTGAGAAGGCCGGAGAAGGCAATGGCAAGCCACTCCAGTACTCTTGCCTAGAAAATCCCATGGACGGAGGAGCCTGGTAGGCTGCAGTCCATGGGGTTGCTACGAGTCAGACATGACTGAGTGACTTCACTTTCACTTTTCACTTTCACACATTGGAGAAGGAAATGGCAACCCACTCCAGGGTTCTTGCCTGGAGAATCCCAGGGACGGGGGAGCCTGGTGGGCTGCCGTCTATGGGGTCACACAGAGTCAGACACGACTGAAGCGACTTAGCAGCAGCAGCAGTGAGAAGGCAATGGCACCCCACTCCAGTACTCTTGCCTGGCAAATCCCATGGATGGAGGAGCCGGGAAGGCTGCAGTCCATGGGGTCGCTAAGAGTCAGACACGACTGAGCGACTTCCCTTTCACTTTTCACTTTCATGCATTGGAGAAGGAAATGGCAACCCACCCCAGTGTTCTTGCCTAGAGAATCCCAGGGAAGGGGGAGCCTAGTGGGCTGCCGTCTATGGGGTCGCACAGAGTTGGACATGACTGAAGCGACTTAGCAGCAGCAGCAGCAGCAGTCATTCAATTATATGCTATAAAAATTAGATCTCTAGATTACACAAAGCAAGGTAAATCTGAGAGACTAAATAGTCTATTAAATATCCAAAGTCATGATTAAGTAAACATTGTGAGCTCTAGACTCTTCTTGAGGAAGAACCAATGGGCCTTGGGGATTTTTCATAAGTACCCATGACGTCCTTGAATCTAACATTATTAAAGGATATGAGTAACTTAAGTCTGTTTAGAATCTCTAGAACTGAGATTTCCCTCTAAACTTAATCCCAACTCAAGTCAAATCTTATAAATGAGTGAACCAAATAGTTTCCAGGAGTAAACACCCTTCTCTCTTTATTTTCTTCTCTGAAGGTCTATTATTTGACTGGAAGAGGGCTGTCCTGGCATAAAAGCTTTAGAATGTCATCACTGCTTAGCATTCCTCCCATCTCAGGCCTTCTCTTTTTGCTGCAGTCTTTTCTGCTATTTATCTTATAGATATTTACCAAGCATCTGGTATGATCACGACACTAGGCCCTATGATAAAGAGGCTGCGGTCTTCCCTCAGGGAGAGAGATATTGAAGCCATTCTTTGAAAAACACTCCTTTAAAAGGTATTGTTACCTCCATCATCATCAAGAAAGCTTTTTGGCATCCTTCCCTTAAAAAAAATACATTCACAATTCCTTCTGTTTAATAAAAAAGACAATTACGCTTTATCATCAAGTTCCAAGCTCAGTTTTCCTGTTTAGAAAATGAATGCACTCTAGGCAATAAACTAGATTCTGAAAAACTATGAAAAATACATCCTTAATTGAGTGGCAATCAGCAGCTGAGCTCTGGCAGGTTCGGACAGTGAGTCGGGAAGACAGTGAAGGTGCAAAGGGCTCTAAACACACTTCTCTTTCCATTACCATCACTGGAACGCACAACTGTGCTTGGTCAAAAGCAGTACAGCTGTTAACCACAAGGGACAGAAAAATCTGTTTTGGGCAAGTTCTTTTCACATATAGCTCTTCATCACTGTTTTTGTTCGTTTCATTTTGTCACAAATAGACTGTAAATTGGGAATCATTTCACTAGCAAAATGGTTATGGGGAAAATGTAACATGGTATGAAAAACTTATCAACTTCTGGGGCCAGGTTTTGTGACAAGATCCAGTTCTTCTTAATGATGAAATACTCACAGCCAATCAGATATTGACTCCTGTCAAGTTTACCTCCGTAAATCCTCCCATTTCTCCACTGTCTACAGTTCAGTTCAGTCGTTCAGTCGTGTCCAACTCTTTGTGACCCCATGAACCGCAGCACACCAGCCCCCCCACCCCCCATCCATCACCAACTCCTGGAGTCCACCCAAACCCATGTCCATTGAGTCAGTGATGCCATCCAACCATCTCATCCTCTGTCGTCCCTTCTCCTGCCCTCAGTCTTTCCCAGCATCAGGGTCTTTTCAAATGAGTCAGCTCTTCGCATCAGGTGACCAAAGTATTGGAGCTTCAACATCTGTCAACAACTGTCTACAACCACCACCCCAATTCACTTCCTTTCCTCTATTCTTTTGCTTTAGGTTCTAATTGGGTCTCCCCAGTTCCTGTCTTTCCCTTTCCTGTCCATTCTGATTTTAATCATCTTGAGACACACTTCAGTATTATGTTTAATACTGGCATGTTTAAAATTCTTTCCTTGTTCTCCATTACCTACCGGGTAAGATTCACTCTTCTTCTGAGGTATGCACAACACTCCTCCTTCTTGACACCATTTCTCTTGCCCACTCTCCACAGCCCTCCCCACTCTCACAGGTACTCTGGCAGAGTCAAATTCATTTACTCACTCTGTCCTTCACCTACTCTTCTCTTCCTGCCCTTCTGCTTTTGCACTTTCAGTTCCCTTTAACTGAAACATCTTCCTTATCACTTCTGGTGTAAATGCTATCTCTCCTTCTCAGGTCCAATCTGATGCCACCTTATTCACAACATCTTCCTAATACCTCCATGTAAATGGGACCAATCTAACCCACTTCCCCAGCCTGAGTGGAAGAACTAGTTCTCATTTTCAGCTTAAGTCACTCTGAGGCTCTATTTTACAGAATATCCTTCCTATGGGAGAGCTGCCCCTCCATGGTAACTCCAGCACCCCTGGGCGTGCTTTCTCAGACCCCGTGGGCAGTATCAACTACTCTCATCTCCAGGGGTGCTTGTTTAGTCACTCAGTCGTGTCCAACTCTGTGAAACCCCATGGACTGCAGCAGGCCAGGCATCCCTGTCCTTCTGAGTTCACCTTTCAATGTCATATCTTTTTGCCTTTTCATACTGTTCATGGGGTTCTCAAAGCAAGAATGCTGAAGTGGTTTGCTATTCCCTTCTTCAGTAGATCATCTCCAGGGAAGGGGGCCAGAAAAAACAGAAAACATGTTTATAAGCCAAGAGGCCCTTTCCTTTCACTCTTTTTGCTCTCATTATCACACAACACTGTTGGGAAAACACCAAGAGAGTGGTGTTATACCTGTGCCACACTTCATGCCCATTATTTGAGAATCTTTGTCTTCTTGGACACATACTACCATCCTCTGAAGAAGTTCCCTTGGAGGCTTCCCTGGTGGTCCAGTGGTTAAGACTCCATGCTTCCACTGCAGTGGGTGTGGGTTTTATCCCTGGTCAGAGAACTAAGATCCTGCATGCCTCACACGTGGTGTGGGGCCCCCTCTCAAAAAAAGAAAGAAAGAAATTTCCTTGGGCCACCTAGGATTACACGACTGTTATTCCTCTGCCATCACTTCCTCCACGGGAGGGACAGAAGGAAAAGCCTCTCTACTTTCAGGCACACACAGCTGCTTCTTTCTCCGGCCACTCAGAACGTTGCTGTACTTTGTTTACTTGACTCCTCAAGTCTACAGCACTGTAGCCCCAGAGCCTTTGCCCAAGGTAACACGGGCGGTGCCAGAATAGCTTGTTCCTGAGGGGTTTCCTTCTCAGCCCCATGCTCTAGCTAGCACCTCCATCTCATGCGAGTCAGGCAGCCTCCTCTTGCTGCCTGACTTGCATCTCATTACCAAGAACAAACCTTCACATTTCTCTCCATTCAGGTAAATGCACCTTGCAGTAAGTGTCCAAGCCTTTAAGTGATATATTGGTTAAAATGACTTTAGTTTTAAGTATCAAAAACCCCCCAAAATGAACAAACAAGAAAAACCTCCAACTGGATTAAACTATAATGAGATTTGCTGATTGACAGATCTGCAAACTTAAGACGTGGGACAGGGTGAAGGATGACTTAATCCTGTAGATAGCCCTGTTTCCTAGTGATTCTTGGTACTATCTTTCTCCTCAGACTGACTTCATCCTCAAGCCTGGTGATGGGTATCCTTAGAAGTCTGAGTCTCAAACCTACACACAACATCTAGAAAGAGTTTCTGGGTCACTTCTGCAAGCAGTCTTGGAGAAGTGGGCAAAAACTTTCCCAGGAGCCCCAGGAAACCACCCTTCAGGTCTTATTGGTCAAAATGGGGACTCACATCCTCAGCCAATCACAGACAAGGAGGGACAAGATAATCAATCAGGCTCACCCCCTCCATATGCATATTGGTTGCATGGGGCACAGGAACAAAAGTGGGTTCTGTCAGGAATGACAGTAAAGAATGCTGAGCAGGCATCCTCTAGAGAGACATTTCATGCATGCCTCTTAATAGCTGCCTTCTTTCTGAACTGGTGATACAGAAAACATCTCATACACATTGATTAAAATCTTAGATACTGCAATATTACTTATTTCTTTAAAAAAAGCTTTTAGAATCTTACAAACATAATATTGAGAGAAAGAAGACAGACACAAAAGGATATGTACTGTATGATTCCATTTATATAAAGTTCAGGCAACATTCTTTTGTGTTAGAAATCAGAGGGGCAAAGACTGGAAAGGGGCATGAAGAGGAATTCGAGGGATAATGTTCTGTTTCTTGATTTCTGCTAGTTACACAGCATGACTTTAATTTGTGAAAGTCCATCCAGCTGTGAATATATGATTTATGTGCTTTTTGAGATGCCTGTTTTACTTCAATTAAAAAAGTAAACATTTAAAAATGAAATTACAGCATGAAGTGCTGTGCAAGTATTACAGATACTGAGGCAAACAAAGCCTACTCCAGATTCAAGGGCTTCATAGCTGAGTGGAGGATTCATAAGTCCGTGTGTGTGTGTTAAGTCACTTAGTCGTGTCCGACTCTTTGTGACCCCATGGACTGTAGCCCACCAGGCTCCTCTGTCCATGGAATTCTCCAGGCAAGAATACTGGAGTGGGTTGCCATTTCCTTCTCTAGGGTCATAAGTCCATAGTCCATCATTATACAGTGTTAGGATAGTTTCTGTGATATGAGGCATCAAATCCAAGGTTGGGAAAGGCTTTCCAAAAAGGATGATATGTCAGCTGAAACAAACACAGTGTGTTTGTGGGTATGAATTTGCCTGGTGAGGGATGAAGGGTTGCTGTGAATGCAGAGATAACAGACCACCTGAGATTAAGTCAGCATGACTGGATCTGGGCGTTTAAGGGAAGAGCGCACATAAAGGCTGGAGAGGCCAAGGGAAGCCTTTCCGGTTATGTAAAGGAGGTGGGCTTATCCTGAGGGCAAAGGAACATCATAGAAGGGAACTTCCCTGATCTGTCATCAGCAAAGAGCATACTCATCACCCGTCGTGAAGGGAATTCTACTTCTGTGACTAAGAGACTGGAAGTAACCTCCATGAAGAAGCTAACAGGCTTTAGAGCTTGGCTGAAAGGAAGCTAAATGGTCTGCAAGTCAGATGATCTAAATTCTTACCCCAGTTTTCTGTACCTTTAATCAAGGAGGAACAGGAAAGGGAAAGAGCACTTACTGATTAGATCCACTGCTGCTGCTGCTGCTGCTAAGTCACTTCAGTCGTGTCCAACTCTGTGCGACCCCATAGACGGAAGCCCACCAGGCTCCCCCGTCCCTGGGATTCTCCACGCAATAACACTGGAGTGGGTTGCCATTTCCTTCTCCAATGCATGAAAGTGAAAAGTGAAAGTCAAGTCGCTCAGTTGTGTCCGACTAGTAGCGACCCCATGGACTGTAGCCCACCAGGCTCCTCTGTCCATGCGATTTTCTAGGCAAGAGTACTGGAGTGGCTTGCCATTGCCTTCTCCGGACTAGATCCACTACTTAGGCTTAAAAACAGAACTTCTCCAGACAGAAAGATACATAAGCATATGCATTTCTTGAGAGCAGAGGCGCACAGACAAAGGCACTGAGGCGTCAGGTGTGGTCAGGCCAAGCAACCAGTGCGGTCAGGGAGGGATGCTGAATGAGTGAAAAGGAGCAGGGTGCGAAATGCAAAGGTGACTCAGGGCCGAGTCCAGTCCTGGCACCGTGGCAGACTCAATTCAGCTCAGTTCAGTTCAGTCTCTCAGTCATGTCTGACTCCTTGACACCACATGAATCACAGCACACCAGGCCTCCCTGTCCATCACCAACTCCCGGAGTTCACCCAAACTCATGTCCATCGAGTCGGTGATGCCATCCAACCATCTCATTCTCTGAGGTCCCCTTCTCCTCCTGCCATCAATCTTTCCCAGCATCAGAGTCTTTCCCAATGAGTCAGTTCTTCGTATCAGGTGGCCAAAATATTGGAGTTTTAGCTTCAACATCAGTCCTTCCAATGAATATTCAGGACTGATTTCCTTTAGGATGGACTGGTCGGACCACCTTGCAGTCCAAGGGACTCTCAAGAGTCTTCTCCAGCACCACAGTTCAAAAGCATCAGTTCTTTGGTGCTCACCTTTCTTTATAGTCCGACTCTCACATCCATACATGAGCACTGGAAAAATCATAGCCTTGAATAGACGGACCTTGGTTGGTAAAGTAATCTCTCTGCTTTTTAATATACTATCAAGGTTGGTCATAACTTTCCTTCCAAGGAGTAGGCATCTTTTAATTTCATGGCTGCAGTTACCAACTGCAGTGATTTTGGAGCCCCCCAAAATAAAGTCTGTCACTGTTTCCACTGTTTCCCCATCTATTTCCCATGAAGTGATGGGACTGGATGACATGATCTTTGTTTTCTGAATGTTGAGCTTCAAGCCAGCCTTTTCACTCTCCTCTTTCACTTTCATCAACAGGCTCTTTAGTTCCTCTTCACTTTCTGCCATCAGGGTGCTGTCTTCTGCATATCTGAGGTTATTGATATTTCTCCCAGCAATCTTGATTTCAGCTTGTGCTTCTTCCAGCCCAACATTCCTCATGATGTACTCTGCATATAAGTTAAATAAGCAAGGTGACAATATACAGCCTTTACATACTCCTTTTCCTATTTGGAACCAGTCTGTTCCATGTCCAGTTCTAACTGTTTCTTCCTGACCTGCATACAGGTTTCTCAAGAGGCAGGTCAGGTGGTCTGGTATTCCCATCTCTTTCAGAATGTTCCACAGTTTATTGTGATCCACACAGTCAAAGGCTTTGGCATAGTCAATAAAGCAGAAATAGATGTTTTTCTGGAACTCTCTTGCTTTTTCCATGATCCAGCAGATGTTGGCAATTTGATCTCTGGTTCCTCTGCCTTTTCTAAAACCAGCTTGAACATCTGGAATTCATGGTTCATGTATAACTGAAGCCTGACTTGGAGAATTTTGAGCATTACTTTACTAGCGTGTGAGTTGAGTGCAATTGTGTGGTAGTTTGAGCATTCTTTGGCATTGCCTTTCTTTGGGATTGGAATGAAAACTGACTTTTTCCAATCCTGTGGCCACTGCTGAGTTTTCCAAATTTGCTGGCATATTGAGTATAACACTTTCACAGCATCATCTTTTAGGATTTGAAGTATCTCAACTGGAATTCCATCATCTCCACTAGCTTTGTTCGTAGTGATGTTTCCTAAGGCCCACTTGACTTCACATTCCAGAATGTCTGGCTCTAGGTGAGTGATCACACCATCGTGGTTATCTGGGTCATGAAGATCTTTTTTTGTTCAGTTCTTCTGTGTATTCTTGCCACCTCTTCTTAATATCTTCTGCTTCTGTTAGGTCCATACCATTTCTGTCCTTTATTGTGCCCATCTTTGCATGAAATGGTCCCTTGGTATCTCTAATTTTCTTGAAGAGATCTCTATTCTTTCCCATTCTATTGTTTTCCTTTATTTCTGGAGGAAATATATTTCTTGAGAAGGGAATGGCAAACCATGGCAGACTAGATACTCTGAATGGCTCTCTGCTATCACACTGCCAATTTTTTAATACATTTTCAAAAGCATGCTTTTAAGAGAAATGCTCAACTCACAAGAAATGAGACAAATAACTTAGGGCAAACTTATTCAAGTTACTGGGAGGGTGATGAAAGGAAGTGCAGGTTTCCAAGGGAGTTGGCAGGCTGAGTGACCTTCAGGAAGTCAGCTGCTGCTGCTGCTGCTAAGTCGCTTCAGTCGTGTCCAACTCTGTGCGACCCCATAGACGGCAGCCGATCAGGCTCTGCCAGCAGACCCCTTTAAATCACATTCTCTTCATGTGCAAAATGAGGTTGTTGAGCAAGGAGGGGAAGACCCCAGCTCTAGTGTTTCCCCTGTATGGAGGCAGGGTGCTTTTCCTCCCAAGCCCTTCAATTCTCACTATGTGTTTACTGCTCTGAACTCTGTGAGGCAGAGTGGACCCTTGGAAGGGTCATAGTCTCCCCTTTCTAGTCTTTTTGTCCTCTGCAAATTTAAAGCCTAATAAATTATTCAGAACTTCAAAAATTTCAGGTAAATTATAACATTAATAATACTGAACTTGGCCAAAAGCAGCAGAAAAAAAGCAACTCTCATTTCCTTTTTTAAAAATCCTAAATTTACTTCATATATAGTTAATAATGTAAACAGTAGCTTCTGAGGGGGAGGGTAATAAATGGCTTACTCAGAAGAAATTGTATCTCTGTTCCATCAGTATGGAATTATACATCAGTATAAGCAGAATTTCTAGCTTCAGGTATATAAAAATACTCAGTGAATATTATCTTAGGAAATGATAATGCAGTCACTTGAATGAGCAATTTGTGTGTTTTAACAGGCTTATAGCTGTGCAAGAGTGAGTGCAATGTTCAGAAGTCATCCTTTAGAAATGATTTCTATTTCAGAGAAACAATGTTCCAGTATTTTGGGGAAGTATTTATGCAAAAAATTTCACACAAAATACATTCAGTTCAGTTCAGTTCAGTCGCTCAGTCGTGTCCGACTCTCCGCAACCCCAGCACGCCAGGCCTCCCTGTCCATCACCAACTCCCGGAGTACACTCAAACTCATGTCCATAGAGTCGGTGATGCCATCCAGCCATCTCATTCTCCGTCGTCCCCTTCTCCTCCAGCCCCCAACCTTTCCCAGCATCAGAGTCTTTTCCAGTGAGTCAACTCGTTGCATGAGGTGGCCAAAGTATTGGAGTTTCAGCTTTAGCATCAGTCCCTCCAATGAACACCCAGGATTGATCTCCTTTAGAATGGACTGGTTGGATCTCCTTGCAGTATAAGGGACTCTCAAGAGTCTTCTCCAACACCACAGTTCAAAAGCATTGATTCTTCGGCCTTGAAAAAAAGGCATTCATTTGGTTATGGTTATTTAAATTCAAATAAATTATTTTTAGTTTTTTAAGGAGCTGTTGAAAAGTTCTCTTTCAAGAAGAAGGCGACTGTTGTTTTTCTTTGGGCTACCATATTTGCTTTGTTCCCAGACAACAGGATTTTTAAACTTTTGTGTTTGTTAAACCAATTAGGAAAGACTCAGTCACTCTTCAGTGGTAGCTATGGAAATCTAACTTCAAACATGTATGTAAATTATCGTAAGAAAATGAGATGGAAAAAAAGAATCAGAAATCCATAATAAGGAGGAAAAAAAATAAATTTTCACTAGGGAAATATAACTCACAAGTGCTATTGGGAACTATTTATCCCTGCATTTTTCTCCCTTACCAGTGATGAAGAAATGTCATTAAGACCCTGCTATCATTTTTATTGTATCACTTTTAAAATTTATCTTATGCTTAAGTCCCCTCTGTGGGAAAATACACACACTCATGCAGGGTTTTCAGAATCACTCTGGAAGGGATTCTGTGAAAAAAAAAAAAAAAATATATATATATATATATATATACACATATATAAAATGTAACAGAAAAATGTGACTCTATAATTACTTGTCTTACCTACTCCATAGGTAATATTTAGGGAAATTTAAACCAATATTTTCCATTATTATTGGTTCAGTTCAGTTCAGTTCAGTTCAGTCGCTCAGTCGTGTCCGACTCTCCGCGACCCCATGAATCACAGCACGCCAGGCCTCCCTGTCCATCACCAACTCCCGGAGTACACTCAAACTCATGTCCACAGAGTCGGTGATGCCATCCAGCCATCTCATTCTCCATCGTCCCCTTCTCCTCCCGCCCCCAACCTTTCCCAGCATCAGAGTCTTTTCCAGTGAGTCAACTCGTCTCATGAGGTGGCCAAAGTATTGGAGTTTCAGCTTTAGCATCAGTCCCTCCAATGAACATCCAGGATTGATCTCTTTTAGAATGGACTGGTTGGATCTCCTTGCAGTATAAGGGACTCTCAAGAGTCTTCTCCAACACCACAGTTCAAAAGAACACTAATTTTCTTTTGGTACTAAGTATATACTTCCTTAAAGTGGAATTATTTTATCTGAATGACAATAATTCATTCCCAATCTTTCCCACTGGAAGAGTTAACAAACATGGTTAAATACTGAGAGAGAAAAACAATCAAGGTTAGGGTCCTTATTGGAAATACATTTAGAATCCCTCAGTTCAACTCACTTTATTTTCCCACTTCCTGACTAACATGCAGCATTGTGCTTTGGCACTAGTACATTTCTACACACTTCTCATGAAGTTTCCTTTGACTAAATGATGAATTAACTTACTGTACCCTCCCTTCTAAGAGAAGGCAATGGCAAGCCACTCCAGTACTCTTGCCTGGAAAATCCCATGGATGGAGGAGCCTGGTAGGCTGCAGTCCGTGGGGTCGCTAAGGGTCGGACACGACTGAGCTACTTCACTTTCACTTTTCATTTTCACACACTGGAGAAGGAAATGGCAACCCACTCCAGTGTTCTTGCCTGGAGAATCCCAGGGACGGGGGAGCCTGGTGGGCTTCCGTCTATGGGGTCACACAGAGTCAGACACGACTGAAGTGACTTAGCAGAAGCAGAAATCAAATTAATGGTTACCAGGGTATACTGATTCACTTTGCTGTACACCTGAAACACAACATTGTAAACCACCTATACTCCAATAAAAGTTTAAAAAATTTTAAAATAAACTAAAATTACAATCTGACCTCATCTGAAAAAAAATGATATTTTCTTCATTGTCTTTTAATACACTCAGACAATAGAGAAGAAAGAAAGTTTCAAGTGCTATATCCAAATTGAAATCTCAGACTAAAGGGTAGATTGAAATGATAACTCTACCTTATAAAGTTCTCACATGTCACTGAGTGACTTGCAGTCAAAGAACTAGAAGGTTTCAGAATTGTGCTTTGCTAAACATCCCTTGAATTGAATTCAAGAAGAGGACTATTCACAAATGATGAGGTCATCAATGAAGCACAACTAGGTTTATATACAAATAGGAAAGAGAAAAACATGAATTGGTTAGATTCATGATATATCAGATTAAACACAGAGATGTTAAGCAGAGACATGATTCTTCCTGTAGCAATAACTGTCAATATAATTAATCAAATGTGCTTATTCTCCTTCTATTCCTGGCATGACTTGTTATTTAAACCATATTGATTTTTTTAACATTTAAATGTTTTATATCCAATCCTTCTAAAACATAGCTTGGAACTCCTTCATGGCCAGAAAAATTATCTTTTAAAAATATCTTCCTACAACGTCTGGCACTAGGTTGGGTATTAAATAAGTACTGGTTTGGATAAGGCTGAGCACCGAAGAATTGATGCTTTTGAACTGTGGTGTTGGAGAAGGCTCCCCTCTGGACTGCAAGGAGATCAAACCAGTCAGTTGTAAAGGAAATAAATCCTGAATATTCATTGGAAGGACTGATGGTGAAGCTGAAGCTTCAGTACTTTGGCCACCTGATGTGAAGAGCTAACTCATTAGAAAATACCCTGATGCTGGGAAGATTGAAGGCAGGAGAAGGGGACACAGAGGATGAGATGGTTGGATGCCATCACTGACTCAATGGGACATGAGTTTGAGCAAACTCTAGGAGACAGTGAAGGACAGGGAAGGCTGGCATGCTGCAGTCCATGAGGTCACAAACAGTTGGACATGACTGAGTGACTGAACAACAAGGAAATTAAACAAAAATTGATTTTAATTTGAGCAATTCGATTAACTTTTTTTTTCTACTTAGAAATAACACATGGTCATTGGAGAAATCTTGAAAAACACAGAAAAGCTAAGGGAAAATTTAAGAGCCATCACAAATCCTAAACACCCTGTCAATGTTAAAAATAAAACAACTAGTTATTTTTCTAGCAAAATGAGTTTGGGAATGACAGAGGAATTATAATTCAGGACATGCAAACTATGGCGAACTGTAGGCCAGTTCAGACAACAAAGGAGAGGAATGTTACTTTATAGAGAAAAGAAAAAAAGGGTGGGGAGAGAGTTGGGAGAGGCTGCTTTGAACTGAAAGTTCATTGGCGGAAATTCAAAGGGGGACAGGTCAGTTGGTAACAGTTGCCCATTGGCTGAGTAGTTGCAGTTCTCATTGGCTGGGCTGTTGCTGGGCAAGGAAAAAAAATCTTCCTTTTTCCTGCTGCTGCTGCTGCTAAGTCACTTCAGTCATGTCCGACTCTGTGTGACCCCATAGACAGCAGCCCACCGGGCTCCCCCGTCCCTGGGATTCTCCAGGCAAGAACACTGGAGTGGGTTGCCATTTCCTTCTCCAATGTGTGAAAGTGGTAGTAAAATAAGCTTCTTCCTGACCAGGAATGTATAGTGAGCTGTGAGAGGATCCTGAGAGCTCCTCCTTCAGGGTTTCCCAACACCATTTTAAATGCGATTTCCCTTTACTGAGCTTCACAGTCTTTTCCCTACTCCTCTTCTGCCCTTAGAAATAACTGAAAATTCTTAGTCCTTTTGCTGTATTGGTTTGTAAGAGAAAAAACTGTATAAAGCTACACATAAAATTAAATGGCCCAGTTTTTACTTAATAGTATAGAACTTTTTCCCATCAATAAACATTCTTCTATAATGTGACTTTTGTGCCAATATAGTATTCCATTTTATGGGAGCACCTCAATTACTTTGCCAGAATCTTATTGTCTCTCATTTTTTCCATTATAAATTATTCTACTGTGATTATCCATATTCATATCAAATACAAACAGCAATTAATAATTAATCAAGTGACTGGTTGATAAGCTTTGATAAGGCAGGACATTTAATTTAAAAGAGACAAAGAATGGAATTAAGAAATTAAATGGGTTTGTAGAATCATGTATTACATACATTACATTTTCATGTAGAAAAATGACTAACCTCTTGAGTTTTGAAGTGTGGCTCAAAAATAAAATACTAAGATTTTTCAAGAAAAAAATTATGCCTTGATAAAGTGACTAATTTCTATTTTTAGAGTATAAAGTGACTATAGATAATCAAAGCCTTAAATCATTTAACAATGGAGCAAACAAAAGGCCCTGCATTTATTTTCTGCACAATTTTCTGATTCTTAGTGAGTTACTAAAAAAGAAATATGAGAAGAATTTTAGCAATTTAGGAAAGTTTGAAAACAAACGCATTCTATATAAATTATATAAATGCTGAATGAATTGATAAGTGATCATTTCTCAATTTCAGTCTTAACTTGTGTCACATGTAAAAATCTACGTTGCTTTTTTTAAAGCCTAAAATTCTAGATTATAGTTACATACTTATTTAATTCTCAGTATAATGAGTATAATATATCACAGGCCAACATCAGATTTCTAAAAAATAACTGTCATCAATAAAGATGAATGAAATAAACTCAAAAATATCTCAGAATATGCCATTTAAATGAATCAGGGCATGGACTATTTGTTCCTACTTCTTTTCACTGGTTAGCCCTACTGATCGCTGGTGATCTTTTTTTGAATCCCCAAATTTCAATAGTAGATAAAACGTCAAATTATTAATAAAAAAGGCTTTAAGGGAAAGGATTATTACTAAGATTATCAGTCTTTTATCCAATTTGATTCCTTGCACTTGAAGTAGCTTTATACCTTAAATAAGGACCAATAAGTAAAAGAGTAATAAAAGAAAATATCAAGAGGAAAAGAAACAAAATGGAATTAAGCAATGGGATGAAGAAATTCACAAAGAATCTAGGACTAAAGAATTTACAATATTCTCAGAATTAAAATTGTAAAATTGTAATTACAACCAGCTATTGCTTAATAAGGACATCAGTTCAGTTCAGTTCAGTCACTCAGTTGTGTCTGACTCTCCGCAACCCCATGAATCACAGCACACCAGGCCTCCCTGTCCATCACTAACTCCTGGAGTTCACTCAAACTCATGTCCACAGAGTTGGTGATGCCATCCAGCCATCTCATTCTCTGTCGTTCCCTTCTCCTCCCGCCTCCAACCTTTCCCAGTACTGCAAGGAGATCCAACCAGTCCATTCTAGAGGAGATCAATCCTGGGTGTTCATTGGAAGGACTGATGCTAAAGCTGAAACTGCAATACTTTGGCCACCTCATGCGACGAGTTGACTCACTGGAAAAGACTCTGATGCTGGGAAAATAAGGACATAAAGACTATCAAAGTTCTGAGAAGAATATGTTTAGATAAAATACATTTACAAAGTGTCCAGACCCACATCATCACCATCACTCCCATCCCCACCACCATCTTTATCAATTTACGACATTACTTATAACAAAGGAATGTTCTGGTCAAAAATGATTTCCCAAGCATTCATTGAGCAATAGGTTGCTAGAACTCAAGCATGAATAAATACAGTCCTCAAGAGTTAACACCTGGAAGGGAGAACGATTTGTAAAAACAGCAGTTTTTTTTTGTTGTTGTTCTTTATTCACTAAGCTGTGTCCAACTCTTTTGCAATCCCAAGAACTGTGGCCTGCCAGGATATTCTTTCCATAGGATTTCCCAGACAAGAATACTGGAGTGTGTGTCATTTTCTTCTCCAGGGGATCTTCCCAACCCAGGGGTCAAACCTGCTTCTTCTGCATTGCAGGTAAATTCTTTACCACTGAACCTTCAGGGTCGCTCATAAACAATGCATATTTAAGTTTTATTTATTTATTTTGGCTGTGCCGGGTCTTTGTTGCTGCATGTGGGCTTTCTCTAGTTGCAGTGAGAGGTGGCTGCACTCTAGTTGTGATGCACAGGCTTCTCATCGCAGAGACTTGTCTTGTTGCCGAGCAGTGCTCTTGGGTACATGGGCTTCAGTTGTTGCAGCTGCCATGCTACAGAGCACAGGCTCAATAGATAGTTGTGGCCAACTGGCCCAGCTGTTCATGGCATGTAGGATCCTCCAAGACCAGGGTTGGAACTCATGTCTCCTATGTTGGCAGGTGGGTTGTTAACCACTGAGCCACCAGGGAAGTCCTAATAATGCATATTTAAATGTCTAGTTTTCATCACCTTATAGAGTTAATCCATACAGTTACTCTTCCCCAACATAAGACATAACTCTTTACATATTTCTACTTGGCTCCATCCCCCAGTGTCTTCCACATCGTGATGGTCAGACAGCCAAAGAGCCCATTTGATATTCATGGTCTTGATTTAATGTGATTCAATATTTGGTGAAGGGTGTGTGAGAGACAGGGTTAGAAGTAGAAATGAGCAGAGTTGGTGAGAGAGAAGGGATTACCTGGAATATGGAGTTTCTTATAAACACTCAGACAAAGGGCAGCATGGAGACAGTCCTGGTAGACTCAAGGCAGATAGTGGGGTCATAGGAAGGCTGTGTATGTGAGGGGCAGGGAAAGAAGATCTGCAGTATATTCAGGGCTCATTTATGACCTCAAGTCTTAGAGAAAAGGAACCAGAGAAGCCCTATTTCCGAGCCTTCTTGACACCTACTGACGAGGCTGTGTGACCTGGGAGATGTGTCTTACTCAATGTGTACTAGACTCGCCTTTGACCCCTGCTTGTCAGGACTGCAAATGGGAATTTAATAACTGACTACAGACTCTTTATAGGGGAATTCCATTATACCTAAGTAAATAAAAAGTGAATATATACTTTGACTCAAAAATTTTAGGAATTTTCCTGCAAAATATTGTCATGGAGCAATCGACTTAGAAGCAAATTAAATAATCAATGGTAAGTTTCAGACATAACTGAGAAGGAATACTCCAGGTAGACATAAGTGTGGATAAAACCCTATCTTAGGGACTTCCTTGGTGGCTCAAAATGCAGGGAGTCCAGGTTCCAACCCTGGTCAGGGAAACTAGATCTGACATACTGTAACCAAGACCCAGAGAAGAAAAAAATAAAAATAGATATAAAAAATATAATCTATCGGGGACCAGCCTCGATATGGCCCAGGGTATCCTCAGGATGAACGGCGTCGGCGTCAGAGAGAGAGAGAGAGAAAGAGAGAGAGAGAGAGAGACAGGGGCTGATGATTCCTTGGTTTACACTGGAAACCAATAAAACCCCAGCATGGGGTTCGCTCTGTTTATGTAGGCCGCAGGCGCCCTCTCAAATCACTGGAGGTACCCCACCAGGTCACCCCCTCGAGTGGGTCTTAGAAGCCCAGGCAGATAATAAACTCAGAGGGCCCAGCGCTCCAAGGATCTCAACCAGAAAAAGGAGAATAGAGAAAAGGATGGAAAAAGAGAAAGAACGACACGGGGAGACCAAGCTTCAGTGAGCAAGGCCCAAAACTTTATTTTCCAGTGCTGCTTTTATACCCTAAGTTGTGCACATAAAAAATAGAGAAAGAGAGGTATAGAGTCACGCCAAAATCAAGTGGGGTCAGCAGTCTTGACCCTTATCAGGATCAGGGCTCATTTTTGTATGTCTCGTGATATACAAAAGTTTTGGGTGATTTACATCATCTTCTGGCCAGGTGGCCTGCTAACAGTTTATGGCCCTCTCTCCTAACAAAGGTTAGTTAGCTAGAAAAAGTCTTATATTCTTTTAAGATGATTTTCCTAAAGTCAGGTGCTAGACACATGACAAAGTTACATTGCTATAAGGCACAAGTGTAGTGAACTACAAGAAAGGAATTTATTAACTTAAGATCTGATGTGGTTAAATCAAAGGCTACTACTTATATTCTCTATATGTGATTAATATATTTCCAAGGATACAATAGATAGAGGAAACTTTGCAGCAAGCATTGATTCAACAATGAAATCTTTTTTAGTACTATTCTAATGATTTTAACTTCTTCAACAGATTCCTGTATTTTAGAATATTAGGCTTTCTGTCCTTGCATGGCTGGGAGGCTATAAACAGTCACACTCATAGTTGTAAGAGCCCGGACAAACTTGTCATGCAAGTTAGAAAGCTATCAGAGGGGCTTGGATTGGAACACTCCTGTTAAGCCGAGGAAAACTTTTAAACTACAGCTCTGAATTAATGTTTTCAGAGAAAGGTGGTTGGGGGAAGCCCCCGTAAGTATTAGAGGACTTGATAAGAAGGGTAAGATAGTAAGGCAGTCAGACTCCGGTTTTCTTTGGGGTAGATGCTCGGGTAAGTCCAGGGGGTTCCTCGAGTCCTGATTAGCCTTTGCCCGTCAGGCCTCTTCCCCAATTGACCCTTGCCACGGGTAGGATTTCCCTCGCTGGCTCCCGGCAATAATCAATGGTTAAATTTTTTGTTGTTTTTCACTCACTCAATCATGTCCGATTCTTTGTGACCTCATGGATTGCAGCATGCCAGGTTTCCCTGTCTTTCACCATCTCCTGGAGTTTGCTCAAACTCATGTCCATTGAGTTGGTGTTGCCATCCAACCGTCTCATCCTCTGTTGCCCCCTTCTCCTCCTGCCCTATGTCTTTCCTAGCATTGGTATACAGTAAATTCATATTATAATATAGGGTAGATAGTTAAGCAAAGCTAAAAGCTGCAGAACAGTAAGCATAGTATAACTTCCTTTATATAATTTTAAAAAATGATAAAAACCGATACTTGTATAACATATTCTAGGTGCTTTATGTATTAACTCAATCAGCTATGAATTATCATTATTACTATTCTGTAGATAAGGAAACTGAGACACAGACAGTGTTAAGTAATTTGCACAAGAATCCCAAAATGTTATGGGGTAGAGCGTGAATTTTCTCCTGAACACCTTGGCTCCAAAGTCTGTGTTTTTAAGTACACTAAATTGCCTATTGGGTATATAAGTATATAGAAAAAAATTTGAAAAAATATGTCCCTAACTGTCACCTATAGTTATTTCTGAAAAGGCAAAAACTTCTAACGATTAGAATATATTCACTTGTGTAATTTTTTTTACTCTCTCAAAAAGAAGTCGCTGTATGGTTCCACCAGGGTTGTGTACAAGTCTGCACCAGATTGTGTGCAAAGTACAGTGGTGGCATTATTTAAAAGGATAAGAATATGGTTATTAATGTGCCTTGAGGAACGAAACTTCAAGGAAGAGGGGACTTTTGAGTTCTGAAAGCTGAAGAGTTTGCCAGGCAGACATTCAAGGAGGGACAAATAATTGGTGCTAATTAAGCTTTGTGAATGGATGTAATCTAGGCAGAGGGAACACATACACAAAGTCTCAAAGGGAGGAGAGGAGAAAATAAGGTCAGAAAGGTAGGCAAGGGCCAGATCATCAAGAATCTTAAGTGTTAAGTAAAGGACATTGTGCTCGCTTCGGCAGCACATATACTAAAATTGGAACGATACAGAGAAGATTAGCATGGCCCCTGCGCAAGGATGACACGCAAATTCGTGAAGTGTTCCATATTCTTCTTGCCTAGAAAATCCCATGGATGGAGGAGCCTGGTAGGCTGCAGTCCGTGGGGTCGCTAGGGGTCGGATACGACTGAGCGACTTTACTTTCACTTTTCCCTTTCACACATTGGAGAAGGAAATGGCAACCCACTCCAGTGTTCTTGCCTAGAGAATCCCAGGGACGGGGCAGCCTGGTGGGCTTCCGTCTATGGGGTCACACAGAGTCAGACACGACTGAAGTGACTTAGCAGTAGCAGCAGTAAAGGACATTATCTGGAGTCAATGAGGAGACTTTGAAGGGTTTTAAGTGGTGGACATCTCACTATTCTTTGCTTGAGGGTTTAGTTTAAGCTCATCATTCTATTGAGGTTCACCCCACATTAAACACTCCACATTACCAGCTTTTATTATTCCTCCTGAAATCAGTTCATTTGTGGATATTGGGTTTTTCCTGAATTACCTCCAAAGGTGTCTTTTGTTGATGTTCTAATGTTTTTGGCTATCCTATGCATAATATATCTAGCCAAGGATAAGCTGATTATTTTTAAATAAGGTGTTATTGATGGCATAGGCCCATCAATGCATTTTTGGTAAGAATCCACCTATGATTCACTAAGCTGGTTTTACATGAAAATTGAAGCCATTTACGGTCTGGGAGCCTGCCATGTTCTTTTGGATGTGTGAGAAGCCTCTCTTTCCTTTGGGATTTCAGAATTTGAAGCTGCTAGCTAAACAGTTGAGCAGAGAAAAGAGTCTACATGAAACAAACAGAACATCCCAAAGCAATGACTCCGTTTTGTGGTTCAGTAGCTGAGACTAATGTCTAATGTTTATGAGGAACACTTTAGTGTGCAGGAATTGTTTGATACAGATAACAGCTCTTTTGTTATTGTACCTGGACTCTGCAGCAAGTGGCACCTTCACAGGATTGCCAACAAAGCTCCCTTTCCAGGAGAAATCAAATTTAAGCCAAGCTTCAAAGCTTTCATTTTCAATTATATTTTCAATTGATTTTCACTTTCAATTATATTTGTCCTGATCTATAGTCAAACTGAAATCTAGTGTGTGCAAAAACTATAATCTTTCTTCTCTTTGGTTTACAATAATGTAGATCCTTACACAGATCGATCCCTGAATTTGGAAGATCCCCTGGAGTAGGAAATGGCAACCCACTCCAGTATTCTTCCCTGGAAAATTCCATGGACAGAGGAACCTGGTGGGCTACAGTCCAGGGGATCGCAAAGAGTCAGACACGTCTGAGCGACTAAACACACACATACACACAGATCCTATAACTGCTCTTCATTCCCACCTCCAATTTACAATCCTAAGAAGTTCTGATTGGGTTGTCTCCAATGCTTACATTTTAAAAGCCCAAACTTTCAATGGAGACTCAGTTGTTCCCATTTGATGTGTACATGTCCAGTTGGACTTCTCTAGTCCTTGCAGTGGTATTGGAACCTTCATAGGCATCACTTAAAACTCTCCCTTTGAACACTTATTCTATTGCAAAGAGATTCAACGACCTTCCTTATAAGGGCAGTTACTCACAGATTTGACTCATTGCATGCACATGTGCTAAGTCGCTTCTGTCATGTCTGACTCTTTGCGACCCCATGGACTATAGCCCATAAGGCTCCTCTGTCCACGGGATTCTCCAGGCAAGATACTGGAGTGGGTTGCCATTTCCTTCTCCAGGGGATCGAACCCGCCTCTCTTATAAGTCTCCTGCATTGGTAGCTGGGTTCTTTAGCACCACCTGGGAAACCCTTGACTCATCGATTAGGATGTAAACCACACTACCTATTGCTTGGAAGGAATGGAGACACACTACCTATTGCTTGGAAGGAATGGAGACACAGATGTAGAGAATGGACTTGTGGACATAGCAGGGGAAGGTAAGGGTGGGACAAATGAGAAAGCAGCATTGACATATATACACTATTATGTGTAAAATAGACAAACAGTGGGAAGTTGCTATATAACACAGGAAGCCCAGCCTGGTGATCTGTGATGATCTAGAGGGGTGGGATAGTGAGTTGGGAGGGAGGTTCAGGAGGGAGGGGATATATATATAAAGCCATGACTGATTCACATTGTTGTACAGCAGAAACCAACACAATATTGTAAAGCAATTATCTTCCAATTAAAAATATATTAATTTTTTAAAAATGATGTATGCTACACAATTTCCTTCAGCATCTGAAACTCTAAGAAATGATTTATTGCACTAAAAAAAATGATCTATTGCTCTACAGAGGCAAGTGGATAAAACTGTTGACATTATAAAGATATTAATATATATGTTCAAACATTTAGGCAGGACAGCACAGAGGGATTCAAGTATTATAAGGTGATCAGACTAGATGTTCTTTCAGATATATTTCAAATCCATAGTTCATGATTTTTTAGACAGTATAATATCCTCCATTTTCTCTATCTCTAAAGTACTTAAAGACATTCTATTGATTATAATATTATATCAAAAGTATTAATAATTTAGCTATATGTTTTATGTTGCTATGTGACTATCTTGTAATTTTAATTTTTAATCAAAATTTGCATTAAAATGAGTCTACTGAGCATTCCATGAATGTGGATATTTCATATATTTTCAAGATAAATTATTACAGGTGAATATAAAGAGAAAGAAGTAGAAAACTTTATAAGTCTTTTCTTCTATTTCTCTTTCTTTTTGTATTCTCTTAACTCTTTGCCTGGGCTTCCCAGGTGGCAATAATGTTAAAGAACCCACTTGACAATTCAGGAGACCTAAGAGACTCTTCAGTCCCTGGGTCGGGAAGATCCCCTGGAGGAGGGCAACCCACTCCAGTTTTCTTGCTTGGAGAATCCCATGGACAGAGAGACTGGCAGGCCACAGTCCACGGGGCCGCAAAGAGTCGAACATGACTGAAGCGATCTGGCACAGGTGCAGGCATGCAAAGTTTGCCTAAGTTGAGGTACAAGATAAAGGAATTACATCTGAAGATTAGGGACAGCTAAATGGGGTAGAGGAGTAAGAGCCTGGTTTAAAGCAAAGGGGAAACACGTCCTTTACACATGCAGAATGTTCAAGTGAGACTCACTTCCCCTTCCCTAAATCCATACCTAGTTAGACCTGATTAAGTGTCCAAAAGTCAAGTCTCTTCTTATCCACTGGTAGTGAGTAGATACTTATGCTTTTAAACCAAACAAAGGAAGCAAACTGGTAATAAGGAGACTGACAACTTTATCCTAATTCTATTACTGAACAATTCAGACCTTAGAATGGGGTTGCATTTGCAGCCTGAAAGTGATGTGCACGTCGCAGAGAATAAATTAGACATGAAAAAGTATATGAGTAAGAAAAGGAAAGAGAATTGCATTTTAGTTTTAATCACCATTTTTATTGTGTTCTAAGGACTCACCCTGCAAAGAATAATATGAATAAGAAATTACTACTTAGCTCATTTCACTAATGGTGAAAATACTATGATTGGAAAACTTGAACTACCCTATTTTCTCAACCTTCCTATCTGACAGGTGTTTTAGACACATTTCTGCCAGTTTCCCATTTGTAAGTGATCAGTACTTTTTTCTTCCCTCAAGGAAGGACAAATATAACTTTGAGGAACATGTCTTTAAATAGGCTTTGGAAGGGAGTGGGCAGGAATCATAAGGATTAGGATGAAGCAGAGTTGTTCTTGTCCACGCCAAAAATAGAGGCTGGACAGATTTGATTTCTGCATGGACATGCAGACAGAGGTCAAGGAAGTGAAAGCTAAGTATTCACCCTCACCTCTCCTCAAGTCTCAAACACAACAGCATTCTAAGCCTTGAGTAGCAGTGTTGGCTGAGTAGCAGTGTCAGGTCACTCCTCCGACTGTCAACACAGAACTACAAGCAGTCATCAAGTCTGTATCTTACTAAGTAGAGGGTATTGCTTTCCTTCAGTACTGATTTCACATAAAAAATCATTAGCAAGCATTGAAAAATTAATTAATAAGTTAATGCATTTAGTCCCATGGGAAAGTTATTCCAACCTCTTTCAGAACCTAATTTACTCTTGGAGATTACTGCTCTGGGGAGGACTGTGGATTTTTTTATCTGTAAAATATAATAATTGTCAAAAACTCTGAGATATTACACTATTTGTAGGCTATCAATTTGGTCAGTCACAGTTTCATGGATGTTGGCAGAAGGCACAAAACTCCTGGACCAGAAGCAAAGGACAGTTTTTACTCACAGCAATAACAGTAGCTGGAGCATCAGCATTTGTTCCAGTTTCCAGAGTGTCAACTTCCACAAAGTGACAGGTAGGGGGCCAGATGATTCCTGTACATGCAGTGGGTTGCATCACTTAAGAGGAAACCCACATCTGGGTGACCAAATCTTTTATACTGATCAGTAAGCCTGCTTGCCTTTTACCCAGTGGGAGCATCATCTTTATTATACTGGACAGTAAACAAACCTACTCTTTGTCCAGAGAGGAACACTATCTCTGCCTTCCAAAGCTGTTGGCCTTTTACAAACACTCTTGCAAAGATATTCCAGAACAAAGGCAGACTCTGTGTCTGCTTGCAAGATGTATAGAAATAGGAGGCATTCATGGAGAATTGTCTTCCAACAATAACACATTTCTGTCCCTATTTTCTCAAGATTGAGGCTATACATACATAAAGTCTAGGAGGCTTTCCAGGCAGATTCGTGATAAAGAATCCGCCTGCCAAAGCAGGTTCGATCCCTGGGTCGGGAAGATCCCCTGGAGAAGGAAATGGCAGCCTACTCCAATATTCTTGCCTGGAGAAGACCATGGACAAAGGAGCCTGGCAGGATACAGTCCATGGGATCACAGAGAGTCAGATATGACTTAACAACTAAACCACCACCACCACCATAAGGTAGTTGTACCTTTTAGTCCGTTTTCCACTCCCTCCTCAAATTGCTCCCTGGTGATTCAGACGGTAAAGAATCTGCTTGCAACGCAGGAGACCTGGGTTAGATTCCTGGGTCAGGTAGATCCCCTGGAGAAGGGAATGGAAACCCACTCCAGTATTCTTGCCTGGAAAATTCCAGGGACAGAGGACCTGGCAGGCTAACAGTCCATGGGATCACGGAGAGTCAGACGTGACTGAGCGACTAACACTTTCACTTCCCTCAAACTTCACCCTTTCTTGAGAGTGCAACGGGAAGATTCTGATGAAAAGGCTTTTGGGGGGGGGGCAAATGTAAAACGTTTGGGAATGGTAACTTTAGTAACAGGGAAGATAAAAGTCAGAAACCCTGTAGGAAACTTCCCCCTCCACCAGCTTGCTCCTTGGTAGTTTCTCAGCCCTTCCCATCCCTCTAAAAGAGTATATTCCTTTCACTTCACTTTAATACACAGCTAATAATTCCACTAAATGGATATTCATTGCAATTTTTGAAAAACTCAAATCTCTTGGAGGATTAAAGACTCTCAAATGTTCACACACATTAGTGTGAATTTGTATAAGACACTTTCCCTTTAACAGCTAGCTGAGATTGGTTATCCTGAAGCAAGAATAATTTTGACTGGCAGGGGAAAGAAGGGTGATTGTAAAGCTTGGAACACTTTTGGGGTATAGCAGGCCAGAGAGACAACACTGTGGGATAATTCAAACCACATAAAATCACGGAGCCCATAGGTGCCAGAGAAGGCAGGCACCATAAGGTTGGAGAAAAAAAAGACAAGGAAGATACTAAAGAGGAATTTTGCCCATTCCCAGTTTTTATTTGAAGTTGGCACTGTGCCCAAAGCAGAGGACATTCTCTCCCTTCTCCTCCTCATACCTGGATTTTCATTCCATAAATATTTTCTGAATATCTGCTGCTGCAACTGTCACTCTGATATTACTAGTTACCACTTATTGAACACTTGCTGTTTCTAGGTTTATGATTACACAGTGTGACAGTGTCAGATCACTGTCCCTGCCTTCAATAGAGCTTAGCAGTGGGGGAGACAGATAAGCAAGTCAACAGTTATGCAATTTAGTAAATGCTATTTACTAAGTACAATTATACGATTTAGTAAATGCTTTTATATAGAGAGGTATCTAAATCAGACATGGCAGCTCCTTGCCTTAGGATCCAGACTTCAGACTTCTATCCAACAGTGAACTAATAGTGGATGATTCTCACACAATATCTTTTGTGTAAGTTTTCCATGCAATTAACATGAGAATATTTATAGCATCCCTATAAAATAGGTACTATGATTCTATCTTCATTTTACAGAGGAAGAAACTAAAGCTTGGAGAGGTTAAGTAGCTTTCCTAAAGTCACAGAGTAGCAGACATAGGACTGGACTCCAGGCCTCTGGCCCAGAGTATATGTTCTTAGATACCTCTCTATACTGTCATTGAAACAAGTTTAAGTTAAGTAAGAATTTGTGAGCTGTTTAAAATATATAACCATCACTTAAACCTTATATCTATGATAAAGTAAATTTGGGGTTACAAATTTGTGACCAATGAACAAATTTTCAAAACAAATGTTTTAAGGTAGGAAACTACCTGAGACCTCCTAGGCTGCAAGCATTAGTGAAACACTGTTAATAGAACACTACTGATTCTGTGTAAAAGTCAAGAGAGTACCACTTACCATGTCATACGTTCAGTAATACTCTTTTTTTAATGTTCAGTTATCCTCACATGTAGCATTCCCATATTACAAGTTTATGCTGCTAAGAAAAACTAATGACTTATATTTCCTGTAAAAAGCAAAGAATCAAGAGCCTGGAAAGACAAGCTCAGACGGGGAGAAAATACAGTAGTTCCCCCTTATCCTTGAGGGACATGGATGTCTGAAATCGCGGATAGTACCCAACCCTGTCTTTTCTTATCTGTGCGTACCGATAGTAAAGTTTAATTTATAAATGAGGCACGGTAAGAGATTACCAACAGTAACTAATAAGATAGAATGATTATAACAATATTCTGTGATACAAGTTATGTAAATAAGCTATTTACATAACATACAAAAAGTTATTGTGCAATAAGCTCTCTCAAAATAGGAAGGGGAACGTACGTACACCCGGGGTGGATTCATGTCAATGTATGGCAAAACCAACCAATATAATATTGTAAAATTAAAAAGAAAAAAGAAAAATAAATAAATAGATAAAGTCTAAAAAAAAATAAAAAAATAAAAAAAATAGCTTATTGTACAAATGCAATGCTTTTCCCATCCTAACTGAGCACGTATGCACTGCAGCCATAACCTTTGCAGTTTGAAATGTGACAGCAAAACTAGATTTCTTTTTCCTTCCTCAAAATTTCATGAAGAAAAGATTCAGTCTTACCATATATCTTAGCAAAAAAAATCGGCATATGATTTTTTTTCTCATGTTGAAAACTTTCACTTTTTCACCTCAAGGAAGCACTTTATGGCTTCTCTTTGGCATATTCAAATCGCCAGAACCACTACTCTTGTGTTTTGAGGTGTTTATCAAGTAAAATGAGGATTACTTGAGCTCAAGCACTGCAAGACCACAATCGTGGGTCTGGTAACTGAGATGGCTCTTAATGGACTAATAGAATCAGCGGGATGAAGGAACAGACCACGTCCTGAGTGGGGTTGTACAAGACTTCATCACGCTACTCAGAAAAGCCTGCAATTTAAAACTTTGTTTTCTGGAATTTTCCATTTAATATTTTCAAATAATGGAAAGTGAAGCTGCAAATAAGAGAGGGCTACTCTATTTGCAAAAGACATATCTGATAACAGACTGTTATCCATAATATACAAAGAACTCTTAAAATTCAATGATAAACAAACAAACAACAAGACTAAAAAAGGGCCAAAGATCTTAACAGACACCTCACTAAAGAAGATACACAGATGTAAAATAAGCACATGAAAAGATGTTGCATACCGTACCTCATCAGGGAAATTCAAATGAAAACAATGAGCTACCACTACTTACCTATTCCGTTCCGTTCAGTCGCTCAGTCGTGTCCGACTCTTTGCGACCCCATGGACTGTAGCCTACCAGGCTTCTCCGTCCATGGGATTCTCCAGGCAAGAATACTGGAGTGGGTTACCATTTCCTTCTCCAGGGGATCTTCCCAACCCAGGGATCGAACCCGGGTCTCCCTCATTGGAGGCAGACGCTTTAACCTCTGAGCCATGGCCAAAATCCAGAACACTGACAACAGCAAACGCTGGCAAGGATGTGGAGCAACAGGAACTTTCATTCACTGCTGGTGAAAATGCAAAATGATGTGGTCATTTTGAAAGACAGTTTGGAGGTTTCTTACAAAACCATCATGGTCAACAAAAGAGTCCGAAATGCAGTACTTGGATGCAATCTTAAAAACAACAGAATGATTTCTGTTCGTTTCCAAGGCAAATCATTCAATATTACAGTAATCCAAGCCTATGCCCCAACCAGTAAAGCTGAAGAAGCCGAAGTTGAACGGTTCTATGAAGACCTACAAGACCTTTTAGAAATAACACCCAAAAAAGATGTCATTTTCATTATAGGGGACTGGAATGCAAAAGTAGGAAGTCAACAAACACCTGGAATAACAGGAAAATTTGGCCTTGGAGCACGAAATGAAGCAGGGCAAAGGCTAATAGAATTTTGCCAAGAGAACGCACTGGTCATAGCAAACACCCTCTTCCAACAACACAAGAGAAGACTCTACACGTGGACATCACCGGATGGTCAACACCGAAAACAGACTGATTATATTCTTTGCAGCCAAAGATGGAGAAGCTCTATACAGTCAGCAAAAACAAAACCAGGAGCTGACTGTGGCTCAGATCATGAACTCCTTATTGCCAAATTCAGACTTAAATTGAAGAAAGTAGGGAAAACCACTAGACCATTCAGATATGACCTAAATCAAATCCCTTATGATTATACAGTGGAAGTGAGAAATAGATTTAAGGGACTGGATCTGATAGATAGAGTGCCTGATGAACTCTGGACGGAGGTTCGTGACATTGTACAGGAGACAGGGACCAAGACCATCCCCATGGAAAACAAATGCAAAAAAGCAAAATGGCTGTCTGAGGAGGCCTTACAAATAGCTGTGAAAAGAAGAGAAGCAAAAAGCAACGGAGAAAAGGAAAGATATAAGCATCTGAATGCAGAGTTCCAAAGAATAGCAAGGAGAGATAAGAAAGCCTTCCTCAGTGATCAATGCAAAGAAATAGAGGAAAACAACAGAATAGGAAAAACAAGAGAACTCTTCAAGAAAATTAGAGATTCCAAGGGAACTTTTCATGCAAAGATTGGCTCGAGAAAGGACAAAAATGGTATGGACCTAACAAGCAGAAGATATTAAGAAGAGGTGGTAAGAATACACAGAAGAACTGTATAAAAAAGATCTTCATGACCAAGATAATCACGATAACGTGATCACTGACCTAGAGCCAGACATCTTGGAATGTGAAGTCAAATGGGCAGAAAGTGAAGAGGAACTAAAAAGCTTCTTGATGAAAGTGAAAGAGGAGAGTGAAAAGGTTGGCTTGAAGCACAACATTCAGAAAACAAAGATCATGGCATCTGGTCCCATCACTTCATGGGAAATAGATAGGGTAACAGTGGAAACAGTGGCAGACTTTATTTTTTGGGGCTCCAAAATCACTGCGGATGCTGATTGCAGCCATGAAATTAAAAGATGCTTACTCCTTGGAAGGAAAGTTATGACCAACCTAGATAGTATATTAAAAAGCAGAGACATTACTTTGAAAACAAAGGTCCGTCTAGTCAAGGCAATGGTTTTTCCCGTGGTCATGTATGGATGTGAGAGTTGGACTGTGAAGAAAGTTGAGCGCTGAACAATTGATGCTTTTGAACTGTGGTGTTGGAGAAGACTCTTGAGAGTCCCTTGGACTGCAAGGAGATCCAACCAGTCCATTCTAGAGGAGATCAATCCTGGGTGTTCATTGGAAGGACTGATGCTAAAGCTGAAACTGCAATACTTTGGCCACCTCATGCGATGAGCTGACTCACTGGAAAAGAATCTGATGCTGGGAAGGATTGGGGGCAGGAGGAGACGGGGACGACAGAGAATGAGATGGATGGATGGCATCACCAACTCGATGGACATGAGTTTGAGTGAACTCCAGGAGTTGGTGATGGACAGGGAGGCCTGGCGTGCTGTGATTCATGGGGTGGCAAAGAGTCGGACAAGACTGAAGGACTGAACTGAACTGAACTGAATATTTCATTATCTGAATAGGCCTCCCTGTCTATCACCAATTCCTGGAGTTCACTCATTACTCAGTGCTAAAAAGAAATGAACTTTCAAGCCATGAAAGGACAAGGTAGAATTTTAATCTAAGTGAAAAAAAGCCAATCTGAAAAGGCTACATACATATACAAAGGTATAATTCCAACTATACGATATTCTGGAAAAGGCAAAACTATAGAGACAATAAAACAATCAGTGGTTGTCAACGGTTAGGTACAAGGGTGGGAGGAACGGGTAAAGCACAGAGGATTTTTAGGGCACTGAAAGTACTCTGTGTGATGGATATATTAATATGTCATCATAACTTTGTCCAAATCTATAGAATGTACAATACAAAAAGTAAACTCTAATGCAAACTATGGACTCTGGATGATAAAAATGTGTAACTGTGGGTTCATCAGTTGTAGCAAATATAATACTCTGGTGAAAAGTGTTAATATTGGGGGAGGCTATGCAAGTGTCAAGGCTTCCCTGGTGGCCCAGATGGTAAAGAACCTGCCTGCAATGCAGGGGACCTGGGTTCAACCTGGGTCAGGAAGATCCCCTGAAGGAGGAAATGGCTACCCACTCCAGTATTCTTGCCTGGAAATTCCATGGACAGAGGAGACTGGTGGGCTATAGTCCATGGGGGTTGCAGAGTCGGACATGACTAAGCAACTAACACAGAAAGATGCAAATGTCAGGGTGGGAGGTATAAGAGAACTTTTTATAGTTTGCACTCCTTTCTGCTGTGAATCTAAAACTTCTCTAAAAAAAAAAAAATAAAGTCTATTTTTCTTTAAAGCAAAGCAAAGTCCACTTATAAGAGAATGTCTATTCTTAAGGAGGGAAAAAATGTGCACTGTTTGGAATATTATAACTATGTCCATGCTCTTCCTTCCTTGAGAAAATCGCTAAGTCTAACCTTAATCCCAAGATGCAAGAATTACTGCTCAACAGTGCCTTCTTATTAGGTGTGTTACAGACAACCCTGGAAGGAGACCAAGGGAGAGGAAGGAGACAGAGACAGAGACCAAAGCCTTCCACCAAGTGTGAAGCAGATTTTATAGAAGGTATAGCATTTCTTAGCTTCTTCTCTGCCTTAGTGACCACCTCTACTTGAAAATAACCTGCCTCAACAGTTGATTTCCTGAATATTGAATACTGATTTTGTCACTGTTGTTTTCCAAAGGAGTAATGGATTTTGAATGTACATTAGGTAAACACTGATTTCATGAGTACACAGACAGCCAACAACTTATATGCAGTGGCAGGTCCTCTTTTACAGAAGAAGAGAATGAAAAAGACAAAGCTGGTTTATGCCAAAGAGGTCCACATTTTCTCTCTTTTCTTAGAACCTACTTTCTTTTAGATTTCCTCTCCCCTGGGATTTCATTAATCTCATGAATGTACTTCTTAAGAATAAAAATGTTGGCAGACTCTGGATGGAACAATTCCCTCAGCCCAGGAGAGATGGTTTGTCTTATATGCGGAATTGTGTCTCCGTCCCTTATTTATATGTTGAAATCCTAACTACCATACCTCGGAGTGTGACTATAATTGATTTCAAGTCTTTAAAGAGGTAACTAAGCTAAAAATGAGGTCATCACAATGGGCCCTAATCCAGTCTGACTTGTGTCCTTTTAAGAAGAGGAGATCAGGACACAGACAGAGTAAGGCCAAGTGAAGACTCGGGGAGAAGACAGTCAAGGAGAGAGGTCTCGGAAGAAATCAACGCTGTCAACATCTTGATCTCAGACGACCAGGTTACAGAACTGTCAGAAAACACATTTCTGTTGTTTAAGCCACTCTTATAGTCTGTGACACTTTCTTATGGCAGCCCTGGCAAACTAATACCACACGTAAGAGTAAACACTTGTGACTCCAGCACTCCCACAGTGCTTCAATCCAGAGCCTCTTAAAAGCAGTTCAGACACTTGCTAACATGATTATAAAGAACCTATAGACTTCCAGTGGTCATGTATGGATGTGAGAGTTGGACTGTGAAGAAAGCTGATCACTGAAGAATTGATGCTTTTGAACTGTGGTGTTGGAGAAGACTCTTGAGAAGCCCTTGGACTGTAAGGAGATCCAACCAGTCCATCCTAAAGGAGATCAGTCCTGGGTGTTCATTGGAAGGACTGATGCTAAAGCTGAAACTCCAATACTTTGGCCACCTCATGCGAAGTGTTGACTCATTGGAAAAGACCCTAATGCTGGGAGGGATTGGGGGCAGGAGGAGAAGGGGACGACAGAGGATGAGATGGCTGGATGGCATCACCGACTCGATGGACATGAGTTTGAGTAGATTCCTGGAGTTGGTGATGGACAGGGAGGGCTGGCGTGCTGCGATTCATGGGGTTGCAAAGAGTCGACACAACTTCCTGAATTCATTCAACAAACATTTATTGAGCTTGTTCTGTGCATCAGGTACTGAGCTAAATGCAAGGAAAAAAGAGGAACTCTCAAGAAGCTCAAGGGTAAATAAGACCCCAAACCATCCTCCAGAATTCACATTCTTAAAAGTAGACAGGCATATAAGGAGTTAATTTCAATATGCTGTCACTGATGGTAAGATTGTAGTATGCACAACGTGCCACAGGCGAGGACCAAGGGCTACGGGAACTTCACTGGAAGGCAGGAGGGGTATCAAATAGGATGCCATACCTAGTGTAAGTCTTCAGTAAAAAGTAAAAGTGTGTCAAGTAGATGAGGGGAGAGAGACGTTTCAATGACAGGAATACCACAGACAAAGGTAGGAAATAGGAAAGTGGCTAGAATGTCAGGTGATGAATGAGAAGGTCAGGATAATTGGAGTTAGGATGATACAAAGGAGGCTGGGAGGAGAGACTGAAAGATTAGGGTCAGACCACAAAGAGTTGGGTATGCCAAATTTGGATTTTAACCCGAAAGCAGTGGGAAGCCACCAGAGATTTTTACAGTGAAAAGTCATGATCAGACTTGCTCTGACCATGATCTCTCTGGTAGCCTGGAGAATGAAATGGTTTGGGGAAAAGGTGGGCTGCAGAAAGACTGGATGGCAGGGAGGATGAAAAAGCCTTAACAGAAGCAGTGGTTTTGGGGTGCAGAAAGCAGTCCTGCTTTAGAAATACTGCAGGGGTCTGAAGCTTGCTCTATGAGGATTTTAACACTTCTGCTTCTATATGTGCTAGCATGGGAAAGATGCTTCCATTGTAAGACACTAGACAGTATTTATTTTTCCTGTACCAGATGTATAAATAAATATAAATATCATTGCTTCCTTAAACACACAAATGTTATCATGTTAATAAAACACAATATATTATTTACTTTTTAAGACTATAATTCAAAAGAGCTAAATTTCCTTTTGTTTAAATTTAAGAATAATCGCTCTTTAAAAACATATAGTGTAACTGGATACAGGTAAAAATGAGTATATTATTTCATCATAGCATATCTGGTACATTTGTGATTCTTCTAAGTTGGACTTGCTGGAAAGTGTTTATTTGAGGCACTAGAAAGCTTTGGAAAATACACTTGCCTAGCTCTGAGTTTTCTATTACCTATCTTGAGTAGTTTAATCAGTCTCACTAGGACTCAGTTTTCTTATTTCTAAAATATTACTCTTCTATATTATTCTAATAATATTAATTCTATATAATAATAATTATTTAATAATATTAAATCTATATAATTCTAATATTCTAAGATAATATTTATTATTTCTAAAGGGATAAATTTCTTGATCCTTAAACTTCCTTCTGCCTAAAATCCCACGAGGCTTTTTCTCCCAGAAGAAATACCTCTCTTGAATCTTTAAAGGCAATTTTTACGTTTTAAAAAGGATACTTTAAATTTTGCCAGAAAATATTTCTTGGAAAGTATATAAATCTTGTTAGATGTTTTGAGATTCATTAAAAAGAAAAGAAAAGAAAACCTACCTGAAGCATTCTGCACGATTAAAACATTACCATTCTTGGCACTCAGGGGAATGTGCTGAAACCTCAGTAGGTTCAACTAAGTTTTAGAGTGAGCAACACAACGAACAAATGTGCCTCTTGAAAGAAATATAAAGCTGAATAGGGTAAATACAACGGCAGGAAAATTAACGAGCCAGACGATTTCCTTTTCTCCTTCCTTGGGAAACCTGTATTTCTAAAGGGAAAAGGGCTCTTTGGGAAGAGAAAGGAGAGATTGGGGAGGGAAGTTTCTCTGATCTCTTTGCGCCCTGCCTGCTGATCTGTCTGCTTTCCTCTGCAGTTCTCGCTGTCTGATAAGGAACTGATTCTTCGCCTCCTCTCCCTCCCTCCCTCCTCCCTCTCCTCCTTCGCCCTCAGACTCGGTCCCGTCCTAGCAAGTGATGCTGTCGGAGACAGGAGACGGGCGCGGAGGAGGCGCCGCCGCCGCGGGGCAGGAGAGCGTTTCCCCGCACCCGCGCCCCGCTCGGCCCGCAGCTTCCTCCCCGCGGCCACGCGCGCGGCTGCTGCCCCCGCGGGTGGAAGGTGGGCGCCGGCGCCCCGGCTTTGGCTCCCGCCTCTAACCGCTCGGTCTCCGGCTGCGCGGGTCTCTCTTCCTGCCTCCCGCCCGGGGCCGCCCGGGGCCCGCCGGAGGTGGGGCAAGGGCGCCGCGGGGAGAGCGCGCGGCGCCGGCGGCGGAGACCGAGGCCGGCGGCCGGCATCCCCGCGCTCGGACCGCGGCCGGCGCGATGTCCAGCAAGGTCAGGAAGTGCAAGGAGCAAGCGAGGGTGACCTTCCCCGCGCCGGAGGAGGAGGACGAGGAGGAGGGCGAGGACGAAGGCGCGGAGCCGCAGCGCCGCCGGCGGGGCTGGAGGGGCGTCAACGGGGGGCTCGAGCCGCGCCCGGCGCCCCCGCTGCGGGGACCGCGCGCCTACTGCCCGCCGCCCTTCTCCCCGGGGCCGGACATGTGAGTACCCGGCGCCCCCTCGGGCGGGGTCGGGCAGGCGCGCCCCTGGCCGCCCCGCGCTGTGCCCCGGACCCCAGAGTCCACCCTCCGTGGCAGTCCTATTCGGGGCAACTCGGGCGGGCGGTAGACCTAGGCCCCTCTTGGTCCTGCTCTGTGGAGGGACTCTGGGGACGCCCGAAGGCGTGGCCGGGGTCTCCGTCCCGGCTCCAGCGCACGGACCAGCCCCGCGGACGGAAACCACGGACGCCAGACACGCTGCCCAGTAAGCAGACGCCCGCTCTCCTCCAACCGAGGACGCGCGCGCTGCCGCCGGTGGTCTGGGGGCCTCGCGGAAAATGTGCCCCGGGGTCTCCGAACTGCCCCCGGGAGGTCAGAGAAGGGGGACGGTGTGCTTAGGCCCCGGCGATCAGCGTGGAGCCAGCCCGGGAGCCCGAGTCCCTTCCTACGCTCCCGGCCGTCGGGAGTGGGGAGAAAGGGGCGGACGGTGTCTGGTATGGAGTGTGTGGGGGGAAGGTCTGCCCGGGCGCCGCTTTGCCCGACCGTCCATTCACAGCTGGGGCTAACCTGGAGCCGGAGCCCAGCGGGTCTCCAGGGGGAGAGTGAGCGCGGGGCGCCGCGGGAACCGCCTTAGAGCTACTCGGTTGGAGTTCCCAGGCGGCTCAGTTCTTTTTTTAAAGGAAGGTAGAGGTCCGTGCTTTAATGCGTGAGCAAGAACAACTTTTTTTAATTTCCAAATCTTGGAAACAGCCTCTCTGAGACGCAGAGAGGATGAAGAAGAGAGTGGTTAGTTTTATAGGGTGCATGCTCTCTGTTTCCTTTGTCACGTACCTTGGACGTGTCGCGGGGTTCACTGTCTTTTTAGGAAGAGCGCACAGATAGGTAGAGACCTTGGGGGCCAGTCTGCGGGCGGCACTAACTGCTAGGGCCGGGGAAGGGGTTCTCCCGGGAAGGGACGGAGGTTCCGCAGCGCTCCCTGCTGCCCGCGAGCTGCACACAGCTAGAGTGTGAAGCCTGTGGGGCGACCTCGACCCGGCAGGATAGTGCAAGGCTGAGCTGGTCAGAGTCCGCTCCTAACTCGGCTGGACCGGCCTAATCAGAAAGAGAACTCAGTGGCTGGGAAAGGTTTCTAATTTTAAATGAGCGATGCATCCCAACGTCAACGTGGTTCAGTTATTGTTGAAGATTAGCCTGGATGGCCCAGGAAATGTAGGGAAGGTAGGTCCTTTGAGATTAAAGCCCCTGCCAGCTCGCTTCATTGTCCATATTCCCTTTTGCCAGTCTGGTTTTTAGAATCCAACTCAATTTCTGATTCTTTACTTTTTTTTCTTTTGTCTTAAATCCACACTAAATGGGACACCGTTCCGTTCCTTTCCGTCGCTCAGTCGTGTCCGACTCTTTGCGACCCCGTGGACTGTAGCCTACCAGGCTTCTCCGTCCATGGGATTCTCCAGGCAAGAATACTGGAGTGGGTTACCGTTTCCTTCTCCAGGGGATCTTCCCGACCCAGGGATCGAATCCGGGTCTCCTGCATTAGAGGCAGACACTTTAACCTCTGAGCCACCAGGGAAGACCAAGAGCGCGCTTATCTGAGAAAGTAGGGCGAAGCAAAGATTACATACTTTGCTTTTTGAAGCTTGAGGTCAATCACACGAAGCGCTGGGACAAATTCTAATGTAGACTTGCTGTCTAACTGGTAATAGAACATCTTTCCTGGCTATCTGCTGACTTTACATAACTCAACAGGTAAATGGTGTCGTATATTTACTTTGTAAAGCGACTGAAAAGACTGTCATGTGAAGGAGATACGTATTAATAAACGTTCCTTCTGAAGGTAGAGCCGCAAGCTCTTCATGTTTTTTCCAGGCCTGTCACTTGGTAATAGCAGAGACTAATTTGATATTTGTAGCAGAGATTAGCTGTTTATTCCAACTTTGAGTGGAATGTGGCCACAGATTAATAGCTCAGACAGTGAACACAGCCCCAGGACGAAATTAGAGAAGGATACCCAGTCTGTCAAAGCCCCAGGGTCGTTTTCAGTAGGCAGAGTAGAACAGCCGAATTTAACAGTCAGAGGGATGCTGAGGGTAGAATCCCACTTTTACCAAAAAGATTCCTTGACATAACCCTTTTGCTCATTTCACTCTCCAAGCTCCAGTATTCCATTTGGGAATTTTAAAAAGACTGACTCAGGGGGAGTAGTGTCATCTGCTATATCACTAGCAAGAGTTTTTTTTAAAATTATCCTTTGATAAAATTCTTGATGTAGCCATAGATTCAAGCCAAGACTTCCCTTTTCCCAATTGTTTGCAAACCTAGGACCAAGTACTGTTTGCATGATTAATTCAGTCTCAAAGTTTTAAAAAATATTTCAGTCAGTTCAGTTCAGTTCAGTTGCTCAGTCGTGTCCGACTCTCCGCGACCCCATGAATCACAGCACGCCAGGCCTCCCTGTCCATCACCAACTCCCAGAGTTCACTCAAACTCATGTCCACAGAGTCGGTGATGCCACCCAGCCATTTTATGAACTCCAAAAGCATTTGAAGTCAGTTCTTGTGAGTTTTAATCTGAAGACATTCCTTAAGCATTTACATGTGCAAAGTTCAGACTAGGTACAGCAAGCCCACAACTTTATGCACTCAAAGAGTATGACAACTTTACTGCACTCAAGGAGTTTAAAATCTCGTAAGGGAGAGGTGGAAATGAAGCTGAGCATAAATAATTATGCTATTAGAGTAGAATGAGTGCATAAATTCATACATACAAGGAGAGAGCTCTGCAGAGTCAAGTGCCAAGAGGAAATGGACAACATAAGATTGTGGAGAAATCAAGAAAACCTTTTATGAGCCTGAAAAGGTAAATAAGATCAGAGGCAGAAAGAGAGTGGGCAGTTAATTCAAGCACCCCACCCCACTCCACCCCCTATTCCAAAGTGCCTGGCATGTCCAGGGAATATTAATTTTAAGGGAATATTAAGTTTTATTGGAACACAGATTATGTAAGAGAGTAGTGAGATTTAGCTGGATGTGTTAGTTTGGGGCATTAATGTATAGGATCTTGTATGTCAAGAAGAGGCAATAGGGAGTCATTGATTGTTTCAGGGCAGCAAAGGCTTGATCCAAGTCACTCTGAGAAGGGGATGGATTGAAGTGGCAATTGGAATAATGTGAGTAAATACCTTAGAAAACTACTGTAGCTTTCCAGGCTGAGATTAGGACCTGTGATAGTGTAGGACTGGTGGAATGAAATGGGGAGAGATAGGAAGGGGGGATACACAGAAAGTATCTATGGGAATTTGCCTATCCATGAGGGGTTTAAAGAGAAAGCAGGGTCAGAGGTGACTTCATGATTTTGATGTAGATGACTAAGATCATGATGTCATTGTTGAAAAAAAAAAGAAACTAAATGATATGACTTTTCAGATAATTTTCAAATACATGTCAAACAAGAAGAAAGGAATGCAAGTTTAAAGCTTGAGAGAATTTGAGAGTCTGCTGTCTGATGGGAATTGTTTTCAAGTTGTGTAAATTCATGATATTGCCCAAGGAAGGAGTGCGAAGAGAGAAACAAAGGAAGCCTGAGTTAGTTTTCGGAGGGAAATTTCTTTGTTTACAGGGGCAAAAAGAAAGAGTAGCAAGCAAAGGACACAGAAAAAGATGAAGCAGCAGGTGTTACAAAAGCAAGGCTGCCTAGAGAGAAGAGTTTCAAGAAAAGGGAAGAATAGTAAGGCTAAGTCCCTTTGCTGTCCACCTGAAACTATCACAGCTATTGTTAATCAGCTATACTCCAATATAAAATAAAACATTTAAAAATCAAATGAAAAGGGAAGAAGTGACCCACAGTTGGCGAACACTTGATAAATCAAGAGAGGAACTTTGTGGGAATTACCTAGCGGCCCAGTGGTTAGGATTTACTGTCAAGGGCCAGTGTTCGGTACCTGGTTGGGGAACAAGCTGAATAGCTTGGCCAAAAAAATATATAGAGAGAGAAACTTTGTGAGTCTACTTTTAGAGAGAAGACTCATCCCTTACACTTTAATGTACATGCACAAAGTCATTAGATTTCTCAGCAGTGTTTTTTAAAAGAAAAGGCTTCTGCAAGAGAGGATTCTAGGGAATTCCCTGGTGGTCCAGTGGTTAGGACTCAGTGCTTTCAATGCTGTGGCTGGCCCTAGTTAAATTCCTGGTCTGAGAACTAAGACTTGCAAGCAGCTAGGCCAAACAAACAAACAAAAAATGCAATGAACATACTTAAAAAAAAAGAAAGAAACAGATTCTGCTTAGTTTTTCTTGAAGACATGCTGCCAAAAATTTGTCATAATAAAAGCCGTAGTTTGTATTTATGTAATACCTCATGCTGTCATTTATATGAATTAACTTGAATCACACCTCTTTAAAGCAGGATTTATCATTTGGCAAATTAGGCAATTGATACATAGTGAAGTCAAGTCAGTTTCTAAAGATTAATTAGTAAATCAATAACAGAGCTTCTGTATTCTATAGAGTATTATTAACTATAGTCCACACACTCTATGTAAGATCTCTAGACTTATTCATCTTACATAACTGAAACTTTGTACCCTTTGACCAACATCTCCCCAATTTTCCCACCTTCCAGTCCTTGGTAACTATGGTTCTACTCTCTGCTTCTGTGTATTTGACTTTTTAAGATTCCGCATATAAGTGAGATCACGCAGTTTTGTTTTTTTTTTCCTGTGCCTGGCTTATTTCACTTAGCCTAATGTCTTCCAGGTTCATCCTTGTTACACATTGCAGTTATCTCCTTTGTTGAGGGGAAATGATACTGCATTGCATACATATATATCACAGTTTCTTGTTCCATTTATAGTCTATGACACTTTGTTTCCGTATTTTGGCTATTTTCTAAGAGGGTAGATTTCAGGGTTTCTTGTTAATACACACCCCAAAGATAACTATGTGAGGAGCTAGATATGTTAATTACCTTGTTGGTAATCATTTCTCTATTGTACAGTTGACTTTTGAATAACACAGAGGTTAGGAGCACTACCAGCCCCCAGTCTAAAATCCACATATAACTTTTGACTCCCCCTGAAACTTAGTATAGTCTACTGTTTACCAGAGCCTTGCAGATAACATAGACATTGTTTATGTGTACAAAATACACATACTTTGTAGGTTTTTTATTATGTAATTGTATTCTTCAATACGTGCTGTGGTGGTGAAGAATCTGCCTGACAATGCAGGGGATGCGAGTTCGATCCCTGGGTCAGGAAGATCCCCTGGAGAAGGAAATGGCTAACCCCAGTCTAGATTTCTTGCCTGAAAAATTCCATGGACAGAGGAGTCTGGAGGGCTACGGTCCATGGGGTCACCAAAGTTGGACATGCCTGAGTCACTGAGCACACACACGCACACATTCTTCAGTAGAGTGAGTTAGAGCAAGAAGATGTTGTCAAGAAAGAGCCTATTATGCTGAGTAAAATAAATCAGAGAAAGACTAATACTGTAGATTAACGCAAATATATGGAATCTATTAATAGAAAGATGGTACCGATAAACCTACTTGCAGGGCAGCAGTGAAGACAGACATCGAGAACAGACTTGTGGACACAGGTGGGGAAGAAAAGGGTGGGATGAATTGAGAGAGTGGCATTGAAACATATGCATTACCATATGTAAAATTAGATGGCCAGTGGAGATTTACTGTATGATCCAGGGAGCTCAAATCTGATGCTTTGTGGTAACCTAGAGAGTTGAGATGGGGTTGGAGGTGGGAGGGAAGTTCAGGAGGAAGGGGACATATGTATATCTGTGACTGATTCATGTTGTTATATGGCAGAAACAAACACAAAATTATAAAGCAATTATACTTCGATTAAAAATAAATTAATTTTTAAAAAAATCTTAAGGAAAATTTACATTTACAGTATAGCACTATATGTATTGACACCATGCTTATGTTGTCTGTTTACAAAATTAATCGTTTATCAGTACCTACAACAGTGTTGTCTTATATGATACAAAATACTGCATACGTTCTATGTATTACTAACACTGGATATCAAAAATGAAAAAATAATGTGAAAAAAACTCATATTTATTTGCAGGTGTAATGATTCCTGCATTGATAACAAAGAAGCAGCTATGTGATTGCTTTTAGGGTAGCCTAATATAATTGATACGGCTGCTACACAGTAGCCCAGCCTATCGGCTAAAGAATGAACCATTGCAAAATTTTTATGGCATACAATATTACTGTGCCATCTTCATAATACAGTATTGGAAACATGATTTGTTTTTTTTTAAACCACTTACCTGTGATGATAGGCTGCTGCAGTTTCTCCAACTGGTAGAGAGGAAGGGAGAGAGACAGGGGCATTCTGTATAATTCTTTGAAAGCAGTAACAAAACTAACATTATTTTTATTAAATATATTTAAAGTATATTATTTAATTATTTAAGCATATCATAATTAAATGTCACTCACCTTATGCCTACTTAAGGGATAGACTAGTATTTATAGACATCTTATGCTTTCATGACATACCTAACTTTTTCTTAGTTTTTTCAGTATTTCCAAGCTACAGAGTTCAGCGTTTTGTTTTTTTTTTCAATTTGTCACAAATCTCCAAATCATTTTCCAATATACTTAAAAAAAATGTGTACAAATGGACCTGTGCAGTTCAAACCCATGTTGTTCAAGGGCCCACTGTGTATGTATATCAAATTCTATTATTATACACCATCAATATATGCAATTTTTATTTTGAAGATTATATAAAATAAAGCCACAGAGTGATTAGAAGATTAAAAAAATATCAGAGTGTCTGATGCTCAGCTTTGTCTGGTAGGAGATCTGAAGATGATCACACAATGCCTTGTAACTCAGATTATCTACTTGAATGTTAGTTTCTGTGGTGCTGGCCTGTGACAATCTTTAAACCTAGGCTTAGCTTGGCTGTGGGATTGAGAACAATGTTGTGCCTGTTGGCTTGGGTTCCTGACTGGAAGTAGAATGTCCTTCCCACCACTGCAGTGGAAATCAGAGATTTGCCAAGTCACTGGAGAATCTCCCGAGAGAGGAATTTGGACTTTAAGGACCGAAGTCAGACTAGCATTGTTAAGGAAGAGGCAGGTTTCTCTTCGGTTATAATATTCAAAAACAGCACAGCGTGACATTAGATTTGTTGTTGTTCAGTCACTCAGTCATGTTCGCCTCTTTGTGACCCCATGGGCTGCAGCACGCCAGGCTTCCCTGTCCTTCACCATCTCCTGGAGCTTGCTCAAGGACACTGCTCAAGTCCATTGGATCAGTGATGTCATCCAACCATCTCAGATTCTCTGTGGTCTCCATCTCCTGCCTTTAATCTTTCCCAGCATCAGCATCCTTTCTAGTGAGTTGGCTCTTCGCATCAGGTAGCCAAAGTAGTGGAGCTTCAGCTTCCAGCATCAGTCCTTCCAATGAATATTAGACTTGAGACCTTTAATAATCTAAAATTTTGAGTTGTATTTTTAGTTTATCCCATAGAGTAGTAATTTCACTATGTACAATATAGAGCCATTTTGTTGGTTTTTTGTAAATTATTTTTGCTTGCTTGCTTACTTCGCTTCAGACTCTTTGCGACCCTATGGACTGCCAGCCAGGCTCCTCTGTCCATGGGATTCTGCAGGCAAAAAAACTGGAGTGGTTGCCATTTGCTTCTCCAGGGTATCTTCCTGACCCAGGCAGGGATCAAACTCCCCTCTCTTGTATCTCCACTAGCACCACCTGGGAAGTCAAAAATTATTTTTGTATAATGTCAAAGTAATGCATGAATACAGTTTTAAAACTTAATGCTAAAAAAAAAATGGCTTATAAGATCAACAGCGAGCCCATGACAATTCCCTGTTTTTTTCTGTTTTTCTTCCTGTCCCCTCCGTTTCATTACACTTATGACTCCTTAAGTATCACATTCTTGTTATTCACGTGTTTTAGATAGCATCAGTATTCTCAGGTGAAAATTTCACTCACTTATAACTTTTATTCTCCCCCATCCTCCATCACATGATTTATCACAATCTGTGGTTAATAATTCATTATTATGATCATGTAATTATTATTCACTGCAGAGTCAAGTAGTATAGTATAATTACATTTCTTTTATAATTAGTTGTTTTTCTTGGCATATTTTTCCTATCTTGTTTTTTCCTCTTCAGCTAAATCCTTTAGACTCTGTGTGTTTTTCTGGAGACATCCCTTCTAAAACCCCCTGACTTGGTTTGTTTGTCGTTTTTAATTCTTTTTTTTTCTTCAGGAAGCTTTTAGATTGAGCTCTTCATTAGTGTTGTTCTGAAATGTCTAAACAATACCCTGATGTGAGTCTTTTTTAATTCAGTGAATGCTTCATTAATGAACCCTTTCAGTATTTGGATATTATGCCCTTTGGTTTGGAGAGGTTTTTTGTATTATTCCTTTTACTATTCCTGTGCACTATTTTCATATTTCTTCTTTCTTTCTGGAATTTCTGTTATTTGGATTTTGGATCTCCTGGACTGATCCCCTAGTTTTTGTATTTCTTCTACCATGTTTTTCAGTGATTGTCTTTTTCTTTTCTGTTCATTCTGAAATATTTCCTTGACTATATTTCCCAATTTTCACTGGTTTCTTTTTCCATTTTATCTATTGTATTTTTAATCTATAAGAGCTCTTTTTGTCTAATGAGTATTTCTTTGTTATAGCATTCTATCTTGTTTCAGAGATGAAATATTTCTTTTTTTTTAATTTCTCAAGGGCAAAAGGATTAGGAGATAATAAACCTGGCTGTTAATATTCTAGAACTGGCCAGGGATCCCGCTGTTCTTAGGTCCTAGCCTCCTCTGGGTCTGGTATCTCCACATTTAGAGAATCTCTGTTACTATTTCTCCAGAGATTTGATATCTTATATTTCTTATGGGGATGTGGGAGGACTGTCACTTAATCATATCAGTTGGAGGTCAGCAATCTAGGGGCAGGGTTACTATGTACTGCTTATACAAATTTTAGCTAATTTCTCCATTTTAGGCTCCTGCCTTGTCTCTTGTGGGATTTCTTTTGCCTTTAATTTCCAAGTCTTTTCTGGTACTGGGTGGACCAGCTTGCTTTTTGTTACAAGCACTCTGGCTGGACCTTCCTTCTCTCTATCAAATCACTCACCATTTTTCTGACTTATCTCTTTTTCATATATTGTAGTACTTCTGATTTCATGGAAGATGAAATTTGTGTTTTTTGTTATCTGTGTTGTTTAGGGGGTTAATTTTCAAGAGGTGAAGGGGTGAGAAAGGCCTTTATTCCATCATCTTGAAAGCAAGCATCCCTACAATTGTGTTTTAGTTGTTCATTTTAAGTCTAAGGGAAGACAGAATTATTAACAGGACCAAGATTGAAGAAGGAAGATTAATTAATTTTTAAAACTAATTATGACTGATCTTGTTAGACAAATGGACTAGACAGTAATCTTTACAGTGTGCTTTGTCAATCATCTGAAGTGCTCCACCTGAAATCATCTTAGAACCACACTCCCCAAATTTAACTGATGTGCAGTGTTTTGAATAAGAAAAGAATGTCTGAGTCAAAAAGGATTTCATCTAGTCCAGTATCTTCTTAAACAAGTTGAAAAACTGAAACTGAAGGTTAGCATTGAATTCACAGCAGTCCCTGGCCTTTTGAAATCTCCAGTTCCCTTTACTGTATTGTTTGGGTTAAGCATTTCTCTCTTCTTCAGAGAAATTTGAGATGCATTTACTCCTAGGAGGAGCAACACAGGAAATTAAGTATTATTATGAGATTCAATTAATTCATCATTTCAATTTGACTACTGATGGCAGATCAACTGGAGAAAGTTTGTAAGCTAAGTAGGAGAATTTAGCATGGGGCAGGGCAGGGAGAGAGGCGATAAGAGTATCTCAAGGAACAGTTGACCCCTGCCAGATATCATTGACAGTGTTCTCTTTTCTTAATATCTGGGAGGTTAAAGGATCCTGGAAATCATCTGAAGACTAGGTTAGAACTTTAGGAATTTTTCATTACTGTGCTAGGGTAGCAAATGTCTGTCTGGTCATGTTCTTTCCTTATAAAACTTCACAGGAAATGTAATGGGAGGAAAACACTTGTTTTTGGAGAGCTCTCTCCTCTCAATAGGAAGGAATGCTTTCAACTTCCTGGCTCAGGGTTGAGATTGCCCTCATCAGGCAGTCAACACTACAGAGTCAGTCTGGCAGGGGAGCCAGATGAGTGGCCTGTTGAGGGTGTACACAGAGGAATCTGGCCCCAGACAGAAGGTCCAGAGTTAGGATAGTTATAGCATTTTTTAAAAATTTAGCATCTATGTTGGGGATATTTGTCTATGCTTTTCTAGTCAAAAAATGTCCCTGGTCAAAAGAAAACTCCCTTTTCTTTGCACTGTTCAAATAATAGGTGACAGTATGAATTTAGTCCTAGGATAGACCTTTTTTAAAAAATGAGAATTAAATGTCCACAGGTACATGACCTGTTAAGGAAAGAGCATGACAGTACTAAATATTTTACACAAGTTTTGCATTTCTGTATGCATTTTGTCAAATAGGAGTGATGTATATGGATTCTCTGTTGAAAACTAGATCTCAGGGTGATGAGATGGGAGCAAAAATCTAAAAACCTCAGACTTTTGACTTCAGATATGGATGATAATGGTAGAAAACAAGATCTTTTAGTTTTTAATAACATTAGAGGTTTATATATATACACATAATTGATAGTGACTAATATAAATAGACAAATATGAACTTCTCTTCGGTCAGTAGAGGTTTTTAATTTTATTATTGAGTTCATTATTGTCTCAATTCTTGTTCAGTTACAGACTGAATTTGTATTTGACGTCTAATTTCATTGTCACTAATCTTCCTAAAATAATAGAAATTTGTCTTAGAAAATACTGAGTTTAATTAATGAGTTTGGTTTTGAAGATAAGCTTAATTATTAACTATAAGAGCTCATTAATTCTAAGATGTATCCTCTGTTTGCCCTCAGATTATCCTGACAAAACATAACTTTATGTAAGATTGAAATCAAGAGCTATAAGATTCATCAGTTACTTTTTGCAGTGTAATTAAGAATTGAGTGTGATTAAGCAGAAATCTGCTTTTAAAGAAGAATGATTGTTTATATTACTTTAATTCCTGATAATTAATTTATGTTAAAGTTTTCACAGTGTTCTTTTTTATAGAAGAATTACTCCAAATTTCCCTCTAGCACTGCTTCCACACATTATTTCATGTGACCAAGGGTATTCTTTAATCTGAAGAATGTCCGCTTTCAAAGCCTTCAGTCTTAAATACTGATTTAAGCACACATATATCTATGTCTCCAACAGATAGATATTCATCAGTCATGTACTAACAGCCAGGCCTACAGAAATCCAGTGACGGTTTTTCTCCTGAAACATTAATATGTTACAGTTATTGTTGAGGAGACTGGCATGAAAGCAGACAGTTATAAAGCAACTCAATAGTCAGTTCAGTGGAATTACAAAATTTAGTTCTGAAAACAGAAACATCTAAGTTCTAGAAGGCATTTACTTGAATGTTTTGGGGGGCACATATGTTTAAGAAGAATCACTAAGAACTCATGCAGGCAGTGGTTAGGGGTCCTTACCTCTGTTCCCAGTGGACCATTAGAGGGAGCAGCACACTCTTAAATGGTTTTTTGCTTTTCTGGTCTCAGCTTCTCAAGGGTCAGTGACCCTTGAGAGGACAGGGAGCTTTCCTGAGAGGACAGGAGAAGTGATGAAGAGCAGAGATGGGAGCTTCCCTCCAACAAAGCTTCTTGTCTCTGACTTAGTCCCTAGGACATGTACCAAAATTAGCAGATGTCTAACAGATTTATTAAAATGATACATGGAGAATTCTGAAGATAACACTGGCCAACAGAAACTCTCAGGGATTAATTACTGTGGAGACTCAAATATCTCTCCTGACTTGTAAGTGCTGGAATTTCTACATGTTAACTGTTTTCTGGGGTGGGAACCCTTCGACATGGAAGTGATGCTTTCCTGTTTCTGAAATGGAGTGCCTCATCTTGCTGGTTTGGTTGCTTCTGGGACAGCGTGCTGTTGAGCCACATGGTGTTGGTAGCTGCAGGCTGAGCAGGAGGTGGTGTGGACGTACCGGCACCCGCAGCGCTGTCTCCCTGCACGAGGCAGTCGAGCTGATCGGGCCCCTTTCCCCCAGCCGTGCACACTGGTGTTCCTGGGGTGACTCAAGTTCAGAGTGTCCCCCCACTGGACTTCTTCACCTCCTCAATACACAGAGTAAGAGATTTTCAAAACGTTTTGTTTTTGATGACATTAGCGAGGCTGTCAGATGCCCTTTCCTTTTTCCAGACACACTCACATGTAGGCATGGAGTGTAGCTGTCAGGTGTCTCCAGGGGTAGCTGCGTTGACTGACAGGTGCCGTGTGCCAGGGGGACTGTGGGGTTTGTCTATTTTTTGACTTTTCATCTCTGACTGTCTTGTCCTTTGTCAGTGCCTTCTGCTTCCCCCCTTCATGACTACTTCCAATTATCACCATCCCCAGTACGAGAACCAACATGATGGTTGCTCTCTAACACTTGTCCCCCTCCTCTGTGCTTTTCTCACTACTTATCTTCCAAGGCTCCTTCTGCTTTTTTTTTTGCCCTTCACAGAAGGACAGACTGGAACCTAGCCGGTGGGCCCCTTCTGCTTCTTCATCGTGGTGAACTAAATAGTTAAAGCCATTTGACTGTGACTCTTACTGCTTTAGGTCACACTGGTGATGGTGTTTACTTTGCTAGATGGATTGAGTAGCTGGTTAATTCTTAACATCATTTAAATAAAATGTTTGAGGTGACTTCTTTACTAGTGGTCATTTGTTGCTGTGTGAAAGAATTTGTGATTCAATCCGAAGAGCCATTTAAGAAACTGTTTTCATAGAACCAAAGTTTTCCAACACATAAGCTAAGCACATATTTTTCTAAGAATTTTTTTGGGGGGATGATGCTGGGAGGGATTGGGGGCAGGAAGAGAAGGGGACGACAGAGGATGAGATGGCTGGATGGCATCACCGACTCGATGGACATGAGTTTGAGTGAACTCTGGGAGTTGATGATGGACAGGGAGGCCTGGCGTGCTGCGATTCATGGGGTTGCAGAGTCAGACACGGCTGAGCGACTGAACTGAACTGAGACCATTTAAAAAATCTTTATTGAATTTGTTACAATATTGTTTCTGGTTTTTATGGGTTTGCGGGGTGCAGAGGGTTAGGCCACAAGGCACGTGGGATCTTAACTCCATAACCAGGGATCAAACCCACATCCCTTGCTTTGGAAGGCAAAGTCTTAACCACTGGACCACCAGGGAAGTTCCTAAGCATGCGTTTTAATAGTGCTAGTTTGCTTTGCAACTTGTTATTCATTTCTCTTGTTCCTTAGAGACAGCATGGTAAAGTAGAGACACACTACTGATGGAACCTCTGAACTCTCATTTCCAGTTCTCTCTCAGTGACCGTAAGGAAGCTAACATTCTGAGTGAGTCACTTTATCTGTAGAATTAGCATCAGCTGACAAGTATTTTTGAATGTATAATGCGCTATATCAGGCACTACAGAGGTGGCTAAGGAGTGTGAAAAATTAGGTAGGACGTATAAGGCATTTATTCTCAATCAGACTTAGGGGACATGAATATCACAGGAGACAAAATCAAGGAGAGGGGAAAAAAGTGCATAGGTTTATGGGCAGATTAGCTGTAGTACAAAAGATCAGGCTGAAATGGTCCAGAATAGTTTCAGGAAGGTTCCAAAGTAGATAGAACCTTGCAGGTCTTCTAGTTATTAATCCTGTGAAGTTTTACCCTCTGTTTTCAGAGGTGTGATGCAAGCTGGACTACAGAAGATAGGATTTGAATTGGTGAAGGGCCAAAATAAGAGTATGCCCAGGATGGAAACAAAAGGAACATCCCAGAGGCAGGAGCAAGACAGCGGAACAACTTGGATGGTCAGCGACATGTAGCTCGCAGAACAGGCCTTTCCCCTGAGCATCCCACCTGGTGACGAGGGGAGAAAGAAGATGACCAAATGTTCAGTCTATGGGTTAAATTAGTTTTTCAAATTCCATTTTGTTTTTTGCTTGCTAAACAGACACGTATTCTCATTCAACAAGTGAATTAAGCAATCAATAAATTAAGCAGTTAATTAAGCAATTATGTAAGTTAATAAGAAGGGAGGGCTTGCCCTACATTATCACAGGGATGTAGTCAACTAGGACAGTGTCTTCCTGGGCTGTGAGCTGGTGTCCAAGGGACCTTTGCTTATGGATTCCTCCCTGCAGTCGCCTTGCAGTCTCTTTCCGGTCCGCATGACCATCCCTGGTTCAGGGCACTCAGGAGAGATGCTGTGAGGCCAGTTTCATTCATCTTAGTTTGATTCTATAAAGTAAGTTTGTTTACTTGGGTAAGATTGCTCATGTTCTTGGAAAGCCGCTCCTTCCCCTGCTCTTCTCAGTGGCATCTGGCCTTTGAGGGAGGGGAGTTGATGTGTCCTGTGGAGGGGCAAAAGGGTGGGATTCTCTGACTCTTTTGGTCTCTAGGCAGTGTTCATTATCTGTTTGGGTGCTGCTTTATCAGTGGCAGTGACTTGATCTTGGCTGACTCACCTTTGCCAACCGGATGCACTCTCCGGCGTATGTGGTCTCAGCTCAGCTCCTGGCGCTACAGAGCTCTCATAACAGCTGCAGCATCGTCTTACAGCACCAGCGGTCATCTCTAGTCTTGGTGCAGGCTCCCTGGCTCTCAGTGCAGGGGCCACACTACATGGGAGCTGAGGGTGGCTTGAGAAAGCCCAGCCATGCCCTCCGTAACCAGGCAGGACTGTTTTGATATCCAGATCAAACAAGCAGGTCAAGAATCCCCTGCACCCTCAGTGGTTCCTCACCTTATTGGATCCGCATCTTGGCTTTGACTTCCTTTCTGTAATTTCTTTCTTCTCCCAGGACAGTAAGCATCGTGGCTTTACTGTTAAAAGTGGGAGAACTATCCTGTCTACATGATGAGAGCAGTCAGGGATCAGGTTCTGTCAGAATTAGAGACATAAAGGAACTAAGCAAATCCTTCCTCAAGACAATTTCCCTTTTCCCAGATTCTGCTCGCAAAATCCCATTTTTCTTACAAAAGGAAAAAACTTAAACATAACCTTACTGTCTCTATGTGCACTCCTCCTCTAAAGTTTATCTTATTTTCCCCTAAATCCACCCAACTCTATACTCTACCTTTTACCTCCAAGGCTGAAGCAAGATGTCCCGAGTTAACCAGGGCCAAGATCTTGTAAAAAGAACTTGCAAAAGAGAAAAGCACATTGCTAATTTTTCAAAAAATATCCTTGGTGGTATAGAAATACCATTGATAGAACCAAAATAAGCAGAATAATATGCTTACTGTCCTTGATAGTACAGAAATAAGCAATATAATATTTTTGTAGGACAGTGAAGAATGAATCTGAGGAGCAAGGAAAAGAAGGTCAGTTAGGGAGAGTGCAGCAGGCAGTCAACATCCTGGAAAACCAGGTGGAGGACCTCGTTGGTTTTTATGTTTTAAGAGAAGTGTGATGGTAAAAGCAGAATTGAAGCAGCACCAGCTGCTGGGGGTGGCTGTGGGTTACAAAGAGGAAATCAGAAGCAGCAGGAGAGAGAGAGAACAGAAGTCAGACAGGCCCTAGGTTGGATCCCAGTGTTGGATTTTACTCTCTGTATTACCTTGGCCAATTTCTTTTGAACCCAATTTCTTGTGAACTCTTTAATAAAGTTTTCTTTTTTATGAAACAGGGAAAAATAATACCTGCTTCATAACAATGTTAGGAGAAGTAACGATGATAGTGCATGAAAAACATGCACATCCACCAGGTCCTCAGTAGAGTTTAGTCGCCTTCTCTCACGCCATCTCTGCTGGAAAGCTGTTGTAATTATCCAGCCATGATACATTTAAGATCTAGAGGCTAGTGTTGGCAATGAGAACTGAAAGGAAGGATCTGGCACAGGAAGATCAGGTTTTAAGTGGTAATAAAGGACAGAGAATCTAAATGAATGTAAGGCTGTTGTCCCTTACCTGGCACTGCTCAAACACGTTATTCCAACTTGGCTTTTAGCGGGACTAGTGTGACAAGTGTTTACAGGCCTCCTCGTCTGGGGTCACTGATCCAGGATAGCTCTGTTGTTTTTATACTGGAAGTTTCCAACCTTCAGTGTGTATAGGAATTGCAAAGGATGCTCATTTAATATACATATTCCAACCTCCCCCCATATTGCAGGGCCCCACCCCTGAGAGGTTCTGATTTAGTTCATCTGAAATGGGATCCAGAAATCTGAATTTTAGTTCATCTGCAATGGGATCCAGAAATCTGAATGGGATCCAGAAATCTGAATGGGATCCAGATTCTAATTTAGTTCATCTGTAATGGGATCCAAAAATCTGAATCTTCAAGTAATCTTAGGCAGGTGGGCTTCACGTCCCACCGTTATAATTCAGAAGAGTGGATGACGAAGTTATGAAAACTGAGGGTTGCTTGTATTTTTGCCGCTGAATAGAATGGAGCAAAAGATTGCCTTTGGGTGTGGAAAAATACTTCTTAGGAAGAACTTTTTATCTGCTTGAGTGTTTGGACAATTAATGAGAACCCAAAGTTTGTTTCATAAACCGTGGAAAAAAATCTTTTTGCGTTAAGATGCATGGTCAGTGTCTTACTCAGCTTAGGCTGTCATAACTAAGTACCACAGACTGGGTGGCTTAAACAGCACAAATGTATTTTCTCACAGTTCTAGAAGCCAGAAGTCTGAGATCATGGTACCAGTATGGGCAGGTTCTTGCATATGGCTGCCATCTCACTGTCCTCACAAGGAGAGGGTGAAGCCGGAAGCAAGCTCTCTATTTCCTTAAGTCACTGATTCCACCATGAGGGTTCTACTCTCACAGCCTTATGTAACCCTAATCACCTCCCAAAGACCTAATCGCCAGATACCATATTGGGGGTTTTGTTGTTGTTTAGTTGCTAAGTTGTGTCCAACTCTTTGCAACCTCGTGGACTACAGCCCACCAGGCTCCTCTGTCCATGGGATTTCCCAGGCAAGAATACTAGAGTAGGTTGCCATTTCCTTTTCCAGGGGACCTTCTCAACTCAGGAATCAAATCTGCATCTTCCGCATTGGCAGGCAGGTTCAGACACTGAGCCACCAGGGAAGCCTGCATCGGGGGCTACAGCTTCAACATGTGGGTGTGTGGGGGCACATAGTTCAGTCCATAGCAATCTAGTGTTACCAGCCATCAGTATCAGCTATGAAGGAAATTGCACCTGGTGCTTCAACAGCAATTGATTTAGGTCAGTGGTTCTCCAAAGCTCTTACCAGAAGGGAGGCCCTACCCAATGTACCCTTGCGGTGCTAGATGAGTCGATCCATTGCATGGGGATTTAAAGGTAAAAACATGTCTGGAAAAATGATTTTATTGTTAGCATTACTAAGGTTAGACGCCTCTCCCATTCACACTTATCCCTTCTTTACTTCTCATCCTGGAGATGCTTTGTCAAGACCATCTGAGATTTGGGCCACGTTTCTGTATTGTGGGGGCATTGATTGTGACTTCTTGTGTGGATACACAAATGAAAACAAGTAGCATTGTCAGTACTTTTATTTTGAAATAGCAGTATAATTTGTTCCAGCTGAAAAATCTCACTTCACACTTAACTCAGTGTTAGAATCTTTTAAAGACAAAATCAAAATGACTCATGTGACTTGTGCTGTACAGTATTAAAACCCCACATTTTGGCTTAAATGCACAAAACAGAGGTATAGGTTCCAAAAGAAGAAGAGATACTAAGAAAAAATCTTTACTAAGAAATGCAAAGAAAAAATTTTTGAAAGAGCATTTTCTGGTATTTTCAGATCACTGTCTTTGGGGAGAAAAGGTAGGGTTTTATGAGTGATTCTTTTTGTGGGTAGCAATCATTACGTAAAAAAACCCATTCTAGTCAGATGTGACACTTTAATAATGAGTTTAATTCCCCAAAGATAACCCATCTAGGATAGGTTGGAATTACACAGACTTAACATATTCTGCATATATATTCTGTAGTCATGAATAATGTCAATATATTATCAATGGTAAGCACAAAATTCATCATTCATACAAGATGGAAATTCTAGCCACTTGAAGAGTGCCAGTTTAATAGTAAAATATTTATCTAATGAAGTCAGTACCACTAATGTAATAAGTATGTCAACTTTTTACAATGACAATGTTTTTAAGATTTTAAAAAAACTCCTGTCATAGAGTTTGGTCTTGAAACAAATGTCTCTTCTATGTAGTTCAGTGAATGCTATTTCCTAGTTCTTGTCCACCTAAAAATTATCATTATACAAAGGCGCATACACACAGCACAAAAACCACACACAAACAAAGGCCTCCTCAACCCAGCCTTGAACCTCCTGGTTTCCCACCCACACATAGTTTACACACCTTACTCCACTGTTCTTACACATCACACCTACTAATAGTGGTCAAACATATGGCATGGGGCTACCCTCATGGCTCAGTGGTAAAGAGCCCACCTGCCAGTGCAGGAGATGTGGGTTAGATCCCTGGGTCAGGAAGATCCCCTGGAGAAGGAAATGTCAACCCACTCCAGTATTCTTGCCTGGGAAATCCCATGGACAGAGGAGCCTGGTGTGCTGCAGCCCATGGGGTCGCAAAGAGTCAGGCACTGTCGACTTAGGGACTGAACAACAAAAACTTATGGCATTTATTTAGCTTCAGAAGCATTATAATATAATGATTGCCGGTATGTACTTAGGTTTTTAAAAAATTTGTCAACTAAGGGATGAAGATTTTTTAAATTTAAGCAAAAATTTTATTTTTAATAAAAATATACAACTATGGTTAAAACTATTCAAAATGTGTTAAAGGGTATAAGTTAAAAGTAAACTCTCCCTTCCCCTGTGGTTCCTTAGTTTTACTCCCCAGAACCCCAGGTATAAATACAATGAGAGGCTTCTTGTATTGCTTTCTAGAAACTCCCACAAACAGGTATGTGTATGGGTACATGTGTGTGTGTGTATATATATGACTGTGTATGTATTTAGTTTTCTAAAGTTAACCGCCTGACACTTGTTGAGCAGTTAGAACGAGGGGTCAGTCACGGCACCCCTGCCCTTGGACAAGTTTACAAGCTTATCCAGGAACATCTTTGGTTTCCTTACTTCTGTAGGTTTGCCTGGCCACATTTCTTTGGTCTCTATCTGGGAAGTCTCTGTCAGTAGCTTCAGTGCTCCTTTCTTATTCAAAGGTCAGTAATGTGAAAAGAGTTTAACTGGTAACTTTAATTCATACAAAAGACAAAAATCACAGATTTTTTCAAATTAAGTTACCGTAATCATTTCAATCAGTAAGAATGTTAGAACTGGGTTAAGGTGCAGATGTATACTTATAACAATAGCTGTTGAAATATTAAAAATAGTCACAATGTTAAAAATTATATTGCTTGTTTAGCATCATTTTTAGAGACTCGGAACTTCCAAAAATGCTTTTTATTCATGAGCTCTTGACAAAAATCAGGAGCCTTTTATAAATTTCCATTTTACATCTGGGGTAAGGGAGCCCAAGAAAATGAAATTATTTACCCAGAATCGCAGAAATTAAAAAATGAACTCAAATTGCTATACACATCAATTAACTTTTATAATGAAGCTAAATCTTAACTAACATGCTAGGTGTTAGGATCTCAGTGCACGTTGTTCTGGAAACACAATTGGTGCCCTGTTGCTTTATTCCTCATGGCTCAGATGGTAAAGAATCTGCCTGAAATGCAGGAGATGGAGGTTCAGTCCCTGGATTGGGGAAGATCTCCTGGAGAAAGGAATGGCTACCCATGCCAATATTCTTGCCTGGAGAATTTCATGGACAGAGGAGCCTGGTGGGCTACATCCATGAGGTCGCAAAGAGTTGGATACAACTGAGTGACTAACACTGCCTTATTCATAAATTACTACTTGTGATTTTTTTAAACCCTAAATCATACTATATATCCTTTTAGTTCAAAGAGACCTACATAATATAGGTCATTAAACAACTATTACAAAGGCACAATTATTTTCAAAAAATAAATCTAGACTGAATTCTCATTTTATAATTGCTAAATCTTGTCTGTGTCATTGAAAAAAAAAAAAGAATTTTGTAAGTTTTTTGGAGGGTGGGAGAGTAGGTTGGGATACCCATAATAGAAAAGATAGAAAATCTAAGATCCTGAAAGATAGTACTTGGCCTAAATACTGGACTTCGTGTGTGTGTGTGTCAATGATCTTATTTAGTTAAAAATATGCAATGACTTGAGAGGATTGTTCTGGCCTAATTCTTGAAAAATTTAATATCTTTAGCCTTCAAGCCTAGTGCTTTAGTGCCAAGTACCTGTTTGCCCCTATTTTCAAGACTTTTTAAAGCAGCAGTTAAGTTTATTCCCACAGGTATGATGAGACCTGTCTTTACCAGGGTCACAAAGGGAGACCTGGAAATCGTTTATGTTATTATTCCTTATGAATGTCATTCTCTATGGCAGGGGTCCCCAACCTCGGGTCAGATCAGCCAGGGCATTAGATGAGCAATAAATTGCACAACAGATGTAATGTGCTTGAATCATCCGGAAACCATCCCCTCCACCCTGGTAGAAAAATTGCCTCCCACAAAACGGGTCCCTGGTGCCAAGAAGGTTGGTGATGGCTGCTCTGCGGAACAAGAACTCTTGTTCTGAAGGGTTTCTGCTTTCTGGGTTCTAGCAGCCCTTATTAGGTGCAGGTGTAAACTTCAGGCGAGTCTTAGCATCTGACCTGGCTGTCCTCAGGCCGCAGATCTGCCGTGTGTGTGTGACCTGTACTCCGGAAATGGCGCGGTATGTGGGAAGAAGCAATATGCCCTAATATTCAACAGCTGGGGTTTTGTTGTTGTTGCTGCTGCTGACTAGGTCAATGGAGGAAAGCCCATCCCTGAGGCGCAAGACGGTGATGCGGGAGAAGGGCCGGCGCCAAGCCGTCCGGGGACCGGCCTTCATGTTCAACGACCGGGGTACCAGCCTCACTGCGGAGGAGGAGCGCTTCCTCGACGCCGCTGAGTATGGCAACATCCCGGTGGTGCGCAAGATGCTGGAGGAGTCCAAGACGCTGAACGTCAACTGCGTGGACTACATGGGCCAGAACGCGCTGCAGCTGGCGGTGGGCAATGAGCACCTGGAGGTGACCGAGCTGCTGCTCAAGAAGGAGAACTTGGCACGCATCGGCGACGCCCTGCTGCTCGCCATCAGCAAGGGCTACGTGCGCATCGTGGAGGCCATCCTCAACCACCCAGGCTTCGCAGCCAGCAAGCGCCTAACCCTGAGCCCCTGCGAGCAGGAGCTGCAGGACGACGACTTTTACGCCTACGACGAGGACGGCACACGCTTCTCCCCGGACATCACCCCCATCATCCTGGCGGCGCACTGCCAGAAGTACGAGGTGGTGCATATGCTGCTGATGAAGGGCGCCAGGATCGAGCGGCCGCACGACTATTTCTGCAAGTGCGGGGACTGCATGGAGAAGCAGAGGCATGACTCTTTCAGCCACTCGCGCTCAAGGATCAATGCCTACAAGGGACTGGCCAGTCCAGCTTATCTTTCTTTGTCTAGCGAGGACCCTGTGCTCACTGCCCTGGAGCTCAGCAACGAGCTGGCCAAGCTGGCTAACATAGAGAAGGAGTTCAAGGTAAGCTGTGCGCTCCACCGCGTCTGCTTCACGCGCTCTTCCACTTCCAGGCGAGGCGCCTTCTGCAGTCTGCTCCCAAATCAGTTTTGTCTAGTGGATCTAAAGTCTCAAGGGATTGGGAGCGTCGTTCAGAAATGATCTGATGATTTTTCTCTCCTCAGCCCGGTGCTGTGATAAATTTGTTTTCAGATCAGTTCAGTCGCTCAGTCGTGTCCGACTCTTTGTGACCCCATGAATCACAGCACTGCCAGGTAGGGGTGGATATATACTGGATCAGAGCGCTGTAATGATTGTGCTGCTCTGTGTTCTGGATAGGTGTTAAATTGTACACGAGACTTCTCTTTTGTTGAAGGAGGGATTTGGTTATGATCTTCCTTCCCAGTTCTTCCTATTTTGTAGTTAGTTGTATGGTGGCACCCAATATAGAAATAGTTTTGTATGCACTGTTTATTGGCCCAAACATTTGTGTATCCCTTTAGTTAAAAGTCAGAAGACTAATATAAAATTTTAAATGAATGACTAAAGTCATTTTATTTATGACAAAAATGTCTGCAACTGAAATCCACAAATGAAATCCGCAATATTCATAATGGTGAGCTGTGGACATTAGGTCAACCCAGAAATGTAAGGAGAGAAAAGTGGTTTGTTTTAGATTTTTTTATGAGTGAACTTTTTTCTGGACATCATCTCCAGTCAACAGTACATTAATAGTGGAACGTTTTTTAATTGTTACATTTTCCTATGCATTTCAGATGGTTCTGCCTATTAAATCTAGGACAGGAGGAGACTTGGTAGATCTGGTGAAAGTCAGACTGTTTTCTAGCAGGCTCTTGATTCCTGTTATCCAAAGAGGATGATTCTAGGCATCACTTCCTTGAATTATTTTTTGGATGCTGAGTTAATCTTTTTTTTGTGTTGTGGTGTCAGATCACAGAAAAAGTGATTCTGTTTTTTAGGTTTTACTGCAGTTTTTCATACTTAATGATAGTCACACAAATGCAACTAGCAATATAATCCAAGTTAACTAGTTGAAAGAAAATGGTAGGAAAGTTTTGTGGGGTTTTTCCCTTTCATATATACCAGATTTCCTTAACATCCATCATCAACACTCATCTTGTGCTGGTGGAGATCTGGCCTTAGTATAATTTTATTTGTTATTCCATTAAATCCTTTCTAATATGAAGGCTGTGTATATTTATTGTAAAAATTTGGAAAATGTGGGAAAACACAAAGAAGAAAGTAAGTATCACCTGTATCTGTCTACTCCCTTTGAAAAGATTCCTTATGTGGTATTTGAAAAGATTTATTTCCTTACACCTGAAATGAATTATTATTTTTTTTACAGAACTTAGGTAGAGCAAATTTCTAACTTCAAATTCTGTTTGAAAAGAATAGAAGCGCATTCAGATAAAAGTCTAAATGTCACTTTATTTCATCATAGTAATAAAAAGTATGGGCTTCCCTGGTGGCTCAGATGGTAAAGAATTCGCTTGAAATGCAGGAGACCTGGCTTTGATCCCTGGGTGGGGAAGATCCCCTGGAGAAGGAAATGGCTACCCACTCCAGTATTCTTGCCTGGAGAATCCCATGATTAGAGGAGGCTGCTGGGCTACAGCACGTTTGGTTGCAAACAATCAGACAGGACTAAGTGACTAACACTTTCCCTTATTATAAAAAGTATAATTCTAAATTTATTATCTTACTATTCCAAGGGTCACTCAAACCTTGTTTTTATGAATTTTGCTTGGTATGTACTGAAAGTCTGTATAAGAAATTCTGCAAATATTTTCCTGGATTATATTTTAATAATTAACAGAAGATGGTGACATATGTAATTCTGCCCAGAGAAGCAGTCTCAGTGAAGTAATGTTAAGAAAATTTGTTATTCATAGTTCTCCCCTTGATGCCAACTAAACCCATATTGTTAATACATGGAATCTCCTTTACCCTAAGGTCGCCTCTGATAACCTTTCAAAGGTGGGAAATGATTACAAATGAAGAGGCAAAAAGAGGAGAAAGCACAACTGAGTTTAAGAAAGCATCCATAAAGCTGCCAACTATGTAAGGATATGCAAAACTCATCAAAATCTCATGGTTCCTTTTTTCTGAATTATATGGAAGGTGTTTGTGTAGTGTAACTGTTTCAGAGGCAAAATACAGACAGGTCTTTGTAAGTTATGATCTCAAAGGACTCCAGGTCTCTCTCTCCTGACTAAATGTTCCTTTTCATTCCCATATTCACTTGTCCTTGTTATCCTTTTCTTATTTTTTATCCTTTTCTTATCTGTCTGCTTTTCATCACTTTGCCTTCTCATCCCACACTCATGTCCACCTGTCAGGACTTTAGACAGAAAAAATAGTGCTTTCACAGCCCTGACCCAGAGACTGCCTCCCTTGAAAGTGTAGGAAGTGAAGCTTATTTCTAAGTCAGGGTCACTTAATCTGCCCTGTTCCATGGTGTTCATTATATTCTTTCCATAACGACTTTGAGCTTAAAGTACTAGCCTTGAAATAATAAAAAAAAAAAAGACAAACATGATCACTAGTGAGAAAGACATGATTTTTTTTCCAGTTCAAATGCATATGAGTATTCATCTTATCAGTGGCCTATAAGACTCAGTATCTCATCCCTCAGACTGCCATCACTTAGGTGCTTCAGAGAAGGTTTTAAGCCATCGTGCAGTCTTCAAAGGTCCTTGAAGAGTACAGGCAGCATGGTGCCAAAAGCATATGAAGGTCATTATCCCAAGTTTGGACATTCTAGGATATAGATTTAGATAGATGAATGGAGGACAGCTTGGTGACAGGTTATTAAAGAAGTATTTTCAATGTGCAAATGCTGTCTGAAGCTATTCTGAGAAACAGAGTATTGGAGAGGCTGAGCTCCATGTCTCATCTTCCAAATGTCAGTGACGAGGAAGCTAGCCATTTATTAAGCTGAAATTTCCTAATTCTGAATCAATGATGCACTTTAAAAAGGCATTGTGCTTCCCCTGTACCTCAGATTTTCCTTTTGTAAAGTAGAAAAACAATTTCAAGTTATATCACAGTAGGACAGTAAGGAAGAGGAAAATGAATGTGGTCTAAAAGCAAGGTAGCATTTGATAGCAGGAAAATAGGAATCATCCGCCTATACAGACCTCTCATTTTACAAGTGAGAAAACAAAGACAATAGCCAACATACCATCTGCTAAGCTTAGATTTGGGTGCCTTGAGTCCCAGTTCTAACTCTTCTATGTAACATGCTGTACCTGGTAACATGGAAGCAATTCTGTAGTTGATGTGTACTAAGCACACTGAAAGCATTTAATCCTCATAGCAGCAATAATTTGCTGTGCTGTGCTGTGCTAAGTTGCTCAGTCATGTCTGACTCTTTGCGACCCCATTGACTGTAGCCCGCCAGGCTCCTCTGTCCATGGGATTTCCGAGGCAAGAATACTGGAGTGGGTTGCCATGCCCTGCTTTAGCGGATCTTCCCAACCCAGCGATTGAACCCAGGTCCCCCACACTGCAGGCAGAGTCTACCTGAGCCACTAGGGAAGCCCAACAGCAATAACAGATACGCTTATTCTCATCAGAGTTCTTATCTTCTGTAAGGTCACACAGCTAGGGAGTGGTAGAAACAGTATTCAAATCCAGGAAGTCTGGTTTCAGATTTATTCTTTTAACCACTACACTGTCCTGCCTCTTTTATTATTAGGGAAAGGATGTGACAGGAGCAAACCTGCTTAAAGTTGAATTTCAGTTTTCCTGTTAAGAATAAAAAGGGATTAAAGCATGAACGTCAAAAACCTGCTGAAACCTGTAGACAGGTTGTGACGAGGCCCAGGCTTCATTGTTCTTCCTCTGGCCTGAGCAGGCCTTCCAGGTTTTGAGTTTCTGCTCTGTAAAGTGGGCTGCAGACCCACCTGGTAAATTTGTGCAGGACCATGGTAATGGAAAAGTCACACAATAAAGATAATCAAGCAAAACTAAATTTAGAGAAAATCATTAGAAAATTTGGACCAGACGAAAGGTCTGAGTTGTGAAGTAGTGAGAGACAGGACCTTATGGTAGAACTGACAGAGTCAGCTGCCAGAGTTCCCTGGGAGCTCTGCATATATTGGCGAAATGGTATTCTGTAACCCCAGTAGAAGAAAAATCGCCATTACCTCCAGCTCTGATTATTTTCTGTACTTGGATAGCAGACTTCTTCAAGGAGGAAATGATTAAATTATTATGAAAACAAAGTGTTGTCCTTGCAACTTGCTTACTTGTTTTTTGCTTCCTGACTGATCTTTTAGTGGATGTGAAAAAAACACAAAGCTTTCTTTAATATCAGATAATTTACATGTTATAATTTTAAAGATAATGAGTTATTATTTGGGTATTACTGCAGAAGTGGTTTCTGTGTTTTATTCGAGAAGAGAAAAAAGTCTTTTTTTACTTCTGATCAATGGAGAATCGGCCATCCTGTGTCGTATCAAATCTTATAGAACAGTCTGAACTGAGTAACAGGAGGAAATTTCATTTAAAAAAATGTACTAAAAGGGGAGCTTTATATGGAAACAGACATGGATTTAATACTTCTTCTGGATGCTATAATAAAATATTTCATTAGTCTTCCAGCAATGGAAGGCAGATGGATATTTAACTGACACTCTGCATAGAAACCAGAGATTGAACATTTTATTAATTTTATCAGTTGCATGGTACCAAACTGGAATGGAAACCAAAGACTGAAGTTTTTATTCATTTTATTTGTTCCCTTATGAGGGGAAAAGGATTAACTGCAACTCTTCTTTATCTGAATTTCTGATATCTGAAATGGAAACTATTCTAGTCTGTGTAGCCTTTAAACAGTCTTTCCTCTTCTTGTTTATTTTAGTTGGTGCAGTGATTTTTGCTCATCAAATCAAGTTAATTATTAAAGGGGAAAAATGGAAATTTTTCATGTTGTATGAAGATGATTTAAATATTTAAAGTATGATATTTGGAAACCTAGAAATCCCGCCGTCCTAAATGTTACCCATTTATTAGACATGTACAGTATCTCAGGACATGTTAAAATGAGGAATTCTGTTTTCAAGTATACCAAACTAGATTATAATCTGATTCATTTTCCCGATTTTAGTGAAAGTTGTAGAATTGGAGCTGGGGGTTGCAGAAGTAAGGCATTTTCCTGAGAGATGGTCATTGACACCTGGATTGGAACCAATGGGCTGGAAATAGAGCTCCATTCAGAAGGTAGCAGGGAATGCTGACATGCCTTCTACCAGTCCATGGCACTATATAAATATGCTAATGAAATGAAAGATTCACAGATTATTTTTAGCAAGGTGTTAGTTCCAGTGGCCTGAAAAATTTTCTCTCAGGTATTGATATTCTGCAACCCTTGAGAATTCAATTATACATAATCAGACATTTCTCTCCTTCTAGTTCTACAGGACATGATTATGTGCCCTTCAGACAAACAAGAAAAAAATACCCTCTGTGTTGGTACCTATCCTCTTCTTTGCTTTCACTATAAACCGTCATTTTCAAACACAAATGTGTGTCGGAAACACTGGGAGAGTGTGTTCACACTTTGCCGCCCCCATCGTCAGTTTCTAATCAGGATGTCTTGGGTGGGGTCTGAGAATTTATGGTTCTAACACATGTTCAAGTGCTACTGAGGCTGCTGGCCTGAGGACTACAGTTTGAAAAGCACTGTCTCCAATAAGGCAATGGATAGTAAACCAGACAGGTTATTTTCAGGTATAGTCAGTTTTCTATGTCAGATCGCCACTTAAGGAATTTTCATCATATAAATGGCTTTGTTTGGGTTCAAGAAAACTACTGTTTATCTGTACAAGAGAGATGCAACTCTCTTTGATACTTTGGCCTTTCAGCATTAAGCATTTAGCCAGTATTTCTTAATGAAAACCAGTCACTTACTTATACGCCATTTTCAGAATTGTCTTATATGTAATAGGTCCTGGCTAAGGAGGGAGGTGGAAGCAAATCCAGCTGGTATCTAACTCAAAAATCCTCGCATCTACCTGGGGCTAAAACTTCCTGCCCAGAGTTAGGTAGACTTTTTCTAATTTACAAAACCCCTGAACACTTTCCACTGAACTAAAGCACATTCTCTGCATTAAACTCTAACCATCTTGTTCTTAGAATGACTATCGGAAGCTCTCTATGCAATGCAAAGACTTCGTGGTGGGTGTGCTGGATCTTTGCAGAGACTCAGAAGAGGTAGAAGCTATTCTGAATGGAGACCTGGAATCGGCAGATCCTCTGGAGATGCACAGGCATAAAGCTTCACTGAGTCGGGTCAAACTTGCCATTAAGTATGAAGTCAAAAAGGTGAGCGGCCTACTTTCATCCAGCTCCGTTTTGGAATAAACATGTAATATCAACTATGCCATAATCCTAGGAGAGGTTTTTAAATAATAAAAATAGATGTTATTGACAAAAAATTTTTTCCTTTATGAAACAGATTAAATGGTATCATGGTGAAGTTGTGAGTCAAGTACCTAGCTCCAATCTTTTCCACTTTTTATCCATTGTCAGATCTTGGATAAATCATAAAACTTCTTTAAATTTCATTTTCCTCATATAAAAGGAGAATAATACCTCTTACCTATATCAGGGTTTTGGTGGGATTTCAGTGAATTAAGATATGCAAAAGAACTTTGTAAACTGCTCATAGCAATGTGGTTAATGATACTAAAATCTGTTAACTTGTATAAATTTTTGTAAGGCACTGTTACATATGTTCTCATGTTAACCTTATGACAAGCCTTTGTAATTATCCATCTCATCTATAAAATAGGTGTTTGATGATGAGATTTCTATTCTATAAGGACATTGAAGTTCACCAGACTTAAATGGCATGTCTAAGATCATACAGCTATAGAATTTTATGCAGTTGCCAAAAAAAATTTATGATTACTTTTTTACTTTGCGTATTGCAGATAGAACTGTTATGTGTATGTATTTGCTACTTGTGTGGGGCTTTAAATAATTCATATCAATTGTAGTTATGTTGTTCCACTTATAATAAAAATCTCAGCTATTCAGAATCTAATCGTTTATGCATATTTTACATAACTTAAATTTTTATATTTTAAATCATGAAAAAGTAAGCTATTATCAGGAGCAGATCTGGTTTCATGAACTGGTCAATCTGTGTATAGTGGAATCTTCTCTTGTTCCTGCAGTGTGGTGTGGTGTTTAAGAGGGCAGACCCTGGAGCTGCAAGAGTTCAAGTCCTGACTTGTCTTCTCTGTGATTGATCAAGGGCAAACCTCTTGATCAATCTAAACCTCGTTCTGCTTATTGGTAGTGGAGACAATTACTATTTCAGTTGTTTTAAGGATTATGTGAGCTAATGCAAGTAAAGTAATTAGCACAGACAAAGTGTTAATACCTGGTGATTGCTCAGTAATTATTAGCTCATCATATTTCTGCATTTGAAAATTCATTCTCAGAATGATGACTCTTGAGACTTCCCTGATGGTGCAGTGGCTAAAACTTTGTGCTCCCAATTCAGGGGACCAAAGTTCAATCCCTGGTTGTGGAACTAGATCCACAGCTAAAACCTGTCACAGTCAAAATAAATAAATAAGAATGATGATGCTTAAATTCAGTTCTTAGTCATCAAAGACATTTCATGTTTATTGTGCTGGTTTGGTCCTTAGTGGTAGATTATAGTCAATTTAAACAGAAAAGAATTGAATAAGAAATATTAGCAGGCTCATAGAATCTTTGAGAGGTGGAAGAGCAAGATTATCTAAGCTGTGCTTGCAGAAACCTTGCCCAGAGCCAGGCCCAGAACTGACCTGGTAAGGAGGTTTCTATGACCCAAACAGAACAATTCTGCCTCTGCTGCAGGGGGTCAGCTCCCTACCAACAGAAAGGACTTCCTGAGTCCTGCCTGTTGTAAAAGGCTCCTTCCGAATCAGAGGTATGCACACATGCCTCTGACCAGGGGAACCTAGGGCAGTGTTTGCACCCTAGCATCAGGTGAGCATGGGGGAATCTATGTGTGTGTGTATGTACACAGTTCTACCACAATGTAGAGAACTTCCACATTGTGGTGTTCACAAAATTATAGTCAGCAATTAATGACAGATCTCCCCTCTTCTTAATAAGAAGTGAAATGTGAAGATTCTCATTAAATGTTGGTGTAAAATAGCTTTTCAAGAAATTATCAGTAACAAGGTAATTGAATTGGCTCAACTAGCCCCTCTCAGAGCAAGCATGCTAGTTGACATTTTGCTGTACTGGAAGAAAAAGATAGCTTTGGATAAGATTGATATTAAACTGTTTTTAGAAAACTAGACATTTATTCACAGACCTTGCAACAAGCATCTCTTGCCTTTAGCTTGAGAATTGATTTCAGTTGTCACTGGTTCTTTGTCATTGCTTTCAAAGTGTCATATTAGCAGCGACAGCTCATCTACAGATGTGCTTCTGTTTACCACACTGTCTTCCAGAGTGAATGTCTTCTTGCATGTTAATTTTAAATGAATTGATGTATAGGGTTACAATGTATGAGGTGTCAGTTAATAATAAATTTCCTGTCAGTTAACCACCAGAAAACAACAGCAAAATGTATCTGGAACTGAAAGGAGATTTAGGACTTTACACGTACTTCTGGTTTTGTCTATTTTATGCTATAAAGTGAGTATTAGTTAAAATCTTTTATTTAGAATCTTCACCCAATAAATGTATATAAGAACTTTATTCTGGAATGCCCCCCCCCACCTCCGCAAAGCCCCAGATCCTGTTTCTTTCTCTCTGAAGCTTCCTTCATTCTTCACTCAACACTCACCCATCTCCATCTAGCAAGGAGCAAAAATACTTCCACCCACGTCTGCTACTTCCTTTTCCCATCATCTCCTTTCTAGTCCCCAAGTAAAGTAACCTCTTGGGTTGTAATATTCATGAACCCTACAGACTATGGCGCTGAAATTGAGCATAGCTCAATCCCATGTATGGCATTGGGATTTCAAAATACTTTGTTGTGAAATTTTTCCCCTAGTAATTTAATAAACATATTTATTCAAATCATCCATAATTCCATCAAGGAAACCAGTTTTATATAATGTTAAATTATTTAGAACCCCCAAGAAACTCAAGTTGTCTCTTCTGCCATCTTTCCAATATCTGCTTCCAATTGCGATTCTGGGTCTATTGATTTCTTTCTAAGCTCAGAGTTCCCAGGGCTTAGGTCTTCCCTAGGAATCACTATGAGTTCACTCCAGGCCTTAGAGACTCAATGACAGTTAATCAAGAAAATGAAAACACAAAAGATCTGAACTAAAGTCTGAACATGAGTTTAATGCTTATGTGAGAAAAGATTTTTTCAGTATAAAAGCAGTAGAAAAAATAGAAAACAAAAATATGAATTATTTGACCATATGTAACTTAAAACCTCTGTACATCAAAAAGATTATAAAATAGGTGAAGGGCAAACTAGGAAAATTTTTTTTCTATACTATAACTTAGAGGATTGATATTCTTTTTTTTTTTTAAACAGGTCATTCCTCTCCCTTTTAAAAAATTATTTGTTTATTTTTGACCACACTGGGTCTTCATTGCTGCATGTAGGCTTTCTCTAGTTGCCACAGGCAGGGGCTACTCTCTAGTTGCGGTGCTTGGGCCTCTCTTTTTGCAGAGCATCAGCTCTGGGATGCGTGAGTTCAGTAGTTGTGGCATGTGGGCTTAGTTGCTCTGAGGCATGGGGGATCTTCCCAGACTAGGGACTGAACTTGTGTCCCCTGCATTGGCAGGCAGATTCTTAACCAGAGGACCACCAGGGAAATCCCAGGAATGATACTCTTAATAACCAAAGTGCACAAACAAATTTATAGGGAAAATTTCCAGAGGTCTATAGAAAAATAAGCAAAAAGCTTCTATAGGTAGGTAATTCACAGAAAAGAAAATTCAAATGGCTAACAAATGTATTTAAAAATTTCAAACCGTCTAGTAATATGAGATGCATATTATCATATAAATACCATCTGCCCTCACTCAAATTATTAAAAAATTAAAAATTAGAAAAAATTACAATTCTCAGTGCTTTTAGTGAAATGAGCAATCATATAGTACTGGTGGGGGACAAACAATAAGACATTCTCTATGAGGGAGTGGATGTTGAAGATTATTCATCTCTGAGTTACTTCTGAGGGGTCTCTAAGTTAAATCATACAACTAAAAGATAGTAAATGTTGTTACTGTTTGTAGTTACATACATTATTCTACAAAAGAGAATGGAACAGAGTGGAGGGTGAAATTTGTTTTTATTTTTTAAATAAGGACAAGAAAAGTAACTTTTAGGCAAAACCATTCGTTGTTTTCCAATTAGAGTAATGGATTATTTGCCCCACCAAAAGTCCCAAACTCTAATTATGACTGTACCTCTGTCCTCTGACATGTGGATTAATATCAATCCATACCCACCCATAGAAATAACAGGAGTCCTACCTACCTCAAGTGAGCCTTGTCTATTGTAAGGAAGCCTGTGACAAAGATAAAAGATACCAGGAATTGATGGACCATTGAATCTGGAAAACCAAGCTCTTGAAAAAGAGGAGAACTTTCCTGAGTTCTTCCTCCTTCCTCTGTTTCCTCCAACAGTAAGATTAGGTTTTACTATAGAAAGATCATCTAGAAAAGAGGTATGCAACAATATAGACACCTAAAATTATCCACTTTATTTGCAGAAAATGTGCAAAAAAAGTCCAGAAATTGAGCAATGCAATGAAAGAGTGGTAAATCCACTGCAGAGACTTTGGGCTGAATGTGCTGGCCAGAGCGGGAATGGGTTCTGCATGTAAGACCTCTGCCAGGTGTGTGCCCAGGCACGGAGAGGTAACAGCGGGTTAGCTCCCGGTAGCAGCATTTTGCACTTAGTAGGTTTGAAATACAGAAAACATGTACAGTATAAGTTTTCAGAATTTTTAAATTTTTTATATTTTTGAAGCACAGTTGATTTACAGTGTTGTGCCAATCTCTACTGTACAGCAGAGTTCTTCACAATTCAAAGAACTTTGAAAAGCTGAATGACCTAGTTTCTGGTCACAGGAATATTTGCTTTTAAATATTATAAACTGTGGCTCCAGCAATAAAAACAAAAACAGAGTGTTCCTACCATGTTTCTGTACAACAGTATTCCCTTGAATATAGTTCTTGGAAAAGCTAATTTGATAAAGAAGCCAGGGTAATGTGAATTTTATTTAAGTTGAAATTTATCAGCTGCCCCTACTGGTGACTCAGTTTATATCTATCAGTTATTTGGCAGGGAAGAAAGTTTGTTCTCTATGCTCCGATAGTTTTATTCCACTGAAAGACTGAGATTTTTCTTGTATGTCAAGCATTTTCCCTTTAAATCAGAAAACCTCAAATAAGGGTATTATTTCTGTAATGGTTTCAATTTATTGGTCCACTGAAGTTAGGAAACTGCATACAAATTTTATTCAGCTTGCTATGACTGGTGTGGCGGCACAAAAAGATTTTTTTAGGAGGTAAAACAGTTTTAAGAGATAAAGGTTACTGCCCTATTTTAAAGTCATTGAAAACAGCAAAACTCATCTCCTGAGGGGATTAGCTTCTTTGCCCTCACTTACTACTATTATATTGGTTTTATTTTCTTTTAAAAACTGTTCCTTGTGTGCTTGTATTAGGATTTTAAATCATCGGAGGAAACTATCTGTATTTTCCCTCCGTGGATTAAAAGGAAACAACAGATGCCATATGGTGCTGTATTATGATCTCGATCACCGATGTAGAAAACAAGATTATGGTTACCAGGGATAAGCGGGGGAAGGGATAAATTGGGAGACTGGGACTGACATATACACACTACTATATATTAAGTAGATATTAATAACTAATAAGAAACTGCTGCACAGCAAACTCTACTCAGTACTCTGTAATGGCCTATATGGGAAACGAACCTAAGAAAGGGCTTCCCTGGTGTCTCAGTGGTAAAGAATCTACCTGCCAATGCAGGAGACATGGGTTTGATTCCTGGTCTGGAAGATCCCACGTGATGCAGAGCAAGTCTGTGTGCCACAACTAATGAGCCTGTGTTCTGGAGCCCAGGAGCCACAACTAATGAGCCTGAAGTCCTGAAGCCTGTGCTGCATAGCAAGGGAAGCCACATGCAATGAGAAACCCATGCATTGCAACTAAAGAGTGCCCCTGCTCACCACAACTAGCGAAAAGCCCGCGTAGCAGCAAAGACCCAGCACAGCCAAAAAATAAATAAATAAAATTAGTTTTAAAAAGAATCTAAAAGAAAAAATGGGTATATGTATAACTTATTAACTTTGCTGTACACTTGAAATGTATGTAACTTTGTAAGTCAACTATAGTCCAATAAAAATTTTTTTAAAGAGAAATAAAAAGTAGAATTAGTTCTATGAGATACACCTGAATTAAGCTGAATTTTAAAGCTTAATTTTAAGCTGAATTTTAAAGTATAATAAATGCAGTACAAACACGATGATTTTTGCTGGTATTTAACATATATTATGGAGAAGGCAATGGCAACCCACTCCAGTACTCTCGCCTGGAAAATCCCATGGACGGAGGAGCCTGGAAGGCTGCAGTCCATGGGGTCGCTAAGAGTTGGACACGACTGAGCGACTTCACTTTCATTTTTCACTTTCATGCATTGGAGAAGGAAATGGCAACCCACTCCAATGTTCTTGCCTGGAGAATCCCAGGGACGGGGGAGCCTGGTGGGCTGCTGTCTATGGGGTGGCACAGAGTCGGACACGACTGAAGCGACTTAGCAGCAGTAGCAGCAGCAACATATATTAAGTGTTTGCATTGTATTGTACAAGTCACACCAGGTCAAAGATTGATCTTTACATAAGGCCATGTGTAAAGGATTGATTTCCACCAAGTATTTAGAGCTTTGTAAACCTTGTACAGTATAATTAATGCCATAAAGCATTTACAGATTTAAATGTAAAGATTAGCTCAAGATGGAGAGCAAGAAGAGGGAGCCATGCTACAACATTAATATTTCTGTACTCAGGAGTTTGAAACCTAAGAAAGAAAAGCTGGACACTCACAAAAGGGAAATGTGTCCATCAATTTCATATGAACACATGTCCAGGTGTCTTTTAACTTCACATGGATTTTCTGTTTTACAGAAACCTTGACCTATTTAAAAAGAAAAGTGCATGTTGACTTCCCAAGTGCTAATCTGGTTTGATGACATTGTATTATCCACCTGTAGATTTCTCTGAATGCACCATCCCATTCCTAAGCTGAGCCTGGCTGGAGTCACGGGACTGCCTTTTATTTACATCTGTCCTACTTGGGATCATTGGGATCATTCAGACCCTAAGACATTTGGACCAACATTCAAAATTAAGACTGTTTTAAATGCTGATTGTTTATCTTGGCAAGTACATGGACTCCAAGTCTCTGTTCTAATAACTTTTTCACATTTATGTAGAGCTTACTGTGTACCCTAGAGCAGGGGCCATTTATGACTTACTGAAACACTGTTGCTCCCCTTTCATCTTCTTGAACCAAATACTGAACACCTGCTTGGCACCTATGAAGGGTTTATGACATTGTAAAGAACAAAGTGAATTAATGAATGAGACAGGCATTTAAGAACCATGGAGGGGATGAGGATTTTTAACACAGAAGGAGGGGTGAATCAGAAACATAGGATTCAGTAGAGTACAGAGCAGAAGTGGAAATTTGGAGAAATTCTCGGCAAGAATCCTAGGAAATTGTTACACAGACCCCCAGGAAGCCTTCAACTTTGATCATATTTAATCATGAGTTTAAATAATGGTTGCATTGGTCTTGAAATACTGTTTTCAAAAATTAGAACTTTGAAAGAGTGACAGAATATTGAATTTGGGAAGAAGATCTAATATATGCTTAGAAGCTGGCAATAAACTGTGAGCCTCTGGACCTGGAATTTCTATAACTGAATTGAAAGGAACTTTCAAGATAAAATATGCCCCTTTGCATTGAACTCATCATCAAGCAATAAAAAAAATTTTACCTTATTCTTAGTACTTTCAATCTCCCCAGTCCTACTAGTTTGCGTTATTGGGGAAAAATTTCAGTTAAGAATGTCAAACCTGATATTTGTAAATTCATCCTCACCACCTCTGTCGATGGATTGTCAAGTTTGCCTCTGCACAGTGTTGGCAGCTGTCATAGCAAAGTCAGTGGATCTCCCAGAGGGCAGGCACACAGTGGGAGAAAGAGTGGGGATTTGGGAAAGATTGTACCTTTGCCTCCCACGCTAGTGGAAGAGGTTTTATGTTTTTATTTTTATTTTTTTTCTCTTCTTGTTTTAAAATTAGAACAGCTGATTGGAAACTATACACCACTGAGTGAAGACCTGTTTATTTCCTTGTAGGTATGCTATTGATAAATATCCAAGTAACTAGAAGAATTGCCTAGAGTTACTAAAAGCATTCAGATTTCCTGAAACTTGAGTAGAGTTGAATGCTATGCCTAGGAGGAACTGCAGCTGCTTTCTTTGCATCTCAGAATTTGCAAAAACATTTCACATTTCAGGAGTACTTCCTAACAGGTTCTTTGTTGTTTATTGCATTTATATAGAAGATAGTGATTCCTTGATTTTTGTGTTGCTAAGCACTCTTTTTTAAAAATGTATCAACACTCATAATTGAATTGCGAGTGACCCTGAATAATTCCCAAGCTTGGGCAAAGTACACCTGGCCTTTCAAAGAAAGCCATATCCAACAAATGGGCACCTTTTGACATAGGGACCTTTTTACAGATACATTCTGCTCCCTGAATAAAGACAAGCCCTTTATGAAATCCCAGTCCTTCTAAATAGATGCAGACAGATGACTTAGCGAAATCAGATGGCAAAAATAAAACACTAAAACAAAATAATAAAATAGCAGGGCTTTAATTTGCTCATTTTTTTTCCTGATTAAAGCTGTAGTTATAAAGGAACTGATGGAGATAAATGTTTGTGTGGGTTTTTTTGACCTCTGATAGAGGAAGCCACAGAAAAAGTACAGATTACTAAAATAGGAAGACGTGATATTTGATACCAGTTCCTGGAAGCACAGCAAATGTGGATTAAGCATAATATCTGGAAATTGAGTTTTTGCAGATCTTTTGCATATTTGCTATGGTAGAACATATATAAACATAAGGCACATCATGTATACATTTTTCATAGATGTAGCAGTTTAGGAGTTGCTCATGAAACAATAAATCCAGCTTCCCAGGTGGCATAGTGATAAAGGACCTGCTTGCCAATGCAGGAAATGCAGGAGACAAAAGTTCCATCTCTGGGTGGGAAGACCCCCTCGAGGAGGAAATGGCAACCCACTTCAGTATTCTGGCCTGGAAAATTACATGGACAGAGGAGCCTGGCAGGCTACAATCCATAGGGTCGTAAAGAGTCAGATAGGACTGAGCATGCACGTGTGCACGCACAAAACAAAAACACATTTCTCGTTTAGCCATAGGGTCCAATAAACCAAATAACTACTTTCTTTTCCATTTTGAACTGAATACAAGTAAGTTGGCAGACAGCAAGATGGGACATGTTTCCACAAAGAAAAGCATATGTCACCCATATTCCAGAGAGAAGTCTGTGAATATGGAGAGTTTCAATCAGAAAGAGTTATGAAGCGCAACATCATTTGTGTTTCCACTTTAGTTGATGTAATAGTTCTGAAGCAAGTTTGAAAAATAGAAGGAAGGTAAAGAATATTGCCAGAACCTTCCAATGCCTATATTCTGGAAAGATATGCGTTAATATCTCTAGGATGCACCTGCTTTAGAGTAGCTGGACTGTCGACAATGACGTGGTAACCTACCTCTCTCTCTTCCTCTCTCCTGGTCCCGACCAACAGTTCGTGGCTCACCCCAACTGCCAGCAGCAGCTCTTGACAATCTGGTACGAGAACCTCTCAGGCCTGCGGGAACAGACGGTAGCTATCAAGTGTCTGGTGGTGCTGGTCGTGGCCTTGGGCCTTCCGTTTCTTGCCATCGGCTACTGGATCGCACCTTGCAGCAGGGTACCGGCTTTTCCACCCGTTTCCTCTGTGGTTGGTGTACCATGTCCTTTGAGGATGAAAAAGGAAAAAGCTTCCTGCTTAAGGCTCTTATCAGTTTTACAGCTGAATGTTAATTGACTCAAGAGCATCATTTCTGCTTTTTAATGACTGGATTAGTTCTAATAAGGGATGAAAAAGGATTTGGTCCTGGTGGGATAGGTCCTATTCACAGGCATGTAATACTTAGGCTTTTGAGATAAAATCTCCTGCCACAATGATAGGGAGGAGGAAAAGCTGCTTTGGTGAAGGAGCAATCATGTCCTATTGCCAGCTTAATAAATAGTCCACCAGGCTGGCCCACGGAAGAGGAACAGCCCTACTGCGGTGGTTCCAAGAGACAGTTAACTTGAAAACTGAAAAAGCAACTTGGTTGAACCTGTGAAAAAGATCTGAGACTGAGTGTGTGAACAGTGGTATCATCCAAAGTCTTCAAGAGAGCGCATACCAGGTTCCCCAAGCCCTTTGTTCCTCTAGGAGATTAAAAAAAATGTAGAATTGGGGTCTGGGGGCTTTTGGATTTTTTTAGATTCTTTATCTTCTTAGTTTTGTTTGACTCATTTTTGTTCATGACCTTTATCCCCCTCTCAACTTGGCCAGTATACAGTCCTTTTAATTGTGCCTAAGAAATCCCTTAAATAAGATGTGGACAGGAATAGGAGTCACGCTAACAGAATCCGTGTTCGGTTAATGAAGGGCACTGCCAGGGAGAGGCAGCAGTTCTGAGATCCTTTAATCCTGTTTTTATATTCCCAAATCTGGTTTTGTTTAAATGGAGGCAGTTTCAGGCCAAATGAATCAAGGCCACTCAAAAGTGACCCTGGAAATCCGTCATCTCGCTAACTGTCTTCACCCACAGAGTCCTGCTTCAGGCCCATATATGTGAGAATATTCATCCATCTCACTTCATCGTTGAGCTGCCCATGTAGTTTAAGGCAGAAAGGTTGTCATTTTGATCAGTTTTGATGATTCAACTAAGTTCCTTTGTTTTGAATCATGATTCTGATAATACAAAAACATGAAAGACTAAAAACTTTATAGATAAGGAGAGAGCATGGATTTAAAGCAAAAATCTTATCCCACTCAAATAACTTCCCTTTCTGGGGGAAATGAATTGGAAAGGTCGGATTTATATGTATGTGTCTCTTAGGGCAGCTCACTCAGTTAAAACGTATTGGGTTTGAAGTAGGCATCACGAAGTCCATTCTTTTTTCTGTTAGCACAGCTGCGGATGTGTGGACTCTGCCCATCAGAGAAGGGAAAAAAGGGAATTGAGTTGTTCCTGGAGCCCGCATTTATACCTGCCATACACCACTTATCCTGTGGTGAAAGGATGGTATAGTAAGAATTGTCCACATGTATCCCATTTTTAAGACAGGAAGACTGCTTTTTTTTTCATGTTACTTAACATTTTCAAAGATCAGCCTTTAGAAGAAAGAGACTTGGCAGCTCCCTGCAAATCACTTTGTGCTATGGATAAACTCCCCGGACGTGCCCTCTCTGCAGCTGTGGAACAGCACAGTGATATGTAAATGTGTGGTTTATTTTTCTATGTCTAATATGGAAAATGTGACATTTGTCTGTGTGCATTCATGTCCAACCCCAGAAATGCTTGACATTCTTTGGTTATTTGTTGACATCAAATTAGGGTTCTGGATATACAAAAACATTTGTTTGAAGTTACAGCCTTTTAAATGTGAACCTTGGTGCTTTTTAAGGTCACACACTGAGTTGGAAAGTAGGGTCTGGAATAGAGAACTCATTTGATGAATCTACCAAATGTACCTAATTCTTAGACTGCAGAAACCCTTGGAGCAGAGGAATTGTTTTTCACTTCCACTAGAATATAGAACTCTTAAGGACATCATATCACAGGAGATTTTAAAAGAGTTACCTTAAAATCATTATAAACTGAGCTTTAAAAATGCTTTTTCACTGGTTATATGATTTTCCAAAACCAAGGATGACTTTTAATTAAGTTAACCTACTTAGAGGTTTTAATTACTGGGTATCTCTCTGGTTTATTGGATAATAACAGATAAAGTATTTATGTTGGTTATAATATTTTTTGCCTTTTTACATTGTACAGAGTACAAATTGATTTTGGAATATTTAGAAGTGAGAACAAAAATTTACTTCCGTGGTAGTAAGTATTTTTTCATCTTCAAAGGGTTTGTAATGTGCTACAAACACATCATAACATTTCAATTATAAATGAATGAGTCTACAAACTCATCATAACATTGCAGTTATAAAAAAATACACATTACAAACTTGCAGTTTCTTTTCCTAGATTCTAAAAACCTTGACACTGAATAGTCTTTCACATAAAAATAAGAATAACAAGCCTTATAATTTCCAGAAATGCATCTGTGAATGAAGTACATCCTAAGACAAATTGGATATTTAGAAACAATGAAGTTTGAAGACTTCTTAAATTATTCTTAAAGGAAAAATCCCCTGAAAAGGGGTAATTTTCACAATGTGTAGCTCTTCAGAACAAAAGCAGAATTTTGAGTGTTCTCACTTCACTTTTTTTTTTTTTATCCTATGTATATAGTAGTTTTCATAAGTGGAAGCCAGATTTTCTAAAGTTAAAGGTTTTGGATTGTTTTGTTTTTTGCCTCATTACAGCTGGGGAAAATTCTGCGAAGTCCTTTTATGAAGTTTGTAGCACATGCTGCTTCTTTCATCATCTTCCTGGGCCTGCTTGTTTTCAATGCCTCAGACAGATTTGAAGGAATCACCACATTGCCAAACATCACTGTTATCGACTATCCCAAACAGATCTTCAGGGTGAAAACCACACAATTCACTTGGACTGAAATGCTCATTATGGTCTGGGTTCTTGGTAAGCCTTTTGAGTATTTTAATTTCTACGAAAAATAGCATCTATATCATGATTGCCATTTTCTATTTAAAATCCTATGGTATGTTATATGGTGACAACATCACCATTGTAAGATAAACAGAATAGCAAGTAATGGAATAATTTGGCAGCTTGATGATGCTGACAGATATCCCTTACCACTAAATACAAATTTTATGAGTAGCATGAGCTTAATTATAAATGTATTAATATTAATATCATGTTTCAGAAAGCCAACTTCAATTATTGAATAAAATGCAATTTTAAAAATGTGACTCACTGTGATGATCAAGCATTTAATTGAAATAGCTCTGCAGTAACCTAGTGGCCATTAACTGATGATTAAAGAACATTTATTGCTTTAGTTTCAGAGGTTTTTTTTAAGGAGAGTTTCCATTTTAGGAATGTTTGTTACTTCACCTCACAATAGCCCATTTGGGGATTTTTTTTTTTCTTTGTTTTCTGTTGGCTGAGCTGTGAGGCATGTGGGATCTTACTTCCCTGACCAGAGATTGAAGCCGTGCCGCTAGCTTTGGAAGAACAGAATCTTAACCACTGTAACTCCAGAGAAGTCTCACAATAGCCTGTTTTGAACAGCAGCTATGTTAAAGTAAACATTTTAAGCAATATGATTAAAAAAATGGAGCTTGAAACCATATTATTGATTGATCACTAATCCAAAGTCAATTTTGTGTATTATTTCATCTAGCATGTTTCTTGGTATCATCTCAATTCCTGAATTAATGGATTGCTTCTCCTCTCATTAACTCCTATGGTCTTCACCTGGGGTCAAGTAATTGTTTTACGAATTTTATTTTGAGCCACTACATTTCTTTTAAAAACTCTATAGTATTTTCCCCTTACATAGTCAGGCATGCATGTGTGCTAAGTTGCTTCAGTCGTGTCTGACTCTGTGCGACCCTATGGACTGGTAGGCTCCTCTGTCCTTGGGATTCTCCAGGCAAGAATACTGGAGTGGGTTGCCATACCTTTCTCCAGGGGATCTTCCAGACCCACAGATCAAACCCTCATCCCTTACGCCTCCTGCATTGGTAGGCAGGTTCTTTACCACTGGTGGCACCTGGAAACAGTTGTTAAATTGAAATATTTTGTCCTCTTCCCCCAGAACATTTTCTGCTTTCAGTTTCTTCATAATGCCCTAGGGCCTCCTGCTTAATTTTCCAACAATTCCTCACCTTTTCAGCTTGAAGCTGAGATGAGACAAGAGGGTAGGGGAATGAGGGAAGCGTTCCCAGATGATTGGAAAACTGTTCTTGTTAAAAGCATGTAGTAGGTTTCTCAGTTAAGGGCTTATTTCTCCAGTAATCACCATTCTTTGATAATTAACCATTGTTATTTTATAAAGATGAATTTTCTCCTTTCCTCCATGTGTTTCATGGGGCAAAATCATTTGACTTGAAGAGCCTTCCTTATTTCCCTCCTTCCTTCCCTACGCGCATACGAGTAGCACCATTTCTGGTGGCACATTTAGAACTCTGTTTCACCAAAATCTAACTTGGTGGGGTGAATCATTCCTTTAGTCAAAGCTGCTTTCATGTAACTCTGCCCAGCACTTCTATGGATTATCGTCAAGCCAGTGCTTTATGGTGCCTAATGGCATGCTTTACACACAGGGCGTTTTATAGGTGGGGACTCTTAGCTCTCAATCTGAGATATAAACTCTTGTCTGTAACATGTGTGTCTTGTGACAGGAATGATGTGGTCTGAGTGCAAGGAGCTCTGGCTGGAAGGACCCAGGGAGTACATTTTGCAGTTGTGGAATGTCCTGGACTTTGGCATGCTCTCCATCTTCATCGCGGCTTTCACGGCCAGATTCCTGGCTTTCCTTCAGGCAACGAAGGCACAACAGTATGTGGACAGTTATGTTCAAGAGAGTGACCTCAGTGAAGTTACACTGCCACCAGAGATTCAGTATTTCACTTATGGTAAGTTATCAGGCGCAGAGTCCTCTTATGTCTCAGGAGAAGGTATTGGAACCACATTTTGCAAGGAAATGCCCCTGAAGGGTATGTTTAATATGAAGTGCGTGTTGAAAGTATATAGAGAGTGGAGACAGCATGAACTTTAGAGCTGTATAACACTGGATTCATATCAAGACGCTGACCCTCCCTTGCTGTGTGACCTTGTTCAAATTAATTTACTTCTCTGTGCCTCAGTTTTCACATCTCGAAAAAGGAGGTATTTCAAGGTGGAAGAAAATCACCTTTAAGCCAAAGAACACAGTTACTCTTAAATATTCTTAGGACATGAAACTGTCGTAAGGAGGGGGAGAAAATAGCTTCATAAACTGCTTAATGTTAAAGATGAGTCCCTGAGAGCTTGGGTTAGAGGAGATAAAATAATAAAAAGTGCTAATAACTGCTGTAACAGAAGTGAGCAAAAATTCAGCAGAGGCAGGAAATAGGAGCTAAAGTGACGGTGAGCATGTAAGCTTCGCAGAACCAACAGAGGATGCTGGGGAGGACGTTGTGCTTCTCAGTACACCATGGGGTGGAGTTCCTGCCAGTCTTCTCTAGGCCATGAGAGCAGGGACCTTCGGTCTTCACAGACACTGATCCATCCCTGCCCACTGCACACCGAGGTGAAGCAGCGTTAGCTGCCCTTCCCTTAAGGCCTAACTGAGGAGCTGCGATGAGCTCATTTTCACATAGCTGCAAAATCTTAAACCTGGAAAAGACTTTAGTAGTTATTATATAAGCCTCATTTTACGGATGAGGAAATTTAGGCACAGAGTTTAAATGCATTCTGACTGTGAGGAATGACTCTTTATAAGTACACCGTGATGCATACCAGCAGCATGTTAACATTGTTGAAGACTGGGTGCCTGCGCTAAAATGAAGGTGTATGCATCACCAACAGGGACATACTGGATAGCTCAGGGAACTCTGTTCAATGTTATGTGGAAGCCTGGAGGGGAGGGGAGTTTGGGGGAGAATGGATGCATGTTGATGTATGACTGCATCCCTTTGCTGTCCTCCTGGACCTATCACAACACTGTTGATTTTTATGCTCCAGTATAAAATTAAAAGTTTTTAAATATATAAATAAATAAAATGAAGATATTAATGTTTTACAGATTGTGAAATGTAAACACATTATCTCTTATTGTCACCAAGCAAAGATTTTTATATACCAGTGAGGTCAGATCAAATGAATAAATGAATACCATTTATAATTAAGGAATTAGCTTGGATTATATTTGTGTATAACAGATATCATGACTATTTCAGTACCTCTTTATTTAAATTTATTTGTGTGTGTTTATGACTGTGAAGGGGAATCTGTGAATTAGGCTTCACTCCTTATTATGATTTTGATCAAGTTTTTAACCTAAGCCTTGATTTCTGTATCTTTAAGAAGAGAGTGACTACCTCAAATACATACAATCATTGAAAGTGTAATGTCTCCTATGTATTAAACATCCAATAAATCTTCATTTTTGTTGTTGTCAGAAATGTGTGCAATGCACCATCCTTCTGGGAGTGACCCAGTTTGCACAGAATTAACCACACAATGTTTAGGTGATCTTCCAGAGAAATGAGTATCCAGTTGTCTGCTGTGAACTTACTGAAGTGACCTTGAAAGGAGTGTTGGGGGTCCTCCTTTAGAGTCTGTCTCCAAGATTTTTATACTTCAGTAGCATTTTATACTTTCCAGGGGCCAGCTATGTTGCTCAGACATCATGCTGACAGCACTCTTGTGATTCAGTGACATTCTCACTTTTTGTAATATGACATTTTACTTGCCTAAGCTGTTAGATGAACTAGTTTCCCCATGAAATATGGAAAAGAACTTGTGTGCCAGTTGAGCCTATAACATGGTAAAATGACTGGTCGATAAACCTGGTAACTGAGGGGACAAACCGGTCAAATCAGCTGTTTTGTTGTCATGGACACAGTTTGAACTTAATGAAGCATTTTCAGCTCTTTCTCATCTTTCGTACTTCGTTCTCTTTCTGCTCAATGCGAAGTCTGTTTTGCATCTTTCTAATCGTGTTTCCTCCATTAAAAGAAACCACATGAATGTAGAATTCATGTGTTTCTAGTTTACTATGAAAAATAGTGTCTGGACAGTTAATTAAATGTGGAGTAGTTTCAACTGAGATAATAACCACCTACCTACAAGTCAGATCCTGTTTAAGGTATTTTGTGTAGTTAGCAGTGAATAGAAAGTTCCATTTTTAATCTCTCTCTCTCTTCTTGTAGCCAGAGATAAATGGCTCCCTTCTGACCCTCAGATCATATCTGAAGGCCTGTATGCCATAGCTGTCGTGCTCAGCTTTTCTCGAATAGCCTATATCCTCCCGGCGAACGAGAGCTTCGGCCCCTTGCAGATCTCTCTGGGAAGGACCGTGAAGGACATATTCAAGTTCATGGTCCTCTTTATTATGGTGTTTCTTGCCTTTATGATTGGCATGTTCATATTGTATTCTTACTACCTTGGGGCTAAAGTCAATGCTGCTTTTACCACGTAAGTAAAACATTTTACTAAAAAAAGTATGATTAACAGAAATGCTAACAAGTTTAGATGAAGTAAAAAAAAATGTTTTCAATAATTGTAATAAAGATGCTTTTAGGAGCAGGAAAAATCCATTAGAAACAGTTAATGCCTCAAATAGCAAATGCTGGCCAGTATATGGAATAAAGGGAACCCTGATGCACTGTTGGTGGGAATGTCAATTGGTGCAGCCACCGCGGAAAACAATATAGAGGTTTCTTTAAAAAAGTGGAATTGCCGTATGACTCAGCAGTTCCACTCCTGGGTATATATCTGAAAAAAAACAAAAACACTAATTCAGAAAGATACATGCACCCCAATGTTCATAGAATCATTATTTACAATTTCCAAGATACAGAAGCAACCTAAGTCTCCATCCACAGAGAAGTGGTGTGTGTGTGTGTGTGTGTGTGTGTGTGTGTGTGTATAAAATGAAATACTACTCAGGCATATGAAAGAATGAAATTTTGTCATTTGCAGCAATATGGGTGGACTTGGAGTCACTAAGTAAAATAAGTCAGACAGAGAAAGACAAACTGTATGATATCACTTATATATGGAATCTACAAAATAGAGCAAACTAGTGAATATAACAACAGCAAAAAAAAGTTCACTCAGAGATAGAAAACAAACTAGTGGCTGCCGGTTAGGGGGCCGTGTAGGGGTGCGGGAGTAGGAAGTCCTAACTACTAGGAGTAAGATAGGCTTAAGGATGTACTGAACAACACAGAGAACACAGCCAATATTCCATCACAACTATAAATGGAACATATCCTTTAAAAATTATGAATCACTGTGCTGTACACCTGAAACTTATATAATATTGTACATCAACTCTACCTCAAAAAAAAAAAAAGTAAAGGGATGGAGAAAACCAAAACAAACAAACAAACAAAACCAGAAACAGTACTTGTGTGAGATTACATTTTTTTGAGTTTAGAGAATGTTTGATCACAGAATGGATCAAAATTTGGTAAACTCCTAGATGAAACTCTATTTTAAGAGAACTGGGTAGCAAATCTTTAACACTGGATATTGCTTACACTATTTATGACATTAAATTTAGTTTCATCATTTTGTATCCATTACAGTTATTAAAAAAAAAAGGAGCGTTGGCTTGTATTTTCATGTATCATTAATCAGTGCAGGGAGTCGAGGAAGAAGAAGAAATTGCAGCTGATGTTGTGCGGTCACTGTACAGTAGCAGCACTGCAGGCCCACCTTTTCCGTGAAGTCATCTGGCACTCACTTCTCTTAGGTCTTGAGCCTGTAAGCTCCCTCAGCATGGAGACGTACACATGGCCAGATCCTATCTCGCTTGTTGCTGTTCAGCGGTCAGGAAGGCAGGCTGTCTGTCTGTACCGTGGTCCTTCCAGGTGGGAAGACCAGAAATCTCCCCTGCCTGCCTTTATACCCTCTGTCCCCTGGAGTGCCACAGCTGGAAACAAACTAGACCTTCAGTGAGTTCCCTGTAAACTGAAAGAGAGTATCAAGCCCTTCCAGGCATCTAAATTGTTTTGGAATTAATTTTTCCAAGTAGTTATTATAGAGCCGATAATAGAGGTGAAAGAGAACTGAAACTCACTTTATTGTAATGAGCAACAAGTTGCGTTTGAACCCAGAGGGGAAATGACCAGAGAAGTCCTGCACAAGTGGCACCCCTTGGACCTGCAGGAGGACTCATTCTGTACACTACGCTGGCGTCACTGCTCTGTGTGGGGACCTGGCCGCACGGTAGAGTGGAAAGAACACGGGCTGGAAATCAGGCAGACCTGGATGTGAATGCAACGTCTGCTCTAGATTGATTACCTTCACATTTCTTGTGTTAGTTTCCTTGTTTTTAAAATAAGGACAATAAGGTTTGAATCAGGCTGTTGGGAGGACATGGAAGATTATTTATATAAAGTCTCTTGCCCACAATAGGAGCCAGGGGCTGCCTGTGTCCTCTCCTTTTCACGCTCCTCCTCTCCCTTTTCACTCTCCCCCTCTCCGCACATGTATGAATTCTTGGGGATCTATATTCCCAGCGTCAGAGGCGAGAAAGTTTGCAAAGGACCAAGAGGAAGGGGTGGGGGCATTTTGTAATGCTGTTAAATTCACGGCAGGGAAAAAGAGACTATAGTTTTTCTTAGTTTTCACCATCAAATGTTTCATAATCGAGAGTAACTCTACAGGAATGGGAACCTTTCTACTCAACCCTCTGCCCCAGGGTCTAATACAATTACTGAAACATACCAGGCACTCCATCAATATTTGTTGAATGAATGAATCAATAAGCTAGCATTAAACCCGACAAAACTATAAAATTGTTTCAGTTCAGTTCAGTTCAGTCGCTCAGTTGTGTCCGACTCTTTGAGACCCCATGAATCACAGCACGCCAGGCCTCCCTATCCATCACCAACTCCCGGAATTCACTCAAACTCATGTCCACAGAGTCGGTGATGCCATTCAGCCATCTCATTCTCCGTCATCCCCTTCTCCTCCCACCCCCAACCTTTCCTAGCATCATAGTCTTTTCCAGTGAGTCAGCTCGTCGCATGAGGTGGCCAAAGTATTGGAGTTTCAGCTTTAGCATCAGTCCTTCCAATGAACACCCAGGATTGATCTCCTTTAGAATGGACTGGTTGGATCTCCTTGCAGTCTAAGGGACTCTCAAGAGTCTTCTCCAACACCACAGTTCAAAAGCATCAATTCTTCAGCGATCAACTTTCTTCACAGTCCAACTCTCACCTCCATACATGACCACGGGAAAAACCATAGCCTTGACTAGACGGACCTTGGTTGGCAAAGTAATGTCTCTGCTTTTTAATATACTATCTAGGTTGGTCATAACTATCCTTCCAAGGAGTAAGCGTCTTTTAATTTCATGGCTGCAGTCAGCATCTGAAGTGATTTTGGAGCCTACTTCCATACATATTTCTTTGAAAAAAAGGGGAACTTACTTTTGAACTCTCCTTTTTAATGGAATTCTACATGTATAATTGTTTAAGGATGATTCTTATAGTTCACAGATCATTGATTACTGCTTGGTTGTATGACAAAACCAGCCAAATTTAGGCAAGGTTCATTTAAGGGATCCAAGCATGTAATTAGTCTGTGAGGGCTTACTTGCTAATTGCTGTGTTGGAAGAATCAAGAAGTAGATTATATAAATTAAGAGAAAAGAATCAGAACCCTTAATTTTGTTGCTGTCTCTTCACTTCTACTGAAGCATAGTTTTTAGGTAGATGATATATTCTTGTGGTGAAAAATCTATGTAGAGCAGTATCTACAGCCTGTTCCCTTCCTCAGCCTTGGATCCCAGTTTCTTAGTTCTCCTTAGGTCGAGAGGGGTCATTGGTGTCTCAGATGGTAAACAATCTACCTGCAATGTGGGAGACCCAGGTTTGATCCCTGGGTCAGGAAGATCCACTGGAGAAGGAAATGGCAACCCACTCCAATATTCTTTCCTGGAGAAATCCATGGACAGAGGAGCCTGATGGGCTACAGTCCGTGGGGTTGCAAAGAGTTGGACACGACTGAACAACTAATACTTTCACCATGTTAGGTCCAGAGGCAATGGTTTCTTTTGAATGCTTTCAGAGGCATTTTTTACATTAAAAAGAATATAAGTATTTGTAAAAAAAGTGAAAGTGAAGTCACTCAGTCGTGTCCGACTCTTTGTGACCCTGTGGACTGTAGCCTACCAGGCTCCTCAGTCCATGGAATTTTCCAGGCAAGAGTGCTGGAGTGGGTTGCCATTTCCTTCTCCAGGGGATCTTCCCAACCCAGGGATTGAACCCAGGTCTCCCGCATTGCAGGCAGATGCTTTACCATCTGAGCCACCAGGGAAGTATTTGTATACCCCTCTTTTTATTTAAATGGTGAACTACTTCAGACTTGCTGCATCTCATTTTTTCACTAATAATATATTTTGGATGTCATTTTATATAAACACATGAAGCTAGATCTGTTTTTTCCCTGGTGGCTGCATAGCTGTGTGTAGATGTATCAGAATTATTTATCCACTTTCCTGTTGATGGATATTTTGGTAGTTTTCATTCTTCCCTACTCAAGGTGCAAGGAATAAGTCTGTACATAATTTTTTTGAAGTGGATATATAATTTTAATCCTTATTTTGTTCTGTTCCAGAAAACCTGATTTGAAATTCTAAACCGCTTGCAAAATCAAACCCCAAACTTCCATCCTTTTAGGAGAAAGGAATGAATATCAGGGCATTACTTCAGTTTTCACCTGCCAAGCTCAGAAAATTTTCTCTTGATGATAACTCCTGGAAAAACTAGGCATCAGCACCATTTAATCACCAGTTTCTAAAATGTTGAGAAAAATTTCTCTTAAGTATCATAATAAAATAATTGTGTTATTGTTCAGTCACTAAGTCATGTTCGACTCTTTTGTGACCCCATGAACTGTAGCCCATCAAGTTCCTCTGTCTATGGGATTTTCCAGGCAAGAATACCAGAGTGGGCTGCTATTTCTGCCTCTAGAGGATCTTCCTGACCCAGGGATCAAACTCGTGTCTTCTGCATTGGCAGGCGATTCTTTACCACTGAGCCACCAGGGAAGCCCAAAATAATTATACTTGGGGTATTATGATGATATTTTGCAATAGCATTTTATATCTGTGCAATATTCAGACCATAACTTGTTTTTACTTTTGACTTTTTCACACTGAAAACTGTTTTTATTTACTGTGTACCTTTTTCTTTCAACAGTGTAGAAGAAAGTTTCAAGACTTTGTTTTGGTCAATATTTGGATTGTCTGAAGTCACTTCTGTTGTGCTCAAGTATGATCACAAATTCATAGAGAATATAGGATATGTTCTATATGGAATATATAATGTCACTATGGTCGTTGTTTTACTCAACATGCTCATTGCTATGATTAATAGCTCATACCAAGAGATTGAGGTAAGCCTGCTTTCTACCCACAGTGTCTGTCCTTACCATTTCATTCTGTTAGCATACCACGTCTGCTTTTGTGTCCTGTGGTGGACATCCTGCCCTTGTCTACAAAGAGGCTTAACACCAAGCAGGACCTTTCTCTGTGCTTTCCATCTGGATAGGTGGTAACGCACCTTCCAGTGTCTTCTAGGAGCGCAGTGGAGTTCCCATGAATTTACCATTATGCTGCCTTCTCTCAGAACCATCTGAAAGATCCTGGTAGAGGACTTACTAGACGTCTCTCAAATGTTAATGATGTTCTTTATCCTGTCAGAGTTTTTAGTATTCTAGAAATCTATTTTTGCTTTGGACTGACCTTGATTTGGTACCTTTCTTCATCACTGGGCATGCTTTCTTGTCTCCTGCAGTTTCGCGTTCCGTGTCTTTTTAGTACTTTGCTGTTTGTTAAGTCCACTGAGTTTCTGTGTTTCAGAAATATGTAAGTTAGTGTTCTCAAAGAAAGTTAGATCCTCCAGAGATGAAAGCAGTGGTGCTGTGAACACCTGCTTCAGTGTGGTAATGGTAGACTGGGCAGATGAAATGACAGCCAATTTCTTCCGCCCATGGACCAGCTCTTCATTTCTTCTCTCCATCCGTCTGCCAGTTAGAATGGTTATGCCCACCACCAGGGGGCAGCACTGAGAATGAAAGGCGCTATGGGACGGGAATAGGCCTCTGAGGGCCTTAGGTGACCTTTGAAGACACATAAACTCCAAAGTGCACTTCATTTGAATACTGCCATTTTTCTCCTTTGACCTTGGAGTGTAGTATGCTATATCTACAGTCTGGCTTGGATGGGTGTGGATGAGGAAGGAAAGTGGGGAAATATTGTTGAATATGCAGAATTGGAAGTGGGGAGAAAAAATTAATCTTTTCATCCTTCCTTGACCTTGAATTTTTCTTGTGCTTTTTGCTATTTTTTTGGATGGGGGACAGGAAATTCTGGTTAAATTTCAGTGGGTACAGACAGAGGAATATGGAAGATAAAAATTAAAAAAAAAATAAAGAGTATCATGAGAGTGATGCTTGGAATATTATATAGCCCAATAGAGATTATATGCAGATAAATGTACATATACCACTTTTTCTTTTTCAAAGCATAATGTAGGTTCATTGTCAGGCCCTACTGGAGTAAATTACTAGAATCTTTAGTTTTTAAAATCAGTCATCATATTTTTTCTATTTTTGTGACATAGGATGACAGTGATGTAGAATGGAAGTTTGCTCGCTCGAAACTTTGGTTATCTTACTTTGATGATGGAAAAACATTACCTCCACCCTTCAGTCTAGTTCCTAGTCCAAAGTCATTTGTTTATTTCATCATGAGGATCATTAACTTTTCCAAATGCAGAAGGAGAAGACTACAGAAGGATATAGAAATGGGAATTGGTAACTCAAAGTCCAGGGTAGGTATCAAAAGCTTACTGAGACCTGAAGATAAATGCTCCTTGTCTTTTGATGTTTGTTCACTGTGTGAACTTAGAAGATGTTGAAAGTAACTGTCCATTCCATAGTCCTTCATAGACTAATACTTAACATATTCATAATGTTTCAAGAAGTCACTTAGTCTATGCTCTGTTTTCAGTCAGAATTTCATGTAAACTACCAAAATAAAAACAAACAAAAAACTTCTTTAACTTGTTAAAAGTTGCTGTCAGAAAATACTTTGTTTCTGTGTGTTTTCCATGCTTCTCAACTATTATTCTAAGTTACACATTTCTAATCTTAAATTTTTCTGTTGATTGTATATATAGTTCACCACCACCATATTCTTCTTATTTGTAGAAATCCATTATTGAGCTAAATAATCTTTTTTTCCTTTAATATCATAAAATTGATGCAGGCTTAGAAGACCCCAAAATATTAACCATTAAAACTCCCTTTTATAAATAATCAAGAATGGCTTGTATTTGAGTTGTCCTGGTTGAGTCATACTTTAATTTTAACAAAGATGAGTTTCACACTAGCACTTTATTATCATGAACTTTATTTTTAGAGATAGAATTGGCATAGGAGACAGAAGGATAAGGGCAGAACCTCAAATAATAGGTTGTGAAACAGATGGGAGCAAATGTTTGAGGTTAAAGAACAATTTTGCCTGAAAGTTGTGAAAATGGTCTGTAGCTATAATAGCCTGGGAGCCCACAAGAGAGCAGTGTTACCTCCATAAAGTGCATATTTTTTCTCAGTTGATGCTGAGGGTAAAGATGGGATTAGCACAATTTAATTTCTTACTTTTTAAAAGCGATGTGCATTTCTGAGATTTGTAATACCTTCCATCTTACTCTTTAAGAAGGTAGCCTTTTAAACCTTCTTTTGTTTGACCTGAATATGGGCTCTTAAGGATATTAAGTTGCATGACAGTGATTGGCTGTGACTTCAAATAATACCTCATTATATACAGTGAAAAGCAGCATAATGTAAGGAAGAGAGCCTTGGCATTAGACCTGGGTTTGAATTCTGGCTTATTAGAAAGTAACATGGACAACTCATTTCATCTCTCTGAACCATAATGGTCTCACCTGAAAGAGAGAAAACTTCATAGCATTACTGTGAGGATGCTATGAGATGTACAGAATTCCAGCCTCAACAAATATCAGTGCCCTTCCTTGTTCACAGTTTACAAAGTGCTTTGCCGTACATTTGAACCTCATGCAACGCTGTAAGGTAGGTATTATTATTACTCCCATTTTGTAGATAAGACAACTGAAGTCATAATAATAACTCACTCATGCAAGGTCACAGGGGCTCGCCAGTGTGGGGCAGTTGTGCAGTTCATGTTTTCCAGCATCAAAGTCTAGCTCTTTCTGCTGGAGCTGGCTACCTCCTGCTCAGAAGCTGAGGCTCTGGCTTGGTTTCTGCCCCTCTTCCTCCCCACAGGCCACGCCTTCGGCTGCAGCTTAGCTGGTCTCTAAAAGGAGTTGGGCTCTAATTGCCATCCTGGGTGACTCCTGCTACTGCTGAGATGGACTTTGTTACTCTGGGGATTTGACTATTATTCTTTGAGGCTTTATTATTTGAAAAGGAAGTTGTTTGAGCCTGGGAACTCAGCTCTAGCATGTCACACCTTCAAGTTTTCTTTCTGTAGGCAACTGATTTCACTGACTTCTGACTTTCACTGACTTCATTCCTATTATTGTCATAATGCAGAAGGGGAGAAACACGAAGAGGCTGAAGAGAGCACATTCAGATGGCATGTGGCCACTGAGACCCCTGTTTGTTTGTTTGCTTTAAAGCAGCTTGCTTGCAGGGATGTGAGGGGAACAGATGATAGTCTCCGTTCAGGGTGTCCTCTCCTGCCTGCATGGTATCACTGGCAGGAAGAATAGCTTTCCTCAGGGCAGTTGCTGGAGACAGAAGGAAGGCTGAGCACAGATTTCTCAGGAGCCATGCTGCTTAGCCTCCCCATCTCCCCAAAGCAGGTTAAAAACTGCCATTTTGATTTTATTTTTTAAGTTGTACATGGAGCTGCCTTTATCTCTTTAATCTTATTAATCGTCATAGATAATCTCTGTGTCCTGAGTTTAGTTTAAAAAAATTTGGAGAAATTATATGTTTCTGTTTTTCTTGTTTTAGAAGACAGGGAAGAGACTCAAGAAATCAATCTTTTACAGTCAACAGTCAGAGACTGGCCTCTAGTGGCAAAATAGGAGAATTAATACCAGGGAAGCTCTACCTGTCAACAGAGACTGCCCTCTAGTGGCAAAATAGGAGAATTAACACCAGGCAAGCCCTACTAGTCGACAGAGACTGACCTCTAGCGGCAAAATAGAATTAACTTTGTTCCCCGAAGTTTTTTCCTGCCCCCATTGAAAAGAGGACAAAAGAAAGAGAACCGTTGCCTATCAGTGCCATTTCCTACCACCCTAGTATACCTCCTTTCCCTGAGTTATGATGGTGGAAAGGCAGGTGGTGGAGTGAGTACATATTTTTGGATAAAGGGACCTGCCTTTGAATCACACCTTATAGGTGGTAGCGTATCTGCAAATAAAATGCAGGCCATGAAGGGTAGACAGTAAGGAGCTTCTCTTGCTTTCTGTTTCTACCCACTCAAAAGTTAAACCTTCAAAAGAAAAAGAGAAAGGAAAACCAAATATTTGAGTCCAATTCTGTTCAAAGTGGTGAACCTGACACAGTCTAAGACCAAGACACTTAGCAAGACATGTTGTTTTGGTCCTGTTTTTGGATTACAAAATGCCAAATGATACCATCTGATCATGTAGTGTGTTTCTGTTCAGATGTAGGAGAGGAACCAGAATCAAGCAGATGGAGTTGGTTCGTGTAACTTCTTCCCAAATCCATGAAGGCATTTTGACAAAGTATACAGGACCCCAGGAACAATAGTTTAACACCAGCCAACTTAAAAAAAATTTTTTTTCAAGAAAAAAATTTTAAAAATATATTTTTTCAATAGTTTTATTACAGGACATTCTGCCAACATTTTGATAATTGTGAGCACGTTACTCACATTAATTTTTGCCTTTGGAAATCAAGTCACTTGTAAAACTCAGCTTCCACAAAACATCCCTCGGAAATGTTGACTCCAGAAATGTTATCAAGGAGAATAAAGTAGACTGTATTTATGATTTCCAAATAAATGTATTCTAATTTACTAGGTTAATTGTATTTTTTCCTAGTTAAACCTCTTCACTCAGTCTAACTCAAGAGTTTTTGAATCACACAGTTTTAACAGCATTCTCAATCAGCCAACACGTTATCAGGTAAGCATTCACAGACATTTATCTTTATCTGAATGTAGTTCCACACATGTCTCTGTGCTGGTATCTGTGTGTGTGCTTGCACATGCTTGTGTATGTGTGAATAGTGAGTAGAATTATGTATACTTCCTATGTACTATGAGGTCAAAACTGAACAGAGAAAATGGTGTGTTATTTGGAGAGCACTTTTGAAATCAGAGTCCAAGTTCTTCTTCTTTCTTTTCTTTAGAAGAAGAGTACCTTTGTGATATTGAAAGCAAAGTGTTGCTACAATTTTCTAAAGGTCACTTTCATGTACCTTGAGCTGGAGAAAGCAGTGGGAGATTTAGCATATTAGGAAAATAATGTTCTCACAGTACAAAAGCCTGGTACATTTCTGCACAGAATCTGTTTTTCAAATGAAATCTTAGGCTACACTGTTGCATCAGTACTACTTAGAAAAGTATTGCACTGTGATATTGAATGTGACATTTCAGCACTGTTTTTTAGCTCAGAAGAGGATATAGTCCTTCTCATCTGGTTGACATTTTGACTACCAAAGCTTTAGATTGCTGCTAAGTGCAAGATCACAAAAATGAGGATCAAAGAATTTATAATGAATGATAATAGCAGTTAAAGGGTATGGTCCTCTTCGTAAGATTTTCTTGGAAGCAGCATATTCTACAGAATTGCTTAGCACATTGGTTGTCAAAGCCTTACTTGGTTGTATGGTGGTGGTTTAGTCGCTAAGTTGTCTCTGACTTTTGCGACGCTATGGACTGTAGCCTGCCAGGTTCCTCTGTCTGTGGGATTCTCCAGGCAAGAATACTGGAGTGGGTTGCCATTTCCTTCTCCAGGGGATCTTTCCCACCCAGGAATTGAACCTGGGTCTCCTGCATTGCAGGCAGATTTTACCGACTGAGCTACAGGGGAAGCCTTTTGTAATGGTTACAGTATATTCCATTATATGGATGTATTCCATTATATGGATGTATTTATCAGCCTTCTATTGATAGAAATGTTTGCTCTATTTCTATCATATTGCCAGTATTTGCTCTAATTTTGTCAGTAGAAGACTGATAAATACATCGATTTAATGGAATATAATGTAACCATTACAAGCTATTACAAGCAATACTGTGGTAAGTAACCTCCCCAGTTTTTTTTGTGTGTGTCTTTTTGGTACACACACACACATATATATATATATATTTTTTTTTTTCCCCCCCAGCTTTTGAAAATTGTGTGTGGTCAACTTTACAAAATTTTTATGGCTTCAGATTTTGTGTCCTGTTTCAAATGCTCCTCTCCCATATGAGGATATTTAATAATATTTTTACCTATATTTGCCTTGGTACTCTCATGTTTCAGTTTTTAAATTATAACATTTAACCTGTATAGAACACATTTTTATGCACTGTGTGGGTGGGGACCCCGATATATTTTTTTCCAGATGATCACTTAGCTGGGTGTGTTGAATAATCTATATTTTCTATTGATTTGAAATATCACTTTAATCATTTACTAAATTCCCTTATCTACTTAGATTTCTCAAGTTTCAATATTCTATAGGACCACATTGTTTTATTATAGTTTAAAACAGAATTAAACAGAATATAGAGAAACACATACATATGTCCTTACTTTAAGATTATTTTGCATAATTTTCCTGATTATTCTTTCTTATTTTTCTATTTAAACTTTAGAGTCAGATTGTCTAGTTTGCAAAATATCCTGTCGATGTTTTTATTGGGATGGTGTTCACTTAAGAAGAATTGACTTACAATGTTGTGTCTTACTTTTTAAGAATATTTTTACCTTTCCATTTGTTCAGATCGTCATTCCTGTGCCCAGTATCATTTTAAAGTACTCCTCAGAGTGTTATATTAGTTAGGATCAACTGGTGCAAATCACACAAAAGCACCAAATATCAATCACTGCATAAGCTAAAAGAACATAGAAATGTGTTTCTCTCTTCTATTCAAGAACTCCGGAGGTGGCCCTTCCAGGGCTGTTATGTATCTACCACTGTCACAGGCTGTTTCTGTCATATTACCTTGTCATGATTGGCTTTCATTTGAACATGATCTCATGGTCCGAAAAGCTACCAGAGCTCTGGCTATTATTTCTGCATTTCAAAATATAGTCAGACAGTGATAGAGAAGAAAGATGCCTCGTTCCTGTAAGGAGCTTCTGTAAAGTTACACAAACAACATATCTGCTGTAGAAGCTGGGAAATGAGTCTTAATTCCTAGTCTCCATGTACTGAGCTAAAAATCAAGGGAAGAGAATTGGCAGTCTCTGCTGAAATGGATTATATTATTTGTCTTGGTGCTGTGCACGTACCTGTATCTATTACTTGATTTATAAATTTCAAGCTAAAATATGAAAAAAATCAGTGTATTTATCTTTCACCATTTCCCCCCTCTTCCTCCCAGCTTTTGCTAGCTAAATATTAGAATTGCAGGGGTAGGGCATAAAATCTTTCCTCTCCCCATTAGGTTCAATAGCTGGGGCCTATGAATTAAACTGACAAAAGGCAGGTTTATAGGAGAAAAACAAAGTTTTATTTATGAGTGCAAAATGTAAACACATGGAAGAACTAAGTGATGAATAACTCAAAGGGGTAGTTAGAATTTGGGACTTAGATACCTGGTGGGCTGCCGTCTATGGAGTCGCACAGAGTCGGACACGACTGAAGCGACTTAGCAGCAGCAGCAGCTTGAGCAGATAGGAGGAAGGCAGAGAGCTCTTTCTGTGTTTTTGCTTCTTAATTGCCTTCAGCTCAAAAAGTCCTTAGGTTCCAGTGGTATACCTGGGGGGTGGGGGGTGGATATTTTCTGATCCTTTTCACTACGTTGTAGGATTATAATCCACATTTGCTTTAGTTTTAGTCCTTTAGTTAAACAGAGTCAGTACTCAGCACTAGTCTTTTTGCCTTAATTTTCTGTTCATCTCTTTGTCAGGTCATTTGTCTTCCACCAGTTTCTTCAAAAAGGCTCATGGGAACTATGTTCTCTGAGTTATTTCATGTCCTAAACTATTTTTTACTTTCTGTATATTCATATTGACCAGCTGTGAAGTTCTTCGATGATGATTTTATTTTCTTGATGTATTTATCAACGTTGCTCTGCTGCTCTGAGAATGGAATGTTGGTATGGAGAATTTTTCTCTTATGCCTCTTCCTTTGACCTGAGATTTTGTTACGAATGCCCACATTTTCTTTACCTTTTAAATCCAACAACTTGATTGTTCTGTAGATTGGATCTGTATGCATTTTTTCTGGCATGGAGTATATCTTTTTAGTCTGTACATTCAAGTACATGCCTTTTATTTCTGAATAATTTCCTTGAACCATATTTTGAAATATTTTTTTCCATTCCATTATTTGGAGTCTCTTCAAAGAGACCAATCAGAAGTCTGCGGCATCTCTTTTCCTCTATGCCTTTGAAATTTTTTTATCCATTTCTCCCTTTGGCTCCTTTTTGCTCATCCTGTCTTTTATTCCTGTCTATCTTCATATGCACTGCTTCAAATATATCTTTTATTTCTCTGTTGATTTTGATGTTTTCTTCCTCTTCTTCCTGAGATTTTCAAACTTAAATATCATTTCCTCCTTTGGCTTACTGTATTTTCCTTGTGCTCTTGGTTCAAGACAGGATCGGCTCCTAGTTTTAAAAGATCATATATTAGTAATGACATTATATGTTTTCATCTATTCTTTTGCATTTTTCTAGTGTGTGTTCTTTATTTGCTGTTTGTTTTATCCTTTTTCTTGGACTATCAGTACAGATGTTCTGTAGATTTCTGACTATTACTCAGTCTTGAATAGAGTAATTTCCTCCCAGACCAGCTGCTTTCAGGAAATTGGAGTGAGGTCAGAGAATTCCAGGGCCCCATCCCAAGCTAATAGGAATTTGCCTTTAGGTACAGGATCGTGTGGGGCTTCCCAGGTGGTGCTGGTGGTGAAGAACCCACCTGCCAATGCAGGTAGATATAAGAGACGCCGCTTTGATCCCTGGGTCGGGAGGATCCTCTGGAGGAGAGCATGGCAACCCACTCCAGTATTCTTGCCTGGAGAATCCCATGGACAGAGGAGCCTGATGGGCTACAGTTCATGTGGTTGCAAAGAGTCAGATGCGACTTAGCACACATGGACACACAGGATTGTGTATGTGAGTTCACTTTATTCTTTATTTTCCCTTGTCGAGAATAGCACTGAATGTTCACGTGGCAGACTCTCCCTCTCCACCTCACTGACAAAGTACTTCTAGCAAATACAACTTTTCTTTACAGTTTTCCTTTTAGCCCTATATTCCAAGCTTCTGAAGACTTGGTATCAAAGGTCAAGGGAAGTCCTCAGCCATGAATGTCTGCTCTTGGCATGCCTCCACATCCCCATTTGACCTTTTCATAATCCCTTTCTAAAAAAAAAAAAATGGGTTCCTCTAAGTCTCATTAACGAAGGAGTTAGTGTTTCTGTTCCTGTTTTCCTTATAGCTTTTGAGTGATTTAGAAGTGGAGAAGCGTCTGAGTTTATTGTCACATTGTAAATTGCTGTGCTTTTACAGGAAATGATCCTTGCTGAATGCCTAGAGACTCCAGAATCCTGTACCTTTTGTATTTTCTAAGGAGATGAATTCCCTCTGCCTGTGGTATAACCTTCTGTAGCTCCCCAAAAGTGATGGTAGAAAAAAGAGAAACTGAAGGAAGAGATGTCACTCAGCTACATACACACCAAACTTCATATCCATGTCTTGATTATATTTAGAATAAAATCTACCTGTTAAGAACTCCTTGAGCAATAGCAACTGGTGTATTTGTTAGGAATTTTTGTTTCACGTAGTGTGATTATATGACTTACCTTAAGGAAATTCCAGATCTTAATCTGCTAAATGGGGAGTTTTCCTTCAAAGGGGTGACTTTTAGAATACACTAATTCTAGTCATTCTATCACAGATCAGAATATTTTTGAAATACCTCTAAAATTTACTGTTATAATTAGTTTATAAGACACACAAAAATGCTTTGTTACTTTCTCATTACTGAACTCAGCTAATCATTCACTGTGTTAACAAGGCTCAGTGCCATCACATTTTTTTCAAAAATAGTCACAGCCAGATACCTTCATGCCAATGAAGGGGGCATGGGTTCAATCCCTGGTCCGGGAAGATTCCACATGCCACGGAGCAACTTAGCCTGTGTGCCGCAACTTCTGAGACCCACGTCCCTAGGGCCGTGCTTCATAACGAGAAGCCAGTGCAATGAGAAGCCCACACACCACAGCAAAGACTAGCGCCCACTCACCAGAAGTAGAGAAAGCCTGTGGGCAGCAGCAAAGACCAAGTGTAATCAAAAATAAAAATGGTCACAGTCACCTTCAAAAAAAACATGTGACCATCCCCAGTCAGGTCATCACCTTACATGTTTTACATTCTAATGAATCTTTCTTCTCCAAGACAATTCAAAAACGCATTCACATTCAGATGTGTCTCAAAGGGCAGCAAAGGAAATGTTTAAAAATGCCCTGATCAAGGGCAGTATTATTTATAGTAACATTAATTATTAATAGCATGCTGGAATTTTTTATGTACATGAAGAATTTTTTTTGTGAAATTGAGAATGATTTTTCTGGAGAACATAAAGACTTGGAGGGCTTGTTGTTGTTCAGTCACTAAGTCCTGTCCAACTCCTTGCAACCCCCATGGACTGCAGCATGCCAGGCTTCTCTGTCCTTCAGCATCTCCTGGAGCTTGCTCAAACTCATGTCCATCGAGTCAGTGTTGCCATCCAATCATCTCATCCTCTGTTGCCCCCTTCTCCTGCCTTCAATCTTTCCTAGCATCAGGGTCTTTTCCAATGAGTTGACTCTTCACATCAAGTGGCCCAAGTACTGGAGCTTTAGCTTCAGCTCCAGAACATAAAGACTTAGAGAGATAGCTATGATTAAATTCTTCTCATGAATACCTGTGCTATTCAAGTTAAAAGTACTTAGATATTCTAATTTGACTTTGAGAAATGGGAGTATATTTTAAGACTCCTCCACAAAAACTGGGCTGTAGGCTCTTATGAATTCTTTCTCGACTCTCTTCTGTAACAGTTCTGCTTTCCCAGCCTTCTCTGGCTTGGGAACAGCCTTGGCCCAGAGAGTGTTAGACTCTTTTTACTCCACATGCTGGTCTATGGTCTGATTTTTACTGGAAGCACATGGCACAAAGAGGCACTCACTTTGAGCTTCATGGCACAGTCAAGATATCCTCTGTTATGCATGGTCCTAAGTTGTAAGACTACAGAGATACATGGTCCGTGGCTTCAGGGATCTCTCCGCTGGAATGGAAGGGCAGCGCAGAGACGGAGAGGAAGGGAAGGAAAGAAAAAGTAGATGGATCTTCGCACAGCCCTGGGATATAGCTACATGGTATAGGTGAGATGTAAGTAAAATGGTATGGGGACCCAGGGAAACGCAGAGGAGGTGAAAGTTGATCCAATAGAAGAAGCAGATCTGTTCTCCGTTTCTTCAAAGAACAAAACTTGGACCAGTAGTTAAAAAAGTATACTGAAGCAGACTTTTGGCTCAATACAAAGGAATTTTTTAACAGCTACAGTTGTCTCAAAATAGACTAAACCAACTGTCTGGAAAAAGTAGCAGGGTCTGAATCACAGACCCTGTGATTTATTCAGAGGCTGCACAATGGTATGTCAGGGTATGTCACAATAAGTGGTACGAAAAATGAAAAACACATGATTTACAAGGTCCCTTCCCTCCCCTAAATGCTGCTCTCTACTTCCAAGTTCTTTGTGTTTGTCCAAACCTATCTTGTTACTTTATATTCATTCTTTATAGACGTATGAATCTATACAGACAGACATACATGTATGTATGTCAATCACTTTTGGCTGATATCAATCAATTTTGGCTTCTCTCTAGGAGTAAATGAGAAGATGAATGTAAAAATGTCTGATAGAGTACTTAACAATTGTTAGTTGACTTTTTAAATATTTATTCATTTGGCTGCATCAGGTCTTAGTTTCAGCATACAGGCTCTTCCGTCACGGCACAGACTCTCTAGTTGCGGCGCATGGATTTAGTTGCTCCAAGGTGTGTGGGATCGTGTGTGGGATCTTGGTTCCCCAACCAGGGATCAGACCCGTGTCCCATATTGCAAGGCGAATTCTTAACCACTGGACCACCAGGGAAGTCCCACCAATTGTTAATTGAATCAGTAAAAAATAAGCAAATAAAAAGAAAAGCTTTGATGCCTTTTGGAAAGGCAGGGCATAGCAAATATCCAACCATCCAAATCTCATTCCTTCTTCCGGTCTTAATGGAGGACTGAGAAATGAACTTAAATTTGTTTGCAGGAGATAATGTTTGAGGTAACTACCATCAAGCTTTCCATACCCTGGACAGAGAATATCCATAGTCCACTGAATAAAGTTATAATGTCTCTTTTAAAGAGTGACTCACAGGCTCATACAGAGATATATGGGTAATTCCAGGAGGCCTGTGGAATGTGGAAGTTAATTTATAGACTTCACTTGCATTAGTTAGCAATTTAACCAAAAGGGAAAGCAGATGATTCAGTTAATGACCAATTTAATTTTTGAAACTGGCTTTGATTAAAGGCTCCATTGGAAATCTAGTAGAGATAATATTTTAAATGATACTTTTACTTATTGCTCAGAAGTTTCATGATCCTTGCCTGTAGTCCCAGCATTATTTATTGGTTAATAAAGACTTTGCTTTGTAAAAGAAGTGTAAATGCTAATAAGGAATAATAGTTATATTAATTGAGCACCTTCTATGTAATTTACTTTTATTGTCTTTTACAAGATATATTCTAACATTTCCACTACACAGATTGTCACCAAGATTCTGTAGCTTTTAAATAATTCAAACACATTCAAATCCAGGCAAGTTGGTAGGTTCAGAACTGGTCTAGAGATTCTCAGTAAACTCTGAGGGGAGGTAGCTGGCTCCAACTGCAGGTGGCAACATGGTCTTAGACCATGGGGTACTTATCATTCTTTGTCATCAGTTTTGGGCTTATCAGCAATTCTAGGACAACAGGAAAAATCCCATTTGACATAAGATTACATGTTATCTGATATCCTTCCTTGTATGAAAGTTATAAACTGTCTTGATATGGTTAAATTTATCAACCTTTTCCTTATGACTTATCCTTTTAACTTCCCTGTAAGGATGATCTATTGTCCCAGAGCTATTTGTTGAGTAGTCTTTTCTTTCCCACTGATTTGTATTACTGCCTTTGAAGCTGCTTTAAACTGATAAACATTTGTTTTTTCTTTTTATAAGAATATCCCTACATTGTGCCCTGAACTTAATTACATACCTGGTATGTTGAGGCGTCATTGTGAATTCTTCTGGTGAAGTTTCACTGGAGCAGAGATTGTGTTCCCTGTTGCATTTGCAGTATCTAGTAAGGCACCTGACACAGTTCAGTTCAGTCGCACAGTCGTGTCCGACTCTTTGCGACCCCAAGGAATGCAGCATGCCAGGCTTCCCTGGCCATCACCAACTCCTGGAGCTTACTCAAACTTACCTCCATCGAGTCAGTGATGCCATCCAACCATCTCATCCTCTGTTGTCCCCTTCTCCTCCCACCTTCAATCTTTCCCAACATGAGGGACTTTTCAAATGAGTCAGTTCTTCGCCTCAGGTAGCCAAAATATTGGAGTTTCAGCTTCAACATCAGTCCTTCCAGTGAATATTCAGGACTGATTTCCTTTAGGATGGACTGATTGGGTCTCCTTACAGTCCAAGGGACTCTCAAGAGTCTTCTCCAACACCACAGTTCAAAAGCACCAATTCTTTGGCACTCAGCTTTCTTTATAATCCAACTCTCACATCCATACATGATTACTGGAAAAACCGTAGCTTTGATTAGATGGACCTTTGTTGGCAAAGTAATGTCTGTTTTTTAATATGCTGTCTAGGTTGGTCATAGCTTTTCTTCCAAGGACCAAGTGTCTTTTCATTTCATGGCTGCAGTCACCATCTGCAGTGGTTTTGGAGCCCCCCAAAATAAAGTCTCTCACTGTTTCCATTGTTTCCCCATCTATTTGCCATGAAGTGATGGGACTGGATGCCATGATCTTAGTTTTCTGAATATTGAGCTTTAAGCCAACTTTTTCACTCTCCTCTTTCACTTTCATCAAGAGACTCTTTAGTGCTTCTTCACTTTCTGCCATAAGGATGGTGTCATCTGCATATCTGAGGTTCTTGATACTTCTCCTGGCAATCTTGATTTCAGCTTGTGCTTCATCCAGCCTGGAATTTTGCATGATGTATTCTGCATGTAAGTTAAATAAGCAAGGTGACAACATACAGCCCAGATGTACTCCTTTCCCGATTTGGAACCAGTTTGTTGTTCCATGTCCAGTTCTCATTGTTTCTTCCTGACCTGCATACAGATTTCTCAGGCGGCAGGTCAGGTGGTCTGGTATTCCCATTTCTTCAAGAATTTTCCACAGTTTGTTGTGATACACACAACAAAGGCTTTGGCGTAGTCAGTAAAGCAGAAGTAGATGTTTTTCTGGAACTCTCTTGCTTTTTCGATGATGCAACAGATGTTGGCAATTTAATCTCTGGTTCCTCTGCCTTTTCTAAATCCTGCTTGAAATCTGGAAGTTCATGGTTCACATTCTGTTGAAGGCTCGCTTGGAGAATTTTGAGCATGACTTTGCTAGTGTGTGAGGTGAGTGCAATTGTGCAGTAGTTTGAACATTCTTTGGCATTGCCTTTCTTTGGGATTGGAATGAAAACTGACCTTTTCCAGTCCTGTGGCCACTGCTGTTTTCCACATTTGCTGACATATTTAGTGCAACACTTTCACATCATTATCTTTTAGGATTTGAAATGTCTCAACTGGAATTCCATCACCACCACTAGCTTTATTTGTAGTGATGAACAAAGGCCCAATTGACTTCATACTCCAGGGTGGGATGTCTGGCTCTCGGTGAGTGTGATCATACCATCGTAGTTATGTGGGTCATGATGATCTTTTTGTATAGTTCTTCTGTGTATTCTTGCCACCCGGTACCTGGCACAAAGCTAAATATTTGGTGAGTGAATGAATGAGTCCTGGATAAGATCTACCCAGCCGTGAGTCTGTCCTGAGGTTCCGATTCCACAGAACTCCTCACATTTTATATATATTTTATGACTGATAAAATGGGCTTTTCCTTCTTGATAGCGTGGATTCCTTCTCAATTTATCATTATTCTCTGAGGCAGATATTTTGAATTATCTGGCATTTCTCCTTTTTACATGACTTTGGCATCTAGTGGGTCACTTCAGTTCATAATTTTTACTGTCCTAAAACTGAGGTATATTTGCTACCTTCACTTATCTGCATTTCAGTTCAGACTTTTTTCCTATATTATCTTTTTAATGTGATGTATGATGTATGCACAAGAATGTGTGCAACACATAATCAATTATGATGTATAATCATACGCATACCTAGGACGCCACCACCTCCCAGAGAGAGAACCGAGGCTGTTCATTGCCTCTGCTCGGCTGCTCCTCCTGAGGCCACACCCTTGCCTCCACCTAAGGGGTAGTCAGTATCCTGAAATTTGGGTTTCTCACCCTCTTGCTTTGGTTTTCTTTTCAAATATAGGCCTATTGCATATATGTTGTTTAGTTGCTAAGTTGTGTCTGATTCTTTGTGACCCCATGGATTGTAGCCCACTAGGCTCCTCTGTCCGTGGGATTTTCCAGGCAAGAATACTGGAGTGGGTTGCCATTTCCTTCTCCAGGGGATCGTCATGACCCAGTGATCGAACTCGAGTCTCTGCATTAGCAGGTGGATTCTTTAACTCTTTGCCACTGAGCCACCAAGGAAAGCCCTGTTACATATATAGACAGTCTGAAAAATGCATTATGTAGATTTGTTATTGAGTAAACTTTATGAGAATAATTTCATACTTAATGAAGTCTGTAACTTGAATTTTTTATTCAACATTTATGCTTCTAAGATTCATCTATACTGTTGTGTGTGGCTCTGGTTCATTAATTTCACTAACTAATCTCATTGGTGAGCACAATGACATTACATTGTGTAATATACCACGATTTGTCTATTTGGTATTTGTTTGGATTGTCTCCAGGTTTTTTGCGTCTCAGATAAGGTTTCTATAATCCTTGTCTATGCCTGTCTCTTGGTCCACATGTGCAGAATTTCTCTAGGCCCTGTACCAAGGAGTGGACTTTCTGGGTAAAAGGATATGCAAGTGTTCAGTTTTAAAAGGTAATAACAAATTGATAGGGGCTTGAGAGGTACAAACTACCATGTATAAAATAAGCTGCCAAGATATATTGTATGGCACAGGGAAAGAGAGCAATTTTTTAATAACCAATATTAAATCACTTTATTGTACACCTGAAGCTAGTAGAATATTGTACATCAACCATATTTCAAAAAAAATAGATAATGCTGAATTATTTTTCAAAATGACCTACTTATACTCATGCCAGTAAAGTACAGAAGTTCCACTGATCCACATCCTTTCCAACACCTGACATTATAAGATCTATTAATTTTTCCCTTTTTAGATATAAAATTGTATGCTGTTTTTCCTTTTTCTGGCTTTATTGAGATATAACTGACATACAGCACTGTATAAGGTTAAGGTGTACAGCATAATGATTTGACTTATATACATAATCAAATGATTATCATAGTAAGTTCAGTGAACATCCATGATCTCATATAGATAGAAAATTAAAGAAATAGAAAAAAAGTTTTTTCTTGGGATGAGAACTCTTCAGATTTACTCCCTTACCAACTTTTATATATCATGTACTGCAGCATTAACTGTGTTTATTATGATGTGCATCACATACCTAGTACTTACTTTTGTTATAACTGGAAGTTTGTGCCGTTTGACTGCCTTCATCCAACTCTCATTTCCCCCACACCCCTGTATCTCTTTTAATTGTGATTTGTATTTCCCTAAAGAAAACATTTTGAGATTGTTTCATGTGCTTGTTGACCATTCACAATTCCATTTCGGTGAAGTGCCTGTTTGTTTTTTGCCCATTTTCCTGTTGGATTATTTGAGTTTTTCTTATTAAAGTTCTTCATATATCTTGGATCCAAATTCTTTACAGGTTGTATCATCAATATTTTCTCCCAGTGTGTAGCTTGCTTGCTTTCTGGTATCTTTATAAACAGAAGTTTTAATTGTAATGAAGTCAAGTTTATCCATGTTTTCTACTATATTAGAATTTTTAATCTTGTTTGGAAAACATCCAGTTATGCACTGAATTTATAAATATGTTCTTCTGTGCTTTCTTAAGATGCACATGAGATTCACTTTTGTGTGCTTCTGTGAAGTAGGGCTCCAATTTAATTTTTTCTGTATGGATAAGCAATTATCTTGTAAGAACATTTATTGAATTTGAAATATATTCACAGTATATATTGCTGTGAAAGGAAAACATAATATAACAAAATGTAGTATTTAGAAAACATAATACATATAGTAATTAGTTTATATACAAAATGTAAAAAAGAAAAACATGCACTAAAATAACAACAGTGATTATCTTTGGATGGTGGGTGGAATAATTGATGAGTTTTGTTTATTTTTTGTTCTCTTTCCTCTCCAAATTCTCTATATTGAGCATATGATTATAGGTTTTTTAAAAAATACAGTGGTGTCTATAGATAATAATATAGAGAAATCATTAGATGATAGAAAATCATGAATTGAAGTCTTTCACCTCAACTTTTCTTGTAAAGCTTCTTGCATTCCTGGAATAGGGTGGCTGGTGGTGAGGGGGTGAAGATGAAGGCAGGGGCAAGGGAGTGTTGTGGATTATGCAGAAAAACTCAGTACAGGTGAAAAGGGATTAAATTCTGAAATCTGCTGAGTCTTCCATTAGTACAGTTTCTCTTCCCTGAGTTCTTTACTGGCATGTAAAGCTCTTTGGAAAATAAGATTCAGATTACTTATATGTATCATTGGTGATATAATTTTTTTTTTGGCCCAACAGCAAATAATGAAAAGACTTATAAAGCGATATGTTTTGAAAGCACAAGTAGACAAAGAAAATGATGAAGTTAATGAAGGTAAGCATCTTCAACTTAAAAAACATCCTTTTACAACTAATTTAATGAACAGTGGAAAGCTTCATATTGAAGGATACTTTTAAAAATCCAGTCTCGGTTAACTGAGTTCTTCCAGGATTGACAGGAAAATCTTATGTTGCATTTCTAAGCTCTATCTTTTAAAATAAACAGTTATTTAAAATGTCAGCCAGAGACAGTTTATCACTGCAGAGTGCTCTAACTGATTCTTAGAGTGTAAAGTGTGTCATCTTTCTGGGAGTTTTTATTCCCTGTAACATAAGTAGTCTGTAGTTTCAGTTCTGTGTCAGTGAGCTGAGTGTTAACATTTTTCCAGTGATGCAGGTAAAGTAAGAGTTAGCTCAAACATTTTTGCAGAAAAATTTTTACTTGTTGTCCAGAAAGACATCTGTAACCCATTTTTGTCATATGGTATTTCTCTTTTGCTTTTCACTTTTCCTCTTGGCACCTTATTTAAACGTACCTATTTTCCAGGCATATCCTAGGCAGCACATCTGTCTGGACTATAAAACCTTTCATCAAGTGCTAGGATGTAAGCCAAAGCACAGGTCCATGGTTGGAAAGAAATCAGTCAGGGAAAAATAAGTTGCCCTAAAAATGGCAACTACAGGGAATTCCCTGGTGGTTCCGTGTTTGGGACTTCTTGCTTCCCCTGCAGAGGGCAAGTGTTCCAATCCTAGTTGAGGAACTAAGATCCTGCATGCCTTCCAGCACAGCCAAAAATTAAAAAAAAAAAAAAATTAATGAAAGCTACAGTTTTCAACACCAATGAGATGCTATGAGATCTATCTACACTTTTAAGAAAGGACTAAACTAAACTGTTGATGAACTCTGAAGCCATTACTTGATTAATGTAAGAAATCCCTTGCAAATCTGAGTTAATACCATATGTGTTTGTAGCACAGAAATCGAAGAATGTATGTTTGGGAATCAGCAAAAAAATCAAATCATGGTCACCAGAAACAGTCTCAGAGACAGAATTGAAATTGAGTTTTAGTTTAGAAAGCAGAAACCTTATCAGTTGTGCGATGATCTCCCTGGAAACAAAAAAATTAAGTGAAGTGGGGAACTGGGCCACCACGACAACTTCAGAAAAAAGGAGCCACCTTCTAAGTCCTTTTACACAAAAGGGGGAGATGAATTGATGAGAATTAATGAATTAAAGAGAATTTAGAGTTTTGGACAAAGTTCTAACTAAAAGAGTATATCATATAATGTAACCTCCTCATTTAATAAATGTGTTTCCCGTTTTGGTAAATACAGCACTTGGTACGTAGGCTTCCCATAACTGAAAAACAAGGAAGAAGGATATGGTAGTAGGGAGGCAAGAGGAAGCTCACTGGCTTATGGTCCACATATGATAGTAAGTGGTGTGAGAATCCATTTCTTCCATGGAAGCCTTTTGATTTCAAATTTGATCAGTTTATTTCCTCTCTGTTGCCATATGTGAAAGGAAAAGCACCTCCACTTTTTTTTTGCATGAAGAGAATCAATAACTTTTGTGTGTATTCTTGAAGAAGAGTTAGTATCCCTTAAAATAAAAGGTTCTGTCTTTTACATATAATCAAAGAACATGGATTATACTTTAAAACATCATAAAGATACCAGGAAATATCATGAAAGATATATTTTAAATGTGATTCTATTATAAAATGCTGCTAAAGTACCAGTGATTTGAAGAATCATTTCTTGGATTCAAGATAAGTTCATGCCCCAAAGGTTACTTTTCAAGGTCAGTGACTTATCTACATTTCAGTTCTTTGCAAGAGAATCCAGTTTTTAATTGTAATCTACACATTCTCAAAGTATTGCCAAGCTAAACTATGGGAATAGTTGTGTTTTAATAGCCAGAAGTTTCCTGTAGTCTTCTGTGTATGTAAACCTGGCCAGTAGTATCACATCTAAGCTTCTTAATTCCACCATTGCTTGTTATTTCCTTGTATTAAATACATCATTGCCTGTGCCACACAAACTGTGTCCTTGACTCCATAGTCATTGCCATTGGCTTCCCTAAGAAAAACACTCTTTTTTCTTCCTTTCCCTTACTTCAAATTTGACCTCAAATATACTGCTTCCGTGTGAGTATTTTCCTGTTAAATAGATTGATTCATTTTTAGTAATGTTTCACTTTAATAGAATTCCATTCTAGCCTAGCCATGGGAGATGATCTATAAAGGTGTCAACTCTTATGGCTCAGGGAACCAGAGGAACTCCCTGAAGACAGAAAGGAGATACCCTGATTATAGATTACATCCTGATTATAGATTACTAGTTAACAGATAAATCTGCTACCTGGGAAGCCCCAACAGATAAATCACCCTGTGTTAAAAATTGGTTGAACCAGGACAATACTTTAGTTGACTTTTACTTTTAAAACACAGTTGGATTACTGTTATAGCTTTTCCCAAAGTCAGTGCATATTTAAAGGTAAAGCATTTCTTAAACATTTTATTTTAATTTTTATTGGAGGCTAATTATTTTACAATATTATATTGGTTGGTTTTGCCATACATTGACATGAATCCGCCCTGGGTGTACATGAGTTTCTTAAACATTTTAAAGGAAAAAAGTCCAAAATAACTATGTTGGAGACATTATGAGACGAATGTATTCATGTATGAATTTCACTCTTTGTTTTTTTTCTAAATCCAAATAGTGGAGACATTATGAGACGAATGTATTCATGTATGAATTTCACTCTGTTTTTTTTCTAAATCCAAATAGCAAATGACCAATCATATGTTTTTTTAATACAAATGCTATAGGTGAATTGAAGGAAATCAAGCAAGATATCTCCAGCCTTCGTTATGAACTTTTGGAGGACAAGAGCCAAGCCACTGAGGAATTAGCCATTCTAATTCATAAGCTCAGTGAGAAACTGAGCCCCAGCGTGCTGAGATGTGAATGAGTCTGTAACCTGGAATTATGGCTTTGACTATAGCACAACTGTGGGCAATAATATTTCTTAGTATGAAATACTTGAAAAACTATGGTGTAAATTTTTAGTATTAACTACCTTTATCATGTGAATCTTTAAAAGTTAGGTCTTAATGATTTTACTGTTTTATCACATGAAAATGGTCTTTGTTTTAATTGTTTGCCTTGACATTACAGTGATATGCCCTTGTATTTAAAGGCCCCAAATTAACTACATTGCTGACATTTTTTGTCCATTTTAGAATAAACTCTGTCTTTGCACTACCTGTTTGCCTCCAAGAGACTGTAAGCTCCTTGGGGACAGGGACCATGTCCTATTCATCTTCATGTCTCCAGCATCTAGTACAGAGCCTGGTACATAGAAGGTGCTCAATAAATGTTGTCAAAACCAACTGAACTGCCAACAAAATACAAATAAAAGTTAAAAGGCCGTCACTATGTAGCATACCTTCCCTTGTCCAAATGTTGAAGAGATTTTGTTTTTTTTTGGAGAAAAGAAACTGAAAAAATTTTACAAACAGCTATGACTTGGTCATATTTTCTCAGATCTTTGGCATCACTGATACTCCTAGAACCTTTGAACCCTGAAGAATTTCATAATGAAATGGGTTAATAGAAAACATAATTGCATTGCATATTTGTTTCATAGAATTGTTCAAAGCAACACATTAAAGGTTTTTCTTAAGTATATACTATACTGTTTGCTTATTGTCTTAGATTTTCATTTGTTGTTTTTCAGTAATGTGAATTTAGTCAGCAGAGTGGTGAATTTTTTTTAAAGTTGGGGGTTATTTGGGGCTGTTAGTTATAACATCCTAATTCCTGGCTGTGGTGATTTAATGCTAAATAAGTTATCAACAACTGACTTTGTATCTTGCCTGTTGGCTCCACTCTGAGTTTCGGAGGATATGCTATGGGAAGAAATGGAGCAATGGCCGTGTACCTGAAGAGGCATGGCCAAGAATCACCAGGTGTGTTTCATTTCCCTTTGAGGCATCGCTTACCATTATTGCTTACGCTGATTGACATGTTTTTCTTTTAAATCAAGGCATTTCAATTGCACTTGCTACACTGAATGGGCTGTGATATATCTGTATCTGACTTAGTATATAAGTGGGCTGAACATTGGTAATACTGAGGCCTCTTGACTACTAGTAAATGGGATACAGGTTGGTAAGCTCCCTCATCTCTTCATAGACAAGAAAATACTCAACGTTTTTTTGGTTTTTTTTTAACCAGCTAGATTTAAATCTCTCATTACTGTCCTGATTCTCTTCCATCTGTTCCTATCAAATCATACCAGAATACAAATTATGGTCGTAGCTCAAAGATTGTTTTATAGGTTCTAAAAGCCAAATAAATATATAATATTTTAACAGTCACTACATCACACAGGAAGTCTTTCTAGATGTGAAGACAAAAATGAACATTATACGGAACTACATAAAGCTCTTTAAAGATTATTTTTTAATTTCTAATTTTGGAGACTTAATTAAAGAAAAGAACTTTATACACTTTTGCTACTGTTGTAGGATATTTCATTAACTTTTGTGCTATGCTAATAGTATTTTGTCTTAAACATTTTTAAAGCTTTATGTATTTTATGTTATGCCTCAGATCTGAATAAAATACTTATTTTTTTCATTGCTATATGTTACTATACTTTATATGAAAACAGTAAAGATACCAAATTTCCATTGTAGGCAACACTTTCAGTCTTACATATAGAATTGTTTAGAATTCCAAGTGTGAGTATTTTTGAATACAGTTATAGAGTGGAATATTAAGTAATGTTTTTTACTGAGAGTAGAAAGACGTTGAATGTAAAAGTGTCAAGTTCAGCTAGTTTAGGATTCTTAGAGTCTCGAGTGAAGATGAAAGCCATGTAATCTATGCCACGTGAGTCCATACATCTAATATTTTAGTCCATGCCTTTTGCAATTCTAGAACTCTCAATATAGGTTGTTTTTCCTTTATTTACTCTGTCTCTGTAAAACTAGCATTTTTTCAGTGTTTAGGAATTAATTTATTCAATCAGTATTTATTGCATGTTAATAGGTGTTTAATAATGTTTAAGGGGAAAAAAGTGTAAATAGCAGACAAAAATCCCCATCCTCCTGGTGTTTATATTATAGATTAATCACAGTCTAACATGAAAATAATATGTAACAAGCATTTATGTCATACAGAAGCAAAAGTGTCTGTGTTGGTGGTCTGTTACCTTTGGGTCTCTTCTTGGGTCATCTTCCCAGGGGTTCTGATCCCAGCATCGTGTGTAAAATTAGTATGTTATTGATATTTCACATTTTTTCTCTCTTTCTTGGTGAGAGTCAAGAGAAGGATGTGATGCCAAGGCATGGTTCAGTTCAGTTCAGTTGAGTCGCTCAGTCGTGTCTGACTGTCTGCGACCCCATGAATCACAGCACGCCAGGCCTCCCGGTCCATCACCAACTCCTGGAGTTCACTCAAACTCATGTCCACAGAGTCATTGATGCCATCCAGCCATCTCATTCTCTGTAGTCCCCTTCTCCTCCCGCCCCCAACCTTTCCCAGCATCAGAGTCTTTTCCAGTGAGTCAACTCGTCACGTGAGGTGGCCAAAGTATTGCAGTTTCAGCTTCAGCATCAGTCCTTCCACTGAACACCCAGGATTGATCTCCTTTAGAATGGACTGGTTGGATCTCCTTGCAGTCCAAGGGACTCTCAAGAGTCTTCTCCAGCACCACAGTTCAAAAGCATCAATTCTTCGGTGATCAGCTTTCTTCACAGTCCAACTCTCACATCCATACATGACCACGGGAAAAACCATAGCCTTGACTAGACGGACCTTGGTTGGCAAAGTAACGTCTCTGCTTTTTAATATACTATCAAGGTTGGTCATAACTTTCCTTCCAAGGAGTAAGCGTCTTTTAATTTCATGGCTGCAATCAGCATCTGCAGTGATTTTGGAGCCCAAAAAAATAAAGTCTGACACTGTTTCCACTGTTTTTCCATCTATTTCCCGTGAAGTGATGGGACCAGATGCCATGATCTTTGTTTTCTGAATATTGAGCTTCAAGCCAACCTTTTCACTCTCCTCTTTCACTTTCCTCAAGAGGCTTTTTAGTTCCTCTTCACTTTCTGCCATAAGGGTGGTGTCATCTGCATATCTGAGGTGATTGATATTTCTCCCAGCAATCTTGATTCCAGCTTGTGGGTAGATGCTAGCTATTGGTACCATGGATGCCCTGCCTATGTCCCTTTTCATGGACAAGTGCATGTGTCTCTGAGATCCTGAGTGTCAGCTCCTTAATAACGCCCAACTGTCTTGTTCCCCAGGGAACTGCCATCAGCTGAAAGAAAGCAGCCCTGTCCTGGTCTGGTAGTAACCAACCAACTTCTGTGAAGGCATGAAAAGCTGTTTTCTTGTGTGAAGGTGGGGCCAACTCTTTTGGTGTGAGTTGTGCTTCAGAACTCTGGAAAGCGTTAGGCTACTGCTAGATTCCAGCAGGGCGTCCCTGGTGGCTCAGATGGTAAAGAATCCACCTGTGATGCGGGAGACGTGGGTTTGATCCCTGGGTTGGGAAGATCCTTTGGAGGAGGGCATGGCAACCCACTCCAGTTTTCTTGCCTGGAGAATCCCCAAGGACAGAGGTGTCTGGTGGGCTCCAGTCCATGGAGTCACAAAGAGAACAGCATCAGCACCACACAGACTCCAGCTGAGACCAAATCTTTGTTTACCTTCTTCTGTTACCATTTTCTATCCTGCTTCTTCCCTGTTATCACTTTCAATGGCTGCATAATGGCCTACAAAGCAGATGCACCATTTCCCTAGCTGATCGCCGAAGAATTGATGCTTTTGAACTGTGGTGCTGGAGAAGACCCTTGAGAGTCCCTTGGACTGCAAGGAGGTCCAACCAGTCCTTTCTAAAGAAGATCAATCCTGGGTGTTCATTGGAAGGACTGATGCTAAAGCTGAAACTCCAATACTTTGGCCACCTCATGCGACGAGTTGACTCACTGGAAAAGACTCTGATGCTGGGAGTGATTGGGGGTGGGAGGAGATGGGGACGACAGACAATGAGATGGCTGGATGGCATCACCGACTCGATGGATGTGAGTTTAAGTGAACTCCAGGAGTTGGTGATGGACAGGGAGGCCTGGCGTGCTGTGATTCATGGGATCGCAAAGAGTCAGATATGACTGAGCGACTGAACCAACTGACTGACTGAAGTCTCTGTTTTAAATAAGGCCATGAATCTGGCTTCTAACCTATTTTTTGTGCTTTTCATAGACTAAATATCCAAAATTGGGGTTATGAGTTAAAAATATAGCCACATAATTTATAGATTTGATAAGTACTACTAAGTTGCTTTTTTGAAAATAGTTTTATAACTAGTTTAGACCATCGTAGTTGAGCTCATGCCCTCTCTGAAGCATATAGTGGTATCATTTAAATGTTTTTCTCATTTGAAAGGCAAAAAAAATGTATCTTACTTTAATTTTATTGATTACAAGTGAAGGTAACACATTTTTACATGGTTGTTCAGCTGCCACCTTCTTTGTGAATTGTCCATGTTTTTCTTTCTGGAAATATTGTATTTATTTTTAAAATATTTGTATGAATTATTTATAAGGATACTGGCTTCACACATTGATCCCTTTTTTTTATATATTTTAAAATTTTGTGACATACTGAAATGTCTAATCTTTATTTTTCTCCTTTGTGGCTTCTTCTATTCCTTTTGTTGTTGCTGTTATAAATTTTTGTTTTCTTTGACATCTGGTGGTTGCCCTCCAACCACCAGAGCCCCTGCTTCCCCCTCCCACCCACTTCTCCCACATGTCCTGTGAGAGGCAGTCATTGAACTCCCACAGACCACCCCCTGCAGACTGGGGGGCATTCCATTCCTTTTAAGATGAGACAGATTTCTTTTTGTTATGGGCTGAATTGTGCCCCCCCACCCCCTCCTTATCTCCAAATCCATCTGTTGAAATCCTAACCCCTAGTACTTCAGAATGTGACTGTATTTGGAGAAAGGACCTTTAAAGAGATAATTAAGTTAAAATTAGGTCACTAGGTTGAGTCTTTTTCATTCATGACTGGTGTCCTTATTAGAGGAGGAGATTAGAACACAGAAGAACACAGAGGGAAGACTATGTGATGACATGGGGAAGATGCCAGTGTACTGCACCAAGGAGACGTGCCTCCGAGGACTGGTTTGACTCCCTGCTGAAACCTTGATTTTGTACTCCTAGCCTGTGAGATCTGATAGGAAAATAAGTTTCTGTTCTTTAAGCCACTTAGTTTGCTCTTATTTTCTAACTCCTTTAGATGGAAAGTTAGGCTGTTTACTTGAGATGTTCCTCATTTCTTGGTGTAATCCTGTATTTCCATAAACTTAATTAGAACAGAATAGCTTCCCTTAGAATAGCTTTTTCTGTGTGCCATAGATTTTGTGATAAAGAGACTAGAAACACAATTGAAAAAATCAACAAAACTAAGAGCTTTTTTTTTTTTCAAAAAGGAAACAAAATTGATGAACCTTTGACAAGACTCATAAGGAAAAGAGAAGACCCAAATAAATAAAATTAGAAATAAAATAGAAGTTACAGCTGAAACCACATAAGTGTAATAAAAAAAAACCCCTGCTATAAAGAGTTATAAACCAACAAATTGGAAAATACAGAAGAAATGGATGAATTCTTACAAACATACACCCTTCCATGACTGAATGAGTGAGAAACAGAAAATCTTGACAAACCAATTACTAGGAATGAAATAGAATAAGAAAAATATAAAACAAACTCCCCCCAAAGTAAAAGTTCAAACCCAGATGGCTTCATAGCTGAAATGTTCATTGTTGTTTCATTGCTAAGTCATGTCCAACTATTTGTGACCCATGAACTGTAGAACACAAGGCTCCTTTGTCCTCCACTACCTCTTGGAATTTGCTCAAATTCATGCCCATTGACTCAGTGATGCCATCTAGTCATCCCATAATCTGCCACCCTCTTCTCCTTTTGCCTTCAATATTTCACAGGATCAGGATCTTTTCCAGTGAATCAGCTCTTTGCATCAGAAGGCCAAAACATTAAAGCTTCAGCAACAGTCCTTCCAATGAATATTCTGAGTTTTTTTGCTTTAGGGTTGACTGATTTGATCTTCTTGCAGTCTCAGGGACTCTCAAGAGACTTCTCCAGTGCAAGAATTTGGAAGCATTGATTCTTTGGCATTCAGCCTTCTTTATGGACCGATTCTCACATCAGTATATGAGTAAACGAAAAACCAGAGTTTTGACTATACAGACCTTTGTCAGCAAAGTGATATCTCTGCTTTTTAATATGCTGCCTAGGTTGGTCATAGCTTTCTTTCCAAGGAGCAAGCTTCTTTTAATTTCATGGCTGCAGTCATCATCCACAGTGATTTCAGAATGCAAGAAAATAAGTCTATCACTGTCTCCACTTTTCCTCCTTCTATTTACCATGAAGTGATGGGACTGGACATGAAAATCTCATTTTTTTTTTTTTTAATGTTGAATTTCAAGCCAGTTTTTCCATTCTCCACTTTCTCTTTCATCAAGATGCTCTTCGGTTCTGCTTCACTTTCTGCCATTAGAGTGGTATCATCTGCATATCTGAGGTTGTTGATATTTCTCCCTGCAGTCTTGTTTCCAGCTTATGATTCGTCCAGCCCATCATTTTTCATGATATTCTATTCTGCATATAAGTTAAATAAGCAGCGTGACTATATACAGCCTTGTTGTACTCCCTTCTCAATTTTGACCTGTCAGTTGTTCCATGTCCGGTCCTGACTGTTGCTTCTTGACCTGTGTACAGGTTACTCAGGAGATAGGTAAGGTGGTCTGGTACCTTTAAAAATTTTCCACAGTTTGTTGTGATCCACAGAGTCAAAGGCTTTAGCATAGTCATTGAAGTAGAAGTAGATGTTTTCCTGGAATTCCCGTGCTTTCTCCATGATGCAACGAATGTTGGCAATTTAACTCTGGTTCCTCTGGCTCTGGGAAATGCAGCATGTACATCTGGAAGTTCTTGGTTCGTATATACTACCAAAGCTTAGCTTGAAGGATTTGGAGCATAACCTTGCTAACATGTGAAATGAGTGCAATTGTACGGTAGTTTGAACATCCTTTGGCATTGCCCTTCTTTGGGATTGAAATGAAAACTGACCTTCTCCAGTCTTATGGCCACTACTGACTTTCTCAAGTTTGCTGGCATATTGAGCACAGCACTTTAACAGCATCATCTTTTAGGATTTTAAGTAGCTCAGCTAGAATTCTGTCACCTTCACTACCTTTGTTGATACTAATGCTTCCTATGATCTGCTTGACTTCACCCTCCAGGATGTCCAGCTCTCGGTGAGTGACCACACCATTGTGATTATCTTGGTTGTTAAGATCATCACTGTATAGTTCTTCTAAATATTCTTGCCACCTTAATCCTTTATGCTGCTTTTAGTTCTTATCCTTTCTGTCCTTGATGATGCTTATTCTTGCATGAAGTGTTGCCTTGACATCTCCAATTTTCTTGAAGAGATCCCTGGTCTTTCTCATTCTATTGTTTTCCTCCGTTTCTTTACATTGTTTAAGAAGGACTTTTTATTTCTTTTTGATGTTCTCTGGATCCCTGGGTTCAATTTGGTATATCATCCCCTTTCCTCAGCTATTTGTAAAACCTCCTCAGATAACCACTTCCCCTTCTTGTATTTCTTTTTCTTTGAGACAGTTTTGGTCACTACCTCCTGTACAATGTTATGAACATCCATCCATAGTTCTTCAGGCAATCTATCAGATCTAATCCCTTGAATATGTTCATCACTTCCACTGTATTATCATAAGGGATTTTCTTTTTTTAGATCATACCTGAATGGCCCAGTGGTTTTTCCTACTTTCTTCGATTTAAGTTTAAATTTTACAATAAGCAGCTCATGATCTGAGCCACAGGCAACTCCAGGTCTTGTTTTTACTGGCTGTATAGTGCTTCATCTGCTCTGGCTGCAAAGAACATAATTATTATTATTATTTGTCATGCCTACCTGTTGATATCCATGTGTAGAGTCATCTCTGTTTGTTGGGAAAGGGTGTTTGCTATGACCAGTATCAAAGTTCACAACCAGATGGCTTCATAGGTGAAGTATGCAGAACATTTAAAGAAGAGCTAATATTTTTACTTCCTAAAGGATTCCAAAAAAAATGAAGAACGAGCACTTCAAACTCATTCTATAGGACCACCATCAGTTCAGTTCAGTTCAGTCACTCAGTCGTGTCTGACTCTCCGCGACCCCATGAATCACAGCATGCTAGGCCTCCCTGTCCATCACCAACTCCCGGAGTTCACTCAAACTCATGTCCACAGAGTTGTCAATGCCATCCAGCCATCTCATTCTTGGTCGTCCCCTTCTCCTCCCGCCCCCAACCTTTCCCAGCATCAGAGTCTTTTCCAGTGAGTCAACTCGTCGCATGAGGTGGCCAAAGTATTACAGTTTCAGCTTTAGCATCAGTCCTTCCAATGAACACCCAGGATCGATCTCCTTTAGAATGGACTGGTTGGATCTCCTTGCAGTCCAAGGGACTCTCAAGAGTCTTCTCCAACACCACAGTTCAAAAGCATCAATTCTTTGGCGATCAGCTTTCTTTACAGTCCAACTCTCACATCCATACATGACCACAGGAAAAACCATAGCCTTGACTAGACGGACCTTTGTTGGCAAAGTAATGTCTCTGCTTTTTAATGTACTATCAAGATTGGTCATAACTTTCCTTCCAAGGAGTAAATCACTGCAGACCACCATCACCCTGATACAAAAACTAGACAAAGATAATACAAAAAAGAAACTTACTGGTTAATATTTCTGATGAACGTGAATACAAAAATTCTCAACAAAATTTTAGCAAACTGAATTCAATAATGCATTCAGTTCAGTTCAGTTCAGTTCAATCGCTCAGTCGTGTCCGACTCTCCGCGACCCCATGAATCACAGCACGCCAGGCCTCCCTGTCCATCACCAACTCTCGGAGTACACTCAAACTCATGTCAGGATCATATTCCCTGGTCAATAGAATTTTTTCTAGGAATGCAAGGATCAACATCAGAAAATCAATCAATGTGATACTCCACATTAACAAAATGAAGGATAAAAATCATAGGATCATCTTAATAGATGCAGAAGAAGCATCTGGTGAGCATACACTCATCATAGTAATTCTCAACCAAGGGGTGATAGAGGAAATATACCTCAACATAATAATCATTCATGATAAACTCATAGCTATGTTTTCTATACCTGAGAGTATGTTTCTGTTTTGTAAATAAATTCATTTGCATTATTGTTTAGATTCACGTATAAGTAATATCATATGATATTTGTCATTCTCTGTCTTACTTCACTTATATGATATTCTCTATGTCTATCCATATTGATGCAAATGGAAATATTGCATTTTATTGTTGCATAATCTTCCTGCATGTCCTATCTAAAACATGGAAACACTTGTTTGGAGTGAAATGATAGATTTTAGTGCTGGTTTTGGTGACTCAGAATAAGACCTCCATACTTGATATTACAAACTGTACATAGCGTACCTTTTAATTTTCTTTGAATCCTAAATTTAAGCCCACCAGATGATGTGCACTACCTGCGTACATGGAGTCTTATTTTGTATTCCTTCTTAAAAATGAGTCAGATTCAGGAAATGGATCTACTTAACACCTAGGAAATCAGTTAATTTCTCTCATCTCAAATATGACAAAAATCCAATGTTTAGTTTGAAACTGAGCAGGGCCCTGAATGATATTCCCAGAGACAGAACCCCTTCTTCTGCCCTCCCCTCCACCCACTTGTTTGTATTAATAGAAACGTTTTAGCCTCTTAGACCTTCCCTAAGTTTCAAAGAAAAAATTTAATCAGAGAAGTGAGGACTGCAGAAACGATGAAAAACAGTCAGGCAAGACAATTATAGTTAAACCATAAAATAGTGAAGCGCTTTCGTCCGTCTTTCAGGGCTACAGATAATGTCCTGAGCCATGTCTTCGAGTTATTTGAAAAAGGCACAACTCCCACAAGATGGAAGAAGCTAACTGCATGCTTCCCACCAGCATGTAGACCCTGGACTAGTTAGAATCAGAAGGCTGATGATTGAGATTTCTGAAACATCACCCTCAACATCAACCAGAGAACTGAGCAGTAGCTGATTATGCACTCCACCACACTCTCCCTCATGCTAAAACCCCTTCCCTGAAAACCGTCTTGGAGTTTGGGTCTTTTGAGCATGAGCTGCCTATTCTTGCTTGTCAAGATATGCTGCAGTAAATGCTGCACTTCCCTTCACAGCAGGCTGGTGTCAGTAGACTGGCTTTTCTGTGCATTTGGCAAGTGACTCAAGTTTGGTTTGAATAAACCAAAAAGAATAGAAGAGAAAGACAAAGTTAAAAAGTTGAGAAATTAAACCTGGAGGTAGCAGTATTATTCAGGAGTTTAGATTCTTAACTTTCATGAAGAGAATGACCATACCATATTGTACTAACATATCCTGAGGTCCCAGAAAAATGTCTAGACAATTGCAGTCACTACATAGATATTTGCTTAATGAATAAATAAATACAGTAGAATAGGAAGTTAAAGACCGTATTTTTATCAGATTTAAATGATTATTCAGCCCCAAATGATAGAGAATTGAATACCTAGAGAACAAGGAAGAAATTGAGGTAATTTTAAAAGACCATCAGTGGAAAGGATTTATATGATATTAAAAGGGATCTACAAAACATAAATAAAAGAACAAGAAGGAGGACATATCCAAAAGTGGAAAACTAATCTTAAACTAAAGGAAATTATCTACTAAAGGTCCCAAAAAGGGCAAGAGAAAAAATGGAGTGGGAAAAAGAATCAAAGTCACAGTGCTGTCAAATTGTCAGAGCCAAGGAAAATATAAATTGTCAATAAAAGCCTTAACTGGTGATAAACTAGAATAATCACAATTACAGGTATACTTGTGAGTTTTCAAGTCACCAATGTAAGCCTTAGAAAGTATATAAAGGAAGAAACTGAAAATCAATATTGACAGAAGAATGCAACCATCAATGAAGTATCAGAATTTTTGTTAGCAGCATAACATGGTAGAGGACAATAAATCATTCAGTTTCATTTTTGTGTCCCATATGGATCATCCATTAAAGACATTCACTTTTCCAATTGCAAGTAATGCTGCACATGCCAAATACCACACTGCAAATGTGCATGTGAGTCTGATCTGTGCTATTTGCTATATTTCAATGACCTATTTTTAAAATCATTATACAAATAACTCTTTGTGAATTCCTCACAGTGTCTAAGTTATAATAATTTTCATGTTTTGATATTTGATTCATCAGTCTTCTACCCTGTTTTTCTTTATAATTCCCTTGGCTATCCTAAGCAATTACACACACACACACACATGGAGCTTCCCTGGTAGCAGGGATAGGCTACCTACTCCAGTATTCATGGACTTTCCTGGTGGCTCAGATGATGGACAGTAAAGAATCTGCCTGCAATGCAGGAGACCTGCTTTCAATCCCTGGGTCAGGAAGATCCCCTGGAGGAGGGCATGGAAACCCATTCCAGCATTCTTGCTGGAGAATTCCCATGGCAGAGCAGCCTGGTGGGCTACAGTTTCCATGAGGTCACAAAGAGTTGGACACAACTGAGTGACTAAGCACAGCACAGCACATACATAAATGTGTGTGTGTGTGTGTATGCACATATTTTATAATCTGGATCTCTGAAAAACACTTGGTAATGTTTATTGGAAATGAATTTAAATTATGAAATATTTGAAAGGAGTACTGCTTTTCAGTTATACAAAATGTTTCTGTATGACCGTGACATAGGTTTCCATTTAATTACACTCCTTATGTTGTATGATTCTTGTTATATAAGAATTTCACAGCTTTTTCAGAGGGATGTTTACATGGGACATTTCTGGTTGCTTTTTAAAATTGTATTTTGTAAAATTCTAGATGCTCTTTTTGCTGACATTTTGAAAGACAATAGATTTTGTGTATATTGATCTTAAATTTAGAAAACTTGCTGTACTCTCTCTAATTGTAATAATTTGCTTGCATTTTCCATTTTTACAACTATAAAAATCATGTGTAGTTTTCTATTTTTAAAATTTATATTTCTTTTATGTATTTGAAATTCTTAAAACTTTTTGATCAACTAGTTATTGTATTTCACTAGAAAGGTGGTTTCTAAAATATTTTTCTCTATGTTAACTGACAATGTCTTTAACTCTAATTTACATGAATAGATTTTATATGTTTTTCCCTGGGAGCCATCTATTTATTGTCTATCAGCTTCAATTCTCCCTTCATCATCTGCTCTATGAAAATGGACTTGACTAGGCATTTCCTCCATACCGTGAGCCTGATGTTCGGCTTCGTCCAGTAGAGGGCGCTGAAAGGACATTACAGGTGAAAGTGTTTCTGGTCTCAATTCCTATGTTTTGTTTTACCTTGGTCCTGCCTCACAAGTCCATGAGCAGTGCACCCGTGGGACACAGTGGTGGTGTGTGTGCAGGCACTGGTGATGTTACATTTCTGCCTAATTACAATGACCATGTTTCCAACAACACTGCCAGTTACAATTACTTGTCAATTATACTGACCACTTCCAGTTCAGATGCCTTGTAATACAGGCCTATGCTACAGTATTCTGATAATCTCCTTTAGCCCTACCATATTTTGTAACATCTGTCTGTCTTTTAAGTTACTCTTCTATTCTACAGATGAGTAATTATTTATATTAAACTACTCAGTGGCCGTATAACCTGATTGAATCCAGATTTATAACTCCCATTTTTTCTTTAGAAAATGGAGTTTGCAAGATTTTATTCAATAATATAAGACCCAGAAACTTTAAATAATAAATATGCTAATGACTAATAAATAGATGTCTTTATTAATGTTGTCCATGATGTCTTTGTTAAAGTAGATAAATTCCCTAACCTGCCGAACTTCAGGCTCTACTACAAAGCCACAGTCATCAAGACACTGTGGTACTGGCATAAAGACAGAAATGTAGATCAATGGAACAGAATAGAAAGCCCAGAGATAAATCCACACACCTATGGACACCTTATCTTTGACAAAGGAGGTAAGACTATAAAATGGAGAAAAGACAGTCTCTTTAACAAGTGGTGCTGGGAAAACTGGTCAGCCACTTGTAAAAGAATGAAACTAGAACACTTCCTAACACCATACACAAAAATAAACTCAAAATGGATTAGAGAGCTAAATGTAAGACCAGAAACTATAAAACTCTTAGAGGAGAACGTAGGCAAAACACTCTCTGACATAAATCACAGCAGGATCCTCCAAGACCCACCTCCCAGAATATTGGAAATAAAAGCAAAAATAAACAAATGGGACCTAATTAAAATCAAAAGATTCTGCATAGCAAAGGAAACTATAAGTAAGGTGAAAATACAACCTTCAGAATGTGAGAAAATAATAGCAAATGAAGCAACTGATAAAGGATTAATCTCCAAAATATGCAAGCAGCTCCTGCAGCTCAATTCCAGAAAAACAAATGACCCAATCAAAAAATGGGGCAAAGAACTAAACAGACATTTCTCCAAAGAAGACATAAAGATGGCTAACAAACACATGAAAAAATGTTCAACATCCCTCATAATCAGAGAAATGCAAATCAAAACCACAATGAGATACCATTTCACACCGTCAGAAGGGCTGCTATCCAAAAGTCTACATGCAATAAATGCTGGAGAGGGTGTGGAGAGAAGGGAACCCTCTTACACTGCTGGTGGGAATGCAAACTAGTACAGCCACTATGGAGAACAGTGTGGAGATTCCTCAAAAAACTGGAAAGAACTGCCATATGATCCAGCAATCGCACTCCTGGGCATACACACCGAGGAAACCAGAATTGAAAGAGACACATGTACTCCAATGTTCATTGCAGCACTGTTTATAGTAGCCAGGACATGGAAGCAACCTAGATGTCCATCTGCAGACGAATGGATAAGAAAGCTTTGGTACATATACGCAATGGACTATTACTCAGCCATTAAAAAGAATGCATTTGAATCAGTTCTAATGAGGTAGATGAAACTGGAGCCTATTATACAGAGTGAACTAAGCCAGAAAGAAAAACACCAATACAGTATACTAATGCATATATATGGAATTTAGAAAGATGCAAATGATAACCCTGTATACGAGACAGCAAAAGAGACACAGATGTATAGAACAGTCTTTGGGACTCTGTGGGAGAGGGTGAGGGTGGGATGATTTGGGAGAATGGCACTGAAACATGTATGTTGTCATATGTGAAACGAATCACCAGTTCAGGGTCGATGCATGTTACAGGATGCTCGGGGCTGGTGTGTGGGGATGACCCAGAGGGAGGATAAAGGGAGGAGGGAGGTGGGAGGGGGGTTCAGGAGGGGGAACTCTTGTACACCTGGGGCGGAGTCATGTCAATGTATGGCAAAACCAACCAATATAATATTGTAAAATAATTTGCCTCCAATAAAAAAAAAGTAGATAAATTCCCCCCAAAGACTGAGCCTTTTGAAATCTGTGGGTGTTTCTATAAGTTGTCAGAAAGTTATACTAACATTCAGTTCAGTTCAGTTCATTTCAGTCGCTCAGTCGTGTCCGACTCTTTGCGACCCCATGAATCACAGCCCGCCATGTCTCCCTGTCCCTCACCAACTCCTGGAGTTCATTGAAACTCATGTCCATCGAGTTGGTGATGCCATCCAACCATCTCATCCTCTGTCGTCCCCGTCTCCTCCCACCCCCAATCCCTCCTAGCATCAGACTGTTTTCCAGTGAGTCAACTCGTTGCATGAGGTGGCCAAAGTATTGGAGTTTCAGCTTTAGCATCAGTACTTCCAATGAACACCCAGGACTGATCTCCTCTAGAATGGACTGGTTGGATCTCCTTGCAGTCCAAGGGACTCTCAAGAGTCTTCTCCAACACCACAGTTCAAAAGCATCGATTCTTCGGTGATCAGCTTTCTTCACAGTCCAACTCTCACATCCATACATGACCACGGGAAAAACCATAGCCTTGACTAGACGAACCTTGGTTGGCAAAGTAATGTCTCTGCTTTTTAATATGCTATCTAGGTTGATCATAACTTTCCTTCCAAGGAGTAAGTGTCTTGTGGTAGTTGATACACTAATGAAGAAAGGTATAATAATGCTTGTCATGTCAACAGCTAGGAATAAGATCACTATGGCTGAAAAGGTAACCATTCCACCTTTTGGGTTCTTTTCTCTATACAGAAATCAGACTTTTCAATGGCAAACTTAGACCTATGACTGGTTGTAGACTGGTCTGGCAAGTAGACTGTTTCAAGTGAATTTCTTTCAAGTACCCGAAGAAGATGATGCTTCATTAAGAATCTAAATTAATATCACTTTCTAGGGATACAAGTTACCACTAGTGGAACAAACATTTAATGATATTAGTTTTGTTAATGAGAGTGGTCATTTAGAATGTGTCCATCTCTTGGATGACATAGTGAACAGCACAGCCCAAGTTTTAGGGCAGCACAAACCATTTGAATTTATTCATTAAATTTGCTATGAACAATAGATTCTTCTTGGATTTTCATTCTTTTGTTTAAAGGAGAGTCTGTTCTACTGGTAATAATTCATGTGAACCAGTAATGTGGAATAGTCTATATGTCAGTTTAGAGAAATGGAAACCCAGTTATATTAGACAGGATGCCTTTGGGTCTTGCTTTCTGTCAGGCAAGCAAAGTCTTGGGTCATAGTCCCAGAATCTTTTATTATTTTCTTATAATTCTATTATGGTTGCCTTAGAGCTCTTTGAAATTTGTTGTCCAGAATCTTAAATGCTTCTGGGCATTTTCTCAATAGATAATTCAAAAAGTAGCCCATATGGGAATAAAATCTGAATATATATATAACTGAAACACTTTGTTATACACATAAAACTAACACATTATAAATCAATTATACTCCAAAATAAAAATAAAATTTAAAAAGTGATTTAAAGAAAAAATTGGAATGAAATTATGCTGACTAATGCTCAAACTGAAAAATATCTGTCAGCAGTTGTTGAAGCCTCCTTTTAACAATAGTAGGGAAGTCATGGGCAATCCTTGATGGTCTCTCCCTTGACTTTGGCTGAGCAAAATTAAAAAAAGAAACTGAGAATAAAATATTACCACAGCCCTAAGGAAAGACTAATTATTCTATAACTATTTATCAAGTAGTCACCCATATTGGATTTTAATCCAATTGATGACAAGTTTTTTTTTGTTTGTTTGTTTTTTTACAAGCAAACCAGTCAGTGACAGCCTTTTACTTCAAACAGTCGAATAATTAGAAATGGGCCCACTCCCATAACACACCTTCAGAGTTCCAGCCCAGCAGCAATCTTATCAGAATTTGACACCTAATGTCATCTCACTCAAGTTTTTGAAAGACCATCACTCTTTGACTTCCCATGCTTCCAAGAATTCCTACCTAAATGCAGCAGCTGGTTCTCTGAGAGAGGACGTGCCTGTTCATCGTACTTGTCTGGTGGTGGTGGTTTCCTCTGCATTTGAGAGTATCATTTTTCCCATGGCAGAATGGATGGTAACATAACTTATTCTGGAATTCCTTTTAGATCCACCTTCCCCTTAATCCAAGAAATACTTTTTCAGTATTCAAGATTAAGTGGAAATCAGACTCAGAAACACTTTAGTAGAATTTATATTACTGTTTTCCCCCTAAGCATATCGTTGTAGCTTCAATACAATTACGAAACTTTATCCCACCAGTCAATCCTAAAGGAAATCAACCCTGAATATTCACTGGAAGGACTGATGCTGAAGCTCCAATACTTTGGCCACCTGATGAGAAGAACTGACTCATTGGAAAAGACCCTGATGCTGGGAAAGATTGAAGGCAGGAGGAGAGGAGGTCAAGATGGTTGGATGGCATCACCTACTCAATGGACATGAGTTTGAGCAAGCTCCAGGAGATGGTGAAGGACACGGAAGCTTGGTGTGCTTCAATCCATAAGGTTGCAAGTGTCTGAGACTACTGAGGGACTGAACAATGGCAATCCCACAGACAATATAACAACTTATAACACTACTCAGCTTAGGGCTTTATTCACTCAGAAAAGGTGATTGGAAAACGAAATTTAAAAGTGACATTGCAGTAATCATTGCTTTTTTCTCAATATATGAAGGAGCTTGGTTTTTTTTTTTTCATAAAATGCATATGACTTCATTTGTCTTCATCTATGTATAAATATATTGACAATAAAAAGTGCACAAATGAAAGTATGCTTATGGAAAATCAGGTTTCAGGGAAAATTGGCTATATTTTGCTTTTCAAGGAATTATTGAATCTTGAAAATTTTCTCCTGTGATAGAAAAATGTCCAATTCAAATGAAAACAAGATTAAATCAGTGTTGACTAAAAGAAATATGGAATTGAGTTAGATTGCCAATATCAATTATTTGTGGTACTTCTCTGTTCTCATTGCTTTAGCTTCTAGACCACTTGTTATAAAGTTTATGACTGTTTTCTGTTTGTGAATGAGAATTTATACTTGTGAAAACACAGTATGGGTGATATCAGTATTGAATATATTAAAATGTGTCAGTGACTGGAGAATCCTGGTTTGCTTACTGAGGAGAATTGCCTTTATTTTTGAGTATGTTCAGTTGTGGGGCAAGAAAATACTATGCTTCTAATTTAATAAAAGAATAAATGTGGTTATTTTTAAAACTCTGAATTTAGATTAAATCCCATGTTTATAAAATATTATATGTGACCTCACTGTACTATCTTTTTATTAAATTTATAGCCATATATTAAGAATCTTAAGTTTTAAAAAATTATGTGTAAACATGTATTGGTGACTCATCCAGTACACACTCTCTGAATGTTTGTGTATATATTTAGAGTTACACACAAAAGAGACCTGTAACTCAACTTTGAAATTCAGAGCAGGTCTTTTTGAGTGGGTGACTTCTAAGCTGAGTCTTTAATGCACTTTCAATGGTAAAAGAAAAGGGAAAGCTTGCCAGATTCAGCAAGTAACAATACAAGATGCACTGTTAAATTAGAATTTCAGAAAAAATAGAAATAAAAATTTAAAATATATTTATGTGAAATAGTGCATGGAAAATTTTTATATTAAAATATATTTATTTGTTTGAAATTCAAATGTAACTGAGGTCCTACTAAGATCTGGAAATCTCAGGAAAAGGGAGACTATGATAGGATTTTTCAGACAGAGGGAGAATCTAATTCTCCTTTAGCTAAGGTCGAAAGATAAGAGATATTTGGGCAACATTTGGAGAATAGAAAGAAAACTATTAGTTCTTAAAAATTAGGTATATGGGCAAGGACTAGAATTGGGATTAAAACTAGAGAATAATTGCATTTTCATAAAGAATATATTCCACTGAATAGGTACAGATACATCAGGTCCATGTGTTAATCTTATTTAGAAGTATTTGTACTTATTATATTCATATAGTCCCAGGATTATGTCAGTGGTAAATACTGATTTTTAATTTCAGATAATTCAATTATGAACATTGGCCTCCTAAATAATAAAAAATATATATTTTAAAACCTCAGGGACTAAAAAAGAAGACAAGGGAAATTCTGGGAGAAATTCAATGTTTTAAAATCTCTCCTTAAAAGCTGATGGAATTACTAAAGTAGTGAAGCTAAAACGTTATGGACATGTACAGTAAAGATCAGTGATATGGTTTCACAGAACCTCCAAAGTGAAGACAAATTACTGAGAGCTACAAGATTTGCATAATATAAAAATCCATTTGGAAGAAAACTGAGATAAAGAACAGGGAATCTGAAAACAGTAAAGCTAAAAAATAGCCAACAAGTTTTCACTGGAATTGTGGGAAGACAATCTGTCTGTAGACTCTAAAAGTGGGAGGAGTTTGCACACATGAATTCACAGGTCAGTAGGAGGTTCCGATAATATTCTGAAGAGTGTTGAGAAGCCTTCACCACATGCTAAGTCATATCCGACTCTTTGTGACCCCATGGACTGTAGCCTGCCAGTCCCCTCTGTCCGCGGGATTTCCCAGACAAGATATTGGAATGGGTTGCCATTTCCATTCTCCAGGGGATCTTCCCAGGGGTTCAACCACATCTGCTTGTGCCACCTGGGAAGCCCTTTCATCACATAACCTTTTGTAGCAAACCATCAAAGTTCTTTTCCTGGGTGAAACTCTTGCCAGGTAGAAAGAGTGGAGAGGAGAATTCACCTGGAGTAGCACAGAAATAATAAGATTTCAGAAAAGAGAATCACATACATTGGCTTTTTTTAACAGGTAAAGTTGAGATGGTAGAACGTAAGAAGACAAAAGAAACAGTCATTTCAAAAGTGATGCATTAACCAGAGTGAATAGACACAACAGAAAATGGCTGTGTAGACACTCCTAGACGTCTCACCCAGATTCCATTTACTGGTGGATGCACTGACTGGCAGAAACTCAGCCGGACTGCAGAAAGCACTGAGCTGACAACTGTCAAAATAGGCCATTAAACTGATAAACCAGAATGGAATAACAGTCAACTTAATCATTTACCACGATGATATGAAAGTGGTGTTTGGAGGGCAATTTTTTCCCATGAGGCCTGTAAGGGAAAGGCTGTATAATTTCTGAGAGTCAGACTTGAAAAATTGTGCTTGTATTTTTATACAAGAGCCAGATGCTTCATCCATAGTTGACTAATCTTCCCTAGAGGCTCTTCCCGATCACGGTCACACCAGATGCAACACCACATCTTTAACCTGTCAATGAATAAATGACATGGTGTAGTAAGCCAACTCCATTGCTTCAGTTCAATTCAGTCCCTTAGTCGTGTCCGACTCTTTGTAACCCCATGAATCACAGCATGCCAGGCCTCCCTGCCCGGAATTCACTCAAACTTATGTCCATCGAGTCGGTGATGCCATCCAGCCATCTCACTCTCTGTCGTCCCCTTCCCTTCCCGCCCCCAATCCCTCCCAGCATCAGTCTTTTCCAGTGAGTCAAGTCTTCGCATGAGGTGGCTAAAGTATTGCAGTTTCAGCTTTAGCATCAGTCCTTCCAATGAACACCCAGGATTGATCTCCCTTAGAATGGACTGGTTGGATCTCCTTGCAGTCCATGGGACTCTCAAGAGTCTTCTCCAGCACCACAGTTCAAAAGCATCAACTCTTCAGCGATCAACTTGCTTCACAGTCCAACTCTCACATCCATACATGACCACTGGAAAAACCATAGCCTTGACTAAACAGACCTTGGTTGGCAAAGTAATGTCTCTGCTTTTTAATATGCTATCTAGGTTGGTCATAAATTTCCTTCCAAGGAGTAAGCGTCTTTTAATTTCATGGCTGTAATCAGCATCCACAGTGATTTTGGAGCCCACCAAAATAAAGTCTGACACTGTTTCCACTCTTTCCCCATCTATTTCCCATGAAGTGATGGGACCAGATGCCTTGATCTTTGTTTTCTGAATGTTGAGCTTCAAGCCAACCTTTTCACTCTCCTCTTTCACTTTCATCAAGAGGCTTTTGAGTTCCTCTTCACTTTCTGCCGTAAGAGTGTTGTCATCTGCATATCTGAGGTAATTGATATTTCTCCCGGCAATCTTGATTCCAGCTTGTACTTCTTCCAGCCCAGCGTTCCTCATGATGTACTCTGCATATAAGTTAAATAAGCAGGGTGACAATATACAACCTTGACATACTCCTTTTCCTATTTGGAACCAGTCTGTTGTTCCATGTCCAGTTCTAACTGTTGCTTCCTGACTTGCATACAGGTTTCTGAAGAGGCAGGTCAGGTGGTCTGGTATTCCCATCTCTTGAAGAATTTTCCACAGTTTATTGTGATCCACACAGTCAAAGGCTTTGGCATAGTCAATGAATCAGAAATAGATGTTTTTCTGGAATTCTCTTGCTTTCTCCATGATCCAGTGGATGTTGGCAATTTGATCTCTGGTGCCTCTGCCTTTTCTAAAACCTGCTTGAACATCTGGAAGTTCATGGTTCACATATTGCTGAAAGTCTGGCTTGGAGAATTTTGAGTATGACTTTACTAGCATGTGAGATGAGTGCAATTGTGCGGTAGTTTGAGCATTCTTTGGCATTGCCTTTCTTTGGGATTGGAATGAAGACTGACCTTTTCCAGTCCTGTGGCCACTGCTGAGTTTTCCAAATTTGCTGGCATATTGAGTGCATCACTTTCCAGCATCATCTTTCAGGATTTGAAATAGCTCAACTGGAATTCCATCACCTCCACTAGCTTTGTTCGTAGTGATGCTCTCTAAGGCCCACTTGACTTCACATTCCAAGATGTCTGACTCTAGGTCATGCCATCGTGATTATCTTGGTCATGAAGATTTTTTTGTACAGTCCTTCTGTGTATTCTTGCCACCTCTTCTTAATATCTTCTGCTTCTGTTAGGTCCATACCATTTCTGTCCTTTAAAGATGTCCCATCTTTGCATGAAAAGTTCCCTTGGTATCTCTAATTTTCTTGAAGAGATCTCTTGTTTTTCCTATTCTGTTGTTTTCCTCTATTTCTTTGCACTGATCACTGGGGAAGACTTTCTTATCTCTCCTTGCTATTCTTTGGAACTCTGCATTCAGATGCTTATATCTTTCCTTTTCTCCTTTGATTTTTGCTTCCCTTGTCTCAGTTCAGTTCAGTTCAGTTCAGTCGCTCAGTCGTGTCCGACTCTCTGCAACCCCATGAATCACAGCACGCCAGGCCTCCTTGTCCATCACCAACTCCCGGATTTCACTCGAACTCATGTCCACAGAGTCGGTGATGCCATCCAGCCATCTCATTCTCTGTCCTCCCCTTCTCCTCTCGCCCCCAACCTTTCCCAGCATCAGAGTCTTTCAAGGTGAGACTAAATCAGTGTTGCATTTTGTGCTCCAGAGTCTTGAAGTGGAAACAAAATCTCCAACTGAGATCCCATTTTTGGTCTTGCTTTTCTCCTCTCACCTTACTTCATTTCCCTCACTGCTCTTCTGAGAGCACTCACAAAATAAATGTACTGCTTATAAGAAATCTGATCTTATTTTATTACCTAGTGTGGTTCAGGGATCCATACTCTGAGGTGAGATTATTGAGTTAACACTCACTGGCTGAGTGGGACTGAGTGCTTCACCATTGGTATTAGATGTAGTATACAAACTGCCTTACATGCCACAGCATTCATATTGCTCAGAGATTGCTAAGATTCCACCAGTCATAAAATGTTTTACCCAAGAAAAATATCTTAAAATAATAAAAGATAAATAACAGATAAAGAGAATAATAATATAATAAATAATAAAAATGGGTAATAGACAATTTTTCACAGAATACAGCAACTGTATGAAAATAAAATCACAGCAATCTAACTACAAGTAAAATGATCATAACTTTCTTCAGCATTTCTGTCACCAAATTATCTTAGATTTTATTATCTGAAAATATATTTTGCTTTCAATTTTGAAGGATATTTTTGTTCATTTTAGAATTCTCACTTGCCTTACTATTTGTTTCCAACATTTAAAGATGTTGTTCTGCTGCATTTTTGAGTTTCATAATTCCCATTAGGATGGTGAGTGGGTGAGTGATCATTTGAACAGTTTTTGACTGTATGCAAAACATGCTTTTTCAGTGGTTTCTTATATTTATATGTTGACTTTCAACTGTTTGACACTAATGTGCTTCGGCATGGTTTTCTTCATATTCTTTCTTGCTGTTCATGCAGCAAGTACTTCTTGAATCAGTACTTTTATACTTGTCAACAAATTTGAAAAATCGTATGCCATTATTTTTTCAAATATTTTTTCTGAATTCACTCTCGTGACCCTCATCATGTATATAATAAAGGTTCTAAGATTTTCCCACCAGTTCCTAATTTTTATTTATTTCTTTTAAAGCATTTTTCACTTTATATTTATATATCTCTCCAAGCTTATTGATTTTCCTCTTTTTATCACAATTAGACAGTTAAGTAATCCCATTATTCTTAAAATATATTTTTCTTTAATATTGTAATTTCCATTTGGTTTCTTCTATAATTTGTTTCTATGCTTATTTCTTATATTTTCATTTATTATTAGCCGTTTTTCCTTTTTCTCATTAAACAGTGCTATAATAACTGCTTAATTTGCCTCATCTCAGATATGTTCTCCCTTGATTATTTTTTCTTTTCACAGTGTGTTGTGTTTTTCTGTATATTTGTTTGTCAAGAAATGCTGGTTTTTATTCTGAACATTGTGAATATTGCTGACATTTGGGGGATGACATCAATATAGCAGTTTTCTTTTTTCTCCCAAAGGGAATTTTGACATAATTTATAAGTAGAATTTGGGACAATTTACCTTAGCTCATTCCTTTACAGAAGTACCCTCTTATTGTTCAGTGTTGAAGTTATCTGTAAATATGCCTTCTTTCCTTCACATGAGAAATAATATGGCTGTCTCTAGCCAAAGTGCCAAATGTAACCTATTCTCCGACTAAAGGCTGAAACACCTAGAAAAGCAAACTCACCATTCTTGTCTAGAAATAGTCACTTTTTCTTTATAGAATGGCTTCATGTATTCACTTTTTGTTTCTTTCAGATAATTTTTCTTCATTTATTGAACATTTATAGTTTTCACTTTTGAGAGAGTCAGTCAGATATGAACTAACTTGCTCTGCTCTTAACAGATATAGAACTCTAGTTACATATTTCAAGTAAAAAATAAAAGTTGAGAGATATACATATGTATACATATCATATCATATATATCATATATATAACATACATATCATATATATGTATATCACATAAAATTTACAAGTTATTCCAAAGATTAATCTCATATTTCTAGCTGAATACACATGCAAAGGAAATGCTTATCATTAATCATATTGTTGTAACTTTAATATTTTTATTCTCAGATGGCTGTATATATAATATACAATAAAACAAACCAGAAACTCTGTTATCTCATGTGTCTCTCATCAGTTTTTCTTTGAGTTAGGTTAAGGAATAAGAAAAGGGAAATTAAGATTATAATAGAAAATGATAAGTAACACGCTCTGAGTCCTGAGTTTAATCATGTTATATTGTGTGTTAAAACATACTACTATCTGTATCACCTGAAAATGCCATTTAAGTTTCAAGGAACATCCCTTTAAAAAATGGTGGGGTCTCCAAATATAATTTAGGGAATGACTGACTGAAAGTCTGGTTTAGAAAATGTACAAGAAGATTCTGCAACATCTTGTCATACCAGACAGAAAAGAAGCTATTGAAATGATGTGATTGAGCCAGTAATCAAAGGCCCCTAACCAAACAGACTGGTAAATATCTCGGATGAACATAGATGCAAAAATTCTCAATAAAAATTCAGTTCAGTTCAGTCACTCAGTCATGTCTGACTCTTTGTGACCCTGTGAACAACAGCACGCCAGGCCTCCCTGTCCATCACCAACTCCCGGAGTCCACCCAAACCCATGTCCATCAAGTCGGTGATGCCATCCAACCATCTCATCCTCTGTCGTCCCCTTCTCCTCCTGCCTTCAATCTTTCCCAGCATCAGGATCTTTTCAAATGAGTCAGCTCTCCACATCAGGTGGCCAAAATATTGGAGTTCCAGCTTCAACATCAGTCCCTCCAATGAACACCCTGGACTGATCTCATCAAACAAAATTCAATAGCACATTTAAATTATTATATAGAATAACCCAGTGGGATATATGTTTGGTTCAAATGTACACAAATTAATCAATTTAATAATTTTTGTTTTTAGCAGAATAACCAAAAAACTCCACAATGTCATCACTGCAATAGATGTAGAAAAACCATTTGACAAATTTATCAATTTTAAATGATAAAAAATTCTCAACAAAATAGAACAGGCAAAACTTATCACAATAAATTAAAGCTTATATATGAAAAGCACACATCTTACATTATAATCAATGAGGAAAAACTAAAATCTTTTTCTAAGATTTGGTATGGGGAAGTAGGCTAACTCTTGCTATTTCTATTCAATATAGAATTGGAAGTCCTAGCCAGAGCAATTAAGCAAGAAAAAGAAATAAAAAGCAAAATCTGAATGGAATAAGTAAAATTATCGGTTTGTTAATGACATAATCATGTATGTAGGAAACCCTTATGATTGCACACACACACACACAAAAGTCATTAAAATTATTAATGAATTTAATAAAGTTTCAGCATACAAAATCATCACACAAAAATCAATCATATTTCTATATACAAACCCTTTCCAACTCTTTGTGACCCCATGACTGTAGCCCACCAGGCTCCTCTGTCCATGGAATTCTCCAAGCAAGAATACTGGAGTGGGTAGCCATTCCCTTCTCCAAGGTATCTTCCAGACTCAGCTATCAAACCCTGGTTTCCTGCATTGTGGGCAGATTCTTTATTGTCTGAGCCACCAGGGAAACCCTTCTGTATGCAAAATTATCATACAAAAATAAATCATATTTCTATATACAGATAACTAACAACCCCACTTATACTAGCAGCAAAAAGAATAAAATAGAAATGGATATAACTAGAGATGTGAAAGACATGTCTGTTAAAAATTATAAACATTGATAAAGGAGTATAGCACAGAAAATTGGAAGACATGTTTTCAGATTAGAAGAATCAACGTTGTAATAAAGCCCAGACTACCCAAAATGATCTACAGATTCAGTGCAATTCCTACCATAAAAATCCCAGTGGTATTTTTTATTAAAAATATAAAAAATTCTAAAATTTACATAGAATCACAGAAGACATCAGTCAAAACAATCTTGAAGAAAAAAGGATGTATTATACATCTTGACTTCAAAATATAAAACTAAAGTAATAAAGATAATTTTCCTGACATGAAATGGGTATGTAGGCCAATGAGACAGAATAGCACCTACAAGTAAACCCATGCATGTGTCTTCAGCTAATCTTCAAGAATAGTGCTAAGAACATACAATGGGAGAAGAATAGTTTATTTAATAAATAATATTGGAAAAATTGGATATCTACACACTTAACAATTAAATGGAACTTTATATCACACCATATACAAATATTTGTTCAAAATGGTTTAAAAACTTAATCATGAGACATGAAACTAAAGGAACTAAAGGGCCTCTTCATGGGGGTAAAAGAGGAGAGTGAAAAAACTGGCTTAAAACTCAAGATTCAAAAACTAAGATTGGCATCTGGTCCCATCACTTCATGGCAAATAAATGGGGAAGTAGTGGCAGATTTTATTTTCTTGAGCTCCAAAATCACTGCTGATGGTGACTGTAGCCATGAAATTTAAAGACACTTGATCCTTGAAAAGAAAGGAAAACTTGAAAGGAAAACTATGACAAATCTAGACAGCACATTAAAAAGCAGAGACATCATTTTGCCAACAAAGGTCTGTATAATCAAAGCTATGATTTTCTAGTAGTCATATACAGATGTGCTAGCTGAACCATAAAGAAGGCTGAGCACCAAAGAATTGAAGCTTTTGAACTGTTGTGCTGGAGACTCCTGAGAGTCCCTTGGGCAGCGAGGAGATCAAATCAGTCAGTCCCAAAGGAAATCAATATTCATTGGATATTAATTGGAAGGACTGTTGCTGAAGTTGAAGACCCAATACTTTGGCCATCTGATGCAAAGAGCTAACACATTGGAAAAGAACCTAATGCTGGGAAATAAAGAAGGCAGGGGGAGAAGGGAACAATAGAGGATGAGATGGCTGGATGGCATCATTGACTCAATCCACGTGAGTTTGCGCAAACTCTGGAAGATAGTGAAAGACAGGGAAACTTGGTGTGCTGCAGTCCATGAGGTCACAAAGAGTCAGACATGACTTAGCTATTGAACAACAATAACACAAAAATAAACTCAAAATGGATTAAATACTTAAGTGTAAGACCAGATACTATAAAATTCTTAGAGGAAAACATGGGCAGAAAGTTCTGACATAAATGACAGCAATATTTTTTTTGATCCACTTTCTAGAGAAATTTCCCGTCATGGACCATAGCCTTGTAGAGGTAAAGAGGCATGCATAACTCAATTAATCTATGAGCCATGCCATGCAGGGCCACCCAAGACAGGGTGCTTAGTGAAGAGGGTCTTAGTGAAGAGTTGTGCTGAATTTTAGTCCACTAGAGGAGGGAATGGCAAGCCACTCCAGTATTGTTACTATGAAAAATCCATGAACAGTATGAAAAGTCAAAAATATATGACATAAAAAATGAACCTCTTGTTCAGAAGATGTCCAATATGCTACTAGGGAAAAGTGGAGGGCAGTTATGTAAAGCTCCAGAAAGAAAGGAATAGCTGGGCCAAAGCAGAAATGATGCTCAGTTGTGGATGTGTTTGGTGGTAAAAGTAAAGTCTGAGGCTGTAAAGAACAATACTGCACAAGAATCTGGAATGTTAGTTCCTGTGCATTGGACAATGGCAAATTTAATTCAGTTCAGTTCAGTTCAGTTCACTTGCTCAGTCGTGTCTGACTCTTTGTGACCCCATGGACTGCAGCGTGCCAGGCCTCCCTGTCCATCACCAACTCCTGGAGTTTACTCAAACTCATGTCCATTGAGTCAATGATGCCATCCAACCATCTCATCCTCTGTCATCCCCTTCTCCTCCCACCTTCAATCTTTCCCAGCATCTGGGTCTTTTCAAATGAGTCAGTTCTTCACATCAGGTGGCCAAAGTATTGGAGTTTCAGCTTCAGCATCAGCCCTTCCAATGAACACTCAGGACTAATCTGGAGTTTAGGATGGACTTGTTGGATCTCCTTGCAGTCCAAGAGTCTTTCCCAACACCACAGTTCAAAAGCATCAATTCTTCAGCACTCAGCTTTCTTTATAGTCCACCTCTCACGTCCATACATGCTTACTGGAAAAACCATAGCCTTGACTAGATGGACCTTTGTTGGCAAAGTAACATCTCTGCTTTTTAATATGCTGTTTAGGTTGATCATAACTTTCCTTCCAAGGAGTAAGCATCTTTTAATTTCATTCAGATGACCATTATATTTACTATTGTGGGGAAGAATCCCTTAGAACAAGTGGGGTAGTCCTCATAGTCAACAAGAGTGAAATGCAGTACTTGGGTGCAAGCTAAAAAATGAAAGAACAATTTTGGCTGGTTTCCAAGCAAAGCATTCAACATCACAGTAATCCAAGTCTATTCCCCAAACAAAAATACTGAAGAAGTTGAAGTCGACTTGTTCTATGAAGACCTACAAGGCCTTCTACAACTAACACCAAAAAAAGATGTCTATTTCAACATAGGGTATTAGAATGCAAAAGTAGGAAGTCAAGAGATACCTGGAGTAACAGGTAAGTTTGGCCTTGGAAAGCAGGGCAAAAACTAACAGAGTTTTGGCAAGAGAACACGTTGATCATAGCGAGCACCATTTTCCAACAACACAAGTGATGACTCTACACATGAACATCACCAGAGGGTCAATACCGAAATCAGATTGATTATATTCTTTGCAGCTGAAGGTGGAGTAGCTCTATATAGTCAGCAAAAATAACACCTGCGGCTCACTGTGACTCAGATCTTGAGCTCCTCGTTACAAAATTCAGGCTTCTATTGAAGAAAGTAGGGAACATCACTAGGCCATTCAGGTATGACTTAAATCAAATCCCTTACAATGATACAGTGGAAGTGACAAGAAGATTCAAGGGATTAGATCTTGTATACAGAGTTCCTGGAAAACTATGGATGGAGGTTCATAACACTGTAGAGGAGGAAGTGACCAAAACTCTCTCAAAGAAAAAGAAATTCGAGAAGGCAAAGTGGTTGTCTGAAGAGGCTTTACAAATAGCTGACGAAAGAAGACAAGCAAATATCAAGGGAGAAAGTAAAAGATATACTCAACTGTATGCAGAGTTCTAGAGAATAGCAAGGAGAGCTAGGAGGGCTTTCTTAAATGAACAATGCAAAGAAATACAGGATAACAATAGAATGGGAAAGACAGGATAATTTTTTATTGACACTTTCTCGAAGTGTCAAGAAAATTGTAGCTATCAATGGAACATTTCATGTAAGAATAGTCACAACAAACTTCAGGAACAGGAAGGATCTAACAGATGCAGAATAGATTAAGAAGTGGCAAGCATACACAGAAATGTCAAAGAACTGATGTTTTTGAATTGTGGTGCTGAAGAATACTCTTGATAGTCCCTTGGACTGCAAGGAGATCAATCCAGTCAGTCCTAAAGGAAATCAACCCTGAATATGCATTGGAAGGACTCATGGTGAAGCTCCAATATTTTGGCAACCAGAGGCAAAGATTCAACTCATTGGAAAAGACCCTGATACTGGGAAAGATAAAAGGAGAAGGGGCAGCAGAGGATAAGCCAGTTAGATAATATCACTGAGTCAATGGACACGAATTTGAGCAAACTCTGGGAGACAGTGAAGGACGGAGGAGCCTGGTATGCTGCAGTCTATGGAGTTGTAAAATGTCATATATGACTTAGTGACTGAACAAGGACAACAACTTAGAATAATTAAAATGAATAAAGAAATGGAACTTAATTAAAAACTTTTGCACAGCAGAGAAAACCATAAAACGAAAGCACACCCCACAGAATGGTACAGAATATTTACAAATGATACACTGGATAAGGGATTTATCTCTAAAATATTGAAAGAGCTCATGCAGCTCAATATCAAAAGCAAACAAACAAAAAGCAAAAAAAAAAAAAAAGCCTAATCAAAAAATGGGCAGATGTAAATAGATATTTCGCAAATGAAGACATACAAACGACCTAAAGGCACATGAAAATATGTTCACCATTGCTAATTATAAGAGAAATGAAAATCACAATTGCAATGAGGTATCACTTCACACTGGCAGAATGTCTGTCATCAAAATGTCTACCAACAATAAATCTTAGTGTGGATATTGATAAAAGTGAACCCTCCTATACTGCAGGTGGCAATGTAAATTGGTACAGCCACTATGGAGAACAGTAGGGAAGTTCCTTGAAACACTAAAAATAGAGCTACCATGTTATCCATCAATCCCACTCCTGAATATATACCCAGAGAAAATCTTAATTCAGAAAGATATATGCACCCCAGTGTTCACAGAAGCACTATCTAAAATAGTCAAGACAAGGAGGCAACCTAAATGTTCATCAACAGAGGAATGGCTAAAGAAGATGTGGTATATGTATACAAAATGAATATTCAGTTCAGTTCAGTTCAGTCGTTCAGTCGTGTCCGACTCTTTGTGACCCCGTGAATCACAGCATGCCAGGCCTCCCTGTCCATCACCAACTCCCGGAGTTCACTCAAACTCATGTCCATCGAGTCGGAGATGCCATCCAGCCATCTCATTCTCTGTCTGCCCCGTCTCCTCCCACCCCCAATCCCTCCTAGCATCAGAGTCGCATGAATATTACTCAGCCATAAAAAGAATGAAACAATGCCATTTGCAGCTACATGGATGGATCTAGATATTATCATACTAACTGAAATAAGTCAGAAAAAGACATATATGATACACTTATATGGGGGATCTGAGAAACATATATAAGTGATATATAAATGAACTTATTTATTAAACAGAATCGGATCCATAGACTTAGACAAGAAACTTAAGAGGAAAGAGATAAATTAGGAGGCTGGGGTTAGGATATAAGCACGATTATATATAAAATAGATCATCAACAACGAACTACTGTATAGTACATAAAGCTCTACTTAATATTCTGAATTAACCTACATGGGAAAATAATCTGAAAAGGAATTAATGTGTGTGTTTGTACGGCTGAATCACTTTGCTGTACATCTGAAGCTAACACAACATTGTACATCAACTATTCAGTTCAGTTCAGTTCAGTTCAGTTCGGTCGCTCAGTCGTGTCCGACTCTCCGCGACCCCATGAATCACAGCACGCCAGGTCTCCCTGTCCATCACCAACTCCCGGAGTTCACTCAAACTCATGTCCACAGAGTCGGTGATGCCATCCAGCCATCTCATTCTCTGTGGTCCCCTTCTCCTCCCGCCCCCAACCTTTCCCAGCATCAGAGTCTTTTCCAGTGAGTCAACTCGTCGCATGAGGTGGCCAAAGTATTGGAGTTTCAGCTTTAGCATCAGTCCTTCCAATGAACACCCAGGATTGATCTCCTTTAGAATGGACTGGTTTGATCTCCTTGCAGTCCAAGGGACTCTCAAGAGTCTTCTCCAACACCACAGTTCAAAAGCATCAATTCTTCGGCGCTCAGCTTTCTTCACAGTCCAACTCTCACATCCATACATGACCATGGGCACTACTTTGACAACATCAACTATACTCCAATATAAAATAAAAATTTTCTAAATTAAAAAAGTTTTATCTGAAGATTGAGATAAGCCTTAGAAACTAACCTAAGTGTCCTTTTTAATAACTTAATTAAATCTTTTAGCAGTATCATGTAACAAGAAACTGTCTCAGCAGTGAGTCTTAGTAAACACTAGACATTAACAAAACTAGAAACTTAATTTAACAATTTACAAAACTTAATATTCCATGATTTTTCATTATGGAGGCCCTGTAGCTAGGGAGGCTTTAACCCATCCAATAAAAAATGAGGTTTGTCAGGGAGCTGGGAGAAGCCAAGCAGCCATCTTGGACTTCCCATAGCCCTGACTCCGATTTCCAGCTATTGTTTTTAATTTTCCAATTTAGAAGCAGACTGTTGCCATGGTTTAAGGACATTAGGATGGCACAAGTCTAACAGAGTTTTTGTATAAGCCGAATGAGCTTTTACATGTCTACAAACCCGACAATTGTATTAATTTCCAAAACTAGCATAGGATCAGGCCTATGGTAGAAAAGCATTTGATTTATATGCAGAGGGCCAAGAAGTCAAGAAAACATTATAAATGATCATATGAATCAGGTCCAGCATCTTGGGCAAGCTGTCTACCTCTGATGTCATTGTCTTCCAATCCTGGTGTAGTGTAGTTTCTTCTGAAAAAAGTCCTTCCATCCAGGTTGGAGACAGTCCTTTAAATTATGGCTTTTTTTTTAGAGTCCTGGTTGCAGGTCACGAGGCATCTGATCTTCATCCAAAGATAGATCACTGAGATAAGCTTCAGAAACAAACTTAGGGTGTTCTTTAAGAATTCAATTAAATTTTACATTAATATCACATAACAGCAAGGAACTATCCAAGAAATGAGTCTTACTACCTCCATTAACAAACTGGGATTTAACATTTATTGAAACATCCTTTTCTCCCTAAAATCACCCTCATTTCTACCAAATATAACCAAATTAAGACTTGTTTAAAAAATAGATCTGTTCTCAATAAACTTGACCTGATTATTTATATAACCATAGACCCTTTTTTTTTTTTTTTTGCTGAGACTTTTATGGAGTCTCAAACTTAACTTTATTTTATTTTTTTTATTGGAGGCTAATTATTTTACAATATTATATTGGTTTGTTTTGCCATGCATTGACATGAATCCGCCCTGGGTGTACATGAGTTCCCCCTCCTGAACCCCCTTCCCACCTCCCTCCTCCCTTTATCCTCCCTCTGGGTCATCCCCACACACCAGCCCGAGCATCCTGTTGGATGCTCCATAATGTACAACCAGATTAACACCAGACTATAATCATTTAACGAATGAAGTCAGGTGACTTGGGGTATACCAGGCTTTATCTAATGAAAGTTCTTGACTTATAATTCTTATTTGACTAATAACTGCTAGCTATGGCTATATTATTTTCTATGTCACTTGTTTCACTGAGCCTGTGATATAATGTTGAACTGACAGTTCCATATGAGATCAATAATTGTAATAATGTGACTCTGGGTATGGGAAAAAGCAACAAGAGGAAATATTTTCCTGGACCAGGAGGCTAGTAAGACAGTGGTCCAGAGACTTTTGCTACTTTCAAGGCCTGGTCCAATTTTAGCACACTGAGTGGCCCATCACTTCCCTAGACCTGAGAATGAGCCTTCCCAGCACCACAGGACACAATGGCCATGAAATGGTGTCACATGGTCAGATATGTGGCTATGAAGGGACCCTGCTGACTGGAAGCTGGTACTTGCCAGCTGCCTCTACAAAGATTACATCATGACCATTGCAAGCTGCTGACCTTCAACACCCGCTGAAAGAAGTTCAGGGTGAAAATCAGGAATGAGGCACTCTGTGCTCTGGAAAAAAAAAAAAACAAAAAACTGGCAAAACAGGCCTTCAGATAGTTAGATCTTTTCAGAAAAAGGTTTTATGAGTTCCAATTCTTACATCTTCTCATATCTAGAAAAACACTGACGTCATTAATGGTGAAATCTGCTTTGGCTATTAAAAAAAAAATTTTTTTTTTTTACAATTAAAAATCAAAATAGAGTAGCTATGGTTCAGACATCCTGGGAAATAACTATTTCCTAGATATCCTTAAAAATGATACTATGGGTGTGATTTCAGATTAGACGCTGTGACCTAATGTAGAACTTAATGCTCCTGTAATGCATTTTTGCTTCTGTACTTTGCTTGCTGCTCATAAAACCAAAGTTACTCCATTTTAAGATAAGGTTGTTTTTAAGTAAAGATTCCTAAAATTGTTTTTGAAAAAAAAAATAAAAAATAACTTTCAAAGTCAAAAATATATTAAATGAGAAAATTAGAATTCAAACACACAATGTTTGTCTCTTAAATTATTAACCTCCATACTATGCTAAGAATAAATACAAGCTTTATTTCTGCAAAAAAATAAAGAAGTTTTAAATCTACTTGGTTTTGTGTTTTCCTCATTCTTCTCTCTTATATAGAAAACACTTTTAAATTGGCATTTATACTTTTGAAATTTATCTTGGAAACTACTTCAAATGATGTATATCATGTTTATGTTTGTAATGATTAATTGAGTTCAATGGCATTGTTTATCTTCTCCTTATTTAAGAAATGAGTGGAGATACTTCCTTAACTTGTGCATAGGCCCCCTGGGAAGCTACACTTTCTGTCCAAGGAATCAGTCTATAAAATCCAGCTGGTTAAGGGCTGAATGTGACAACTAATACTTGAGCGACATCCTTAAACTGAAAGGAACTTCTCTATTCTCATTATCTACATTTGTTATTCAAAAATTCAGTTCTGGTTTTTAAAATTACATGTATGTATTCTCATAATTGACCTTTCAAAAAACTTAAAAGAATTTAAAAAAGTAAATATGCTAGTTAATCTGCTGCTCTGGGAGGCAGAAAAATCTCCAGGCGAATATACTTCTCTGGATTCTTCTTGGTACATCATCAGTTATTTAATGAGAATACACATACACATGCTGTAAACACACATGTGCATAGCACACACATATGTGTTCATATGTATACATATATATGCCAATTCTAATTATTTATATTTTAATTTTTAGAAACCCTGAAATTACAAAGATTATTTTTGATTTTTATCAATTTTTTTTATCACTGCCTGGTTCATAATAGGTTGCTGCTGCTGCTGCTGCTAAGTCACTTCAGTCGTGTCTGACTCTGTGCAACCCCATAGAGGGCAGCCCACCAGGCTCCTCTGTCCCTGGGATTCTCCAGGCAAGAATACTGGAGTGGGTTGCCATTTCCTTCTCCTTTAATAGGTTAGACGTTCAGGAAATGGCTTTTGAAGAAATCAAATTAGGGACAACCCACTCTATCATATTACTTTGGAACCCTAAGTATTCATGAAATTTGACTTCAGAGGATAGGAGTGATCAAAAAATGTGGCAACTAAAGAGAAAACAAATCCTGTCCAGGTTTCTAAATATATATATATTATATACACATGTAATTAGAACATATTTGCTTTGCAATTTTGTGTAGTTTCTATTGTACAACGACGTGAATCATCCTTACACGTATGTCTATCCCCTCCCTTTGGATCTCCCTCACCCTCCTACATTCCACCACTCTATGTCACCGCAGAGCACCAAACTGGGCTCCCTGTGCTATACAGCAGCTTCCCACTAGCTATCAGTTCTACACATGGTAGTGTATATATGTCAATCTTAGTCTCCTAATTTGTTCCACCCTCCATTTCCCCTCAACTGTGTCCACATGTTCATTCTCTATGTCTGCATCTCTATTATTTCTGCCCTGGAAATGGGTTCATCTATAGAACTAAACTCTCCCTAGGGCATTTTCAAGTACTCAGCGACTGGCTTCTTAACTACCTATCTATCTTTCTGTTTCCTGGACAGTGATAGAAAAATTTTAAATGGATGTACTTTGGGTTCTTTTTTCTGTATATTATGTAAAAATAGCATTTTTATAACTTTTTTCATTAACTAGGTCTTATTCAAAACAACTCTATTTACTCTGACTTCAATTAATGTTTTATTCTTTCTTTATTCATGGAATTTCCCAGTCAAGAAGTAGGTTGACATTCCTTTTTATAGGGGATCTTCCCAATCCAGGGGTAGAACCTGGGTGTCCCACATTGCAGGCAGAACTGTCTGAATCGCCAGGGAAGCCCCGACTAACACACTTTCTTCATTCATTCTAATTAAAGATTTCTGTTAAACTACTCAATAATACATTTACAGGTATTCTTTGAGTTACTTATCAAATTCCTAATTAAATCGGCAATGTGCTCCATTTTATTTTTTCCTTTTGTAAGCATTACTTTTACTTCAAAAATGTCTAGGTACATTTATTAATGCTGAGGAATTTGAATGGCAACATCATTTACTGTCATAGTGAAACATGAATGTCAGAAAACATGCAAGATGTGCAGAATATGATTATTATTTACTGATTAGTGTTAATCTTATAAAGTGTTGTCATTAATTTTCATGCATTAAAAGTGTGCTCAAATATGTCTATCAATTTATAGAGTTTTCTAAAACCTGTCATGCAAATCTTATTATTGTGACCTGTGCTACTAGGAGGAATTCACTGGGCTTTATGGTTTAGAACAATACTGAAGCTTTCAGTTGTTTTATCCTGTTTGTAGACCTTGCAAGAGTATTACAAAGGATGAGGATTTGCAATTTACTGGGCAAGATCTCAACCAAATGATGAAAGGCAGGTTATTCTCTTGTGACTTGAAGGCACAAAGCATATTTTATTCACTAGTACTCTCTCCCTGTATGTTGATATTACAGGATTATAAGATAAAAGTGATTGGTAGTATTGTATCCTGAAAAGCCCTTTCTCTTGAGTTTACTTCCCGAGAAAAAGTGTATATTTTACCACATTTTCTCAGCATGTTCTTTAAAATATAAGCAAATATGCCTGAATTCAGAAGACATGTCAGCCTAAATAACAGTCAGTAGTTGTCCTTACAGATATCTTGCTAGAATTCTCTGTGCTAAGATTTGTGCTTTAATGGGAATTAGAAGAAATAGGCCTACAGAGTATTACATTATTTATCCTATTATTATTCCTTGAGAGTTGCTTTATTGGTAAGTGTTATTTTCCTTTTTAATTCTCAACCAGCTCTTTAATGATCTCAGTTTCTCATTTTTGTTAATGAAGGGCAACAGGCAAGGAAAATGAATTTCCCCATAATCCCTCACTCTAGCCTCTGGTGAATTGACTTTCCTCGTATTCATTGAAATGTGTTATCTCATTTATCCTGAAATGTCAATGACTTGTAGAAAGGACTGCATCTGAATGTGACTTGGATAAACATCGGCTAATAATTCAAAGGAAATATCTTTCCCTTTGCCCTATGGATATAATTTATTAATATTAAATGACCTTTTTGGGAGAACATTAAAGTGGAGGAAAATACATGCTACTTGGAATGTTTAAAAGCATAGATAAAATAAAGCTAATGACAGCAAAGCTATTATTTTGATTTTAAAAGTAAGACGTGTGTGTGTGCAGCATCTAGAACTAACATTTGCTGGGAAGGCACTATTTGTATATAGAACACACTTATATTTTATCATTTTACTTTCAAAACCATCTCTTTAGAAAGAGTGGTTATAAAAAGCAGCTGCTTAATGATAATATAAGCTTAATTGTGGAGGCAGTGTGTGGGATGGGAAACTGTTAGTCCTTTGTGGGGATGGACCACCCGAAACCTTCCCTATAGTCTCTCAGAACCTAGCACACTTTGACACAGAGGAGAGAGAGTGCTCTGTGGAAACCTGATGACAGCTGAGTGTAAATATGTTAGAGTGTGTTTCTCACTTCTTTCGGCCTCAATGATAATACAACAGAAGGCAGAGAAATTCAGGTTCCAGGTCAAAAGCCTCAGTGCTATTAGGGAAAAAAAAAATCTCACAATTTTGTATCCCTGTTGCTTGAATCATTTCTGTATTAGTCTTAGGTTGCTAAAGACCAGACAAACTAATTTCTCACGCAATTTGCAAAAATGAGGAGAAAGTTCTCTATTGTCGGTTTTTCCACTAAATACTGCCTATGGATGGGGGTGGATAAACCCCTGTGGTAGCTGTGTTTGAAGTGAAATTCATGCATAAACAAGATTTCTTTTTTAAATATAAAAGGGTTACCTGAGGGATGTGGAAGAAAATCAGCACCATTAGGATAACTAATAGAGAGATTAGTAATATTCTAAAAAAAGCACAGGTGTGGGTGATAATGTTTAAATAATGGAAGTCTATTTGTCCTTCTGCAGCCATTGGGTCTAGCCATAAACATACAGAAGTGCCTAGATGCAGTTACAGATGATCTCATTGGATTTGTCATACCTTATCATTATTGGAATAGTACATGATTATTGATGTTCACTAAAAATTATCTTTAACATCCACAGCTTATACAGGACAATAAAGTTTGGTCTAAATACATGTCAAAGATGAGAATCAAACAGGTAAAGACTTTGATCTCTTTCTGGCTATTGCAATAGAGAGAGCGCCCTGGATCTGAGATGACAGTGTATGAGCAGGTGGTTTCAGCTTACTGTTTATGGGAAGAATACAGACATTACACGTGTTGTGGTTTACAGTTGGAATTGCTTTGCAAAAAGAGGAAGTCCTAGTCAGTTAGCTTTATAGGAAATGTTCATCTCTGTGTCTCTTTTGTTTCAGGGGTAAAATTCTAATATCAGTTAATTGTTCATCAAAGTACAGGGAGTTTGGCAATCTGTGTCTGACCTTGTCAGCATGTTCAGGCAGAAGGGAAAAGGTCTGTGTTTGGACTTGTCATAGGCAAACAAGGGTGTCACATGAGTCTTATGGAAGTCCTGAGAAAGTGTAGACAGTGCATCTTACCCACATCATATGGGAAAAGTGGTTGGTACTTTGTAGCAAGCCATGTCCCAGAACACAGAATGGTGATGTTGGAGGGTGTTGAAAAGCAGAAGGTTGGGTATATATTTCATAACTTACCTGTTTCATGGTAAAGTTCAATATTGTCAGTGTTACTAAATTTAGGTCTATGAAATAGAGGCAAGAACCCATATACCCAGGTAATTCTGGAAGTTTTATCTTTAGACTTTCTATAGTATCTATCATGTCATTAGGTCAAGGGAATCAGAAACAGAGGAGAATAATCCTGTAACTGGGGAAGCTATACACCCAGGTCTTTCCAAGAGTTTATACAGGATCTCTCTCCTCATTTTCTCAAGGTGAAAATTCTTTCACTGTGAGGGTGGGGTTTTCATGTAACAAGGGCCATCAGGGCAACTATGAAAATATTGAAGATCATCATTCTTCTGATCCTCTCCTAGCTACCATCTATTCTGAGATCAAAGTCATTACCAGGAGAAAAATAAGGGCAAACAACAGTAACACAGAGACATTCACAAAAGGAAAATGTCAGTCTTATTAATTTGGGGAACAATCTGCCTGAAGGTGACTTGTTACAAAAAAAGACCCCAAACTAAATTGACAAGCAGAGCACTAAGGTGCTATACTATCAGGAATCTCAAAGAAAAATAAATACTGTAACTAATTTAACTGAGTTTAGAGACCAACTTCGAGTCAGTCAGGAGTGGACTGTTGTAAGGATACTGCACCTAAGCCCACCCCCCATGGGTGAATATCTCTTCATTACCTTTGTAAGGTAAGTATTAAATCACACTTGACAATGAAACTCTTGCAGCAAGAAGCAATACCTAACCAAACATCAAACTCAAGGAGGGCAGATATATATTTTGTTCACTGTGGAATACTCAGTACTGTGTACTCTAGAACTGTGTCTAGAATATGGAAAGTGCTAAATACTCATTGAATTAATTAATGGAGAACTGAATGAACAAGTAAGTGCCAAGAAACCAGTTCACTTCCAAAGAACTCAGCACATAAACAAGCCTATGTGTCTCAGTCTGCAGTAGCTCAGATCCCAGCTTTCTACATGGACAGCAGTCATCTATTCAATACCCAACATGCGCGACTGGCTCCACCATCCTTGGCTCAGCAACAAGGCTTCCAACTGGGTCTCTCTCAGCCAACTTCAGTTCAGCAGATCCCAACCCCTATTTATGCCCCACTGCAAGGACAGCATCAGGCCCAGCTGAGTTTAGGTGCTGGGCCTGCTGTTTCCCAGGCTCAGGAACTATTCAGTTCTTCACTTCAGCCATACAGATCTCAGCCAGCCTTTATGCAAAGCAGTCTGTTCCAGCCATCTATGGTCCTTTCTGGTACTGCCATCCACAACTTTCCAGCTATCCAACACCAGGAACTTGCCAAAGCACAGTCAGGTCTTGCCTTCCAACAAACTTCAAATCCTCAACCTATTCCCATATTGTATGAACATCAGCTGGGTCAGGCATCAGGACTAGGAGGTTCTCAACTGATTGATACACATCTTCTCCAGGCTAGAGTGAATCTTACCCAGGCTTCAAATCTTTATTCTGGACAAGTACAACAGCCTGGTCAGACAAATTTTTATAACACTGCCCAGTCACCAAGTGCTCTCCAGCAGGTTACAGTACCTTTACCAGCATCCCAGCTTTCTTTGCCTAATTTTGGATCTACGGGGCAGCCTTTAATTGCTCTGTCTCAGACTATTCAGCCCCCATTACAGCATATTGCCCCAATAAGCACAGGCCCAGAGCATGATTTGTACTGCACAAGTAAGCCGGCCTTTCAGGGGATTGATCCCTGCTGGAACACAGCATAGCATGATCGCAACCACGGGAAAAATGTCTGAAATGGAACTAAAATCCTTTGGAAGTGGCACTGATATAAAACCAGGCACTCTTCCAATCAGTGGCAGAAGCACCACACCAACATCTAGTCCTTTCCGGGCTACTTCCACAAGTCCGAACAGCCAGTCCAGCAAAATGAACAGCATTGTCTATCAGAAGCAGTTCCAGTCATCCCCTGCCACTGTGAGAATGACATAACCATTTCCTACACAGTTTGCACCCCAGATTTTCTCTTAACCTAACCTGGTCCCTCCATTGGTAAGAGCCCCACATACTAACACCTTCCCAGTGCCTGTTCAGAGGTCACCAATGGCACTGGCCAGTCAGATGCCTCCTCCGCTGACCACAGGCCTCATGAGCCATGCTCATTTGCCACATGTAGCCAGGGGTCCTTGTGGATCACTATCTGGAGTCAGAGGTAATCAGGCCCAGGCTGCGCTGAAGGCTGAACAAGGCATGAAGGCAAAGCAGAGAGCAGAGGTTCTTCAGTGCATGCAACGGTTCTTCTCTGAACAGCAACAGAACAAACAGATAGGAGGCAAAGCCCAGAAAGTGGACAGTGACTCAAGTAAACCTCCTGAAGCCCTGACCGACCCTCCTGGTGTCTGTCAGGAAAAAGGAGAAGAAAAGCCACCCCCTGCACCCACCATAGCCACCAAACCTATTAGAACTGGACCAATCAAACCTCAGGCGATCAAAACCGAAGAAACAAAATCTTAAAGGCTGTGGGTTATTACAAGGGGTAGGGGAAGGGAGAGGGGAAAGAGTGAGAATGAAGTTAGAAAATGCTGTCAGCCAAAGGGGTAAAGGGGTCTCTGACATTATCCTGTCCAGAGCTTGGAGGTGCGCAAGGGACATAGGAGCAATTTACACTGACACGTAGGTGCTGCACCAGTAAAATGAGGCTTTGCCAGCTTGCACCTACTCTATAACATGCACTCTGTTGACGGCCGTGCATCTTCAGCCAGAATTTGTACATGAATATGTGCACACATTCCTTGAGTGCATATAAGGTAGAACTGAAATCCTTATGGTTAGATGAAACACCAGAAATATGAGGGAAATAACGCCGCAGAGGACTAGCTCAGCCTGAACAATGTGATGATCCCAGCTAAGACATCAAATGTGGTTTCTGTGCTCCCTCACGCTCTTGGGATATGGTTACAGCATTTACGGGCTTGGTGGTGAAGGACAGAAGATAACTGGTGCTGGGTAGAGGAGCCTTATGTTTTATTATGGCAGCTTGCTATTTTCGTAACATGGTGATTGAGTTGAACACAATCAAAGTGCAATAACTGATCTCCCCTTCTTCCTGGATGAGTGAACAGATGATGAAATACTGACGTCAACGTCCTTGAACATATCCAAGCGGGCAGTGTTTGGCTACTGCTTCTGTTAGAAATGATGCTGTGTTTTGGTTGTGGCCCAAAGCTTTGAAGTGCTACTTGGCATCTCCTTTCTTCCATGAAGCTCTTAACCATTCAGACATGAGAGTTGGTCAAATACTACTTAGATTGAGTCCTGCTTGCCTCTCCTCAGTCATCTTTGTGTGAATCCAATGATTGGTTTTTGTTTATTTTTTTAAACGGTTTTTAGCTGATGTTCATGAAGAGCAGTGAGTACCTAGAACTATGCCAATAAAGAAAGGAAATCCTATCTAAAAAGGTGCATTTCTGTACCAGCGCTGTGTCATAACCATCCTTTGGGCCCTCTGCTGGAAAAGTAGAATCAAGTCTCAAATAATACCTTTTTAATTATATCCTCTAGTATTATAGATGTAGGACAGTACTGTATCATACCTCTGTGAATATAAAATATCTTGTACCTGCTTTATGATATGTAGTAGTGACCATGCTTTATCAGATCTGTTTTTAATGACGTTATTCTAGAATGTTTTCTTTCCAGATGATGACTGAGAAACGTAATTAAAAAAATGCTGCCAGGTACCACAATAGTAACAGAACTTTGCTGTTTTCTGAGGTTTTGTTTTTTTACCTTTTTTTTTTTTAATGAGTGTGCTGGATGTCTCTATAATTTTGTTTAGATGACTGCAGAACTTGGAAAAGCTGTTGCTGCTATTGATGCATAACATACTGCTATTGGTCTTTTTATATAAATAAATAAATCTGTATATATATACATATATATATATATATACATATATATATATATAATTTGAATTTTTGGAAACTTTAGCTGTGATGTCAACTTTGGAAAAAGTATCCCAGTTGTACCGTGTTGGGTTGGCATTATACAGAAATTAACAGCCATATTGGTCTAGAAACATTAAACATAATTTTTTCCATTTGTACAGGGGTAACGCGCTGCATTAAATATGTAAGGTCTTATCTACATGGGTTTGATTACAGAAACTAATAAAGTATTCTCTAAATAAAAAAAATAAATGTGTTTATTTTATTTTTGTCTTCTTTTTTCCGTCATCTCATTTAGCTTTTTTTGCTTTTGCTTTCATGATCACAAGAAGTCTTCCATGCTGCCAAAGATTCTTATAACTCCATCTTCATAGTCAGTCTGTTTCCCTAGAATACCTGATTCCGTTTCTACTGGAATATATTAAGCAGGCTCATCATGTTCTAGGCAATTAGTGGTTGATGTGTTCAATGTACTAAGGCATTCACTGTGTAAATATTTGTTTATGGCACAGGTTGACCTATTAGTAATTAAATAATTAATACAAATTAGAATTGCGATTTCCATAGTCAACATCAATTTTTTATTATTTTTTATTCTAAATACATAATAGTTGACAGTACCTGGTAACAATAGAATAAACTAAAAGATTAGATGTATTACTGGTATCAAAGTGGTTGATCAATTTGAGTCACTAAGTATGAAGACTGATACAATATATAGACTATATTTCTATTGATTTCTGTTTATAAAATTTTGTACTCTTGTATAATTTGTAATAAAATATGTATTATAGTTAATTATTTTCACATTTTATTTGAACATAGACATTTTAGAAAACCAGTATCACGTCAAAAATGGCTATATTTGTGCTCTTTGGCAACTGATAAGTACCAAATAAACTATTTTTAAAATATTTCTTCCTGCTTTTCAAACACAAATTTATGAGGTCAGTATGGTTGCAAGAAAATATTTGTTAACAAAGTCAAAATTAATTATAAACAGGAGAATGAAGTGTCCTTTGTGGATAAATTTCTGTGTTATCCCACACTTACAAAAGAGCCATCATAGAAAATTGCTCATTAATTGTACATTATGAAATTATCTTCTAGTTTTTGCTAATTTCTTTCTGACTCATTCAGCCACAGTTTCCATTAGTTGGCAAAAAGTGTAAGTAAAAAGCAAGATAATGTCAACTGGATGCTCATAAATTTCTTCTCAATCAACATTTTTTTATTCTTCACTAACTCTGCTGCTGCTGCTACTGTCACTTCAGTCGTGTCCGACTCTGTGTGACCCCATAGACGGCAGCCAGCCAGGCTCCTCTGTTCCTGGGATTCTCCAGGCAAAAATACTGGAATGGGTTGCCATTTCCCTCTCCAACGCATGCATGCATGCTAAGTTGCTTCAGTCATGTGCGACTCTGTGTGACCCCATGGACAGCAGCCCACCAGGCTCCTGTGTCCATGGGAGTCTCCAGGCAAGAACTAGAGTGTGTTGCCATTCCCTTCTCGTCACTAACTCTACCTCATCTTATGCACTAAAAATGGACTTTAGGAAGATGAGTGTGCTGCATTGCACTGTATGTGCAGCTCATACAGACATAAATTCTTTCTTATGAAAGAGATTATTTTCCTGTCATCTACACAGAAGGGAGTAAGTGATCAAAATATTGAATAGGAAATGCATAGATAAAAAGTACTAATGAAGATTTATTTTTTCTTAAATTATGCAAATGTCAATGTACTGCCTATAAAAAATGCTTTTGGAACATAACTGTTCTACTCAGCCTGGAAATAGCACACTAACCAATTATCTACAGTGACTAGCCTACTGGGATAGACAAATTTATAGGTAGAAGTCAGCCTAACAAAAGAAAAAATTCAATCTGCTTGAATTGGACTTAGTATTGTTTTTAGAAGTTTTATTCTAATCATTGCAAGAGGAAAGTGAAAAGTGAAAGTGAAGTGAAAGGTGCTCAGTCATGTTTGACTCTTTGTGATCCAGGCCAGAATACTGGAGTGGGTAGCTTTCCCCTTCTCCAGGGGTTCTTCCCAACCCAGGAATTGAAGCCAGGTCTTCCACATTGCAGGCAGATTCTTTACCAGCTGAGCCACAAGGGAAACCCAATAAAGCAAGAGGAATAGCTATCTATCTATTGTCTTCTTTATATCTGGCTTTGTTCTTTCTGAAAATTCATTATCATGATTATTAAGCACTTAACAACTATTCAAAATGAGATAAGCAATGTACAGAATAAAAAATATAGAAGATAAATTGTGTGGATAAAAACAGCAGCTGAGAGAAACTTGATACTATGAAATGCAAACATTTAATAATTGTCATCAGAGCTGTTATTCTAAAAGATAAGAGTTTTGCATAAAATTTTGAGTGAATATTGATCATTGATTTCTATTACTTAAGACAGTTGAAGCATGGAATGTAATGGGAGTTCTGAAGCCTTTCTGTTTCATTATCTTCAGTTTTGAGAGTTACCTAATATTTTTTCAATGGTTAATGTGAACTTTATATTTTCGTGCTTAAGTGTTCTTATTAGTAATTTATAAATACCACAAGTCATAAATTATATTTCAGTTTATTCAATATAAAAAGTCCATTAATTAAAAGTTGCTTAGAATAATGCAATTTAGTTAGTGAACCAGCTCTTCATTACTCATAGTTATTGTCAGCTTATCAAACTTTAAGGGGAAAATGCAATGCACTTTACACTAAAACCATGTTGAAAATAAATTTGCATTTATTATTGACATAAAATAAGTTATTAAACACTTTAAGGAGATTTGAACTTAAAATATGAATATGTGTAGCAAAAAAGACTTTTAAAGTTTTGGCATTGTAATGTATATTTTCCTTAGAGGCTTTCCTGGTGGCTCAGACAGTAAAGAGTCTGTCTGCAATGCAGGAGATCTGGGTTCAACCCCTGGGTCAGAAAGATTCCCTAGAGAAGGGAATGGCTACTCACTCTGGTATTCTTGCCTAGAGAATCTCATGGACAGAGGAGCCTGACGGGCTACAGTCCACGGGGGTCACAAAAGTTGGGCACGACTGAGCAACTAACACTTATATTTTCCTTAAGATAAATTTTTATCTAACTAGATAATATGAATAACAAAATACTCTGCAGTATAGAACAGCTGATATCCAAGAGTTTGAATATATTTGTGTATTTCATCAAGGTGCATGCTCAGTCGTGTCTGACTCTTTGTGACCCCATGTACTATAGCCCTCCAGGTTCCTTTGTCCATGGGATTTTTCAGACAAGAATACTGGAGTGGGTTGTCATTTCCTCCTTCAAGCGATCTTGATTGCCCAGGATTAAACTCGCATCTCCTGCATCTCCTACATTGGTAGGCGGATTCTTTACCACTGAACCACCTGGAAAACCCCATTTCAAATATAGCTCATGCTGCTGCTGCTGCTAAGTCACTTCAGTCGTGTCCGACTCTGTGTGACCCCATAGACGGAAGCCCACCAGGCTCCCCCATCCCTGGGATTCTCCAGGCAAGAACACTGGAGTGGGTTGCCATTTCCTTCTCCAATGTGTGAAAGTGAAAAGTGAAAGTGAAGTCGCTCAGTCGTGTCCAACCCTTAGCGACCCCACGGACTGCAGCCTACCAGGCTCCTCCATCCATGGGATTTTCTAGGCAAGAGTACTGGAGTGGGGTGCCATTGTATAGCTCATGTGAAAGTGAATGTGAAAGTCACACAGTCGTGTCCGACTCTTTGTGACCCCATGGACTGTCCATGGAATTTTCTAGGCCAGAATACTGGAGTAGGTAGCCTTTCCCTTCTCCAGGGGATCTTCCCAACCCAGGGATCGAACCCAGGTCTCCTGCATTGCAGACAGATTCTTTACCAGCTAAGCCACAAGGGAAGCTCATAAGCATCACTAAATAAGCATGGAAGTTATTAAAATCACCAATAGATGGCAGTGTTTATATTTTAAGTTACTTTAAGGCATATGATCATTATTCCACTGTTGTGCTGAAATCAATGTTAATTTTAAATACTTTAAAAAAAATTTAATCAGCAACATTTGTCAAAGTTAAATGTAAATATATATGCATATATATATATACACACACATGTGTAGACATAAACATGTATCTATTTTCATATCTGTATGTTGTATTTGTTATCTATTGAGTAACAAATCACCTTAAACAGTTAGGGAAATTGTGTATTATTTCACACACTCTCTGAGCCTCAAGAATCTCGACATAACTTTGTGGGCGGTTCTGACTCAGTGTCTCTCACGTGTTACACTTAATTTGTCTGTGGGACAATACACTCCTGAAGGAACCAATCTTCTCCAAACTCATTCAGAGGTCGAGCACAAGGAGCTTGGATTCCTTGCTGTATGGACCTCTCTATGGGTTGCTTACGCAATGGGGATGCTTGTCTCCCCAGAGTGAGTGAGCAAATAAAGAGGGAGAATAAGAGCATGAGCAAACAAGGAATCCACAAGAGAACTCCCTACAGTCCTTATAACCTGACTGTTTAGCACTTCTATTAGTCTCCTGATCACATAGACCAATCCTAGCAGAATTTGGGAGAAGACTATACAAGGGGGGTAAGAATACCAGTAGGAACAGAGAGATGCATTTTAGAGGTTAATGTTTTCTCATCACAGAGAAATGTGTATGGGAAAAGCCCTTCTGGATTTCTGATTTACCTTTAGTTAATCCATGGCAGCTTTCACTCACTAAAGAAACATCTCTTTAGAATCAAAATGTGCTAGTTTATTAGAGAAAAACCAGTTGTTCTAGATAAAATGAGCATGTCAGGTTAAGTAGTGGAGGAGCAGAGGTATAAAATTTTTAAAGTGTCCATTTAATAAACAGCAGTCCCTAACCTTTTCGGCACTAGGGAATAGTTTCATGGAAGACAATTTATCTATTGACCATGGGCAGGGGGTGGTTTAGGGGTGATTCAAACACTTATTGTGCACTTTATTTCCATCATTATTACATCAGTTCCACCTCAGATAATCAGGCATTAAATACAGAGGTTGGGGATCCCTCTATATAAAAACAGCTTTCAGTTCAGTTCAGTTGCTCAGTCGTGTCCGACTCTTTGTAACCCCATGGACTGCAGCACGCCAGGCCTCTCTGTCCATCACCAACTTCCAGAGTTTACCCAAATTCCTGTCCATTGAGTTAGTGATGCCATCCAACCATCTCATCCTCTGTTGTCCCCTTCTCCACCTGCCTTCAATATTTCCCACCATCAAGTTCTTTCCAAATGAGTAGTTCTTCACATCAGGTGGCCAAAGTATTGGAGTTTCAGCTTCAACATCAGTCCTTCCAACGAACACTCAGTGATCTCCTGAGTGTTGGATGGACTGGTTGGATCTCCTTGCAGTCCAAAGGACTCTCAAAAGTCTTCTCCAACACCACAGTTCAAAAGCATGAATTCTTCGGTGCTCAGCTTTCTTTATTTTCCAACTCTCACCTCCATACATGACTACTGGAAAAAAGCATAGCTTTGACTGGATGGACCTTTGTTGGCAATGCAGTGTCTCTGCTTTTTAATATGCTAGATTGGTCATAACTTTCCTTCTAAGGAGTAAGCATCTTTTAATTTCATGACTGCAGTCACTGTCTGCAGTGATTTTGAAGCCCCCTCCCCCGCCAAAATTAAAGTCTGCACTGTTTCCCCATCTATTTGCCGTGAAGTGGTGGGACCAGATGCCATGATCTTAGTTCTCTGAATGTTGAGCTTTAAGCCAACTTTTTCACTCTCCTCTTTCACTTTCATTAAGAGGCTTTCCTCTTTAGTTTTTCCTCGCTTTCTGCCATCAGGGTGGTGTCATCTGCATATCTGAGGTTATTGATATTTCTCCCTGCAGTCTTAATTCCAGCTTGTGCTTCATCCAACCCAGCATTTCTCCTGATGTACTCTGCATATAAGTTAAATAAGCAGGGTGACAATATACAGCCTTGATGTACTCCTTTTCCTATTTGGAACCAGTCTGTTGTTCCATGTTCAGTTCGAACTGTTGCTTCCTGAGCTGCATACAGGTTTCTCAAGAGTCAGGTCAGGTGGTCTGGTAGTCCCATCTCTTTCTGAATTTTCCACAGTTTGTTGTGATCCACATAGTCAAAGGCTTTGGCATAGTCAATGAAGCAGAAATAGATGTTTTTCTGGAACTCTCTTGTTTTTTCCATGATCCAGAGGATGTTGGCAATTTGATCTCTGGTGCCTCTGCCTTTTCTAAAACCAGCTTGAACATCTGGAAGTTCACAGTTCATGTATTGTTGAAGCCTGGCTTGGAGAATTTTGAACATTACTAGCGTTTGAGATGAGTGTAATTGTGTGGTAGTTTGAGCAATCCTTGGCATTGCCTTTCTTTGGGATTGGAATGAAAACTGACCTTTTCCAGTCAGTGGCCACTGCTGAGTTTTCCAGGTTTGCTGGCATAATGGGTGCAACACTTTCACAGCATTATATTTCAGGATTTGAAATAGCTCAACTGGAATTCCATCACCTCCACTAGATTTGTTCATAGTGATGCTTTCTAAGGCCCACTTGACTTCACATTCCAAGATGTCTGGCTCTAGGTGAGTGATCACACCATCGTGATCATCTGGGTTGAGAAGATATTTTTTGTACAGTTCTTCTGTGTATTCTTCCCAGCTTTTCTTAATATCTTCTGCTTCTGTTAGGTTCGTACCATTTCTATCCTTTATTGAGCCCAACTTTGGATGAAATATTCCCTTGGTATCTCTAGTTTTCTTGAAGAGATCTCTAGTCTTTCCCAGTCTATTATTTTCCTCTATTTCTTTGCACTGATCACTGAGGAAGGCTTTCTTATCTCCCCTTGCTCTTCTTCAGAACTCTGCATTCAAATGGGTGTATTTTTCCTTTTCTCCTTTGTTTTTTGCTTCTCTTCTTTTTACAGCTATTTATTAAGGCCTCCTCAGACAACCATTTTGCCTTTCTCTTTTTAATTTTAATTGGAGGCTAATTATTTTACAATATTGTATTGGTTTTACATACATTGATATGAATCCGCCCCGGGTGTCCTTGGGGATGGTCTTGATCCCTGTCTCCTGTACAATGTCACGGACCTCCGTTCATAGTTCATCAGGCACTCTATCAGATCTAGTCCCTTAAATCTATTTCTCACTTCCACTGTATAATGTCTTAGGGAGTTGATTTAGATCATACCTGGATGGTCTAGTGGTTTTCCCTACTTTCTTCAATTTAAGTCTGAATTTGGCAATAAGGAGTTCATGATCGGAGCCACAGTCAGCTCCTGGTCTTGTTTTTGCTGACTGTATAGAGCTTCTCTATCTTTGGCTGCAAAGAATATAATCAATCTGATATCCATGTTGACCGGTTGGTGATATCTATGTGTAGAGTCTTCCCCTGTGTAGTTGTAAGAGGCTTTAAAATCGGCTTTAGCAATGCTTTAAAACAAAACTGTAATGTCAGTGAATAGTGGTCAGAAGGTGGTACTAAACAGACAAAATGAGGAAAAGAGAAGAAGAAAGAAAATCCTTAATACTTTAGAAAAAAATTGAATTTAAAACTCCTTTCTTGGTTTCAGGCCATCTTCTTTGGCTTTCAATAGAGAAAATCAAAGCCTTCTAGATACTTTAAAAGGAAAAAAAAGTTGATGCTCACAAATTCATTGCAGATTGTCAGGGAGCATTTTAGTCTCCAATTCAGATTCTCTGTAGAAGGACTTCCAGAGCCTTTAAACTGACCAGCACCACAACTTCTTTATCCATTCATCTGTCAATGAACATCTAGGTCACTTCCATGTCCTGGTTATAGTAAATAGTCCTGCAGTGAACACTGGGGTACATGCATCTTTTTGAGTTATGGTTTTCTCAGAGTATATGTGCAATAATGGGGTTTCTGGATCATATGATAGTTCTATTCTTAGTTTTTGTTTTTAAAGGAATCTCCATACTGTTCTCCATAGTGACTGTATCGATTTACATTCTCACATATGTACAATGGATTACTCAGCTATGAAAAGGATTTGAATCAGTTGAACTGATGTGGATGAACCTAGAGCCTGTTATACAGAGTGAAATAAGCCAGAAAGAGAAAAACAAATATCACATATTAATGCACATGTATGGAATCTAGAAAAATAACACTGATGAAATTATTTGCATGGCAGGAATAGAGACATAGACATAGAAAATGGACTTGAGGGCACAGCATGGGAAGGAGAGGGTGGTACGAACAGAGAAAGTGGCATTAACATTTATACATATATATGCTAAAGCTGAAACTCCAATACTTTGGCTACCTCATACGACGAGTTGACTCACTGGAAAGGAGTCTGATGCTGGGAGGGACTGGAGGCTGAGAGGAGACGGGGAAGACAGAGAATGAGATGGCTGGATGGCATCACCGACTCAATGGACATGAGTCTGAGTGAACTCCAGGAGTTGGTGATGGACAGGGAGGCCTGGCGTGCTGTGATTCATGGGGTCGCAAAGAGTCGGACACGACTGAGTGACTGAACTGAACTGAAGCCACTTCAGTCGCGTCCGACTCTGTGTGACCCCATAGACGGCAGCGCACCAGGCTCCCCCGTCCCTGGGATTCTCCAGGCAAGAACACTGGAGTGGGTTGCCGTTTCCTTCTCTAATGCATGAAAGTGAAAAGTGAAAGTGAAGTCCTTCAGTCATGTCCAACTCTTAGCGACCCCATGGACTGCAGCCTACCAGGCTCCTCCACCCACGGGATTTTCCAGGCAAGAGTACTGGAGTGGGGCACCATTGCCTTCTCCAATATATATACTACCATGTGTAAAACAGATAGCTAGTGGGAAGCTGCTATATAATACAGGGAGCCCAGCCAGTGCTCTGTGACAAGATAGAGGGGAGGGATGGGGAGGGAAAGGGTGAGATATATGTGTATGTGTGTGTATATATATATATATACGAGATTCACATTGTTGTGCAGAGACAAACACAACATTGTAAAGCAATTATCCAAATAAAATAAAAATATTAAAAAAAATGGACCATCAGAGGACCTTCTGCCTGAGGCACAAGTAAGAAGGTATCAGAAAACACCACAGAAACTTCTGAGCTTAAAAGGTCACTGACTTTGTGTTTATCAAGATGAAAGATAGAATCACTGCAACTGTCAACACAACAGTCTCTAAACACTGTGGAGCCAGAGATTAGACTTCAGTGATATTGTAGACAATCCCCATATCCATACGGTATTGCAAAAAAAAAGTAACCCAAAAATAAATGAAAAAAGAATTCTGTTTTTATTTCTACATTTTACATTTTGAGTAAGTGCATGCAAAATGCAGTTCCTAATACACATCAAGGGCTTCCCTGGTAGCTCAGCTGAAAGAATCTGCCTGCAATGCAGGAGACCCCAGTTCAATTCCTGGGTCGGGAAGATCCCCTGGAGAAGGGATAGGCTACCCACTCCAGTATTTTTGGTATTCCCTGGTTGCTTAGACAGAAAAGAATCTGCCTGCAATGTGGGAGACCTGGGTTCAATCCCTGGGTTGGCAAGATCCCCTGGAAGGGGGCATGGCAACCTACTCCAGTATTATTCTTGCCTGGAGAATCCCCATGGTAAAGGAGCCTGGTCGACTACAGTCCATGGGGTCACAAAGAGCGACTAAGTACATACACATCAAGAACCCTGCCTATAAGAGCTTAAGAGAAATGTAATTTTTATTTTCTGGGCCTTAAAGACTCTAGAAGCTCTCAAGTATGGATGCAAAATGGCAATCAACTTAGGAAGCAAGCAGCATACTACAGTTTCAAGCAAGTAATCTTCTCTCTGTAGCCTCTATCTTTTTCCTTCATGATTTCCCTTCTCTACATAGCTCTAGAGTTAGGTAAAATATACCCCATATTGTGCTTACCTCCTTTTCATAGTAGCACACTCAATAAAGATAGATTTTAATATCATCTATACAAAAAAATCTCCCACCTTGGAGACTTATCAGACTGCATAAGAGATTAGTTGTACAAAAATTAAATTAATCCTCCACTCCCAGGACAAAGCTGGGCTCTCTAGCAAATATTCTGTGTTTAATAATACCTATGTCTGCAAACATATTAAAAAATTGACATCTACTACTTACTGAGCTTTAGTTATGAAATTATGGTAATATAAATATTATTACCATTTTACAGATCAGGATACAGAAGGATAGAAACTTTAAACAGCTTGCCTAAGAATATGCACCAACATGAAATGGTCATCAACAGTGTTTTCTACCTAAACATTTTGTCTAAAGTTGATATCTTTAAATTCCTTGAAAGTAAAAATGAAAGTTTCTCAGTCGTGTCTGATTCTTTGTGACCCCATGGACTGTATAGTCCATGGAATTCTCCATGCAAGAATACTGGAGTGGGTAGACTTTCCCTTCTCCAGGTGATCTTCCCAACCCAGGGATCGAACCCAGGTCTCCCACAATGCAGATGGATTCTTTACCAGCTGAGCCATAAAGGAAGCCCAAGAATACTGGAGTCAGGTAGGTAGCCTATCCCTTCTCCAGCAGATCTTCCTGACCCAGGAATTGAGCCAGGGTCTCCAGCATTGCAGGTGGATTCATTACCACCTGAGCTATCAGGGAAACCTGATCTCAGTGAAGCATTTAAATTCTTTAATATGTATTAAATATAGTTTGTGTTTCTTACAGAATCTAGAATTTTATTTTATACTGCTGTGATTAAACTTTCCTTGATGAAAGCAGTGATAAATGACAAATGGAGTGGGAAGATGGAGGGCTGAAGAGCACAGGATATTATTTATTTTTAATCCAAGCAATATTAAGATTGAGGGCAGAAGGAGAAGGGGACGACCGAGAATGAGATGGCTGGATGGCATCACTGATTCTGTGGACATGAGTTTGAGTGAACTCCCGGAGTTGGTGATGGACAGGGAAGCCTGGCGTGCTGTGATTCATGGGGTCGCGGAGAGTTGGACATGACTGAGCGACTGAACTGAACTGAATATTAAGATATATGATTATCTTTAATACTTTAAAAACATGTAGTTATCTATTTTTGGCTGTGCTGGGTCTTTAGTGCTGCATGCGGACTTTCCCTAGTTGCAGTGAGCAGGATCTCCACTCTCGTTGTGGTGCTCAGGCTTCTCACTGCAGTGGCTTCTCTCATTGTGGAGCACAGGCTCTAGGCACCCAGGCTGCAGTAGTTATGGCATGTGGGTTCAGTAGTTGCAGCTCATGGGCTCTGGAGCACAGGCTCAATAGTTTCACCTCATAGGTTTAGTTGCTTCCTAGACTGGGAATTGAACTTGTGTCCCTTGTATTGACAGGCAGATACTTAACCCCTGGACCTTAAGATATATTGCTAATTTGATACATTTAAAACTTTGTTTATCATCTGCAAGGCTATGTGGAGAATAGTGAGCAAGTTGGTCAATGCTTTTAGCTGCATTGTGACAAATATACAAGTTAATTCATTTACCTACATGAGGGTTTATTTTCCTAGTGAAATAGTAACTATGAAAGAAAATAGTTCAGAAATGACATATCCATCCTTCTCTGCCGTTTTTAGCATATGATTGTTCCCCCTCACAGTTGTAATCTGGCTGCTCCCCTTCTGGTCAACCCATCTGTCCTCCAGGCAGGTAGCCAGGAAGAAGGAAAATGAGAAAGATCAGAGTGTACAGACATAAGTCTGCCAACTGGCCTCTCTTAATGTCTCAAGGAAACCCTACCCAGCACAGAACTGCACATCATGGTCACACACTACATGGGAAATCATGATCAGTGAGGAAACAATGAGGAAGCTTATTGTTCCCTAACAATAGAAGAGTGTTAGTTTAGGCTAGAAGATTTTCAGTCAAATAATAGCAGAAATGATTGTCCTAAAATGTTAAGTAGTTAGCTTTCTAGGACCTTGAAAAACCGAACATTTTAACTGGTTATTTTTCTGCTCTATAAAAATCAAATTTTTTTATAATAAAGAAAAAGGAAGAATGGATTTTTTTAGAAGGCTCATAGTACTGCCTTTAAAGCTCTTCTAGTATTGTGATGACCCCAAAGCATGGTTATTAGTTCAGAATTACTATCACTCTAGTCAGATGGGACGGTGGAGCCTGGTGGCTGCCGTCTATGGGGTCGCACAGAGTCAGACACGATTGAAGCGCCTCAGCAGCAGCAGCAGCAGTCAGATAGTGGAGAACTTAAAAAAAAATGTATATATAGTGGCAGAGGGGACAAAGATGCATCTGCCACAGTTTAACAGTGACAAAAAGAGAAAATTCCAGATCACATCTGAACAGAGATAGCAAATCCTCAGTGAAATAATCTAAAAGTTTATATCGTGACTTTCTATTCATCATTTAGGTCTTCGTTGTTGTTGTTCAGTAGTTAAGCTGTGTCTGATTCTTTGCAACCCCACGGACTGCAGCATGCCAGGTTTCTCTGTCCTCCATTATTTCCTGGAGTTTGCTCAAATTCATGTCCACTGAGTCAGCAGTGATGCTGTTTAATCATCTCATCCTCTGCTGTTCTCTTCTTCTGCCTTCAATCTTTTTCCAGCATTGAGGCCTTTTCCAATGAATTGGCTCTTTGCATCAAGTGGCCAAAGTATTGGAGCTTTAGTTTCAGCATCAGTCCTTGCAATGAACATTCAAGATTGAACTTGAACTGGTTCTAACTGTTGCTTCCTGACCCACATACAATTTTCTCAGGAGAAAGATGAGGTGTCTAGTATTCCCATTTCTTTAAGAATTTTCCATGGTTTGCTGTGAATCACATAATCAAAGACATTAGTGTAGTGAATGAATCAGAAATAAACATTTTTATGGAATCCCCTCGCTCTCTCCGTGATCCAGTGAATGTAGACAACTTGATCTCTGGTTCCTCTGCCTCTTCAAAACCCAGCTTGTACATCTGGAAGTTCTCAGTTCATGTACTGTTGACATATAGCTTGGAGGATTTTGAGCAAGACCTTGCTACCATGTGAAATGAGTGGAATTGCATGGTAGTTTGAGCATTCTTTGGCATTGCCATTCTTTGGAATTGAGATGAAAACTGACCTTTTCCAAGCCCGTGGCCACAGCTAAGTTTTTCAAATTTGCTGACATATTGAGTGCAGGACTTTAAACAGCAACATCTCTTAGGATTTTATTTACCTCTGCTAGAATACTGTCACCTTCACTAGCTTTGTTCATAGTAATACTTCCTGAGGCCCATTTGACTTCACACTCAAGGATGTCCTGCTCTAGGTGAGTGATCACATGATTATGGTTATTTGGATATTAAGACCTTTATTGTGTAGTTCTTCTGTGCATTCTTGCCACCTCTTCTTAATCTATTCTGTGACATCTAGGTTGCTTCCATGTTCTAGCTATTGTGAATAGTGCTGCAATGAACAATGGGATACATGTGTCTCTTTCAATTTTGGTTTCCTCAGGTTATATGCCTAAGGAGTGGGATTGCTGGGTCATATGGTGGCTTTACATTACTTTGCCAACAAAGGTCCATCTAGTCAAGGCTATGGTTTTTCCCGTGGTCATGTATGGATGTGAGAGTTGGACTGTGAAGAAAGCTGATTGCCGAAGAATTGATGCTTTTGAACTGTGGTGTTGGAGAAGACTCTTGAGAGTCCCCTGTACTGCAAGGAGATCCACCAGTCCATTCTAAAGGAGATCATTCCTGGGTGTTCATTGGAAGGACTGATGCTAAAGCTGAAACTGCAATACTTTGGCCACCTCATGTGACGAGTTGACTCACTGGAAAAGACTCTGATGCTGGGAAAGGTTGGGGGCGGGAGGAGAAGGGGACGATGGAGAATGAGATGGCTGGATGGCATCACCAACTCTGTGGACATGAGTTTGAGTGAACTCCGGGAGTTGGTGATGGACAGGGAGGCCTGGCGTGTTGTGATTCACGGGGTTGCGGAGAGTCGGACACGTCTGAGCGACTGAACTGAACTGATGGTGGCTTTATTCCTAGATTTTTAAGGACTCTCCATACTGTCTTCCATAGTGGCTGTTATCAACTTACATTCTCATCAACAGTGCAAGAGTGTTCCCTTTTCTCCACATCCTTTCCAGCATTTATTGTTAGACTTTTTTGATGAGGGTCATTCTGACCAGTGTGAAGTGATATCTCATTATACTTTTGATTTGCATCTCTCTAGTAATGGCAACCCACTCCAGTACTGTTGCCTGGAGAGTCCCATGGACAGAGAGGCCCGGTAGACTACACTCCATGTGGTCACAGAGTCGGACACGACTGAGCGACTTCACTTTAATGAGTGATGTTGAGCATCTCTTTATGTGTTTGTTAGCCATCTGTATGTCTTCTTTGGAGAAATGTCTGTTTAAGTCTTTTTCTCACATTTTGATTAGATTGTTTTTCTGGTATTGAGTTATATGAGCTGCTTGTATATTTTGGAAATTAATCCTTTGTCAGTTGTTTCATTTGCTGTTATTTTCTCCCATTCTAAGGGTTTTATTTTCATCTTGCTTATAGTTTCCTTTGCTGTGCAAAAGCTTATAAGTTTAATCAGGTCCCACTTGTTTACTTTTGTTTTTATTTCTGTTACTCTAGGAGGTGGGTCTTAGAGGATCTTGCTTTTATTTATGTCATTGAGTGTTCTGCCCATGCTTTCCTCCAAGAGTTTTATAGTTTCTGTTCTTACATTTATGTCTTTAATCCATTTTGAGTTTATCTTTGTGTATGGTGTTAGGAACTGTTCTAATTTCATTCTTTTACATGTAGCTGTCCAGTTTTTGCAGCACCATTTACTGAAGAGGCTGTCTTTGCCCCACTGTATATTCTTGCCTCCTTTGTCAAAAATAAGGTACCCATACATGATGGGTTTATTTCTGGGCTTTCTATCTTGTTCCATTTGTCTATATTTCTGTTTTTGTGACAGTACCATACTGTCTTGATGACTATAGCTTTGTAGTATGACCTGAGGTCAGGAAGGTTGATTCCTTCAGCTCCAGTCTTCTTTCTCAAGACTGCTTTGGCGATTCAGGGTCTTTTATGTTTTCACATGAATTGTGAAAATTCTTGTTGTAGTTCTGTGAAAAATGTCATTGGTAATTTGATAGAGATTGCATTGAATCTGTCAGAGAAGGCAATAGCACCCACTCCAGTACTCTTGCTTGGAAAATCCCCTGGATGGAGGATCCTGGTAGGCTGTGGTCATGGGGTGGCTAAGAGTCGTACATGACTGAGTGACTTCACTTTCACTTTTCACTTTCATGCATTGGAGAAGGCAATGGCAATCCACTCCAATGTTCTTGCCTGGAGAATCCCAGGGACAGCAGAGCCTGGTGGGCTGACGTCTATGGGGTCATATAGAGTTGGACACAACTGAAGTGACTTAGCAGCAGCATTGAATCTGTAGATTGCATTCGGTAGTATAGTCATTTTCACAATATTGATTCTTCCTACCCAGGAACATGGAATATCTCTCCATCTGTTTATGTTATCTTTCATTTCTTTCATTGATGTCTTATAATTTTCTGTGTACAGTTCTTTCATCTCCTTAGATAAGTTTATTCCGAGCTACTTAATTCTTTTTGTTGCAATAGTGAATGGGATTGATTCCTTAATTGCTCTTTCTGATTTTTCATTGTATATAGAATGAAAGTATATAGAAATGCAAGTGATTTCTGTGTATTGATTTTGTGTCCTACAACTTTGCTAAATTCACTGACTAGCTCTAGTAATTTTCTGATATTATCTTTAGGGCTTTCTATGTACAGTATCATGTCATCTGCAAACAGTGAGAGCTTTACTTCTTTTCCAATCTGGATTCCTTTTATTTCTTTTTCTTCTCTGATTGCTATAGTTAGGACTTCCAGAACTATGTTGAATAATAGTGGTGAAAGTGGACATCCTTGTCTTGTTCCTGATATTAGGGGGAATGCTTTCAATTATTCACCATTGAGAATGTTTTCTGTAGGCTTATCATATATGGCCTTTACTATGTTGAGGTAGATTCCTTATATGCCCATTTTTTGAAGAGTTTTTAATCATGCATAGGTGCTGAATTTTGTCAAAGGCTTTTTTCTGTATCTATTGAGATGATCATATGGTTTTTACCTTTCAATTTGTTAATATGATGTATCACGTTGATTGATTTCTGTATATTGAAGAATCCTTGCATCCTGGAATAAACCCAACTTGATCATGGTGTATGAGCTTTTTGATGTGTTGCTGAATTCTGTTTGCTAAAATTTTGTTGAGGATTTTTGAATCTATGTTCATCAATGATATTGGCCTGTAGTTTTCTTTTTGTGTGTTGTCTTTGTCTGATTTTGGTATCAGGGTGATGGTGGTATCATAGGATGAATTTGGAAGTGTTCCTTCCTCTGAAATTTTTTGAGAGTTTTAGAAGGATGTTTTTCTTGTTTCTTGAGGTAGGATTGCATTGATATAAACTTCCCTCTTAGAACTGTTTTTGCTGCATCCCATAGGTTTTGAGTTGTTGTGTTCTCATTGTCATTTGTTTCTAGAACTTTTTTTATTTCCCTTTTGATTTTTTCGGTACCTTGTTGGTTATTTAGAAATGTGTTGTTTAATCTCCATGTGCTTGTGTTTCTTAGTTTTTTTCTTGCAATTGATATCTAGTTTCATAGCGTTGTGGTCAGAGAAGGTGCTTAATATGATTTCAATTTTCTTAAATTTACTGAGGCTTGATTTGTGACCCAAGATATGGTCTATCCTGGAGAATGTTCCATGTGTACTTGAAAAGAAGTTGTATTATTCTGCATTTGAATAGAATGTCCTGAAGATATCAATGAGATCCATCTCATCTAAGACTTGTGTTTCCTTATTAATTTTCTGTTTTGATGATCTGTCCATTGGTGTGAGTGGGGTGTTAAAGTCTCCTACTATTTTTGTGTTACTGTCAATTTCTCCTTTTATGTCTGTTAGTGTTTATCTTATGTATTGAGGTGCTCCTATATTGGGTGCATAGATATTTACAATTGTTGTATTTTCCTCTTGAACTGATCCCTTGATCATTGTGTAGTGTCCTTCCTTATCTCTTGTAATCTTCTTTAAGGTCTATTTTGTCTGATATGAGGCTTGTTACTCCAGCTTTCTTTTGCTTCCCATTTGCATGGAATATATTTTTCCATCCTTTTATTTTTCAGTCTATATGTGTCTTTAGGTCTGAAGTGGGTTTCTGTAGACAGTATATATATGGATCTTGTTTTTGTATCCATTCAGCCAGTCTGTGTCTTTTGGTTGGAGCATTTAATCCACTTACATTTAAAGTAATTATTGATATATATGTTCCTATTGCCCTTTTCTAATTGTTTGTGTTGATTTCGTAGATCTTTTTTCTTCTGTTGTATTTCTTGACTATACAAATCCATTTAGCATTTGTTGTAAAGCTGGTCTGGTATAATGAATTCTCTTAACTTTTGATTGTCTGAAAAACTTTTTATTTCTCCATCAATCTTGAATGAGTTCCTTGCTGGGTACAGTAATTTTGGTAGTAGATTTTTCCCTTTCAGTATTTTAAATATATTCTGCCATTCCCTTCTGGCCTACAGAGTTTCTGCTGAAAGATCAGTTAGTTGTTAAATGTATGGGTTTTACCTTGTATGTTACTTGTCACTTCTCCCTTGCTGCTTTAAATATTCTTTCTTTGTGTTTAGTCTTTGTTAGTTTGATTAGTATTTGTCTTTGTGTGTTTCTCCTCGGTTTATCCTGTATGGGACTCTGTGCCTCTTGGACTTGATTGGCTATTTCTTTTTCCATGTTGGGGAAATTTTCAACTAAAATCTCTTCAAAAATTTTTTCATATCCTTTCTTTTTCTCTTCTTCTTCTGGGACCCCTATAATTCTAATGTTCGGTCATTTGATATGTTCACAGAGGTCTCTGAGACTGTCCTCAGCTCTTTTCATTCTTTTAACTTTTTTCTGCTCTTCAGAAGTTATTTTCACCATTTTATCTTCCAGCTCACTGATTCATTCTTCTGCTTCAGATATTTTGCTATTGATTCCTTCTAGAGTGTTTTTAATTTTAGTAACTGTATTGTTTGTCTCTGTATGCTTATTCTTTAATTCTTCTTCTTCTTCTGCAGCTGCTAAGTTGCTTCAGTCGTGTCTAACTCTGTGCAACCCCATAGACGACAGCCCACCAGGCTTCCCCACCCCTGGGATTCTCCAGGCAAGAACACTGGAGTGGGTTGCCATTTCCTTCTCCTAGGTCTTTATTAATTGATTCTTGCATTTTTTCCATTTTGTTTTCCAGGTTTTTGATCATCTTTATTATCATTATTCTGAATTCTTTTTCAGGTAATTTTCATTTATTTGGACTTCTGTGTTTCTAGTTTGTTCCTTCATTTGTGCAGTATTTCTCTGCCTTTTCAATTTTTTTTTTTTTGTTGTTTGTTTTAAGTTATTGTGTTTGAGGTCTCCTTTTCCCAGGCTTCAAGGAAAGTTGCATTATTTCCTTGAACAAGGTTGAATTCTTTCTTCCTTTTGGTTTCTGCCCTCCCAAGGTTGGTCCATTGGTTTGTGTGAACTTCCTATGGGGTGAGATTTGTGCTGAGCTTCTGTTTGTTTGTTTGCTTTTCTTCTGATGGGCAAGGCTGAGTGAGGTGGTACTCCTCTCTGCTGATGATTGGATTTGTATTTTTGCTTCATTTGTTTAGATGAGGTGTCCTGCACAGGGTGCTACTGGTGGTTGGGTGATGCCAGATCTGGTATTCAAGTGGTTTCCTTCGTGTGAGTTCTCACTATTTGATACTTGCTAGGGTTAGTTCTCTGATAGTCTAGGCTCTTTGAGTCAGTGCTCCCATTTCAAAGGCTCAGGGTTTGATCTCTGGTTAAGAACTAAGATTCCACACATGGTTTGTTATGGCATTAAGTGAGATTTAAACAAATATCAAAAAACAAGAAACCAAAGATGAACTCCAGGCAAAAGGCAGTTACAAAATCAGGCAAATAAAAATTTAAATAATGAAATATATACATATACACCCATGAACAAAGTGAAAATAATCCAACAAAAATAAAATACAGTAGATTGATTCAGCTAACAAAGGAAATCAAAAATTATATTTATCAGTTAAGAGCAAAACTAACTTAAGTACAAACTGGAAAACAAAGCTAAAGCAAGGTGCCAAGTGGGGAATAAAACAATGAAAACAAAACTAACGCATATGTTGAGAGGAAAGTAAAGAAAGAATAGATATGCAAAGTTAAATAGAGGTAGATGAACATTAAAGATTAACTGCAAAGAGAAAGGAACAGTAGGAAAGGCAAACAAAGGAATAAATGTAGAAAAAATATAACAGTTAAAAAAAATTAAAATTATTAAAAAGAGAAAAAAATGGAAGAAGAAAGAGAAAGGGGGAAAAAAACTCCACAGAACTGCAAAAGCTCAATGTAGAGGCAAAGGTTTATAACAATAGAAAGTGTGACTGAATATACACATATACATATACACCCATAAGCAAAATCAAAACAGTCCAACAAAAATTAAATACAATAGATTGACCCAGCAAACAAAGGAAACCAAAAATTATAACTACCAGAACAAAACTAAAACAGAAATTGGAAAACCAACTAAAGCAAGGTGGCACAGTAGTTTTGTTCAACCAGTCTTTCAAGCTATGAGAGATAGAGCAGAATAGTTTTTGTTTTTACTTATTTAATTATTTTTTTAACTTATGAATAGCAAAGACTTGTTTTTCACAGTTCTGGAGGCCAGTAAGTCAAGATCAAGGCTCCAATAGTTCATAGCTGATGCTTGGTCACTGTATCCTCAAGTGGTGGATAGAGTTAGGAAACTCTCTGGAGGTACTTTTCTAAGTCACTAATTCCATTCATGAGGGCCCCACTCTCATGGTCTAAGCGTCACCCAAAGAAAATGAAAATGAAGTCGCTCAGTCATGTCCGACTCTTTGTGAGCCCATGCATTGTAGCCTACCAGGCTTCTCTGTCCATAGGATTTTACAGGCCAGAGTACAGGAGTGGGTTGCCATTTCCTTTTCCAGGGGATCTTCCTGACTCAGGGATTGAACTCAGGTCTCCCACATTGCAGGCAGATGCTTTACCTTCTGTGCCACCAGGGAAGCCCAAGCATCACCTAAAGGCCAACCACATCCCAATATTGTTATCCTGGGCTTTAGGTTTTTGATATATTAATTTGGGGTAAGAGGGAAAGCAACATTAAGGCTACAGTACATATATGTCTATACGGGCATTGATATTGTTAGGGATTTAGGATAACTGCATGGTGGGCAGAGTACAAACCAATTCTGACAGAGCAGAAGGGGTCCACACTCTGTTGAAGGTGTGCACACTTCAGTAATTATGCAAGTGTCTACCATGAATTGAGTTCAAGTCTAAAGCTTTAGACACACTGGAAGTGGAGTCAGAAGACCTTTGGGACTGAGACTGTACATGGAGTTTTAGAGGTATAAAAAAAGAGAGAGAAACAGGACAGTAACCAAACAGCTATGTATAAACTCGCTTCAAGTGGGAGTTGAGCAGTGGGAGACTTCAAGGAGTATAGGGGGAACCACAGATGGAATGCTTAAAGGAAAGGGTCCATCTTTTAGTTGTTGTGCAATGCAAAGGAGACCCTGTTATAATCTGAAATCTACTCACATCAAAGACATTGGTACAGAAGATGGATTCTGTCTTCAAAGTGTTACCGATCAGGGTTCTTGGCCTTCTGTAATCAATAGAAATTGATCAGAGACCTGACATTCAGGAAATTCAGGCAAGACTTTATTGGGTCTCCCACTGCATCAGGGGGAATGAAAACAAGTAACAGATTCCTTATCTTGTTTCTGAGCAAGGACAAGCTGTTTCCTCATATGGGGTGAGGGAAGGGGTGGGTCCAGGGGACAGGTGGGAGGGGTGACTTAGGTGGTCTGTCCACCCCTTTGGTGGTGTTGAACACAGGGGACATGTATAGCATCTTGTTTTTACTCCCACCCTCCTGCTTTATGCTCTTGGTTCTTCTGAAGTGGCAGTTGGGTTGTTGATCTTTTTGTATCTCTTTGTGCATGATTTGCCCCAACTTCACTGAGGAACTGAGCACAGCCCAGTAGAAATCAGAACTCCGGATTCCTGGGTGAGGGGGATCATTAGCTGGAAATGGATATGAGAACTTGAGATCACAATGATGGTGTCTTTTTTTGTTGTTGTTAATTTGGATGTTGCTTATGTGGGTATATTCATTGTCAAAATTCAACAAGCATCACAGTTAAAAATCTATGAATTGAATTTATGTAAATTATTAATAAATTAATAAATGAAGGGATCAATTTCCTTGGTTTGTAATAATATGTAGACATAATTTTGCATAACTACTGCTAATAGACTAGAAAAATAGCTAAAATTATAATAATTCATGCAATAGTAGCCAAGATTTCTTTGGATTTTTTATATTATGATACACTAAGTGTACACAGTTCTCCAATAATTCAAAATCCCAACTTAACATTTCTTTTCTTTAATACGTCTTCTAATTTAGAGCATTGTCACCATCTTCACCCTTTGGTCTGAGCGTAAGAAGCATGAAGGTGTGGCAATAAATATATTATGGATCAGTAACTCAGTGATGCTCATTCCTGCTGCCGTCCAGATCACTGAACTAGTCAGCATCAAATTCACAATAAATCGCCTTCTATTCTCTACCTCATTTCTCATTCTTCAGGCTCCACCTCATACCTGACAGCAGTAGAAACCAAACCTATTCCAACCTGACACATACATGGAATATACAGAGTATATAAGCATGTCATTTTCAAAGGAGACCACTCGATGGTTAAAATCCTCCAGTTTAAAAAGGAGAGGAAAAAACACTGAATTCTCTCTTTATAAAAGCAGCAGCAGGATGGTTGTTCAGATTCAAGTAAAGGCCTTTCAGAATAAACCAGGTGATTTTGATTTGCTATTTTACCTTTGACTGAGGAACTTCAGGGCTTGCTTTATGTAAACAGAAATACTAGGTTTTGTGTCTAAAGAGAAATTCAATAAGCATGTCACATAATAGAATTTGTCTGTTCAATTATACTTTGCAGTTTCATATCAAATGTCTAATCTATATGTAAGCTATTTTTGATAATTTTAGTTTTAATGCAAAAGCACTAAATGCTTGACATGGCAAAGTGTTTAATCATCCCATCTCTGTCTCACAAGTGCAAAAGCATTATAATGCTTTTGGTGAAAGTACAATGGTGTGCATATATTTATAAATCTTTTATTTTGACACAAATCTGTTGGGGGATAAATTTCCAGGGTAAGCATGAATGATTTTAATTTCATGACACACTACTTTTCTAGAAACAAAATGTATTTAGAAGCTCTTGGATTTTACAATTTTGCATTCTTAATTTTATAAAGAGCTTTGTAGATTAAAGATGATTTATATCAAAGCCTTGATTTTATAAGGAAGTGGAAACAGTATCCCAGAGTGGTGAAGTAAACCACTAGTACACAGCTAGTTAAACAGAGTAAAACAGAGCTCAGAAAGCACATTCCAATAACATATATCTCTGACTCTGAACATTTGAGCATTTTCTTGTGTAATTCTCCATGCTTCAGGTTTTGCTTTTCATATGATATGCTTTGAGCAAATCCAAGCTTCAGCAAAAATCTAGAACGAATTTACTTATGCAAGTGAACATTATGACCTGGAACACATCTTGTCAGATGAAAGAGGGGAATAATTAGACACAGTTTATGCTGGATGAAATTTAAATAAAGATAAATCTAGAAATACTTCCTTAGAGTTAGTAAAGCTACTGTTGTACTATTTGTTCAAAGATTATTTTTCCAATAAGAAAATGTTTTTATCTTAATCCCTATCAGAAGACCTAACTCTATTCTCAGAGACACAAATTTTTCAAATTAGGGACCTTAATGTTTTCAGATACACTTTAGTCAGTTCAGTTCAGTTCAGTCACTCAGTCGTGTCCGACTCTCTGCGACCCCATGAATCACAGCACGCCAGGCCTCCCTATCCATCACCAACTCCCAGAGTTCACTCAAACTCATGTCCACAGAGTCGGTGATGCCATCCAGCCATCTCATTCTCGGTCGTCCCCTTCTCCTCCTGCCCCCAACCTTTCCCAGCATCAGAGTCTTTTCCAGTGAGTCAACTCGTTACATGAGGTGGCCAAAGTATTGCAGTTTCAGCTTTAGCATCAGTCCTTCCAATGAATACCCTTAGCATGGGCTTTAAAAAATGTTAGTCAAATCACCTTTGCTTCACACCAGTAAACAATTCTCTGAATTTTTATTTTTTTATTACAGTCAAGTAATTCTCCTAAATGAAGAGTGTGTGTGTGTATGTATATGTGTATACATATATATATATATGTTTCCCAGGTGTGTGTGTGTATATGTGTGTGTATATATGTGTGTGTATATATATATATATAGGTTTCTCAGGTGTACCCAGGGATCAAACTTGCCATCATATGTTGGCACTAACAGCCAATGCCAGATATGTAAGAGACTCAGGTTCAATCCCTGGGTTGGGAAGATCCCCTGGAGGAGGAAATGGCAACCCACTCCAGTATTCTTGCTGGGAGAGTCCCATTGCCAGAGGAGCCTGGTGGGCTACAGTCCATAGCATTGCAAAGGGTTAGACACTACTGAAGTGATTCAGCATGCATGCATGTATGTGCATATATATATATATATATATTATTTCAAACGAATTTATATTTGAAGCAAAATTTAATTCATCCCTTTCTATACCTTTACCAGTAGAGATGTTTGGGGACAGTGTTTCCATGTCTCTTTTAAGATTTAAATTTCTTGAGACATTCTGTGTTCATTTATCTTTAGAGAGCTAAGAAACAGATCTCATCTATAAGCCACTGGACCCTCACAGTGTAGTCACAGTCCTTGGTGCTTTCCCTAGATTATCTATCATAACAAATATTTCTTGACATTAGAGTTGACAGTATTTCATTAAATATTCAACTTGACTTTACTTTATTGTATTCTATTTTTCAACTATATATACACATAACTGTGTGTGTGTGTGTTAGTCACACAGTCATGTCCAACTCTTTGTGACCCTGTGAACTGAACTGTAGCCCTTCAAGCTTCTCTGTTCATGGATTTCTCCAGAAAGAATGCTGGAGTGGGTTGCATTTCCTTCTCCAGGGAATCTTCCTGACCCAGGGATGGAACCTGAATGTTCTGTATTGCAGGCGGTTTCTTTACTGTCTGATCCACCAGGGATGAGGCATATATATCATTGAATACTCTTTATTGTAATATTTACGAAGCTGTGACCTATTAGGTGTGATACATTATTTTTCATTTTATGCTGTAATTAGGTGCTTGCTTGTTTTCCCTTCATTTCTATATAGGGTGAGCCCATTTATCCCAAAGACAGAGAATCGAATCTCTTCAAGTACCAGGAGGCAAAATCTGAATAATCTTAGATTTTCCTTCAGAGAACATACAAGGAAAGATATTTAAAAAGCAGTGTAACTTTTTTTTCAATATAGAAGCTTTTTTGAATTAATAAATTATTTTTTGTACATACAGTTCTCTAAGGTGTAAATTATATATAAATGTAACTACTGCTGTATTATCTATATATAATATATATACTTTTTCATATTTGTAGCTTATTTTGACTATTTCATTAAAAAATTGTCTGCTAATACACATAAACTCTTTAAAGGAAGCATGATGATTAATTTCATGTGTCAATTTTCCTGGGCAATGGTGCCCAGGTCAAACATTATTCTGGATGTTTCTGTGAAGGCAGTTTTTGGATGAGATTAGCATTTAACTTGGAGAAGGCAATGGCAACCCACTCCAGTACTCTTGCCTGGAAAATCCCATGGACGGAGGAGCCTGGTAGGCTGCAGTCCATGGTGTTGTGAAGAGTCAGACACAACTGAAGTGACTTAGCAGCAGCAGCAGCAGCAGCATTTAACTTGATTGACTTGAGTAAAGCAGTCCTCATACGAGGTTAGTACTCATCCTAAATGTTGAAAACTTTAATAAAGACTGACCTTCTCACAGACAGAAGGAATTCTGCCAGACACACAGTCTCTGAACTCTGCAATTTTTTTCTTGGATCTCTAGCCTACTGCTCCATAGTGCAAATTTTGGATATATCAAGTCTTCATTATCTCACAATCTGATTCCTTAAAACTCTCTCTCTTAGTAAGAAATGGAAAAAAAGTATATATAAAGTTAATATCATGTACTATGCATGGCTGGAGAAGGCAATGGCACCCCACTCCAGTACTCTTGCCTGGAAAACCCCATGGATGGAGGAGCCTGGTAGGCTGCGGTCCATGGGGTCACTACGAGTCGGACACGACTGAGCGACTTCACTTTCACTTTTCACTTTCACACATTGGAGAAGGAAATGGCAACCCACTGCAGTGTTCTTGCCTGGAGAATCACAGGGAAGGGGGAGCCTGGTGGGCTGCCGTCTATGGGGTCGCACAGAGTCAGACACGACTGAAGAGACTTAGCAGCAGTAGCAGCATTATGCTTGACATATATAAATATGTATAATATATAATAAAATGAGTGTTAAACATAACAAAATATGTATTAAGTATATTACACACATGTATATATATACACACACACATATATACATATATCCTGTTGACTCTATTTCTCTGGAAAAATATAAACAAACTATTGCTAATTTTATAGTTATTGATAAAAATGGATTTACAACATTAACAATTCCTTAATGTCACCTTTTCTAATCTTATTTTTAGTAAGATGATTGACATCTCACACAAATGTAGATAACTATTTTTGAGTTATAAATGTGACCTGCAACTTTATTTAAGCTAGGTTAAATTTGAAACTAAACATTGAGCTGTTGTGTAGAATTCTCCTTAGTTAAATGGCTTTGCTCTCTTCCTTTTCATTTTTTTTCAACCTCTGATGATAAAGGAGCTTTGCATCTTACCAGGGACTCAAGAGAAAATGTTATTAGCAGGAATTTTCTATGAGAAAATTGCATTGAGCCATATGGGCTTTCCAAATTTCACTGTATTACATACAAATGGGGACTTTAGAAGAGTCAAGGGAAATAAATGTCTCATACCCACAGTGGAAATTATTTGAGACATCTAAGGAAGAGGATCAGACAATATTAATGTTAATGTTTCCAGAGATGTCTTTAGATTTTGCTTTGAAGATATGTGATGAAAACACATGAAAACTGTAACTGTTATTGAGTATTTAAGAAACTTTATTTTATATTATTATATATTAATGAGAATTTAAAGGGTTTCATGCAGTTGTAAGATGAAAAATAATCCAATTTTGATAAGATAAAAAAATAATATCTACTACAATTAACGATTTCAAGAGGTCAATGAACACAGCTAATAGCTATTCACCTCTGGCATTTGCGCAAATAATTGCTTGCTTTGCCCAGGCCATCATATCCTTCCATTGCCATTACTATTAACATCATTAATTGTCTATTTGGCTGTTTCAAATAGTACAGATGTCACAGCAATAATTAGATATTCTGCCCATTTTTCTCCACAACTGTCCCATTTTATTTCTCTAGTTCTAGTGAAGGAATTTAGGACTATCCCATTTTGGGCTATTCTTCTGTTTAGTTCATCATAATTGATTGGGTAAACACAGATTGATTTAATTTTTGCCTATTTCTTGCTACTAATTCTCATATCCTCATAAGATTTCATTCAACATTATTATTCAAAGATTATTTCTCATTCAGGATTCCCAAAGTAAGCCTATTGAATCAAAGGAATTCAGTGTCAAAGAAGTCTTTAAGAATATATTATTCATATTATTGGCCTGATACTCAGCAGTGTCTACATAATTTGTAGACTTCAGTATTAAGTGAAAATATAGGATTTCTTGTCCAAAAAATTAAGAATTCCAGGACAGTGCCTGCAGAGTATTGAACTAATGCTAGGGTCCGTCTGAGCATTGGGCCCTCTGCAACTGGCCAGTTCATATGCATAAAGCCAGACTGAATCCTTCCTATATCATCTTGACCATGTGGTTATTGGGCCTATATTTACACACTTTCAGAGACAGAAAACACACTGCTCATCAAAGCCAACCATCTTCAGTTCAATAGTTCCTCACATTTTCATCTTGCATCCAGTGTTTCAAAGGCAAATGTGAAAGGAACTAAGATGATGTGACCATCCCTCCAACTACATTACTTTCACTCCATTGATATTCTTTACTAATTAGATCTCTTTTCTCTCCTAAAACTAGAAGGAGCAACACCTTTAACAATACATCTAGTATAAGTTTTTTTAAAGGAAAGGAATAGGGTAAGAAATGAACGGTAAAATGTGACATGATGCCATTGAACCTAGTGGCTCCTGGATTCAAATTATTTTGAGAACACATAGTTTCAGAAATATAGATATTGATAGAAATTCCAAATGTAGACTTCATTGTCAAACTAAGTACAATCTGGCTCTCTTATTCATTATTGTTAGAGCAATGATAAAAACTAAAGATCTGTTCTTTTTGAGGTATCTTTGATTAGGTAACTAGATGTATTATTTCACATATCCACCCTTAATGAAAACATTCTGTTTTGTTCCGTTCTGTTCAGTCGCTCAGTCGTGTCCGACTCTTTGCAACCCCATGGACTGTAGCCTACCAAGCTTCCCCATCCATGGGATTCTCCAGGCAAGAATACTGGAGTGGGTTACCATTTCCTTCTCCAGGGGATCTTCCCGACCCAGGGATTGAACCCGGGTCTCCCGCATTGGAGGCAGACGCTTTAACCTCTGAGCCACCAGGGAAGCCCAATGAAAACATTAGTATTACTAATATTTTCACATTCATTTCTTTGATCACTACTTGGATTAACCTAGAGCCAGACATCTTGGAATGTGAAGTCAAGTGGGCCTTAGAAAGCATCACTATGAACAAAGCTAGTGAAGATGACAGAATTCCAGTTGAGCTATTTCAAATCTTGAAAGATGATGCTGTGAAAGTGCTGCACTCAATATGCCAGCGAATTTGGAAAACTCAGCAGTGGTCACAGGACTGGAAAAGATCAGTCTTCATTCCAATCCCAAAGAAAGGCAATGCCAAAGAATGCTCAAACTACTGCACAATTGCACTCATCTCACATGGTAGTAAAGTCATACTCAAAATTCTCCAAGCCAGGCTTCAGCAATATGTGAACCGTGAACTCCCAGATGTTCAAGCAGGTTTTAGAAAAGGCACAGGCACCACAGATCAAATTGCCAACATCTGCTGGATCATGGAGAAGGCAAGAGAGTTCCAGAAAAACATCTATTTCTGCTTCATTGACTATGCCAAAGCCTTTGACTGTGTGGATCACAATAAACTGTGGAACATTCTGAAAGAGATGGGAATACCAGACCACCTGACCTGACTCTTGAGAAACCTGTATGCAGGTCAGGAAGCAACAGTCAGAACTGTACATGGAACAACAGACTGGTTCCAAATAGGAAAAGGAGTACATCAAGGCTGTATATTGTCAGCCTTCTTATTTAACTTATATGCAGAGTACATCATGAGGAACGCCGGGCTGGAAGAAGCACAAGCTGGAATCAAGATTGCTGGGAGAAATATCAATCACCTCAGATATGCAGATGACACCACCCTTATGGCAGAAAGTGAAGACGAACTCAAAAGCCTCCTGATGAAAGTGAAAGAGGAGAGTGAAAAGGTTGGCTTGAAGCTCAACATTCAGAAAATGAAGATCATGGCATCTGGTCCCATCACTTCATGGGAAATAGATGGGGAAACAGTGGAAACAGTGTCAGACTTTATTTTTTTTGGCTCCAAAATCACTGCAGATGCTGATTGCAGCCATGAAATTAAAAGATGCTTACTCCTTGGAAGGAAAGTTATGACCAACCTAGATAGCATATTAAAAAGCAGAGACATTACTTTGCCAACCAAGGTCCATCTAGTCAAGGCTATGGTTTTTCCCGTGGTCATGTATGGATGTGAGAGTTGGACTATGAAGAAGGCTGATTGCCGAAGATTGATGCTTTTTAACTGTGGTGCTGGAGAAGACTCTTGAGAGTCCCTTATACTGCAAGGAGATCCAACCAGTCCATTCTAGAGGAGATCAATCCTGGGTGTTCATTGGAGGGACTGATGCTAAAGCTGAAACTGCAATACTTTGGCCACCTCATGCAGCGAGTTGACTCACTGGAAAAGACTCTGATGATGGAAAGGTTAGGGGCGGGAGAAGAAGGGGACGACAGAGAATGAGATGGCTGGATGGCATCACCTACTCTATGGACATGAGTTTGGGTGAACTCCGGGAGTTGGTGATGGACACGGAGGCCTGGCGTGCTGTGATTCATGGGGTTGCAGCGGTTCGGACACAACTGAGTGACTGAACTGAACTGAACTGGATTAACCCCATTAGTTTAGGCACTTCAAAATGGCATTTGTACTCCATACTCTTTTTAATCCTGTTACATATGCTTAGGGCTTCCGTAGTGGCTCAGACAGAAGACACTAGTTTGATCCCTGGGTCAGAAAGATCCCCTGAAGAAGGGAATGGCAATCCACGCCAATATTCTTGCTTGGCTAATTTCATGGACAGAGGAGCCTTGCGGGCTACAGTCCATGAGGTCGTAAAGAGTAGGACATGACTGAATGACTATGACTTTCACTTTTTCATGCATATTTAACATGATCTTTCTCCTTCTCTAAGAAATCTTATTTATCTCTATAAGACTTTTCCTGCCCTCCTCATTCTGAATCTCTCGTTCTCTCCCCAATTATATATAACCTCCTCCTCATTTGAATTCTTAAAAAAATTGATTTGCTCTTTCCTCAATGTAGTTCTTATTTTATCCAACTTCTACACTGGAAAAAAAAATGGAGGTCATCCTTATAGCATATAGTATAGCTTTCAGTGAATATTTACTTTATTTATTGAGCAAAATATAATTAATCATAATTTTACTCATTGAGTTTGATAATACTTGCTGAATTTATTTATAACACATGTAAAAAAAGAAAAAAGAAACCACATAAACCCCAAATCGTAAAGAAAACAGTACTGCTTGGTTTTTTCTCATATTCAGATAGCTATCTCTATCTTTATACCTATACATATGTATTTTGGCGCTTTAAAGTAACATAAATATTAGTTTTTGACACAAAACTAATTCATAGATCATATAAGAATGGTTTCACAATGATTAATATTTGTTAATTTTTCTTCTCCTCCTGGAATCCATATAATGTGAATGCTAATATATTTGTCTCAGAGGTAATTTGAACAATCCTCATGTTTAATTTTTTTTTTCTTTTTGCTGTTCAAATTCACTGATTTCCCCCATTCTGTTTCCCAAATTGCTGATCCTTTCTTCTGTCCATTGAATTTGCTGTTGATTCTCTCTAGTGTATTTTATTTTAACTTCAGTTTTTTTCAATATGTATATGGTCAATTAATCTATGATATTTAAGGGATGAATAAACAGTGGAGAAAATACATTTCTTCAATAAATGGTGTCATGAAAACTGGACAGCTATATTCAAAATAATAAAACTAACCCACTTTCTTATACCATATACTAAAGCAAATTTAAGATGGATTAAAGACTTAAATGTAAGACTTGAAGCTATAGAATTCCTATAAGAAAACATAGGTGGTATAATCTTTGACATTAGTCTTAGCAATATATTTTTGAATCTATTTCCTCAGGAAATGGAAACAAAAGCAAAAATAAATGAGACTACACCAAACTAAACAGCTTTCACACTGAAGAAAAACTATGAAAAAAATAAAAAGTTGCCTACTGAGTGAGAGAGAATGTGTGCAAATGATTTGTCCAACAGGCATTGATATCCAAAATATATAAAGAATTTGAACTACTCAAAAATAATAAAACAATCTGATAAAAAAATTGACAGAGACCCAAGATAGACATTTTTTTAAAAGATATAAAGGTAGCAAGAGACACATAAAAAGACACTCATCATCACTAATCATCAGGGAAATGCAACTCAAAACCACAATGAGATATAACTCATGCTTGTCAAAATGGACATTGCCCAAAAAGATAAGTTGGACCATAAGGAAGGCTGAGCACCAAAGAATTAATGGTTTTGAATTGTGTTGCTGGGCACTCTTGAGAGTCCCTTGGACAGCAAGGAGATCAAACCAGTCAATCCTAAAGGAAATCAACCATAAATATTCATTGGAAGGACAGATACTGAAGCTGAAGCTCTAATAATTTGGCCTCCTGATGTGAAGAGTCTACTCATTGGAAAAGAAATTGACTCTAATAATTTGCCACCCCATGCGAAGAGTTGACTCATTGGAAAAGACTCTGATGCTGGGAGGGATTGGGGACAGGAGAAGGAGGCAACAGAGCATGAGATGGCTGGATGGCATCACCAACTCAATGCATATGAGTTTGGGTGAACTCCGAGAGTTGGTGATGGAAAGGGAGGCCTGGCGTGCTGCGATTCATGGGGTCACAAAGAGTCGGACACGACTGACTGACTGAACTGAACTGAACTGAGGATTGAGGGCAGGAAGAGAAGTGGGCAGCAGTGAATGAGATAGCATCACTGACTCAATGCACATGAGTTTGAGCGAACTCCAGGAGATAGTGAAGGACAAAGAAGCTTGGCATGCTGCAGTTCATGTGGTTGAGAAGAGTTGGACATGATTCAGCGATTGAACAACATCAAAGCCAGGACGTGGAGAAAAGAGAACCCTTGCGTACTATTGGATGGATTCAATATGGACAGCAGTAGGGAGGTTCTTCAAGATATTAAAAATGGAACTTACTCAAGCAAACAAAAACACTGATTCAAAAAGTTACAAGCACGCCAATGTTTATTGCAGCATTATTCTCAGTAGTCAAGATATGGAAGCAACCTAAATGTCCATTAACAAATAAAACATGATAATGTAATATGTGTATAGATACAAAACCGAAAGTTACTCATACACTAAAAATAATGATATCTTGCAATTTGTGACAGCATGAGTGAAACTATAATGTATCATGCTAAGGGAAATAGATCAGGCAGAGGAAGACAAATACCATATTATTTTGGGTTTCCCTGGTGGCTCAGCTGGTAAAGAATCTGCCTGCAGTGCAAGAGACCTGGGTTCGATCCCTGGGTTGAGAAGATCCCCTGGAGAAGGGAAAGGCTACCCACTCCACTATTCTGGCCTGGAGAATTCGATGAACTGTATAGTCCATGGAGTCATATTATTTTACTTTAAATTAAAACAAATGTATGAATATAAGAAAACAAACAAACAAAATCCTCTCATAGATACAGAGAAAAAAAATTGGTCAGTCCCTACTGTAGTACATTATGAAAGAAACAGAATTATACCATTCTTAGATTTTACCTTCTTGTTGAAGAAAAATTGAAAACCAAAAGATGATGCAACAAAATAAATCAGCATCTAAAATAAAATGCATAACAAACAAAGGAGATTTTGAAAGCTTAATTGGGAAAGGAAAAGTAACAAGAAATTTCAAACATATATGCACACAGAAAGAGGTCAAATTAGTCTGATGTTTGTAGTGACATCTAAAGAAATAAGACTAGAATATATCCAACTTGATTTGGTTTTAACTGTTTTAAATATAAAATCACTGATAAAATATTTGTGATTCACTCGAGGGGTTTCTGGAGAATGAAATGGCAACCCACTCCAGTACTCTTGCCTAGAAAATCCCATGGACAGAGGAGCCTGGTAGGTTGCAGTCCATGGGATTGCTAGGAGTTGGATACGACTGAGCGACTTCACTTTCACTTTCATGCATTGGAGAAGGAAATGGCAACCCACTCCAGTGTTCTTGCCTGTAGAATCCCAGGGATGCGGGAGCCTGGTGGGCTGCCATCTATGGGGTCGCACAGAGTCGGACACAACTGAAGTGACTTAGCAGTAGCAGCAGTAGAAGTTTTAATTATTTATTTTTTTTTAAATTTTTTTTTGGTAATTAATTTATTTTTTTATTGGAGGCAAATTATTTTACAATATTATATTGGTTGGTTTTGCCATACATTGACATGAATTTGCCCCGGGTTTACATAAGTTCCCCCTCCTGAACCCCCCTCCCACCTCCCTCCTCCCTTTATCCTCCCTCTGGGTCATCCCCGCATGCCAGCCCCGAGCATCCTATAACATGCATTGACCCTGAACTAGTGATTCGTTTCACATATGACAACATACGTGTTTCAATGCCATTCTCCCAAATCCTCCCACCCTCACCCTCTCCCATAGAGTCCCAAAGACTGTTCTATACATCTGTGTCTCTTTTGTTGTCTCGTATACAGGGTTATCATTTGCATCTTTCTAAATTCCATATGATGTTTTTCTTTCTGGCTTACTTCACTCTGTATAATAGGTTCCAGTTTCATCCACCTATTTAGAACTGATTCAAATGTATTCTTTCTAATGGCTGAATAATACTCCATTGTGTATATGTATCAAAGCTTTCTTATCCATTCGTCTGCAGATGGACATCTAGGTTGCTTCCATGTCCTGGCTATTATAAACAGTGCTGCAATGAATATTGGAGTACATGTGTCTCTTTCAATTCTGGTTTCCTCGGTGTGTATGCCCAGGAGTGCGATTGCTGGATCATATGGCAGTTCTATTTCCAGTTTTTTGAGGAATGTCCACACTGTTCTCCATAGTGGCTGTACTAGTTTGCATTCCCACCAACAGTGTAAGAGGGTTCCCTTCTCTCCACACCCTCTCCAGCACTTATTGCATGTAGACTTTTGGATAGCAGCCATTCTGACTGGTGTGAAATGGTATCTCATTGTGGTTTTGATTTGCATCTCTCTGATTATGCAGTTTTAAATATAACTAAAACCATTACAATTCTGTAAAGATAAGTAGTTTCATATTTTTAAAAGAGATTGAATTTAGAAAGATAAATAATAGAGCACTTTTGAATTGAGGTAATCTCAGATGAAAAAAAATTTTTTTTCCAGTTTCCAGATCAACATGCTCAGATTTTTACATAGGCAAAGCAGAATGAAATATTTATGATGATGGGGAAAAATACACCCAAGCAGTGTATCAATACTTACCACAGGAAGTTCTGTGTCAGCCATGGTGGTCTGTGGGATGTTTTGGAGGCAAGGTGTATGCAGCACCGTGGTCAGAGTGAGTGCATTCTGAAGCAGAGCATCCTTTCTGGCTCCAAGTGCACTCCAGTGAATTGTGCAGATCTGGTCTGCCCCCTTTTGAGTACAGGACAGAAAGAGGAACGATTCAGTGTTGTGCCAGACTTCAGAAATGGCCCTCCCAGAATCTGTGAGGTTTCAATATACAGATCATCCTGCCCAGGGGTGTCTGGGCTGCTTAGATAACAGAATTAAATTGGCCTCTGAAGAAGGTATGATCTGTTGGGAAAAGCATTTCACAGAAGTGATTTTCCCTCCAGTTCTTCATTTATCAACAAAATACCAATAGAGATGGAAAATAAAATCATGAAATTACTTATAATCTTCTGAGTGAGGCAATTGAGACACCTAAAGGGTTCTTAAAAATGGTATTTTAAATAATGGGCTTCATAGAAGACCCCATATTAAAAACGAATTAGAAAATTATCCCATATTTGGAAGTTTGACAATAGGAGAGCAAGTAAAATTGAGAGTCTAGACAAAGTTATATGTGGTTAATGTATGTTATGTTTCTAACATTAAAGAAAAAAAACTTTGAAGTGCAGTTACATTTATTTATCTGACCACCCTCTTTGGGTTTTTTTTTTTTTTAAGATGTCAATGCACTTATCCAGCTGGAAAAAGAGCTATAATGTTGCAGCTTATATAATTAGTTACACAAATTCCCAGAAGATGCAGAGAGAAATTTAAAGTTAAGAAAATATCCAAGTTTAAAGAAACTTTGGCCACCTGATGTGAAGAGCCTGCTCATTGGAAAAAACCCTGATGACTGGAAAGATTGAAGGCAAGAGAAGAAAGGGGTTACAGAGGTTGAGATAGTTATATAACATCACCCACTCAATGGAATTTAGTAAGCAAACTCCAGGAGATGGGAAAAGAGAGGGGAGCCTGGCATGCTGCAGTCCACGGGCTGCAAAGAGTAGGACACAACTTAGTGACTAAACGACAACAACAATAATATTTAAAGAAAGAGTAAAATTCACTGAAGGAAAAGTAAATCCTGTGTGACTTTATATTGTCTGCTCATTCATCTCCTTATTAATATAGGCAGACTTTGGAAGTCTAGTTTTAATGACGTAGTTAGTGGCATTTTTAGGCTTTATAGACTTTTGACAGATGGAACCATAAATTTGATGATTTAATATCTTTAAACCTAAAATATTCCAGATGCAGATGTAACAATAGGCATTTATGGCATAGTTAGGATTAGTTATGATGTATTTTAATATTTTTATCCTTAGAACTTGGTTCATTTTGGATATAAAAATATTGTCATGGTCTGTTATAAAAGGACCTAAATTAATTTGATGAAAGCATCATCTGCCTATATGCAAATTTAAGAAGGGTTTTTCTAATTGATGTGCCAAATTCCACACTGTGTAACTAAATTGCCACAGGAGATTTAAAGCAATTATATGAGCAGTCTAATCAAGACAGTTATAATCATCAACAAATATTTATGGAGTGTCCACTGAGTGCTAGCTTTATATGAATTGCTATAAATCTGTTTACATATCTGGAAGTAGATTGGGATGGTAAGGACTGAAATGGGAGAGAGGAAAGTACAGGGGGCAAAATTCCCATTAAAACAGGATTTAGATTCTAAGTCTATAAAAAAGATAAGCTAGGAATTTAAAGAAATAAATTCTTATTTATATTTTGATTTATTATATTTTTTGGTAATTCTAAAATAGGACATGTGCCTTTTTTTTAACAAAGTCTCTAAGATTAAATTTTTTTACTTTAAGGAAGATTATAGCACTCATATAGGTATACTGAGTCATTTTACAGTTAAATTAATTTTTGAGTGAGATATACTAAAAAAGGAAGAAAAAGGTGATGTGTGTGCTGATTTAGAGGACCTATTGTCATTTTCATTTTTGGTAGTAGAAGAAAACTTCAGACAGCAATGATCATTCTCTTCTTAAAGTATTTGTCTTATACACATAGATCTCTAAAATAAGATCTTACATTTATGTCTTTTTTTCTGGACAAACTTTTAAAAATATACAGTTAGAAATACATTTTCATGGCCCATTTATTGCAATGTACACAGATGTTGCTAAGAGACCATGTGATGTGTTGTGATAGTTTCTATTCTACTTCATTCTCTTTATTTCATTTACAAGTTCAAAAATACACTGCATTCATTTCATTACCCACCAATGGTTACTGACACACAATTTGGAAATGATTTTTCTAGAATTTTGAGAATAAGCACAAAAAATAAGAAGAAAATAGACAATGGAAATTGAGCAATAAATGCATGGATCTAAATCCTAAATACACAATGGAAGTTCTTGTATTCCTAAGAATTGTATTTTACTGCTAATTATATTTTAAAAATTTTCATGGTAACAAACCACTTGTTAATAGACTTCAGTAGGACATTTCATAATAGTTTGTAAATAAGCACAGCACCTCTACTGCTAACCTGCATTTTAATTTTTCTCCCTGAAGCCAGGTAAACTGAGATTAATGAGTTGTAGGGCATCTTTGTACTTCTCTGTATATTAACATAATCTGCACTGTGACAGAGTGTGCACGTGAATCCATCCATGTTGTTCAGCAGAACAGCAAACAGAGCCTCCAGTTTATGGATCAAGTTGGCATTTTAGACTGACTGTTCTACTTGTGTGATTCCTTAGTTCAGTTCAGTTCAGTTCAGTCACTCAGTCGTGTTCGACTCTCCGCGACCCCATGAATCACAGCACGCCAGGCCTCCCTGTCCATCACCAAATCCCGGAGTTCACTCAAACTCATGTCCACAGAGTCGGTGATGCCATCCAGCCATCTCACTCTCGGTTGTCTCCTTCTCCTCCCGCCCCCAACCTTTCCCAGCATCAGAGTCTTTTCCAGTGAGTCAACTCGTCGCATGAGGTGGCCAAAGTATTGCAGTTTGAGCTTTAGCATCAGTCCTTCCAATGAACACCCAGGATTGATCTCCTCTAGAATGGACTGGTTGGATCTCCTGGCGGTACAAGGGACTCTCAAGAGTCTTCTCCAACACCACAATTCAAAAGCATCAATTCTTCGGCGATCAGCTTTCTTCACAGTCCAACTCTCACATCCATACATGACCACGGGAAAAACCATAGCCTTGACTAGACGGACCTTGGTTGGCAAAGTAATGTCTCTGCTTTTCAATATATTATCAAGGTTGGTCATAACTTTCCTTCCAAGGAGTAAGCGTCTTTTAATTTCATGGCTGCAATCAGCATCTGCAGTGATTTTGGAGCCCCCCAAAATAAAGTCTGACACTGTTTCCACTGTTTTTCCATCTATTTCCCAAGAAGTGATGGGACCAGATGCCATGATCTTCGTTTTCTGAATGTTGAGCTTCAAGTCAACCTTTTCACTCTCCTCTTTCACTTTCAACAAGAGGATTTTGAGTTCCTCTTCACTTTCTGCCATAAGGGTAGTGTCATCTGCATATCTGAGGTTATTGATATTTCTCCCAGCAATCTTGATTCCAGCTTGTGCTTCTTCCAGCCCAGCGTTCCTCATGATGTACTCTGCATATAAGTTAAATAAGCAAGGTGACAATATACAGCCTTGACGCACTCCTTTTCCTATTTGGAACCAGTCTGTTGTTCCATGTACAGTTCTGACTGTTGCTTCCTGACCTGCACACAGGTTTCTCAAGAGGCAGGTCAGGTGGTCTGGGATCCCATCTTTTTCAAAATGTTCCACAGTTTATTGTGATCCACACAGTCAAAGGCTTTGGCATAGTAGCCATCATTAATTCTTCATCCAGAAAGATAAATAAAAGTATCAAAATTTTCCCAAGGACACATCTGAATATATTCAGCACTACCAAATTAACATTGTTTTCTTTTCTTTTAATATATGTATAGGTAATATGCACACATATAGATCTTGCATAATATAATGATTAAAATGACTATAGGGACGGATTATAAAATGCAGCAAGTGTGACCCTTTGAAAGTTGAGTTGAAAATAGATATGGGAGCTATGGCAACCAGATCTAGACTATCTGTATTGAACTTCAACTCATTTTAACAGTACTGAAGGAGAAAAAGAGGTCCATAAGTTTGAGAGCATCTCGTTTTACAACAGAACCCATGAATATAGATGTAATATCTTCGTGCTTGAAAACAAAAAGAAAACTGCTGTCAAAACCCACATTTTTTAATTCTTAGTTTTTCAAAGGAAATTTATTTTTTATTCTAAAAGATTTCCTTTGTTATTTTTCATTGTTGTTTCTGATGGTAGCTTTAATTAATGTCATATCACATAGCTCTAGGTTAAATCATTATAAAGCACATAATGATAGAGTTATAATTATAAAATAATAATCTCATTTTAAAGTCATAAAAAGCCACATTTTCTAAGCATGGTGGAGGGGAAGTGATGGACAATTTAATGAAGATGGCTAAAGAAATACAAACAGCTTTGGCTATTAAAAAGGCAGATTAATGAAAAACCTTTATATTCTATTTTTTTCTGGAGAATTTGCTAAAGTTTGGATGATCGTAAAAGTTAATTTTGGTTTAATTTTTTGTCTACATTAATTGTTTTTATTTTGACTGTTATGATAATAATAAAATGGAATAATGAGAGAGACTGTATCAGGACAATGATTTCTGGGAAAAAATATGTTTAGGGAATGTAAAGATTCTAGAAATGTAAACTGAGGAAGCCATGGCCTGTAGCATACATGGAAAAGGTCATGTGTTTAAATGGAATGAATCTTTATTGAATAACAGAGAATCTAAATACTTAAATGTTGTTGGAAGAAAGAATTGTGAAATGAAACAGAAGTTAGATAGCTTAACTGAGGGTGTCTTTGACACCTCCAAGTCCTTACACCTGAACACATAGAGCGCACAGCAAACAGACTCTGCCCCCAATAGCACAAGCTCTATCCACTGAGATAATTACTAGGAATGATGTAAATATATCAAGACTAAAAGGGAACAGGAGAAAGAGTGGTGTGGAACAGTAATCTGTAAAAGGGCTGATTAATATGTGAGAGATTGGGGGCAACCACCGAGCAAGACTAAGAAAGATTGCATCAGGAAAGTGAGATAATGGTAGTGCAAGAAAAAACAAAAGATTTGATTGATGTATATATATATATTTTCCATATCCCGTAGGTTTTAAGACTTTGTATTTTTGTTATCTTTCTGTAATGGTGTTGTTCTTAAATGCCATGTACTCAGTGAGTGATATAAACAAATTGTAAATTTCAGTTTTCTAAAAAAAATATATATATTGTAACCTGTACACTTTCTCGACTTTTAAAATATATTGTTATTGTTGTTCAGTCACTCAGTCATGTCTGACTCTTTGCGACCTCATGGACTGCAGCACACCAGGCTTCCCTGTCCTTCAGCATCTCCTGGAGCCTACTCAAACTCATGTCCATTGAGTCAGTGATGCCATCCAACCATCTTGACCTCTGCCATCCACTTCTCCCTCTGCCTTCAATGTTTCCCAGCGTCAGCGTCTTTTCCAATGTGTTGACTCTTTGCATCAGGTGACCAAAGTATTGGAGTTTCAGCTTCACCATAAGTCCTTCCAAAAAATATTCAGGATTGATTTCCTTTATGATTGACAGTTTTGATCTTGCAGTCCAAGGGACTCTCAAGAGTCTTCTCCAACCATAGTTCAAAAGCATCAGTTCTTTAGCACTCATCCTTCTTTATGGTCCAACTCTCACGTCCATACGTGACTTCTGGGAAAACCATAGCTTTGACTAGTTGGACCTTTGTTGCAAAGTAATGTCTCTGCTTTTTAATATGCTGTCCAGGTTGGTCATAGCTTTTCTTGCAAGGAGCAAGCATCATTTCATTTCATGGCTATAGTCACTGTCTGCAGTGATTTTGGAGCCCAATAAAATAAAATCTGTCACTGTTTCCATTGTTCCCCATCTATTTGCCATGAACTGATGGGACTGGATGCCATGATCTTAGTTTTTGAATGTTGAATTTTAAGCCAGCTTTTTCCACTCTCCTCTTTTACCTTCATCAAGAGGCTCTTTAGTACCTCTTTGCTTTCTGCCATAAGGGTGGTGTCATCTATGTATCTGAGGTTAATGATATTTCTCCCAGCAACCTTGACTGCAGCTTGTGGTTGATCCAGACTAACATTTCACATGATTTACTCTGCATGTAAGTTAAATAAGCAAGGTGACAATATACAGCCTTGATGTACTCCTTTCCCAATTTTGAACCAACCCATTTTGACTCACTGGAAAAGACTCTGATGCTGGGAGGGATTGAGGGCAGGAGGAGATGGGGACGACAGAGAATGAGATGGCTGGATGGCATCACCGAATCAATGGACATGAGTTTGAGTGAACTCCAGGAGTTGGTGATGGACAGGGAGGCCTGGCGTGCTGTGATTCATGGGGTCGCAAAGAGTTAGACAAGACTGAGGACTGAACTGAACTAAACTGAATTGTTCCATGTCTGGTTCTAACTGTTGCTTCTTGATCTGCATACAAGTTTTGCATGAGGTAGAAAAGGTGCTCTGGTATTCCCATCTCTTGAAGAATTTTTCACAGTTTGTTGTGATTCACACAGTCAGAGGCTTTAGCATAGTCAATGAAGCAGAAGGAGATGTTTTTCTGGAATTCTCTAGCTTTTTCTATGATCCAACGGATATTGGCAATTTGATCTCTGATTCCTCTGCCTTTTCTAAATCCAGCTGGAACATGTGGAAGTTCTTGATTCACGTACTGGTGAAGACTAGTTTGGAGAATACTGGTATGTATATATATATTTTTTTTGTTAAAAAAACAAAAAAACTCAGATCAACAACATGTAACATGAACAACAAACAACATGTAACAGTAAAGAAAATTGTAGAAACCATTAATTAGAGCCCATTTTGGTGCAAAGAGCAGCCGAAAAAGAGTGTCCAGAAAAAGGGCAATGGAGTTGGCAATATATGCTAGGGATTTTATTTTGGTTTCCATTTATTTATTTATTTATTTTTTTTTATGAGTGAACAGTTTTTATTGAAACCCTCAAAGATTAAAAAGGACCAAATGGTGAGTTTGGGTACCATAACAGAAAATCTCACCCAACTGTACCATCATTCACAGGAATGAACAAACCCAAACACGACAAAATCCATTTATTTTTAAATATTTCAAGTATTTTTGCCAAGTTGTCTGTGATATTCTGAGCAAGATACCTACTAATATGTGTGGCAGGATAATATTTTGCTATTTTTCTTTTTCTGTTGGTACTTACAAGTCACCAAGAGAAATGCTGACTCTGTACTTATTAGCTTCTAACAAGTTTGTGATACATTGAACAGAGAGAATAGAAGTAGTACACATGTCTTTCTGGTATTTGACTTCATAGGAGATTGTGCATACTCAAAAATAAGTATTGTGGTTTTGGAAAAAGCAATTTCCCCATACAAATAATAGTTTTCCTCAAGTTGAGAGAAAGCAAATTGTGGTAGATGGCAAGAAAGAAAATAGACTACTTGTCCATAGACAAGTAGTTCCTAAGAGGCAGCAAGAACCTATGCTGAATATGCAAGACCATATGCAAAATTACAAGATAAAGATTCTGTGTCTGAAGTGTGGGACAGGAACATTATAAAACAAACATATTAGAAAGATAAACTGATAACAATAAAAATAAAAATGGAGGTCAGTAACCTATTTCCATCTCTAGTGACGGACAGGGAGGCCTGGTGTGCTGTGATTCATGGGGTCGCAGAGTCAGACACGACTGAATGACTGAACTGAACTGAACTGAACTGAAAGAGTTGAAATTGCAAAAGATACCATATGGTGGTAAAATCCCAGAAACAAGTAAGTTTAAATTTAGTAAAAGTTGACTTTTCATTTTTCTTGTCAGGTTTGAAGAATGTGAACTCATAGTAAGAAATCAAGTTATAAGAAACAGGTGGCACTAGTGGTAAAGAACTCATCTGCCAAATGCAGGAGACATAGAGACACAGGTTCAATCCCTGGATTGGGAAGATTCCTGGAGAAGGGCATGGCAACCCACTCCAATATTCTTGCCTGGAGAATCCCATGGACAGAAGAGCCTGGCTGGCTACTGCCCATAGGGTCACTAACATTTGGACACGACTGAAGTGACTTAGCACAATATTGTAAAAGCAACTATATTCCCATGAAAATTAATTTTAAAAAGTAATATTGTATATCTTTGAGTTTGCTGTGATTCACGCCTATGCACCTGCTAAATCTAAGTAGAAAACAAAGCATGATGGATATGGAAAGATGGTGGCTTGTTATCCTAGGAATTAATCTGATTCTGCCCACCTTCAGGGCTTTTGTTGTTAAAATAAACTTGTTCTCTTTAATAGTTCCATTAAAAAAATCTTTTTATCTTGTGTTGGTTAGAGCCAATTAGCAATCAATGTTGTGATAGTTTCAGGTGAACAGTGAAAGGACTCAGCCATACACATACATATATCCATTATTCCCCAAACCTCTCTTCAATCAAGGGTGCCACATAACACTTAACAGAGTTACATGTGCTATACAGCAGATTCTTGGTAATTATTCATTTTAAGTATAACAATGTGGTTATGCCTATCCCAAACTCCCTTCCCTCCATCCTTCCCCCTAGAAACCATAAGCTCATTCTTGAAGTTGGTGAGTCTGTTGCTCTTTCATAAGTAAGTTAATTTGTATCATTTCTTTCTAGATTCCACATATAAGGGATGTCATATGATATTTTTCCTTCTCTGACTTCACTCAGTATGACATCCTCAAGGTCCATCCATTTTGCTACAAATAGCATTATCTCATTCTTTTTTATGGCTGAGTAATAGTCCATTGTATGTATGTATCACATCTTTGTCCATTTCTCTATTGATGGGCTTTTAGGTTGCTTCCATGTCTTGACCATTGTAAAATGCTACAATGAATATTGGGGTGTATGTATCCTTTTGGATCGTGTTTTCCTCTGGATTTATGCCCAAGAGTGGGACTGCATGGTCATATGTTAGTCTATTTTCAGTTTTTTAAGGACTCGTCATACTATTCTCCATAGTGGCTGTACGAATTTACATTCCTACCAACAGTGTGAGAGGGTTCTCTTCTCTCCATATCCTTCTCAGCATTTATTGTTTGTGGAATTTTTGATGATAGCCATTCTGGCTGGTGTGAGGTGATATCTCATTGAAGTTTTGATTTATATTTCTCTAATAATTAGTGATATTTCATATCTTTTCATGTGCCTATTGGCCATCTTATGTCTTCTCTGGAGGAATGTCTGTTTAGGTCTCCTGTCCATTTTCTGAGTTGGTGTTTTATTTTGATGCCGTTAAGCATCATGTGTTATTTGTTAATTTTGGAAATTGATCTTTATTGGTCACATTATTTGCAAATATTTTCTCCTAATCTATACAATGTCTTTTAATTTGTTTATTGTTGCCTTCACTATGCAAAAGTTTTTGAGTTTAAGTAGGTATATTTGTTTGTTTTATTTTTATTTCCATTATTCTGGGAGATCATCAAGAAAAGTATCTCTGTGAGTTATGTCAGAGTGTTCTGCCTATGTTTTCCTGTAGGATTTTAACAGTGCTTGGTCTCATTTTTAGGTCTTTAATCCATTCTGAGCTTATTTTTGTATATGGAATTAAAGAATGATCTAATTTAATTTTTTTACATGTAGCCGTCCAGTTTTCCCAGCACCATTTGTGCAAGAGACTCTTCACTGATGTTTAGTTGGTTCAGTCATGTCTGACTCCATGCTACCCTGTGGGATGTAGCCCTCCAGGCTCCTCTCTCCATGGGAATCTCCAGGTAAGAATACTGGAATGGGTTGCCGTTCCTTCTCCAGGGAGAGACTATGTTTATGACATCGTATATAGACTCGCCTCCTTTGTCATACATAGATTAATTGTCCGTAGGTGCTTGGACTTATTTCTGCATTTTCTGTTCTGTTACACTGATTTAAATTTCTATTTTTGTGCCAGTACCATACTGTTTTGATAACTAGCTATGTAGTATAGTCTGAAGTCAGGGAGCCTAATTCCTCCAGCTCCATTTTTCTTTCTCAAGATTGCTTTGTCTATTTGGGGACTTTTGTGTCTCTATACAAATTTTGAGATTTCTTTTTTCCTAGTTAACAACTACCTTTTAAACTTGACTGTTTCAGAGCTTAGATAACTCCTACCACTGTTTTTATGGACTTATTTCTCATATGAGAAACTGTGATATAAGGGTGCTGGATAATTTCTAGAGCTTGAAAACCTGACACTTCTGAGTTTCTTCTGTTTACATGTTTATATGACTGCTGAATTTTGGAAGGGTCAGCGGGGCACAGCAATCAGTTAATCTAACTAAACTAAATATATTGTATTATATTTATAATTCACTTACTCAGTTGCTTAGTCATTTTTGACTCTTTGTGACCCCATGGGTGATAGCCTGCCAGGTTCCTCTGTCCATGGGATTTTCTTGGCAAGAATACTGGAGTGGGTTGCCATGCCCTACTCCAGGTGATTTCTGATTCAGGGAATGATCCCATGTCTTCTGCATCTTCTGCATTGCAAGTGGATTCTTTTCCATTGAGCCACTGGGGAAGTAAGTAAATTATCAGGTTTTATTCCATGGCACCCACTCATAACCTTTGAAGAATTTTACCTTTATAAATTTGATTTACATTTCGAATATTCTGACATTTAATAAGCAGTATAACATAGGCACATGAAGACTGCAGCTAATATTGGTTTTCTCTATTTAGTTAGATACTTTCTTATATTGAAAGTATCTAAGATTGTATTAAAGAAGAAGTTTACTCCTATGCATAAATGAAACACAGAAATGAAGGGAGAAGTACACATACTTTAAGCAGAAACCCAAGTGGAACAGAGAAAAACATTAAGGCAGTAGAATTGCTCATTCATTTTCTGAGACCTGAGGTAAAAAGGGGGCTTCCCAGGTGACCCTAGTGGTAAAGAATCCACATGACAATGAAGGAGACATAAGAGACATGGGTTCAGTCCCTGCATCAGGAAGATCCCCTGGAGGAGGGCATGGCAATCCACTCCAGTGTTCTTGCCTGGAGAACAGAGGACAGAGGAGCCTGGCGGGCTATGGTCCATAGGGTCACAGAGTCAGACATGACTGGAGTGAATTAGCATGCACTCACAAGATAAGAAGACTGCTGTATTGGATTACTTATTTGTTGTTTTCAGACAGTATGAAACATATAACAAAATATGAAGATTTAAATTTAGAACCAATATATTATGCCGATTCTCTTACTAAAGACTCAAAGTTACTTTTAGTTTAAAAAAGGCATTTATTAAATATAAAAAATTACTATGAAAATGTAATTTCCTTACTATATAAAAGTACATTATTTCTACCAAGTATAGAAAATATAACAAATACATTAAAATAAGAGTTTATATTTACTTAAATTTAAGAAAATGAAGTGATTACCTCCAAGACAGTATACAGAGAGAGAACAAAGGGTTAATCTCTTAACTCTAAAAATTCTAGATAGTTTCTTTTTCCAAATGAAAGTGAGAATTGACCTTGAAGTGTATTAGGAAAAGCATAAGGGTTTTGTGTGTTTGTTGTTCCCACAAAAGCCATAATAAAGGAAAGTTACAATTAAGAAGATGGGGAGATTATAAGTATTTGATATGATAAAATGAAGGTCATAATGATTGTGAAAAGTATAATGTCACTTTTCCAGTGATAGAGATTGAATACATATTAAAAGGATATGGAGATTTTTTCTTTTGGATAACATGGAGAACTTCATATTAAAAACCAATAGCTACAAGATCTTTAGAAGATCTCAAAAAATGAACATTTAGAAGAAATTTCCTGTTGGTCCAGTGGTAAGGACTCTGAACTTCCATTACAGGGGACACATATTTGAGCCCTGGTTGAAGAATTAAGGCCCTCCATGCTGTTCATGTGGGTGAAATAAAATAATGAACATCCATCATGATCATTTCACAGTTTATACAAATATTGAATTATTATGTTGTACACCTGAAACTAATATAATATTGCATGCAAATTATCCTTCAATTAAAAAAAAATTTTTAAAGAATACCCAACTTTCCATAAAAGTAGAGACATCATTCAGCATTAAGGATAAAAAATAAAGGCAAAATTGAAACTCAGAGTGATTTACTATTGTGAACATTTTAGCTGTTTTAAAATTTTAGAGGCAGACTGTATATCCAGGCAATTTTGATTTTAATGAACAGTAAAGACAGGGTTCATTACCTTGAACTATTGGAAAAGAGATCTTGAAACTAAAATCCTTGAAAAAAAAAAGGAAACATTGTAAAGAAAGAATATAAACAATTCAACATTTAAAACAAACAACAGCAACAAAAAAGCTGTTGAGTTTGCTTGTCAGCCTTGGCTCACTCTCTAGGTGGAAAAAATGGTTTTCCTTTTTCAAAGATTTATAAGAACTTGCCTGTCTGCCTACAGGATTGTGTTCAAATCTATACTAAAGCATCACCGTTGGAAACATAGTGTCCTGTTAGTTCTAAATTACCTTTCTTTTGAATGCAATCCAATGAAGAAAGCATAGTATTTCTTAGAAAAATCAAAAGTCTGAGGAAATCTCAAATTACAATTTATATGTAAGACTTCCCGAAAACAATTCAGATAATCAGAGTACTTAGGAGGGCTCACAAGTTGCAAGAAAATAGCAAAAAAGCATAGCCAGTACAGAGGGATCTAATGAAGCCAGTTCTTGAGTCTTATATTTTCTCAAAGAAGAAACCACTCTGAGTGCAAATTGCAATGATTAGGGCTAAGACCAAATAGTATATAGAAACTGTGGAAGCTGAGCAGCAAAGGAAAAAGTGCTTAGGGGAGCCCAAAGAACAGGAAAAAGAAAAACAAACATCAAATAAATAAACCTTCTGAAAGAAAATGCATTACTTGGGATGCAAGGATTTTGCCCCTCGGCACTGCCTTCTTAGTTACTGAAGGAGTTCAGAGATGTCAAAAGAACACTTCCTAAACCTGGTAAATTCTTAAGAGGCATAAGAATTATAACCTTTCATATATGTCAAATATCAAGCAAAGAACAGGTCAGTGTAATAACAGAAGGACAGCCCTTGACGTAGAAAGACAGAACTTCACATGAAGGTTCATTGGACTCAATATCACCTCGACAGGAAACTTTTGTGAATAGCTCATCTAGAAAAAGAAAATTATTTCAAAAATGAATAGGAAAAAGAAGTGGCACATAAAGACTTAGAGTGAAAAGAAAAAGTGTTTTTGTGAGAGAAATAAGACTAAAGGTAAAAGATAGCCACATTTCTTCCTGGCTAATTTTTAGAGACAACTAAAATTCTCCCCTGAAGAAAATTCGTTTTATGTTGAAAAGGCACAATATCTATCTGGAAAAGTTGATTCTAAAGAGTAAAAATGTAGACCTTTGGATAGCAGCCATTCTGACTGGTGTGAAATGGTATCTCATTGTGGTTTTGATTTGCACTCCTCTGATTATGAGGGATGTTGAGCATTTTTTCATGTGTTTGTTAGCCATCTGTATGTCTTCTTTGGAGAAATGTCTGTTTAGTTCTTTGGCCCATTTTTTGATTGGGTTGTTTATTTTTCTGGAATTGAGCTGCAGGAGCTGCTTGTATATTTTGGAGATTAATTCTTTGTCAGTTGTTTCATTTGCTATTATTTTCTCCCACTCCAAAGGCTGTCTTTTCACCTTGCTTATAGTTTCCTTTGCTGTGCAGAAGCTTTTAATTTTAATTAGGTCCCATTTGTTTATTTTTGCTTTTATTTCCAATATTCTGGGAGGTGGGTCACGGAGGATCCTGTTGTGATTTATGTTGGAGAGTGTTTTGCCTATGTTCTCCAAAGGTCTACATGCAATAAATGCTGGAGAGGATGTGGAGAAAAGGGAACCCTCTTACACTGTTGGTGGGAATGCAAACTAGTACAGCCACTATGGAAAACAGTGTGGAGATTCCTCAAAAAACTGGAAATAGAATTGCCATATGATCCAACAATCGCACTCCTGGGCATACACACCGAGGAAACCAGAATTGAAAGAGACACGTGTACTCCAATGTTCATTGCAGCACTGTTTATAATAGCCAGGACATGGAAGCAACCTAGATGTCCATCTGCAGATGAATGGATAAGAAAGCTTTGGTACATATACACAATGGAGTATTACTCAGCCATTAAAAAGAATACATTTGAATCAGTTCTAATGAGGTGGATGAAACTAGAGCCTATTATACAGAGTGAAGTAAGCCAGAAAGAAAAACATCAATACAGTATACTAATGCATATATATGGAATTTAGAAAGAGGGTAACCTTAACCCTGTATATGAGACAGCAAAAGAGACACAGGTGTATAGAAGAGTCTTTTGGACTCTGTGGGAGAGGGTGAGGGTGGGATGATTTGGGATAATGGCATTGAAACATGTATATTATCATATGTGAAATGAATCACCAGTCCAGGTTCAACGCACGATACAGGATGCTCGGGGCTGGTGCACGGGGTTGACCCAGAGGGAGGATAAGGGGAGGAGGGAGGTGGGAGGGGGGTTCAAGAAGGGGAACACATGTACACCGGGGGTGGATTCATATCAATGTATGGCAAAATCAACCAATATAATATTGTGAAGTAATTAGCTTCCAATAAAAAAAAAGAAAAAAACAAAGAGTAAAAATGAAGATAATTTCAAGAAATATTATAGTCCATCAGAGGAGACTTCACTTTCCTGTTTTTCAAGGAGTACAAAACTTTCAGATATCTTTAAGAAGATGAGATTTTTTGATAAAAGACTGAGAAAGTGTAATTAAGTTGTAAATTCTTGATAAAGTGAGAGAATTCAGCTCACGCTGATACTGAAAAATAAGGGATGCCTCTTGCACTACTTAGTAAAGAAGAAAGAAAAAAGCAGAACCAGACATTGGTATGTTCATAGGCTTACTCTCAAGAAGATTGAAATGTTTATGACAGTTTCCATTTTCATGATGAAATATGAGGTAATTATCAGCTCAAATTGGGTACCTTATCATGATAAAGGATGAGGGAGGCTTGAACAGTGAGAAAGAAGGTGAAAATGTCATTGTACAGAAGAAATATAAAGTTAAGGGTGCATCATTTATAAAAAATGATGCCTAACAGCAGGAGAAGAGGATATTACATGGTATGAGAGAAAGCTTGAAATATCATGCTTCTTACAGAAGTTATAATTCTCCTAAAACTTAATACTCATAATATGTACTTTATAATAATCACAAAAATCATAAGTAGTACATAAATTAAAATGAATTACATTCCACACTCCCAAACCCACAACCCACATGTCCAGATGACTTCCCATTGAATCTAGATGGCAAATGTTAATAGTTTGAAGTTGTCATCTTAGAAAAGATTTTCTATTGATGCATTGATGTAGATATATGTGTATAAATATGCATTACTTATCGATATATTTATTTCTATTGTCTAATTTATTTTCTTTTACAAAATAGTTCTACCTGTTTTACCTGTTTCATTCTTATAGTGGTTCTATGGTACCTATAATACAAATATATTACGCTTTATATCCTTTCCTCTTTCCAAAGATTCAAATAATTGCTAGATTTACTATTAAGATTACAAAAGTGATTTTATAAGCAGTTTGCATATATGTTTACATGCACTGGTGAAGTGAATTCAAAAGAGATTGAATAAATGTCATTTTCTGAAATCTGTTACTTTTAAGTATTTTATGTGGCATTTATCAGAGTATGCTTAGGTGTGTTCTTTTATTACATTTTTGTACCATTTCTTATGAAAATAGCAGATATTTTGCCTGTGTTAATTGATGCAAGATGCAAGATAAACTTGATTTGTACTAAGCTAGTTTAGTTAAAGTTAAACTTAAAATCTTCTAAAAAATGTGCCTGTGAGCCTGACTCTGTTCTGAGCCTTGACCCTCCTTCTGATGGTAGACCAGTGTATTGCTCTTCATACTGTTTATGACGCCAGTTGTCTCACTGAATCTCACTGTCTGCACTGTTCACTGAACCAGGGCAGGCAAGGCATGAAATAAAAGGCTGGAAGAAGATTCAAGGAGCCATAGGAACTGCAGACACATTTATTCTTTTCTGGCTGGCACAGTAGACCTAACAGCAGATTAACATAACACAGCATAACTGCACACAACCTCTCTCCTGGCAGACACAGGATCTATAACAGTATTTATGTTATATTCTCTCCTCTCTTGGCTGGACTCAAGAGACAAAGCCATGATGCAACAGTAATGCCACCACTTTATGGGTGGAGCTTATATATCCCCACAGCACAAAGTAGCCTGTGACCAAGCGAATACCTCATGATGTGTATGCAGTGCTATAAATGATCTCAGCGGTTACACAGTCATTATTTATAAACTGTGGGGCGAGAGAGCCTGAACACACCATCTTGGTCAATTTGCTCTCTCCCCACAGTCACCAAAGAATGTTTATAACATTATTTGAAATAGTGTACCTTCATTCTGAAGAGCAGACTTGGTAAACATATTAACATATAGTACATGCACATAATATGTATATATACATTGTATACCATAAATATATATATAATATTATGTTTATAATTAGTTACAGGAGACAAAGAATTGGACACAAATATTTGTGTATATGTGGAATATCTATGATTCAATTCAAAAGAAACTGATGAAACTTATTGCTTCATAAAGGGAACCAGGATAGAAATAAAGGCTTAATTTTACTTTTCATAAACTGTTCTTTTGAAGATTTGCATTTTTAGGTATCACATATATGCACTATTTCAATAATAAAAATTATAAAATGCATTGAAGCAAAATTATGTGGATAATTTTATACCCATTCTGCCTTTCAAGAATAAAATTTCTAATCTCTTGTCTATTTTTATTTCAACGTAAAATTGTATCAAAAGAACTAGCATTTTAAAAATTCTGAACAATATTAATGTCAGTTCAGTTCAGTTCATTTCAGTTGCTCAGTTGTTTCCGACACTTTGCGAACCCATGAACCGCAGCATGCCAGGCCTCCCTGTCCGTCACCAACTCCCGGAGTCCACCCAAACCCATGTCCATTGAGTTGGTGATACCATCCAACCATCTCATCCTCTGTCATCCCCTTCTCCTGCCCTCAATCCCTCCCAGCATCAGGGTCTTTTCCAATGAGTCAACTCTTTGCATCAAGTGGCCAAAGTATTGGAGTTTCAGCTTCAACACCAGTCCTTCCAATGAACACCCAGGACTGATCTCCTTTAGGATGGACTGGTTGGATCTTCTTGCAGTCCAAGGGGCTTTCAAGAGTCTTCCCCAACACCACAGTTAAAAGCATCAATTCTTCTGCATTCAGCTTTCTTTATAGTCCAACTCTCACATCCGTACATGACCACTGGAAAAACCATAGCCTTGACTAGACTGACCTTTGTTAACAAAGTAATGTCTCTGCCTTTTAATATACTGTCTAGGTTGATCAAAACTTTCTGAGGTCTTAATATATGTTAAAATATTTAATTCTCACATCCTGTCATCAACGTATGAAAGTGACATGATTAATGTACTTTTAAAAAAAACACAATTAGGATGCCAAATAATTTATTAAAAGCTGAACAATTCTAGTTTATAGAGCAAAATTTGAATCCTGCTCTCACTGACTACACAATAATATTACAGGTAATATGTTTATATGACACTGAAAATATGGAAATAACATTAAAGTAGATGTATAAGAAAAGAGAATGTATTTCAGAATAACTGTATAGAAATAATAAAAGAAGCCTAATGAGTAGGAGAGAAATCAGGTGGAGGAGAGAAACAATTAGAAACAAGTTTATTCCTGGAACTACTGAATTTTAAGAAGGCAAAAAAACCAGAAAATCATCTGGAAGCTGTTTCTGTTCTGAAATTTGGAAGAAGAAGAAAGTGGCAGTAAAGAGAAGGAATACAGCAATAGTGAGACATTAAGGTGGAGGTATGTGAAGTGAGAACTGAAAATACATCAGACAGGAATGAAAAAGGAACCAGAATGCATTATTCAAGTCAAAAAATTGCAGAGAACAATAAAAATATCTGAGTCACAAGCAAAAATCAGAATTGAGTGAGCCATGTAACAAATAGGTCAGAGTGAATTATTGCCTGAATATCATACAAATTCAAAAAGGCAGGTGATAATTAACATACAATATAAAAGTAATGGCTAACCCCTAGGTATAAAATACAACAATCTGAACACAGGAGTCAATAATTTAAAAAAAAAAAGAAAGAAAGAACAATTTCCATTGTGGAATGTGCGTGCATGCGTGCGTGTGTGTGTAACAACTGACATTTAGTACCTAATGTAAAATTTCTATTAAGGCATGAAGGTAAACAATAGAAGCTTCAAGAATCAAAAGTCAGTGACAAGTAAACTAAAAAGCAATATACATGTTAATAAACCTATAAAAAAGAACCTTAAAAAGCTAGGATTATATGGTTCACAATAAGAAAATTTATATATATTTTTTAAATTTAGGAGAAAGGAAGTGATTACCAGGAAATTCATAAGTTCTAGTAACTCAAGATGGAATATTGGGGTATTTGTTTGAAGTTATGTGAAAATGACAGTATTATCAGCATAGCTTGCTGCTTGTATGTGTGTTTGTGTTACAAGAGAATTTCATAAATAATTGGAAGTTCTAAGAAAAAAGCTTCCTTTCTATGTAGCAGACCTTAACAAGCATAAGGAAATTAAAATTAATAGAAGTAAATTGTGCATAATGGAAGATTAATGAGGAGATAAATTAGGACTCAGTAAAGGGAAAATGAATTTTGAGAATGACAAAGGAGGATAAAAGAAGTAGAGGAATTAAAGTGGTTGTGTTAATGTATGTATTAAAATATGAATAATAATTTAGGAAGATACAGAATCTGTATATGAAAGAGAAAAATAATAGTATAGCAGTTTCAAAGAAAGATAATCCTGAAGGAGGAGAAAGTGGAAAGCAGAGAGAGAAATACATTTGAGACTGAGAAAATTATATGCATAGGGAAAAGAAAAAACACAAATGTATGAAATATGCATGAGTTTTTAAAAAGAAGCATAAAGAGGAGATGCAAAACATCAAAGATCTAAAACTTAAATGATCCCTTCTTTGTGAATAATCAGCTTATCTCATCTTCTAAGAACTCTTCATTTAGATGATATCCAGTCCTATTTCCACAAAGAAAGGAAACTCCCAACTATCAAAAATCTGTGTATTTTTCTGAGTTTCAAACCTATTATGCATTGAGGACAACAAGGTTGTATGAGGTACAGAAGTGGAGCCACGGAGGTGTGCCTAGCAGAGCCTGGAATGACCAGGAGCCAGTTACACTATAGGTGTCCATGGTGGACAGGTTTTTACATATATATTGTTTTTCTTTCTTAAAACAGACATTTATACAAGTGTAGGCCAAACATAAGAGAGGTTTACAGATTTTAAGTGGATGTAGCAATAGATTATGACAGTTAACCCATTTTTTTAGAAATACTACCAACCCCCCAAATAAAATATCATTCATAGCAAAAATATCCATGTTGCTTCAAGATGACTTGCCCTTGACTCTCCCAACAGGTAGCATTATTTTATCTTTTAAAACCAAAGATCATCTTTTTGTGCTTATTTTTGAACTTAACAATATGGAACTGTATAAATATATATACCTTTATAACTAACCTTTTTCATTCAGTAGGGTATTTAAGCAACTCAACTATGCTCTTGGATAGAGCAGGAGTTTCTTTTTACAGTTGTATAATACTCTATTTTAAGAACATATCACATTAAACATGTATTTATGTTAATATAAATTAAGTTATTCTCCTCTGAGGTATTATGGCTGTGTCAAAAATTTCTAGGATGTAACTTTGGGAGAAAAATATTACCAAGTTGATTTAGGTGAATCAACCAGCTTGTAAGGTATTTATATATTTAACTTAATGGATGCCATTGATTGTTGTTCCCTATAGTGACTTTAACAATTTCCTGACCCACCAACTGTGTAAGAGAGGACAGAAATATATAAACCTTGTTCATTCACATAGTAGAAAACTCAGTATTGCTAAGATGCCAGTCCTCCTTAAATTGATCTACAGACTTGATGCAACCCTAACTTAAATGTCTAACACATTTTTGTCTTGGTAGAATTTTGCAAGCTGAACCTAAAATTTATAGGACTATAAAATACTTTAAGAAAATAACCTTGAAATAGTAAAATAATGTTAAGATATTTATTACTATATTTTAAGAATTACTAAAAAGTTACAGTAATCAAGATAGAATTCCATTGGCCTAGAGTTAATTCTGGTGCACTAGTAAAGAGCTTGCCTGACAACACAGGAGACTTAAGAGACATGGGTTCGATCCTTGGATTGGGACAAGTTCCTGGAGGAGGGCATGGCAACCCACTCCAGTATTCTGGCCTGGAAAATTCCATGGACAGAGGAGCCTGGTTGGCTACAGTCTGTAGGGGTCACACAAAGTCAGACATGACTGAAGTGACTTAGCACACATGCACACATGATTAAGAAATATTTCATCAGAACAAAATAGAGTATCCAGAAATAGACTCATACATATATACTGTGAAAATGAAGAAAGGAAACATCATGTAAAATGGGGTAAGAAAGCCCTGAAGGGAGAGCTCTCAGCCACCATCAACACCAGCAAGAAAACTAAAGATAAGAATTATTTTGACAAGGTCTCTTTGTGTAGAATTTTTTGTATAAAGTTCTGTCACAACTTATCTTTGATGATAAGAATGTTACTTTTCTCCTGGTGCAGGGGAAAACTTTTCTTCTCTTGATTTTAAGAAAAAGAAGGAAGATTTCTTTCTGCCTCAACAGCAAAGCACTAAGCATGGCTTGTAGCCAAAAAGTTTTTCCCCAATAAAAATTTATTCCAAGCAACCCTCCTCAATTTCCTCCTAAAATCTAACAAAAGCTGACCTCCCCTTTGTGTCTTCAGATTTGCCTGTGATTCACCATGGTTTGCTTGTCCTCAACTGCAGTTGCGCTCTTCCCGAACAAACTGATTTTGCTTGTAAAATAACTGGCTATTTATTTTTGAGGTTGATTTACTGTTCTCTTTGTGTACGCAAGCTCCACTGTCTTTGCATTTCAATCTGCTTTTATGAAGCTCTCTGGTAAGTCACCCATTCTGTTCAAAAGAGGGAATAAAATAATTCCTGGTGTTTTAGAACAGGTTTTGGAAAACAGAACTCCTCATAATTAACATACTTTAGAGAATTCAAAGGCAAGATAGATTCCACCTAGTTCTTAGAAAATGGAGTTGTATCTTCTGGAAAAAAATGAGTGTACTTTTAGATAATTTAGAATTACAATGGCCTTTCTAGAGAATCTTTGTTTAGATATGTCCACATTAAGGGATAACATTAAAAGAGAGGGTCTCAAAATTCTCAGCGGATGGAAAGTATTCTTGATTGATATGCATAGGCTTCTAAAAATTGAAATGACTTACAGCATGCAAATAAAACATCTTTAGTAAAAAATGCTTTGGCCATCTGAATGTCAGGGGAGTTTGTAATTTCCTTGGTCTTGTATCGCCACAGCAAAAATTTGAAGTGATGGATGGACCAGTGTTACAGCTACATGTAACAGCTCAGTTTTATTTGGCACGCAAAAGAGAGTACATCCTCGAGGCGTGAGGGCAGGCTGGCCTAAAAGATGCTAAGAGAAAAGAAGTCTCCAGCTCAATTTTGGCTCCTCTTTTTTATGGTTTTTTTTTTTCTCCTCCCCCGAGCCTGCCCTATGTAAATTGGGCTAGCCAGAAGGACTGGTTGTTTTACCTGAGGTTCTCACTCTGGTCCTCGGACTTTCCTTTGTTCTATTTTCGCATGCTTTCCCTTTCTTTGTCTTTTACCCACCATTATTCTGGACTCATTTTTCCTATTCTAATTACCTAACTTTCCCCCTGAAGAGATGTGAGGACCAATTCTTTGGGAATAGGGGCATTGAGGTCTCTCTGGCTAATTCCTGCTGACCTGGGATGGCGAGGGTCATTGGGCCTCCCCCTCTTGCTAGTCTCAAGCCTCAGAGTGCTTATAGCGGTGTCCATCTAAGGGTGAGTGATGTTTTACGTGGTTGGCTGTTGTTTTGTACGTCCTTATTGAACTGGCACTGCATGTTGTAGCTTGTTGAGACAAGCTGGGCAGAGACAAAATGGGTTGGACAATCGACAATACATGGATCAATCATAAGCAGCATCAATATGGTGATAACAGGGATTAGTAGGGGCATTAGCCAACTCCAAATTCCCCATTGCCAGGAGAAAGATTCCCCAAAGAGAGAGTGTAGCCACTCCGAGAACTCTCTAGCTCGTTCGTTGAGATCCTGTAGGATCTGAATGTTTTTCTTGAGGACTGTGAGACTTTCTTTAAAAGTTGAGGTATTGGCTGGAGGTATTTACCCAGAAACAACACATCTCATTCAAGATGGTTCAAGTCGCTCCTTGTTCAAGGATCAGGAGATCTATCTCCTGTCTTATTTTGGAGTACAACCCCTGCCAAGCTGTGTTGGCTCTTTAGAAAGGGAAATCTTACCCCCAGAAACTTAATTTGGGGGGTGTTCACTAGAATGACACTCACTTGTAGTTCTGAATAGGTATCTGAGATCTCCCAGGGGCTCACAGGTGTATTGAGTGTCCTCTTCTGTTTTCTTGACTCGTGAGTAGTGAATCCAGGAGTTGTGTCCTGGAACCTTGACTACTATGGGGGTAGAAAGTATTAAAGAGTAGCCCCCTCCCACGTGGGCTGGAGTTGAGCCTTTGGGGACCCATGTTTCCAGACTTTAATCAGGACTTGAATCCCTGGAGCATATAGTGGTGGCTCTTTAGAATCTTTTGGGTCCTGGTTGACAGCCCACAAGTATATATCTTGTTGGAATTGCCCAACGACCATGGTATAAGACCGGAGGGTCTAAGCCTCTGGATCTAGAGAGAGGTTATTGACATAAACAAATGGTCTCCCACATGGCATCTTTTAAGGACTAATATCAACCTCTTCCTTAGGGGCAGTGCAGGTGCAGAGGAGAGCTATTCTCCTTCCATCCCAGGGAGGTCTGCTGGGTTATCTTTTTCATCACATATTTTAAGAATTTGTTGGCTCTTTCTACTTTTCCTGAAGACCGAGGCCTCCAGGCATAATAAAGATAATGAGTAATGCCCAATGCTTTCGAGACCTCTTGGGTGACCATGAAGTAAATGATGTTTCATTGTCACTTTGTAATGACCTGGGCAGACCAAATCTCGGAATGATTTCATGGAGCAGTTTTTTTTAACCACCTCCTCAGCCTTCTCAGTGGGAAAGCCTTCAATCCATCCTGTGAATGTATCTATCATGACTAATAGGTATTTATACCGCTGAGAAACTGGCATCTTGGTGAAGTCCATCTGCCAGTCCTCTCCTGGGTAGGTCCCACATCATTGGACAGGTTGGGCTAGCTGGGGTCTTCGAGTTTCCTGGGTGTTGCTTAACTGGCAAGTGGGACAAGAGACTATGGCACTTGTCTGATAGTCATTTGGAGGCCTGTTCCTGTGAAGGACCTTTCTGGTAATCTTAGGAAGGCCTTCTCCCCTAAATGAGTGGTGGCATGTAAGAAGTTAATCAACTTCCATTGGAGGTGCCCAGGCAGAAAAAAGGAATCCCTCCTTTCAGAACCACCCCATATGATCTTGAAAACCCTCATTCTTACTTTAAGAGTCTAACCTTCAGATATGAAGGAGTTTCTGGCAAATTTGTCTGTGGAACTAGGGTGTCAACTCCTATTAGGTCATGGTTCTGTAATGCTGCTCTCTTAGCTGCCTGAATGGCTGCTTGGTTCCCTTGTGCCATTTCTATGCTCCCTTTTTGGTGTCCTTTACAGTGGGAGACTGAAACCTTATTGGGCAGATGAACTGCCTCAAAGAGCCTAAGGATTTGATCACCATATTTGATTGGGGGCCCTTGGGTGGACAAGTGGCCTCTTTCTTTCCAAATAGTAGCATGTGCCTGTAGCACAAGAAAGGCATACTTGGAGTCAGTGTAAATGGCTACTTTTTTTCCTTTTCCCAGCTCTAAGGCTTGACTCAGGGCTATGAACTCAGCTAATTGGACTGAAGTACCTGGTGGCACAGTTTAGCCTCCGTGGTCTCGAAATTGGAGACGACTGCTTATCCGGCTCTTCTTTTCCCATCCAAGGCAAAGCTGCTTCCATCAGTGTACCAGATTTCCTCAGGATTGGTCAGAGGATCTTCTGACAATCCCTCTCAGGGTTTTGTCCAGTGGTCCAAAGTTTCTAGGCAAGAGTGAAAGGGGAGAGAGCCCTCAGGGGTAGGCAGGAGGGTAGAGGGGTTAAGAACCTCATGGGGGGGGGGTTATAGTCAGGCCTGAATTTTCCATCAACACTAGTTGATATCAGAGGATCCTTTGATCAGATTTCCATAAATAGCTTCTCCCATTCAGGAGTTGCTTCACTTTGTGGCTGGTAAAAATAGTTTCCCCCCAAAGGAGAGTTTTAAAGCATCTTCTATCAGTACTGCAATAGCTGCAAGATTTCGAAGGCAGGGACAGATCTCTTCCCAATAAGGGAGTAGGATACTCAGTAACCATCAGAAACTGATGGGAAAGTATTTGTCCATTCCAGCTACAAAGAAGTGCTCAGGTGAATCTTTTTGTAATTGTTTTTCTTGTAGCACCCAAATACAGGTTTGGGAAGAGAAGGCTCCAGATCAGGAGGTCAGGACAGAGTATGTAGCCCCTGTGTCAACCAAGAAATTTTCGGGTCTACCTGCCACATCCAGATGCACCCTTGGCTCTAGTCCCGTGATGGTTATCTGTGACAGGCATGCTGGCTGGAGAGAGCTGCTTCAGTCCTGTTGAACCATCATGAGGGAACGTTTGGCGCTTGATCTTGAGGATTTTGGGTCCCAAGGTCAGAGTGCCGCTCAATATCCCAATTGATGGCACTTATAGCAAGCCATTTTAGGAGACTTGTCATGGTTTGGACACTCTTTGGCCCAATGTCCTGCCTGTCTACAGATTAGGCATTTGCCTCATACCTTGTCCTTTAAGGACATGGGTTTGCCATAGGACTTCCCTGGATGGCGGCCAGCATCTGGCCATGACTTGTCTCTTTCCTTTTCTTCCTCTCCTGGGCCTTGGCCTCCCTCTCCTGTTCTGTTATAAAAGGTATTGGTGACTGTCTGGACCATCTCATCTAAAGAGGGAGAAGAGTCCTGTTGCTGTAGCTGTTGTAATTTTATTGTGATATCTGATGCACATTGAGACAAGAATTTGTCCTTTAAAGTCACCTGTCCCTTGTAAGAGTCTAAGTCCAGATTGGTAAACTTTTGGAAGGCCTCTTTCAACCTTTCCAGAAAGGCAATGGGTTTCTTGTTTTGCTCCTGAGTTATTGCTGAGACCCAGGTATAGCTGATTACTTTTTGCTGAGCTTCTTTAGGTCCTGCCCTTACACAGATCAGAAAATGATCCCTTTCCCAGATATGCTAAGGGTCATTATAATTCCAGTTAGGATCTGAGGAGGGGACTGCAGTTTCCCCTGCTGCTGCTGCTGCTAAGTCGCTTCAGTCATGTCCAATTCTGTGTGACCCCATAGATGGCAGCCCACCAGCCTCCCCCATCCCTGAGATTCTCCAGACAAGAGTACTCGAGTGGGATGCCATTTCCTTCTCCAGTAGTTTCCCCTACTGCTAGTATTTATTGCTTGACATGTGAAGCCTCATAGCATACCTTCAGTCTTCCTTTAAGACCCTAGCATGCTCAGGGTCAGATAAAGTTGGACTAAATAGGACCATTATGTCCTTCCATGTCCAGTCAAAAGCCAAGGTAATGTGTTGGAATGTATATATATTTGCCTGTTTCATCTGTATAGCTTCTCAGATCTTGTTTGATCTGTTTTAGTTCCTAAGAGGAAAAAAGGCTTATGGACCTGGGTTGGACCAAATTCTCTTCCAGTTTCAACTAAGGAACATACTCGAGTTAGATTTTGTGAAGGGCGTGTGCCCAGATATGGAAGCACTTTTGGATACAAGGAAGGAACACCAGGCAACTTGGGAGCCGTGGGTGGTGAGCCTTCACCAGGGGCTTCCTTATCTTGGTTGTTTGTGCCAAACACCATTTGCCTAGTAGGCTTACTTTTAGGGTATACAAAGCTGTGAAAAGAAGAGAAGCGAAAAGTAAAGGAGAGAAGGAAAGATATAAGCATCTGAATGCAGAGTTCCAAAGAATAGCAAGGAGCGATAAGAAAGCCTTCCTCAGCGATCAATGCAAAGAAATAGAGGAAAACAACAGAATAGGAAAAACAAGAGATCTCTTCAAGAAAATTAGAGATTCCAAGGGAACTTTTCATGCAAAGATGGGCTCGATAAAGGGCAGAAATGGTATGGAACTAACAGAAGCAGAAGATATTAAGAAGAGGTGGCAAGAATCCACAGAAGAACTGTACAAAAAAGATCTTCACGACCAAGATAATCATGATAACGTGATCACTGACCTAGAGACAGACATCCTGGAATGTGAAGTCAAATGGGCCTTAAAAAGCATCACTACAAACAAAGCTAGTGGAGGTTATAGAATTCCAGTTGAGCTATTTCAAATCTTGAAAGATGATGCTGTGAAAGCGCTGCACTCAATATGCCAGTAAATTTGGAAAACAATCCCAAAGAAAGGCAATGCCAAAGAATGCTCAAACTACCGCACAATTGCACTCATCTCACATGCTAGTAAAGTCATACTCAAAATTCTCCAAGCCAGGCTTCAGCAATATGTGAACCATGAACTCCCAGATGTTCAAGCAGGTTTTAGAAAAGGCAGAGGGACCAGAGATCAAATCGCCAACATCCGCTGGATCATGGAGAAAGCAAGAGAGTTCCTAAAACTTCTATTTCTGCTTCATTGACTATGCCAAAGCTTTTGACTGTGTGGATCACAATAAACGGCGGAAAATTATGAAAGAAATGGGAATCCCAGACCACCTGACCTGCCTCTTGAGAAACCTGTATGCAGGTCAGGAAGCAACAGTTAGAACTGGACATGGAACAACAGACTGGTTCCAAACAGGAAAAGGAGTACGTCAAGGTTGTATATTGTTACCCTACTTATTTAACTTCTATGCAGAGTACATCATGAGGAACGCTGGGCTGGAAGAAGCACGAGCTGGAATCAAGATTGCTGGGAGAAATATCAATCACCTCAGATATGCAAATGACACCAACCTTATGGCAGAAAGTGAAGAGGAACTCAAAAGCCTCTTGATGAAAGTGAAAGAGGAGAGTGAAAAGGTTGGCTTGAAGCTCAACATTCAGAAAACGAAGATCATGGCATCTGGTCCCATCACTTCATGGGAAATAGATGGGGAAACAGTGGAAACAGTGTCAGACTTTATTATTTTGGGCTCCAAAATCACTGCAGATGCTGATTGCAGCCATGAAATTAAAAGACGCTTACTCCTTGGAAGGAAAGTTATGACCAACCTAGATAGTATATTAAAAATCAGAGACATTACTTTGCCAACCAAGGTCCATCTAGTCAAGACTATGGTTTTTCTCGTTGTCATGTATGGATGTGAGAGTTGGACTGTGAAGACAGCCTGATCGCCAAAGAATTGATGCTTTTGAACTGTGGTGCTGGAGAAGACTCTTGAGAGTCCCTTGGACTGCAGGGAGATCCAACCAGTCCATTCTAAAGGAGATCAGTCCTGGGTGTTCATTGGAAGGACTGATGCTAAAGCTGCAACTGCAATACTTTGGCCACCTCATGCGACGAGCTGACTCACTGGAAAAGACTCTGATGCTGGGAGGGATTGGGGGTGGGAAGAGAAGGGGACGAAAGAGAATGAGATGGCTGGATGGCATCACCGATTTGATGGACATGAGTTTGAGTGTACTCTGGGATTTGGTGATGGACAGGGAGGCCTGGCGTGCTGTGATTCATAGGGTCGCAAAGAGTCGGACACGACTGAGTGACTGAACTGAACTGAACTGAACAATCCCATACTTAAGAGAGAGTTCCTTCATATCTATTAGTTGGAAGAAAATTTGGACATAGTGGAACTCTGTCCATTTCCCTTGCCTTTTGCAGAAAAAGTGTAGCTGCTGGATGGTATTATAATTTAAATTCTCATCCACAGGCCAGTGTTCCTTGTCCCCCAGGGGATACTGTGGCCATGTCGTGACACAAAAGAATTTTAAGCGACTTCTCCTTAGGATTAGAGGATTGAACAGCTTCCTGTTATCCAGGGCATCTCTTGGGAAGTGGATTGGTTATTTCCTACCTGAAAGACAGTGATGACAGGGAGGAAAAAAAAAAGGAAAAAATTCTGATATGCATCCTTCTACTTCCATGGGTGGACTTCCTTAGGGGTGAGTCTTTTTTAAGCTTATCCTACCCAGTACTCTTGCAACCTGAGAGCCAGGCGTCTCCAGGTCAGGGTGAAGATCCCCAGGCAGGCTGAAGCATGGCAGCCTCCTAGAGATCGAATCCCAGGGCAGGTCGAGGCATGTCGACCTCCTGGGACCCCTAGACTGGAAGATCCCTAAGCAGGTTGAGGTATGAGGCATGACAATATTTTGAGACCAGACCCCAGGCAGGTCAAGGCAGGTTGACCTTCTGGGACCCCTGAACTGGGAGTTGGGCATCCTCAAGGTCTCCAGTGTGACCAGTGCTGGGTAGGATTAAGGGGTTGTAATCTGAAGTCATTGCTGGTTTGTCCACTGTGGATGGGAATAAATATCATGATGTAAAGCAATCTAAGCCTGTGCAAGACTGGCAACCTGGTGAAGCAGCCATAAGCCTTATCTTTTTATTGCTTTGAGGGAATGAAAGTCACTGATTTCCTACCCTAGTCCTCTGTAAGAGCAGTTTAGGGTGTCTCCAATGGTAAACATTTCATTGTCATAGACCCACTTTAGGTAATAACAGAAGTAATGACAAATGAGTGGGTTATCTGGTCCTGTTAGGGGCATAAAGAGTATTTTAATAAAAAGTGGGGTGGAGCAATGTTGCCTACAAGGGGGCAGGATCCTTGTTGTAGGAGTAAGTAACTGGCTTAAGGACAAATTGATACGAGGGAACAGTCCAGATGTTCCATAAAAGTTGAGTAGAGATTTGATCCAGGGATATGTTTGTAACTTTAGGAGAAGGGTGGTAACAATTTGGGCCTGAAAGGCCTGCAGGGCTAACTCCCAAAGTGGCAAACATTACCCTGGAAGCCCAATTGCCCTTGAAGGGATGCCAACAAATGGACTTCTAGCAAGCATTTTGTGCCTGTCACATTGTGTGCCCACCTTAGCAGGTTCACTGAGAGATGCTATTGTTGCACATGTTGTAGGAAACATGGAAGTTCAAGGCCTGAATATCTAGAGGGATTGGAGATTATCCAGTATTTTCTCCCAAAGGCCAGTTATTTTCTGGTTTTCCTCCAGAATATTTTAGAGGCAACATTGTGGGCCCTGAAAGGGCTCAGGAAAAGAGCATGAAACAGGAGGGAAGGGGGCAGGGCACACCTTCTGAAAGAATGAAATAGCCCAACGGCATAACATAAACTGATTAAAATCTGCAGATTGAGGATCACCAAGGTTTAGTTGAATTTGACTTGTTACCTTGGACCCATTTGATTTGTCAGGGCCCACACCACATTCCACGGCCTCTATACTCACCCTCTGCAATGGCCCATACCCTGAAGAATGTGCTTTTCTCTGAATCCGAGTAAATCTACCTCTTACCTAAGCTGTGTCTCTCACTGAATATTTTGCAATTAGACATTAAGAGCCTGAGCTTCATTAGGTCCTAAAACCAGGCACCATAGGTTTTGATGGGCCCAAGTCCAGGGAAAGAGAAGCTGAAGAATGGGAGGAAAAAGCAGTGGGAAAAACGTGCCAAGGAATCCCCTTCATAATCTGCCAGAAAATCTGCTAAATACCTGACCTGTGCTCCGTTTTCATTGGCCTGATCCTTGGCATAAAGAAGATTAAGGACAGAAGAACCTCCACTCGCTCAGGCAACAGCTACTAAGTAGCCCCTGCCAGAGTCCCTCAGTTGCACCCACTGCCACTCACCTGTTCATGGGGGGTTCAGGGAAACAAGAAATGAGAAACTGTGAAAGAATTAAGATTTTGTTAGCCACATGTCCTTACAGCCATAGGAGCAAGGACCTCTACCTTAACCCAAGTTCTCCTGCAATCTGAGACTGAGCCACATGAGCTTTCTGCCGAGTTTGTTTGTGCTGTACTGGTTTCTAGGGCACTGGGCTTCTTGTCACTTCCACTGTGCTGGGTTTTCTTCATGTTCAGCTTCTACCTTGGGGGCTTTTGCCGAGTTGGGCTCCTGCTGTGCTTGGCTTCCCCTCACAGAGGCCGAGCTGTGGTTGTTTCAGCCAGGTTAAATTTGAGTCATGGCACCGCATATGTTGGGGGAGCTTTTAATTTCTTTGGTTCTGTCTTGCCGCAGCAAAAATTTGAAGCCACGGATGGACCAGTGTTACAGCTCAGTTTTATTTGGCAAGCAAAGGACTAAACTGAACTGACAAGGCTCATTTATTTCAACCATATTATCCATTTAATAGTTGTATGGTATATCTTTCTGCTTCATTGACTATGCCAAAGCCTTTGACTGTGTGGATCACAATAAACTGTGGAAAATTTTGAAAGAGATGGGAATACCAGACCACCTGACCTGCCTCTTGAGAAACCTGTATGCAGGTCAGGAAGCAACAGTCAGAACTGGACATGGAACAACAGACTGGTTCCAAATAGGAAAAGGAGTACGTCAAGGTTGTATATTGTCACCCTGCTTATTTAACTTATATGCAGAGTACATCATGAGGAACGCTGGGCTGGAAGAAGCACAAGCTGGAGTCAAGATTGCTGGGAGAAATATCAATCACCTCAGATATGCAGATGATACCACCTTTATGGCAGAAAATGAAGAGGAACTCAAAGGCTTCTTGATGAAAGTGAAAGAAGAGAGTGAAAAGGTTGGCTTGAAGCTCAACATTCAGAAAACGAAGATCATGGCATCTGGTCCCATCACTTCATGGGAAATAGATGGGGAAACAGTGGAAACAGTGTCAGACTTTATTTTTGGGGGCTCCAAAATCACTGCGGATGCTGATTGCAGCCATGAAATTAAAAGACGCTTACTCCTTGGAAGGAAAGTTATGACCAACCTAGATAGCATATTAAAAAGCAGAGACATTACTTTGCCAACCAAAGTCCGTCTAGTCAACGCTATGGTTTTTCCCGTGGTCATGTATGGATATGAGAGTTGGACTGTGAAGAAAGCTGATCGCTGAAGAATTGGTGCTTTTGAACTGTGGTGCTGGAGAAGACTCTTGAGGGTCCCTTGGACTGCAGGGAGATCCAACCAGTCCATTCTAAAGGAGATCAATCCTGGGTGTTCATTGGAAGGATTGATGCTAAAGCTGCAACTGCAATACTTTGGCCACCTCATGCGATGAGTTGACTCACTGGAAAAGACTCTGATGCTGGGAGGGATTGGGGGCAGGAGGAGAAACGGACTACAGAGAATGAGATGGCTGGATGGCATCACTGACTTTATGGACATGAATTTGAGTGATCCCCAGGAGTTGGTGATGGACAGGGAGGCCTGGCGTGCTGTGGTTCATGGGGTCGCTAAGAGTCGGACACGACTGAGCGACTGAACTGAACTGAACTGATCCATTTAATAAAATGGGAGAAATGAAATCTTTCAATATTTAGTTTGCAACAGCTAGTATTTTAAATGGGAGGAAAAAAGCCTCAATTCTTACCTCAAAGATGTAACAGACAAAAAGATTAATATGAAATACAGACCTAAAAGTAAAATTAAACCTAAAATTTCTTGAAGAAATCAGTATATCATCTATGCAAACTTGTGTTACTCACTCATGTCTGACACTTTGTGACTCCATGGACTGTAGCCCTTCAGGCTTCTCTGTCCATGAAATTCTCCAGGCAAGAATAATGGAGTGGGTTGCCATTTCCTCCTTGAGGGAAACTTTTCCTTCTCCATGCAAACTTAGATTAGGCAAAATATCTTAAAACAAAGTAGTCATCATAAAAATAAACTTTAATACAGCAAAAAAGAAAAGGTCTGAAATTTTAAATGACATTTAAAGAAAAATAAACTATGATTTGAGAAAAGATATTTGCAATATTCTTGGATATAAAATACATCTAAAATACATAGGGAGGCATGCATGCTTGGTTGCTCTGTTGTGTCCAACTCATTGTGACCCCATGGACTGTAGACCACCTGACTCCTCTGTCCATGGAGTTCTCCAAGCAAGAATACTTGAGTGGGTTGTCATTTTCTCCTCCAGGGTTATCTTCCTGACCCAGGGATTAAACCCGCATCTGCAGCACTGGCAGGTGGATTCTTTATGACTGAGCCACCTGAGAAGCCCCACAAATGTATAAATCACACTTTATAAAAGACTTTCAACTCAAATTTTAAAATATCAAAAATAAATCAGGAAACACATTACCAAAGAAGATATGTATTGTGACCACATACACATAACATTTACTAAAATTTACAAGGAAAAAAATAGCAATGATTGCCAAGAATGTGGAGCAATTGGAACTCTCATATAATGTCCTTGAGAAAATGGAATCATAAAACTAATTTGGAAAACATTTTAACACTTTTTTTTTAAAGTTAAAAATAACATAGCCTCTCATCCAGGGATAAAATGAGAGATGAAATTATACACTTTTAATGAGATTTTTATAAGACTGAATATAGAAGCCTTATTCATAATAGCCAAAATATCTGAAGCAGAAAGAATGTCTTTCAACAGATGAATAACCATAATGTACTATATTTATACATATATATGTATACTACTGTACTGTATAGGTATTATGTTGAGCAAAGAAGTCGAATACAAAGTAGAACATATTGTATGATTCCATTTATATAAAGTCTGCTGCTGCTGCTGCTGCTGCTAAGTCACTTCAGTCGTGTCCGACTCTGTGTGACCCCATAGACGGAAGCCCACCAGGCTCCCCCGTCCCTGGGATTCTCCAGGCAAGAACACTGGAGTGGGTTGCCATTTCCTTCTCCAATGTGTGAAAGTGGAAAGTGAAAAGTGAAAGTGAAGTCGCTCAGTCGTGTCCGACCCTTAGCGACCCCACGGACTGCAGCCTACCAGGCTCCTCCATCCATGGGATTTTCTAGGCAATAGTACTGGAGTGGCTTGCCATTGCCTTCTCCGTATATAAAGTCTAGAAGAGGTAAAATTATTTAACTGTACATATGAAGCTGATTTATTTTGAAGTGTGTAAATTATATGTCAGTTTACATAAAAGGAAAAGGGATATAGAGTAGAAATAAACTGAAAATATTAACTTGACTTTTGTATTTTAACAAGTAAGATATATTTTACATTATTTTTCAGTTTTATTGAGAAATAATTGATATATATCAGTGTGTAAGTTTAAGGCATGCAAGACAATGATTTGACTTACATGTATTGTGAAATGATCACCATAATAGACTCAGCTAACATCCACAACATTGCACAATATTTCCCCCTACGCCCCCGTTTTCTTTTTTTACCATATCTGTGTCAGAATTTGTTAGCTCTTATCATTTTGCTGCTCCAGTGTTCTTGCCTGGAGAATCCCAGGGCCGGGGGAACCTGGTGGGCTGCCGTGTATGGGGTCGCACAGAGTCGGACACGACTGAAGCGACTTAACAGCAACAGCAGCATCATTTTGCTGATGGCCATTCTAACAGGTGTGAAGTGATATCTCATTGTGATTTTAATTTTTATTTCCCTAATACTTTGGCCACCTCATGCGACAAGTTGACTCACTGGAAAAGACTCTGATGCTGGGAAGGATTGGTGGTGGGACAAGAAGGGGATGACAGAGAATGAGATGGGGCTGGATGGCATCACCGACCTGATGGACATGAGTTTGAGTGAACTCTGGGGGTTTGTGATGGACAGGGAGGCCTGGCGTGCTGTGATTCATGGGGTCGCAGAGAGTCGGACACGACTGAGCGACTGAACTGAACTGAACTGAGTGATTAGTGATGTGCAACTTTTGATGTACCTATTGACCTTTCATATATCTTCTTTGGAGAAATGTCTATGTAGACCCAACTTGAAATAGGTTATTCGTTTTCTTGTTATTAAGTTGTATGAGTTCTTACAGATATTGTGAATATTAACTTATCAAATATATAGTTTGTATTTTTTTATTCCATGGCTTTTCAAGTTGATTTTTTTAATGCAGTCTCAATTGTTTATATTTTATTTTCTTGTCTGGGTTCAGGGTTCTAATCCACAAAATGAGCTTTTAAGGAGATTTATTCCTATGTTTTCATCTAGGAATTTCATGGTTTTAGGTCTTACGTTTAAGTCTTTAATCCATGTGGAATTAATTTTTGTGAGTGATTTAAGATATTCTTTTACTTTCATTCATTTATCTGTGACTATCCAATTAACCCAGTGCCATTTATTGAAGGGACTATTTTTTTTCCACTGAGAAATCTTGGCTCCCTTGGCAAATACTAATAGACCATACCAGCTTGGGTTTATTTCTGGTCTTTCAGTTCTCCTCTATTGGCTGGCCTATTTATCTGTTTTGAGTTAATACTATGTTGTTTTGATAAGTACAACTTTATAGTAAAACTTGAAATTAGGAAGTATGCTACTGAGTTTTCCTCTGTTCTTTCTCAAGTTTTGTTAGGCAAATCAGGGTCTTTTGTGTTTTACGTAAATTTTAGAAATATTTTATTTTTACTTTATTAAAAATGACATTGGGACCTTGATTGGGATTTCATTGAATCTATAGATGACTTTTGAAAATATTGATTTGACATTTTGACAATATTGATTCTCCTAATCCATGAACATGGTTTATCCTTTATTTTTTTGCATCTTCTTTGATTTCTTTTTTCAGTGTCTTATAGTTTTCAGGGTAGAGATCTTTCACTCTCTAGTTAAATTTATTCATAAGTATTTTATTTTGTCAATGTTACTGTAAATGGGATTGATTTCTTTCATTTCAAAAATTCATTGTTACAGTATACCTTGATTTACTGTACTTTATTTTATTGCTCATCACAGACATTGCATTTTTTCCTTAACAAATAGGTTTGTGACAATCCTGCATGAAGCACCAACAGCATTTGCTCCTTTCTTTTCTATGTCATACTTCGGTAACTTTCACAATATTTTATATGGTTTCATTACTATTATGCTTTTGAAAAGTGAAAATGAAAGTGTTAGTCTCTCAGTCATGTCTGACTCTTTGCGACTACATGGGCTGTAGCCTGCCAGGTTCCTCCATCCGTGGAATTCTCCAGGCAAGACTGCTGGAGTGGTTTGCCATTCTGTTCTCCAGGGGTCTTCCCAACTCAGGAATAGAACCCAAGTCTTTTGAATTGCAGGCAGATTCTTTACCATCTGAGCCATAGGGAATCTATAATCAGCAATCACGATGTTACTGTTGTAATTATTTAGGGGCACAATCAACTGCACCCATATACATATTATGTATGTTTTGAGTGTTCCATTCACTGGCCATTTCTCCATTTTCCTTCCTCTCCTCTGGCTTCCCTATTCCTTGAGACAAAACAATGTTCAGATTAAGTTAATAGAAACTCTGAAATGGCATCTGAGTATTCAAGTGAAAGGAAGAGTTAAGCTTAGTGAGGAAGGCATTTTGAAAGTCATTGGCTGACAGCTATGTCTCTTGTGTTGAACAGTTAACTAGTTTGTGCATGTGAAGAAAAAGTCCTAGAAGGAAATTAAGACAGATACTCTAGTGGACATACAAGTGATAAGAAAGTAAAACAGACCTTTTACTGATATGGATAAAGTTTTAGTGGTCTAGATAAAAGATCAAACCAGGCACCACTGTCCCTTAAGACAAAAGCTAACACTGAGTAAGGCTCTAACTCTCTTCAAGTCTATGAAGGCCAAGAGAGGTGAGGAAGCTACCGAAGAAGAGTTTGAAGTTAGTAGAGGTTGGATCATGTGGTTTAAGAAAAGAAGCCATATCCATTATTTCTCCATAATATCAAAAAGCAAAGTAAGTGCTGATGTAGAATCTATAATGAGCTATCCAGAAGAACTAAGAACTAACTAATAATTAATAAAGGTAACTACACTGAACAGCAGATTGACAGTGTAGACAAAATAGCCTTATATTGGAAGAAGATGTCATATAAGAACTTCAGAGGTAGAGAAGAAAAGTCAATTGCCATCTTATAAAGGCAGGCTGATTCTCTTGTTAGAGGCTAATACATATGATGACTTTAAGTTGAAGCCAGTGCTCATTTACTTTGAAATGTAAATGAGCACTTTGAAAATCCCAAATCCCTTAAACGTTATGTTAAATCTACTCTGCTTGTGCTCTGTGAAGGGAATTACAAAGCTTGGATTACAATATATTTATTTACAACATGCTTTACTGAATATTTTAAACTCACTCTTGAGATCTACTGCTCAGAAAAAAATATTCCTTTCAAAATGTAACTATTCACTGACAAGGCACCTGGTCACCCAATTGTTCTTTTAGACATGGACAATGAGATTAATATTGTTTTCAGGGGTGCTAGCACAACAATCTTTCTGCAGCCCATGGATCAAGCAGTAATTTTGATCTTCAGGTCTTAGTTTTTAAGGAATACATTTTGTAAGTCTATAGCTGCCTTTTAGTGGTTCCTCTGATGAAGCTGGGCAAAGGAAGTTGAAAGTTTTCTTGGATTCACCATTTTAGATGCCATTAAGGGAATCGATGCTTTTGAACTGTGGTGTTGGAGAAGACTCTTGAGAGTCCCTTATACTGCAAGGAGATCCAACCAGTCCATTCTAAAGGAGATCAATCCTGGATGTTCATTGGAGGGACTGATGCTGAAGCTGAAACTGCAATACTTTGGCCACCTCATGCGACGAGTTGACTCACTGGAAAAGACTCTGATGCTGGGAAAGGTTGGGGGCGGGAGGAGAAGGGGACGACAGAGAATGAGATGGCTGGATGGCATCACCGACTCTGTGGACATGAGTTTGAGTGTACTCTGGGAGTTGGTGATGGACAGGGAGGCCTGGCGTGCTGTGATTCATGGGGTCGCGGAGAGTCGGACACGACTGAGCGACTGAACTGAACTGAACTGAACTGAAGGATATTTGTGATTCATGGAAAGAGGTAAAAATATGGACACTAAGAGAAGTTTGAAAAATGTTGATTCCAACCCTCATGGATAACTTTAAGGGTTCAAGATTTCAGTGGAGGAAGTAACTGTAGATGTAGTGGAAATAGCAAAAGAACTAGAATTAGAAGTGGGCCCTGAAAATATAAAAATGTGAATTGCTACAGTCTCATCATAAAACTTGCATATATGCAGAGTTGCTTCTTGTGGGTAAGCAATAAAAAGTGATTTCTTGAGATATGATCTACTTCTGGTGAAAATGAAGTGAAGTCTGTTGAAATAGTAATATCAGTTCAGTTCAGTTCAGTTCAGTCCCTCAGTCGTGTCCGACTCTCCGCGACCCCATGAATCACAGCACGCCAGGCCTCCCTATCCATCACCAACTCCCGGAGTACACTCAAACTCATGTCCACAGAGTCGGTGATGCCATCCAGCCATCTCATTCTCTGTCGTCCCCTTCTCCTCCCGCCCCCAACCTTTCCCAACATCAGAGTCTTTTCCAGTGAGTCAACTCGTCTCATGAGGTGGCCAAAATATTGCAGTTTCAGCTTTAACATCAGTCCTTCCAATGAACACCCAGGATTGGTCTCCTCTAGGATGGACTGGTTGGATCTCCTTGCAGTATAAGGGACCCTCAAGAGTCTTCTCCAACACCACAGTTCAAAAGCATCGATTCTTCAGCGATCCGCTTTCTTCACAGTCCAACTCTCACATCCATACATGACCACGGGAAAAACCATTGCCTTGACTAGACGGACCTTGGTTGGATTGGAATATTTAACATTTTTAGTTGATAAAGTGGCAGTGTTTGAGAGGAATGTCTGCAATTTTGAAAGAAGTTCTACTGTGAGTAAAATGCTGTCAACAAGTGTTGTATGCTATAGAGAAATTGTTCCCAAACAGGAGAGACAATTAATGCAGCAAACTTCATTATTGTCTTAATTTAAGATTTTTCCACCACCAGATGATCCTGCATCAACCACCACCCTGATCATTTAGTAGCCATTGACTTTAAGAGCAAGACCCTCCGCCAGGAAAAAGATTATGAATCATTGAAAGGCTCAGATAATAGTTAGCATTTTTAGCAATAAATTAATATTTTAAAAAAATTATTAGAATATAATTGTTTTACAATGTTGTGTTAGTTTCTGCTGTACAGTGATGTGAATCAGCCATATGTATATATACATCCCCTCCATCTTAGATCTCCTTCCCTCCCCCAACTCCTTCCATACTTCTAGGTCACCACATAGCACAAACTGAGTGCTCTGTGCAATACAGTAGTTTCCAACTAGCTATCTGTTTTACAAAACATGACAGTGCACGTATGTCAACCTCTTTTTTTTTGGTTTATTTACCACCACTACAGTATGTGTGTCTGTATGTCTCAGTTCATCCTTAAAACATGTATATGGAATCTAGAAAAATGGTACAGATGAACATAATTACAGGGCAGGAGTAGAGACGCAGACATAGGGAATAGATGTGTAAGCAACAAATTATTTTTAGAATAAAAATATTAGAATAAAATATGTACATGGCTATTCCACACTTAATAGATTACAGTATAGTATAAACAAAATTTTTATACACACTGGAAAGCCAAAAAATACTGTGTGATGATCTATTTTCAATATTTACTTTATTGAAGTAATCTGGAACAAACCCCACAATTTCTCCAAGGTATGCCCATATTTTGAATATGCCTTCCCATCCTCTCTTGGCCTGAAAGTTTCTGATGAGAAATTGTGTTATGGGAAGTTCTCTTGTATACTGCTTCCCTATTTCCTCTTGCTTATTTTAAAATTCTTTCATTGTTTTTGACTTTTGACAGTTTAATTATACTGTGTATCAGTGTAGCCTTATTTGGGTTCAACATATTTGGGATATCTTTGAGCCTCAAGGATCTGGTTGTCAGAGGAAGTTTTCAGCCATTATTGCTTTAAATATATTTTCTTTCTCTTTCTCTATTTCTTCTCCTTCTGGAATTCCCACAATGTAGGTGTTGCTTCTTTTCATTCTGATCCATAATTCCTACAGTTTTTCCCTTGTTTTCACTATTTTTTCTTTTTGTCCAACTACCTGGGTAATTTTTCAGTGTATCACCTCCAGATAGTTATTTCTTTTTTCTCCATGTAGGGTTTACTTTTGAAATTGTCTAATAAACTCTACAGTGCAATTACTATGTTTTTCAGCTCTAAGATTTATGTCTTTAAGTTCTAAAATAGACATAAACTTATTTATTGTTTTTAAACGGGTTTCTATTTCCTTGTTGAACTTCTCATTTTGTTCTTGCATTATTTTCCTAAATTTGTTTAGCTATCCATCTGTGTTTTCTTGTGGTTCACTAAACTTACTCAAGGGGGTTATTCTGAATTCTTTGTCTGATGATTCATAGATCTCCTTTTCTTTATGGTTAATTGTTGGGGCTTTATTAGTTTATTTTGATGGTGTAATTTTTACCTGATTTTGTTAATGATCCTTGATTCTTTAGATTGGTATCTGCAAATTTGGGTAATTGAGTTTCTCTTCTAGACTTTATAGGTTTGCAATGTTAGAGACAGTTCTTCATCAGTCAATTCAGTTTGGGTGTCTGTGTGTGTCTGCTGATAATATCTTTGGGCAAGTGGGGCTTGCTATTATGATCTGTTTTGAAGTGAAGCAATTGTTCAAGCTCTGAGGATAGAAATGGTGATTGTGTCACAAGCTGAGAATAGTTAAATAAGACTGCTGACTTTGTTCCTTACCTAAGGAAGTGTCTAGGATAGACTTTACCTTACCTGGACTCTCTGGTCAGGTTTGCTAGATAATTGAAACTTATTACTATATTCAGTAATAAATGGATCTATAAAGTAGCTTCCCTGTAGGACAGGACCCAGGGCCTGCAAAGTTTATTATCTGGAGACCTGAATCAGGCCAGAGTGTTCACTGAATTACCTGGTCAGGTGAGATCTTTGGCTTTTCTCTACAGATAGAAAAGCTCTGCTCTCTGCTCAAGTGCCACTGTACTGCTGAATGGGCTACACAGCTTCCATGTGCTCTGTTTAGGTTCACTGGTTGGGCATGCTGAATGTTGAATGGGGCTTCAAATGAGATTTCTTGCCCAGTCTCAGTAGGGAAAGCAATTCTAATACTGGTAAAGCTCTTTGCTTGCTATCTGAACTCAAGCCAACTTGCTCCCCTAGTTCCCTAGTTGATTAGAGTCACAAGATTTTGCTCTGCAAAATATCATTATTACTCTGCCTGTTCACTTCTCAGCTTAAGTTCCTCTGGGCTGCACAGCTCCCAGGAGTGCAGATGAAGCCAAAAGACATTCTCCACAATGGCTAAGATTATGACTCAGTCTCCTTGCCTGGGCATAAGGGGGAAATGCCAGTCCAGGCTACTCTCATTTTCCCAAACAGGCTCTCCATTTGGGAGGGGCTGGAAGCCACCTGCAGTCCTGACTATGACTTAATATGCCCACCTGTGTTTATTAAGAAAATGCTCCATATTTAGTATAGGAACGAAGGCTCTGGGGACAATAGTTTTGTCTGCCCACCCCTGGGTTTGAGTGCCACTAGGTCACACTGCTTCCAGGAGTTGTAACCAGACAGATACTAGTCAGAATACACCTTTGACAAGCAAAATTATTGGATGCATCTACCAGTGGTATGTTGAAATCACTCAAGATTATTAAGGGTTGAAGATAGACTGAGATAGATACCAACATTTCAGTGAATGGTGTTATGACCATAACATCTGTAGCTAAAGGAAAAGTGCAAAGGCACAGTATAATTTCAGATTTTATTAGCTTCAGTGGATCGTTTATTTTTTATTTTTATTTTTTACCAATAATAGGAAGGGTGAGGTGGTAATGGTCTGGAGTGATAGCATTTTCTATACTGCTTGATTGCTTGTATTATGTTTCTGGGACTGTGAGAAGAGCTGTTCACAGATGATATCAGTTAGGTGATCATAGATGATCATGAGCAAATGATTAAATACAAGTATTTGTATTTAAACTCCAGAAAACTGAAGGAAGACCTATGTGCATAGTCACCATAGCTACTACTTGAATTAGCATCAGTGCACAAGTCTGAAATATATTTGAGTGTCCTGCAAAAAGACATTATTTTGAGAATAGAGACAGTCTTTAGTTAATGAATGGAAATAGTGGGAAAATTTACTGACATAAGGGACCCAGAAGAAGATGGAAAAAATCGTTGTGTAGGACAGAGTTGGGAGAAAAGAAAACGTGATAGATTGGGCTCAAGAACATTAAAAGCCACTTGGGAATAAGAGAAATCTAAAAAATGGGATATTGGAACTCTAAATTTTGAATGTTGATTATTGAAAAGAAAGTAAGTGGTACATTTGGTTTAGTATCAGCAGTTTCTTCAGTGAGAGTGAACACTGGAGTCAATGGCCAGAGGAATTTCCTGATATGAAAGCCAAGACTGAACATTTTATTTATTTTTCCAATGATGAGAGCAACCTTTGTAGCTCCACTCACTATGTCCAAGGAGTCCAGACTGGTAGTAGCATATGTTTATGAGAGGTACTAAAAATAATATCTCATACATTTCCTAGACTAAAACAATAGAACAGTGAACAGAAAGATGACTTTACCTGATTATTAACCATGTTACCTGAATATGAGAACTTTTCATCTGAATATAAATTCAATTTAAAAATCCAGACATCCAATTTGTATATTTTATATCACTTTTGTTAAAGTTTTGTCAGTTGTCAAATAAATATCTACTGACTGTCTGTGATGTGTTCAATATTATCACTAGAGATGAAGATATAATGGTGAACAAAAAATAAGCAGTCACAGATTTTAGATTCTTAGAAAGCTTTAAATTTAATATAAAGACAGGAGACAGACATTAATCAAATGAATATAAACAAATGTATAGTTACAAACTAATATACATACATACTCAATGGAGAGGGACTTAAATTAATAAGAATATGACAACAGCAACAACAAGCAGAAAAGAATTACCTTAGAAAGGAAAAGCAAAAGCTTCCTGAGAAGATTACATTTCTAGTGAGATGTGAAAATGGAGAATTGTTGATTATGTATAAGTGGCTGGGGAAGGTCATGTAACATGAAACCCTGCAAAGAGCAGTGATTAGGCAAAAGAGTCTGGAATGGGAGTGAAAATGAGGTTTTACACATTTGAAGAAGTCATGTCTAGCTAGGGTATGGACAGAGTGTGTCTGGGATGAGAATGTGAAAGTGAAAGTTGCTCAGTCGTGTCTGACTCTTTGTGACCCCATGCATTGTACAGTCCATGGAATTCTTCAGGCCAGAATACTAGAGTGGGTAGCCTTTCCTTTCTCCAGGGGATCTTCCCAACTCAGGGATTGAACCCAGGTCTCCCGCATTGCAGGAGGGTTCTTTACCAGCTGAGCCACTGGGGAAGCCCAAAATGAGAATAGGGAAATAGAAAGAGGTAGGCTACAGAGTCTGATAGACCATATCAAGGATTTATTTTTGTCTGTTTCCCTAAGAGGAGTTGGAAACTAGTGCAAGGTTTTAGAAAGGATTTATGTGATTGTATTTGCATTTTGATAAGATAACTGACTGCAGTATAGATTGCAGGAGGAGGAAGCTGGATGCCAGGAGACTAATAAGGAGGCTGTTATCATAGTGCAGGGCTTCCCTGGTGGCTCAGCTGGTAAAGAATCCACCTGCAATGCAGGAGACCTGGGTTCAATCCCTGGGTTGGGAAGATCTCCTGGAGAAGGGAATGGCAACCCACTCCAGTGTTCTGGCCTGGAGAATTCCATGAACTGTGTAGTAAATGGGGTCTCAAAGAGTCAGACATGGCTGAGTGACTTTCACTTTCACTTTATCATAGCCCAGGCCAAGCTGATAGTAACTTGGACCCTGGACAATTTGAGTTATATCAATAAGAACTGACTTTCTGAATTCCATTAAAACTCTTCCAAATAGTTTCAATGACACATTGGTATTTCAAAATATTAATGATTTTAACATTTCATATAAGTACATTTTTTTCTCACTTGTTTAGACAACATTTCTACCAAACACAACATTAGGCTTACTGGAAAAGAGTCTGATGCTGGGAGGGATTGGGGGCGGGAGGAGACGGAGATGACAGAGAATGAGATGGATGGATGGCATCACCGACTCAATGGACACGAGTTTGAGTGAACTCCGGGAGCTGGTAATGGACAGGGAGGCCAGGCGTGCTGTGATTCATGGGGTCTCAAAGAGTCGGACACGACTGAGCGACTGAACTCTCTGATTGACTGACTTTCACTGAATCAAATTAAAATTGCATAATTTTACTTATGCTAATTTAAATTATATTTATTTCACAAATATTTCTTCATTATTAACTTCTCTTGTCCTTTCTTTCTATACATAAAACTGTCCCCATTATTCATTCATATAGCACCCTTTTGGGTACAACTGACATAATAGTTACTTAACATTAGAAACTAAATATTTCATTCATGTGAAATATATTCAACTTAGTTGATAAAATATTCCTATATACTATATAGGAATCCTATATTCCCTGAATGTTCTTCTGAAAATGATGTTTTACTAAGAAATTTTGACACTTTTTTTTCTGGTCACTTTTTTTTTCATTTTACTGCCACGTTTACCACTTCATCACCCATGCAGTTTTGCTTTCATTGAATGGAGACAGACTTTGGATTGCTCTGTCTGTATCAGAATAGCTGTTGCAGACAATTAACTCATTTTATTTATTTTAAATTTTATTAGAAAACTGAAATATACAATGTGTTTATATCACTCACTGAGTACATGGCATTTAAAAACAACATCATTACAGAAAGATAACAAAAAAACAAAGTCTTAAAACCTACGGGATATGGAAAACATTATCCACTGAGGTCTTAAATGTAGCAACTCATTTTAGAAAACATTTTACTAGGCAGAAATGGAGAAAAATGAAACTAAAAGGTCTTTGGATATATATATATATATATATTTTAACTAATAAGACATTTCTAGGAAATCTTGTAAAATAAGATCCACATATTTTTCTTATGGTAAAAGATAGTAAAGAGTATTTTCATACATGTCAGATAACCCAATATTCATGAAAGAACAAACAATATACAGTCACAGTATGTGTGTTCAATTTTGCCCCAGTCACTTTCTAAGTGTGTGAAGTTCACTTAACATTCTGCCTCCATTTCCTCATTAGTTGATGGGTACAATACCACCCTACTTTTCATAGAGTAGAATTGATGCTTTTGAACTGTGGTGTTGGAAAGGACTCTTGAGAGTCCCTTGGACTGCAAGGAGATCCAACCAGTCCATCCTAAAGAAGATCAGTCCTGAGTGTTCATTGAAAGATTGATGTTGAAAAAAAAAAAAAAGACTGATGTTGAAGCTGAAACTCCAATACTTTGGCCACCTGATGCAAAGAACTGACTCATCTGAAAAGACCCTGATGCTTGGAAAGATTGAGGTCAGGAGGAGAAAGGGACGACAGAGGATGAGATGGTTGGATGGCATCACCGACTCAATGGATGTGGGTTTGGGTAAACTCTGGGAGTTGGTGATGCACAGGGAGGCCTGGCGTCCATGGATTGCACAGAGTCAGACATGATTGAGCAACTGAACTGAACTGAACTGAACCACTCTACTACCTCATAAAATTATTGAGAAGAAGGAAGGTCTTATAGCATTTCATGTCTAGTAGGATGATATACTTTGGGAACTTTAGATGTGCTTATTTATCTAGTAGTTGTTATTAGTAGGACAATTTGATCTCTTTGCTTTCCTAGAGTATCTCCTATTATTTACATCTTGCCTAAGTATGATAGTGGGCTTCCCTGGTGGCTCAGATGTTAAAGAATCTGCCTGCAATGTGGGAGATCCGGGTTCTATCCCTGGATCAGGAAGATCCCCTGGAGAAGGAAATGGCAACCCACTCCAGTATTCTTGGCTGGAGAATCCCATGGACAGAGGAGCCTGGTGGGCTAGAGTCCGTGGGGTCGCAAAGAGCCAGACACGACTGAGCGAGTAACACATATTAGTAGGACCATGTCATTGTAGAGTTGGAACAAAACTTAAAACCTATGTTCTACCATATGTGGAGTGCAATAATTAGTGTATTGTTAAGTACTCAGAGTTATAGCTCACAAAAAGCTGAAAGTGAAGTTGTTCAGTCCTGTCCAACTTTTTGCCACCCCATGGATTGTAGCCCACTAGGCTCCTCCATCCATGGGATTCTCCAAGCAAGACTACTTGTGTGGGTTGCCATTTCCTTCTCCAGGGGAATCTTCCTGACCCAGGGATTGAACCTGGGTCTCCTGCATTGTAGGCAGAAGCTTTACCATCTGAGCCACCTGAACCGTATCAAATGGCTAGAATGTAGGCATCTTCAATACATCCAGGCCTGTTCTTAACTCCTCATTTTATCTTATTCAGTTTTTGCTGCCATACTATAAGGACTTCCAAGGTGGTATTAGTGGTAAAGAATCTGTCTACCAATGAAGGAAATGCAAGAGAAGTGGGTTTGATCCCTGGGTTGGGAAGATGCCCTGGAGAAGGAAGTGGCAACCCACTCTAGTTTCTTGCCTGGAAAAGTTCATGGGCAGAGGAGCCTCGTGGGCCACAGTCCGTGGGGTCACAAAGAGTCAGACATGACTGAGCACACAAAAACACACCACACTGTAAAGTATTTTTATCCCCATTTTATAGTAAAAGAAACACGCTTTAAAAATTTCTTGCAGAACATGGTTCAGGTCAGTTCAGTTTAGTTCAGTTCAGTCGCTCAGTCGTGTCTGACTCTTTGTGACCCCATGAATCACAGCACGCCAGGCCTCCCTGTCCATCACCAACTCCCGGAGTACACTCAAACTCATGTCCATTGAGTTGGTGATGCCATCCAGTCATCTCATTCTCTGTTGTCCCTGTCTCCTCCTGCCCCCAATCCCTCCCAGCATCAGAGTCTTTTCCAGTGAGTCAACTCTTCGCATGAGGTGGCCAAAGTATTGGAGTTTCAGCTTTAGCATCAGTCCTTCCAATGAACACCCGGGATTGACCTCCTTTAGAATGGACTGGTTGGATCTCCTCACAGTCCAAGGGACTCTCAAGAGTCTTCTCCAGCACCACAGCTCAAAAGCATCAATTCTTCGGCAATCAGCTTTCTTTACAGTCCAACTCTCACATCCATACATGACCACAGGAAAAACCATAGCCTTGACCTTTGTTGGCAAAGTAATGTCTCTACTTTTTAATATGCAGAACAGTAAAAGACCACAAAACTACTAAGTGCAAATATCTAGATTCAAAGCCAGGTGGTTTGAATTTAAAACTTGTCTTTTTTCCTACTACAAATTATGTTAAAACAATTGTTATCTTATTCTCAGTCCTTTGCAGTTTACATCTACTTGATTCATACTACAAATAAACTATATTTCATTTATATGTCATTCTACTTTGTAGGCATGGTTACTAGCTGAAAGCCAAGTCAGTGACTGATGAGAGTCACTGATGACTCTGTCAATGACTCTGTCAATGACTCAGTCACTGTTGATCAGTCCATGACTGATGAGAGTATCCAGGGTAGTTGAAAGGCTCTTAGAGTGTTTCCTTTTGATAGTATTTAAAAACATGTGGCAAAGGTGATATCTATATTTTGCTTCAAATAGACCAAAAGGACATCTGGGAAATAACTCGAGCTCAATAGCATTTATACATATCATTTTTAAATCTAATATGCAAACTCTTTCCCTTTATTCACAAAGACTCTTTGAATGAATAAAATAATTTAACTTAGTTTAACTTTCATTGTTTTGGTTAGATATTTAACAGTCTGTTTACTTTTTTCAAACCCTATTGGATTTGTTTTTATTAATTGATCATTTTATGTTTTATTCTTTCAATATGAAATGCACCTCTATCACACATATTAGAACTTATCTCCTAAAATATTCATTTTTATTGAACAAAATTAGGAAGTTGATTTGTACTGAATGTATTAAATTATGATTTGTAGGATCTTTTGTAACGGAAGTCATCTATATACTCTCGTATTTAATATGAATGACTCAGTTCAGTTCAGTTGCTCAGTCATGTCCGACTCTTCATGATCCCATGGACTGCAGCACGCCAGGCCTCTCTGTCCATCCTCAACTTCCGGAGTTTACTCAGACTCATGCCCACTGAGTCGGTGATGCCATCCTGTCATCCCCTTCTCCTCCCACCTTCAATTTTTCCCAGCATCAGGGTCTTTTCTAATGAGTCGGTTCTTTGCATCAGCTGCAAAGTATTGGAGTTTCAGCTTCAGCACCAGCCCTTCCAGTGAATATTCAGAACTGATTTCCTTTAGGATGGACTGGTTGGATCTCCTTGTAGTCCAAGGGACTCTCAAGAGTCTTCTCCAACACCTGTGTTCAGTCTTCTGAACACAGTTCAAAAACATCAATTCTTCTGTGCTCAGCTTTCTTTATAGTCCAACTCTCACATCCATACATGACTACTGAAAAAAACAGCTTTGACTAGATGGACCTTTGTTGGTAAAGTAACATCTCTGCTTTTTTATATGCTGTCTACGTTGGTCATAGGTTTTCTTCCAAGCAGCAAACATCTTTTAATTTCATGGCTGCAGTCACCATCTGCAGTGATTTTGAAGCCCCCAAACATAAAATCTCTCACTGTCTCCATTGTTTCCCCATCTATTTGCCATGAAGTGATGGGATGGTTGCCATGATCTTAAGTTTTCTGAATGTTGAGTTTTAAGCCAACTTTTTCACTCTCTTTCACTTTTTCAAGATGCTCTTTAGTTCTTCTTCCATCTGTGTGTTTGAGGTTATTGATATTTCTCCCAGCAATCTTGATTCCAGCTTGTGCTTCATCCAGCCTGGCATTTTGCATGATGTGCTCTGCATAGAAGTTAAATGTTGGTCAGTTTATTTTTGTCCCAGAGGTCTCTGAGAATGTACTCTTTTCTTCTCATTCTTATTTCTTTATTCTACTCTGCAGCAGTTAATCCCACCATTCTATCTTCCAGCTCACTTATCTGCTCTTCTGCCTCAGTTATTCTGCTATGGATTCTCTCTAGTCTATTTTTCATTTTAGTTATTGTGTTAGTCATAACTGTTTGTTTATTCTTTAGTTCTTCTAGGTCCTTGTTAAACTTTTCTTGTATCTTCTTGATCTATGCTTCCATTCTTCTTCTGAGATCTTGGATCATCTTTATTATCATTACTTTTAATTCTTTTTCATGTAGATTATATATTTTCTGTTTATGTATTTGGTCTGGTGTGTGTTTTACCTTGTTCCTTCATCTGCAAGATATTTCTCTGTTGTCTTATTTTGTCTTCCTTACTGTGTTTATGGTTTCCTGTGCACAGGCTACAGGGGTGCAGTTACTCTGCTTCTGATGTCTATCCTCTGCTAGGTGAGATTGGCACATTAACTTGCATAGGCTTCCTGTTTGTGTGTGTTAGTCACTCAGTCATGTCCAACTTGACTCCATGGACTGTAACTTGCTAGGCTCCTCTGTCCTTGGGATTCCCCAGGCAAGAATACTGGAGTGGGTTGCCATTTCCTTATCCAAGTCTTCCTGGTGGGAAGTATTGCCTCTACTCTGGTGGTTGGAGCTGAGTCTTTTCCCTCAAGTGGGAAAGACCATGTCAGGTGATGTGTTGGGGTGTGTCTGTGAGCTTACTACCACTTTAGGCAACCTGTCTTCTGATGGGGTGGGCTGTGTTCCAGTTTTGCTTGTTATCTAATGTGAAGCATTCAGCACTGGAATGCAAGCAGTTGGGTCAAGCCAAGCTTTTGTGTCAAGATGGAGACCTCAGGGAGAGTTCATGTTGATTATAACTCTCTGGGGCTTTGTATTCTCAGGCAGTCCAGCGTTTGGACTTTGTCACTTTTATACCAGAGGCTCAGGTCTGACTGCTAGGCATGGATCCAAGACCCTGAAAACCTGTGTTAAGGCCAAAAAGAAGAAACGGGAAAAAAAAACTAAGAAACAAACAAAGTCCAAGATGAATGATTAAAACAAAAACAAACAGGAATAATAAAGCAAGAAAAAAAAAACAAAAGAACCCCTAAACAAACAAACAAAAAAATATATAAGCAAAAATAAAAGCTAAAAAGCAAAATATAAAGCAAACAAAAAAAGTACAGAAAACAAAAACAAACACACAAAAAGATTTTAAAAAATTCTCAAAACAAAACAAAAACAAGAAAAAACATAAAACAAGAAAAAAATTGATTGCAGCCAGGAAATTAAAAGACGCTTACTCCTTGGAAGGAAAGTTATGACCAACCTAGATAGCATATTAAAAAGCAGAGATATTACTTTGCTAACAAAGGTCCGTCTAGTTAAGGCTATGGTTTTTCCCGTGGTCATGTATGGATGTGAGAGTTGGACTGTGAAGAAAGCTGATTGTGGAAGAATTGATGCTTTTAACTGTGGTGTTGGACAAGATTCTTGAGAGTCCCTTGGACTGCAAGGAGATCTAACCAGTCCATTCTAAAGGAGATCAATCCTGGGTGTTCATTGGAAGGACTGATGCTAAAGCTGAAACTGCAATACTTTGGCCACCTCATGAGACGAGTTGACTCACTGGAAAAGACTCTGATGCTGGGAAGGATTGGGGGTGGGAGGAGACGGGGACGACAGAGAATGAGATGGCTGGATGGCATCACCGACTTTGTGGACATGAGTTTGAGTGAACTCCGGGAGTTGGTGATGGACAGGGAGGCCTGGCATGCTGTGATCATGGGGTTGCAAAGAGTCGGACACGACTGAGTGACTGAACTGAACTGAAAAGATACGTTAACATTCCTTAAAAATAAAAGAAAAAGAAAAATAATAAAAATAGCAATAGAACAAAGCAAAAACAAAATAATAATAATAGTAATAGTAACATTTTCTCAATACCTCTGGTGTCAGTGTCCTTGTCCCCATGGTGAACCAAAGTCAACAACTACCTACCCCAGAGTCCTTTCAATATTTTTAAATAGGTCTCTTTAGTCATTGTGGAGGCAGCTCAGATCCTGATCTGGCCAATTCCTGCTTGTCATTGGCCCCAGAGTCCACCAGTGCTAAAGCTAGACTGTTCTCAGTTGTGGAAGCACTCATTGTCCATTCACATATTTCACAGATGCAGGGTTTATAAAGCAGATCACAGGGATTTAATCCATGGCTTGGGAAGCTTCACAGAGAGGTTTTGTTTTACTTCCTTAGTTGCAGAGCCCCTGGGGCTCATCTTTGGTTTTGGCCTCACCTCTGCATGTGAGCCACCCTCGGGGGACTGTTCTCTGCCCAGATGAGAGGGGGATAAAAAGAGTAGCTGATAGGGGCACTTATTGACTAAGGTAGCCACAACTGGGTTGTGTCTGAATTACCTTCAGTGGGTCAAAGACTAGCAGAACTTTGCAACACACTTGCTCTGGTGGGATCCCCTCCCAATGCCTGCAGAGGTAGAGGTCAGAGGGTGGGGAACGGGGTTCAATGGTGGCCCTGTCCCTTGCAGACCACTTCAAGAATGGTGCCTTGTTTCTATAGTGTTCTGGACTTTTTCCACAAACTTTCCTAGTTGGGGAGCTGTTGCTCCTGTCTCTTCAGGCTGTCTGTTCACAGCCAGCAGCTGTCATCTCCCTGGATCCACTCTCCAAGGTCCACTTTCCAGCACCCATCCCTCTTCTCACCTATATACACACAACTCATCCGGGGGTGCACCGGGCTACTGCACAGACCATGTATTCAGTTCTTACTTTGTCCTGCCTTCCACAGACTGGTTGTTGTATTTCCCCTGTAATTCCCCGAATATTCCTTCCTGCTCCAGCTGGTTCCCCTGATGTGAGTGGGCTTTCTGAGGCAGCTTTCCTCACCTCAGTTCCCCACAAGGCATGCTGGTCCCTTGGCATTTCCTTTTCCTTTTTTTTTTTCTTTCTTTCATCCTACCCAGGTGCATGGAGATTTTTCTTGTCGTATTAGGTGTCCAAGCTCTTCTGCTACAGGTTAGCAAGTGCTCTGTGATATCTGTTTCTTTTGTGGTTGTATTCTTGAAGTACTTGTGAGAAGAGGCAAATTCCACATTCCATATTCTGCTATCTTGACTCCTATCTATTTATATTTTAATGTAAAAAATCCACATATGTATTATTGATCCTTGCCATTTCCAACTTTTCTCACAATTCTCTTTGAAGCCCACTCCAGCTAGGTTTATGCCACCACCACAACATATCTGAAGTTGAATTTAATCTTTTAGCTGCTCAGACCACTCTTGGCATTACTTTTGATTTCTCTTTTTGGCCCATATCCTACATTCAGGTCTAATACCAAGTTCTATTTTATCATCAATATGCACAACCCAACATTTTCTTCTTTCTGTCATGGTTTATACCTTTGTCCAAACTATCTTCATCTTTTATCTGAAATACTTATATATTTTTCTTCCAGATATTTGTGCCTTAGAGTATACCTCCAATCTGTTCACTTAAGAAGTGATTCCTTTAAACATGAAACAGATCACATTATTTCTCTGTTCAACACCTTTCAAATGTTTCCCATCTCACTCAACAAAGCCTTTACAGTGGCCTTGAAAACACTACGCATTCTGGCCACCCTCCTGCTCTGATATTGTCTCACACTACTCAGCAGTGACCACAGGACAGGAAAAGGTAAATTTTTATTTCAATCCCAAAGAAAGACAATGACAAAGAATGTTTTAACACTGCACAATTGCTCTCATTTCACTTGCTAACAAGGTCATGCTCAAAATCCTCTCCAAGCTAGGCTTCAACAGTAGGTGAACAGAGAACTGTATATTGTCACCCTGCTTATTTAACTTACATGCAGAGTACATCATGCAAAATGCTGGACTGGATGAAGCACAAACTGGAATCAAAATTTCCCAGAGAAATATCAATAACTTCAGATATGAAGATGATAGCACCCTTGTGTGGCAGAAAGCAAAGAGGAACTAAAGAACCTCTTGATGAAGGTGAAAGAGGAGAGTGAAAAAGCTGGCTTATAATTCAACATTCAAAAATTGTATATCATAGCATCCAGTTTCATCACTTCATGGCAAATAGGTGGGGAAATAATGGAAACAGTGAGAGACTTTATATTCTTGGGCTCCAAAATCACTGTGGATGGTGACTGCAGCCATGAAATTAAAAGATGCTTGCTCCTTGGAAGAAAATCTATGACAAACCTAGACAGTGTGTTATAAAGCGGAGACATTACTTTGCCAACAATGGTCTGTCTCGTCAAAGCTATGGATTTTCCAGTATTTGTGTTTGGATGTGAGAATTGGACCATAAAGAGGGCTGAGTGCCAAAAATTTGATGTTTTCAAACTGTGGTGTTGCAGAAGACTTGAGAGTCCTTTGGACTGCAAGGAGATCAACCAGTCAATCCTAAAGGAAATCAATCCTGAATATGCATTGAAAGGACTGATGCCGAAACTGAAACTCCAAAATGTCAGCCACCTGATGTGAAGAGCCATCTCATTGGAGAAGACCCTGATGCTGGGAAAGATTGAAGGCAGGAGGAGAAGGGGAGGACAGAGGTTGAGATGGTTGGAAGGCATTAATAACTCAATGGATATGAGTTTGAGCAACTTCTGGGAGATGGTGAAGGACAGGGAACCCTGACATGTTGTAGTCCAAGGGGTTGCAAAGAGTTGTACATGACTGAGCAACTGAAAACAACAACAACAACATTCTCTCTTGCCCATTTTCCTCCCAGCCAGTGCGTCCTTGCGGATTCTGCAATGTGCTCAAAAGTTCCCACTGTAGTGCTTTTGTAGTTGATATTTTCACTGCCTTTTGAATGCTTTTTTCATATTTTTGCTGAAATACCTTTTTACTAGCAAGTCTATACTCAAAAATCCCAAGTAAAATCCAAGATGTATTTTCTGACAGGCATTTCTGAACCTTCTGGCTGCTTTGCTTTCACTTTATTTTCACTTGAATATAATTGTTTTCTCTCTCTGAATGAAAAATAGTGTTTAAAATTCTGAGTAAGTTTAAGAAATGGAGATAATATATACATAACTTGATTCATTTGAGCCTACAACAATTTCTTTTCAGAGCCAAGTACTGTAGAACTTTGTGAGTGGGGCCAAGCTATGGGATACCCCAGTCAATATATCTAAACTCATTCTGTTTCTGGTTTCTTTTTAATTGTGGTGAAACAAGCAGAACATAAAATAAAGCATCTTGACCAATTTTAAACATACAGTCTATAGGCATTAAGCACATTCACATTGTTGTGCAACTATTACCAGAATCTGTCTCGACAATATTTTTCATCTTGCAGCACTAAAAATCTGTACCAAATAAACTTTAAGTAGAAAATCCTCATTCCCCATCCTCCCAGTTGCTAGCTAGAGAAAAAAATGCTTGTTCACTTTGAATAGTGGCATAGAAAAGTGATAAAGTGAGATTTTATATATATGCAGATTTATAGACTTATGTTGTTATTGTTCATTTGCTAAGTCATGTCCAACTCTCATGCACTGTACCATGCCAGGCTCCTCTGTCTTCCACTATCTCCCAGAGGTTTCTCAGATACAGGTCCATTGAGTGAGTGATACTATCTAACCATCTTATCCTCTGCTACCCCTTTCTTCTTTTGCCTTCAATCTTTACCATCATCAGTGTCTTTTCCAATGAATTGACTCCACATAAGATCACAAAATTATTGGAGTTTCAGCTTCAGCAAGAGTCTGTGCAATGAATATTCAGGGTTGATTTTCTTTAGAATAGACATGCTTGATATGCTTGCAGTCCAAGAGACTTTAAAGAGTCCTCTCCAGCACCACAATTTGAAAGCATCAGTTTTTCAGTACTCAGTTTTTTTTATGGTCCAACTCTAACATCCATACATGACTACTGGAAAAACCATAGCTTTGACTATCTTGACATTGTCGGCAAAGTGATGTCTCTGTTTTTAATACACTAAGTTTGTCATACCTTTTCTTCCAAGCATCAAGTGTCTTTTAATTTCATGGCTTCAGTCACCATCCACAGTGATTTTGGAGTCCAAGAAAGTAAAAATCTGTCACTGCTTCTACTTTTTCCCTTTATCTTTGCCATAATATGATGAGGCCAGATGCCACATTGTTAGTTTTTCTGAGTTTTAGACAGCTTTTTCACCCTCCTCTTTCACCCTCATCAAGAGGCTCTTTAGTTTCTCTTCACTTTCTGCCATTAGAATGGTATCATCTGCATATTTGAGTTTGTTGATATTTCTGGCAGTAATGATGATTCCAGGTTGTGATTCATAAACCCAGAATTTTGCATGATGTACTCTGCATATAAATTAAATAAAGAGGGTGACAGTAAACAGCCTTATCGTACTCCTTTCCCAATTTTGAACCAGTCCATTTTTCCATGTCTGGTTCTAACTGTTGCTTCTTGACTCGCATACAGGTTTCTCAGGAGACATGTAAGGTGGTTTGTTACTACCATTTCTTTAGGAATTTTCCAGTTTGTTATGACCCACACAAAGGCTTTAGCATAAACAATGAAGGAGAAGTAAGTGTTTTTCTGAAACTTTCTGGCTTTATCCATTATTCAACATTATTCAATGTTGGCAATTTAATCTCTGATTCCTCTACCTCTTTGAAACCCAACTTGCACATCTGGAAGTTCTCGGTTCACATACTTCTGAAACCTTGCTTTAAAGGATTTTGAGTATAACTTTGCTAATATGTAAAATAAACACAGTAGTTGGAACATTCTTTGGCATTGCCTTTCTTTGGAATTGGAATGAAAACTGACCTTTTCCCATCCTGTGACCACTGCTAAGATTTCCAAACTTGTGACAAACTGAGTGCAGCACTTTGACAGCATCATCTTTTAGGATTTTAAATAACTTAGCTAGAATTCTATCACCTCCGCTAGTTTTGTTTGTAGTAATGCTTCCTAAGGCCCACTTGACTTCATACTCCAGGATATGCAGCTCTGAGTGAGTGACCCCACCATCATGGTTATCTGGGTCATTAAGACCTTTCTTGTGTAGTTCTTCTGTGTATTATTGCTGCTGCTGCTGCTGCTGCTAAGTCACTTCAGTTGTGTCCGACTCTGTGTGACCCCATAGACGGAAGCCCACCAGGCTCCCCCATCCCTGGAATTCTCCAGGAAAGAACACTGGAGTGGGTTGCCATTTCCTTCTCCAATGTGTAAAAGTGAAAAGTGAAAGTGAAGTCGTGTCCGACCCTTAGCGACCCCAGGGACTGCAGCCTACCAGGCTCCTCTATCCATGGGATTTTCTAGGCAAGAGTACTGGAGTGGCTTGCCATTGCCTTCTACTGCTTCTTAATCTCTCCTGTTTCTGTCCTTTATCACGCTGATCCTTCCATCAAATATTTCCTTGATACCTCCAGTTTTCTTGAAGAGATCTCTGTCTTTTCCATTCAATTGTTTTCATCTCTCTCTTTGCATTGTTCATTTAAGATGGTCTTCTTATCTCTTCTTGCTCTTCTCTGAAGCTCTGTATTCAGTTGCGTATATCTTTTCCTTTCCCCTTTGCCTTTTGCTTTTATTCCTTCCTCAACTACTTGTAAAGCTGCCTCAGATAACCACTTCACCTTCTTGTATTTCTTTTCCTTTGAGACAGCTTTGGTCACCACCTCCTGTACAATGTTATGAACATCTGTCCATAGTTCTTCAAGCACTCTGCCTGCAAAATCTAATCCCTTTAATCTATTTGTCATCTCCACTGTATAATCATAAGGGATTTGATTAGGTCACACCTGAATGGCCTAGCGGTTTTAACTACTTCATTGAATTTAAGCCTGAAGTTTGCAATAAGAAGCTCATGATTTGAGTCACAGTCAGATCCAGATCTTGTTTTTTACTGCATGTATAGAGCTTCTCTGTCTGTGACTGCAAAGAGCATACTCCATCTGTTTTCTTTATTCTTTTATAATTTATTTTTTATTGGAGGCAAATTATTTTACAATATTATATTGGTTGGTTTTGCCATACATTGATATGAATTTGCCCCGGGTGTACATGAGTTCCCCCTCCTGAACCCCCCTCCCACCTCCCTCCTCCCTTTATCCTCCCTCTGAGTCATCCCCGCACGCCAGCCCCGAGCATCCTATAACATGCATCGACCCTGAACTGGTGATTCATTTCACATATGACAACATACATGTTTCAATGCCATTCTCCCAAATCATCCCACCCTCACCCTCTCCCACAGAGTCCCAAAGACTGTTCTATACATCTGTGTCTCTTTTGCTGTCTCGTATACAGGGTTATCATTTGCATCTTTCTAAATCCCATTTATATGCATTAGTATACTGTATTGGTGTTTTTCTTTCTGGCTTACTTCACTCTGTATAATAGGCTCCAGTTTCATCCACCTCATTAGAACTGATTCAAATGTATTCTGTTTTCAGTATTGACTGTCTGCTGATGTCCATGTGTAGAGACATCTCTTGGTTTGTTTAAAATGGGTGTTTGCTATGACAAGTGCGTTCTCTTGACAAAACTGTTAGCTTTTGCCTTGCTTCATTTTGTTCTCCAAGGCCAAATTTTCCTGTTTTCCCAGGTATCTTTTGGATTTTTACATTTGCATTGCAATCTCCTATGGTGAAAAGGACATCTTTTAATTTTTTTGGTGTTAGTTCTAAAAGGTGTTGTGGGTCTTCATAGAGACAGTCAATTTCAGCTTCTCTAGCATCAGTGGTTGAAGCGCAGACTTGGATTGCTGTGACATTGAATGGCTTTGCTTGGAAATGAATTGAGATCATTCTGTTCTGAGATTGCACCCAATTACTGCATTTTGACTTTGGTTGACTCTGAAGGATACTCATTTTTTGCTGAGGGATTCTTGCCCACAGTAGTGGACATATTGGTCATCTGAATCAAATTCTCCCCTTCCTGTCCATTTTTGTTCACTTCTTCTTCAGATGTCCATGTTCAATCTTCCCATCTCCTGCTTTACCATGTCCTATTTGCCTTAACTCATGGCCCTAACATTCCAGTTTCCTATGCAATATTGCTCTTTACAACATTGTTCTTTTGCCACCAGACACATCCATAACTGAGCATCATTTCTACTTTGGCCCAGCCACTTCATTCTTACTGGATCTATTAGCAATTGCCCTCTACTCTTTCCCAATAGCATAGTGGACACCTTCTGACCTGGAGGGTACTTCTTCCAGGGTCATATCTTTTTGCATTTTCATACAGTCCATAGGTAAGAATATTGGAGTGGGTTGCCATTATCGCCTCCAGTGGAACATGATTTGTCAGAACTCTCCAGTATGATACATTCTTTTTGGGTGGCTTTGCGTGGCATGGCTCATAGCTTCATTGAGTTGTGCAAATCCCTTCTAAGCTACAAGGCTTTAATCCATGAAGCGGATGTAGACCTCTAAACATATAGAAGATGGCTATCTGTCTGCAACAGAATGTGGAGTTAAACTTTGTTGGAGAGTGAAAGTTACATTCAGATGTCATTCAAATTAATTTGTGTTCAGTTATATGATTAACGAGTATAAATGTAATAGAAGCTTAGAGAAGAGAAAAATCAGTGTGGATTGGAGTATTGGAACAAAGGTTCATACAGAAAGTGGTGTTTTACTTTGGAACCCTTCATCTTGTGACACCCTGTGAACTTAGGTTAAGAAGCTAAGAAAAAGAGTGAATTCAGAAGGATGGCATCAAGATTAGTGAAAGATTTAATATTGGGTCAAGTGTTAAGCAAACAATAAATTTTAATTGATATAATAATTCAAAATATTTGTTAGCCTGTAAATTATATGAGTGAATATGTAGGCAGGAACTTGAATAATTGCAAATATGAGGAAGTAATCAAAGTGGATAAGTATCATTTCATTCTTGTCCTTGTTACATGTTGATATTTGGAAAAAATCAGACATCTAATTATTGTAATCTTATTCAACACCATTTATTTTCCAGCCGTCAATCCTGTAACATGTATTTGATTTCAATATCAAGGTGTTAAATTTCCTTGAGACACTCATCATTTATGTTTGCTCTCTGAGCTATTTGTTTTTCTTCTTGTCTCCTCTGTATTGTAAAGGAGATAAAGTGAAAGAGATTTATGTCTGACTAAATTTTAGCATCTGTTCCTTCCTCCCATTATGTTGCTGTTCTATGTGTAGAGCTGTTGCTGAAAAATTGCTCTTGTCAGCGAGAAAAATTGCTTACCAATATGATCTAATATATTTCTCTTGTTCTTAAGGCATAGATCTTTCTAGTAAACATATTACATGGATGAGTTTCATGTAATCTAATAAACATCTTATGAAAATACCACTAATTAGCAGAATGTTTACTATGGGCCCTATAATTGAGAACCTGCTTGTCTTTCCTGCATGTTCTAAGGGACACTTTCTCAGATCACGTCTAACTGACAATAAAGTAGTGCTTAGGAAGGAAAGTTTTCATTAAATTCTTTAAAATTTTATGTGTCTTACCTGGTAAAACCAAAGGTTTTAATCCCAAGGTGCCTACACTTTCCCCCCTGCAGATAAACTGTGCACACATGACTGTTACAGCTCTCCTTTTTGAGGAGAAACAGTGAGAATATTATTAAGAGTTGAAACTCTTGACTGTGGATGGAAAAGAGAGTGATAGTGTTGATCTTCCTTTGGTGGGAAAAGTAATATCACCAAATCATTGAAGGTGGATGGCTAGGTGGGTTGTGGAGTCTCCATAGCTCTTAGGGTTATCTCTCATGCTCCCCTGGAGAACACAGGTGGCTGTGAGGTTGAAGTTCACTTTGGTTTCTTTTCAAGTGTGGACAGTAGGTAGTGTTCACAGGGTGTAGTGTCATTCTGCAGATTCCTGTATGACTTCCATTTTTTTTTTCCTGTCAACTGGCCCCTTTGCCCTTGTAATACTGCTCTCCCCACAGCCTGGATGGCTCAGGTAAGTACCTCATAATCATCAGTTGAATCTTGCCTTTGATGTTCATTTAGCTTTTCTTAAACCTGCTAGTATACTAATAAGCAAACTTTGAACAGGAAGTATACAAATGTTGGAGAAATGTCAAGTCAATCCAACAAAAGTGGCCTGAATAAACAGGTGGACAAAGAATGAGATTTCCCCTCCCAGGTGAGTACATCCTAAGGCCAGAGCGGGGTTTTGAGTGTGTGGTATATTAAATGGAAGGACAAAGGAATAGATGCTATTAACCTTATGCCTTAGAGCATCAACAGGAAATCATTCTCTGTTTTTAAAGTGCAAGACACTTTCATTCTTTATTTAGAGTACAAAGTGATGGTGTTCAGCCAGGGACCATCTTATTAAAAATATAGGGCCATTTGGGAAATCGCACTTTCTTGGAGTGTATAAGGGTGAAAAGGATTAGGATTTGTAAAGAAGTCAGTTGCTTGTTATGGAAAACTTATCAGTTTTCCTGACACTCATCTCTTGCTCAAGCAGCATCCCAAGTGAGAACGCTGGTCTGAACTGGTCAGCTTACAACAGCATTAAGTATTTCAGGATAACTCAGAACATTAAAACAAACAAACAAATAACACATACAGCGACAAACTTTTCATTTACTCTGATGCACCTCATCAGGCTTTCACAGCAATGGATTTATTTTAGCACCTAAAACACTGAATTTGTATTTTTTAAATTATAAATCTGCCTTTTAAACTGGATTAAAATTGTCTAGCAAAGCAAAACAGTAGAATATTTAACAAACTAAGCAGTCCTGATGAAACATGCCATGAAATTCTTTATTTGAAAACATTTACTTCTGAGGGGTGAAAATTTGCTAAACATTTATAGCTGCATGTGAAAGTGCTTACCTCTTATGGGCTAAGAGGTGAGGGGAAAAGTAAGATGCAAAGAGTACGATAATTCATTAGTGTACTTACGATTCTGGATATGTTTTTCAGTTATTATGTTAAATGATTTTTATTTTTTTAATTTTCTAGTTGAAACATAGTTGATTTACAATGCTGTATTAATTGTTGCTGTACAGCAAGGTGATTCAGTTATATATACATTAAAAAATATTTTTTCATTATGTTTTATCACAAGACATTTAAAATGGTTCCTTGTGTTATACAGTAGGACCTTACTGTTAACCCATCCTATATGTAATAGTTTGCATTTGCTAACACCAAGCTCTTGGTCTGACCCTCTCACACAGACTGCACCCTCTGCTTGGCAACAAGTCTGTTCTCTATGTCTGTGTTGATTTCATGAAAGTTCATTGTGTCACAATTTAATGATATATGTGTTTGTCTTTCTCTTTCTAACTTATTTCACTTAGTCTGATAATCTCTAGTTGCATTCATGTTGTTGCAAGCAGCATTATTCCTTTTTTTTTTTTTTCTACAACTGAATAGCATTCCTTAAATTATTTTTAAAACTTAGTTTAAACAAAAAGTTATTTGGGGAGGGCATTTAGCTGTTTTTCCCCCTAACTTTCTTAAGGTATCAGTCAGTCAGTTCAGTCACTCAGTCGTGTCCAACTCTTTGCGACCCCATGAATCACAGTATTCCAGGCCTCCCTGTCCATCACCAACTCCCGGAATTCACTCAAACTCATGTCCATCGAGTCGGTGATGCCATCCAGCCATCTCATTCTCTGTCGTCCCCTTCTCCTCCAGCCCCCAATCCTTCCCAGCATCAGAGTCTTTTCCAGTGAGTCAACTCGTCGCATGAGGTGGCCAAAGTATTGGAGTTTCAGCTTTAGCCTCAGTCCTTCCAATGAACACCCAGGATTGATCTCCTTTAGAATGGGTTGGATCTCCTTGCAGTCCAAGGGACTCTCAAGAGTCTTCTCCAGCACCACAGTTCAAAAGCATCAATTCTTCGGCGATCAGCTTTCTTCACAGTCCAACTCTTACATCCATACATGACCACTGGAAAAACCATAGACTTGACTAGACGGACCTTTGTTGGCAAAGTAATGTCTCTGCTCTTTAATATACTATTTAGGTTGGTCATTGACAACATTTTCTATATTTAAGTTATACATCATGACTTTTAAGATATACACTGTGATAATTTAATATACATTGTAAAATGATTACCATAGTCATGTTAATTAACACATCCATCACCTCACACAGTGATTTGTGTCTGTATGCGATAAGAACACTTACAATCTAATCTCTTAGCAAATTTCAAGTATAGAGTACAGTATTATTAACTCTGATTACCATACTGGACATTACATCCCTAGCTCTCACTAATCTTAAAGCTGAAACTTTGTAACTGTGATCAGCATTTCCCATTTCTTTCACCTCTCAACCACTTCAGTTCAGTTTAGTTCAGTTGCTCAGTTGTGTCCGACTCTTTTCGACTCCATGGACTACAGCACACCAGGCCTCCCTGTCCATCACCAACTCCTGGAGTTCACTCAAACTCATGTCCACTGAGTTGGTGACGCCATCCAACGATCTCATCCTCTGTCTTCCCCTTCTCCTCCCACCTTCAATCTTTCCCAGCATCAGGTCTTTTCAAATGAGTCAGTTCTTCACATCTGGTGGCCAAAGTATTGGAGTTTCATCTTCAGCATCTGTCCTTCCAATGAATATTCAGGACTAATTGCCTTTAGGATGGACTTGTTGGATCTCCTTGCAGTCCAAGAGACTCTCAAGATTCTTCTCCAACACCACAGTTCAAAAGCATCAATTCTTCGGTGCTCAGCTTTCTTTATAGTCCAGCTCTCATATCCATACATGACTACTGTAAAAAACATAGCTTTGACTAGATGGACCTTTGCTGGCAAAGTAATGTCTCTGCTTTTTAATATGTTGTCTAGGTTGGTCATAGCTTTTCTTCCAAGGAGCAAACATCTTTTAATTTCATGGCTGCAGTCACCATCAGAAGTGATTTTGCTCAACTACTGGCCACCACCATTCTACTTACTCTCCGATTTGAGTTCAGTTTCTTCAGATTTCATATATAAGTGAGATCACACAGTATAAGACATCATTTTGCAGATTAATAAAAATTAATTAATAATATTAATTAATAGCTCAGTACATATTATACATAATTTATGTTAATATTTGATACTTATTGATATTTTGCTTTCTAAACCTATTCTAGTTAAGTTATATAATATACACATGGAATTGATTTTAAAATCACTTGTTGCTCTATGTGTAGAAATAGTATATCAGTTTCAGATTTTATCTCCAAAACTATCTCACAAAGACATAATCTATCACTTTCCAATCTCACAGAATTAAGCGCACTTGAACTGGGGCAAATGATTTTGTTCTAATTTCAAAAGACTAGATGAAACATCTTATATTTAGCCAAATGATTGTCCTCCAAGATATTGAGGGAAAAAATTCTGTTTGTACTCCTATCTATTACTACTTAGCTTCGGGAAACAAAAATAATTAGGAAAAAGAAAATTACTCATGTTATAGATAGAAAATAATTTTGTTAATTGCACTTATTAAATTTCCTTATGTAAAACTACAACCTACCAAATTGCAATCTAAACCAAAGGAACTTAAATGCTTCTCATTGATAGTATTAGGTTATTAATTTGAGGAGAAAAACTGAGTATGAAGGAACTTGATAGAATGATTATGTTTACAGACTACACTGTATACTTGTATATATAGCTGATAAAATTAAATTGTATGTTTACACATATACATTACAATCTAAATGCTACTTTCACAAGCATACAGAGAATATTAAGGACACTTTATCCATAAAAATTGTTTTCTTAACCATACAAAAACAATTTTTAACATCATTATTTCAAAATCTACAACATTGCTGAATTAAGTACTTGGGGCTGCCTTATAGAACAGCTATTTAAGCATCAGTATTTTACAGATATTGATAGGTATATAATGATGTTAAGAACGTTGACCAAATGAGCAAACAAACTGTAATGCAGTAGCCACTAACTGTACTTATTAGAGCTTTAAAAACATGTGATATTAGATGAGGGGGCTTCCCTGGTGGCTCAGTGGTATAGAATCCGCTTGCAATGCAGGAGCCACAGGAGACGTGGGTTCCATCCCTGGGTTGGGAAGATCCCCTGGAAAAGGGCATGGCAACGCACTCCAGTATTCTTGCCTGGAGAATCCATGAACAGATGAGTCTGGCAGGCTATTGTCCATAGGGTTGCAAAGAGTCAGACACAACTGAAGTGACTTAGTATGTGCTCACAATGTTAAATGGGACATAGAAAAAAAAAAAAAGAGAAAGACTCGTTACAATTATTAAAAAGTATCCATTTTCTATTTCTGTTAACTTATCATTCTTGTTTTTTTGCCAAATTATGTTGTTTTGCATATTTCTCATAGATTTCCCTATGGCTGTGTAATCATGTTTACCTTTCTCTCTCTTGTCTTTGAATATGCAATGATGCCCTTTGCTGACAGTGGCCCTAACCTTTGATTTGAATGTCATCAGAGTGAGCAAAGCACATTCCAAAACATCCTTTCTAGAGGTTACGTCTCATTGTCTCTCTCAATTTTTGCTGCTGACACTTTGAATCCTGGCAGTAATTGCTCTGCCCCTCACTGTCCATGATTCTTCAAATAATTGGCATATATCACATATAAGAGGTGTCTTCCTATTAGATTCTGTTTCAAAAGTAAAAATAAATAAAAAAAATAACTATGAACTGTGAACATATTTGTTCATGTGATATGCAATGTTTAGCAAGTGAAAATTTTTCTAATCAACAGTTTTCTTTTCTACCGGAAAATTAAGTCTCAGAATATTCACCCTTTAACATCTTTGAGAAGGATGGAGAAAATGATCAGCACTCAGAAAGGAATGCAGGAATAGCATAACTCTATACATTCAGAAAACTAAGATCATGGCATCCAGTCCCATCACTTCATGGAAAATAGATGGGGAAACAGTGGAAACAGTGGCTGACTTTATTTTTCTTGGATCCAAAATCACTGCAGATGCTGATTGCAGCCATGAAATTAAAAGATGCTTACTCCTTGAAAGGAAAGTTATTACCAACCTAGACAGCATATTAAAAAGCAGAGACATTACTTTGCCAACAAAGGTCCGTCTAACAAGGCTATGGTTTTTCCAGTGGTCATATATGGATGTTAGAGTTGGACTATAAAGAAAGCTGAGCACCGAAGAATTGATGCTTTTGAACTGTGGTGTTGGAGGAGACTCTTGAGAGTCCCATGGACTGCAAGGAGATCCAACCAGTCCATTCTAAAGGAGAAGAAATCCAGGGTGTTCTTTGGAAGGACTGATGTTGAAGCTGAAACTCCAATTATTTGGCCACCTGATGGGAAGAACTGACTCATGTGAAAAGACCCTGATGCTGGGAAAGATTGAGGGCAGGAGGAGAAGGGGACGACAGAGGATGAGATGGTTGGATGGCATCACCGACTCGATGGACATGAGTTTGAGTGAACTCCAGGAGTTGGTGATGGACAGGAAGGCCTGGCGTGCTGTGGTTCATGGGGTCACAGAGTCGGACACGACTGAGGGACTGAACTGAACTGATCTCCATTCCCTTTCCTTTGCCTGTTTGCTACTTATCCTTTCTCCCTTCCATCTTATACTTTCTGAGTGCAGTGAATTTTGTAGTAGTTAGCAACATAATGTTAGGGAGCAGCAGTACCCGGGGTGGCTTGATGGTGATAGGAAATGAATGCAGTGGTATTTGGTGAGGACATATTAAGTGTGAAGCAATACAAGCCTGGCTAAAGCAAGGGCTTTGACAGTGGACATGGACAGTTGAAAGGAAAACCGTGGTTCAGAATGGATGAAACTAACAATATATGTGCAAGAATTGAAGCATAAATATTTAATAAAAGGATTTAAGAAAAGGTGGGAGAATAGTCGGATATATAAAAGGTAGGAGAATAGTAGATTAGATTAATAATATAGAGAATTTAACAGCAAATATGATTCTTTCTTGTATTTATATTTGTTCTTTGAACCACTATTCCAGTGAAGAGTTCAGTTCAGTTCAGTCGCTCATTCGTGTCCGACTCTTTGTGACCCCATGAATCACAGCACGCCAGGCCTCCCTGTCCATCACCAACTCCTGGAGTTCACTCAAACTCATGTCCATCGAGTCGGTGATGCCATCCAGCCATCTCATTCTCTGTCATCCCTGTCTCCTCCTGCCCCCAATACTTCCCAGCATCAGAGTCTTTTCCAGTGAGACAACTCATCACATGAGGTGGCCAAAGTATTGCAGTTTCAGCTTTAGCATCAGTCCTTCCAATGAATACCCAGGATTGATCTCCTTTAGAATGGACTGGTTGGATCTCCTTGCAGTCCATGGGACTCTCAAGAGTCTTCTCCAGCACCACAGTTCAAAAGCATCAACTCTTTGGTGATCAGCTTTCTTCACAGTCCAGCTCTCACATCCATACATGACCACAGGAAAAACCATAGCCTTGACTAGACGGACCTTGGTTGGCAAAGTAATGTCTCTGATTTTTAATATGCTATCTAGGTAGGTCATAACTTTCCTTCCAAGGAATAAGCGTCTTTTAATTTCCTGGCTGCAATCACCATCCGCAGTGATTTTGGAGCCCCCAAAAATAAAGTCTGACACTGTTTCCACTGTTTCCCCATCTATTTCCCATGAAGTGATGGGACCAGATGCCATGATCTTTGTTTTCTGAATGTTGAGCTTCAAGCCAACCTTTTCACTCTCCTCTTTCACTTTCATCAAGAGGCTTCTTAGTTCCTCCTCACTCTGTGCCATAAGGGTGGTGTCATTTGCATATCTGAGGTGATTGATATTTTTCCCGGTAATCTTGATTCCAGCTTGTGCTTCTTCCAGCCCAGCGTTCCTCATGATGTACTCTGCATATAAGTTAAATAAGCAGAGTGACAATATACAACCTTGACAGACTCCTTTTCCTATTTGGAACCAGTCTGTTGTTCCATGTCCAGTTCTAACTGTTGCTTCCTGACCTGCATACAGATTTCTCGAGAGGCAGGTCAGGTGGTCTGGGATTCCCATCTCTTTCAGAGTGTTCCACAGTTTATTGTGATCCACACAGTCAAAGGCTCTGGCATAGTCAATGGAGCAGAAATAGATGTTTTTCTGGAACTCTCTTGCTTTCTCTATGAACCAGCGGATGTTGGCAATTTGATCTCCGGTGCCTCTGCCTTTTCTAAAACCTGCTCGAACATTTGGAAGTTCACGGTTCACATATTACTGAAGCCTGGCTTGGAGAATTTTGAGCATGACTTTACTAGTGTGTGAGATGAGTGCAATTGTGCGGTCATTTGAGCATTCTTTGGCATTGCGTTTCTTTGGGATTGGAATGAAGACTGACCTTTTTCAGTTCTGTGGCCACTGCTGAGTTTTCCAAATTTGCTGGCATATTGAGTGCAGTGCTTTCACAGCATCATCTTTCAGGATTTGAAATAGCTCAACTGGAATTCCATCACTTCCACTAGCTTTGCTCATAGTGATGCTCTCTAAGGCCCACTTTACTTCACATTCCAAGATGTCTGGCTCCAGGTGAGTGATCACGCCATCATGATTATCTTGGTCTTGAAGATCTTTTTTGTACCAATTTTCTGTGTATTCTTGCAAACTCTTCTTGATATCTTCTGCTCCTTTAGGTCCATATCATTTCTGTCCTTTATCAAGCCCATATTTGCATGAAATTTTCCCTTGATATCTCTAATTTTCTTGAAGAGATCTCTTGTTTTTCCTATTCTGTTGTTTTCCTTTATTTCTTTGCATTGATCGCTGAGGAAGGCTTTCTTATCTCTCCTTGCTATTCTTTGGAACTCTGCATTCAGATGCTTATATCTTTCCTTTTCTCCTTTGCTTTTTGCTTCTCTTCTTTTCACAGCTATTTGTAAGGCCTCCTCAGAAAGCCATTTTGCTTTTTTGGAACAGACAGGTACAATATCCTCTGTGCATTGTACTCTGAAGTCCTGTGTCTACTATATGGGGAATAGAGTAATGAATAGGGTAGAGAAACCCTTGCCCTTATGCACCTTATATTTTACATCAAGGGTTACTGAATATCTTCTGTAAAAGTCCAGATAGAGTACATTTTAGGCTTTGCTGAATATTATTCTTTATTTTAGTAACACTAAATCTGCCAAAAGGCAATAATTAAACATATCAGCATATGTATTTTCTAATAAGACTTTTATGTATGGATGTACGTGTGTGCTCAGTTGTTCAGTTGTGTCTGACTCTTTGAGAGCCTATGGACTGTATCATATCAGGATCCTCTGTCCATGGAATTTTCCAAGCAAGAATACTGGTGTGAATTGCCATTTTCTACTCCTGACCCAGGGATCAAACACATATCTTCCACTCTCCCACACTGGCAAGTAGATTCTTTACCACTGTGCAACCTGGATAGTCCTTATATATGAACACTAATATATAAATTTTATATAATTTTTTTGAAAGTGCCAAAAAATACCATTTCTCTTTTAATCCTTTTTTCAACCATTTGAAAATGAAAATAGCAGATTTAGGTCATACAAAAGTAAACAGAGAAATGGATTTGGCAGGCACTTCTAGGTCTACATTCCACATGAGAAGTCTGATATAGCTTATGATGAGTTTGGGTGCTGTGGGCCATCCTTGAGCAGGTACTTAGAAAATATTTGAAAGAGTAGAAGGTGGAAGGAGCAAAGTCAGGTGTCAACATGGAGAGTTAGGAATCCAGCACAAGAGAATTCAGAGCAAGGAAGAGAGACAAAGGAAGACTGGAAGGAGTGCAGTGAGCCCCAGGATTTAAATTTGCATTAGAGCTTAGAAAACCAACTGATATCCTTTTATATTAGATTCCAGAAAAGGGGAAAATCAGACTAATATTCTACAGAGAAGAAAAAAGATTTTTGAAACTAAGACATATAATTTGATATAAAGCAGTTCACTCAGAGATCAATAATGTTTAAAACAGTTTAAAATTAATATTATCTTTTACCTAGACCTTCTCATAGCACCACATGGAAAGACATCAAGACTTCAAAAGTGAGGAAAAAAACAGCATCACCATGGGCTGCTAAATACTCTGATCCGTATTTTAGACTTTAGAATAAAACTGAGAAAATATAGCTTATCATGAAATATTCTTAAAAATGAATCAATTAAATCTTTACTATGGTTTTGCGAATAAAATCTATGTTCCAATTTTTCTTACTATTTCATGATAGATTGTTGACTGATTTTTAATGATATTCAGCTTGTGCAAGAAAACTTTATCACATTCTTCATCACCATATGATATTTATACTCAATTTTTCCTCATAGTAATGGTATACTTTCCTGATGTTTATACATTTTTGTCACCATCTTAGACACTTCCTTTTCCCTCTTCTTCAATATACAAATTTCTTACAGGTCTGTAAACTATTCCTCAGTGTTTATTTAGCAGTGCAGAAAATGTGTTTTTGTTACATATCAAGTACACTGGACAATTTGAATCATTAGTACCTGCTGTCACCTTGAGTTTAATTGATGGCCAAAAAGCAAAGTACTGTGGGAATGCAAACTAGTACAGCCACTATGGAGAACAGTGTGGAGATTCCTCAAAAAATTGGAAATAGAGCTGCCATATGATCCAGCAATCGCACTCCTGGGCATACACACCGAGGAAACCAGAATTGAAAGAGACACATGTACTCCAATGTTCATTGCAGCACTGTTTATAATAGCCAGGACATGGAAGCAACCTAGATGTCCATCTGCAGACGAATGGATAAGAAAGCTTTGGTACATATACACAATGGAGTATTATTCAGCCATTAAAAAGAATACATTTGAATCAGTTCTAATGAGGTGGATGAAACTGGAGCCTATTATACAGAGTGAAGTAAGCCAGAAAGAAAAACACCAATACAGTATACTAACACATATATATGGAATTTAGAAAGATGCAAATGATAACCCTGTATACGAGACAGCAAAAGAGACACAGATGTATAGAACAGTCTTTGGGACTCTATGGGAGAGGGTGAGGGTGGGATGATTTGGGAGAATGGCATTGAAACACATATGTTGTCATACGTGAAACGAATCACTAGTTCAGGGTCAATGCATGTTATAGGATGCTCGGAGCTGGCATGCGGGGATGACCCAGAGGGAGGATAAAGGGAGGAGGGAGGTGGGAGGGGGGTTCAGGAGGGGGAACTTATGTAAACCCGGGGCAAATTCATATCAATGTATGGCAAAACCAACCAATATAACATTGTAAAATAAAAAAAAAAAAAAGCAAAGTAATATAAAAGTCTTACTTTTATATTTTTTCTGACTGAGTGCTATCAGTGTCAGAAGTTAAAAGCAAAACATTTTATTTTAACTCCATCATTTCTAACGGCAGTTTCTTCATCTGACATGCTTTTGGGAAATTGAGGTAGGGGAGAAGGAATGGAGAGAGAAGTATAACAGAAATTTGAGTAAAAGCCATGTAAGAAATTAAACCAAACAAAATTTTTGTAGAACTCCTTAATAACTATAAATTACTCTCAGTTCAGTTGCTCAGTCGTGTCCGACTCTTTGTGACCCCATGAACCACAACACGCCAGGCCTCCGTGTCCATCACCAACTCCCAGAGTCTACCCAAACTCACGTCCATTGAGTCAGTGATGACATCCAACCATCTCATCCTCTGTCGTCCCCTTCTCCTCCTGCCCTCAATCTTTCCCAGCATCAGGGTCTTTTCAAATGAGTCAGTTCTTCACATCAGGTGGCCAAAGTATTGGAGTTTCAGTTTTAGCATCAGTCCTTCGAATGAACACCCTGGACTGATCTCCTTTAGGATGGACTGGTTGAATCTCCTTGTGGTCCAAGAGACTCACAAGAGTCTTCTCCAACACCACAGTTCAAAAACATCAATTCTTAGGGGCTCGGCTTTCTTTATAGTCCAACTCTCACATCCATACATAACTAGATGGGCCTTTGTTGACAAAGTAATGTCTCTGCTTTTTAATATGCTGTCTAGTTTGGCCATATCTTTCTTTCCAAGGAGTAAGCATCTTTTAATTTCATGGCTGCAGTCACCATCTGCAGTGATTTTGGAGCTCAGAAAAATAAAGTCAGCCACTGTTTCCCCATCCATTTGCCATTAAGTAATGGGACCGGTTGCCATGATCTTAGTTTTCTGAATGTTGAGATTTAAGCCAACTTTTTCACTCTCCACTTTCACTTTCATCAAGAGGCTGTTTAGTTCCTCTTCACTTTCTGCCATAAGGGTGATGTCATCTGCATATCTGAGGTTATTGATATTTCTCCTGGCAATCTTGAGTCCGTCTTATGCTTCATCCAGCCCAGTGTTCCTCATGATGTACTCTTCATATAAGTTAAATAACAGGGTGACAATATACAGCCTTGACGTGCTCCTTTTCCTATTTGGAACCAGTTTGTTGTTCCATGTCCAGTTCTAATTTGTGCCTCCTGACATGCATACAGGCTTCTTAAGAGGCAGGTCAGGTGATCTGGTGTATAATTACTCTTTAGACAGACTATAATATGTAGAAAAGAATTGCCCCCATTTAAAAAGTTAGAGACTCAAACTATAAAACTGTACCTTTTACTTAATGTAAATTTAGCATACTAGATTCTGTAGTCATCATAATAACTGAAGCTATGAGTGTGACTTGAAGCTTAAAAAAGCTTTGAATCTATCATGAATGCACCTTCCTGTAAAGGGCACATTGTCTGTAAAACCAATGCCCTATTTCTAGTCTTCCTTGATTCTCACACTATTGGGACATTATACGTTCTGGAAAATTTAGTACACTTGAAGACCTCAATATAAATTCACAGTGATGACAACAGCTTTGGCTGAGAATCATGACTTGGTCTGCAGCATGTGGACTTGAGCCAATGGAGTCTGATTTATGCCTAATTAGAAAGAGGTTCTCATTTCATTTGCCAAGGAAAGCACAAACAAACAGGCCAAGAGAGGGAGACAGATAGAGACTACTTGAGGAAAATAATATCCCCAAACCACCAAAATTCCAAAAGATATTTTCAAGATACTATTTAGGGGGACAATAAATTCTTTATGATATAGTTCATCCTTTCCTCTTTAATTCAAATTCATCATATTATATTTCACTTATGTTATAAATCTTTATTGCGCTACCTAAAAGTCTCTTCTATTTTGAAGCATGATAGAAATGAAGACTTAGGTAATAATCTAAGAACTTACCAAAAATAGTCATTTTCAATAAGTGTGATTTATCAGCAATATGGATAAGTGATTTATTTGTAAAATGAAGCACTTGTAAAATGAAATCTTTGTTTATAAGGAAATAATCAGTAGGTTTTTAAAGAATTTATCATTATACTACCTTACAAAGATAACCAATAATTTATCTTACACCTTAAATTCCCTGAAATATTAGGATCAGCAACATAAAGCTTTATTGCACAGAGTATACACTATTAGTAGATGAAATCTGGAAAAACAAAAAATAAATACAGGAAGATTTCTTTTGATCTATTATAATGCTAATCATTTAGGATGGAGACAAAATTATAATACAAACCACACTAGCACTGAGAGAGAAATTTTTCATTTTTGCAGGAAGTACTAGGTTTTTGCAGCTTAGCAAAAGATTGCTACTATAGTATTATTTTATGTTAAGCTAAACCCACTTAGTCAGGAAGCAACAGTTAGAACTGGACATGGAACAACAGACTGGTTCCAAATAGGAACAGGAGTACGTCAAGGTTGTATATTGTCACCCTGCTTATTTAACTTATATGTAGAGTACATAATGAGGAATGCTAGGCTGGAAGAAGCACAAGCTGGACTCAAGATTGCCGGGAGAAACATCAATAACCTCAGATATGCAGATGACACCACCCTTATGGCAGAGAGTGAAGAGGAACTGAAAATCCTCTTGATGAAAGTGAAAGAGGAGAGTGAAAAGGTTGGCTTGAAGCTCAACATTCAGAAAATGAAGATCATGGCATATGGTCCCATCACTTCATGGGAAATAGATGGGGAAACAGTGGAAACAGTGTCAGACTTTATTTTTGGGGGCTCCAAAATCACTGCGGATGGTGATTGCAGCCAGGAAATTAAAAGATGCTTACTCCTTGGAAGGAAAGTTATGACCAACCTAAATAGCATATTAAAAATCAGAGACATTACTTTGCCAACCAAGGTCCATCTAGTCAAGGCTATGGTTTTTCCTGTGGTCATGTATGGATGAAAGAGTTGGACTGTGAAGAAAGTTGATCGCTGAAGAGTTGATGTTTTTGAACTGTGGTGCTGGAGAAGACTCTTGAGAGTCCCTTGGACTGAAAGGAGATCCAACCAGTCCGTTCTAAAGGAGATCAATCCTGGGTGTTCATTGGAAGTATTCATGCTAAAGCTGAAACTCCAATTCTTTGGCCACCTCATGCGATGAGTTGACTCACTGGAAAAGAGTCTGATGTTAGGAGGGATTGGGGGTGGGAGGAGACAGGGATGACAGAGAATGAGATGGCTGGATGGCATCACCGACTCTGTGGACATGAGTTTGAGTGAACTCTGGGAGTTGGTGATGGACAGGGAGGCCTGGTGTGCTGTGATTCATGGGGTCGCAAAGAGTCGGACACAACTGAATGACTGAACTGAACTGAACTGAACCTACTTAATTTCCTTGTTCTAAGAAAACCAAAACTGTTATGACTTTTTCAGAAAGGATGTTGGCCATTGTTTAGCTTAAACGTCTTGCTACAATGTGCCAGATAGAATTAATAAATTTGAGTGACAGAAATTTTAGAGAAAATAAAAACGTACCTTCTGTGATGGTTAATTTTATGTGTCAGCTTGACTGGGCCACAGAGTGCCCACTTATTTGGTTAAACATGATTCTGAATGTGTCTCTGAGGTTGTTTTGGGATGAAATTAGCATGTGAATCACTGCCTTTCCCACCATGCTTGGGCCTCATCCAATCCACTAATAGGCTGAATAGAAAGAGAAGAGTGAGGGAGGGTCTGCTCTCTCTCTGCATGACCATCAATGAACAGGAATGTAGGTCTCCCATGCTCTTGGACATGAACTCAGACTGGAACTAACAATACTGGTCATTCTCTCAGGCCTTGAACCTTGACTGAAACTATACCTTGAGCTTAGCTGGCTATAAAATATCACAGTGATACTTTACATTGATGGCATGACCATTGGACCCAGTGACAAAGAAGTAGTACTATCTTAGATTTATTGTTCAGATATTTGTGTGTGAGGGTAAGAAATAACACTGACGAAAATTCAGAGGCCTTCTACCTGTTTCTAGGTTCTAAGGGCCCAGTAAGACTTGTCAACATATCTCCTCTACACCAAAAGAACAGTTGTTGTACCTGGCCCATCCTCTAACCAAAAAAGAGGGCCGATGTGTGGTCGGCTTCTGGATTTTAGAATAAATAAACACTCATTTATGTATGGAGAAGGCAGTGGCAATCCACTCCACTACTCTTGCCTGGAAAATCCCATGGACGGAGGAGCCTGGTGGGCTGCAGTCTATGGAGTCGCGAAGAGTCGGACACGACTGAGCGACTTCACTTTCACGCATTGGAGAAGGAAATGGCAACCCACTCCAGTGTTCTTGCCTGGAGAATCCCAGGGACGGGGGAGCCTGGTGGGCTGCCGTCCATGGGGTCACACAGAGTCGGACATGACTGAAGTGACTTAGCAGCAGCAGCAGGATTTATGTGTGCTTCTCTGGCCCGTTTATGCAGTGACTCGAAAGGCAGCTGGTATTGAGGGGAGTCAAGAACAAGAAAAGGCTCTACCAGAGGTTCAGACTGCTGTGTAAGCTGCTTCACCCCTTGTGCCAAATGATGCAGGAGATCCACTGATGCTTGATGGAAGATGGGGATGCTATTTAGTGCCACTGGCAGGCACTTACAGGTGAATTGCTGAGCAGTCACTTAGAATTTTGGAGTAAAGTCCTATCTTCCCTTGCAGATATCCACTCTCTTTTTGCGGGGGGAAGCAACCTTGGCCTACTACTGGGCCTTAGCAGAGAATGAAGGCTAAGCATGAATCAAGAAACCAGGAGACCTGGGATGCCCATCATGAAGTATTATCTGGCTGGCCAAGCCATAAGTTTGGGCAAGGACATCAGTGTTACATCCTCTTATGTAAGTGGTTTATGTATGACTATGACTGAGCCCTGAAAGCACAAGTAGGGTACATTAAGAAGTGGCCCAAATGCCCGTGGTCCCCTCTCCTGCTACTCTTCATCCTCTTCCCCAGCCTGCACTTATGTTTCATGGGGAGCTCCACGTGGTCAGGTAGAATAGGAAGAGAAGTCTTGGGCCAGGCTTACAGATGGGTTTGCATGGTATGCAGGGACCACCTGGAAGTGGACAGCTGCAGTGCTACTGCCCCTCTCTGGGATGTCCCTGAAGGACAGGGGGTAAAGAAAATCCTCTAGGTTGGAAGAACTTTAAGGAGGGCTCCTGGTTATTAACTTCATATAGGAGAAATAGTCAGATATGTATAATATACTTATTCATGTACTGTGATAAATGGTTTGGCTGGATGGTCAGGGCCTTGGAAGAAACATCTCTGGGAAGTGGTGACAGAAAATTTGGGGAGGAGGACTATGTGGATAACTTTCTCTAAATAAGCAAAAAACATAAACACATTTGTGCCCCAGGTGAATACTCACTGAAGGGTGGCCTCTCCGTGTCTTGTTCTTTGCGACCCCATGGACTCTACAGTCCATGGAATTCTCCAGGCCAGAATACTGGAGTGGGTAGCCTTTCCTTTCTCCAGGGGATCTTCCCAACCCAGGGATCGAATCCAGGTCTCCTGCATTGTAGGCGGATTCTTTACCAGCTGAGCCACAAGGGAAGCCCAGGCCTCAGCTGGGGAGGATTTTAATAATCAAGATGATAAGGTGGCCTGTCTGTGGATACCAGCCAACCTCTTTCCTCAGTCACTCCTATCACCCAAAGAGCTCATGGACAAAGTGTTCATGGTGGCAGGGATGGAGGTGACACATGGGCTTCGGCCACAGACTTTACCCAGGCTGACCTGGCTACAGGCACTTCCGAGTGCTCAGCCTACCAGCTGCAGAGACCAAGCCCCTATATGGCATCATTTCCTGGAGTGAGCAGCCAGGTACATTTGACTCATACTTACTCTGGATATGGATTTGCATTCCCTGCATGCAATACTTCTGAATGTCTTATCTGCCATCATAATATTCTACACAGTATTGCTTCTGATCAAGGAACTCACCTTACAGAAGAAGAAGTGTGGCAATGGGCCCAGGCTCATGGACTTTCTGGTCTTAATGGTGGAATGGTGTTTTGAAGACTCAAGTGTGATGTCAGTTAGGTGGCAATACTTTGAACAGCTGGATATATGTTGGTTTATGTGATCTGAATCAGTGTCCAATATATTGTTTCCTCCATAGCCAGTAATCATAGACCCAAGAATCAAGACATGGAAATGGGAGTAGCATGACCAACCATCACCCCTAGTGATCCACTAGAAAAATATTTGCTTTCTGTTCCTATGATTTTGTCCTCTGCTTTCCTATATATCTTAGATTCAAAGGGAGAAATACTTCCCAAAGAAATAGAGCAATGATTCCTTGACCAAGAAGTTGACTGCCATGTACCTTTTTGGGTATCTCCTGATTGTTAATCAACAGGCAGAGTTACTTGCTGGTTGTTGTGATTAATACTGACTGTCAGGGGAATTGGACTTCTACTCCACAATGGAAGTATAAAAGAGAGTATGTGGACTACAGGAGACCCCCATGTCTCATTAGTCCCATGTTCTGTGATTAAAGTCAATGAAAAACTTGAGTCTTTAAGGAAAAAATAATTGGATCATTTCACCATGTAAAAAGCAATGTTTTGCTAAAATGATTGCTAAAGGTAAAGGAAATAAAAAATAGGTAGTGAATAAAGGTAGTTATAAATATCAGTTACTGTCACATGACCAGTTAACAGATAGGCAGATTATAATTTTTGTGAGTATTTCCTTCTTATTTTGTTATGACTATATGTGTGTATATTCAACAAATACCATTTTTTCCCTTCTTTTTTTTTTCACTTATTATGTAACATAAGCAGGCTTGCCAGGTGGTTCAGTGAGTGGAGAACCTGCCTGCAATGCAGGAGATGCCGGAGACGTGGGTTCAATTCCTGTGTCAGGAAGATCCCCTGGAGAAGGGCATGGTAACCCACTCCAGTGTTCTTGCCTGGAGAATCCCATGGACAGAGAAGCCTGGTGGGCTACAGACCATGGGATTGCAAAGAGTCAGACATGACTGAAGTGACTGAGCACAACACATGTAACATAAGAGGCAATAACTTTATATAATAGTACGTGCGTACATGCGTGTGTGCTGTCACTGCAGTCATGCCCAACTCTCTGCGACCCCATGGACTATAGCCAGTAGGCTCCCCTGTATAATAGTGTGTAGCTATTACTATTTTTGCATCATAATGTTTAGGTTCTGGATATCAAGGGGGAAAAAAGTAATCACTCAAAGATGTTACCTACTCTTCTAGGCAAATGGCTAATTGTGCTCTCAATTGTAAACTGGATAGTTGTATCCTGTCAGGCAGAATTAGGATCTTGTTCTTATCTTCCATTTGGAGACTTGTTGAGGTGCCAAGTTGACAATGAGTGATGATTAATTGTATATGTCTTGTTGACTGAGCCCCAGGGTGTGTAGATATCTGGTAAACAGTAGTCCATGTGTGTGTTTCTTTTGATTAGATTAACATTTGAACTGGTAGAGTAAAGCAGATTGCCCTGCCCGATGTGTATAGGCCAAATTCAATTCTTTGAAGACCTGAATAGAAGGAAAGGCAGGTATGGATTTCTGCCTTTAGATTCATACCATCAGCTCTCCTGGTTCTCAGGCCTTCAGACTGGGATTAGAATTGGACCACAGGCTCCCCTGATCCTGCAGGTTGCCAACCTGGGGACTTTCTTTTAACCTCCATAATCATGGCAACCAGTTCCTTAAAATAAATCTCTGTGTATACAATAAATACATAGTAATCTTCCCTGATTTATGGTAGCTCAGATGGTAAATCGTCTGCCTACAATGTGGGAGACCTGGGTTCGATCCCTGGGTCGGGAATATCCCCTGGAGAAGGAAATGGAAACCCACTCCAGTATTCATGCCTGGAAAATTCCATGGACCGAGGAGCCCGGTAGGCTACAGTCGACGGGGTCGCAGAGTCGGAAGGACAGAGCGACCTCACTTCACTTCACTATGCCCCCATAAGCCCATCACAGGTTGAAAATTTATTAAATTGAAAGTGCATTTAATATACTTAAACTACCAAATGTCACAGCTTAGCCCAGTCTTCCTTAAAAGCGCTCAGAATACTTACAGCAACCTTAAATTGGGTAAAATCATCTAATACAAAGCCTATTTTATAATACAGTATTGACTATCTGCTATAATTGATTGAATACTACACTGAAAGTGGGAAGCAGAATGGTTGTCCGGGCACAGATGGTTTGTGAATATATCGTCTGTTTACCCTCCTTACTTGAAGCTACAGGACTGGCCACTGCCCAGAATCACTAGAGAGATCTTACCACATACACTGTTCCCCTGGGAAAAGTTAAAATTCAACATCTGAAGTGTGCTTTCTACTGATATGTATTGTTTTCATACCATCATGACTTTGAAAAATTATGTCAGAAAACCACCTATATATATAAATTCTATTGATTCTGTTTTTCTGGAGAAACTAGATTTATTAATCTATTTTGAGACTTCTTGAATATCCTTTATTATTTCATAAGAGAACATAAAATCTCCACAGAGGGCATCTCAGAGATATTCTGGGTATTTCTATAAGGTAGGGAAATAACAAATAAGTGATTTAGACTTTGGCCAAAGATCCATGGGGATAGAAGTGATCCTTAATGGAAGATAACAGTCATACTGTTGCAAAAGGATATATTTATCTTGCTTATGTGCTCATAAACAGGAAAATAATATCTAAAAAATTATAAATTGCACTTATTTCTGATACTTGTATGGTACAGATAACTAATTAAATTTCTTTTTTTAAAATTTTTATTTATTTATTTTTTAATTTTTATTGAAGGCTAATTATTTAAAAATATTATATTGGTTGGTTTTGCCATACATTGACATGAATCCGCCCTGGGTGTACATGAGTTCCCTCTCCCGAACCCCCCTCCCACCTCCCTCCTCCCCTTATCCTCTCTCTGGGTCATCCCCTCATACCAGCCCCGAGCATCCTGTAACATGCATCGACCCTGAACTGGTGATTCGTTTCACATATGATAATATACATGTTTCAATGCCATTCTCCCAAACCATACCACCCTTACCCTCTCCCACAGAGTCCTAAAGACTGTTTTATACATCTGTGTCTCTTTTGTTGTCTCGTATACAGGGTTATCATTTGCATCTTTCTAAATTCCATATATATGCGTTAGTATACTGTATTGGTGTTTTTCTTTCTGGCTTACTTCACTCTGTATAATAGGCTCTAGTTTCATCCACCTCATTAGAACTGATTCAAATGCATTCTTTTCAATGGCTGAGTAATACTCCATTGCGTATATGTACCAAAGCTTTCTTATCCATTTGTCCGCAGATGGACATCTAGGTTGCTTCCATGTCCTCGCTATTATAAACAGTGCTGCAATGAACATTGGAGTACATGTGTCTCTTTCAATTCTGGTTTCCTCAGTGTGTATGCTCAGGAGTGCGATTGCTGGATCATATGGCAGTTCTATTTCCAGTTTTTTGAGGAATCTCCACACTGTTCTCCATAGTGGCTGTATTAGTTTGCATTCCCACCAACAGTGTAAGAGGGTTCCCTTCTCTCCACACCCTCTCCAGCATTTATTGCATGTAGACTTTTGGATAGCAGCCATTTTGACTGGTGTGAAATGGTATCTCATTGTGGTTTTGATTTGCATTTCTCTGATTATGAGGGATGTTGAGCATTTTTTCATGTGTTTGTTAGCCATGTTTATGTCTTCTTTGGAGAAATGTCTGTTTAGTTCTTTGGCCCATTTTTTGATTGGGTCATTTGTTTTTCTGGAATTGAGCTGCAGGAGCTGCTTGTATATTTTGGAGATTAATCCTTTATCAGTTGCTTCATTTGCTATTATTTTCTCCCATTCTGAAGGCTATCTTTTTGCCTTGCTTATAGTTTCCTTTGCTGTGCAGAAGCTTTTGATTTTAATTAGGTCCCATTTGTTTATTTTTGCTTTTATTCCCAATATTCTGGGAGGTGGGTCTTGGAGGATCCTGCTGTGATTTATGTCAGAGAGTGTTTTGCCTACGTTCTCCTCTAGGAGTTTTATAGTTTCTGGTCTTACATTTAGCTCTCTAATCCATTTTGAGTTTGTTTTGGTGTATGGTGTTAGGAAGTGTTCTAGTTTCATTCTTTTACAAGTGGCTGACCAGTTTTCCCAGCACCACTTGTTAAAGAGACTATCTTTTCTCCATTTTATATTCTTGCCTCTTTTGTCAAAGATAAGGTGTCCATAGGTGCGTAGATTTATCTCTCGGCTTTCTATTTTGTCCCATTGATCTATATTTCTGTCTTTATGCCAGTACCATACTGTCTTGATGACTGTGGCTTTGTAATAGAGCCTGAAGTCTGGCAGGTTAATTTCCCCAGTTCCATTTATCTTCCTCAAGATTGCTTTGGCTATTCCAGGTTTTTTGTATTTCCATACAAACTGTGAGATTATTTCTGTGAAAAATATCGTTGGTAGCTTGATAGGGATTGCATTGAATGTATAAATTACTTTGGGTAGTATACTCATTTTTACAATATTTATTCTTCCAATCTACAAACATGGTATATTTCTCCATCTATTAGTGTCCTCTTTGATTACTTTCACTAGTGTTTTATAGTTTTCTATGTACAAGTCTTTTGTTTCCTTAGGTAGATATATTCCTAAGTATTTAATTCTTTTCGTTGCAACAGTGAATGGTATATTTTCCTTAATTTCTCTTTCTATTTTCTCATTATTAGTGTATAGGAATGCAAGTGATTTATGCGTGTTGATTTTATATCCTGCAACTTTATGGTATTCATTGATTAGCTCTAGTAGTTTTCTGGTAGAGTGTTTAGGGTTTCTGTGTAGAGGATCATGTCATCAGCGAACAGTGAAAGTTTTACTTCTTCTTTTCCAATTTGTATTCCTTTTATGTCTTTTCCTGCTCTGATTGCTGTAGCCAAAACTTCCAGAACTATGTTGAATAGTAGTGGTGAGAGTGGACACCCTTGTCTTGTTCTTGACTTTAGGGGAAATGCTTTCACTTTTTGACCGTTGAGGATAATGTTTGCTGTGAGTTTGTCATATATAGCTTTTATTATGTTGCAATATGTCCCTTCTATTCCCACTTTCTTGAGGGTTTTTATCATAAATGAATGTTGAATTTTGTCGAAGGCTTTCTCTGCATCTATTGAGACAATCATATGATTTTCATTTTTCAGTTTGTTAATGTGGTGTATTACATTGATTGATTTGTGGATATTGAAGAATCCTTGCATTCCTGGGATAAAGCCCACTTGGTCATGATCTTCTTAATGTGTTGTTGGATTCTGATTGTTAGAATTTTGTTAAGGATTTTTGCATCTATTTTCATCAGTGATATTGTCCTGTAGTTTTCTTTTTTTGTGGGATCTTTACCAGGCTTTGGGATTAGTGTGATGGTGGCCTCATAGAATGAGTTTGGAAGTTTCCCTTTTTCAGCAATTTTCTGGACAAGTTTGAGTAGAATAGGTGTTAGCTCTTCTCTAAATTTTTGGTAGAATTCGGCTGTGAAGCAGTCTGGACCTGGGCTTTTGTTTGCTGAAAGATTTCTGATTACAGTCTCTAGTTCCGTGCTTGTGATGGGTCTGTTCAGATTTTCTATTTCTTCCTGGTTCAGTTTTGGAAAGTTGTACTTTTCTAGGAATTTGTCCATTTCTTCCAGGTTATTCATTTTATTGTCATATAATTACTGATAGTATTCTCTAATAATCCTTTGTATATCTGTGTTGTCGGTTGTGATCTCTCCATTTTCATTTCTAATTTTATTGATTTGGTTCTTCTCCCTTTGTTTCTTGATGAGTCTGACTAGTGGTTTGTCAATTTTATTTACCTTCTCAAAGAACCAGCTTTTGGCTTTGTTGATTTTTGCTATGGTCTCTTTTGTTTCTTTTGCATTTATCTCTGCCCTAATTTTTATGATTTATTTCCTTCTACTAACCCTGGGGTTCTTCATTTCTTCCTTTTCTAGTTTCTTTAGTTGTAGGGTTAGGTTATTTAGTTGATTTTTTTCTTGTTTCTTGAGGTGTGCCTGTATTGCTATGAACTTCCCCCTTAGCACTGCTTTTACAGTGTCCCAGAGGTTTTGGGTTGTTGTGTTTTCATTTTCATTCATTTCTATGCATATTTTGATTTCTCTTTTGATTTCTTCTATGATTTGTTCATTATTCAGCAGCGTGTTGTTCAGCCTCCATATGTTGGCATTTTTAATAGTTTTTCTCTTGAAATTGAGATCTAATCTTACTGCATTGTGGTCAGAAAAGATGCTTGGAATGATTTCAATTTTTTTGAATTTACCAAGGCTCGATTTATGGCCCAGGATGTGATCAATCCTGGAAAACGTTCCGTGTGTGCTTGAGAAAAAGGTGAAATTCATTGTTTTGGGGTGAAATGTCCTACAGAGATCTATTAGGTCTAACTGGTCTATTGTATCATTTAAAATTTGTGTTTCCTCGTTAATTTTCTGTTTAGTTGATCTATCCATAGATGTAAGTGGGGTATTAAAATCTCCCACTATTATTTCATTGTTGTTAATTTCCCCTTTCATGCTTGTTAGTAATTATCTTACATATTGCTGTGCTCCTATGTTGGGTGCATAAATATTTATAATTGTTATATCTTCTTCTTGGATTGATCCTTTGATCATTATATATTTTCCTTCTTTGTCTCTTTTCACTGCCTTTGTTTTGAAGTCTATTTTATCTGATATGAGTATTGCTACTCCTGCTTTCTTTTGGTCTCTATTTGCGGGAATATCTTTTCCAGCTCTTCACTTTCAGTCTGTGTGTGTCCCTTGTTTTGAGGTGGGTCTCTTATAAACAACATATATGGGGTTCTTGTTTTTGTATCCATTCAGCCAGCCTTTGTCTTTTGGTTGGGGCATTCAACCCATTTACGTTTAAGGTGATTATTGATAAGTATGATCCCATTGCCATTTTCTTTATTGTTTTGGGTTCGAGTTTATACACCCTTTCTGTGTTTCCTGTCTAGAGAAGATCCTTTAGCATTTGTTGAAGAGCTGGTTTGGTGATGCTGAATTCTCTCAGCTTTTGCTTGTCTGTAAAGCTTTTGATTTCTCCTTCATATTTGAATGAGATACTTGCTGGGTACAGTAATCTGGGCTGTATTTTGTTTTCGTTCAACACTTTAAGTATGTCTTGCCATTCCCTCCTGGCCTGAAGAGTTTCTATTGAAAGATCAGCTGTTATCCTTATGGGAATCCCCTTGTGTGTTATTTGCTGTTTTTCCCTTGCTGCTTTTAATATTTGTTCTTTGTGTTTGATCTTTGTTAATTTGATTAATATGTGTCTTGGAGTATTTCGCCATGGGTTTATTCTGTTGGGGACTCTCTGGGTTTCTTGGACTTGGGTGATTATTTCTTTCCCCATTTTAGGGAAGTTTTCAACTATTATCTCCTCAAGTATTCTTTCATGGTCTTTCTTTTTGTCTTCTTCTTCTGGGACTCCTATGATTTGAATGTTGGAGCATTTAACATTGTCCCAGAGGTCTCTAATATTGTCCTCATTTCTTTTAATTCGTTTTTCTTTTTTCCTCTCTGTTTCATTTATTTCTACAGTTCTATCTTCTAGCTCACTTATCCTGTGTTCTGCCTCTGTTATTTACTGTTTGTTCCCTCCAGAGTGTTTCTGATCTCATCTATTGCGTTATTCATTGTATACTGACTCTTTTTTATTTCCTCTAAGGCCTTATTAAACCTTTCTTCCATCTTCTCAATCCTTTTCTCCAGGTTATTTATCTGTAACTCCATTTTGCTTTCAAGATTTTGAATCATGTTCACCATCAAAATTCGAAATTCTTTATCAGGTAGATTCCCTATATCTTCCTCTTTTGTTTGTGTTGGTGGGCATTTATCTTGTTCCTTTACTGGCTGGGTATTTCTCTGCCTCTTCATCTTGCTTATATTGCTTTGCTTGGGGTGGCCTTTCCCTCTTCTGGCCGTTTGTGGAGTTCTCTTTATTATGTAGTTTCCTCGCTGTGTGTGGGGTTGGATGGGTGACTTGTCAAGGTTCCCTGGTTAGGGAAGATTGTGTCGGTGTTCTGGTGGGTGGAGCTAGATTTATTCTCTCTGGAGTGCAATGTAGTGTCCAGTAATGAGTTATGAGATGTCACTGGGTTTGGAGTGACTTTGGGCAGCCTGTATATTGAAACTTAGGGTTATTTTCCTGTGTTGCTGGAGAATTTGCGAGGTATGTCTTGCTCTGGAACTTGTTGACCCTTGGGTGGTGCTTGGTTTTAGTGTAGGTATGGAGGCGTTTGATGAGCTCCTATCAATTAATGTTCCCTGGAGTCAGGAGTTTTCTGGCGTTCTCAGGATTTGGGCTTAAGCCTCTTGCCTCTCGTTTTTGGTCTTATTCTTGGAGTAGTCTCTAGACTTTTCTATCTGTCATTTCCAAGGTGGTTCCCTCTGTTTTAGCTTCTGTTTGCTGATCTATTAGACACACTGAAGAGTGTCTAATTTCCGCCCTGATACTAGGAGGCGGGTGGACACTTTTTAAGGCTCAGTTGTTCAGTCCTGTTCTGGGAAGGGAGGAACGCTGCAGACAAATATCTCTGGCGTCTGTGGGGAGTGCTCACAGCGTCTCGGCCACACTGGGTTTGCCCCCACTCACAGCGCGTGTGTTGTTCCAGTCTATACTGCACAGGCTCTAGGTTGCTCTGCTGGGAACTGTCTGAGGCCGGCACTGGGTTGTATGCACTTCCCAGGTCTGAGCATCTCAAGTTCAGGTACTCCACAAAGGCGTGGACTTGGCTGGTTCTGCATTTTGTGCCTTTCCCGGTCCGAGCAGCTCAGGTGACCAGGTGTTTGGTGAGCACAGTCGCTGCGACTTATCGCCTCCCCAGTCCCTGCCACTCGGTTTTCTGGGTGTACAACCGGTGCACCTTCTCAGGCGGATATCGACTGGCCAGAGCCCAAGAAGTCTTGATTAGCAACAAGCCTGCCTGCAGTTTGTATCAGATGCCTTTCTGGGGTCGCGGTTGCCCCCTCCGGCTCTGGCTGCCCTCCATGCCTGTCTCGGCGGGGGTTGGGGGATGGGCCAACCACAGCCGGCTTGCTCTGCTCAGCCCTTTGTTCTGTGAGCGGGGCTGGCGGAGTCTTAGGTTCGAGCTTTCTGCCTTTTCGTGGGGAAGCTATCCCTGTCTGCTTTGCTATCCCCTGTTAGATCTCTCAGATTGTTCTCACGGCATTCAAGCCCAGTCCTCTCTCTAAGCAGTTCAGCCGGCTCCTCCCTGCCCAGCCCCCACTTGCTAATTGCGTATGCAGGCATCTGCGCTGCTTCTCCACTGGGAGTTACCATTTGGCGGGTAATCTGGGTTTTAATTATTTCTTTCTTTTTTCCTCCTGGTTATATGGCCCTCTGAGGTTCCAAGGCTCGCCACAGACTAGCCAGTGAGAGTGTTTCCTGGTGTTTGGAAACTTCTGTCTTTTTAAAGCCTCCCTTCCCGGGACGGAGCTCCATCCTTACCTCTTTTGTCTCTCTTTTTAACTTTTATGTTTTTTCCTACCTCCTTTCGAAGACAATGGGCTGCTTTTCTGGGTGCCTGATGTCCTCTGCCAGCATTCAGAAGTTGTTTTGTGGACTTTACTCCACGTTCAAATGTTCTTTTGATGAATTTGTGTGGGAGAGAGTGATCTCGCCGTCCTATTCCTCTGCCATCTTGTTCCTTCTTCAGTCAGATAACTAGTTAAATTTAAATTCAAATTTATTAGCTTCATAAAGAAATATTAGAGTATTCTTAGCATTTGAAAAGTTTCTTTCGTATGTCTAAAAGGTTAAATAAAATAAGCATTTTATTATTTTATTTAAAATAAACATTTTATTATTTTACTTTTAAAATAAAGTAAAAAAGTCTGATTTAAGTTTCCTTTTGGATATTATTTTCCTGTTTAATAGTGTGTATGGATAAATGTATTTGTTGCACACCTAAAACTGACACATTATAATTCAACTACTCCAATACAAAATAAAAATTAAATGAAAAAACAAATACCAACAACAACAAAAAAACCAAGAAAAATTACAATGAAATAGTTAATTGATGAAAAGAAATGTATAATAATTTTAGATTGAGTCTTACTTATTTTCACTTATTTTGAATAACACAGTCACCTTTTGCTTATTTGTCGTGGCCTGATGAAATATTACAAATAACCATCCAAAATTCTTGATACTGATTCTTCATTTCCTAAAGAATAAATTGCACTTCCTGAGTATCAGTTTTGTGGTTGATGCTCATCCTCTTGGGTGTCTGTTCCTCCAGTGGCATCCCCCACCCCAAATCTCTTTGACAACTGATCCTGACTTAGTTGATTGACTTGAGTTGACCACTCCATCTCACGCTCATTTTGTTTCCTCTGCTTGGATTTCCTTAACTCCTTTCTTAAGTGAACATATATCCAGCAGAATGTAGTCATGCAATGTGCTATGCTCAGTCAGTCATGTACAACTCTTTGTGAACCCATGGTCTGTAGCCCACCAGGTTCCTCTGTCCATGGAATTTTCCAGGCAAGAATACTGGAGTGGATTGAGTTCAATTTTTGCCAGATGTTTTGATTCATCAAAAAAGTTTAGAGGTCCTAGTTTTCTTTGTATGAAATCTCCTGAGTTCCAAGTGTTGCCAGGTAATTCTTTCCTTCCTCCTTCCCTTCTTCCCATTTTTCCTTTCTCTTTTTATTTCAGATGAGTGAAATGAACATTCCTCTGGGCCAGTTTCAGGGTTTCCCCGCTTGGGAAGTAAACCGTAACAGTCAGTCACTTTTTGTGTTCTCTGGTGAGAGACATATATATATATATATTTGCTCTAAAAAGCACCATATGCTGGCGGTTACTTGATTCTTTCTTTATTAGCTCATTGTTCTTTCATTTTTTAACCTCTTAGGAAAGTGATTAATGTTTGATTTATTTTTGTCAAATATTGTTTGAATTGAGTTTGGCTTGTTTTTAATGGAAAGAAATCTCAGGTCTAGTGGATTTATAACTTGTACAGGTTATACAGCAAACTGATTGCAGAGACAGGCCTCAGATTTAGGTATTTTCCCAATCCTTGTCTAATTTTATTATTATTATTGGTCAGGATTTGTATGTTCTCAAAACATTACCAGAAGTTTAATTATAATTTTCTATAATGTATGTCCAGGAGTAGAATTGCAGGATTATATAGTAGATCTACTTTTAGTTTTCTAAGGAACCTCCATACTGTTCGAAAAATTACATGCACCCCAATGTTTATTGCAGCACTATTTGCAATAATCAAGACATTGAAGCAACCTAAGTATTCGTTGACAGATGAATGCATAAGGAAGATATGGTACATATACATATAATAGACTATCACTCAGCCATAAGAAGGATGAGATAATGCCATTTGGGGCAACATGGATGGACCTAGAGATTATCATACTAAGTGAACTATGATATCACTTGTACATGAAATCTTTTTTAAAAATGATACAAATGAACTTAAACATAAACCAGAACTAGATCCACAGACACAGAAAACTTATGTTTGAAAGGGGGAATTAATTAAGAATTTGGGATTAATAAATACATCAGTTCAGTTCAGTTCAGTTCAGTCGCTCAGTCGTGTCCGACTCTCCGCGACCCCATGAATCACAGCACGCCAGGCCTCCCTGTCCATCACCAACTCCCGGAGTTCACTCAAACTCATGTCCACAGAGTCCGTGATGCCATCCAGCCATCTCATTCTCCGTCGTCCCCTTCTCCTCCCGCCCCCAACCTTTCCCAGCATCAGAGTCTTTTCCAGTGAGTCAACTCGTCGCATGAGGTGGCCAAAGTATTGCAGTTTCAGCTTTAGCATCAGTCCCTCCAATGAACATCCAGGATTGATCTCCTCCAGAATGGACTGGTTGGATCTCCTTGCAGTATAAGGGACTCTCAAGAGTCTTCTCCAACACAACAGTTCAAAAGCATTGATTCTTCGGCGGTCAGCCTTCTTCACAGTCCAACTCTCACATCCATACATGACCACGGGAAAAACCATTGCCTTGACTAGACGGACCTTGGTTGGCAAAGTAATGTCTCTGCTTTTTAATATACTATCAAGGTTGGTCATAACTTTCCTTCCAAGGAGTAAGCGTCTTTTAATTTCATGGCTGCAATCAGCATCTGTAGTGATTTTGGAGCCCAAAAAAATAAAGTCTGACACTGTTTCCACTGTTTCCCCATCTATTTCCCATGAAGTGATGGGACCAGATGCCATGATCTTTGTTTTCTGAATGTTGAGCTTCAAGCCAACCTTTTCACTCTCCTCTTTCACTTTCATCAAGAGGCTTTTGAGTTCCTCTTCACTTTCTGCCATAAGGGTAGTGTCATCTGCATATCTGAGGTTATTGATATTTCTCCCGGCAATCTTGATTCCAGCTTGTGCTTCTTCCAGCCCAGCGTTCCTCATGATGTACTCTGCATATAAGTTAAATAAGCAAGGTGACAATATACAACCTTGACGTACACCTTTTCCTATTTGGAACCAGTCTGTTGTTCCATGTCCAGTTCTAACAGTTGCTTCCTGACCTGCATACAGGTTTCTCAAGAGGCAGGTCAGGTGGTCTGGGATTCCCATCTCTTTCAGAATGTTCCACAGTTTATTGTGATCCACACAGTCAAAGGCTTTGGCATAGTCAATAAAGCAGAAATAGATGTTTTTCTGAAACTCTCTTGCTTTCTCCATGATCCAGCGGATGTTGGCAATTTGATCTCTGGTGCCTCTGCCTTTTCTAAAACCTGCTTGAACATCTGGGAGTTCACGGTTTATATACTGCTGAAGCCTGCTTGGAGAATTTTGAGCATGACTTTACTAGCATGTGAGATGAGTGCAATTGTGCGGTAGTTTGAGCATTCTTTGGCATTGCCTTTCTTTGGGATTGGAATGAAGACTGACCTCTTCCAGTCCTGTGGCCACTGCTGAGTTTTCCAAATCTGCTGGCATATTGAGTGCAGCACTTTCACAGCATCATCTTTCAAGACTTGAAATAGCTCAACTGGAATTCCATCACCTCCACTAGCTTTGTTCGTAGTGATGCTTTCTAAGGCCCACTTGACTTCACATTCCAAGATGTCTGGCTCTAGGTCAGTGATCACGTTATCGTGACTATCTTGGTCGTGAAGATCTTTTTTGTACAGTTCTTCTGTGTATTCCTGCCACCTCTTTTTAATATCTTCTGCTTCTGTTAGGTTCATACCATTTCTGTCCTTTATCGAGCCCATCTTTGCATGAAATGTTCCCTTGGTATCTCTAATTTTCTTGAAGAGCTCTCTTGTTTTTCCTATTCTGTTGTTTTCCTCTATTTCTTTGCATTGATCACTGAGGAAGTCTTTCTTATCTCTCCTTGCTATTCTTTGGAACTCTGCATTCAGATGCTTATATCTTTCCTTTTCTCCTTTGCTTTTCGCCTCTCTTCTTTTCACAGCTATTTGTAAGGCCTCCTCAGACAGCCATTTCGCTCTTTTGCATTTCTTTTCCATGGGGATGGTCTTGGTCCCTATCTCCTGTACAATGTCACGAACCTCCATCCAGAGTTCATCAGGCACTCTATCAATCAGATCTAGTCCCTTAAATCTATTTCTCACTTCCACTGTATAATCATAAGGAATTTGATTGAGGTCATATCTGAATGGTCTAGTGGTTTTCCCTACTTTCTTCAATTTAAGTCTGAACTTCGCAATAAGGAGTTCATGATCTGAGCCACAGTCAGCTCCTGGTCTTGTTTTCGCTAACTGTATACAGCTTCTCCATCTTTGGTTGCAAAGAATATAATCAATCTGATTTCGGTGTTGACCATCTGGTGATGTCCATGTGTAGAGTCTTCTCTTGTGTTGTTGGAAGAGGGTGTTTGCTATGACCAGTGCATTCTCTTGACAAAACTCTATTAGCCTTTGCCCTGCTTCATTCCGTGCTCCAAGGCCAAATTTGCCAGTTACTCCAGGTGTTTCTTGACTTCCTACTTTTGCATTCCAGTCCCCTATAATGAAAAGGACATCTTTTTTGGGTGTTAGTTCTAAAAGGTCTTGTAGGTCTTCATAGAACCGATTAACTTCGGCTTCTTCAGCATTACTCGTTGGGGCATAGGCCTGGATTACTGTAATATTGAATGGTTTGCCTTGGAAACGAACAGAAATCATCCTGTCATTTTTAAGATTGCATCCAAGTACTGCATTTCGGATTCTTTTGTTGACCATGATGGCTACTCCATTTCTTCTAAGGGATTCCTGCCCACAGTAGTAGATATAATGGTCGTCTGAGTTAAATTCACCCATTCCAGTCCATTTTAATTCACTGATTCCTAGAATGTCAACGTTCACTCTTGCCATCTCCTGTTTGACCACTTCCAATTTGCCTTGATTCATGGACCTAACATTCCAGGTTCCTATGCAATACTGCTCTTTACATCACCGGACCTTGCTTCTATCACTGGTCACATCCACAACTGGGTTCTGGTTTTGCTTTTGCTCCATCCCTTTATTCCTTCTATAGTTATTTCTCCACTGAGCTCCAGTAGCATACTGGGCACCTACTGACCTGGGGAATTCCTCATTCAGTATCCTATCATTTTGCCCTTTGTTACTGTTCATGGGGTTCTCAAGGCAAGTATACTGAAGTGGTTTGCCATTCCCTTCTCCAGAGGACCACATTCGGCTGTGGTCCATGTGATCAGATTGGCTAGTTTCCTGTGATTATGATATCAGTCTGTCCGCCCTCTGGTGCCCCCTAGCAATACCTACCGTCTTATTTGGGTTTCTCTTACCTCGGTAGTGGAAAATCTCTTCACAGCCACTCTAGCAAAGTGCAGCCGCTCCAGCAAAGTGCAGCCGCTGTACCTTACCTTGGGTGAGGGGTATCTCCTCGAGGCCGCCCCTCCTGACCTTGAACGCGGAGTAGCTCCTCTCGGCCCTCCTGCGCCCGCGCAGCCACCGCCTGTTGGACGTGGGGTAGCTCCTCTCGGCCGCCGGCCCTGGCCTCAGGCGTGGGGTAGCCCCTCACGGCTGCACCTCTTTGCGTGGCTCGTTGCGCCACGCAACATACTATTATATATAATGGAGAAGGAAATGGCAACCCACTCCAGTGTTCTTGCCTGGAGAATCCCAGGGACAGGGGAGCCTGGTGGGCTTCCATCTATGGGGTCACACAGAGTCGGACACGACTGAAGTGACTTAGCAGCAGCATTATATATAAAATAGATAACCAATGAGGACCAATTATGTAGCATAGGGAGCTATACTCAATGTGTTGTAATAATTTTCAAGGGAAAAGAATTTGAAAAAGAATATATATCTAACTGAATCACTTAATTGTACACCTGAAACTAACACAATATTGTAAATCAACTATACCTCAATAATGAACATTACTAGCCCTTGAAATTGTGTTTTAATTGATTAAAAAATATTAAAATTTGTTTTCAAATCCACCCCCTTTCTCTTACACACACACACCACATGTATAATTATTTGATTTCAGCCTATCATACATATTTGATTATGCTTCTTCTAATTATGGCAGAAAAAATGTTAAAATGATACATTCAGATGACCATCAATCAATGCTTTTTAACTGGAAGTCTTTCTCCTCCTTGAGACATATATTCTTAGCACAAGCAAGGGAGCCCTATTTATATTATTTGAACATCTGGCAAATTGCCCTTTACTGCCTCTCATCCAGGCTCCTCCTACCGTTTATAGAAATAAGCTGAGTCTGGGAGGCTGGTAATTCACACATGACTGTCCTGAAAAGAGCACACCTAACTTTCCTTCTGGCCTGGACTGTGGCCTCACTATGTGGCTTCTTCCATTCCTCCCCTGTGGGAGCTGCTTGCATACATTTCATGGAATCTTTTAAGTTACCTTAAAACTCAAGGTTTCCTTACACACTCTCATTTGTCTGATGTCATTTTAGAGTATGAGTTTGATGAAACATTTTATAGGGCATTCTCTGATTAAAATTGAATGAAACTAAAAGAAGAAATATTTAAGATAAAATAGGTTATTAAAACCTGCACTAACAACAGCTTCGTCTATATTGTATACTTGGTATTAAATTTATTTTTTGGATATATTGATCATCTTTTACTAATCCTTTACAATTCTGCTTTTTCTTAAAAAAATGTTGCAGCTATTCCTGATAATATGTGTAACTGTGTTTTCACTTTCTGCTTGTCATTAGTAAGCGCTTTGCCCATTTCTTTACATTTGCTTTTCTTTATGACTCAAAGAAACCTATCCAAAACTATACCTTTGTACTTTACCAAAGCACAATGTTAATTAAATTAAGCAATACACACCAAAGCTATCTCTATTTTTTACTGCAATTTCTACTTCACAATTGAATAAACTACCAGTTTATATAGGCCCCATTTCAGCAAAACATCAGAACTTATGCAAATTATGTACAATGCTCAAGCAGGTTTAATTAAAAATGTTAGAAAAAAATGGTATGATAATTAAGATTACGTTTGAGAACATACAATTACCCTTCAATTCCATAATAAATTCTTAATGTTATAATAAGTGAAGAGAGTGTATGATACCATTTTTAACAACAAAATTATTCAGCATTTATTGTGGGCTGGGAGCCTGGAAGGCTGCAGTCCATTGGGTCGCTGAGCGTCGGACACAACTGAGCGACTTCACTTTCACTTTTCACTTTCATGCATTGGAGAAGGAAATGGCAACCCACTCCAGTATTCTTGCCTGGAGAACCCTGGGGAAGGGGGAGCCTGGTGGGCTGCCGTCTATGGGGTTGCACAGAGTCGGACACGACTGAAGCAACTTAGCAGCAGCAGCAGCAGCAGGCTTATTCACAAACTTTATTTCTATCTTTAATATTATTTAACTTTTTTATATACAGAAGGAAATTTAGGGAAAACTTGCCAAAAAAATTCATTAGACTAATCCTAGAAGTATGGCCATAAAATTAGCGAAGTTTTGAGAATAGCAGAGAATTTGATCATAGGCTATTTAGATATATTAAAAGGAAAAAATGTAAGCATAACTGATGTCACATAAAAATTTATTTATAACCTAATCTACAGGGTTCAGACTCCTCACAGTACATAAGCACTTAGTAATAATGGATATGATATAAAAGTTATTCACGTAAGCTTTGAAAGCAAAGCTTACTAAGGTTTTAAAGTTATGGAATTTCTGTTATTACAACTGTAAACAGGTCTCAAGTGGTCCAATCAGTACTGGAGGCAAGAATCTTTCGATCTGTATCTTGGGCAAATTCTCTGCTCAATATAACATCTGAGCTAACTGGGAAGATAGTTTCATACCTGGTGTTTTCATTGATTTTGAGTTCAAAACATCTCTGGTGACAGAAGTCAAGATAATGGTTTTCTCTATGGGATATTGATGGGGAAGGCTATAAAAGCATATTCCATGCTGCTGATTTTACTATATTTTGTTCTGTGTGCTGATTATTTACTCACATAGATTTTTTGAAAATTCATTAAACCATGCATTTAGACTTTCACAGTTGTCTTTGTGTATGATATACATCAATGAAAAGTAGAAGAAAATTGCTTTGGTTGATAACCACAAACATATCAACTGGCTGCCTTCAGTTATTCACTTAAAAATTATTCTTATTATACCATGGTTTTTCTTCTGTTGCATAAATATTTCAGACTGGAAAAATTAAATATAAACTTCAAAAATGGATAAGCAAATCAGTAGTAGTAATAATTATGTTACAAAATGTGTTCATTTTCTAAGTGTGTGCAATATTTGAAATGCTTTACTTAAAAATAGGTTAATATTGACATTTTAATTTAAGATGTTTAATTGTAAAAAAAGATTTATAGTGTAGTTTAAATAGTAATCTTAGAAATTACATAAAGCTGTATATATACACATTTCAGAGGCATGAATAGTCAACATATTTATAAACTGAATTTATTATTTGTACAAAAATATTTAAATTTTAAGGGGTTTATTAATAAATGTGAAGTAATACTTATAAAGCTAATACAATACAGTAAATTATAAATGCAGTATCTAAACATTAATGTTAAACCATGACAACCAGTTAAACCAGTAGTTCAACAATGTGAGGTTTATCTGTTTTCTGCACTGAGGAATTGAACTCCAAAATAACTGTGGAATACCTCTCAGTTAGGATGAAACAGGGAAGTTTTTTATTTGCAAAACACACATTTGGACTGAATGATCCTGGAGTGGCCATGGCAAGTAGATGTGTTGGTTTTCCTGAGCTGAGGCTACAGAAGTATAGGGTTCACTGACTGTTGCCACTAGATGAAGGCAGCTTAGCAACAGAGTATCTCTGACCTGTGTGCAGGGGTCATGATCAATCATACAATAAGCCATCTGTGAGGAAGTAGCAGTGCCTCAAAGAAGAGGGTTGATGTGATACTTGAGAGCTGCAGCATGACCTTGGAGAAACAATTTCCTGTTAACTTTGCCGCTGACTTTAACCGTGTCTTTTATAGCAGTCTGATTAATGTCAGGATCAATTTTCATGTTTGCAGTCCCAAGCTGACTTCATTTACTCTTTTAGTTTCAGATTCATTTTCAGATCAGGTCACAGCTCTTAACTTTCTTTCCTTTCTCTTCCTTCTTTCTCCCACATCCTTCCCTCCCTTCCTCTCTTCCTCGCATCCTTTCTTCCCTCTTTCCCTTCCTCCCTTCGTACCTTCTTTCCTTCCTTTCCTCTTTTCTTTTTGGGATGAAGGGATGGAATTACATGCGCAAACTTTTTTCTCTCATATTTACTTTCTCCTCAAAAGCAAAGCACATGACTCAACAGACTACTGTTTGTCCTCACTCCAAAATGTTGATGAAACTCTGGAGAATCCAAGACAGAGGTAGTTGTTTAGAGTAGGATCAGAAAATTCATTTTGGTCCTAAAAACTAAGATCTATTTTTGGCCCTGAAGGGCAAAAACAATTATGGCTGAGTGATTGATATTCACAGCCAAGGTTTTTGCAAGCAAGAAAAAATTCCTCCTGGTGTTAAATTTCAATCAGTTTGAAACCAAATCATACATACTAACATTCTAGTTGACTAAATCCTCTAACTAATTTGGCCTATAAAACTCAGAATTTTTATTTTTAAATTAAGATATAAGATGGGCTCAATAAAGGACAGAAATGGTATGGACCTAACAGAAGCAGAAGATGTTAAGAAGAGGTAGCAAGAATACACAGAAGAACTACACAAAAAAGATCTACACGACCAAGATAATCACGATGGTGTGATCACTTACCTAGAGCCAGACATCCTGGAATGTGAAGTCAAGTGGGCCTTAGAAAGCATCACTATGAACAAAGCTAGTGGAGGTGATGGAATTCCAGTTGAGCTATTTCAAATCCTGAAAGATGATGCTGTGAAAGTGCTGCACTCAATATGTCAGCAAATTTGGAAAACTCAGTGGTGGCCACAGGACTGAAAAAGATCAGTTTTCATTCCAATCCCAAAGAAAGGCAATGCCAAAGAATGCTCAAATGACCGCACAATTGCACTCATCTCACAGGCTAGTAAAGTCATGCTCAAAATTCTCCAAGCCAGGCTTTCAGCAATATGTGAACTGTGAACTTCCAGATGTTCAAGCTGGTTTTAGAAAAGGCAGAGGCACCAGAGATCAAATTGCCAACATCCGCTGGATCATGGACAAAGCAAGAGAGTTCCAGAAAAACATCAATTTCTGCTTTATTGACTATGCCAAAGCCTTTTGACTGTGTGGATCACAATAAACTGGAAAATTCTGAAAGAGATGGGGATACCAGACCACCTGACCTGCCTCTTGAGAAACCTGTATGCAGGTCAGGAAGCAACAGTCATAACTGTACATGGAACAACAGACTGGTTCCAGATAGGAAAAGGAGTATGTCAAGGCTGTATATTGTCACCCTGCTTATTTAACTTATATGCAGAGTACCTCATGAGGAACGCTAGGCTGGAAGAAGCACAAGCTGGAATCAAGATTGCCAGGAGAAATATCAATAACCTCAGATATGCAGATGACACCAGCCTTATGGCAGAAAGTGAAGAGGAACTCAAAAGCCTCTTGATGAAAGTGAAAGAGGAGAGCGAAAAAGTTGGTTTAAAGCTCAACATCCAGAAAACCAAGTTCATGGCATCCGGTCCCATCACTTCATGGGAAATAGGTGAGGAAACAGTAGAAACAGTGTCAGACTTTATTTTTTGGGGCTCTAAAATCACAGCAGATAGTGATTGCAGCCATGAAATTAAAAGATGGTTACTCCTTTGAAGGAAAGTTATGACCAACCTAGATAGCATATTAAAAAGCAGGGACATTACTTTGCCAACAAAGGTCTGTCTAGTCAAGGCTATGGTTTTTCCAGTGGTCATGTATGGATGTGAGAGTTGGACTGTGAAGAAAGCTGATCACCGAAGAATTGATGCTTTTAACTGTGGTGTTGGAGAAGACTCTTGAGAGTCCCTTGGACAGCAAGGAGATCCAACTAGTCCATTCTAAAGGAAATCAGTCCTGAATATTCATTGGAAGGACTGATGTTGAAGCTGAAACTCCAATACTTTGGCCACATAATGCCAAGAACTGACTCATTTGAAAAGACCCTGATGCTGGGAAAGATTGAAGGTGTGAGGAGAAGTGGATGACAGAAGATGAGATCGTTGGATGGCATCATCAATTCAATGGACATGAGTTTGAGTAATCTCCGGGAGTTGGTGATGGACAGGGAGGCCTGGTGTGCTGCAGTACATGCGGTCGCAAACAGTCGGACATGACTGAGCAACTGAACTGTTACTGACTGACTGAATTTTAAGATTAAACTATTACATGGCTATCACCCTTAGACTCTATTAGAAAATATTTATTGTTTTTTGTATGTGATATATTTCCCTTTTTTACTTTTTTTTTTTAAGAAGTAGTCTCCAAGGAATTAACAGAAAAGTAAAGGAGATGAAATCGTATATTTTTCTGGTTACTTTATTAAGAGAATGTTCCTAATTTATCTTTTACCTTAATTGCCTCATGTTTTGAACCAAATGTTAAGATTTGCTTTTCTTCAGAATTTTAAAGGCTTTCCTCTCTTGTCTTCCCTTATTTGTTGCTTCTGAGAACCATACTATCATTCAGATTCCCTCTCTTATTGTTTTGGGAATTCTTTCTTCCTTTTATTTTAAAGCTTTTTCTATCTTTTTACTCTTTTGATGTGCTAGGGAAATACTTGGCCATTTTCAAATTGGGAAAGGATGCTCCTCAGTTCTGGATATTTATGTGCTTGATTCGCTATGGTCAAAGCAATATCGTCATAACCACTTTCTATCTCCTCATGGGAAAAGAGAATGATCAAAATCCCCTTCCCAATGAACTATGAGTTAGATTTTGTCAATGAGAGGTACTCCAGGGACTGCTGTACAGACATACAAATAATAGACTTTTGATTTAGGATGGCAAGCACTAAAATCAACAGCAGTGGTCTACCTTCCTTGAAATTCTTAAATTACATTCAGTTGGTTCAAAAGTAATTGCAGTTTTTGAATTGTTGAAATTGGAATGCTTTCTTAAATAAATGTGGTTATGTTATAAATCATTTTAATGTGCATCTCCTGCTACTTTTGCTAATGATTTATTACTTGTTACTTATATTTGTTTTAGATTATAAAGATAACATTAAACAAAAAGAAAATTTGACCAATTTTCTTATTTGAGTTCAAAATGTAAAGCAGCAGAGGTAACCTGAAACACCAACAACACATTTGGCTCAGGAACTGCTGAACTGCTAATGAACATACAGGCAGTGGTGATTCAAGAAATTTTGCAAAGGAGTCCAGAGGCTTGAAGATGAATAGCATAGTGGCCAGCCACCAGACATTGACAACGACAAATTGAGAGCAATCATCAAAGCTGATCCTCTTACAACTACACGAGAAGATGCTGAAGAACTCAGTGTTGACCATTCTATGGTCATTTCGCATTTGAGGCAAATTGGAAAGGTGAAAAAGCTTGATAAGTGGGTGCTTCATGAGCTGACTGAAAATCAGAAAAATCATCATTTTGAAGCGTGTCCTCTCGATTCTACACAACAACAAAGAACCATTTCTTGATAGTATTGTGACTTGTGACAAAAAGTGGATTTTATGTGGCAATCGACAATGACCAGCTCAATGGCTGGACTGAGAGCTCCAAAGCACTTCCCAAAACCAAACATGAACCCAAAACGGTCATGGTCACTTGCTGGTGGTCTGCTGCTTGTTTGCTCCACTAAGCTTTCTGAATCCCAGTGAAATCATTACATCTGAGAAGTATGCTCAGCAAATCGAGGAGATGTACTGGAAACTGCAATGTGTGCAGCTGGCATTGGTCAACAGAAAAGACCCAATTCTTCAGCATGACAATGCCTGACTGGAAGTTGCACAGCCAAGGCTTCAGAAGTTGAATGAATTGGGCTACGAAGTTTTGCATCATGGGCCATATTCACCTGGCCTCTCACCTGCTGACTAACACTTCAAGCATCTCAACAACTTTTTGAAGGGAAAATGCTTCCACCACCAGCCGGAGGCAGTAAATACTTTCTAAGCGTTTGTTGAATCTCAAAGCATGGATTTTTACACTACAGGAATAAACTAACTTATTTCTCATTGGCAAAAATGTGATGAGTAATGGTGCATATTTTATTAACAAAGATGTGTTTGAGCCTAGTTATAATGATTTAAAATTCACAGTCCAAAACTGCAATTACTTTTGTACCAACATATTAATAGCTGCCAGGCACTGACTTTACAGTTGAATCTGAAAGAAGTGGCTTCCCTTGAGCCTATTCAGTTAAGTTCAGTTCAGTCTCAGTCGTGTTCGACTCTTTGCGACCCCATGGACTACAGCGCGCCAGGCTTCCCTGTCCATCACCAACTCCCAGAGCTTGCTCAAACTCATGTCCATTGAGTTGGTGATGCCATCCAACCATCTCATCCTCTGTCATCCTCTTCTCCTCCCACCTTCAATCATTCCCAGCATCAGGGTCTTTTCAAATGAGTCAATTTTTCACATCAGGTGGCCAAAGTATTGCAGTTTCAGCTTCAGCATCAGTCCTTCCAATTAGGTGCCAGATATTTTCTGAAAATCTCCCACCTTGGCAATTCAGGCAGTAGATAGCAAAAGTGGCCAATGACCATAAGAATTCTGAGACTTGAAGTGGGTATGTAGCGAGGTCCTGGGTGTCACTTCCTTCTGTTTGGTTTCCTCTACCCTTGTGTTTTAAGTCTTTACAAGCATATGTGCATCCTTAATTTTTTGTACTGAAAAACTTCCTACTTAGAATATCAAGATTGGCTTCTCTTTTCCTGAACAAACTTGGCTGAAACACATTCTTTTGATATTTTCTCAATAAGGTTCTCCTTATGATTATCTTTGCCTACATTTTCTAGAACCTCTGTTCTACCATTTCTTCAATGGTATTCTTAGATTGAGGCTTTTTTTTTTTTTTTGCTTGATTTTCTATGGTGTTTTTTATTTCTTTTTACTTTAGTTTTGCACTTAGGAAGTTTACTTGATCTTCTCCTTTGATCATTTTATTACTTTTTTTTTTCATTTTAGCTATCAAATTATTCACTTTCTGATCTCAAATTGACTTTCTTTATTGCTTCCCATTATTTTATAGATAGTATATCTTTCCCAGGATATTTAATTGCTATAAATTTTATTTGTGTTTACCTCCTATTCCCAGCATTATCTTTTCTACTATTTACATATTTTATTTAAATTAAGGTCTATATTATGGGAGGCATTCTGCAAATATCTTGTGATATTTGGAGTCTGATTTCAGAATAAAAAAGCTCAGTGAAAGCTATATTGCTGGGGATGATGAATGGATGGATTTTGATAAAAGTTGCTAAGTTACAGAGCTATTTTTAAAAGTTCCCTTAATTACCAATATTCAGGGAGCTTTCTTGGCACTTTTTAAGAATAATTTTCCATTTCTCCCAGGCGTCTATACTTGGCTAGAAACATTCTGTGAGTTGGAAGAGAGAAGTCTGAGTTTCCCTTTGTTGAATGTGAAAAAATTTAATTAATCTCTTAGTTTCTACTCCATAACTCAGTCCTTCCATCTGTCATTTTTGATGTGCCTGAAGGAGAGAATATATTGTTCAATGTCTATAGAGAATAAACTAGTCTTATCCCTGGCAATGGGACACTTCAGCCCAAACTCTTTCAATACCTGCTTTTTTTGTTTTTGCAACTCATGAGTCTTATTATTTTCTTTAAAAACTATAGTTTATCTCTTTTCTGCCTATCCTTTTACCATCCTGTTTCCTTTTTATCCTCAAAAATATAGTTAACATCTCCCATCTACTGAAGTCACCTCTTACATTTTATTTGAACTGGTAGTTTTATATCCTGTAAAATCTATATATTGCCATTTTGTGGATGTCTTGGGTGGGAAAACAGAAATATACATGGTTAATCTTCCATGTTTATATGAAATCCCAGAGCCTATTACTTATTCACTATAATCCACTGCTCCATGGTCTTACTTATTCTGGGGAGCAGAGATGTGTTAGAGTAGGGACTGAAGGAAGAGAGGTTAAGCTTCACAAGTAAATTCCTCTTCCTCCAAGTAATTAGACAATTTAGTCCACATACTCAAACTAACAGAATCTCTCTTTTAACTCTTATTCCACAAGATCACTGGATGCTCCACAGCTAGGGGACAAAACTCATGTGATTAGTGTCTGTTCAGTTGTGCTGTCTTCCTAATTAACTATGTGGGGTTATCATTTGTCCCACCTGAACATCCAAAAGCTGCTGAAATCAAAGCAAATAAAACTGTGTCTTATCCTCTTCTGTGTCAGCACCACTGGCACCCTGGAGGCCTTACCTATCCCACAGCACCCTGCCATTTCTCCATGGCTGCTGATGGCCCATGTTGTGTTGTACAGACCTTCAGCAGCAGTTGCCACCTAGAGTCACAAATAAGAAATTAGGAGAGCTCTTCTTTTCTCAGCTTTCCCCCCTGCCTCTTAGAGTTTTGAACCTGTTAGTGAAATCAGCAATCAGGCATCTCAACTCATAATAGCATTCTTTGATCAATTCATTAATAGTGGAAGTATATTTTAAAAAATATTTTGATAAGCATGTCTCTCATAGTGTATCTTACATTCATTTAACTTTTACTAAATAAACTGTGGAACATTCTGAAAGAGATGGGAATCCCAGACCACCTGACCTGCCTCTTGAGAAACCTGTATGCAGGTCAGGAAGCAACAGTTAGAACTGGACATGGAACAACAGACTGGTTCCAAATAGGAAAAGGTGTACGTCAAGGTTGTATATTGTCACCTTGCTTATTTAACTTATATGCAGAGTACATCATGAGGAACGCTGGGCTGGAAGAAGCACAAGCTGGAGTCAAGATTGCTGGGAGAAATATCAATAACCTCAGATATGCAGATGACACTACCCTTATGGCAGAAAGTGAAGAGGAACTCAAAAGCCTCTTGATGAAAGTGAAAGAGGAGAGTGAAAAGGTTGGTTTGAAGCTCAACATTCAGAAAACAAAGATCATGGCATCTGGTCCCATCACTTCATGGGAAATAGATGGAAAAACAGTGGAAACAGTGTCAGACTTTGTTTTTTTGGGCTCCAAAATCACTGCAGATGCTGATTGCAGCCATGAAATTAAAAGACGCTTGCTCCTTGGAAGGAAAGTTATGACCAACCTTGATAGTATATTAAAAAGCAGAGACATTACTTTGCCAACCAAGGTCCGTCTAGTCAAGGCAATGGTTTTTCCCGTGGTCATGTATGGTTGTGAGAGTTGGACTGTGAAGAAGGCTGATCGCCGAAGAATCGATGCTTTTGAACTGTGGTGTTGGAGAAGACTCTTGAGAGTCCCTTATACTGCAAGGAGATCCAACCAGTCCATTCTAAAGGAGATCAATCCTGGATGTTCATTGGAGGGACTGATGCTAAATCTGAAACTGCAATACTTTGGCCACCTCATGCGACGAGTTGACTCACTGGAAAAGACTCTGATGCTGGGAAAGGTTGGGGGCGGGAGGAGAAGGGGACGACGGAGAATGAGATGGCTGGATGGCATCACCGACTCTGTGGACATGAGTTTGAGTGTACTCCGGGAGTTGGTGATGGACAGGGAGGCCTGGCGTGCTGTGATTCATGGGGTCGCGGAGAGTCGGACACGACTGAGCGACTGAACTGAACTGAACTGAACTGAACAGTTATTATTGACAAAAATGCTCTCTACTCTGAGTTGCCCAGGCCTATATTAGATATGTAAAAGAAGTTGAGAAAATGAAAGAATATAATGAAAATAATATAAAATAACATAGACATTACTATACACCTCTTATCATGGTATCAGCTTTTCTCTTGCATGCTCCTCAGTCCCACATGAGAAGCTGGTGATCTGTGAACATATTGCAACTTCTCCCTAACAACCCAATAATGCATGGAGGCTTCCTTCCAGATTTCCTTCACATCAGAGCAGAAGGAAAATTATTAGAAGCTGAGAAGCTGTCATACCTTAATTTCCTCAATTTAATATTTCTTTTATGTAAAGAAATAAAATAATTTCCCACATTGAAAATTCTTTATAAACCACTGTATTATGCATCTAGAATAAATATAGTAGAATACACAATGGTTGCAAATGTATAATTTTATACTGTAAGTATTTAAAATGTGCAAACAGCATGACATACTTTCATTCATTATTTTTTTCATTTTCTAGTTTTGTGCAATTTTGATAAAAGTAAATTACGTTTCCTTCTGAATTTTCACTTGATTTTTTAGAGGGCAGAATGCCAATATAAACAAATGAAAAACACTTCATTCAAAGCAGTCAAGTCAGAAATGCATGCTGTGTCTGATAGCAGAATGAGAGTATTTTCACTGTAGAAGTTAAATTGCTTCTTTTCTAAATACAATGTTAAAGTGTGTGCAATTATTAAGTCACAATTGAATAGATATGCATATTTTGCTAACATCAAACACTGCCTGCAGTGTGCTTGAATAGCTATTCCTGAAATACAATGCAAAAGAGAAATCTAAATTATGTATTAAATTCTTAAACTGTTTAGTGTCTCTTATTTTAAGAAGGTTTTCTCATTTATCCACAGCTATCAATTTTGGAATAACTCAAGGATTAATTATCCATTTTATGATTTGTCCATACTTTCCCCTCCTTCTCCCTATTTCCGTCTGCCTGTTGGCCGTTTTCCTATTAGATGATACCTGAGTCATGGCCTGGAAAAGAATCTAAGGTAGGATGAAACACAAAATACCTCTATGAGAGGGCTGAATAGTACTAGAATTAACATTTCTATTTGAATCTAAATTAGCCTGTAATCATTTCTATGTCATATCTACACACATCAGTCAAAAATGTTCCGTGAGAAGAATTTTCATCCAAATACGGACAGTAAGTCAATGAGTAAAGCAAGCTATTTAGTGGTTTATAACCATATATCACAATTCAAAAGGTGAGAAAAGAATACCTATTCTTTTATGCCTGTGTGGAAAAACTTCTAAATAACTTTAGAAATTATTTTATATAAAAGGGAAAATATAGATATTATTTTTGTTACACAATGAAAAAATGTACGTATTCTTTTAGAGACATAGAAAAAAGAAATGAACACTGAGTCATCTCCATTGGCGCTCCCCTGATTGCCCAGTGGTTAAGAATCTGCCTTGCAATGCAGGGGATGTGGGACTGATCCCTGGGCAGGGAAATATGATCCCACAGGCCATGGAGCAACTAAGTCCATGTTCTGCAACTATTGAAGCCAAGGAGCTCTGGAGCCCGTGCACCGCCAGAGAGCCTGCCTGCCACAACTACTGAGCCTGCGCACTCCAAAGGCCATGATCCACAGCTAGAGAGCCCATGCACTGCAAGGAAGAATCTCACGTAATGCGACGAAGATCCTGCATGCTGTAACTAAGACCCGATATGGCCAAATAAATAAATAAATATTGAAAAAGAATCATCTCCAATAATCATCTGAACATTTGATGGCAGCTCACTGTGTTTAATCTCCAATTTACCTGGAGATTAAAAAATAATATCCTTTTAACACACAAAAATATTTTATCTGTTTATATTGACCTAACACTAAATAAACAAAAATAAAACCGAACAAGACCCAGATTGTTGTGGTGTTTTTCATGCCACGGTTTGTGGCTGTCATGTTAATTGACATGTTTCAAACACCACTTCTCTTGGAATTAGAGTTTGGTACCTCACTGCCAACCACAGTGAAGTTAATGTGCCAGGAGGAAATAAACAAACACACCTGTTTTTAGGACTTAGTTGGGGGAGAGAAAGTTGATTTCAAGTCTTAGCAATTACATTTTTCATGATTTAAATCTACTTTAATACTAGGAAATGACTTTCCCTTAATATTTATTCATATATTCAGTCAAAAATTGTTGTATATCAACTATGCATGTGTATTGTGCTATTAAAAATATTGTCTTGTATGACTTCAAGACATGTCTCTGGATTTTATTTGATTAATGAAAATCAGGAAAATTGTTCTCCAAAATTATATGGATTAAAAAAAATTAGGGACAGTGAGAAGACCTTGCCTCTGCCTTCTCCCTTACTTCTGAATTGATATTTATGATAAGACAAGATTTTATACTTATCTTTTCTATATTCTATAGAAAAGATATTCAACTTTAAAATAAAATATATTCAACTGTAAAATAAAGTCATAATTACCACCTACTTCACTTAAAGGAAGTTATAAAAGTTCTGGAGATGAAAGCCTTCAAATATTTTGATCTCTCTAGATCAAAGTTGATTCATAAATATGAAGTAGTTTTATTTCTTTCAATAAATTGAAGAATATGTGCATTGTATCTAAAGTAACTGTGCCTCATCACTTGCCACTCCTTATAAATACAAAATAATCTAATTAGCACAGTGGTCCTTCTGTTTGAAACTGCTTTGTGAAATATGAAAAGACAAAGGTATCCATCAGCATACATAGAAATAAGCTCCTGGAAATTTTGAGGGGAAGTGGCTTTTACTTCTCTGCTGTTCTTTGTATATTTGTGAGATTAGTATTCCTTTTCAGTTAAATATTCTATCCCATAGCTTGAAAATTGAACTGAGAGAAAATATTCTACTAATTAAAACAAAGGAAGTTATACTCTTTTATTCAGTTATAAAGTTATCTTCCTACAAATACATGAAAATAATAAGAAATTAACTTGCAACTTGTTTTTAGAACAGTTTAAGTACAGTTGTCCACTGTAAAGTAATTAAAGGAAAAATTGCAGCAGCAGCAAGACCCTGTATGACAGATCAGTTGCTTCAGTCATTTTGGACTCTTTGCAACCCTAGGGACTGAAGCCTGCCAGGCTCCTCTGACCATGGGATTCTCCAGGCAAGAATACTGGAGTGGGTTGCCATGCCCTCCTCAAGGGAATCTTCCCAACTCAGGGATTGAACCCATGGCTCCTGTGGCTTCTGAGACTCTGGCATTGCAGGTGGATTCTTTACCCACTGAGACACCTGGGAAGCCCCTTAGGAAGACCAACATCACTGAAAATGTAGGAAAGATGGTCATGGTGAATCTGTCACCCTTCAGTGGCAAAGCATCTGAATCTTCTTTGACATTTTAGGTCTTCCCCAGCACATGAATTGTGCAGAGGCGGAGTGTGTCAGCTGCTAGAGAAGTTGAAAATGAGGGACTGACTCACTTTCCCAACATCCTTCACAGCAGAGATGCAAGCACATGAGTCAAGCTGTGCCAAGGAAATGCAATAACCTCAGAATTAAAGTGGGAAGCTAGTATCACATGCACACTCGACCTGAGGGACTCTTATGAAAAGTTGTTTCCTGGGCATCAGTGGCAGCATTGGCATCCAGAAATACATAATTAGCCATGCCAGGTACAATATTTAGCATCTTACCAGCTTGGCAATTATGTTCTCAGACGACTAATCACAGTGCAAATTTGGATATGATCTTCCTGTCTGTGTAGCCTCAAATTTAATTTTGTATTGACTTGGACAGTTATGAAACACTTTTAGAAACATTTCTTCTATAATCAGAGAGAGATGGTTTTATGTGGCATATAATTGAGGATCCTAAGTGATTCAAAATGGAATTAATAGCTATATGGTATTGCTTTTTTACCACATTAAAATCCACTTAACATGGTGACAAAATATTGTTATTTTAATACCCAGAATGAAAAAGATCAGCAATTTATTTTAATAAAACATTAGGAAATGGGTTGGGTTGTCTTAATGAGGTCTTAATAAATTTTAAAAAAGATTTTATTCTAAGAAAACCTTTTTGACCTATATTTGTGGGGAAAAAAATGGATGACCCTTAGAATATATCAAATAAATTGATATCTGGCTGTTTTACTTTTCATCATGTGGGTTTAGATAAGTCATTTAAACTCTTTGATTCTTGATTTCCTCCTTCATATGGAAAATAAGAGAGAGACTATTTATGTCATGTGATTATTGGCTTCAGTCAGTCAGTTCAGTCAGTTCAGTCGCTCAGTCGTGTCCGACTCTCCGCGACCCCATGAATCACAGCATGCCAGGCCTCCCTGTCCATCACCAACTCCCGAGTTCACTCAAACTCATGTCCATCGAGTCGGTGATGCCATCCAGCCACCTCATTTTCTGTCGTCCCCGTCTCCTCCCACCCCCCCATCCCTCCCAGCAGCAGAGTCTTTTCCAGTGAGTCAACTCATCGCATGAGGTGGCCAAAGTATTGGAGTTTCAGCCCCATCATCAGTCCTTCCAATGAACACCCAGGATTGATCTCCTTTAGAATGGACTGGATTATTGGCTTAGAGGTAATATATTTCACACATTTACCATAGTGTCTAGAGCATGACAGGTATCCACAAAATTATATCATATATTACTGGATATGAATGAGTTGTCTTCTCAAACTGTATTTTCTGGGTATGAGTTTTAGTTCTAGCATGTTCTTAAACACCTACACATGCCCCTCAATGTTCATTGCAGCACTATTTACACTAGCCGGGACATGGAAGCAACCTGGATGTTCACCAGCAGATGAATGGATAAAGAAGATGTAGTAAATGCAATGGAATACGAAAGGAGTAAAAGGAGCTCAGTCAGAAAAAGGAACAAATTCGATCATTTATCGATGTAGGTGAATTAGAAACTGCCATATAGAGTGAAGTAAGTGAGAAAGAGAAAATTAAATATGGCATGTTAGCACATATATGTGAGAAGCAAATATATGTTAATGCATATATGTGGAATTTAGAAAAATGGTATAGGTGATCTTATTTGAAAAACAGAAATAGAGATGTAGACAGAGAACATAGAACAAATGAATGGAGGAGGGAAAGGGGGATAGTGGGACGTATTAGGAGATTGGAATTGACATGTATACACTATTGATACCAGGTGTAAAATAGATAAGTAATGAGAACCTGGTGTGCAGCACAAGGAACTCTTCTCAGTGCTCTGTGCAAGCCTAAATGTGAAGGAAAAAGAGGATATATGTGTATATATAGTTGATTCACTTTGATGTACAGTAGAAACTAATACAACATTGTAAAGCAACCATATTCCAATAAAAATGAATTTTTTAAAATCTACAAGGGGGATTCTGAGCTGGGCAGTACATGTGGCACCCCTTGGATATTACACCCAGTGTTCCTAGCTGATGGTTTAAAGTTTCTGCTATATTCATGGCTAACGTTTTTATCCCTCTTTGTCCTACAAGAAGAGGATAGAGATATAGTCTGGGAATATTCTAGATTGTTCACACTGTATTATAAAACAAGAAAAACATGTTTGTAAACTGTGACTCATCATTCATGTTTGCATTTTGTATCTTTCCTAACCAACTGTGGCCAACACTGTAAGCTGGCACCCTACGATGATTTTTCCATTTAACTTCTTGATTGATTAAACTCAAGCTGAAAATCTATGAAATAATGTATGTTATCTGTTCCCAAACTTTCAACATGCCTCTCCAGATTGACTTTAATTACCTTTGATACAATATTAGACTTTAATGGTTCCCTTGTCTTGTGTTCTGAAAAGATATTCTAGACTTGTAATTTCTACTCCAGTTACATCTCTATTTCTATTCACAATCACAGTCTACCTTTCAAGGAGAGAGAATATAACAGAATCTGAATTACACATAGTTATTCACTGGTTCAATTCTACATTTCTTGTGCAATATTCTCATTTATCAATACCAATACTACTACAACCATTATGATTCAAAAAAGAAATTGTAAGTAGTTTTGGTCATTTTACTCCATTTAAATATCGTATATAAATTATCAGAGTATGTGGCCTTTACACAGAGTTTGTCTGTCTTAAAACTCTGTTTTTATACTAAACACAAATCTTTATCTACTGCTCACAGTGAGTGTTTATGTCAATGTCTGACCAGTTATTTTGTTTCTTTGAGATCTGAGTGCTAGTAGATTCCTCTTCCAAATTATCTGTAACTTATATTCTTATAAACCAGTTTAGCTTCAAAAAATCCTTGGTTCACATTTTCATTCCTTGCAACACCAGATATATTTATTTTGGCCGAACAAATTGTTATTGAAAACTCTGATAACAATTCAAATGTGGCTGTTTCTCCTGTGGTTTATTTTTCATCTCATTGAAAAGATTTGGCCTTTTCACTCAGGTATTTTAAAATGTCTCTCTCGCTTCTCCTCTCCCTCCCCCTCCTTCGTCTTCTATGCACCCTCTTTTCTCTTTCTTTTTAAAAGTCTGATATTTATACTAGAATTCATCTTGTTGGTTTTTCTGGGTCAATAACATTAGATAAGAGTTCTTCTAAATGTATATTTATTTATTTATTTTTTGAGAGGGGAGTTTCTTTGAGCTATAGATTTTGGTTTCATTGATTTGGCTTTTGGTTTTTTTTTCAGGAATTTTCTTATTATAAGTTTTAATATTTTTTCTTTTTTTGCTGAGCTACATATGTATCTGTGTGCTATTCATGCCTATTTATTTTGAGTTTAGTCTTCATTTCTGAAATGGTATTTTCCTTGGATTTAAATACCCCATATCAGAGTTTTCCAATTCTAATTTTTATTCTATTCTATCAAATCATATCATTTGAAATATGTCTTGCTTATTTTGCCATAATGTCCATTTGTTCTGTGATCCTGTGTTTCTAGAAGCTTTTCTTGGTCTATAGCAGTGCTGTTCTACACTTCACTGTTTTAGAACTCCTGCTGCTGCTGCTAAGTCACTTCAGTCATGTCCGACTCTGTGCGACCCCAGAGACAGCAGCCCACCAGGCTCCCCCGTCCCTGGGATTCTCCTAGTCAATCCCTTTTTTTTAAAATCACATATTCAATAGTCCGAAACCATTGTTTCAAGTGCCCTCTAGTTTGTGGCCAGTGTGCTTCCATAATCTAAGTTAGATTCTCAATCTTGACTCAAATTATCCTGAGTTGTTTTCTTTATATGCTCACCTTCCACCTCTCCCCACACTTCTAACAACAACAGCAAAAGTTGGGAGGAGTAAGATATTAAATCCACACAAGCAAATCTCACTAAATTTTTTATAAGAATTGACAGAATATTTGCATTATACATTCTTCTACTTAAAATTAATCTTGTATATGTCTGATATCACAGGTATTTTCAAATCATATAACCAGTGATGGAATCCAAGTAGTGGTGAAGTGATGAGCATTATCTCAGTGGAATTCCCTATTTACCCATATCTTCTTCTCTAAAAGAATGTTCATCAACTCCTTCAAGCAAGAGAGGAAACACTGTGCTCTAACATAGGGCATTTCTAGCTGATACATTGTTCTATGTTAGTAGCAGAAGTAACAATATTCTCTTATTCTATATGATCTAATCATTATTTTAAATTTAAAAGAAGTTTTCTTTTTGAACTCAATTCCCTTGTCAATATTTTATAAATACACAGAAAATGTAAAGCATCAGGATACTTCAAATAAATGAAGAGGATAACAATGATTAACTAAAAATTAGTCTTGCCTCCCCTAAAGTGATATTTTATAGCTTTCTGTGAATAGCAATCTCTGACTGACTTGCAAATATTAATTAAAATCTAAAAAGGGACATTCACTTAGTTCATTTTTCTTTATTAAAATAAAACATTTTTTTCACTTCTGGTAGCCTAAAGTATATTACTTTATGAACACAGTTCATTGATAGCTGTATATTTTTGATTATATTCACATATATATATATATATATATGAAAGTGAAAGAAATAAAGTGAAGTCGCTCAGTCATGTCCGACTCTTTGCGACCCCGTGGACTGTAGCCCACCAGGCTCCTCCATCCATGGGATTCTCCAGGCAAGAATACTGGAGTGGGTTGCTATTTCCTTCTCCAGGGGAATCTTCCCGATGCAGGGATAGAACCCAGGTCTCCTGCATTATAGGTGGACGCTTTAACCTCTGAGCCACCAGGGAAGCCATATACACGTGATTAAATAAGCATATTCTGTATTTACCTACAAAACAACAAATACAGGCACTAATCTTCTAGCACCATGAAGGAAGAGATACTTGTTTCAGTAATAATATCCAGTACCACAAAATTTGTAGAGATATTTGGGCTTCTCAGGTGATGATGGTTTAAAGAACCTACCTGCCAACGCAGGTGACACTTAAGAGATGCGGGTTCGATCCCTCAGCTGGGAAGATCCCCTGGAGGAGGGTATGGCAATCCACTCCAGTATTCTTGCCTGGAGAACCTCACGGAGAGAGGAGCCTGATGCACTATGGTCAATAGGGTTACTAAGAGTCGGACACTACTGAAATGACTTAGCACACACCACAAACTTTATCTGGAACATATTCTGTTCTCCATAATTTATTCTTGAATGATTGTTCCTAATATATCACTTCCTTTCCTCCAACTTCCTCACGGGGGTGGGGGGGAACAGAGACAATATGATTAATTATGATGTTGGATATGGTCTTTGATTTTGCTATAATATTGTGCTTAATTCAGGATTTGGAGATTTGGAAGAATAATACACATAGAAGAATATAGTATATGTTTAAAAATAGTGTATATTACATAAGATTTACATAAATATATTTGGTTGTGGTTGAAAATCCCACATGGAAGAGCTGGATTATGCACTGTGCAAGGGCTCTTTGGGTGCAATAAAGTGAAGAAATACTAAATTTAAGAAGAACCCCAATTTTTACTACCCATGTGACATATTTTTACACATTAACCCATACAACTTCTTAGCACCCTTTTACTCTGAAGAAGTCGTTGAAGACTAAATTGGCTAAAGATGACAGTCTTCACCTGATTTAAATCTTCCACCCAGAAACTCAAATAGGCCATATGCTGAAGGGCTGATAAATAATAACATTTATACTTGAAGGGGAACTGCTTTCATCTGAGCTGTGTGCTGGAACTTTGTTTCTCTGTTTACTTCAAAGCAATTAATCACAGTAACATCAAACTCCGTATACTCGTCCCAGGTTGGCAGTTTGTGTGATAAACTGCCAACTTCAGGTGTCCAGCTATTTGTAATTTTTTGTTTCCAGTACTAATCACAGGTAGTTCAGAGTCACACCCAGAGGAAGTGTCACGTCTGTGTCTCAAGAACCCTCTTCCTCATTCTTGGCCTAAGACAGAAGAGATCTAGCTAGTGCTTGGTTAGACAGTCAGCAATTCTTGGTTGTTCTGAGAACCATGCTTTACTATTTTGTATGTTAATTGCTCAACTGTATCCAATTCTTTGTGACCCCATGGACTGTAGTCCACAAGGCTCCTCTGTTCATGGAATTCCCTAGGCAGGAATACTGGAGTGGATTGTCATGCCCTCCTCCAGGGGATCTTCCCAACCTGGAGATCAAACTCAGGTCTCCTGCAATGCAGACAGATTCTTTACTATCTGAGACACCACAGAAGGATAAAACAAAAGACACACTCTTGAATAACTAACTTCTTTTACTAGAAAGAGGACTTTACTTTTTCCAAAATCTGACTGTGAATAAAAGAGAAAATAAACACTGAAAAAAGTATATCCTGATCTATTTTCATAAATAATAATTAGATGATCCTTTGACAATTTTTCAGCTCAGATTTCCATTAGTATTGGCAACAGGGATTATTTATTTATAACTGATCATTTTTATAATTTCCTTCAGGTTTATCTTCAATAATATTTTGTTTTAAATGGATTATCTAGTATCACATTTTTGTTCCTGCATTTACTTTTTCATTCCGTCACTATTACTCCAATAGCATATAACTTTTTTTTAATTTTTAAAATTTATTTTATTAAAGCATGGTTGATTTATAATATTTTGTTAATTTCTGCTGTACAACAGTGATTCAGTTCTGTATATATATATATATATATATATATAATTTTTCATGTTATTTTCCACTGTGGTTTATCACAGGATATTGAACATATAGTTGTGATGCTGATCTTGGTCCTGGCATGAGGATAAGCTCAGAATGTGAGTTCCTTCAATGCCTGGGAATAGGCATGGGATGTAAATGAGAAATAAACTTTAATTTTTATAGGTCACTAGCATGTTTGTCTGCTTATTTTTCTTTGACCTTATTTATCTCTAACACCTATTTTTTTTTAAAAAAGTTATTTTACAACTGCCTCAGGCTGCAAAAAGAAAAAAACAAACAAACCAATAATGTAGCTTTTTACAACTGTGTATTCTATAGTATTTTTTCATTTGGTGAAATTTTAACTGTTAATGTTTCTGGCATTGTGCTTTGTACCATTTATTAAATAAAAAAAAAGTGTTCTGCTTGCTAGTAATCAATTTACCAACCAAGGCATCTCATATTCTCAAAAACTCTACCACCACTTTAGCTGCATCTTAGTATGCACGAAATTATAAATTTCCATTAATTCTTTCCATTAAGGAGCCAACTCCTTTTGTCTGCTTGTTCTTCTCTGCTCCCAGTATAATGTATATATCTAATAATTTATTCTGCCGAGGTGATGTTTGTGACAGCAAGTGAAGTATCTTAACTTTCCAGTGATTCTCAGTCTTAGTCATATAATGAATGGACTACTGTGAATCATAACATCTTCCTAGGGGTTAAAACATTTGTCACTGGACCAGTTTTCTAATGTTTGTGATACATGATTCCAAAGTAACAACTGGGATCCCTTCATTAGGCAGTAGGACTATCTGTTCAGGGTCTTGTTTCCTTCTGGAGAGCACCTTGAACCTGTCATAGATACATTATTTCAATGTAGTTATGGAATAATTAATTATGTATGCCCCACTGATGAGATATAGACACCACAAACCACTAAATTCATAGTTAAGTGTACTGATAGAAAAATAATCAAAAACTAATAATCAGTTTCTGAACTCATAGGAATCCAATGAAAACTGCAATCACCTTTTAAAAGGTAAAACTTTCACAACCCTTTAAAACATCATTTGGATTTTCTTCCAATTTCTAAGCAATATAATGAAGATGTTTTAGAAAATTCTAATAAATATCATATTTCTTACAGCATATACCTAGACCACATTTTGCTCAGAAATTACGGTTGAGCACAATCTCTCCCTTGAAATCTGTAGATGTAGAGTTGTTGGCTATGAAAATCATAAGGGATGTTATTCTCAGGTAAGATTATATTCCATGGCTAAGGGCAAGCAATTATACTGGCCACTTGACTTGTTTCTAAAGATTTGTTTGTATTGAGGAAGAGGCATAGGAAGGAGTTGTGAAAATTATTTTATTTGATGACTTTCAGTGTACCTGTGGGCCAACTATGCCAGTATCCTTTGATGTCAGGATTAATGATAGTTCACTGCTCTGAACTGGGCTTTTAGATTTAATTAGGTCCCATTTTTTAATTTTTGTTTTTATTTTCGTTATGCTAGAAGATGAGTCAAATAAGATCTTGTTGTGATTTATTTGAAAGAGTGTTCTGCTTATGTTTTCCTCTAAGAGTTTTACATAGTGCAACCTTCCATTTAGGTCATTAACCCATTTTGAGTCTATTTTTGTGTATGATATTAGGGATTGCTTTAGTTTCATTCCTTTACATACAGCTGTCCAGCTTTTCAGCAATACTTATTGAAGAGACTGTCTCTTCCACACTGCATATTCTTGGCTCCTTTGTCATAGATTAGGTGACCCTAGGTACATAGGTTGGGATGGGAGAGAGGTCCATGAGGGAGGGGATATATGTATGTGTGTATATATATACATACATACATACGTGTATATATATATATAACTGATTTTAGTTTTCCTGATGGCTCAGATAGTGAAGAATCCGCCTGCAATGTGAAAGACCTGGGTCGATTCCTGGGTTGGGAAGATCCCTTGGAGGAGGGCATGGCAACTCACTTTAGTATTCTTGCCTGGAAGATCCCCATGGACAGAGGAGCCTGGCAGACTACAGTCCATGGAGTCACAAAGAGCTGGACACAACTAAGTAACTAAGCACATAGCTGATTCACTTTGCTGGACATCAGAAACTAATACAACATTGTAAAAAACTATAACTCAATAAAAAAGATATAAAACATAAAAAAATTAGTTGAAATTTAAGCAAATTCAGCCACATCTACAAAAAGCCCAAAACAAAACAAACAAATTTCATTCATTATAAAAGAACCAGGGTCCTTATAACAAACCTTTAAAATAAATATCAGCCCAATTTGTCCCCAAAGATACTTTTTAAAATTAAATTTACTCTACATGTGGAAAAGAAAAATCCAAAATCCTTTGAAAGCTGTGGAGTTTCAGCTGACATGAAACACCACCAAGGGCCTATTCCTACTTAGTTTAGATATATAAGCAGGCTAGATGATAAATGACATGCTGCTACAAGTCCATCCCCTGGGTATCTTACTGTCCTGCAGGCCAAACTTGTGGTTATTTCCATAGTCCCTAAAAGTATAATTGGGATGAATATAATTAGTAGCTGGCAGAACTATCACAATGGTTTCTTGGCCCAGGGAATGAGAGTCATCCTGGTAGGAAAAGCCAGATGGAAATCTCTGAAACATCCCCCTCTTCCTAGAGAAGATAATAAATCAGCATCAGTGTCATGTCCCATGTAGAAATGCAGAAATCAGTGTTTTAAAGCATGCTGCGTTACAAGTCCTCATCACATTTTATTTAATTCACCAATATGGTCACAGCAAAAATCAGATGGATATTGACAGAAGACAGTGGACTGCTTAAACATAATGAAGTGGTAGTCCCACTGCTGTGAGAGATGGGATATCTTTATTAGAAAAGATTTAATCAGTTCTGGAAATTGTATGCAGTTAATGATCTGGTGATGTGCTATTTTCAGATTCCATGAGGAAAGAAGATCAGAGCCAGGACACATTCAGTGTCTTGCTCCAGAGCTGTGATAACATTCCTACACAGTTTTAAATAAGAGTCAAAGAAAATTTGTTCACTTTGACATTCTCTAGATCAGATTCTTTTTTGATAAATGATATTGGGGGGGCCTGATGTATAGAAATAAGCAAGTTCTTTTACTTCCTTGCTAAGATTCATGTGTGACTAAGAGTCAAAAATCCTGTGATGATTCAGAGACCTGTCACATGGGTGACCTTGTAAAGGCTCTAATTGCCTGGAGATGCCAGGACATTCCTTCAATGGAAATATAAATTATTATATTTTACCTCTCCTGACACTGTGAAGGGAATGCAGTCTGTAGGCACTTTTGGATTTTGGAGAAGAGCATAGCTCTTTTTGGAATTCTTTTCAATCTATTTATTAGAAAATATGGGGATTTCCCTGGTGGTCCAGTGGTTAAGAATCCATCCCTCAATGTTGGGGTTGTCGGTTCCATCCCTGATGGGGGAACTAAGATCTCACATGCCACAGGGCAACTAAGCCTGTGTGATGCAACTAGAGAGAAGATAGATCGCAGCAACAAAGGATCTGTACACTGCAGCTAAGACCCAATGCAGCCATGAATAAATAAGTAAATAAATAAATATCAGATAATTCAAAGGTTGCCAACTTTCAGTGGACCCCGAGCAAGACAGGGCTCTGCAGCAGGTCTGGACTTTGGTAAATCTGTCCTTCAGCTCAGTCACTTTAGTCATTTTATCTGATAGACCCAAAGGTGCTGGAAGTGAATGAGCATATTGTATAGTGTCTCTGGAAACAATAATAAGGGAATAACAGTGAAAACTCACGTTTCTAGAGAAGCATTGTCATTTGTGTAGCAGAAACCAGCAGCTTTTGACATGCTACCAGGTCCCGGGAGATTAGGAATACTTGATGATGGAACAGTGAGTGACTATGAAATCAGGGTTGACCCTCGTGTACTTGAGGTACCAGACATGCCAAGTCATAAGTTGGGTACTGCTGGAGTCTAATCAAATGTAGAGGGTATAAGTAATAAAAGTAATTGTGTGTGTCTAGGTCATCTCTCTTTGTTATGCACTGATGTTGTTGTTAGTCAGTCATCCATTTGTGTCCAACTCATTGTGACCCCATGCACTGCACCATGCCAGGTCTCCCTGTCCCTCACTGTCTCCCGAAGTTTGCCCAAGTTCATGTGCATTGCATTGGTGATGCCATCCAGCCATCTCATCTTCTGATGCTCTCTTCTCTTTCTGCCCTCAATCTTTCCCAGCATCAGGGGATTTTCCAATGAGTCAGCTGTTCACATATGATGACCGAAATACTGGAGCTTCAGCTTTAGCATAAGTCCTATCAACAAGTATTCAGGGTAGATTTCTTTTAGGATTATCAGTTTGATCTCCTTGCTGCCCAAGAGACTCTTGGGAGTCTTCACCAGAACCACAGTTCAAAGGCATCCATTTTTCGACATTCTGCCTTCTTTACAGTCCAGCTTTCACAACCACACATGACCATTGGGAAGACCATAACCTTGACTATACAGACCTTTGTCAGCAGAGTAATATCTCTGCTTTTCGACAAACTGTCTAGATTTGTCAGAGCTTTCCTGCCAAGAAGCAATTGTCTTCTGATTACATAACTGCAGTCATCATCCACAGTGATTTTAGAGCCCAAGAAGAGGAAATCTGTCACTACTTTCACATTTTCCCCTTCTTTTGCCATGAAGTAATGGATGTGAGAGTTGGACTGTGAGGAAAGCTGATCGCCGAAGAATTGATGCTTTTGAACTGTGGTGCTGGAGAAGACTTTTTAGAGTCCCTTGGACTGCAAGGAGATCCAACCAGTCCATTCTAAAGGAGATCAATCCTGGGTGTTCATTGGAAGGACTGATGCTAAAGCTGAAACTCCAATACTTTGGCCACCTCATGCGACGAGTTGACTCACTGGAAAAGACTCTGATGCTGGGAAGGATTGAGGGCGGGAGGAGAAGGGGATGACAGAGGATGAGATAGCTGGATGGCATCACCGACTCAATGGACATGACTTTGAGTGAACTCCGGGAGTTGGTGATGGACAGGGAGTCCTGGCGTGTTGTGATTCATGGGTCGCAGAGTCAGACACGACCGAGCGACTGAACTGAACTGAACTGAATGGGGCCAGATGCCATGATCTTAGATTTTTATTTATTTTTTAGATTTTTAATATTTAGTCTTAAGCCAGTTCTTTCACTCTCCCTCTTCACCCTCATCAAGAAGCTCTTTAGTTCTCTTCGCTTTCGACCATTAGAGTGGTATCATCTGCATATCTGAGATTGTTGAAATTTCTCGCACCTACCTTGATTCCAGCTTGTAACTTATCCAGCCTGGATTTCTCATGATGTGCTCAGCATATAGGTTAAACAAACACAGTGACAATGAACAGCCCTGTTGTACTCCTTTCTCAATCTTAAACCAATCAGTTGTTCCACACAGAGTTCTAACTGTTGCTTCTTGGCCCGCATACAGGTTTCTCAGGAGACAGGTAAGATGGTCTGTATTCCTATCTCTTTAAGAGCTTCCACAGTTTTTTATGATCCACGCAGTCAAAGACTTTAGTGTAGTCAATGAAACAGAGGTAGATGTTTTTCTGGAATGTCCTAGTTTTCTCTATGATCCAGCAGATATTGGCAATTTGATCTCTGGTTTCTCTGCCCAGCTTGGACATCTGGAAGTTCTTCGTTCCCATAATGCTGGAGCATAGCATGCAAGATTTTAAGCATGACCTTACTAGTGTGGGAGATGAGTGTAGCTGCCCAATGGCTAGAACATTCTTTAGTATTATTCTTCTCGGGGATTGGGATGAGGGTTGACCTTTTCCAGTCCTATAGCCTCTGGTGTGTCTTCTAGATTTGCTGACATATTGAAAGCAACACCTTGATGGCATCATCCTGTAGGGTTTTGAATAGCTATACTGGAATTTCATCACATCTACTAGTTTTATTAGCAGCATGCTTCCCAAGGCCCACTGGACTTCACACTCCAGAATGTCTGGCTCCAGGTGGCTGACCCCACTCTCATAGTAATCTGGTTCATTAAGATCTTTTTTGCATTGTTCTTCCATGTAGTCCTTCCATCTCTTCTTGATCTCTTAGCTTCTACTGGGTCTCTACTGTTTCTGTCCTTTATTGTGCCCATCTTTGGGCAAAATGTGAATCAAATTTATTTTCTAAACTATAAGAAGCAGCAAAATCATCACAGACAAATTGAGTCCACTATTTAAAATATTCAAAAGCATAATAGAGTTAAATAACACTTAAAGAATGTCCACCAGGATACAGAATCTGAGGGCTGCATGCTTCCAGGTTAATTTTATCCGAGTCACAACAGGGAACACTAAGCATTCTTGATAGCAGTCTAGTTTAAGAACTTCTTCTACATTCTTGACTCCAATCGCCCAGTGATGTAGGGGATCTCCAACTATTCCAGCTGCGTCCTTTCATTGTCCCAGATTTTGACTGTGTTATTCTGCACCCTGTGGTTTGTGACCAATTGGTTGTCACTCTGGTTCTGCACTTTCAGAAAATTTCCATTTTACTCTTGGGCAAGAGGTATCATTTTGATGAGGTTCATACTATATGTGAGCCAAAGATTTCAAGAGAACTCCCTCTGCTCTCTTCTATATATAGACCAATGTTTGTGTATAATTATGAAAATACAGTTGGAATCTTTCACAACCTTCCTTCTTTTTACCTGTGTTGGATCCATTTCAAGACTAAATCATAAATCTCCTAAAACTTCTAGATTTCACTCACATCTCTCTGTTTCACTCACTATTGTCCTAATCCAAGCTACCATTATCTCTTGCAATGGACAACTATTATCCATGTGCCTGTCCCAGCTCTTATCTGCATCCCCTCATTCCAAATGCTATTTTTGAAATATGAATTTGTTCTGTCCATTCTCTTTCCCTCCTACCTCATTGATTTACATTCAGGTCATTCCAAGGCTTAGCACAGTGCTTAGTCCTTAGAGCCTTCAGTCCCTGGGGCTCCACACAGACTTTGTTTCTGGCAGTCACTCTATTTGTAATGCTTTTCCTCCACACTCCCCCTGTGATTATCTCCTAATCATCCTACAGGTTCAACTGTCACATACACACGCACGCCTTCTATGAGTCTCCACATGCTGTCATAGTATCCTGTTGTCGTTGTTAAGTCACTCAGTCGTGTCCGACTCTTTGCGACCCCATGGACCGAAGCATGCCAGAATTCCCTGTCCTTCAATATCTCCCAGTTCGCTCAAATTCATTTCCATTGAGTTGATGATACCATCCAACCATCTCATCCTCTGTCGCCCTCTACTCTTCTAGCCCTTAATTTTTCCTAGCATCAGGGCTTTTCTATGTATCATGATCTTGCCTAATTAGCTCATCATTTAATTTTTGGTTGATTATGTGTTTACTTCCCTCATTCAACTGTCAGTTCCATGTGGTCAGGGCTGGATTCACTCACCACTGTATTCCTAGCATTCTTCACATTCTGGCCTGTAATACACTTCTGTTGAAAAAATTGCCTGAGAATTCTACATTGCATAGAATACTTCTACCTCCATACTTCATACTAGTTTGGAAAGCAAATGTGAGAAATTCTTTTTGTCCTTTTTCTCCTGCACTTATGAGAAAAGAGGAAGGTAGATTTTCAAAGTACAGAGTGAGCCTATGTTGGGAGATTGCAATAATGATGTTAAAGCTGGTGAATTAGGGAGTATGCTAGAGTCCAGGTAATCAAATGGTGGCCCATGGAGTTAATGAAGGAAGGGAATGCTGTTGTTCAGTTACCAAGTTGTTTCCAACTTTTTGCAACCCCATGGACTGCAGCACTTCCCTGTCCTTCACCATCTCTTGGAGTTTACCCAAGTTCATGTCCATTGAATCAGTGATGCCATCCAATCATCTTATCCTCTGTCACCCTCTTCTCCTTCTCATTTTTTCTTCCCTTTAATCTTGTGTGGGAGCAGGCACTTCTAGGCTTAAAAAAAATGGAGAGAATTGAACAAATCAGAAATCTTGGTGCACAGTCCATTTACAACCCATGGACTCTGTTTATTAAAGACAGGCTCTTGGACAACATTTTTCAGAATTGTGTCTCAAAAACACTTGTGTATCATGAAAAGGCAAGGAAAAATACCTTCTCCCTGAAGGAGAAGACATTTACATAAGAGTGTTTTATGTACATTATAGAAAATTGTTGGATTTACTCCAGGTAAATTATTCATTATTTTTTCCCTTGGCAAAGCTGAGATTTTAAAGTAATGGCTAAGTTTTTGCTTCATCTCCATAATATAACTTTTAAAATGTTTCCAGTAATGTTTTAAAATATGTTTCAGAATTTATGTCAGCAATAACAGCTACTCAGAAAATTATTGAAATCCTTAAACATATTTTGAATAATAAGCCATCCATTCTTTCACAATTACAAGTTTACTGTCTAGTAGAAAAATATAGTTTAAAAAGTGTTACCTATGCATGAGCTTAATTTCCCCAGGTCTCAAATGTCTGTGGTTTACATTAGCAATATTGACTTGAGATTCATGGACATTTACCTACAACTTGTCATGGAAGTCTTTAGGATCCTGCATATTTCCCCTTAAATATTTATTCATTATTCATGTGCAAGGATTTTTTTTTTTAAGGTCCCAAGAGATTTCTTATTTGCCTGTTGTGTGTGCATCTATCTCGCTGAGTACTGTTCTGCCAGCTCCCTGTAGCTTGACCATTGTTCAGCAGATCCCTGGTAGCTTGACCATTGTTCAGCAGACAGTGGAGTGTTCTCCTTGGCAGAGTTAGGACCATTCTGAGTACAGTGTTTTCACCTCAATGGGCATCTCCACTGTACTGTTAGGCACTGTGGATGCTGCCTTAGGACAAGTCATCTTCGACAGGTGCTGTCACTTCTGTACTGAGTACCATGGTCTCAGTCTCTGCTGCTACTGCAGCTATTTTCCCCTTTGTGCACCCACTGAAATGCCTTGAGACAGCAATGCCTCTAAAGCTAATTTGCTCTACTGCTGGTACATAGTTTTAGGCAGACATTCTTTCCTCTACTTATTTTGTCTTATTTACCCTATCATATACTTTTTTCTCGGAGAAGGCAATGGCAAGCCACTCCAGTACTCTTGCCTGGAAAATCCCATGGACGGAGGAGCCTGGTAGGCTGCAGTCCATGGGGTCGCTACGAGTCAGACATGACTGAGCGACTTCACTTTCACTTTTCACTTTCACACATTGGAGAAGGAAATGGCAACCCACTCCAGTGTTCTTGCCTGGAGAATCCCAGGGACGGGGGAGCCTGGTGGGCTGCCGTCTATGGGGTCACACAGAGTCGGACACGACTGAAGTGACTTAGCAGCAGCAGCAGCATACTTTTTTCTATAGTTCTCAAGCATGAATCCATTAGAGATTATGGCGTGGTACAAACCTCAGCATACTAGCTCTTATCACAACCTTAATAAAAAATACTTTTGGATGTAGCAGATCACGTTGTTTTGGTTCAGTTGCACAACTGTGTCTGACTCTTTGAAACCCCGTGGACTGCAGCCTACCAGGCCTCCCTGTCCTTCACCATCTCCCAGAGCTTGCTGAAACTCATGTCCATGAATTTGGTGATGCCATCCAACCATCTTGTCCTCTGTCATCCCCTTCTCCTCCAGCCTCAATCTTTCCCAGCATCAAGGTCTTTTCTAATGAGTCAACTCTTCACATCAGGTGGCCAAAGTATTGGAGTTTCAGCTTCAGCATCAGTCCTTCTGATGAATATTAAGGACTGATTTCCTTTAGGATTGACTGGTTTGATCTCTTTGCAGTCCAAGAGACTCTGAAGAGTCTACTCCTTACCACAGTTCAAAAGCATCATGCTTTGTCACTCAGCCTTCTTTATGGTCCAACTCTTACATCCCTGCATGACCACTGGAAAAACTATAGCTTTGATTACACTGATATTTATCGGCAAAGTAATGTCTCTGCTTTTTAATATACTGTCTAGGTTTCTCATCAGAGAAGGCAATGGCAAGCCACTCCAGTACTATTGCCTAGAAAATCCCATGGATGGAGGAGCCTGGTAGGCTGCAGTCTATGGGGTCGCTAAGGGTCAGACACGACTAAGCTACTTCACTTTCACTTTTCACTTTCACACATTGGAGAAGGAAATGACAACCCACTCCAGTGTTCTTGCCTGGAGAATCCCAGGGACAGGGGAGCCTGGTGGGTTTCCGTCTATGGGGTCACATAGAGTCGGACACGACTGAAGTGACTTATCAGCAGCAGCAGCAGGTTTCTCATGGCTTTTGTTCCAAGGAGCAAGCATCTTTTAATTTCATGGCTGCAGTCATCATGTGCAGTGATTTTGGAGCCTTGTTTCCCCATCTATTTCCCATGAAGAGATGGGATCGGATGCCATGATCTTAGTTTTTGAATGTCGAATTTTAAGCTAGCTTTCTCACTCTCCTGTTTCATCAAGAGGCTCTTTAGTTCCTCTTCACTTTCTGCTATAAAGGTGGTATCTGCGTATCTGGGGTTGATATTTCTCTTGGCAATCTTGATTCCAGCTCGTGCTATCCAGGCCAGCATCTCACATGCTATACTCTGCATGTAAGTTAAATAAGCAGGGTGACAATATACAGCCTTGATGTACTGTTTTCCCAGGTTTGAACACGGATCATGATATGTATGTTTTCAAATTCTTTGAATCAGTTAATGAGCGTCTCCAAACTCTACCACAATTACAATCAATGTGCAGAAAGAATAACCTTTTAAAGAGCTCTCTTCAAAATTCTTGTGATAAGATTACTGACTTGAAATATCTTATTCTTCCCAAAAGATAATATTGATTTAAAAAAGACATAAGGTAATGCGGAACACACCACACAAATGTAAATAGATTAATTAATTAATTGAAACCACGACCTAACGTATCTTATAACACAATTTATTTCATGTAAACAGATCTTCAAAATCAAATTAGGATGACTATTGTGTCTGTGGTTCATTTACCACCATTGAAAACCTTAGTTCAATTGCAAAGATAAAAGTAGCATGTAATATATATTATGAAATACATTATAAAAATTGTTAGAGAGACAATATTTTCATTGATTATTGCACTCACATCAAGGCAAATTTTCCTAAAAATTAAAAAATAAAGTACAGTTTATAATTCAAAATAAACTAAAAATATTAATGAGATTTTCTTGATCTGTAGATAGGATGGAAAAATCTGACCTCAGGATTGATTCTGATAGCATAAACAACTAAGTTAAAAAGATTGTCAATAACTAACTCATGATGACTTAGGTGACTACCCAGACTTAGGTCAAAGTTCACAAATGAACATGAAGTTCACAAGTCTGCACTCACCTCAGACAGCAGCTGCAAATTTGGAGATTCCCAGACACCCACAGTCCTGGCCAGCTGGCTTCAAATTTGAGAGTTTCTGCTGTCTCTTCAGTTCAATAATGCACTAAAATGACTCACTGAAGTTGCTGACAGTACTGTACTTACAAATGCAGTTTCACTGTAGCAACAAGGATACAAATCAGCATCTACCAAAAGAAGAAATGCCTGGGGTGTCTCTTCTAGAGCTGTCTAGGGATTTTATTGAGGTTTCATTGTGTAGCCATGATTGATCAAATCTTTGGCTGTGTCACTGAACTGTCTATATTCCCTTTCATTCCCTGGATGTTGTGCTGATCTCAAGTGGTTCAAAGTCCCAACCTTTTAACCATGTGATCTTTCTGCCAATCCTCATCTTGAATAATCTATCAGAATAAACTATCCAGGAGCCCACACTGAGTCACCTCTTTAACATGAACTACTTACTAAATAGAAAATGAATAACAACAATATTCTATCACTTGGGAAATCCACCAAATTTAGAGACTCCCTTTCAGCAACCTGAGACAAAGGCCAACCAAATTCTTTATTATACAATAGAAAATCTGACCATGAGATTTCTTTCTTTTGTTTAACCTTTCTTTTTCAAATTTCTTGTAGCTGGTGATTTAAAAAGTCTTCTTGATTTATAACAATTTACTCTATTCATGTGGATTTTAGTAAAAATTTATATTAAACTGCCTCGGGCATCCTTTTTGACCTCTCCATTACAATTTCATTGTCTTATTCCTATCAAAACATTATATAAATCTGCATTGTCCTAGGTGTTACATTTTCAACATTTATGCAACAAACAAACTAAAAGAAAACCACATTATAGCACACCATAATTACACTTTTGAAAGCTAATTACTAAAATAAAATCTTGAAAGCAGTCAGGGTTAAATAATATAATACTTGTAGGGGAAGGTCAATTCAAATGATATCTGATTTCTCATCTGAAACCATGGAGGCCAGAAGGAAGTGGCATGATAATTTTTATGTGCTGAAATAAAATAATTGTCAACCATGAGTTCTATATTTGCTGAAATTATCTTTCAGGAGTGAAAGAATAAACATTTTCTTATAAAGAAAAATTGAGAGAATTTGTAAATAGTAGTCTCACTCTTAAAAACTGGCTAAAGGATTTCTTCTAGTTGTATTACATGGATGCACACAATAGACTGTTTCTTGATCTTTTGTATGAGTACTTCTATAAAATACTTCTTATAAGTTTATATATGAGCATGCAAATTTATGATTTATGTCATATTTGATTATTGAAATTAAAATAAAATTCCATGTGATTCTTATAGCAGCATTTAAAACCAAGGAAAGTAAAAGGACTTAAATGGAAGTGAGGTTTCCACCTTGATTCGAAGGTACCAGGAGACTATTAATTGCCACATGTCGCTTTGTCAAAAGTTTCATTTTCAATTTAGATTTGAAGGATTTGTCAACAAAAGAAACTACTCATTACACACAAGATAAATAATTTCAATATTTAATAGAAGATTCTTTGACTTATTTCAATATACAGTCATTAAAAGAAGAGATAATAGCTTATACATCACCACTTTGGGCTGACACTTACATTTAGATTTTAACAGCACTGGGAAGCCCCATGTAACAACAGTCTGGGGTCCCAATTGTAAAAGGATCCCAGGCGGTGCATTCAGCTCTATGATGAGACTTCAAATTATAGTTTTGGAGGCTCCCATAAACTAATATTATCATCAGTTTGCATGTGAAAATGCAGCTCTGGTTTTTCTTGAACTTTTACAATGCTATTCATTTCACCTTGTGAGTCATAAGACTTCTTAGACCCTGGTTGGGGCCGGTGGCCAGGCCCTTAGGGGCTTAAGAGATTCCTAGACCCACTTCCTTTATTATCCAAAGTGTGGCTTGCAATGCTGGTCATAATTGGTGTGCTTGTATGCAGGCACTTAGTCCAGGTAGGTCAGTCAGAAGCCCACTCTCCCACTTCTGAAGCTTGAACAAGGCTTGTTTTTGTTCAGTTGCTCGGTCGTGACACATGTATGTATTATAATATACAGAGATGGAAAGTAATTGGTGAGTTTTATCAGAAAAATGATGTATTGTGGTTCACATTAAAACAAAACTTATGCTGCTGAGTGGATAATTAATTCCTTGGGGATAAGGGACACACACACACACACACACACACACACACACACACACACTTTGAAGGTTATTACAGTGATCTATGTGAAAAGCATCTTGACAGGGTTATAGTGTTAAAGTTGATGGGAAATGATAGATTATGGATATCTTAAAAGTAGTTCTATGAATATTTGGTGGTCTGGACAGTCTAACAAGTCAGCAGCGCTTCCCAGGTGTCTCAGTGGTAAAATAATCCGTCTGCTAATGCAGGAGATGCAAAAATTGAATAGGGTTTCTTGAGTTCCAAGAAAAAGAAAAGGATGACCTTAAGAATCTTGATCTAAGCCAAAATATGTCGTTGCCCTTTATCCAAATTGAAAGTCTATGATAAAATCTTATTAATGACTCTTCAATGACACTTAGATATAGCGTTATATAGAACTTTTAATATATGTAAATCAAGACTACAAAGTGTAAAATAGAACAGGAATATATATATATATTTTTTCTGTCTCATAAATCACATAGTAACATCAGAACCATGAGACAGGGTAAGATCACAGGAAGAGCTGAGTACAGAGAGAAGAGAAATGCTATAAGGACTAACTCTGATGGCACCCAAAGTTAATCAACCATGAAGATGAAAGTTACTGAGAAAAACAGACTGAAAAGGATCAACAAATGAAGTATGAGAATTGAGAAAGAAGCATTCTGGAATCTAACTTTTAGGGAAAAGAGTTTTCAAGAATAAGTTGTCGATCTCCTATTACAAATGCAGGTGGAAAAGCAAATGATGTGACTGGGACTGACAATTTTATTAATCTGTATCTGATTGTCAGGTCTAAGAATAAAGTCAATGTCCATATATCTCTATGAGATGATTTAATCCTATAATGATTGAATGATAGATCCTATGTTGATAAGATGTATGAAATCCAGTACAGCTGAAAGAATATAAAGCCATTTCCTGTCCACTCCCCTGCCTGTATCCTGTACACCCTTTCTCTCTCTAGGCTTTGGTGTTGCAATCAGAAAATATATAAAGTGTCTTAATTCATAGGCTTGGATTCTGAGGTAAATACAACAATGACTTTCTGATTTTCATTGAGAATCTTAAGATCAAAGCAATAGTGCAACAAGGAGAACGAAGGATGCTGTCAAGGGCACCGTGCTATACACTTGATCCTCCACATCCACTGTGCCTGAGCGAAGTGCTGTGAGAGAGCTATAAACAGAAAATGCAGCAGCAGCCATACAATTCTGGGGCTAAATGTTCCACCTAAAATCTATCATTTCTCCTCGACAGAGATTCAGGTACTGTGAAGATCTTGTCTCAGTAAAATTAGATCATGCCTGATAAATGATGACTGGTTAATGGTAACTGTATGCATCAAACTATAGATCTAAGAAGTGAATTAAAATAACACTCAAGTAGATTGGTCAGGAGATCAAAGATGGGTGATTTCCCACATCTCTTTTCCGTTGAAACATTGATTGTGGGTAGACTGTTTCCAAGCATGTGATTTATACAGAAAAATACAGCGGAAGTAGAGTTAATATCTCATCTTGAAGACACAATGATATTGTGTCAACTGGAAACCATAACCCTGGATACCATCTACAATAGAAAGCAAAAAAAATTAAAAAGTTAATTTCAATTTCTACTTAAAAACGGCAGAAAGTCATAAGAAAGATGAAAGCTCAAGATCATAGACTGAGGTAAAAAGATAACAGAATTACAAAAGGAAAAATTGTGTGAACAATAAATTGTAAAAGGAAACTGTATGCTGATAGTGCTAATAAAACTAGGACACAGTATAAAAAGTGTCAGTACATTATAGCAAAAATAAATATAAAATTAAACAATCAAGAACTGTCCTATAAAAAATTAAATAATAATAATGAACAAAATCTATAATCACTGAGTCTCATGATTATAACAAACAGATGGTAGTAGTTATGAGTTAGAGGTCTTTCCATAAGTGATAAAATATTATTTTAAAATTTCAAAGTAGAGAAATTTGACTTAAAGAATATTGGGTTAAAAATGCAGTTTCTAATTAACATAAATACTTATTCCAATAATTAATGATTCAGAAATTTTATCTTACAGGATTTTATAGTTTTAAGGAGGAAAATAGCATACAAATCATAAGCATACATACACATACACAGACATACACACACATATAAGCTGTCTGAGACTTGGATTGAAATTTATATTTTAAAAATAAGGTGGGGGTGACAGTACAAAATTGATTGCTTATAACCAATATAATGCAATTAATACTTAATATATTTTACAACTAAATATAAATATGAAAATATCCTTTGAAGAAAAAAGATGGGATATAAATTTTGAGAGTATCATAACAATGATCTCAATTCCGAACCTTAGCTTGGGTTTCCCTGATAGCTCAGGTGGTAAAGAATCCACCCGCCATACAGGAGACCTCAGTTCGATTCCTAGGTCGGAGGATGTTGGAGAAGTGTTAGGCTACCCTCTCCAGTTTTCTTGGGCTTCTCTTGTGGCTCAGCTGGTAAATAATCCACTTGCAACGAAGGACACCTGGGTTTGATCCCTGGGTTGGGAAGATTCCCTGGAGAAGGGAAAGAATACTCACTCCATTGTTCTGGCCTGGAGAATTCCATGAAATGTATAGTCCATGGGGTTGCAAAGAGTTAGACATGACTAAGTGACTTTCACTTTCAGTTTGGGCATAATCATTAATCATAGAGACGTTTCAGTAAGACGAACCTATTTTGAATTCCAGCCTTATTTTTTACTAGATTTGTATTGAGATGTCAAGTATGCTCTGTCATTTAATTCTAATGTGTGGTAAATTATGACAAAATACCAAAATGATTGCTGCTAATATCAGAATCGAATATATGAAATTTTGTTTGGAATCCATTTATTACCTAATGAATTACATTTCTGTCAGTTGATCATGGAAATTACCCTTTTTATTCAGCTCATATTTAATGCTGTTCTTATGCAGTCTGTCCTCATTAAATAAGAGTACCTACTGTGTACACCCAAATTTACGGTTTGTTGGGTAAGATGCAACTTTTTCATGATGGGCAACTCAGGTTGCCTTGTGGCTTGTTGTCACCTGACCAAATATTTAGTCTCTGCTGAGGCTTAGCATTACGTCTCAAAAGGAGAAGAATTAACTACAGGGGATAGATCACTTTGCTCCAAAACCTTAAGGGTCTGTGCTGTGCTATGATTCACCTGTGTGTCTTTTCTAAGGCTCCATGGCATTTCTATCTACCATAGAAACGTCAGGCAGAACTGAATCTACTGAGTCATAAGGCCCAAGGGCCCAAGTATCTTTCACCACAATATAGAACTGAAGCAGCTACTGTCTTGTTGTGGGAGACCTCAAAACCATCTGCTTCTCAGGTTACTCAAAAATGGATTATGGAAGTGTGCCTGAACAAATTATATGTTGCCTGGAAGATGCAAAGAGGCCACATGGCATTATTAGATGTAGAAGAAGATTTAGTAACATTTTTTTTTCTTTTGAAGGAATATCACAACATGCTCTATTCTGAGTATCAATAAACCACAGCCTGTGAGCCAAATCAAGTTTATTGCCTATTTTGTAATGAAAACTATTGGAGAAACAGCCAAATTCATTTCTTCACATATTACCTGTGGCTATTTCATGTCATACCGGCGGGTTTGAGTAGTTATGATAGAGATGTATGGCTAAGCCTAAAATATTTGCTATTTCCCCTTTAAAAAATAGTGTGTCAAATCCTGTCCAAGACTGCTGGACACTGAGAAATTTCATCAACAGACAAGACATTATATTTATTTCCCTCATTCTGACATGCATGTGTCATATCTTTGTATCTATTGTAATTGCTACTTTCAGCTCATCAGGGTGCAATCAGCATGATATCATCAATTTAATGAACCAATTTGATAATCTGTGAACTAGAGATATATAATTCCTTATGACTAGATTATGCTACAGGTCTGGTCTGTTGAAATAATCTGAGGCACAATAGAGAAGGTATATTGCTGGACTTACCAACTGAAAGCAAAAGGTTTCTGATGATAGTTACTTACAGGTATAGAGAAGAAGATGCTGTTGAGTTCAGTAGCTGTATACACGCACTGGAGGATGTGTTCTTTACTAAAGCAATGCAACTATATCTGAAACAGCAACTTCAGTTGCAGTCACCACCTTTTAAATTCATAATAATTAACCATCACTATTTGAAATACAACTCTTTTGTGTACTGTTAAAATAGGCATTCTAAATGTGAAGTGATAGGACCACTACTCCCTGTCTCTTTCAAGACCTTCAGTTCAGTTCAGTCGCTCATTCGTGTCCGACTCTTTGCAACCCCATGAATCACAGCATGCCAGGCCTCCCTGTCCATCACCAACTCCCAGAGTTCACTCAAACTCATGTCCATCAAGTCGGTGATGCCATCCAGCCATCTCATTCTCTGTTGTCCCCTTCACCTCCCGCCCCCAATCCCTCCCAGCATCAGAGTCTTCTCCAGTGAGTCAACTCATTGCATGAGGTGGCCAAAGTATTGGAGTTTCAGCTTTAGCATCAGTCCTTCCAATGAACACCCAGGACTGACTCCTTTAGAATGGACTGGTTGGATCTCCTTGCAGTCCAAGGGACTCTCAAGAGTCTTCTCCAGCACCACAGTTCAAAAGCATCAATTAGTGGTGGCACTAATCTGCAATTTTCTCAGGAATTCAAGTCTTCTTTGATTTACTATTTTGGTAGGTTAAGGAAGTTCTTTTGACTTCTGTTGGCTTTTTGCTATAAGATTAGATTCCTGGTACACATCAAGGAACTAATTTTTCCAGTTGATATGTATATCTACTCCTATTAAGCATTTTACCAGCTGAGCTACCAGGGAAGCCCGGCGGCGCAGACGCGAGAGACGCCGGCTCCGGCGGTGCAGGCATAACCAACCACGCACAGAAGCGCGGCCAAGAGGTACTACCCCACACCCAAGGTCAGGGCGGTGGCCGAGAGGAACTGTCCCACGTCCAAGAGGCGGTGGCTGCGCTGGCACAGGAGGGCCGAGAGGAGCTACTCCACATTCAAGGTCAGGAGGGGCGGCCTTGAGGAGATACCCCTCGTCCAAGGTAAGGTACAGTGGCTGCGCTTTCTTAGAGCAGCTGTGAAGAGAGACTCCACGACCAAGGTAAGTGAAACCCAAATAAGACGATAGGTATTGGGAGAGGGTATTAGAGGGCAGACACACTGAAATCATAATCACAAAAACTAGTTGATCTGATCATATGGACCACAGCCCAGTCTAACTCAATGAAACTAAGCCATGCCGTGAGGGGCCACCCAAGACGGAAGGGTCATGGTGGAGAGGCTTGACGGAATGTGGTCCACTGGAGAAGGGAATGGTAAACCACTTCAGTATACTTGCCTTGAGAACCCCATGAACAGTATCAAAAGGCAAAATGATAGGATACTGAATGAGGAATTCCCCAGGTCGGTAGTTGCCCAGTATGCTACTGGAGATCAGTGGAGAATTAACTGCAGAAAGAATGAAGGGATGGAGCTAAAGTGAAACAAATGCCGAGTTGTGGATGTGACTGGTGATAGAAGCAAGGTCCGATGCTGTAAAGAAGAATATTGCATAGGAACCTGGAATGTTAGGTCCATGAATCAAGGCAAATTGGAAGTGGTCAAACAGGAGATGGCAAGAGTGAACATAGACATTCTAGGAATCAGTGAACTAAAATGGACTGGAATGGGTGAATTTAACTCAGATGACCATTATATCTACTACTGTGGGCAGGAATCCCTTAGAAGAAATGGAGTAGCCATCATAGTCAACAAAAGAGTCCGAAATGCAGTACTTGGATGCAATCTTAAAAATGACAGAATGATTTCTGTTCATTTCCAAGGCAAACCATTCAATATTACAGTAATCCAAGTCTATGCCCCAACCAGTAATGCTGAAGAAGCCGAAGTTAAACAGTTCTATGAAGACCTACAAGACCTTTTAGAACTAACACCCAAAAAAGATGTCCTTTTCATCATAGGGGACTGGAATGCAAAAGTAGGAAGTCAAGAAACACCTGGAGTAACAGGCAAATTTGACCTTGGAGCACGAAATGAAGCAGGGCAAAGGCTAATAGAGTTTTGCCAAGAGAACGCACTGGTCATAGCAAACACCCTCTTCCAACAACACAAGAGAAAACTCTACACATGGACATCACCAGATGGTCAACACCGAAATCAGATTGATTATATTCTTTGCAGCCAAAGATGGAGAAGCTCTATACAGTTAGCAAAAACAAGACCAGGAGCTGACTGTGGCTCAGATCATGAACTCCTTATTGCCAAATTCAGACTTAAATTGAAGAAAGTAGGGAAAACCACTAGACCATTCAGATATGACCTAAATCAAATCCCTTATGATTATACAGTGGAAGTAAGAAATAGATTTAAGGGTCTAGATCTGATAGATAGAGTGCCTGATGAACTCTAGATGGAGGTTCGTGACATTGTACATGAGACAGGGACCAAGACCATCCCCAAGGAAAAGAAATGCAAAAAAGCAAAATGGCTATCTGAGGAGGCCTTACAAATAGCTGTGAAAAGAAGAGAAGTGAAAAGCAAAGGAGGAAAGGAAAGATATAAGCATCTGAATGCAGAGTTCCAAAGAATAGCAAGGAGAGATAAGAAAGCCTTCCTCAGCGATCAATGCAAAGAAATAGAGGAAAACAACAGAATAGGAAAAACAAGAGATCTTTTCAAGAAAATTAAAGATATCAAGGTAACATTTCATGCAAAGATGGGCTCGATAAAGGACAGAAATAGTATGGACTTAACAGAAGCAGTAGATATTAAGAAGAGGTGGCAAGAATACACAGAAGAACTGTACAAAAAAGATCTTCACGACGAAGATAACCACGATGGCGTGATCACTCACCTGGAACCAGTCATCTTGGAATGTGAAGTCAAGTGGGCCTTAGAGAGCATCACTACGAACAAAGCTAGTGGAGGTGATGGAATTCCAATTGAGCTATTTCAAATCTTGAAAGACGATGCTTTGAAAGTGCTGCACTCAATATGTCAGCAAATTTGGAAAACTCAGCAATGGCCACAGGACTAGAAAAGGTCAGTCTTCATTCCAATCCCAAAGAAAGGCAATGCCAAAGAATGCTCAAACTACCGCACAATTGCACTCATCTCACACACTAGTGAAGTCATGCTCAAAATTCTCCAAGCTAGGCTTCAGCAATATGTGAATCGTGAACTTCCAGATGTTCAAGCAGGTTTTAGAAAAGGCAGAGGCACCAGAGATCAAATTGCCAACATCCGCTGGATCATGGAAAAAGCAAGAGAGTTCCAGAAAAACATCTATTTCTGTTTCATTGACTATGCCAAAGCTTTTGACTGTGTGGATCACAATAAACTGTGGAACATTCTGAAAGAGATGGGAATCCCAGACCACCTGACCTGCCTCTTGAGAAACCTGTATGCAGGTCAGGAAGCAACAGTTAGAAGTGGACATGGAACACAGACTGGTTCCAAATAGGAAAAGGAGTCCGTCAAGGTTGTATATTGTCACCCTGCTTGTTTAACGTATAGGCAGAGTACATCATGAGGAACGCTGGGCTGGAAGAAGCTGGAGCACAATCTGGAATCAAGATTGCCGGGAGAAATATCAATAACCTCAGATATGCAGATGACAACACCCTTATGGCAGAAAGTGAAGAGGAACTCAAAGGCCTTTTGATGAAAGTGAAAGAGAAGAGTGAAAAGGTTGGCTTGAAGCTCAACATTCAGAAAACAAAGATCATGGCATCTGGTCCCATCACTTCATGGGAAATAGATGGGGAAACAGTGGAAACAGTGTCAGACTTTATTTTTGGGGGCTCCAAAATCACTTCGGATGCTGATTGCAGCCATGAAATTAAAAGACGCTTGCTCCTTGGAAGGAAAGTTATGACCAGCCTAGATAGCATATTAAAAACCAGAGACATTACTTTGCCAACCAAGGTCCGTCTAGTCAAGGCTATGGTTTTTCCCGTGGTCATGTATGGATGTGAGAGTGGACTGTGAAGAAAGCTGATCGCCGAAGAATTGATGCTTTTGAACTGTGGTGTTGGAGAAGACTCTTGAGAGTCCCTTGGACTGCAAGGAGATCCAACCAGTCCATTCTAAAGGAGATCAATCCTGGGGTTCATTGGAAGGACTTATGCTAAAGCTGAAACTGCAATACTTTTGCCACCTCATGCGACGAGTTGACTCACTGGAAAAGAGTCTGATGCTAGGAGGGATTGGGGGTAGGAGGAGACGGGGACGGCAGAGAATGAGATGGCTGGATGGCATCACCGACTCAATGGACATGAGTTTGAGTGTATTCCGGGAGTTGGTGATGGACAGGGAGGCCTGGTGTGCTGTGGTTCATGGGGTCGCAAAGAGTCGGAGACGACTGAGCGACTGAACTGTACTGAACTGAACTGATTAAGCATTTTAGAACTTGGATTATCACAAGATAGGACCAAGGATGCATTCAGATCACGGAGAGACAAACCTTAGATGAAACTTAGAGACATCACCTAAATAAAATGTGCTCCTTGCCTGACTAGTAGACCACAGTGGTGTTTTGGTATTTAAAAATCTGTGTAAATTAGAGCCAGCTTACGACAATTTCAAAAATGTCTAATTATTTTCCATTCCCCAGTACTCAGTGCTATAGTCTGAACAATGAACTCCCCCTAATTCCCATGTTGGAAGCTATAAACTCAGCATGATGGCATTTGGAGGTGGGCCTTTGGGAGATTATTATGTTTATATGAGGTCAAAAGGGTGGGGCCCTCATGATAGGGTTATGCCCTCACAAGAGTCCAGAGCTTGTTCACTCTCTGCCATGTGAGGACACACCAGATTGTAGCCATCTATCACCGAAGGAGAGAGTCCTCACCACAAATAGAACATGCTAGTACCTTGATCTTGAACTTCCAGTTGCCAAAATTATGAAAAATAAATAAATTTCTGTTGCTTAAGCCACTCAGTCTATGGTATTTTGTTATGGCAGTCCAAGCTGACTAAGATAGATTTTGGTTCTGAGAGTGAGGTGTTGTAGTAATAAATATCTGAAATGTGGACATTGCTTTGAAACTGGGTAATGGATGGAGGCTAGAAAGGTTCAAGGTCATGCTAGAAATATCCATGTTATGAGAAGTTCTAGTGAGTTCTCAAACAGAAACGAGGAACGTGTTATTGGAAACTAAAGGGAAGGTGGTATTTGTAATAAAGAGTCAATGAATTTGCCATAACAATGTTGTAGCATTTTGTGAAAGACAGGATGCATGAGAAATGAAATTAGATATTTAGCTGAGGACATTTCTAAGCAAAGTGCTGAAGTACCTTGATTCCTCCTGACCACTTATAGAAAATGTGAGAGGACAGAGATGAATTAAAATGTAAATTGTTAAATTAAAAGGAACCAGATCTTGATGAATGGAAAAACTTTCAGTCTATTCAATTGAAAAAAATGAGAAAACATGTTCTGAGAACATCCAGGGTGAGACTAGACTTTTGCTTGGAAAAGAGCTTATGGGATTATAGATGCAGAAACACTACCAGTTTGAACTGAAGGGCACAGATGGAGTAAGATGAAAGAAAGAATCTTGGAGTTGACTCGGCAGCTTGTTAATGGGAATGAAAACTGATGAGAATAAATATGGTCTTCAGCTGCATTGCAGGGTCTTCAGCTGGGACTGTGTTCACACAGAAGGACTTCCGCTCAAACGGAGACTGTGTTAACATTCAACAAACCTGAATGGAGTCATTCAAAACTTCATTGCATGTCTTGTTATATGTATGGATCAAATATTTGTTTAAAAATTATATAAGAAACAAATACAACAACAGATATTTTAAAAAATCGTACAACTTAATCAGAGTCCAGTGCCATTTTAATTCTCAATCTTGAATCACAGATACTAAGAAATTCAGGAAGCAAATATGTGCTCAGACTGAGAGGAGCAATAATATGGATAGGACAGATATTACACATGGAAAAGAAAAGGTAACCAGTATACAGGAACTCACGGACATTCTTGGATAATTGATTTTAATGGCTGAGCAAAAGAAAACTTTTAAGTAAAATATTTTTTATTGTTAGAAAAAATATTTTGATTTTTTTGTAAAAATTTGTCACCCAAGTATTAAAGAAATTAAAGTATACATTTTAGAATAAAGGTTTTAAAATCATGACAGAAGCTGTTATAAATTTATATAGTAAAACCTTTTCTAAATAATGTCACATCATACTTTCTTAGGTTCTTGACCTTAACTTTGTGCTTTAGAGTAACTTCTTCCTCTACTGTTGACATTTTAAATAAATGGAAATATTTTAAGTAAATGGGAATTAATAACACAGTAACGAGTTGACATACACAATATTTCTTCCCTACTCCATACAGATGTGGTTTAATATGTTTCAATATAAAAGCCAAATGACATTAAACTGTTTAATTCTTATGCTCTTCATTTAAAGGTAAGACTTTCAATCTATTGATACTTAAATACAAGCCTGAAAATGTCAATAATTCTGAAATTAAGACTAATATGTTACTTGGTGGTGTTGCAAAAGGTTTAACTGACCACAGTTAGAAATTAAAATTGGATGTCATTTTCTTTAGCAATTTTATTTTTAATGCTACCATGAAATGAATAAAATGCTGTGTTTCCCTATTTATATTATAGGAAGAAAAAGATTTACATCAGAAAGAAACTATACCAGCAGTGTCTACAGTTGCTAATATTACTTCATGGAAGAGATCTTTCTCATCAAATTTTAAACAAATTTTACTAAATTTTTATTTTGCAATGACTTTGAAACAACTAACACATACACAGAAAAAACTCTTTAAATATTTGTATTCTTTCTCCAATATTTAATGTGTTCTCTCTTTTTTTAAATAATTGAAGTATAATTAACTTACAATGATATGTTAGTTTTGGGTGTACAGCAAACTGATTCAATTATATTTATGCGTGTGTATACATATATAAATTGTTGCAAAATACTGAGTGTAGTTCCTGGTGCTACATAGTAGGAACTTGTTACATACTAATGTGTATCTGTCAATCCCAAACTCCAAATTTATCCCTACACCCCCTTCCCATTAATTTGTTTTCTATGTCTGTGGATCTGTTTTGTAAATAAGTTCATTTGCATCATTTTTTTAAGATTCCGCATATAAGTGATATGATATGATATTTGTTTCAGTATGATAATCCTAGTTTCATCCAGGTTGCTCTAAAAGGCATTATTTCATTCTCTTGTGATTCATGGGGTCGCAGAGAGTCAGACACGACTGAGCGACTGTACTGAACTGAACTGAGCTGAATATCCCATTGTATATATGTACCACATATTTATCCATTCATCTAACAATGGACATTTCGGAGAAGGCAATGGCAAGCCACTCCAGTACTCTTGCCTGGAAAATCCCATGGATGGAGGAGCCTGGTAGGCTGCAGTCCATGGGGTCGCTAAGGGTCAGACACGACTGAGTGACTTCACTTTCACTTTTCACTTTCACACATTGGAGAAGGAAATGGCAACCCACTCCAGTGTTCTTGCCTGGAGAGTCCCAGGGACGGGGGAGCCTGGTGGGCTTCCGTCTATGGGGTCACACAGAGTCGGACACGACAGACGTGACATAGCAGCAGCAGCAGCAGCAACAATGGACATTTAGGTTGCTTCAATGTCTTGGCTGTTATAAATGGGTTCCCTTATTAATAAAAAATTCAAAGAAACCAATTTTAAAAGAAGATAGTGTTAAATATCTGTATAACTCCATCATCTGTTTATGAGCAACCTCATTACAGTTTTTGAATCTGGAAGCTACCTGTTAAGACACATGAGTGAAGTAGGATTACTGAGGAAATCAGGGGAACCTGGTGAGATGAAACATAAGGGGAATCACAGGTAAAAGCTCAGATACCGATTTCTGTTCTGCTACTTCTTAGCTATGTAATTTTGCATATTGTCCATTTTCTTTATTTTATTAAATTGGTGAATGCTGTAAAATATTTTTTGTTCTATCTCACAGGGTTTTTCAGATGGTTGCTATAAGGGTTCATGAAAATTTATATGCAAATTACAACGTAATTTGAAAATCACTCAATATTTTGTACAAATAAAATTAATATTATTATTTAAATCTTATATATTTTTGGTGACAATGAATACATGCTGCTGCCAAGTCACTTCATTCGTGTCCGACTCTGTGTGACCCCATAGACGGAAGCCCGCCAGGCTCCCCATCCCTGGGATTCTCCAGGCAAGAACACTGGAGTGGGTTGCCATTTCCTTCTCCAATGCGTGAAAGTGAAAAGTGAAAGCGAAGTCACTCAGTTGTGTCCGACCCTTAGCGACCCCAGGGACTGCAGCCTACCAGGCTCCTCCATCCATGGGATTTTCTAGGCAAGAGTACTAGAGTGGCTTGCCATTGCTTTCTCTATTGGCGTTGTCAGATTAATTGTGAAATCTAATTAGGTAAAGGAGGAACTTGTTTTAAATTATGTCAAAGAAATTTTATTAAGATGGAAGCACATCATTAGGGTGATTGCATATGTTGCTATTAAGACATTAAAACGACCCAAGAAACAAGGTTTCAGGATGCTATTATTTTCAACTTGCATACCTGAATAGGTGGCAGGTTTGGTTTAGTATATAATATTAAACAGAGCAATAAATTAATTTACTTTCAAATTCTTATTTAGCCACTTACCATCTATGTGACCTTGAGGGAAATTACTCTGCTTTGAAATTCAATGTTTTAAAATCTCTAAAATAGAGATGATAGCAAGACTAACAATAATACTAGTAACATGAGAAGCTAACACGGAGTGTTAGGTTGATTGCAGGAGGTACTGTACCCAATGCTTTCTGAAGGGAATAATCATATGTAGGCTTGCAATAGAGAGTGAAGAATATTTTATGTGTAAAAGATTTACTATTGTCTGAAAATTGTATGTGCTAAACAAAAGACAGGCACATTTATTTTTATCAGTTTGAGGTAAAGGGAAATACAAGATATTGTCTATGTTATTGGTTTTGGGGTAAATAGATCATTTGAATTCTGACTCTGAGATAAACTAAGTTATTTTAAAATAATTAACCTCTGTAAGCCTCATTTTTCCTGCTTCCGAAAGATGAATGTGCCTGTGCGTGTTAAGTCACTTCTGCTGCTGCTGCTGCTAAGTCACTTCAGTCGTGTCCGACTCTGTGCAACCCCAAAGACGGCCGCCCACCAGGCTTCCCCGTCCCTGGGATTCTCCAGGCAACAACACTGGAGTGGATTGCCATTTCCTTCTCCAATGCATGAAAGTGAAAAGTGAAAGTGAAGTAGCTCAGTCGTGTCCGACCCTCAGCCACCCCATGGACTGCAGCCTTTCAGGCTCCTCTGTCCATGAGATTTTCCAGGCAAGAGTACTGGAGTGGGGTGCCATTGTGTCCAACTCTTTGCAACCCTATGGATTGTAGCCCGCCAACCGCCTCTGTCCATGGGATTCTCCATGCACGAATACTGGAGTGGGTTGCCATTTCCTTCTCCAAGAGATCGTCTCAACCCAGGGATAAAACCCGCACTTCTTATGTTTCCTGAATTGGCAGGTGATTTCTTTATCACTAGCACTATCTGGGATGCCCCAAACATGAATAATAGCATCTAAATTAAAATGCTTTTAAATAATTTTTATAATGCTGTTTTTTTCATAATACTGTCATAAAGAGTCAAAATAAATATTTGCATTTCATGTAAATTAGTGTATTTTTCAGGTTCAAGATTGTGAAGCACTTTGGAAAAAAGTCAAATATTGATCAGTGTTGTACTGTGTCTGGTCTTATTTTGGAAAGTTCTGAAATACAATGTTTTTTCTTTAATGTGATAAATTGCTTAGGAAGGGTTGTTTCACTTGAAATCAATAGTACTTGATTTTCCATTCATTTTTCCACATTTGACATAAAAATAGATTTTTTGTCAATTCATTCTTTAGTGATTTATCCAACTCAAAAAAACAGGTATTTTTTAAAAATCTTAGTGAATGATCTGGGGAAAAATTACTTGGAAAAAAAAATTAAGATAACTTTTGACTTAATATTCATTCTTTCCTATTCCAAATAAGATTATTTTCAATAAAAGGTATGAAATTATTAAAAATAGAGCACATGATACATACGCAGGTATACTCAGGTGGCATTCAGTCATTTGAATATCTCAGTGGTCCAGATTCAAGTGTAAGCAAGAGATAAGCTCAATCAATTCCTGATTTCAGTATTGGAAAGCCATCTGCAGTGCTCCGAGTTTTGAACGATGGTTTTTGGTTTGTATGTACAGGATGGGCTCACTTGGATAAATAAGGAAAAAATGCAGTGAGGAGTGAAATCACGTTTATAGTTTAGAAAATGAAATTAGAAATAAAAGATTTAGGTCATTTGGATATATACTGTTACAGAGTATTCTACTACATGCTATTAAAAAATAAAAAGAAAGAGAAGAAAAAGTACTGAGAAGTAAATCAAATATAGACCTGGTGTTTACCCATGAGAATTTTCTTTTAGAGACAGACAACATTTGTGCTGACACCAAAAATAAAATATTTAAAAGACGAGGACATGTGGGCAGTCAGGCAATCCTGGAAATAATTTCAAAGATGTTTCCTCTGGCCCAAAATGTGCATGTGAGTTTAGTGATATGTCACTATTGATGTAGTAGGCTATTAGTCAAAGTGAATTGACTGAAGTCTGGATCAACAGAAAGACAATTTCCAAAAGGGGAAATGCACATCCAAGCATTATCCTTTCTGGTTTTTTCCCCATGTTTTGTAGTTCTAAAATGTTTCCACAGTCTTATTTCTGTGTTTCTCTCAGAACCTATGTACCCTGAAATTTATTTCCTGTTTTGTATGCTGACTGCTTCCCTAGGTTTATCAAGTCAGCGGATTTCCTATCAATGTGTTATTCATTTTTAAAACAAGTGTTTGTTACTTTTTCCTATTTGTGGGATTCTGAGCCAGAAATTTAAAGTTAAATAAGATACAGTCCTTGTCCTATCAAACTCAGTGTCTTATTATTTTCACCAAAGGGTAAAAAGTCATTTGAGGTACAGAGAAGGGAGTCAAAGAAGTCTTTACAAAGAAGAGAACTTTTTAATGCTGTTTGATAATTAAGTAGGACTCCTTGGGAAGAGAATTCTGAAGAAAAATACATTTTAAAAGTGTCCAACATGAAAATTTATTATTTATGAGGTACCTGTGAAACTGGAAGTAAATTTAATATAGTTGGAACACAGGATTTCTGAGGAGAAGCAGGAAATAAAGTGTAAAATAAGTTCACATCATATATTAGCTTGTTATGGCTACTGTAAAATATTATTACAAACATAGTGAAACAACACAGATTTATTATTTTATAATCCTGCATTTCAGAAGTTTGACAGTGAGCTAACCTCAAGATTCAGCAGTGCTGCTTCTCTTTGTGGATTTCTCTGGGGGGAATTCATGCCCTTACTCATTTGAATTGCTGGCTGGTATCCTTGTCTTGTAGCAGTAGGACTGTGGTCCCTATTTCCTGGAAGCCTGTCCGATCCAGTCTGACTACAATTGTCTCTTGACCTATTTTCTCCAGTTTCAAAGCAGCGACCATGGACCAGGTCCCTGTACTCTCAGAATCTCTTATGACCTAGTGGGGGTGGAATGAATGGGGTCGCAGGGAAGGAAGGGAGGCTCAAGAGGGAGGGAATATATATAATTATGACTGATACGCATTTTTGTACAGCAGAAACCAACACACCATTGTAAAGCAATTTTCCAAAAATTGTAAAGCATAAAAAGTCTCCTGCCTCTTCTTCCACGGCCACATGTCTTTCATTGAATCTTCTGTCCTTCCTTCTGTTTTTCTAGACCCATTTAATTTCATTGGTTCCACGTTGATAATACAGGGCAATCTCCTTTGCAGGTCATCTGATGAGCAACTTAATTCCCTTTTGAGGGGTAAAGTAACATATATACAGGTTCAAGGGATTGAGTCTTGGAGATCTTTGCAGGGAAATTATTCTGCCATAGCTTTGACTAGATGCACCTTTGGAGGCAAAGTAATGTCTTTGCTTTTTAATATGCTGTCTAGGTTGGTCATAATATTTCTTCCAAGGAGCAAGCGTTTTTCAATTTCATGGTTTTTTTGTTGTTGCCAAGGGATGAGAAAACCTTTTTGAATGAGATCTAAAAAGCACAAACAAGAACATGAAAACAGATTTGACAACACACACACACACACACACACACATAAACTATCTTCACTGACAGTCTCTGTAACCAAAGTCGCAGATAAAGAAATGAAAGATACTTCTAAACATTTTCTACATTCTAAAAAGCTAAAAAGATTGATGATATAAATAAGAAATAGCTCTAATTACAGAATAATAAAAAAATATTTAACAGCGATATTGACAAAGACATGAATAGGAAATTTGTAAGTGTTGTAGCCCAATGGCTATGCAAACTTCATAAGTAACCAGAATAAATCAAATCAAAACATCAGAGTGAAAAAAATTAGAAATATGTATACAGTTCACTGGTGATAAGAGTATGCAGAAAGGAAATCTTTGATAGCACTTAAGGAAAAGGAGTACGTCAAGGCTGTATATTGTCACCCTGCTTATTTAACTTATATGCAGAGTACATCATGAGGAACGCTGGGCTGGAAGAAGCACAAGCTGGAATCAAGATTGCTGGGAGAAATATCAATAACCTCAGATATGCAGATGACACTACCCTTATGGCAGAAAGTGAAGAGGAACTCAAAAGCCTCTTGATGAAAGTGAAAGAGGAGAGTAAAAAGGTTAGCTTGAAGCTCAACAGTCAGAAAACAAAGATCATGGCATCTGGTCCCATCACTTCATGGGAAATAGTTGGGGAAACAGTGGAAACAGTGTCAGACTTAATTTTTTTGGGCTCCAAAATCACAGCAGATGCTGATTGCAGCCATGAAATTAAAAGACGCTTACTCCTTGGAAGGAAAGTTATGACCAACCTTGATAGTATATTAAAAAACAGAGACATTACTTTGCCAACCAAAGTCCGTCTAGTCAAGGCTATGGTTTTTCCCATGGTCATGTATGGAAGTGAGAGTTGGACTGTGAAGAAAGCTGATCGCCGAAGAATTGATGCTTTTGAACTGTGGTGTTGGAGAAGACTCTTGAGAGTCCCTTGGACTGCAAGGAAATCCAACCAGTCCATTCTAAAGGAGATCAATCCTGGGTGTTCATTGGAAGGACTGATGCTAAAGCTGAAACTGCAATACTTTTGCCACCTCATGCGACGAGTTGACTCACTGGAAAAGACTCTGATGCTGGGAAAGGTTGGGGGCGGGAGGAGAAAGGGACGACCAAGAATGGGATGGCTGGATGGCATCACCGACTCTGTGGACATGAGTTTGAGTGAACTCCGGGAGTTGGTGATGGACAGGGAGGCCTGGCGTGCTGTGATTCATGGGGTTGTGGAGAGTTGGACACAACTGAGCAACTGAACTGAATTGAAGGAAACTAAACATATATATATATTGGAGAAGGAAATGGCAACCCACTCCAGTGTTCTTGCTTGGAGAATCCCAGGGACAGGGGACCCTGGTGGGCTTCCGTCTATGGGGTCACACAGAGTCGGACACGACTGAAGTGACTTAGCAGCAGTAGCAGCAAACATATATATACTTTAAGATTCAATGATCTTACTCTTGAGTAATGCATTCCCAAAGGAAGGAAAATTTCTCAAAGGGCCTGAGAAGACTAATGACAAAGTATTTGTGGAAAATTTCTTGTCGTGGCAGGGGCTGTATCTCTAAGCATATAGATAACAGATGAGAAACTAGTGTGGACAGATGTGAGCAGTAGAGGAAACAGTAAAATCTGTATAGCACCATAGCTAGATCTCAAAAATCTGTAGGAATAAGAAAAATAGTAAAGTCTGAAAGTTTAATAACATTTGTGTAAATTAAAACGACACATTCATGAACAACTAATATTCTGCAATAAAAATTGCATATCAAATACATACACTGAACATATTAGATTGATCCTTATCTAATATAAAAGAGATCCTTATTTTATAGAGATCCTTATCTAATATAAAAGATCCTTATCTATTATATCTAACATAATATCTAAAGAAAAGAGGGGAAGAAATAGTTATTAATATTTGGAAGAAAGAAAAAGAAAACAAGATAAATTTGTTTACATCAGAAAACTTCATAATAGTTTAAACACTTAAATATTCCATTTTTTCTTTAATGTAAAGTGGATTCAGAATTAGGCAGAGATAAATTAGTGTAATACCTCATGATATTATCAATCCTTTAAACTCTGTCTGGAGATGTAACTGTGTTCATGGCTGCAATACATCTGTTTCACTTCTAGTTTTGGTACATACATTCCAGCTGGGAAGAAAAGTAAGACACGGAGACCAAACATGAAAAACAAATGTCAACTAAATCTGGCTTTATTAAAGGTAGTGATATTTTGTTAATTTTGGCATAATCTTGAGGACCATAAAATGTGTATTCTCCAATATTTAATTTTCCTTTCTTAAAAATCATTTGCACAATAATGCCCAGACTTTTTCAGTTTACAAAGTTTAATTAATAATCAACAAAAGCTGTACATATTATTGCAGAACTATGATATATTTAAATTTTAATAAAATATCAACAGTCTCATGTATCATGAATAATTCAGCATGTTTTTAACCAAATATGCTTATACACAATAAATCATTAGCTTTTTCAGAAAATCTTTTCATTAAGAAATTGGCAATTTATTATATCAATATTAGAATTCCTAGGTAGCTAGTGGATTTACTATTTCTTTCTAAGAAAATTTTTTCCTTTATATCCCATTCTAAAAATGTGATTAAAAATCTAATTTCTAATACTTATTGACCTCTGCCTCACGTTGTTAATATATATTATCTCATTCAATCTTTGAAACAACCTCTTGAAGCAGGGACTATTATTCTCCTAGTTTACGAAGAGGAGATTAAGGTGGACAGGATAAATTATTTGACTGGGCCATAAAGCTAAATGGAGGTGGAAATAGATTGGCCTCAGGAAGGAAATTCTTTCACCATGCCTTCTCTCAGGGATTTGTGTTCTTCTTTGTTTCAGCTTAAGTTATGATTTTACCAAAGGTGGAACTGAATGTGATACTTTTGGAATAAGTGTCAGTGATTGAAATCTGTTTACTCCTCACTTCTTGCTCATTGTTAGTGTGAGAATAGAGTTGTGTGAAAAGAATGATACAAGTATCACTTAGGGCACAAAAAGATTGCCTTCCTTTTGGGCTCTCGAAAACCCATGAAAAGATTTTCCTCCATGAGTTTAAAAATATCTGGCACCTTACATGTGATTTATGAAAATAAGCTGAATAAATTCTGAAAGCAGAGTGATTTCAAAGTTTATTTGCTTCTATGGGAACATAACAAAGAAGCCAGAAGCAAGCAAATTCAGTTTATCCTGTTGCTTGTGTGTCAGAGATGCCCCTGAGGTGTCTTATAATAATGTTCTATGAATAATTCTGTCTTAACAACCCAGGTTTAATAAGGACAAATAATTCTGTTTGTCATACTGCGAACTGAAGGAGTGTTTTGGTATAAAATTCTAAAAGCTGTAGCCAATATTGAACGAGTGAAATTATTAAATAATAAACTATTGCATTTTTCCCCCTATATTGGATCACCTTCTTAAAAGCAATTGTTCTCTGCTAATCTTTTCAACCCACAGTATTATAATCAGGTACAATTATGCCTTCATCAACTTCCTCAAGTTGCATTATCCAGTTTTATTTTACTCTTGTGTATCACACTGTAAGTAACATCAAATATTTAAAAAGTTAAGGTTTAAAAACATTTAATATGTTTCAACTTCTTCAATAAGGTGGGTAAAGAAAAATGTCATTCTTTTCACATATAGGCTAAATAAAATTGCTAAAATTAAACACTTAAAATTTTTTTCAATAATGTTGAAATGTTGCTGTTGTTCAGTTTCTAAATCATGTCCAACTCTTTGCAACTCCATGGACTGTAGCATGCCAGGCTCCTGGCAGATAGCTCCATTATCTCCTGGAGTTGCTTAGATTCATGTCCGTTGACTTGGTGATGCTATCTAACCATCTCACCTTCTGCGGCCTCCTTCTCATTTTGTCTTTATTCTCTCCCAGCATCAGGGCCTTTTCCAATGAGTTGGCTCTTTACATTAGGTGGCCAAAGTATTGAAGCTTCAACTTCAGCATCTGTCCTTTCAATGAATATTCAGGATTTATTTCCTCTAAAATTGACTGGTTTGATCTCTTTGCAATCCAAAGGCCTCTCAAGAGTCTTCTCCAGCACCACAATTCAAAAGCATCAATTCTTTGGCCCTCAGCCAACTTTATGGTCCAACTCTCACATCCATATATGACTACTGGAAAAGCCATAGCTTTGACTATGTGGATATTTATTTGCAAAGTGATGCCTTGTTTTTGAATACACTGTCTCAGGTTTGTCACAGCTTTTCTTTTAAAGAGCAAGCATTTTTTTAATTTCATGACTGCAGTCATGGTTGTTTTGCTGAAAATTTTCACTTTCATTTCAGGTTCAAAGAATTTGTTAACAAAATAAGCCATTTGCTATATACAAATAAATAATACAAATATTTATTAGAGAATTATCTAGTTTACTTTCAGTATACTAACATTAAAAGAAAAGAGAAATAGAAACAGCAGAGGATACATCACCAAATTGGGTTTTGACCAGCATCCAGACTTAAGTCTGGAAGTCCCTTGTCACAGCACATCTGGAGTCTCAATTGGGAAAAGGTCCCAGGCAGCATGTCAGCTCCATGGGTGAGACTTCAAAGACTGCAGTTCAGTGTTCCCATTTATAATCCCAGGAAACAAACTGATATTATCATCAATCTGTGAGCAAAACTCCAGCTCTGGTCTTAAGTTAATTTTTACAATGCTGTTTGCTTTGTTCTGCTGATTTTGGAATGTTTCAAAGTCTGGGGAGTGGTTGGCCAGATCTTCTCCAGGAACTTAAATTCCAAGATCGGCTTTCTATCTGTCTACTGCGTTTCTCTTCAGACACTCACAGCAGCTGTGGCTGACGCCCACAGCAGTAGTCAGGGCAGTGTCCAGGTAGGTTGGAACAAGGTCAGAGGTCTGCTCTGCTTTGTCTCTGAAGCTTAAACAAGACTATTTAATTTCCCTAACAATGGTCCACAATAATTTTGGAGCCCAAGAAAATAAAATCTGTCACTCTTTCCATGTTTTCCCCCTCTATTTGCTGTGAAGTGATTGGACCAGATGCCATGATCTTATTTCAGTAAATATCAAATTTTAAAAAGCTGCTGTAAATATAATAAAAAGAAAGTAAAACAAAATCTTCAACTAGTATAATATTGCCTTTAATCCTTTGACTTTAATACACTCTATAGTGTCAACTTAATACATAAATTGGCCATATTTAATATCATTTCCTGTATACATCTTGAGGATGAGATGATCACATCAATATATTTTGGAAAGTCTACAATAGGAATGGAGTTTAGTGTCTAAAAATACTTTAGGTGTTCACCTTCTCAAACAAAATAGATAATGAAATGCAGCTAAATTCCCTGTAATAATATATTTTCTCAACTTCCCTTCAAACCACCACTGCACAGGTCTGAGACTTCCTTTCTGCCTGTTGACAACATATTATTCAGTCAGTGGCAATTATCATCAGTTTTACTCTTCCTCAGTCAATACAGGTACATAATTTCTTCACAAGACCATAGAAATGAAACAAAGGAAGCATAGTGATGAGAGGGAATAGGTACCCTGGGAATGCATGCAACAGATGCAATACTTTGGACCTGTGTGAAAATCCTCCTTCCTCCCATACTTCTGCCTTATGATCAATGATGTTACTGTGCAGTCCAGTTATGTTCAGGTACACACTCTGTTTAGTGAGACAGTGGGAAGTCTTGCAGATGGATGAGAATTAGTGTCTACTCCGACTGAATAGTGAGACACATATAGAGAACTGGCATATCCTTGAGACAGGATGAAGAATGTGCATGGCTATTCTTTCCAGGAGAAATCAGTCTTTTGTTTGTTGTGGTGAAGGAGGAAACGGACTGAGCAGGCTCCATCTTGAAAGCAGGACTCCATCTTGGGTCAGACTGTGGACTTTGAGCTATATGCCCAGTATCTATGGAAACGACATACCAACTGGAAAACCAGACCCCCAGGATGGAAGAGCCCCAGGGCTCATACGTAGACTCTCTGTCACCTAAGAGAATACCCTAATTATCTGTGTAACCGAATAGAATAATAAATTCTATTATGCTTATTGGGGTATGATGACCACAGGCCTATTGATAACTGTCCATTGTTAACTAACTAGGTTTAAGGCATACGAATCACGAGATTAAGGCATACAAATCAAGGGTTAACTTTGATTGTATCTTTCTTTTCCTTTATTCAGACTAGTTTCAGAGAATTTGGGGAGGTAGGTTTGAGCACGCACACTTAGGGAGTATAAGGTTTTCACAAATACTGGTCGGGGTCCTTGGCGAAGAGGGGACTCTGCCTTGGACCCACGGGTGTAACAAACTGCACTCCACTATCTGCATTGTCCTTCTAAGTGAGTTTGTTTCCCAGAACACGTGGCTACAACAGCAGAGTGATTTGGATAGATGACTGCCTAGCAAGTGTTAAGGTATATGTTTTCTTCTCCAATAAAAGGAGCATAGTAGACAAATTTTTCAATTTGAAACCTTATTAAGTTTATAATCATCCACTCTATCCATCTTTTTCAGAGTCCAAACAGATAGGCTAAATAGTGACCTTAAAAGGCTAATCACCTGTAGAACTTTCACATCTTTGATGTAGCTCTAACACTGTGATTGCCCCAGGGTATGACAGTGTGTTTTCTTATTCTTTTGATATAGTAGGTAACATGTAATACATCTTTTTGGCCCTTTAAACCAAAACGTTAATGCAATGGATCATAGAATCAATGAATAGATTCTATACTGTCTTCAAATATCGACTCCCACTGAATCCTCAGAAGTTGAAGGTTAACAGTTCTAAGGATTTGGGGTCCCATGGTTCTAACCAAGAGTCAGACTCAAACTTCAAGTCAATCTATTAATATACCGTAATGCAAACATGAGATTTGAGACCACGGTCTTTCCTTAAGTGTATGCAGACTCCACTTTCCTACAAGGGTCCTCAGCGTCCGTAGTTCACATCTGGAAAAGAGAAAGGCTCTAACTAATTGCCACTTGAGAATCTTATCATTTTCATTCAAATCAGGAAACCGTATTCAGTGGCATAAACACCAACCTGTATCTTTAGATACACGTACAACTACTAGAAGAAAGTTTTCTTATATTACTACTCTCCTCACTAATACAGTTTTCAAAAAAGTATGCTATAATACTCTTGGGAAGAGGTAGGATAGGATGGAAGAAGAGTCATATGATACAGCTCCTCTAACATTTCTATCTCCTTTGATTATTCCCATTACATAATGCAATTAATTTTTAGCATTCAAATTGTGCTTAGAATAGGCCAACATGAAGTCTAAATGTTCTTCAACCAAACAAGTGAATAACAGACCACTTGAGAATCCACGTTTCTCTTATTGGCTCCTTTCCCCACAAATATGGTCCAATCTAATGTTTTCAGACTGTAATATAACCTTCATATCTATTCACCATATAGAGTGGAAAATACCTGGGATCCTTTCGGTGTTTGGGGTATTTTCAGTTCAGTTCAGCCACTCACTCGTGTCTGACTCTTTGCGACCCCATGGACCTCAGCATGCCAGGCCTCCCTGTCCATCACCAGCTCCCGGAGCTAACCCAAACTCATGTCCACTGAGTCGGTGATGCCATCTTACCATCTCATCCTCTGTCGTCCCCTTCTCCTTCTGCCTTCAATCTTCCGAGCATCAGGGTCTTTTCAAATGAGTCAGCTCTTTGCCTCAAGTGGCCAAAATATTGGAGTTTCAACATCAGTCCTTCCAATGAACACTCAGGAATGATCTCCTTTAGGATGGGCTGGTTGGATCTCCCTATTGTCCAAGGGACTCTTAAGAACCTTCTCCAACACCACATTTCAAAAGCATCAATTCTTTGGCACTCAGCTTTCTTTACAGTCCAACTCTGACACCTATACATGACTATTGGAAAAACCATAGCCTTGACTAGATGGACCTTTGTTGACAAAGTAATGTCTCTGCTTTTTAATATGCTGTCTAGGTTGGACATAACTTTCATTCTAAGGAGTAAGTGTCTTTTAATTTCATGGCTGTAGTCAACATCTGAAGTGATTTTGGAGCCCAAAAAAATAAAGTCAGTCACTGTTTCCACTGTTTCCCCGTCGATTTGCCATGAAGTGATGGGATCGGATGCCATGATCTTAGTTTTCTGAATGTTGAGCTTCAAGCCAACTTTTTCACTCTCCTCTTTCACTTTGATCAAGAGGCTCTTTAGTTCTTCTTCACTGTCTGCCATCAGGGTGGTGTCATCTGCATATCTGAGGTTATTGATGTTTCTCCCAGGAATCTTGATTCCAGCTTGTGCTTCTTTCAGCCCAGCATTTCTCATGATGTACTCTGCATATAAGTTAAATAAGCAGGGTGATAATATACAGCCTTGATGTACTCCTTTTCCTATTTGGAACCAGTCTGTTGTTCCATGTCTAGTTCTAACTGTTGTTTCCTGACCTGTGTACAGATTTCTCAAGAGGCAGGTCAGGTGGGCTGGTATTCCCATCTCTTGAAGAATTTTCCATAGTTTATTGTGATACACATAGTCAAAGACTTTGGCATAGTCAATAAAGCAGAAATAGATGTTTTTCTGTAACTCTCTTGCTTTTTCAATGGTCCATCGGATGTTGGCAATTTGATCTCTGGTTCCTCTGCCTTTTCTAAATCCAGCTTGAACATCTGGAAGTTCACGGTTTATGTATTGCTGAAGCCTGGCTTAGAGAATTTTGAGCATTTCTTTACTAGTGTGTGCTGCTGCTGCTAAGTTGCTTCAGTCGTGTCAGACTCTGTGCGACCCCATAGACAGCAGCCCACCAGGCTGCACTGTCCCTGGGATTCTCCAGGCAAGAATACTGGAGTGGGTTGCCAGTGTAAGATGAGTGCAATTATGTGGTAGTTTGGCATTGCCTTTCTTTGGGATTGTAATGAAAACTGACCTTTTCCAGTCCTGTGGCCACTGCTGAGCTTTCCAAATTTGCTGGCATATTGAGTGCAGCACTTTCACAGAATCATGTTTTAGGATTTGAAATAGCTCATCTGGAATTCCATCACCTTCACTAGCTTTGCAGTGATACTTCTTAAGGCCCACTTGATTTCACATTCTAGGATGTCTGGCTCTAGCTGAGTGATCACACCATCGTGATTATCTGGGTCGTGAAGATCTTTTTGTACAGTTCTTCTATGTATTCTTGCCACCTCTTAATATCTTCTGCTTCTGTTAGGTCCACCATTTCTGTCCTTTATTGAGCCCATCTTTGCATGAAATGTTCCTTGGTATCTCTAATTTTCTTGAGGAGATCTGTACTCTTTCCCATTCTATTGTTTTCCTCTATTTCTTTGCACTGATCACTGAGTAAGGCTTTCTTTTGTCTCCTTGCTGGAACTCTGCATTAAAATGGGTATATCTTTCCTTTTCTCCCTTGCTTTTCACTTCTCTTCTTTACACAGCTATTTGTAAGACCTCCTCAGACAGCCATTTTGCTTTTTAGCATTTCTTTTTCTTGGGGATGGTCTTGATCCCTGTCTCCTGTACAATGTTATGAACCTCTATCCATAGTTCATTTTGGAAGGTGCCAAATAAATAATATGCCAACTATGAGTTCCCATCATTATGAGACATCCAACCAAATTCTCCCACAGTAGGAACTTTCTTTTGAGAAGCCACATGTGAAAGTAGTGCCACCTCAGAAACAAAATTTGTGAGAAGTTTATTTGAGCAATATTCATTGTGTCCTAAATTACTAATCAGGAAATATCCTTAATAACTCTTGGGCCAGAGTTTTTAAATTCAGCACACTGTAGGACTGGACTCTTTGAAACTTAGCTATCTGAACTTGGCTTATTCCTTCAGGTTACTATCACAGATTTAATAGACCAAGTGGATTAAACAATAAATATTTATTTCTCACAGTTCTGGAAGATGAAGAACCCAAGATCAATGTGCCATACAACTTGATATCTATTGAGGGCATTTTTCTGGTCTGTAGGTGGCCATCTTCTTCTTACCTTCACACACAGCTGTTCCATGGTGAATGTACTGGAAAAAGAGAGAGACACAAGAGGGAGAGAAAGAGTAGGAGTGAGAGGGACTCTTGGGGGAAGGAGATGGAGAGGGAGGGTGGGAAAGAGAACATTGTCCTGTCTCTTCTTACAGGGGCTTAATTTTATTTTGAGGGCCTCATCTCCTAATAACCCCACCGCAAACTACCATCATATTGAGGATTAGGGCTTTAACATATGAATTTAAGGAGGAAAACAAACTTTCAGTCCATACATTGACCCTTAGCATGTAATAGAAAAATAATTTTTAATTTGATATTTTAAAGGCATTCGCTCTTTCTGACCATTGCAGTATGAGGTTCTCGCTTTCTGTTTTTTATATTCTCAAATACACTTATAGCAACCAGGTCAGCACATATCTAACTTACATAAAATACTTGGAGGTTTAGAAAGTGTCCAAAAGCACATGGGAAAACATGTAGATCTATATAACTTCGATGAAAAAAAAAAAAAAACAAAACTAGAAGTCTCTCTCCTTACCTTTCAATCCAGAATGAGTCTTTTCTTTTAAAGGAGTTTTTTGAAACTACTGCATAGAAAAGAAGCTTGTTTAATAAAGATGATTGCTTGTTTTTTTGGGAAATTTTACTATAACTAAAATAAATGGTACCAAAGAACACCAATTTGTTTACTTTTCTATAGCCCATAATGGTCAAATTTTATGTACTTCTAGGAGAAGGCAGCGGAGAAGGCAATGGCAAGCCACTCCAGTACTCTTGCCTAGAAAATCCCATGGATGGAGGAGCCTGGTAGGCTGCAGTCCGTGGGGTCGCTAAGGGACTGAGCGACTTCACTTTCACTTTTCACTTTCACACATTGGAGAAGGAAATGGCAACCCACTCCAGTGTTCTTGCCTGGAGAATCCCAGGGATGGGGGAGCCTGGTGGGCTTCCGTCTATGGGGTCACACAGAGTCGGACACGACTGGAGTGACTTAGCAGCAGCAGCAGCAGGAGAAAGCAGTGGCACCCCACGCCAGTACTCTTGCCTGGAAAATCCCGTGGACGGAAGAGCCTGGTGGGCTGCAGTCCATGGGGTCGCGAAGAGTCGGACACGACTGAACGACTTCACTTTCATGCATTGGAGAAGGAAACAGCAACCCACTCCAGTGTTCTTGCCTGGAGAATCCCAGAGACAGGGGAGCCTGGTGGGCTGCCGTCTATGGGGTCGCACAGAGTCGGACACGACTGAAGTGACTTAGCAGCAGCAGCAGAATTTTAATGAGAGAAGAAATTCCATAAATTGAGCTTCAAAGTGAGTATATACATATATATATATATGTATATATATATATATATACACACACACACATAGAGAGTTGGCCAAACAATTCATTTGAGATTTTTCTTGGATAACTTTGTAAAGAAATTTATAATTTCTGGCATCTAACAAATAGATGTTGAGTTTTGGAACTATGTCTGAGAGATAGTGAAGGTCAGGGAAGACTGGCATGCTGCAATCCATGAGGTCAGAAAGAGCTGGACACAACTTCGTTGAGTGAACAAAATATATGCCTGTATATACATAACACAAACAAGATATTGACATGGATACATTCTATTGACCATATTAAAGCTTTTCCTTTCTACCTGTATTCACTTTTCTTTCTATGTATATGTGTGTAAGTCTTTTACAAATTTATCATATATCTAGTTCCATATACTCACAGTCACGTCAAGATACCAAAAAGTTCCATTATCAAAAGGATCCTGTATGTCACTGTTTTATAACCATACTGAACCCTAACCCTCTCCCTGTCCCTACCTGCTAAAATCTACTGCTCTATTCTTCATTTATCAGATTGTGTCATTGTAAAAATATTATTTAAATAGAATTCCACATTATGTAATTTGTGTTTCCTTTCTTCATACTGTCTCAGGATTCACCCAAGGTGTTGTGTATGTGAATTTCTTTGTTTTTATTTTACAGTAATATTCTTTACTATATATACACAACAATTTGCCTAAACACCAGCGTATTCAGCCACTGAAAGACATCTGAACATTTTTTCAGTTTTGCAATTATAAATAAAGCTGCTGTGTGCGTTGGTGTACAGGATTTTGTGTGAACATATTTTCATATCTCTGGCATGAATACTCAAGAGTACAATTTACAAATCATATGGGAATTTCAGTTTTAATTTTATAAGACGTTTTCCGACTGTTTCACACATTGTGGCACTTTACACTCCCAATAGTAATATTTAAGCTATTCATATTCTCCACATCTTATCTGACATTTGGGGCATTGCCTACATTTTTAACCATTCTAATAGTGAGGTCTTACTGTGGGTTTGTTTGCATTTACCTGATAGCTACTGGTGTTGAAAATCTTTTCATGTGCTCATTTGTCACTTGTATCTCCTTTTCAGTGAAATATTGTTCGCATTTTATTGTTTATTTTTGAACTGGATTTTTTCTTAACTGTTGAGTTTTAATATAGTTGAAGTACTAGTGCTTTGTCAAGTATGTGTTTGCACATATCTTCTCCTAGTTGAAGCTAGTCTTTTAATCCTTTTTGTGTAAATTTTCACAAACCGTGTTGGGCTTCCCTGGTGGCTCAGATGGTAAAGAATCTGCTTGTAATGAAGGAGCCACAGGAGAAGTGGGTTTGATTCCTGGATCAGGAAGATCCTCGGGAGGAGGGAGTGGCTACCCACTACAGTGTTCTTTTCTGGAGAATCCCATGGGCAAAGGAGCCTGGTGGGCTACAGTCCATGGGGTCTCAAAGAGTTGGACACTCTTGAGCAATTAGCACTTTCATTTTTCATTTTACAAATCATGTTAATCTGCTGCAGTAAGGTAAGAGAACACATGTTCTGCAGCTAATCTGTGGGATTCCAATGTGGCTCTCAAAGACAAAGCCTCAGTTTTTTAGGAAAACAATGTTTTACAGAAAAACCAGTGCTGTTGGTCAAATGCTCTTTGCCCTCAGGGACCTGACAGGATTGAGATGAGTGGTGGTGAGTTTGCTCTGGCCTAAACTGGGTCCACCTGTCAATGAATCTGGCAGGTACAGTGACCCTTGGGCAGCTGACAGGCCCCTTCTATGACTGTGACAATAGCAGAGGCTATGCTCTCCAGCTCTCTGGTTTGCTGATTTTTTGTTTTTTTTTTGTTTTTTTTCTTTTAAGAAGACAATAATAAGCTTTGTATTATTACAAATGACCATTTTATTTCAGTTCAGTTCAGTTTTTTCTTTTATAGCTCATGCTTTTGGTAATAAGAATGCTTGTCATAGGCCTAGATCTCAAAGGTTTTCTCTTGTATTTTTTTTTCCTAAAATGTTTATACTTTTGCATTTTAAATTTAAGTTCCAGATCTCTTTTGTATTAATTTTTATATAAGGTGTGAGATTCAGACTGAGTTTCTGTTTGTTTTTTCATTCTGAGTGTCCAACATTCTTGTTGTTTGAAAAGGCTATTCTCTTCCTTCTGTTGAACTGCTTTTGCCTCTTTTCTTTTCAAATTCATTTGAGCATGTTTGCTTGGAAGTATTTCCAAATAATCTATTATGTTTCATTGATCTGTACTTCTAGTTCTCTAATAGTACCACATGGGCTTTTCTACTGTAGCTATATAGTAAGCCTTAAGATTATGTATAGTAAGTTCTCCCGCCCTTTTTTTTTTTTTTGCAAAGGTAAAGACTATTACAATTATTCTAGGATGGCTTGTCTAAGTCTATAACAGTTTTTGTTAGAATATTGATAAGAATTGCATTAAATCTCTAGACCAATTTGACATTTTTCCTATGTTCAGCCTTCCAGTCCAAGAACACTATATGTCTCCATTTATTCATATCTTTGATTTTGTTCATTAGCCTTTTGTAATTATCAGTATACATATTTTATATATGGGCTATTCAATGTATGATTAGGCATTTTATTTTTTGGTGCAATTGTTTATTGTATCTTTAATTTCAGTTTCTGTGTGTTAGTGTTGGTATACAGAAATTGATTGATTGTGTTTTGATCTTATATATTGCAACCAACTGAACTAACTTCATTTTGCTAGGCTTCCTGTGTTTTTGTCTGGTAGGATAGTTGTTATACTCTATGTAAATATTTATATCTGCATATATAGTTGCATTTTTTCTTTTCCAAACTGTATTGTTAAAATTGATTTTTCTTTCCTCATGTTAGTGTCTAGACCTTCCAAACCTATGGTGAATAAGGAGAGAGTGGCCAGCCTTGTCCTGTTCCCAATATATGGGAAATATGTTTAGTTTTTAATCATTAAAAAATGATGCTAGCCAGACAAGAATGCCACAAGAAAAGAAAATTACGGGCAAATATCCCTGATGAACATAGAAGCAAAAATCTTCAGAAAATTATAGCAAAAGAAATTCAGCAATACACTAAGAAGATCAAACACCATGATCAAGTAGAATTTACTCTAGGGAAGCAAAGTTTGTAAATCAATCAGTGTGTCATATCACATTAACAAAACAAAGGAAAATAATCATATGATCATCTAAATAAAGTTAGAAAAAAACATTTGACAATCAATATCTTGAGATAAATACTCTCAATACAGTGGGTATAAAAGGAAAGCACCTCAAAATATAAAAGGTCATTTAAGACAAGCCAACAGCTAACATCACACTCAACAATGAAAAACTGAAAGCTTTCCTTTTAAGATTAGGAAGAATATAAGAACGCTCACTCTCACCACTCTTATTCAGTGTAGTATTGAAAGTCCTATCCAGAGTAATTAGTCACAAGAAAGAAAAAAAAGGATTTCAAATTAGAAAAGAAGTAAAACTGTCACTATTTGACGATGACATGATTCTATGTATGGAAAACACTAGAGACTCCATCAAAACAGTTAAAACTAATAATCAACTCAGTAAAGTTACAGGCAACAAAATTAATATGCAAAGGTGAGTTGCATTTCTATACACCAATAATGAATATCAGAAAGAAAAGTTAACAAAATAATCCCATTTATAACTGCATCAAAAAAAAACCACCTAGAAATATGTTTAACTAAAGAGCTGAAAGACCGGTATATTGATATTGAAAACTACGGGATATTAAGTAAATAAACTGAAGAGGCACAAATAAATGAAAAGATATTCCTCATGAATTAGAAGAATAATATTGTTAAATGTCCACAGTACCCAAAGCAATATAGAAACTCAATGCAACCTATAAAAATTCCAATGGCATTTTTTCACAGAAGTAAACACACAAACCTAAAATTTGTATAGAACTGAAAAAGACCCTGAATAGTTGAAGCAGCCTTGAGAAAGAATAATACTGGAGGCATTATATTCTCTGAATTCAAACTATATCATGAAGATATATTAATTAAAATAATATATTACTGACATAAAAACAGACACATATATCAATGGAATATAATAGAAACTCAGAAATAAGCCCATGCATATATGGTCAATTAATTTATCACAAAGGATCCAAGAATATAATGAGGAAATCTTATACCATAAAGAAAAATTAACTCAAAATGGATTAACAACTTGGATGTAAGACCTGAAACCATGAAACATCTAGAATAAAATGTAGGTGGTAAACTCTTTGCAATTGATCTTGACTGTGATTTCTTGATTCTGAGACCAAAAGCAAAATCAACAAAAGCAAATATAAATAAGTAGTACCTCATTAAACCCAAAAGCTTATGCACAGCAAAGGAAACCATGATGAAAATAAAAAGACAGCCAACTAACTGGGAGAATATATTTGCAATGATATATAGGATAAGGGGCTAATCTCCAAAATATATAAAGAACTCATACAATTCAAAAGCAAAATAAGTAATTTTATTTAAAAACTGGCAGAAAATATGAATAGACATTTTTCCAAAGACAACATACAGATCACCAATAGAAACATGAAAAGTTACTGAACATCACTGATTATGAGGGAAATGCAAATCAAACCACATTGAGATGTTACTCACACCTGTCAGAAAAGAATGAAATCTTACATTTTATGACAACATGGATGAAACTAGAGGGCATTATATTAAGTAAAATAAGTCAGGTAGAGAAAGATAAATACTGTATGATATGTTTTATATGTGGACTCTAAAGATAAATAAATATAAAACCAAGCTCATTGACACCGAAGACAGATTGATGATTGCCAGAGGAAGGTGGTGGGATTAATGGGAGAAATAGGTGAAATTTTATGTTTTATTTTAAATAAAATGAATGAATGAATGACTAGAAAAGCTGTTTTACAAGAATAAGGTAATACCGATCCTCTCTTTATTTCTACATTATTACCACATTGTATTTATTCAATGAAAGGCAGCTATTTATCATTTTATCCATTATGACTTATGCAAACAGATGGAATTCTTACTATTTTCAAGGTCAAGTTAATATATTAATTTTTATGATATGACTTCATTCTTTCTTTTTAATTGTAGCTCTGTTTATTATGTCCTAACATGATGCAAAATGCATTTATTTATATCTGTACTGCCTAAATATTTTGCTATAGAAATTTAAATATAGTTAAATATATAAATTAATGTATAATTAATCAACAATATATAACAATGTATAATTAACCAGGTTCCACCATCCGTGGGATTCTCCAGGCAAGAATACTGAAGTGGGTTGCCACTTCCTGCTCTAGGAGATCTTCCCAACCTAGGGATCGAACCTGGGTCTCCCGCATTGCAGGCAGATGCTTTACCATCTGAGCCACCAGGGAAGCTCAAATATATAAACGAATGTAGGATACTCAAATACTTCATAGATCACTGCCTTGTCTTGGTTAAGAGGCTTGTGTAACTCATTGAAGCTATGAGCTATGCTGTGCAGGGCCAACCAAGACAGACAGGTCATTTTGGAAAGTTCTGACAAAATATGATCCACTGGAAGAGGGAATGGTAAACCACTCCAGTAGTCTTTCCATGAGATCTCCATGAACTGTATAAAAAGACAAAAAAGATATAACACTGAAAGACAACCCTCCCCCACCCCCTCATCCCACAGTTTGGAAGGTGTCCAATATGCTACTAGAGAAGAGCAGAGGGCAACTACTAACAGCTTCAGAAAGAATGAAGCAGCTGGGCAAAAGCAGAAAAAACACTCAGTTGTGAATGTGTAATGAAAGGAAAATCCAATGCTGTAAAGAACAGTATTGCATAGGAACCTTGAATGTTAGGTCCATGAATCAAGGTAAATTGGACATGGTCAAACAGGAGATGGCAAGAGTGAACATCAACATCTTGAGAATCAGTGAACTAAATTGTACAGAAATGGGTAAATTTAATTCAGATGACCATTATACCTACTATTGTGGACAAGAATTTAGAATTTAGTGGATTTAGAAAAGTCAGAGGAACCGGAGATCAGATTGCCAACATCTGTTGGATCATCAGAAAAGCAAGAGAGTTCTGGAAAAACATCTACCTCTGCTTCATTGACTATGACAAAGCCTTTGACTGCGTGGATCACAACAAACCATGGAATATTATTCAAGAGATGAGAATACCAGACCACCTGACCTGCTTCTTGAGAAACCTCTATGCAGGTCCAGAAGCATCAGAACTGGACATGGAACAATGGACTGTTTCCAAATTGGAAAAGGAGTATGTCAAGGCTGTATATTATCACCTTGCTTATTTAACTTATATGCAGATAACATTATGTGAAACGTTGGCCTAGATGAATCACAAGCTGGCATTCAGATTGTCAAGAGACATATCAACAACCTCAGCTATGCAGATGATACTGCTGTAATGGCAGAAAGTGAAGAGGAACTAAAGAATCTCTTGATGAAGGTAAAGAGGAGAGTGAAAAAGCTGGCTTAAAATTCAGCATTCAAAAACTAAGATAGTGGCATCCTGTCCCATCACCCCTTGGCAAATAGATGGGGAAACAATGGAAACAGTGACAGACTTTATTTTCTTAGACTCCAAAATCACTGCAGATGGTAACTGCAGTCATGAAATTAAAAGACACTTGCTGCTTAGAAGGAACGCCATAGAAAATCTATACAGTGTATTAAAAAGCAGAGACATTACATTGTCAATAAAGGTCTGTATAGTCAAAAGTACATATTTTCCAGTAGTCATGTATGGATATGAGAGTTGGACTATAAAGAAAGCTGAGCACTGAAGAATTGATGCTTTTGAACTGTGGTGTTGGAGAAGACTCTTGAAAGTCCCTTGGACTGCAAGGAGATCAAACAAGTCAGTCCTGAAGGAAATCAGTCCTGTATACTCATTGGAAGGACTGATGCTGAAGCTGAAGCTCCAATACTTTGGCCATCTGATGGGAACAGCTGACTCATTTGAAAAGACACAGATGCTGGAAAAGATTGAAGGCAGAAGGAGAAGGGGCAACAGAGAATAAGATGGCTGGATGGTATCACTGATTCAATGGACAATGAACTTGGGCAAACTCTGGGAGATAGTGAGGGACAGGGAGCCCCATTGTGCTGCAGATCATGACGTCACAGAGTCAGACACAACTTGGCAACCAAACAACAACAATAAAGATACCCAAATGTTCTATCTTCAACATTTATTATGTTGGTGCAAGCACAATTAGTTTTGGACCATGAATTCTAAATCATTTTAACTAGGCTCAAATGAATTTTTATTAATCAAAATATATAATCAAACATTTTTGCTGAGAAATTAAGTTTGCTTATTCTTATAGAATACAAATTTGGGATTCAGGATTTGGCAAAGACTTGGAAAGCATTTTCTGCATCCTGCTGGTTGTGGAAGTGTTTTCCCTTCAAAAAGTTGTCAAGATGTTTGAAGAAGTGGTAACTGCTTAGTAAGAGATCAGGTGAATATGGTGGATGAGGCAAAATTTTGTAGGCCAATTCATTCACCTTTTGAAGTGTTAGTTGTGCAATGTGTGATCTGGTGTCATGGAGAAGAATTAGGCCCATTCTGTTGACCAATGCTGGCTTCAGCCCTTGCAGTTTTCATTGCATCTCATTAATTTGCTGAGCAAACTTCTTAGATGAAATGGTTTTGGCCAGATTCAGAAAGCTGTAGTGGGTCAGATCAGCAGCAGACCATGAACTTTTTTTTTTTTTTGAGTGCAAATTTGGCTTTGGGAAGTGTTTAGGAGCTTCTTTTCAGTCTAACTACTGAGTTGGTTGTTGCCAGTTATCATACACAATTCACTTTTTATCACTCAAGAAATGGTTCATTGTTGTTACATAGGATAAGAGAAGATGACTCTTCAAAATGCTGCTTTTTTTGATTTGCAGTCAGCTCATGAGGCACCCACTTATCAAGGTTTTTCACCTTTCCAATTTGCTTCAAATGCCAAATGATCATAGAATGTTCCTTGCTGAATTCTTCAGCAACTTCTCGTGTAGCTATGAGGATCAGCTTTGATGATTGCTCTCATTGATCATTGTCAACTTCCAGTGGCCAGCCACTACACACCTCATCTTCAACGTGCTCATCTCCTTTGCAAAACTTCTTGAACCACCACTGCACTGTATGTTCCTGGTTAAATGTGTTGTTGATGTTGTGAGTTGTCGCTGATGCTTTACGACTCATTTTAAAGAATATCGTTCAATTTTGCTTTTTGCCTAACATCATTTCCATACTCTAAACATAAAATAAACAACAAGTAATGTCATTGGCAAAACAAAAAGGGTGAAATATGTGCATTAAAATGACCTACAACTTAACCACATTTATTTAGAATGTATTCCGATATCAAATGGCAAATTTCAACAATGCAAAAACTGCAATTATAAATTCTCATATCTTGTGCCTCCTTTAATCTCTTTAAACTCTAGCTCTCCTAAACTGTTTTAAATGAAATCTCAATTATCATTTCAGTTCAGTTCAGTTCAGTTCAATCTCTCAGTCGTGTCTGACTCTCCGCGACCCCATGAATCACAGCACGCCAGGCCTCCCTGTCCATCACCAACTCCCGGAGTTCACTCAAACTCATGTCCACAGAGTCGGTGATGCCATCCAGCCATCTCATTCTCGGTCGTCGCCTTCTCCTCCCGCCCCCAACCTTTCCCAGCATCAGAGTCTTTTCCAGTGAGTCAACTCGTCGCATGAGGTGGCCAAAGTATTGCAGTTTCAGCTTTAGCATCAGTCCTTCCAATGAACACCCAGGATCGATCTCCCTTAGAATGGACTGGTTGGATCTCCTTGCGGTACAAGGGACTCTCAAGAATCTTCTCCAACACCACAGTCCAAAAGCATCGATTCTTCGGCGATCAGGTTTCTTCACAGTCCAACTCTCACATCCATACATGGCCACGGGAAAAACCATTGCCTTGACTAGACGGACCTTGGTTGGCAAAGTAATGTCTCTGCTTTTTAATATATTATCAAGGTTGGTCATAACTTTCCTTCCAAGGAGTAAGCGTCTTTAATTTCATGGCTGCAATCAGCATCTGCAGTGATATTGGAGCCCAAAAAAATAAAGTCTGACACTGTTTCCACTGTTTTTCCATCTATTTCCCATGAAGTGATGGGACCAGATGCCATGATCTTTGTTTTCTGACTGTTGAGCTTCAAGCCAACCTTTTCACTCTCCTCTTTCACTTTCATCAAGAGGCTTTTGAGTTCCTCTTCAGTTCAGTCATAAATATTTGGGCATATATTTATGAACTAAAAGATAAATTACTTTCAGAAAATAATGTGGTGGAAAATAAATATGTGTTTCAGAATTTATTGAAAAGTGTCTTTTGATTGAAATCAGTGAAATCTGTGTTAGCCTTCCATGATAATTACATGAAATTATCAAAGGTCTTTATTTAAAACTAATTTACCTGATTATCATTTCTGTCATCGTTACTGAATCCAATGTTATGATTGTTTAGAGAATTGGGATGGGGTAGGGAAGGAGGTTCAAAAATGAGAGCATATATGCATAATTATGGCTTCAGTTCAGTTCAGTTGCTCAGTCGTGACTGACTGTTTGCGACCCCATGAATCACAGCACGCCAGTCCTCCCCCTCCATCACCAACTCCCGGAGTTCACTCAAACTCATGTCCATTGAGTCGGTGATGCCATCCAGCCATCTCATTCTCTGTCGTCCCCTTCTCCTCCTGTCCTCAATCCTTCCTAGCATCAGAGTGTTTTCCAGTGAGTCAACTCTTCACATGAGGAGGCCAAAGTATTGGAGTTTCAGCTTTAGCATCAGTCCTTCCAACACCCAGGACTGATCTCCTTTAGAATGGACTGGTTGGATCTCCTTGCAGTCCAAGGGACTCTCAAAAGTCTTCTCCAGCACCACAGTTCAAAAGCATCAATTCTTTGGTGTTCAGCTTTCTTCACAGTCCAACTCTCACATCCATACATGACCACTGGAAAAACCATAGCCTTGACTAGACGGACCTTGGTTGGCAAAGTAATGTCTCTGCTTTTCAATATGCTATCTAGGTTGGTCATAACTTTCCTTCCAAGGAGTAAGCGTCTTTTAGTTTCCTGGCTGCAATCAGCATCCGCAGTGATTTTGGAGCCCACCCAAAAAAGTCTGACACTGTTTCCCTATCTATTTCCCATGAAGTGATGGGACCAGATGCCATGATCTTAGTTTTCTGAATGTTGAGCTTCAAGCCAATTTTTTCACTCTCCAATACAACATTGTAAAGCAATTTTTCTCCAGTTAAAAAATAATTTGAAAAAAGTTAAAAAAAAAAAACTTCAGTATCATGAAATCCTCTATGACTCATTCAATTGAATAAGGGTTCCTCTAAAAGGAAAAAAAAGACACAGTTATAGTTGTTTTGTTTTGTAGATACTATTTATCAGGTTGCTGTAATGAATTTTTATCTAACCTGCTGGAGTTTTTAAAATCCTGTATGGGTATTGACTTTTTTATATGCCTTTCTGTGTCAGTTGACATAGTCATAGTTTTTTTTTCTTCTTCAACTTATTGATATAATTTACTGCATTAAAGGACAGAAATGGTATGGACCTAACAGAAGCAGAAGATATTAAGAAGAGGTGGCAGGAATACACAGAAGAACTGTACAAAAAAGATCTTCACGACCAAGATAGTCACGATAACGTGATCACTGACCTAGAGCCAGACATCTTGGAATGTGAAGTCAAGTGGGCCTTAGGAAGCATCACTACTAACAAAGCTAGTGGAGGTAAAGGAATTCCAGTGGAGCTATTTCAAATATTGAAAGATGATGCTGTGAAAGTGCTGCACTCAATCTGCCAGCAGATTTGGAAAACTCAGCAGTGGCCACAGGACTGGAAGAGGTCAGTCTTCATTCCAATCCCAAAGAAAGGCAATGCCAAAGAATGCTCAAACTACCACACAATTGCACTCATCTCACACGCTAGTAAAGTCATGCTCAAAATTCTCCAAGCCAGGCTTCAGCAGTATGTAAACCGTGAACTCCCAGATGTTCAAGCAGGTTTTAGAAAAGGCAGAGGCACCAGAGATCAAATTGTCAACATCTGCTGGATCATGGAGAAAGCAAGAGAGTTCCAGAAAGACATCTATTTCTGCTTCATTGACTATGCCAAAGCCTTTGACTGTGTGGATCACAATAAACTGTGGAACATTCTGAAAGAGATGGGAATCCCAGACCACCTGACCTGCCTCTTGAGAAACCTGTATGCAGGTCAGGAAGCAACAGTTAGAACTGGACATGGAACAACAGACTGGTTCCAAATAGGAAAAGGCGTACGTCAAGGTTGTATATTGTCACCTTGCTTATTTAACTTATATGCAGAGTACATCATGAGGAACGCTGGGCTGGAAGAAGCACAAGCTGGAATCAAGATTGCTGGGAGAAATATCAATAACCTCAGATATGCAGATGACACTACCCTTATGGCAGAAAGTGAAGAGGAACTCAAAAGCCTCTTGATGAAAGTGAAAGAGGAGAGTGAAAAGGTTGGCTTGAAGCTCAACATTCAGAAAACAAAGATCATGGCATCTGGTCCCATCACTTCATGGGAAATAGATGGAAAAACAGTGGAAACAGTGTCAGACTTTTTTTTTTTTTTTTTTTTTGGGCTCCAAAATCACTGCAGATTCTGATTGCAGCCATGAAATTAAAAGACGCTTGATCCTTGGAGGGAAAGTTATGACCAACCTTGATAGCATATTAAAAAGCAGAGACATTACTTTGCCAACCAAGGTCCGTCTAGTCAAGGCAATGGTTTTTCCCGTGGTCATGTATGGATGTGAGAGTTGGACTGTGAAGAAGGCTGATCACCGGAGAATCGATGCTTTTGAACTGTGGTGTTGGAGAAGACTCTTGAGAGTCCCTTGGACTGCAAGGAGATCCAACCAGTCCATTCTAAAGGAGATCAATCCTGGATGTTCATTGGAGGGACTGATGCTAAAGCTGAAACTGCAATACTTTGGCCACCTCATGCGACGAGTTGACTCACTAGAAAAGACTCTGATGCTGGGAAAGGTTGGGGGCGGGAGGAGAAGGGGACGACCAAGAATGAGATGGCTGGATGGCATCACCGACTCTGTGGACATGAGTTTGAGTGTACTCCGGGAGTTGGTGATGGACAGGGAGGCCTGGCGTGCTGTGATTTTTGGGGTCGCGGAGAGTCGGACACGACTGAGTGACTGAACTGAACTGAATTGAACTGCATTGTTTGACTTTAGAGTTGAAACAACCTTGCATATTGGGAGTAAGTCGCACTTGGTTATCATGTATAATCTATTTTTTTTTTCTGTCTGTTGCCAGATTTGGTTTGCTAGAGTATTGTTCAAGATTCTTATCTCTATATTAATCTATAGGTTTCTTCTCTTGTGTTACCTTTGTCTCTGGAATCAGTATAATACTGATCTCACATGAGTTGGTAAAAATTATTTCCTTTTATAATTTCTGAAAGAGGTTGTGCATACACTTTAATTTTTTTCAAGTATGTTTATTAGAATTCTCCAGTGGGTCTGTAGATTTATTTTCCTGGAGTTTTAAATTATTCATTCAATTTATTTGATGGTAATACAGATGTTGAGACTATCTATCCCAATTTAGAATTTTTGTAGTTTCTGGCTTTCACAGAAAAATTGACCAATTTCTTCTATTGAACCAAGTTCTTCGTCATCCAATATCTTTGTTATTAATGGCTATAATATATGTAGTTATATCTCTTTTTTCATTCCTGATTTAGGCCATTAATATCTTCCCTTTTTTTCATTTTTGTCACTTAAAAGACTCATCATTTTTGTTGTTACCTTTTAAAGAGAACTGGCTTTTTTATCACTGATTTTTCTGTTTTACTATTGACTATTAACTATTTTCTATTTTACTATTTTCAGCTTCATCGATTTTAATTTTTCTTCTTGTTTTTGGCTTACTTTGTTCTCCCTATATTGTTTTATTGTTTCATGGGAGAAAAAAATGGGTTATTTTCATTTGTTATTGGGTTATTTTCACTTCAATTTCCTTGTCTCTAATATGAAAATTTAATGCTGCAAGTTTCTTTCTCAGCACTGCTTTAACTGTATACTACTTATTTTGATATTCTTTTCTGTAAAGTTTTAAAAATGTCCATTAAGATTTTATCTTTACTCTTGAATTATTTACAACTACATTGCTTAATTTCCACAAGCTTAGATATTTTACTATTGTCTTTGCATTTTTAATTTCTACTTTGATTACATAATAGCTAACTCATTCTATAATAACTTTTTTAAAAAATTGAGATATATTTCATAATCCAAGATATGGTATATCTTGGCAAATATTCCATATTTCATGGCCATTTGAAACAGATGAGCATTCTGCTGCTCGTTGGTAGAATATTGTATATATGTCAGGTAGATCCTATTGATTGATTGTGTTTTCAGGTCTTTTATTTCCTTGCTGACTTTATGCTGAGTAACTCTATCAATTATAATTATACATTTATTTCTTCTTTAAATTCTATAATTTTCCTTCATTTATTTTGAAGCTCTGTTTGATGTATACAGAGGTAAGGTGATTATGTCTTCCTGGTGGATTGCTTTTATTACCATTATAATGATCCTCTTTGTCTCCAAATTTTTTCTTTGCTTAGAAGTCTGGTCTAGATGATAAAAAATAGTCTCTCTGTTTCTTACAATTTTTATCCATTTTCAGGACCTATTCTATACCACACACATCTATTTCCGTGTTTTTTAAAGAAATAAATTCTAAATTATATTGCTGTTAATATGGGAAGAAGAATTTTGGTAAGTAATCCTCAGAATTATTTAAGAAAAATAATGTTTTAGTGATAAAAAATTACAGTTATGTAATTACTTATTGAGTCACTATTCAAACTATGAGAAAAGAAAAATCTGAAAAATTTTCAACTGCCCATGATCAGATCTAGAAATGAGGGGAATGAGACTGTGAGAGGAATTTGCACATGCAAGTCATGACACCAGTTAAACAAGGCAATTAGGTAGGGTATCATGTGAGACAACAATCCAGGCTTAGTAAAGGGTGCAATGAGGTAACTACATTGTCAAAACTAGTATACAAAGATGTTCAAATAACAGATATATTTATTAGATGCTGTTGATATTTAAGAATCAAATTATATTGGAAAAATAATGTATATTTTGATGTAATGTATCTTATATGATTCACTTCTACCACAAGTATCATGTTGGCTTAAGCAAAAATATTACAGTGGTTACACATACACATGGATAATAATATTGATGATAGTACTGCTGCTGCTGCTAAGTCGCTTCAGGCGTGTCCGACTCTGTGCGACCCCACAGTCGGCAGCCCACCAGGCTCCCCCGTCCCTGGGATTCTCCAGGCAAGAACAATGGAGTGGCTTGCCATTTCCTTCTCCAATGCATGAAGGTGAAAAGTGAAAGTGAAGTCGCTCAGTCGTGTCCGACTCTTCGCAACCCCATGGACTGCAGCCCACCAGGCCCCTCTGTCCATGCGATTTTCCAGGCAAGAGTACTGGAGTGGGGTGCCATTGCTTTCTCCGTCAAATTACATGAGATTGATGCAAAAAGGAAATGATTATTTTCCTTAGGAGAATTACTTTCTGGACTACATTAATATAAATTGATATGAATCCAACTACCCTAAGTTTGTGTAAGCCCTGAGTTTTCTGATTTTTCTTCTATTTATTAATATTTTAATTGATTTTTATACTAGATATATGATAATTATAAAGCATTATGTGGCTTTTGCATTCACTATTTGTTTTTAAATTTGGTTTCCAACTTCAAGCAGTTAAAAATAAAACAACTATGTGAAATTTGATTGCAGTGAGGGGAAATCTTTTACTTTTCTGCTTTTTGAACTCTATACTTGTAAATTATCTCTCTGTAGTCAGTTTCCCTCTATAAACTAAATTTATTTTTCTTACTATTTTCATTTCATTGACTAAGGCTTAGCAGATTTACCTAGATCAATGACAACAGCATTTGTAAAAAGATTAATCTTTTTTCAATTCTAAAATATATAGTATATATGAAAATGTTTATAAACTTTAAAACGTTATTTGAAATAAAGCATTGCCAAGGTATTATTTTAGTCCTATTCTGACACAACTGAGGAATTATTTTTTAATATCTTTTTTTATAAGTGGAAAATATATGCCAATTACAGACTTCAGAAAACATTAAAAGGGACAACAAGAAAATACTCAGAAATTATTAAGGTTAATAATATTCTATGTTTCTGATTATATCCATAAATATGTACAAAATATACATATTTGTACTATTGTATACATATATTTTTACATTTTTGAAAAATAAAATTGTTATATAATGTTATTTCATTTAAAATTTTATCAAATATATTTCCCTTTATCATTAAATGCTCTTTCAAAACATAATTTTTTAAAATAGTACAGTATTCTCAAAAAAGTGTGTATTAGATTTCCTTTAATTATTTCCTTACTGTTGAGATTATAATTGATAAAACCCAATCATTTTAAGCATACTGGGGATATATTTTAAAAGTGTCAAGGTGTTGATGTATCAGTGCAGTGGGGTGTTTTCTTAATGTATTCCTCCAAAGTATTCATCAGCCTTCTGTAAGACTGGCCTTCTAGTACCCTAAAATTCTATTTTTCACTGGGACATGTTTTAATATCTAGCAGGTAGTTATAATAGTGTTATCACAGTACCTGAGGTATTTAATCACACGTGATTCTACCCTTTTTGCCCAACTGTATTGAAATTATCTTGGTGAAGAAAGAAATACTCTCAGCAGGACTTTGATAATACCAGTGAAAACAAAAGTAATATAAAATATCAAGTAGAAAAGGCCTGGGAAGCACATTTGAAACTGCACCTGGATTCAGGGAACTGGTTCCTGCTTCCTGTTGCGCACTTAAGAATTGCTGTGCCCTGGAGAAAGTCACTTAAATTCTCTAGCTCTCTGGCTCCTTGTCTGATAATTTACCTCAAAAAGTGATTTCTGCTCTTCTGCTCTGAAAACTTTAATGTACCTTTAGAGTGAATAAAAGCCTCAATTAATGTTATCTTATATCAAAACAACATATCTAAAACTAGGTAAAAATTATGCACATTAATTGGATATACCTGGCTATGTTTACTACTGAAGTTTTTATAATTAGAATCGGAGTTATTTGAGAATGTCATATAATTAGATTCAGAGCATTTTTCTAAATATTTCTCTATTATTTACTTTTTCATTCCTGCACTAAATTTTCAATACGTTTTCATAAAATATACAATAAATACCCATCTTAATTTATTCCTCATATAAGCATTAGAATTTCTTTTTCATCTCTGAAATATTCCATTTATCTTAAGTAGAAGTGTGTTTGAATTACAAATTAATTTGGAAATTTATATTTTTATGAGTCCCATAGGGATGCAATCGAAAGATTATTCTAGCAAAAAGAATCTCTTAAAAACCAATATTTTCAGCTTTCCAAAGAAACGTTACTCATGAAAGACTCTTTTTGACAACACGCACTGGAAAAATAAATGGATGGGAGTCACCCAGTTTATTGTGTTTCACCAGAGAAATGAGAGAGCCCTAGCCCTAAAAGATGTTAAAATATACTTCTATAGCATTAGACCAGTGTGGCATTAGTTCATGAATAAAAACTGAGATCAAAGAAACAGAGTGAGAATCTACAAACGACAAGTCTGATTTTAATAGAAAAAAATATTAAATATTCAAAAGTAAAACTAGGGCAATTTTTACATTGCTGCCGCTGCTGCTGCTAAGTCACTTCAGTTGTGTCCGACTCTGTGTGACCCCATAGACGGCAGCCCACCAGGCTCCCTCCTTCCCTGGGATTCTCCAGGCAAGAACACTGGAGTGGGTTGCCATTTCCTTCTCCAATGCAAGAAAGTGAAAAGTGAAAGTGAAGTCGCTCAGTCATGTCTGACTCTTAGCGACACCATGGACTGCAGCCTACCAGGCTCCTCCGTCCATGGAATTTTCTAGGTAAGAGTACTAGAGTGGCTTGCCATTGCCTTCTCCGAATTGTTACATACTTGGATGTAGAACAAAGATATATGTTTCCTTCTCAATTTCATCAAATGAGTTCAATACGAATCAAAGTGAAAGAAAGGATACTTATAAAATGGAAAATAAAACACTATAGCTATCAGGAAAAAAATGTTTGATATATTTTAGTTACTATTACTGTAACCAAGCAGGGATCTATGAGGCCTTACTTCCCAGAATAGACTCCCACGCATGTCTTCCACCTGCCTTTTGCCTGTAGAAAATCTGAATAAATGTAATTAAAGAAGTGAGAAAATGCAGAAAGGAAAATAGTCAAGCAAGACAAATTAGTAATATTTTAGCCACTAAACAAAGTCAAGGACTTTTAGTTCTGCCTTAAGGACTATAGATAAATTCTGACCCATGTCAGATAACTTCTAATAACATGTCCTTTGAGATGTTTTGCTGATACTGAAACCCTCATCAAGTGAGATAAATTAACTGTAGGCTGTGCACAAGCATATAAACCCCAGACCAGCTGGAACCAGAGGGCTGATGATGCTAGCTCTTAATTATCTCACAACCAATCAATCAGAAGAACATCCATGAACTGACCACACCCTGCTCCTTGAACACTATAAGACTCTTCACTAACACCTCATGGTGGGACAAACAGTCGAGGGCACTATTCCATGCCAGCCTTCTTTACCTGGTAAAACAATAAAGCTATTCTTTTCTGCTTCATTCAAATATATGTCTCCATGTTTCTATTTGGCACTGGTGAACAGAAGAAGTGAAGGCAACATTGCTATGCTGTAAAACTGTTATTAAGTGTCCACTAAAAAAGACACACACTGTGAAAGTTGTGAGTTAAATTTTATTTGGGGCAAAAGAGGACTGCAGCCTAGGAATCAACACCTGAGATATCTCTGAGAAACTTCCCCAAAGAGGTAGTGAAAATGAAAGTGAAGTCCTTCAGTCCTGTCCACCTCTTTGCGATCCCATGGACTGTAGCCTGCCAGGCTCCTCTGTCCATGGGATTCTCCACGCAAGAATACTGGAGTGGGTTGCCATTTACTTCTCCAGGGGATCTTCCTGACCCAGGGATCGAACCCAGGTCTTCTGCATTGTAGGCAGATGCTTTAACCTCTGAGCCACCAGGGAAGCCCAAATAAGAGGAGATGCAACAATTATTTTCTAAATAAGAGGAGATGCAACAATTGCATCTCTTGTAGACACTTGGAGAATTCAAACTGTGGACAATTCTTAAAGAAATTGAAATTGAAATTCTATACTATCTTAACTGTCCCAGAGAAACCTGTATGCAGGTCAAGAAGCAACATTAGAACTGGACATGGAACAACAAACTGGTTCAAATTTGGGAAAGGAGTACATCAAGGCTATATAATGCCACCTTGCTTATTTAACTTATATGCAGAGTACATCATGCAAAGCTGGGCTAGATGGATCACAAAATGGAATCAAGATTCCTGGGAGAAATATCAACAACCTTAGATATGCAGATCAGTTCAGTTCAGTCGCTCAGTCGTGTCCGACTCTTTGCGACCCCATGAATCACAGCACTCCATCACCAACTCCCGGAGTTCACTCAAACTCATTTCCACAGAGTCGGTGATGCCATCCAGCCATCTCATTCTCTGTCGTCCCCTTCTCCTCCCACCCCCAATCCCTCCCAGCATCAGAGTCTTTTCCAGTGAGTCAACTCGTCGCATGAGGTGGCCAAAGTATTGGAGTTTCAGCTTTAGCATCAGTCCTCCCAATGAACACCCAGGATTGATCTCCTCTAGAATGCACTGGTTGGATCTCCTTACAGTCCAAGGGACTCTCAAGAGTTTTCTCCAGCATCACAGTTCAAAAGCATCAATTCTTCGGTGATCAACTTTCTTCACATCCATACATGACCACGGGAAAAACCATAGCCTTGACTAGACAGACCTTGGTTGGCAAAGTAACGTCTCTGCTTTTTAATATGCTATCTAGGTTGGTCATAACTTTCCTTCCAAGGAGTAAGCGTCTTTTAATTTCATGACTGCGATCACCATCTTCAGTGATTTGTTTCCCCATCTATTTCCCATGAAGGATGGGACCAGATGCCATGATCTTTGTTTTCTGAATGTTGAGCTTCAAGCCAACCTTTTCACTCTCCTCTTTCACTTTCATCAAGAGGCTTTTGAGTTCCTCTTCACTCTCTGCCATAAGGGTGGTGTCATCTGCATATCTGAGGTGATTGATATTTCTCCCAGCAATCTTGATTCCAGCTTGTGCTTCTTCCAGCCCAGTGTTCCTCATGATGTACTCTGCATAGAATTAAATAAGCAGGGTGACAATATACAACCTTGACCGACTCCTTTTCCTATTTGGAACCAGTCTGTTGTTCCATGTCCAGTTCTAACTGTTGCTTCCTGACCTGCATACAGGTTTCTCAACAGGCAGGTCAGGTGGTCTGGGATTCCCATCTCTTTCAGAATGTTCCACAGTTTATTGTGATCCACACAGTCAAAAGCTTTGGCATAGTCAATGAAGCAGAAATAGATGTTTTTCTGGAACTCTCCTGCTTTCTCCATGATCCAGCGGATGTTGGCAATTTGATCTCTGGTGCCTCTGCCTTTTCTAAAACCTGCTTGAACATCTGGGAGTTCACAGTTCACATATTGCTGAAAGCCTGGCTTGGAGAATTTTGAGCATGACTTTACTAGTGTGTGAGATGAGTGCAATTGTGTGGTAGTTTGAGCATTCTTTGGCATTGCCTTTCTTTGGGATTGGAATAAAGACTGACCTTTTCCAGTCCTGTGGCCACTGCTGAATTTTCCAAATTTGCTGGCATATTGAGTGCAGCACTTTCACAGCATCATCTTTCAGGATTAGAAATAGCTCAATTGGAATTCCATCACCTCCACTAGCTTTGTTCGATACCACCCTAATGGCAGAAATTGAAGAGAAAGAGCCTCTTGATGAGGATCAAAGAGTAGAGTGAAAAGCTGGGTTAAAACTCAGCATTCAGAAAACTAAGATTATGGCATCTGGTCCCATCACTCGATGGCAAAAAGATGGAAAAAGATGGAAAGAGTGACAGATTTTATTTTCTCGGGCTTCACAATCACTGTGGATGGTGATAGCAGCTATGACATTAAAAATGCTTGTTCCTTGGAAAAAGGGTATGTCAAACATAAGACAGCATATTAAAAAGCAGAGACAAAATTTTGCTGACAAAGATCCATATAGTCAAGGCTATGGTTTTTCCAGTAGTGTGTATGGATGTGAGAGATGGATCATAAATAAAGAAGGCCGAGGGCTGAAGAGTTGATGCTTTTGAAGAGTGGTGGAAAAGACTCTCGAGAGTCCCTTGGACAACGAGGAGGTCAAATCAGTCAATCCTAAAGGAAGTCAACTCTGAATATTCATTGGAAAAACAGATGCTGAAGTTGAAGTTCCAAAACTTTGGCCACCTGATGTAAAGAGACAGCTCATTGGAAAGGACTCTGATACAGGGAAAGATCGAGGGCAAGAGGAGAAATGAGCAACAGAAATGAGTTGGTTGGAAGGCATCACTGACTAATGGACATGAGTTTGAGCAACCTCTCTGAGACAGTGAAGGACAGGGAAGCCTGGCGTGCTGCAGTTCATGGGGTCGCAAAGAGTCAGACATGACTTAGGAGACAGAATGACAAAAACGAAGGATTGGGATCTTGAAATCAGTTCCTGAAAATAACTATTGAAAGACCTGTTCTACCATTTCCCTAGAGTACAAAGTGATTCATTCTCTACTCTGAGCTGCCTGCAGGGCGAGTCAAAGGTCAACAGCTGCAAAAGTACAGGATTCAGTCCTCACAGAGGTAGATGGCAAATGCCCTTTGCAAGCACCACTTTGTAGCTGACATTATCAAAAGATCAGAAATAAAAATATACGAAGAATAAAAGCAGTAGATTTGACAGCAAAAACTACAATCAAAATGGAAGCAGAGAAATCAAAGTTAAAGAAACTAAAGAAAGCAAGTGCATCATAGCCAGTATCATAAGTGAAAGATCACTCTAAAATATTTAACAAATAAGGAGATTTTATAAATCAATATGAAAAGTTTATGTGTGAAATAGAAAAATGGCATAGAAATGAAATATATTAATTAGAAAAGGAAACATACCAAAGACAAATAAGTAAATGTGACATATTTGACCTCACTAGTAAGTAAATCAAAGAGACATATGAGATATAACTTACCTGCAACATTTCTTTTATAAATGACATGGAACACTATCATAAATTATAGTGCAGAGGGTCAACTTTATTTACTCCCATTTGATATAAAAGACACTTCAGGCTCATGACCTTTATTCTGTCAATTCAATTTCAGCAATTTATCTTCAGTTAAAATGAGAAGTGTGTAAAGTGTGATTATAAAGACATACTGGAGCAGTTTATCCCAGTGAAAAGCTGGAAAAATTTACATGTTTTTCAATAGGAGATTGGTTAAATTAATCATGATATGTTTAAGAGGAAATTTCCACTGGTCACAATGATGACAATAAATTTATATACTCATTTGATTTAGCAGCAGCAGCAGCAGCAGCATTAATAAGCAGGAGAAGGCAATGGCAACCCACTCCAGTACTCTTGCCTGGAAAATCCCATGGACGGAGGAGCCTGGTGGGCTGTAGTCCATAGGGTCGCTAAGAGTCGGACACGACTGAGCGACTTCACTTTCACTTTCATTAATAAGCAAAAACATATACAATAGTAACCAGCAGTATTTCTATTTTTTTTAAATTTAATTTATTGGCTCTACTTTTATAGAGCCAGATCCAGATCCACATGTTTTCTCCTAAATGGCATGGTTATAAATGCCACCTTTGGAAAAACCCAGTAAGTGATTTTCTATACACACATATGAATCCACTTATAAAAATACATTTTTCTGTCAAATTTTTTACCAGGTATGATAGTTGACAAAATGGTTCTCTAAACATATTTAAATTAATTTGATCAAATAAGTGGTTATACAAGGTCATTTTGAGAGAAAATATTAAATGTTATAAAGATGTAAACCATTTATATAATTTTTATAATTTAAACTCATTGTGAGGAAATTAGACAAAAATGAATAGTCTTTACATTAATATTGTTGACAAATATCTCCTATATAAGTTATGAATTTACAAGAGATGCACTTATTTATAACCTTGTATACACTTCAGCTTGTTAATAAGTTTTCCTTGAACTTGCATAAACAAAGGTTTTCTGATGCTTCTGGAAGTAAATATCTCTTAGATGACATTCAAAGTGAATTAGCCTATAGTACATTTCACAGGGACTTGAACATTATAAATTAAATAAGTAATTATATCTTCATTTGTATAACTCCTGTCATTTCATTAAATCCTGTAGGGTGGTGTAAAGGTTACAACTTTAAAGAGAATACTTCTGGAATGAAATTTAAAATCTTTGCTGCAAGGCAAAAGAAAAAAAAGTTTCAGTAGAAGATATTAATTCTTGCATTTTTTCAGAATTAAAAAAAATATATATATTGATATCTGAAATATGTTCACCAAAAATATTAGTTTGCTAGTATGTCTAAGAATTAGAGGAAATGTGACTTGGCTTATGTATGTAGTAATTACCAGTAAAAGATTTTAAAGATTTGTCGTTCTTCACAACTAACCTTGGTTGTTGAGTACAAAAGTGTTAGCACCAGATTCTGTGCACAATGAGCCCAAACAAACCAAAACATCAGAGTCTGGACCAGAGAAAGATTTTTCACAAGGCCGCACAAGGAGAAGAGTGACTGCAACCCCCAAAACCCTGATCTCCCAACGAGCTTCAGCAAAGCATTTTTAAAGGTCTGTTGAGGGAGGAGAGGTAGCATGCTGTGTGATCAGCTTGTACACAATTGTCTGATTAGCTGATGGTGGATGGTGTCACAGAAGTTAACTTTCTCAGTCCTTCGACTCCAGGAGGCTTGAGGTTGTGTGCTCACGGTCATCGAGTAGTTAACATTTTCCATTTTCAGGGAGGTTTTCACATCTGTTTAACAACTCAGGAAATGTTCATCAAATACGGTGTTCTAAGTACTCCAGGAAGGAAGTATTACTATGAACAAAGCTAGTGGAGGTGATGGAATTGCATCTGAACTACTTAAAATTCTGAAAGATGGTGCTATTAAAGTGTTTCACTCAGTATGTCAGCAAATTTGGAAAACTCAGCAGTGGTCACAGGACTGGAAAAGGTCAGGTTTCATTCCAATCCCAAAGAATGATAGTGCCAAAGAATGGTCAGATTACCATACAATTCTGTTCATTTCACATGTTAACAAGGTAATGATCAAAATCCTTCAAGCTAGCCTTCAGCAGTACCTGTATCGAGAAATTCCAAATGTACAAACTGAGTTTCAAAGAGACAGAGGAACCAGAGATCAGATTGGCAACATTCATAAGATCGTGGAAAAAACAAGGGAATTACAAAAAAACCATATACGTCTGCTTCATTGACTACAGTAAAGCCTTTGTTTGGATCACAACAAATTGTGGAAAATTGTTAAAGAAATAGGAGTACCAGACCACTTTACCTGTCTCCTGAGAAACTTGTTTGCAGGTAGCAGGTCAAGAAGCAACAGTTCAAACTGGACATGGAACAATAGAATGGTTCAAAATTGGGAAAGGAACATGTCAGGGCTGTATATTGTCACTGTGCTTATTTAACTTATATGTAGAATGCATTATGTGAAATGCCAGGCTGAATGAATCACAAGTTGGAATCAAGACTGCCAGGAAAAATATCAACAACCTCAGATACCACTTTCATGGCAGAAAGTGAAGAGGAACTAAAGAGGCTTTTGATGAAGGTGAAAGAGGAGAGTTTCACAAAAAGAGGAGAGTTTTTGATTTAAAATTCAGCATTCAAAAAACTAAGATTATGGTATCTATTCCCATCACTCCATGGCAAATAGATGGGGAAAAAAGTGGAAACAGTGACAGATTTTACTTCCTTGGGCTCCAAAACCACTGTGGATGGTGACTGCAGTCACAAAATTTAAAGACCCTTGGTTCTTAGAAGAAAAGCTATGACAAACCTAGACAGTGTGTTAAAAAACAGAGACATCACTTTGCCGACAAAGGTCCATATATACAAAAATACGGTTTTTCTAATAAGCTGAAACTCCAATACTTTGGCCACCTCATGAGACGAGTTGACTCACTGGAAAAGACTCTGATGCTGGGAAAGGTTGGGGGCGGGAGGAGAAGGGGACGACGGAGAATGAGATGGCTGGATGGCATCACCGACTCTGTGGACATGAGTTTGAGTGTACTCCGGGAGTTGGTGATGGACAGGGAGGCCTGGCGTGCTGTGATTCATGGGGTCGCGGAGAGTCGGACACGACTGAGCGACTGAACTGAACTGAACTGAGAGGTGAGAGTTGAACCGTTAAGCAGGCTGAGTGCTGAAGAATTTATGTTTTTGAATTGTGGTGCTAGAGGAGACTCTTGAAAGGCCCTTGGACTACAAGGAGATCAAATCAGTCAATCTTAAAGGAAATCAACCCTGAATATTCATTGAAAGGACTGATGCTGAAGCTGAAACTCTAATACTTTGGCCACCTGATGAGAAGAGCAAATTCATTAGAAAAGACCCTGATGCTAGGAAAGAATGAAGGCAGGAGGAGAGGGGGTGACAGAGGCTGAGATAGTTCAGTAGCATCACCTACTCAATGGACATGAATTTGAGCAGACTCCAGGAGATAGTGGAGGACAGAGGAGCCTGACATGCTGCAGTCCATGAGATCACAGAGTTGGACATGACTTAGTGACTGAACACATCCAGAGAAGAGCTAAAGCAGAGGATATGTAGAAGGCCCCATAGGGTCCTGCTCAGTAATGAAGGAGGGTAAAGCTGAGGTTGAGGTCTATTTCAAGATGGAAGAAGTAAAGGGAGATAAAATCCCAGAGAAAACTACATGTACAGGAGGTTTTACTTTATTCTTATCACTTTTTAAAAGAAAGTTATCAATATTTGTTATTTATATCTGTTCTTATTTAAGACAAAGTATTTGAATAGTCAAAGGGACTGCAAACTACTATGTGTCTGATTTTTCAATATTATCCTCATGGGTAAAATGGGTCCAAATTGCAGAGGTGCTGCTATCAAAGCCTCTTCAGTGATGGTTTGTGAAACATCATGTAAGTTTTCCAGCACAAAAGAGATATTCTGCATTTCATGTCTTTGTCTCCTGGATAAATTTTCCATTTTAGTTAGATACCCAGTTAAGTTTTAAGTAAACTGGAAAAGAGTCTGATGCTGGGAAGGACTGAGGGCAGGAGGAGACAGGGACGACAGAGAATGAGATGGCTGGATGGCATCACCGACTCAATGGACATGAGTTTGAGTGAACTCCGGGATTTGGTGATGGACAGGGAGGCCTGGCGTGCTGTGATTCATGGGGTCGCAAAGAGTTGGACACGACTGAGCGACTGAACTGAACTGAACTGCTTTTTTTAAATTTTTTTTTTTATTTCATCCATATATCCAGTATTTTGTTAGGTAACATAGCTGACTTCAGAATGAGTGAGTGTCTCTAGCTCCCTGAGGTGGGGTGGAGGGCTGCTGGTGACATGGGCAGGTTCTTGGTCATGTGACCTGTGCAATCTAACTCACCAGGATACTCCCCTGGAAGGGCTTCACACCTGCTTCATACTCTGCTGTTACCATCTTGAAATTCTGAATAATTTTGAACCAGAGGCCCTGCATTTTCATTCTTCACTTAGTTCAGTTACTCAGTAATGTCCGACTCTTTGTGACCCCATGTACTGCAGTACGCCAGGCTTCCTTGTCCATCACCAACTCCCAGATCTTGCTCAAACTCATGTCCATCGAGTCGGTGATGCCATCCAACCATCTCATATTCTGTCGTCCCCTTCTCCTCCTGCCTTCAATCTTGCCCAGCATCAGGGTCTTTTCTAATAAGGCAGTTCTTTACATCAGGTGGCCAAAGTATTGGAGCTTCAGCTTCAACATCAGTCCTTCCAATGAATATTCAGGACTGATTTCCTTTAGGATTGATTGGTTTGATCTTGCAGTCCAAGGGACTCTCAAGAGTCTTCTCAAGCATCACAGTTTAAAAGCATCAATTTTTCAGTGCTCCGCTTTCTTTATAGTCCAACTCTCACATCCATACATGACCACTGGAAAAACCATGGCTTTCACTAGACGGACCTTTGTCGCCATAGTAGTGTGTCTGCTTTTCAATATGCTGTCTAGTTTGGTCAAAGCTTTTCTTCCAAGGAGCAAACTTCTTTTAATTTTGTGGCTGCAGTCACCATCTGCAGTGATTTTGGAGCCCAAGAAAATAAAATCATTGTTTCAATTGTTTCCCCATCTATTTGTCATGAAGTGATGGGACCGGATGCCATGATCTTAGTTGTTTGAATGTTGAATTTTAAGTCAGCTTTTTCACTCTTTCACTTTCAAGAGGCTCTTTGGCTCCTCTTTGCTTTCTGCCATAAGGATGACTTCATCTGCATATCTGAGATTATTGGACCCTTCAAATTATGTGGTCAGCCCTATTCACTCCTTACAGGTAAACACCTGATTTTGCAGAAGGTTGAGATTGAGTTTGTGGATTTGGTCATAATATATCACTTATAGAGAACTTTTCTAGACTCTGAATGTTTTAACTATTAAAATTTGAAACTATTATAGACTCCTAGAAGGTTGTCAAATTAGTACAGAGAAATCATGTGTACCCTTCCCTCAATGATAACATCTTACATAACAATAGAGCAGCTCCCAAACCGAGAAACAGACCTTGGTACAATCTAAGACCTTATTCAGATTTCACCAGTTTTTCCTGAACTCAGGTATCAGTGTGTGTGCATGTGGGTGGGCATGTGTGTGGTTCTGTGCAATTTTATCACTCAAGATTCATGGGATTACCCCAACAACCAAGATAGAGACTGTTCAAGCCCTTTTTAAATATCATTTAATGCAGGAATTTTTATTTTAAAGACATGACAATTTATGTAAACAAAATAGATTATGCATTACATATGGCACTAACTTTAGCTTTTACTTTATGTTGCTGCTGCTGCTGCTAAGTCACTTGAGTCGTGTCCGACTCTGTGCGACCCCATAGACTGTAGCCTACCAGGCTCCTCTGTCCATGGGATTTTCCAGGCAATAGTACTGGAGTGGATTGCCATTTCCTTCTCCAGTTATGAAGCAGATTCTATTATCCTCATTTCACAGATGAGGAAATTGATGTATGTATCATCAAAATATGTGAAATTCTAATTCCTTAACCTATGAAGGCTGTGCTGTCTATTTGATATAAACAGTCACTCTTTATTTGCTATTTATTCATCTTTAAACTTTTCCAGGTGTTTATTAATTTTAAAATAAAATTTAAATTATTGCATGGAAAATTATTTCTTTATTTGCACCCTTGCCCATAAATCCCAATTGCATGCACTTAGTCACAAAGTTGTGTCCGATTCTTTGCAACCCAATGGACTATAAGCCCGCCAGGTACCTCTGTCCATGGGGATTCTCCAGGCAAGAATACTGGAGAGGGTTGCCATGCCCTCCTCCAGGGAATCTGCATACTAGTTTTTAAAATATGTTCTTTTAAATAAGCAAGTATTTGCCAAAATACTAATATAAATGACTAATATTTTGTGTGTGTCTGTGCTCAGTCATGTCCAACTTTTAGTGACCACATGGACTATAGCCCAGCAGGTTCCTTTGTCCACGGGATTTTCCAGGCAAGAATATTGGAGTGAGTTGCCATTTCCTTCTCCAGAGGGTTTTTCTAGCCTAGGGATGGAACCCATGGAACCTCCCAAGTCTCTTGCATTGCAGGCAGAGTCTTTACTGCTGAGTCACTGGGGAAGCCCAGTTAATATTTTATCCATCCCAAAGTCTTTATTTATGATATTTTAAACCTATAAATCAATTTATGAAACACAGCTTTTAGATTATGCAGTGAAAAAGAAAAGGCATTATCACCTTCCAAGAAGCCAAGATTCAAGGAGATAATTATAAATTGGTCAATTAAGGTTGCTTTAAATTCCTAAATTGATTATGGAAATCATTTATCCTATAAATACATTATTTTCTACTTAATGTAGGGAAGTTAAATTTTATAATAAATTAATCATTATCGTATATTGAAAGCAGCCTATTTAAGTGTTTAGACCAATTTCCACATTCAGACTAATTTCCAGTCTAAAAAACTATGAACTAAGTTATTTTCCAAGGACTAGGCTGTAAGTTTGATCCTGAGATATTATGTATGTTATATCTGAATGTGTACAACTGACATGTACTATATGTATTTAAGTTTAAATATTTCACAGGAATTCTAAAATTAGATGTGTACTTAGGAATGATATTTTGGCTTTATTATTTTTCAGGGAATACTAGAGGACAGAATTATTTGGAGGCTTGGGCTATAGTATATAATATTCTTTGCTGTAAAGTATGGTGGTTTTATTTGAAGTTCTGATGACTACTTATTTCTAAAAATATAAACTGTTATTATAAATCTGGTATGTTACAAAAAAAGACTTTCAGTGTTAGCTTGTGCTTGTCAGGGCAGTAGAGAATGTTAATTTAATAATACATCCTGTGTGCTTTCTTTTTATATATGCATGAAAATCAGAGAAGTAAAAATATGGTCTTAAAATATGACAAGAAGACAGACTAAAGACAGTTAAATGGTGGTCACAGGATATATAAATTTGATTTTGAATTTGATTAAGTACTCTGGGAATATATGAGGCTTTTCATATTTCTAGTGCACAATCATACACTTGAGAGAAAATATGCAAACTCATCTGAAAACCCAGGATTCCTTATGCTGCAATAACAGGAAAATGACCCCATGGTTCTTATCTTCAGCTTAAGAGAAACCCTTCTGAGATCATAATACTCACAATCTATGCACCCCAAAATGTAGCTTGTATTCTTTGCATCACTCATTCATGTTTTGACAAATCACATTCTGAAGTGCACATTTCAACTAGCCTCAGGACCTCATGCTGTCTCCCATCACTACTCTGCAAGATTAAATGTTATTCATATGCATATATCCATTCTTTTCCAGATTCTTTTCCCATTTAGGTTGTTATAGAATACTAAGTAGAATTCCCTGTGCTATACAGTAGGCCCTTGTTGATTATTTTTCTTATATATAGCAGTGTGTAAACATCAGTCCCCAATTCCTAATTTATCATTTCCTTCAACCTTTCTGCTTTGATAACTGTAAGTTATGTATATGTAAAACTGAATCAGTTTGCTATACATCTGAAAATAACACAACACTGTAAATCAACTATACTATAAAATAAAAACAATTAAAAAAAAAACAAAAAAAGAGTAATCCAGCTTCCAACAATCTTCCTGTGAATTGTCCATGTTCAGTAGTTTCTTCAGACATATGTTACTTACTCAGTTGTGTCTGACTCTATGTGACTTCATGGACTGTATTCCACCAGGCTCCTGTGTCCATGGAATTCTCCAGGAAAGAACACTGGAGTGGGTTGCCATTCCCTTCTCCTGGAGATATTCTGGACCCAGGGAATCAACCTGGGTCTCCTGCATTACAGGCAGACTCTTTACTGTCTGGGTCACCAGGGAAGTCCCTCAGTTCAGTTCAGTTGCTCAGTCCTGTCTGACTTTTTGCAACCCCATGAATCGCAGAATGCCAGGCCTCCCTGTCCATCACCATCTCACGGAGTTCACTCAAACTCATTTCCACAGAGTCGGTGATGCCATCCAGCCATCTCATTCTCTGTCGTCCCCTTCTCCTCCTGCCCCCAATCCCTCCCAGCATCAGAATCTTTTCCAATGAGTCAACTCTTCACATGAGGTGGCCAAAGTATTGGAGTTTCAGCTTTAGCATCAGTCCTTCCAATGAACACCCAGGACCAAGCTCCTTTAGAATGGACTGGTTGGATCTCCTTGCATTCTAAGGGATTCTCAAGAGTCTTCTCCAACACCACAGTTCAAAAGCATCAATTCTTCGGTGATCAGCTTTCTTCCCAGTCCAACTCTCACATCGATACATGACCGCTGGAAAAACCATAGCCTTGAGTAGACTGACCTTTGTTGGCAATGTCTTTGCTTTTTATTATGCTGTCTAGGTTGGTCATAACTTTCCTTCCAAGGAGTAAGTGTCTTTTAATTTCATGACTGCAATCAGCATCTGCAGTGATTTTGGAGCCCCCCTAAAAAAGTCTGACACTGTTTCCACTGTTTCCCCGTCTATTTCCTATGAAGTGATGGGACCAGATGCCATGATCTTAGTTTTCTGAATGTTGAGCTTCAAGCCAACCTTTTCACTCTCCTCTTTCACTTTCATCAAGAGGCCTTTCAGTTCCTCTTCACTTTCTGCCATAAGGGTGGTATCGGAGCCCCTAGTTGCTTTGAATACCAAATACCTGGAGCTGAACTGGGGGTATTTGAGACTAAACTGTTCCAGCTTTGTCTCTCACTCCATAATCTTTTGTCACATCCTAAAACAAGAATATTGATCTGCCTTCCCCTTTCTAATTTTCTGATGTGTTATTGCCTGGTTGTTATTATACCTTCCCAACTCTGTATCCTTCAGTATGGAATTGGTGTGCTTTCTTATCCTTTGTATTTTTGTATTCAAAATCTAATTTAACTGTACAATTGCAAAATAGTCTGAAAATGATCAATTCTTTCACATGTTTTGAGTTTAGTACCTAGTCAATATTTAATAAAGTTACATGTAACTGTGTATTCTCAAATTTAAGGGGGCACCATTCTGTCTGACTTTGGGGACATCACTTGTTTAATTTTTGCTTTTTAGAAAACCTTTTAATTTGCATTTTGATTTACTTGATCAATCACTTACCAAGAAAATTTTTTAATGTCTCCCATATTGTGAAAGAGAATTTGTCTTCTTTTTTTCAGTTATACCTTCCATTATTAGATTATCAATTTGAAACACAAATTTTAGTTAATAAAACAATTGATTGTCACGTAAAATTTTGCATCACTAATAATATTCACTTTCCTTCCATGTTTATTTTTGTCTAATAAATCTATATGTGCTCCTTCATGATTGCTTTTCCCCCTACTATGATTGTTTTTTTCCCCTCCCTTGGGGCTCACTGGAAGGGCTGCAATCACTGACGCCATTTCTCAGGTCTTCACCTCTTGGGAGACATTTCATGATCACCTTTTGTCCCGTGGTGCTGGGAGGCTCATCCCAGTTCAGGCAAAAATTCTTGATATTTCATTCCAGGTTTAAGTTTTGGACAAGACCCAATCAATAATTAGAATTCTCTGGATTCTGACTATTAATATTATCCAGGAAACATTACCCCTTGTTGCTTCTTCCTAAACCTAAAATTGCACTATTACAATTATTTCCTCAAAAGTGTCTAGCCATAGAAGTTTTGTTGGAGATCCAATTTACATATCGATTACAAATTAGACAGAATATAAGTAATACAGCTAGTAACATTGACAATGACAGTGCAGCAGACACAAAGCACGATTTGAAAACAAGGAAAAATTTAAACAATAATTAGTATAACCTGTTGAAATCCAGTTGTAATAATTGAGGGACCAAAGGAAAATAGCTGATCCGGTGATCTATTTGCAGTTTCACTGTACTGGCCATGCATACTTAGACATGCGTGGCTTAATCTTTGAGACAAGCACATGTTACTGCAAGGATCAACTGAGTAGAGAGAAAAAGATAAATATTTCGAGTTTGCTCACAAAGGTATAGTTTACCACGTTCCTGTAAATCATAATTAATTTAAGGATAAACTTTTCCTTACATTTGGAAAACACAGGTTTAAACCAATAATCCTTTCAGATAGAAACCATAAAAACTGCAAATTTATTCACCTGTTTACTCAGTTCTATGTAACCAATTCTTTTTATTTACAGCTTTATGAAGTTGTCAGCTTTGCTATTGGAATTTTTAGATTTCTTAGCCACTTCAACATTACTGAAATCAGAAAATTGTATTTATCCTAAAGTCCTTTCTATATATCTTGAAGAGAAAATTTTGCAAAGGTAAAGTGAAATTGTTTACAAAATGACTTAAAAAAAGACAGTTTAAATCTGATTATAGTGCAATTGACAAAGCAATCTGGTTACTGCTATGACATACAACACTTTCAGAAAATAGCTGGAATTATATATATTCTACCGGGACATATTAGACCATTAGGAACTGCATATAATCTCTAGAATATCTCTACCATTTATTATATAATATAGCTTAAAATTTATTACTCATTTGATCACAATCTTACAGTTTAACATACCAAGTGAACCTAATCCGTTTGATAGCTCCCTTTGGGGTGCATCAGGGACTCTTGGAAGCACCCCATGATTAGCTGTAGGTCAAAGGAACTTCATTATAACTTGATTTGGGAAGCTTTGTGAAAGGAACATCAAGAAATATTTTAAAATATAGCAGGACCACAGGTCATTGTGAAAGTTTGCCAAAGTGACAATAAAAGATTTCAAAGGCAAATGTAGATTACTTAAAATGTAAATAATCTTAAACTCTGTTATCAAAGGAAGTTTAGCATCTTCAGAAAACTTGTCTATTTTAATAGAGAGAAAAGCAAAAGTTATATTTTGCACCAACTTATTTTAAAGGTTCACTTACTCAAAGTTGTTTTAAACTTAGTCATTTCTGACTGATCATATGCAAAATCCTTTATGGGGTCCATTTTTCACAAACCTTTCATTATTTAACTTATTTTAACACAGGTTTAACCTTTAAGCTGTAGACTATCTGGAGAGATCATAAAACATATTTCTAAAGGTTCACTCAAGATTCTTATCTCATTTGTACTTTCTTTCCTTAAAAGTTTCTTTACACTGAGTTACTTTCCTTGCTGACAAATTTTCTTATTTAGCTTATATCAAGTCTAGGCATAATGAAAGTATTATACTTAATATTTAATGTTGATGACTCAAGGCGTGTATTATATAAAGTAATTTAAGCCTTAATACCAGATACTAATTTAATATTGAACATTTCCCAATTCACATGAACCTGAAATTTAATCTCTCTTGTATTTAAAATTGTTTGGTTTGTAAGTGCTTACTTTTATTTAAGCCAATTAAATAGAGCTCTTTTACAAATCAACTGCAGCAATGGTATCTAAAGACAAAGACACATACAGGCACACAAACAGTGAGGCCTCAGTTCTTATTTTTATTTCAATCCTGAGTCAGGTACAGCAGTATAAAACCCATCAGTCTACAAAGGAGGTTGGGTTAAAAATGGGCTTCTCACAGATGGAACAAGACAGGTTCACTTGGCTAGATAACTAAATATTAAAAAAAAAAAAAAAAAAAGCATTTAGGATTTCTATTTCCTTGGATAAGCTGATTTTTATTTTTCCTATTTTAAAACTGCATTCCAAAGGACAGCAGAGATGAGACCAGATAGGACATTTGCATCTCAAAGACATATAGAAATATAAGTTTCTCCTTAGGAAGTCTTCATTTCCCTTCACAGGGGGAGCTCCCCAAATTGTAGCTAAAATTCCCCACTGTCAAATTTACCCAGGATTCCTATAGGGGAGATTATGATTAGATCCAGGGGAGTCACTGGGCCTGTTTATTATTAGAGTGTTCCTCTCCTTCTGCCATATGAGAGGTTCCTATCTTCCTTCTACTATTCCATAGTTTAGGGGAATATCTCTTCCATGCCCATTTTCCTTGCAATAAGCACACTGTTCCTTCTGTAGTGGTGGTTTATTTTCCTTTAGGTCCCTCCCCTTTAATGCTGCTGTCAGAAAAGCTGTCTTCTGTTTTTTATTTTCTTGCTTCTGTCACTGTTTCCTCTTGTTGAATACTTTAAAGTACTATGGACTGAGAAGGGAATTTAATTTCTTTGGGTTTTGTTTTGGATCACTGCATCACAAGGTGGCATTCCTCTGACTTATTTTTCTCCTGATATAATAGCATAAATGCTTCTATATATGGAATTGCATCTCTCTTCCCTACTCTTCTGCAGAACATTTCTAATTGTGAGATTGTGTAATAATTGAGAGAGCCATTCAGGGACCATCACTCTTCTGATCCTCATCTTATTATGAAAGTAAATCATATCTTTCTTAGTCATAGGCTTATGGCTATGTTTTGCCTATTTATTTAATATATGCCATAAAGGCATATACTTTCCTTCAGGATAGATCGAGTACTCCCCATTTATGTAAGTTTGATAACACTAAAACACAAAAGATATAGCAAATTTCAGCAAAAAGTGGCACAAACAAATTGCATCAAAGCTTCCCTGGTGGCTCAGATGGTAAAGAATCCATCTGCAATGCGGGAGACCTGGGTTTGATCCCTAGGTTGGGGAGATCCCCTGGAGGAGGGCATGGGAACCCGCTCCCATCTTGCCTGGAGAATCCCTATGGACAGAGGAGTCTTGCAGCCTATGGTCCATATGGTCTGAAAGAGTCGGACATGACTGAGTGACTAAGCACACACACACACACACACACACACACACACACACACACACACACACACACACACACACACACACACACACACACACACACACACACACACAGATGAACCAGCTTCCAACTCAGGTAAATAAGTTTACCCTACAAAACAAATGATTCCAACTAGGAACTAGTTCTTCAATGAACTGATTCTCATTTAGATAGTCCAACAACGTCTCCTGCCTACAAGGGGGTATCCCAATCAAATTGGACGGTCCCATAAAGGAAAAGCCCAAACTGAGGGAAGAATATGTTCCAAGTGTGCACGCCAGAATGATCTACCCTACAAAAATCAAGCCTGTGAACATATAACACAAAAAGACACACCAAACCACAGACAAACGGGCCAGCTATTGAACTCGGTAGACTTATCCTATGGATCTAGTCAGTTGACTCAGAAATTTGTCAGTTCCTTGTCTCAACCCAGCCAAGTGCTGGGTGCAGCTGTTGCCATTTTCAGGGTATCTTGAAGGAAAGGTCCTCAGGACAAATGGTCCTGGCAGCTGCTTAGGGTCTTATCTCAATACTACATTAGCTAGGCTGGCTAGCCATGAGTAGTGGCAAGGCTTCAGTACTGGCTGGCCAACTTTGTTACTGAGTCCAAGCTCACTCTACTCACTTAGGCCAATAAATCTGGGAGATGAGGTGCTGAGGCAAGGAATATGACTTTGTTCAGAGAGATGGCTGACCGAGAAAGCAGACAAATGTCTCAAAATAACTATCTTGTCCAGGCCTGGATGTCAGGTTCTTTTATGGATCAGAAATGGGGGCAAGTAAGGAGACAAAGTAAAAAAGACCATTTGCAAACATTTTTGGGCTCCAAAATCACTGCAGATGCTGATTGCAGCCATGAAATTAAAAGACGCTTGATCCTTGGAAGGAAAGTTATGACCAACCTAGACAGCATATTAAAAAGCAGAGACATTACTTTGCCAACCAAGGTCCGTCTAGTCAAGGCCATGGTTTTTCCCATGGTCATGTATGGATGTGAGAGTTGGACTGTGAAGAAAGCTAATCGCCGAAGAATCGATGCTTTTGAACTGTGGTGTTGGAGAAGACTCTTGAGAGTCCCTTATACTACCAGTCCATTCTAAAGGAGATCAATCCTGGATGTTCATTGGAGGGACTGATGCTAAAGCTGAAACTGCAATACTTTGGCCACCTCATGCGACGAGTTGACTCACTGGAAAAGACTCTGATGCTGGGAAAGGTTGGGGGTGGGAGGAGAAGGGGACGACGGAGGATGAGATGGCTGGATGGCATCACTGACTCTGTGGACATGAGTTTGAGTGTACTCCGGGAGTTGGTGATGGACAGGGAGGCCTGGCGTGCTGTGATTCATGGGGTCGTGGAGAGTCGGACACGACTGAGCGACTGAACTGAACTGAACTGAACTGAACTAGTATGGCAAGCCTCAAAACAGGGAAGTTTAATTTCTTTCTTCCTGCAATCTACAGGTGGAGAGGATTATGATGAAAGGCATTTTAGTTTAACAGTTAGGGCGAGGGGGCCAGGATTCCCTGAGGCAGGCAATCATATACGCTTATAATAACCCAAATGACAAAACAAGCACTAAAGCGAGAGGAACAGAATCATGGAGTCAAAATTAACCCTTCCTGGTTATATTTCTTTGATTTAAAAAAAATTAATTATTTTAATTGGAGGCTAATTACTTTACAATATTGTAGTGGTTTTGCCATACATAGACATGAATCAGCCATGGGTGTACATGTGTTCCCTGACTTTAACCCTTGTTTTAGCCATTTTTGTTATTATAATTGTACATAATGACCTGCCTCAGAGAACACTGCCCACTTTGTCTGACCCTTAAACTAAAATCAGTCAGTTCAGTAGTCGCTCAGTTGGGTCCAACTCTTTGTGACCCCATGGACTGTAGCACGCCAGGCTTCCCTGTCCATCACCAACTTTTGGAGCTTGCTCAAACTTGTGTCCATCAACAATGTCAATCTCTGTTGTTCCCTTCTTCTCCTGCCTTCAGTCTTTCCCAGCATCAGGGTCTTTCCAGATGAGTCAGTTCTTCACATCAGGTTCCCAAATATTGGAGCTTCAGCTTCAGCATCAGTCCTTCCAATGAATATTCAGGACTGATTTCCTTTAGGATTGACTGGTTTGATTGCCTTGCAGTCCAAGGGCCTCTCAAAAGTCTTCTCCAAAACCACAGTTCAAAAGCATCAATTCTTTGGTGTCAGCTGTCTCCATAGTCCACCTCTCACATCCATACATGACTATTGGAAAAGCCATAGCCTTGACCAGATGGACCTCTGTTGGCAAAGTAATGTGACTGCTTTTTAATATGCTATTGATGTTGGTCATAGCTTTTCTTCCAAGGAGCAAGCCTCTTTTAATTTCATGGCTGCAGTCACCATCTATAGTGATTTTGGAGCCCAAGGAAATAAAGTCAACTACTGTTTCCACTATTTCCCCATTTGCCATGAAGTGATGGGGCTGATTGCCATGATCTTATTTTTCTGAATGTTGAGTTTTCAGTCAGCTTTTTCACTCTCCTCTTTCACTTTCATCAAGAGGCTATGTAGTTCCTCTTCAGTTTCTGCCATTAGGGTGGTGTCATCTTTGTTTCTGAGATTATTGATATTTCTCCTGGCAATCTTGATTCCAGCCTGTGCTTCATCCAGCCCAGCGTTTCTCATGATGTATTCTGCATATAAATAAAAAGCATGGTGACAGTTTATAGTCTTCATTTTCCCAATTTGGAACCAGTCTGTTGTTCCATGTCCAATTCTAACTGTTGCTCCTGACATGCATACAGATTTCTCAGGAGGCAAGTAAGGTGGTTTGATATTCCTATCTTTTGAAGAATTTTCCACAGTTGTGTTCCTCACAGTTAAAGGCTTTAGCATAGTCAATAAAGCAGAAGTAGACGTTTTTTGGAGCTCTTTTCTTTTTCTGTTCCAACGGATGCTGGCAATTTGATCTCTGGTTCCTCTGCCTTTTCTAAATCCAGCTTGAACATCTGGAAATTCTCGGTTATCCCAGAACTGTTGAAGACTCATTTAGAAAAAATTGAGCATTACTTTACTAGCGTGTGAGATGAATGCAATTGTGTGGCAACTTGAGCATTCTTTGGCATTATTTTTCTTTGAGATTGGAATGAAAACTGATCTTTTACAGTCCTGTGGCCACTGCTGAGCTTTCCAAATTTGCTGGCATATTGATGCACTTTCAGAGCATCATCTTTTAGGATTTGAAATAGCTTAGATGGAATTCCATCACCTCCACTAGCTGTGTTGTAGAGATGCTTTCTAAGGCCCACTTGATTTTGCACTCCAAAATGTCTGGCTTTCGGTGAGTGATCACACTATCGTGGTTACCTGGGTCATGAAGATCTTTTTGTACAATTCTTCTGTGTATTCTTGCCACCTCTTCTTAATATCTTCTGCTTCTGTTAGGTCCCTACGACTTTTGTCTTTTATTGAGCCCATCTTTGCATGAAATTTTCCCTTGGTGTCTCTAATTTTCTTGAAGAGAACGCTAGTTTTCCCCATCCTATTGTTTTCCTCTATTTCTTTGCATTGATCACTCAGGAAGGCTTTCTTATCTCTCCTTGCTATTCTTTGGAACTCTGCATTCAGATGCTTATATCTTTCCTTTTCTCCTTTGCTTTTCACTTCTCTTCTTTTCACAGCTATTGGTAAGGCCTCCTCAGACAGCCATTTTGCTTTTTTGCATTTCTTTTCCACGGGGATGATCTTGATCCCTGTCTCCTGTACAATGTCATGGACCTCCGTTAATAGTTCTATCAGATCTAGTCCCTTAAATCTATTTCTCACTTCCACTGTATAATCAGTGGAAGGGATTTGATTTAGAGCATACCTGGATGGTCTAGTGGTTTTCCCTACTTTCTTCGATTTTGGTCTGAATTTGGCAATAAGGAGTTCATGATCTGAGCCACCATCAGCTCCCAGTCTTGTTTTAGATGACTATTTAGAGCTTCTCTATCTTCAGCCACAAATAATATAATCAATCTGATTTCCGTATTGACTATCTGGTGATGTCCATGTATAGAGTCATCTCTTGTGTAGTTGGAAGAGGGTGCTTGCTATGACCAGTACATTCTCTGGGAGAACCCTGTTAACTTTTCCCTCACTTCATTTTGTACTGCAAGGCCAAAATTGCCTGTTATTCCTGGTATCTCTTGACTTCCTACTTTTGCATTCTAGTCCCCTATGATGAAAAGGACATTTTTTTTTTTTTATGTTAGTTCTAGAAGGTCTTGTAGGTTATCATAGAACCATTTAGCTTCAGCTTCTTTGGCATTAGTGGTTGTGGCATAGACTTGGATTACTCTGATTTTGAATGATTTGCCTTGGAAATGAACAGAGATCTTTCTGTCATTTTTGAGATTGCCTCCAAGTACTTCATTTTGGACTCTTTCGTTGACTATGAGGGCTGCTCTATTTCTTCTAAGGATTCTTGCCCACAGTGGTAGATATAATGGTCCTCTGACTTAAATTCCCCTATTCTAGTACATTTTAGTTCAGTGATTCCTAAAATATCGATGTTCACTCTTTGCAAGAGTGTTTACAAAGTATTGTCTTCCATACCTGCATGGCCATTAAGCTATCAGCAAACTGCCTAAGAGGCAGCCAAAGTTTTGTGAGGGACTTAGTCCGTAACTTTTAGCACAGTCTTTATCTTTGATACCTGGGAATTTCACCTTTTTGTATGTTCTACTACCATTTAAAGCAATGTGTGCCAAATGTTTTCAATAGTTTTTCAAGATTTGTGTACATTCTTAGCTGATACCTGAATTTTTTTTAACAAACCCACTTCCTTTTCATGCCACTCCATTAGGAATTTTTACTCATTTTTTTTTTAAAACATATCCTATCATACAGCCAGGAGGAGAATTCTTGTTCATCTGTATTTCCATCCTGTTTTCCAAACTCTGATATTACAACCACCAAACAAACTCCTCCCCTTGGAACCTTTGACCTTGTCATATCAACATCATCCTCATCTTGAGTGCCTGATATCAATATAGGGGAAAAAGTCTAAGAACTTTGCACGTACTCATTCACTCACTATTAGGAGATAATTACTACTACTGTGCCCATTTTATAAGTGTGGACTCTTAGGTATAGAGTGAGTAAATAAGGTGGTCAAGCAAGTATTTGATGAAGTCAGGATTTGAATCTAGAAAATTTGTTTTCAGGGTCCATGTTCATAATAACTATTTTATTTGTTTTACCTCTCAGTGTTCTGTTCTGATTAAAAACCTGAATTGTATTCCTCATTAAATGGTAAATTCTCTCCTATCACTTCAGTTGTATTTTTTAAAGCATCATTTGTATTTTTAAAGTCTAATTTAGCTAGTCAATATTTCTTATTTATTTATTTTGATTCAAATATAGTTGGGGTACAATATTATGTTTGTTTCAGGTATACAATTCAATATTTAAATACATTATGAAGTGATCAGCATGATAAGCCTAGTAACCATCTGTTCCAGTACAAGCTTATTACAGTATTATTGACCACGTTCTTTATGCTGTTTAATACATCCCCTTAACTTATTTATATGTGCCTTGAACTTGTCTTCATTCACAAATTAATTCTGCTTTCTTGTAAGATTGCTATTCCTTGTAATTATTTGATTTACATAATTAACTTCCTTATTGTCTTACCCTGTAAATAGAAAATGTTAAATAGCTGTGTTGTGTTCTGTGTGGTGCATCTGGGTTTCAGGAGCAGATTAGTGACTTAACGTGTCTACCTGTACTTGGAAAAATGATAAAGCAATTCTCAATTAAAAAGGAAATGACCTGTGTCTGATTTTTTATATTAATCAGAGAAGACAATCATGGGTTTCATAGCAAATATTTAACAACTTGAGAAGTATGGAATGTTTGCTCAGAGTGAAAATTGTTCTTGTAATCAGGTCAAATATTTATAGCAAATATATCTTAACATTTAAATATAGTTTAAAATTTTTATACTTGTAACCTAGGTGTACTTGTAAAACTTAATCCCTGAAGTTAACTAAATACCATTAAGAGAAATAATCGACTACATTTTACTTGATTTTATCTGGCATACCACAGGTCTATTTAAAAATATCAACATAGATATAAAATGTACTTTTTAGATCAGAAAAGTTTGCAGGCCACTGTGATTAAATTATACTGGCAAATAAAAGCCCAAATTAACCTCAAAAAAATCAACAGAGATAATCTGCCAGTTTATACTAAAATTTTAAAATAGTGATTAGACTTGATGCCTGTTAAATTGCATGCAGTCCAACTAACAGCAGAATTTTGGTAAATACAATATATATTGAGAGAATTTAATGTCTAATTGACTTACTCATTTACCATAGAATTTTAGTCTAACTATATAAAACATACTAGCCATTTCAAAGCAGAAAAGGAATATGAAGTGGCAGAAAGTTTGAATAAAATGGAAAAAATGTTTTCACCAATTACCAGCTCAACCATTTAATCTACAAGCATTCATACCAAGTTTTAACGTCTGCTGAATTTGTCAAGTCATTTTAGGAATCCAGCCCCTCAGCTGAAATGTTCTTAAAAGTACTCTGGAGGTGCCAGAAGCATAAGCATTTTATCTCTCTATCCATTTATTTATCTATTTGTTTTTGGGGAGACTTCGTCTTTTACTTTGTAGGTGGTTTTATTTTGTGATGTAAGATAAAAAGGCAGTCTGAGCAGCATATTTTACTCTTCCCTGAGGAAGAAACTAAACTGATTAAAATCTTATATACTGTACTTTCAAGAGTGTCACTTTGTTTGTTTGTTTATTTGTTTTGCTATTCTTACAGCATTGTAGACATACCAAAAACAAACAAACAGAAAAACTACTTGATGATTAGCTTTATTTTTATAAAATGTATTTTCCTTAATGCTTTATTTCTACAGTTAAAGGTCCAGTTTGTTCTTAATGTAACTTAAAATAGTTTAACTAATAATACCTCATTGTTGCTGATGTCGATGAAAATGAAGGTAGGATCTCAATATGTTTTTCTTTTCATTATTAATTAATACATTAAATCAATTCCATGGAAGTATATATCCTATTGCAAAGAAGGAAGTTGCATTCAAGTAAGACATGCATAAAACTGTTAAAACTGAGTCCACATATCTCTATACATTTTACTTCTATCAAAGTTAGAACAATTTTAGGCTTAAATTGATATTCTAATCTTCTCATAAAATGGTAAGCAGTTTAATCAGGTCTGTGGTCAAGCAGAAACCCCTACCTGTAATCAGATGTTGCTGTTTCTGCCTTTGACTTTGTGACTCATCTATTAATAGTTTGTTTGGAGTTGAATACAATTGCATTAGCATGAAACGTTAATTTTGGATTAACATATAAACATACATAGCAGCCTAAAAGTATAGATATTTTTGACAGCACATAAACCAACCTGATATTTCTATTAATACAGTGGTCATGTGTAAAATACAAAATGCAATATGTAATGCTGTATATTTAAATTATCCTGGACATTACTACTTTTGAACTTCAATGCTCACAGAAATAATACTGCAATACTCTCAGCTTCTTGGTGTTTTGGGAGGACAATATCCTGCTATACGTCCTTTGAAAATTTCCTTTGGAATTTCCAATTGCTTGCAAAATGCAGTGAAAACAGCAGTTTGTACCTAAATCACCTTTAAGGATATTTGTAAGCAATTTATTAAAACCATTAATCAACAGCATGAGGGAGATGTAGAGTTTTTGCTGTTGTATATGATCATTCTAGTAAAGTCACACTCAAAATTCTCCAAGTCAGGCTTCAGCAATACATGAACCGTGAACTTCCAGATGTTCAAGTTGGTTTTAGAAAAGGCAGAGGAACCAGAGATCAAATTGCCAACATCTGCTGGATCATGAAAAAAAGCAAGAGAGTTCCAGAAAAACATGTATTTCTGCTTTACTGACTATACCAAAGTCTTTGACTGTGTGGATCACAAGAAACTGGAACATTCTGAAAGAGATGGGAATACCAGACCACCTGACCTCCCTCTTGAGAAACCTATATGCAGGTCAGGAAGCAACAGTTAGAACTGGACATGGAACAACAGACTGGTTCCAAATAGGAAAAGGAGTCTGTCAAGGTTATATATTGTCACCCTGCTTATTTAACTTATATGCAGAGTACATCATGAGGAACGTTGGGCTGGAAGAAGCACAAGCTGGAATCAAGATTGCCAGGAGAAATATTAATAATCTCAGATATGCAGATGACACTACCCTTATGGCAGAAAGTGAAGAGGAACTCAAAAGCCTCTTGAAAATGAAATAGGAGAGTGAAAAAGTTGGCTTGAAGCTCAACATTCAGAAAACAAAGATCATGGCATCTGGTCTCGTCACTTCATGGGAAATAGATGGGGAAACAGTGGAAACAGTGTCAGACTTTATTTTTTGGGGTCCAAAATCACTGCAGATGCTGATTGAAGTCATGAAATTAAAAGACGCTTACTCCTTGGAGGGAAAGTTATGACCAACTTAGATAGGATATTATAAAGCAGAGACATTACTTTACCAACAAACGTCCATCTAGTCATGGCTATGGTTTTTCCCGTGGTCATGTATGGATGTGAGAGTTGGACTGTGAAGAAAGTTGATCGCCAAAGAATTGATGCTTTTGAACTGTGGTGTTGGAGAAGACTCTTGAGAGTCCCTTGGACTGCAAGGAGATCCAACCAGTCCATTCTAGAGGAGATCAATCCTGGGTGTTCATTGGAAGGACTGCTGCTAAAACTGAAACTCCAATACTTTGGCCACCTCGTGCGAAGAGTTGACTCACTGGAAAAGACTCTGATGCTGGGAGGGATTGGGAGCAGGAGGAGAAGGGGATGACAGAGAATGAGATGGCTGGATGGCATCACCGACTCAATGGATGTTAGTTTGAGTGAACTCTGGGAGTTGGTGATAGAGGGGGAGGCCTGGCGTGCTGTGATTCATGGGGTTGCAAATAGTCAGACGCGACTGAGCGACTGAACTGAACTGATGATCATTCTTTGAAAAAAATTTCAGTATTAAATATGTTTAAATCTTAAATTGAAAAAAAAAGTAGCCAATGTTTTGATGGCAAATAATTTGTAAGAAAACAGAATAAATTGCTTAGTGAAAAAATTTGTGTGTGTGCTGTCACTTCCGTCGTGTCTGACTCTGTGATTCTCTGAACTGCAGCCCACTAGGCACTTCTGTCCATGGGATTCTCCAGGCCAGGATACTGTAGTGGGCTGCCATGCCCTTCTTCAGGGTGTCTTCCTAACCCTGGGATCAAACCCATGTCTTTTATGTCTCCTGCTTTGGCCGGTGGGTTCTTTACCACTAGCAGCACCTGGGAAGTCCGTCCGTATATATGCAAATAAATGTCAATATTTTGAGGGGAAGAACTGGTCTGAATTTTCTATCACTAGTACCAACTTCTTCAGTTTTCTACCTATAGTTGCAAGAAAATAAACATATGTCTTCCAGGATTCATTGTTCTTCACTGCTTTTTTTCCTTCAATCCTTGTTGAAAGTAAAAGTGTTAGTTGCTCAGTCATGTCCGACTTTGTGCAGTCCAATGGACTGTAACCCTCCAGGCTCCTCCGTCCATGGGATTCTCCAGGCTAGAAAATTGGAGTGGGTTGCCATTTCCTTCTCCAGGTGATCTTCCTGACTCAGGCACTGAACCTGAGTCTCCAACATTGCAGGCAGATTCTTTACCATCTAAACCACCAGGGAAGCCCCTAAATCCTCTTTACTGTCTGGTCTATTTTTTAAGACGAGGTATTGAAGCAGATTTCATTTTTAGTCAGAACTTTGTTTACCAACTATACATAAGTGACTCTCGAATTTATGTCCTCTCTCCTGAGTTTTCTTTTGGCTTTCATACTTATACAGTCAGTGGATTCCTTCAAGTTAACTCTAGAATATCTCAACAGTACCTCACATTCACTGCAGGCAAAACTATGCCTGAAATAGCGAGCCTGTTTCTCATCTCAGTGACAGTGTGCCTAACCAACTCTTGTTCAAGTCAGAAACTTTATAATCTTGATGATGACCTGCTCATAGAACAACCAGTCTGTCATCAAGTCTACCTTATATAACTTGCTAATATCTCTTGAATATCTCTTGAATAGTAAATGTCTTTCCCCTTATGGTACCACTACACTAGCCCAATGTTTTATCAAGACAAATCTCCTGCTAACGCTAATGGTCTCCTGTTTAGCTCCTTCATACCTACGTGTCTTATCCAATGTAGTTACCACACTCAAGACACAGAGACCACATCAAAAATGCAAATCTGAGCTTGCCAATGCACTCCTCTTTTAATTCTTCAGATCTTTTCATGGTTCATGGAATAGTCGAACCTTACAATGGTTTCAAAATTCTGTATCATTTAGGCAATTTGAGTTTGTTTTTCAAGTGCTCTTTGTTTTAGATACAAAACCCAAAAGCCTCTTAGCATTTTTTTCCCCCAAATGCTGTAACCATTGCCATTTCCAATCCCTGTAAAACTGCTACATCCTCTGTGTAGATGATACTCTTACGTTTTTTTCTTTGTTAATTTTCACTTAATCTTCAGTTCACTGTTCACTTTTACTTTCTTTACGGGACCTTCTCTAAGGCTAGGACTAAAATATTCCAGAGCCCTGGTTTTATGGCCACATAGATCCCTATGCTTTTCTCTCATAGCACTTTATAGTTTACAATTTAGAATTTGACATTACCTAATTATTTTCTGTTTACCACACATGGTTTTGGTTTTAAGTTTTATATGGCCTAGAGTCATATCTGTTTTTCTACTACTGAATTTTTTGGCCATAATTAATTGCCTGGAAATCACCAAATATACATATTTTGCTTCAAAAATAATTTTGAAATTTTACTAATTTGTTACCTGTTCACAGTTACCCACATACCATGATAGACATAAGAGACTGTGTTTCTGAAATTGGGTGTGTGAACCCCTGAATAAATAACCTAGAGAATTATCATTATGAAATTACACACCTGTGATTATACCAAGCCAGACTATAAGCAAATGATTTTCTCTTTTCTTTCACATTGCTTCTTTCTAAAATCATTGCTTATAATCTTTAGGTCAGAAGAGGTCCCTATGTCCCTGTAAAAGTTATCATTTTGCATCTGGTCTGTTTCTTCCATTTAATTTTCAAAATGGAAATATTTTATTTAAAAAAAAAAAGAAGAGGAAGAAAGCAGTTGAAGAGCTGAGAAGGAATAAAAAAGGCAGGTTCCAAAATTGTGCACTTGATTAATATTCTTGTGAGATATCCTCCTAAATAATCAGATTCCCAAACCAATTTTCTACATGAACTAAACAGTGAAGGTCATAGGAAATGTCCTTAAAGCTCCACTCTTTTCTCACAGTAGTAAAAAGAGGGCAGTGCATTGTGATGCAGATTTGCTGCAGTGTTCAGCCTAGTTCTCTAGCAGACAGTTTCCCATGAATATCATTATCCTGCCCGTAAAAAGAAGCACAGGTAGTAATGGGCAAAACACCACCCACAGGAAGATGAAAAGCCCTCCCAGATAGCAAGCTTGAACACCTGACATTTGAATGTTTTGGAATTACCAACAGGTGCAGGGAAGCAAAACAATAAAGATATTAGGTTACGGTTTAAGGAATTAGGAAGAGAGTTTAGTATTACCACTGAGAGATATTGAACTGAGCTTGGTATTTGGCAAAGGTTATACATTTGAGAGCTACAATAAAATATGAAAGGTTGTGGAAATGAGTGTACTAATCAAAACTGGTATTGAGAACACGTCTTAAAGGTCTTTCTTTAAAAAAATGTAACATACAGTAAATGAGGCAGTTTCATAGCATTATGTTCTTCCAAAATAAAGTCTTAAAGTGAAAATGTATGTACTTTATGGCATTCAGCATATATGATACTAAGGCATTATTTTAATACTAAGTATTCTCAAAGTGAAAGTGGATGCACTTTTAATTAATAACTGAACTGCTTTGAATTTCTTTATGAAATCTAATGTGAACTATATATTAAATTATAAGGACTACTAATAAATCACTTTTGCTTTCAAAAGAAAAATAAAGTTCAGATCTAAAATCTAGGAATTCTGAATGAATAATAAACATACAAGAGTAAGACTTGCATTATGTTTACATAATTTTAACGAGAAATATGCCAAGATAAACATTCTATATCTAATATTTTGTCATTTTAGCCATTCTAAATCATTAATATCAAACAAGAATATTAATTTTGAAGCAAATGTTCTTTATTGGTATCAAGAAATCAGTGATTATTACTTATTTTAAACTTTAAATGAATTGCTGTTTAAAATGATCATGAAGTATCACTGACTAAAATGTCACAATTGTTTGAATGATAAAAGAACAATTATAAACTCTGGACAAAATAGAAAATAAAACAATTTGAGGTCTCTGATGAGTGAATAAATACAGGGAAAATTTGGAGGAATTCAGTCTGAAAGTAAGGGACACATATGAATGTATTTCCTATTTGAGCTCACAGAGTGGCTGAAATGCCAACCAGAAATACAGCTGTATTTCTAGAAATAAGAACCAAGGAAGGAGCCTTAGAGAACAATGATCATCAGAAAGTGACCAGCAAACTCTGGGAAGAAAAGAACCAGAGAAACTCCATATTCTGTATATAAGTTCCCTAAGATTGTGTACTTGTGCAGAAACAAACAAAAAATCAAAAGCAGTCTGATTTGAAATCTGAACTCACCAAAGACATAGCCAGTTTTTGGTCCAACCTAAATTTTGCTAGACAAAACATCAACTAGCTTCAGAGCAATGTAAAATAATTGTAAAAAAATTCAGAATATTCACAATACAAGGTTCCCAGTGTCCAGGATAAAATTCCAAATCATCTAACATATAAAAAGTTGAATAAAAGCAAGATTTTTCTTAAGAAAATGAAGAGCAGCAGATGAAAAACTACCCAGATATGAGTTTGTCAAAGACTTCAAAGTAGTTTTTAATATTTGTAATTGATACAAGTGAACTAGATACAGAAAATTTCAACAAATAATTAGAAAATATTTTTTTTTAAAAAAATTTAGAATGGAAAAATATAGTCTCTAAAATGAAATATTGAGAAGGAAGTCTTACTGGCAGAAAGAAGATGTCAAAGGAGAGATTCAGGAAGTTTGAAGACAGATTAATAGAGATACTATTATACAATTTGAAGAAGAGAGGAAAAAATTAATGAATAAAATTGTCAATGGCCTTGAGACATGTGGCATACTTTTACCCAAGAAGCTTTGACCATTTTTATTGATTGAAATGACAAGGTGAATGAGAGAACTGAACAAATAAAATATGTACCCAAATAATTGTTAGACATCCCCAAAATTAGAAAAAAAAAACCCAAAGATTATAGATTCAATAAGTTCATCAAGATTCAAACAGGATAAATAGAAACACTCACATACACACACACGCACATACCCCAAGCACCTCAAAGTTAAACTACTAAAAGCCAATATTAATAAAAATGCCAGAAATCACATGGGAAAAAAATATACATTTAATATAGATGGGGCTTCCCTGATAGCCCTGATAAAGAATCCTCCTATAATTCAGGAGACCCTGGTTTAATTCCTGGTTCGGGATGATCCCCTGGAGAAAGGAAAGGCTACCCACTCTAGTATTCTGGCCTGGAAATTCCATGGACTGTATAGTCCATGGGATCAGAAAGAGTAGGACATGAGTGAGTGACTTTCACTTTCAAATATACATGAACAATTATTAGAATGATTTTTGGCATTTCTGCAGAAAATATGTAGGGTGGGCTTCCCTGGTGGCTCAGAGGTTAAAGCGTCTGCCTCCAATGCGGGAGACCTGGGTTCGATCCCTGGGTCGGGAAGATCCCCTGGAGAAGGAAACGGTAACCCACTCCATTATTCTTACCTGGAGAATCCCATGGACGGATAAGCCTGGTAGGCTACAGTCCACTGGGTCGCAAAGAGTCGGACACGACTGAGCGACGGAACGGAAAAGAGAGTGAAGAAACATTTTTATGATTAAAAGAAATAAAGAACAAAGGTGAAACATATTCTAATATAGACAGTCAAAGAGAAACTATTGATCCAAATAAGAGAGAAATGTTAAATTCTTATAATTTAATCGATTATTCCAGATAAAAGTTTCAATTATTAAGAACAAATAATGAACATAATAAATGGTGAATATCTGAGTGAACATAAATACAAGCATATATGTATAAATTATGTATTCATGAGCATATTTATACATATACCAACCAACTGTATATGGAATGAATATAGATAATGTGTATATATAAAACTATACCAATCAAAGTAAATCACACTTTTTAAAACAATGGGTCCATTCTAAAGTTAATAAAGAGATAAATTCGCAAAATAAATTTAAATAAATGAACAAACTTGGGAGGAAAAGCAATACCCGATTTTAAAATATAAATTTATAGTCATCAGAACTCTGGGTTCACAGGTTTTCTCTGAAAGGGAGCAGGCAGTGAGTACTTTAGCATTTACAGTCTCTATATAGTGTCTTTTCACAATTACTATGGTAGAGTTCTGCCACTGTAGAATGAAAGCTGGGATAGATAATTATCTAAACAAATAGATTGCTTAGCTGCAATAGAACTTTATAAAAATTGGCAGCAGCGGGCCCAATTTCCTTGGGGGCTATGCTTTGCTGACCCTGATCAAGACTGTGGAATTTGTCAAAAGGCTAAACTTAAACAATCACAGAACAAAATAAAGTCCATAATAGACCTGCTGATATGGTCAGTTTTCATAAAAGGTGTTAATCAATTCATTGATGAATTTTTGATAGCTGTTTCTTGATATAGCTATAATTTTCATTTCCTAAGTAACGATGCTGAAAATATTTTGTCTTTAAGCAATTTATTAAAGTGCTAAAACCTACTTTTGATGAACATTTTAAAAGTCTGGCAGAGCAAAGACTTGATGCAAATATGGAGCACTACAAAACTCTTGTATATTGATGATTAGAGTGTAAATTACACATGATTTTAGAAATTGATTTAGAAATTTCTTAAAATGTCCAACAAACACCTACCATATAATCCAATAATTTTATATCTAGTTATTTACACAAGGGAAATAAGAAAATTCCAAGCAAAGACTTAGACATGAATGCTTGTGTGCATGGATAGATGAATAGATTAAACCAACTATGACATCTCCATACAATTAAATAATAACCAACAAATGTTGTTGCTGTTTCAGTCATTAAGTCGTGTTAGACTCTTTTGTAACCCCATGGCCTCTAGCCTGATAGACTTTTCTGTCTGCGGGTTTTCCCAGCTAAGAATACTGGAGTGGGTTTCCATTGCCTTCTCTGGGGAATCTTCCCAAACTGGGTCTGAGTCTGAGGCTTCTGCATTGGTGGGCGAATTCTTTACCACTAAGCCACCAATACACAGCAATAAAAAGTAACAAACCTCTGAAACAAAAAGCAACAGAAATGAATGTCAAAACCACTACACTGACTGAAAAAATTTTAGGTATATAAAATATTTTAGAGAATGCCATCTAATCTACAGTGATCAAAATACAAGTTGTAGTTGCTTATGATTGAAGACAGAGGGAATAATGAACTCTAATAAGGAATAAGGGATCTTTTAGGCATAATAGAAATGTCCTATATTTAGATTCTGGTGGTGGTGATTTTATAGAAGTATGTGATTTTAAAAATTCCTCATATTTTTAATGGTAAACATATGCGGTTTACCATATGCAATTCACATCTCAGTGAAGTTCATATAAGCAAAAATTATATAATAAATATATTATTATATTATTTACTTGTAGTCTAATTTAAGGAGATGTTTGTAATGTAACAATGCAGTATATAAAACTGTTTGCAGTTTATTGTTTCAATATTTAAAAGAACTTTTGTGGAAAAATAGCCTAATGATTTATAGTGAGATGAAATCCTTCATGCTAAAATTCTAAGACTGGCCTTGGGTGATGATTTCATTGATAACAAAGAAGCTCCATTTCTGTAACAGTCAGAGTCCATTCGGTAACAGAAATCACATAGTAGTTTGAAAAAAGGAATATTTAGTATAAAGATTATTTGATCTTAAGCAAAGAATTGGACTAACTAGTAACATGACTGCCAACTAGGATAAAGAGAATATAGGACTAGGAGTTGTAAGAATAAAGAGTAACAGGATCTGATGGTAAGAATATCCTTGCTTCATGACCTTAAATGACAGATAAAAACAATAAAGTAATATTCCAAATGCCAATAAATAAAGCACAGCCTAATATGATCTTACATGTAACTTTATCTTAATGGATTATCAACTAGTCTTAAACTTTTATTTATTGTTTTGCCATAAACAGAACAGACACTTGACAACAGTATCTGACATAAATTTATGCACAAACACCTTACTTTCTAGTTTTTCTGCTTATAGCTGATTCCATTTTCATATGCAGTCTCTACAGTGTTTTACATTACTTTCCTCAAAGAAATGGAGAAGAAAATGGCAACCCACTCCAATATTCTAGCCTAGAGAATTCCATGGACAGAAGAGCTGGTGAGCTACAGTCCATGGGATTGCAAAGAACCAGACACAACTGAGCAACTAGTTCAGTTCAGCTCAGTTCAGTTCAGTTGCTCAGTCATGTCCGACTCTTTGCGACCCCATGAATCACGCACGCCAGGCCTCCCTGTCCATCACCAACTCCCGGAGTTCACTCAAACTCATGTCCATCGAGTCGGTGATGCCATCCAGCCATCTCATTCTCTGTCGTCCCCGTCTCCTCCCACCCCCAATCCCTCCTAACATCAGACTCTTTTCCAGTGAGTCAGCTCGTCGCATGAGGTGGCCAAAGTATTGGAGTTTCAGCTTTAGCATCAGTCCTTCCAATGAACACCCAGGATTGATCTCCTTTAGAATGGACTGGTTGGATGTCCTTGCAGTCCAAGGGACTCTCAAGAGTCTTCTCCAGCACCACAGTTCAAAAGCATCAATTCTTCCGTGATCAGCTTTCTTCACAGTTCAACTCTCACATCCATACATGACCACGGGAAAAACCATAGCCTTGACTAGACGGACCTTGGTTGGCAAAGTAATGTCTCTGCTTTTTAATATACTATTAAGGTTGGTCATAACTTTCCTTCCAAGGAGTAAGTGTCTTTTAATTTCCTGGCTGCAATCAGCATCCGCAGTGATTTTGGAGCTCCCCAAAATAAAGTCTAACACTGTTTCCACTGTTTCCACATCTATTTCTCATGAGGTGATGGGACCAGATGCCATGATCTTCGTTTTCTGAATGTTGAGCTTCAAGCCGACCTTTTCACTCTCCTCTTTCATTCTCAAGAGGCCTTTGAGTTCCTCTTCACTTTCTGCCATAAGGGTGTGTCATCTGCATATCTGAGCAACTAGTACACCTCAAATAAACAAGACATTTTTGATTACACATTGTTTTCTATGCTACGGAACAGATTTGCTTTTCTGTAGTTACAGAATACAGCTGTCCTCAAGAGATCATCTAATATGATCATGCATCCTTACATCACATAGCTGATTCTATTAAAGTTTTGAAGCACAACAGTAGCTCTTATTCTGTAACAGTTCAGTCTCCTAAATGGATTTCCTATTTTCCATTAGTCTGTTTTATCTTAAACCTAGCCTCTCATAATCCAATTTGTGTATGTTACTAGACTTTATTACTTCATGTTCATTAGGATCAATACTTGGCTGATTGATGTAAAGCATTGACAATAGAAGATCATTAGCAAAATTATACTATATATCATTAATATTGTTTTTTAATTTAAAACATTAAAAAGTATATTTATTCAATATCTTTTATATAGAGCCAATTTTCCCTTAGGTATAATCTTAATAATGATTAACATTCATCATCATTGATTTATACAGTAAGCCCATGGAACATCACCTATGGTATTCAGTTGGGTTCTCTAAGCTAAGATTAATTCTAAAGATGATGGCAAAGTAATCTGAATTCATTATAATTCTATATGCTCATTATTTTTCTCTAATATTTTATGTCTTTTTCTATTCTTTTCTATTTATTTATTTTTGGCCATACCAGGTCTTCGTTGGAGTGCACAGGCTTTCTGTACTTGTGGTGAGGTGGAGCTACCCTCCAGCTGTGATGCACAGGCTTCTCATTGTGGTGGCTTCTCTTGCTGCAGAGCACGGGCTCTGTAGTTGTGGTACTCAGGCTTAGTTGCTACTTGGCAGGTGGGATCCTCCCAGATCAGGGCTTGAACCCATGTCCTCTGCATTGCACGGTGATTTCTTAACCACTGGACCACCAGGGAAGTTCTTTTTCTATTCTTAAATGTAGTTATATTTTAGTAACTTACCTTTGTGAAGTAGATACAGAGTTAGTAGAATTTACAAAACTTGCAGAATAAAATAAATGATAATATTGTTTTTTCATTTCCTCTGTTGGCTTATGTAATACATGCTACATGCATGGCTCCTACCCTGGGCTTCATGTTGAGTTTCTCGAACTTTGTTTGTTTGTTTGGTACACATTGAATGTTTGTGGCATCATCCATTTTTCCAACAACATTGTCTCATAGTCTCTGTGTCAGATTTTGGCAATTTTCTCAATATTTCTACCTTTTTCATTATCATATTTGTTACACTCATCTGTCAGCAGACCTTGCCCAAGGTGTCACTGACGGTAGAGTCCTACAGTGCACTCTTTCATTCCAGCAGCTCTTCAGTTCAGTTCAGTTCAGTCACTCAGTTGTGTCCGACTCTTTGCAACCCCATGAATCACAGCACGCCAGGCCTCCCTGTCCATCACCAACTCCCGGAGTTCACTCAAACCCACCTCCATCAAGCCGGTGATGCCATCCAGCCATCTCATTCTCTGTTGTCCCCTGCTCCTCCTGCCCCCAATCCCTCCCAGTGTCAGAGACATTTCCAGTGAGTCAACTCTTCGCATGAGGTGGCCTAAGTATTAGAGTTTCAGTTTTAGCATCAGTCCTTCCAATGAACATCCAGGACTGATCTCCTTTAGAATGGACTGATTGGATCTCCTTGCAGTCCAAGGGACTCTCAAGAGTCTTCTCCCACACCACAGTTCAAAAGCATCAATTCTTCAGCGATCAGCTTTCTTCACAGTCCAACTCTCACATCTATACATGACCACAGGAAAAACTAGCCTTGACTAGACGGACCTTGGTTGGCAAAGTAATGTCTCTGCTTTTTAATATGCTATCTAGGTTGGTCATAACTTTCCTTCCAAGGAGTAAGTGTCTTTTAATTTCATGGCTGCAATCAGCATCCGCAGTGATTTTGAGCCCAAAATTAAAGTCTGACACTGGAGCTCTTAGAAAACACAAATGAAACCTGTTGCATTGATGATGGGACCCATCTGCTACAGGAATCTAAAGCTGACTACACCACTTGTGCTTCCCAGGCCAGCTCAATGCTGATCTGTGACAGCCAGATATGAGCATGGTACTCTTCTCTTGCCAGCATATCTTCATGCCTGTCTTCACACCACTGACCAGCAGGGGCAGCCAGCAAAACCGGGTCCTCAAGGTGCCCGAGCTCACTCACCAAATGTTTCACTCCAAGAACTCAATGGCCACCTGTGACTCCCACCATGGGTACTGCCTGACCTTGCCTGCTAGGTACAGGGGAAGCATGTCCATGCAGGTGGGCAGGCAACTACTTAACTCCAAAACAAGAATAGCAGCTATTATTTACAAAACAGACTTATAGGCATAGAAAACAAACTTATGGTTACAAAGGGGAAAGGGGAGGAGGGGTAAATTAGGAATTGGGGTTAACAGATACTACTATACATAAAATAGATTAGCAAAAAGTATTGTATACCACAGGAAACTATATCTAGCATTTTGTAATAACCTATAATGTAAAATAATCTAAAAAGAATATATATATATGTGTGTGTGTGTTTGTGTACGATTCACTTTGTTATACACCTAAAACACTGTACATCAACTATACTTCAATTTAAAATGATAAAGTAAAAAGAAAGAACTGCAGGTATTTTTGTCAAGTAAATCCCCAACTATGTGAAAGCAACTGTCTATGACATCCCACCCCAGGGGGTATAAAAGTCCACCACCTTCATTGGCCACAGCCCTGTCACCCTGAGGTGTTCAAGCGTATTTCTGAGAAGTTCATAATCATGTGCAGAGCAAGGTGCACTGGTTAACCAGCAAGGGTTGGATGAGATGAAGTTCCCCTAGGCTGACATGAAAGACTTGGTGTCAAAGTGTTAGCAATACAAGGATACTGTGACCAGGAGAAGGACAAGCTGTTTTATTTTATAAAAATGCCACAGCCACCCAATCTTCAGTAACTACCACCCTGATCATCCAGCAACCAAAAACATCAAGGCGACAACCTCCATCAGCAATTTTATTATGACGCACTGAAAGCTCAGATAATGGTTAGCATTTTTAGCAAATGCTCAAAGTATTTTTTCTTGTTTTAATTAATTAATTAAACAATTTGGCAGTCTCAAGTCTTAGTTGCTGCATTCGGGATCTTTGTTACATTATGTGGGGCCTTTTGTTGCAGCACTTGGACTTTCTAGTTGTGGTGTAAGGGCTCAGCGGCTGTGGCTCACAGAATTAGTTGCTCTATGGCATGTGGGATCTTAATTCCCTGACCAGGGGCCACACTTGTGTCCCCTGCATTGCAAGGTGGCTTCCTACCCACTGGATCACCAGGGAAATCCCAGCAAAGTGTTTTTTAAACTAAGGTATACGCATATGTTTTTAGACATAATGCTACTGCACTTAGGCTATTGGTGCAAATATAACTTTTATATTTAGTGGGAACCCCAAAAATTCATGTGACTAACTTTATTGTGGGATTCATTTTATTGCAGTGATCTTGAATCTAACCTGCAACATCTCCAAGGTATGAATGTATTTCTTTAAATTAAGTATTGCTATTACAAATACAACTAACATAAATGAATCAAACAAAATAAAATCAGAGTGAGCATATATTTCAGATAAAGTTGTTCCTTAGCAAGTTATTCCTTAGTTGTTCCTAGTGAATAGCCTAGTAAATGACACCATTAAGTACCAGTCAACACCACGGACTTTTCCAGGCAAGATACTGGAGTGGGTTGCCATTTCCTTCTCCAGGGGATCTTCCAGACCCAGGGACCCAACCCAGGTCTCTGCATTGCAGGAAGATTCTTTGCTGCTTGAGTCACAGGTGGTAAAGTCACAATACAGAAAATAAATAAATTATAGTAAAAATGACAAAGTGTTTTGTGTTAAAATTGTTTTTGAGAGTTTCTATTTAGTTACTCTTCTGATTCCAATATACACTAACAACATTGATAACTTACATATTTAATGGATTTCTGCAAATATATGCAATATAAAGACATGTGGCATGCTTTATTGAAAAAAAAATACCAACTTCAGAAATATTTACAGAACCACACACCTATGTAATCATTTACTCAACCATGGATTTAATCTCTTCTTTTACACTGGACAGTGTGCTAACTCTTATAATCAGAAGGATGGAAGAGTTCAAACTCTACGTGCATTCAATTCCAGCTTCACTTACTAAATTAGTGATTTGAAATAAAGTCACTTTCTTATTCTAATTTCCTTCTGTAAGATGGAAAGTATACATTGATCTGATGAAAATGAAATGAGTTCGCATGAGGATGAACCTCTCACAAATATTAATATATATAATTATTGACAATACCTGTTTTTGTCGACACAGTTTTTTAAAAAATAATGCTTAAAGCAGTTAAGAAAAAGGAGAGATGAAAAATGAGAGATAAGCATAATTTCAAACCATATTCAGTTTGAGAGACACTAACCAAATAAGAGGAAGAGGAGAAATCTTGAGGTTTCTGAAGGAGAACAGGGGGAGTCAGTATAAATTGTCTTGGTAAGCATTTTCTTGGTTTGTTTTGCTCACTTCACTTTCAGATAAGAAATAATTATGACAGAAGCAAAGCCATCAGCACTGGAGAGAGGAATCATAAAATCTCCCTAGATACGTAAACTGAAGACCTTATTAAGCTACGAAAATATTAATTAAGCTAAACCAGTATTTATCCATGAAAATTTCCAAGGCACAGTATGCATGCATGGTCTTTAGTTAGTTATCACCGGCCTCCTTTTATATATTCTTCTCTGAAAAATGTCTCCTCCACTTTTAAAACACATGCTCATTATTGTCATTGGAGAAGACAGATACTGGGAAAGATTGAAGGCAGGAGGAGAAGGCGATGACAGAGGATGAGATGTTTGGATGGCATGACCGACTCGATGGGCATGAGTTTGAGCAAGCTCTGGGAGTTGGTGATGGATAGGAAAGCCTGGCCATGCTGCAGTCCATTGGGTCGCAAAGAGTCGGACACAACTGAGCAACTGAACCGAACTGATCAATGACATAAAGGACACAGATAGAATGAGTAAGTACACACAAGGCCATTATTCCATTTTTAGAAAAAGCACTTTACACTGATTTTAGTTCCTGTAATATTAAAGTGAATTATTTTTGTTTTCAAATTACTCTCTTATGGTAAACCCTGTGATAAAATGCTAATTAAAAAAAGATACATTCATGCTTCTTGCAAGAAGTATACCCTAAGTCTTCACCAAGAATTTCTTTTGTGAGATTTATTTTGCTTTCTTCAATTACAAGTTTTAAGGTCAATGTTTTGAAACTTTAGTGTCTTTCATGATTTTGAAACTAGTATTTTACCCTTAGAAAATAATTTTCTCCTACGAGTTGACTCACTGGAAAAGACTCTGATGCTGGGAAAGGTTGGGGGCGGGAGGAGAAGGGGACGACGGAGAATGAGATGGCTGGATGGCATCTCCGACTCTGTGAACATGAGTTTGAGTGTACTCCGGGAGTTGGTGATGGACAGGGAGGCCTGGCGTGCTTTGATTCATGGGGTCGCGGAGAGTCGGACACGACTGAGCGACTGAACTGAACTGAACTGAACTGAATGAAGTTCATGACAAGTGATGTTGGGCTACTTTTATTAGTCGGGCTTCTCTGGTGGCTTAGATGGTAAAAAAATCTGCCTGCAATGCAGTTGGGCTACTATGGACAAGGTCAAATGTAGCTGAGGCAAGAATTGGATATTATTGGGTAAATCTTGCATAGGTCTTGTTTGGCAGAAGTATATTTAAGCATAAGCAGTAATTAAATTGAGAGAAAGGGTGAATATATTTATTAAACAAATACTTATATTGCTGTTGCTGTTGCTGCTAAGTCGCTTCAGTCGTGTCCAACTCTGTGTGACCCCATAAACGGCAGCCCACCAGGCTCCGCCGTCCCTGGGATTCTCAAGGTAAGAACACTGGAGTAGGTTGCCATTTCCTTCTCCAGTGTATGACAGTGAAAAATGAAAGTGAAGTTGCTGAGTCATGTCCTACTCTTAGCGACCCCATGGACTGCAGCCTACCAGGCTCCTCCGTCCATGGGATTTTCCAGGCAGGAGTACTGGAGTGGGGTGCCATTGCCTTCTCCGATACTTATATTAGGTTGGAGCAAATGAAATTGTGGCTTTTACATTGTTGAAATTTGTCATTCTATATTGGAATACATCCTCAATAAATGGGGTTATGTTATACATCATTTTAATAAGCATTTCCCTCTTTTTGTTTTTTTTCTAATGACTTATTACTCACTGTTTATTTTATATTTATTTTAGATTACAAAAATGATGTTAGACAAAAAACAAGTTAGAGTAATTTTCTTATTTGAGTTCAAAATAGTTCATAAGGCAGCAGAGACATCTCACAGTATCAATAATGCTAACTAACATACAATGCAGTGGTGGTTCAAGGAGTTTTACAGAGGAGACAGAGGCTTAAAGATGAGGAGTGTAGTGGCCAGTCATCAGAAGTTGACAACTAACTGAGAGCCATCTTTGAAGCTGATCCTCTTACAAGTACATAAGAATTTGTCAAAGAACTCAATGTCAACCATCCCAATGGTCGTTCAGCATTTGAAGCAAATTGGAAAGGTGATAAAGTTTGATAAGTGGGTACCTCATGAGCTGACCACAAATCAAAATACTTGTCAGAACCAAAGGGATGGGATGGGGAGGGAGGTGGAAGGGGGGTTCAAGATGGGGAACACATGTACACCCGGGGCAGATTCATGTCAAGGTATGCAAAACCAATACAATAATGTAAAGTAATTAGCCTCCAGACATGATCCTCTACACAGAAAACCCTAAAGACTCTACCAGAAAATTACTAGAGCTAATCAATGAATATAGTAAAGTTGCAGGATATAAAATCAACACACAGAAATCCCTTGTATTCCTATACACTAATAATGAGAAAATAGAAAGAGAAATTAAGGAAACAATTCCATTCACCGTTGCAACAAAAAGAATAAAATACTTAGGAATATATCTACCTAAAGAAACAAAAGACCTATATATAGAAAACTATAAAACACTGGTGAAAGAAATCAGAGAGGACACTAATAGATGGAGAAATACACCGTGTTCATGGATTGGAAGAATAAATACTGTGAAAATGAATATATTACCCAAAGTAATTTATAAGTTCAATGCAATTCCTATCAAGCTACCAACGGTATTTTTCACAGAGCTAGAACAAATAATTTCACAATTTGTATGGAAATACAAAAAACCTTGAATAGCCAAAGCAATCTTGAGAAAGAAGAATGGAACTGGGGGAATCAACCTGTGGGACTTCAGGCTCTACTACAAAGCCACGGTCATCAAGACAGTATGGTACTGGCATAAGGACAGAAATATAGATCAATGGAACAAAATAGAAAGCCCAGAGACAAATCCATGCACCTATGGACACCTTATCTTTGACAAGGGAGGCAAGAATATTCAGTGGAGAAAAGACAATCTCTTTAACAAGTGGTGCTGGGAAAACTGGTCAGCCACTTGTAAAAGAATGAAACTAGAACACTTCCTAACACCATACACAAAAATTAACTCAAAATGAATTAAAGATCTAAATGTAAGACCAGAAACTATAAAACTCCTAGAGGAGAACATAGGCAAAACACTCTCCGACATAAATCACAGCAGGATCCTCCATGACCCACCTCCCAGAATATTGGAAATAAAAGCAAAAATAGACAAATAGGACCTAATAAAAATAAATAAATAAAATAAAAAAATTTTTGAAAAAAAGTGTCACCTTTCTGATTCTAAGCAACAATGAATCATTTCTCAATTGGATTGTGATGTGCAACAAAAAGTGGATTTTATATGACAAAGTGGCTACCAGTTCAGTGGTTGGACTGAAAAGAAACTCCAAAGCACTTCCAAAGCCAAATTTGCACCAAAAAGGGCACATTCCGTTCCATTGCTCAGTTGTGTCCGACTCTTTGCGACCCCGTGGACTGAAGCCTACCAGGCTTCTCAGTCCATGGGATTTTCCAGGCAAGAATACTGGAGTGGGTTACCATCACCTTCTCCAGGGGATCTTCCCGACCCAGGGATCGAACCCGGGTCTTCCACTTTGGAGGAAGATGCTTTAATCTCTGAGCCACCAGGGAAGCCCAAAAAGGGCACAGTCACTGTTTAATGGTCTGCTGCTGGGCTAATCCACTACAGCTTCCTGAATCCCGGTGAAACCATTACATCTAAGTATGCTCAGCAAATTGATGAGATGCACTGAGAGCTGCAATGCATGCTGCTGACATTGGTCAACAGAATGGGCCCTATTCTCTATGACAATGCCTAACTGCACATTGCACAATTAGCACTTCAAAAGTTGAACATATGTGTACCTATGACTGATTCATGTTGATGTATGGAGAAACTAACACAATATTGTAAAGCAATTACTCTTCAATTAAAAAATATTGTTTAAAAAGTTGAACGAATTGGGCTATGAAGTTTTGCCTCATCTGCCATATTCACCTGACCTTTTGCTAACTGACTACCACTTCTTCAAGCATCTCAACAACATTTTGCAGGGTATATGCTTCCACAACCAGCAGGAGACAGAAAATGCTTTCCAAGAGTTCATCAAATCCCGAAGCATGGATTTTTATGCTACAGGAATAAGCAAACATTTCTCATTGGTAAAAATATGTTGATTGTAATGGTTCCTATTTTGGCTAATAAAGATGTGTTTGAGACTACTTATAATGATTTGAAATCCATGGTTCAAAACTGCAGTTACTTTTGCCCCAACCTGATAGGCAAGTATCCATGTGCCCAGACACTTTTCTATGTGTTGGGGATAAAGAAGAGAATAAAATGCACAAAAATCCCTGCCCTTAAAGTGCTGAAAAGATATATATTTTCATTGCTTTATGAATCTTAGTTTATAAGTAATAGGCAATCGATTGGGTATAGAGGAATTTCAGTGAATTTTAGGTAATTCAAACCAATTTCACGCAACACAATCTCATACAGGAAGGAGCAGACAGAAGTCTAACTCAAACAAGCATCACAGATCAGCATCTGAAGACTAAATATAATGGAGCAGGATGAATAAGGAATGAGCTTTGTACCAATAGTGAACCTGGGGTGGAAATAGGAATACTAGATTCCTTGTGTCTCAGTCTTATCCTCCCTCAGAATATAAAAACAAATCGTGAAGCAAAGCAAGGCTTACCACAGAGTTTCCTACATGACTGAAGCAGCTCTCTGGCAAGGTGGCACATTTAAAGTGGAATTCAAAATTTATACACTTTCTCCTTTCAAGTCAACTTTTAGGAATCAATTACTCTAGATAGTTTATTTTTTTTCATTGAAAAGAAGAAACTTCAGATTTAGTTTTAATTGTCATTATAAAAAATAGTGAAATCTTCTAGTTCTATATGTTCTTTTGAATTATCAATTAAGTGGTACAAGCAATTGTTTCTGCATTGTTGTCATAGGAGGTTAAAATTACGAAGAAAACTAATTCATCCCTGAAAAACCACATTTAAATCACAGGAAGCACAACCTTTGGAGATTCTAGGGTAAGGCGACATTCACTTTGTCCTTCAGATTGTTGCTTCTGTAGAAACGTGACTTTTTGGTTGGAATTTGTGTTTGACAGCCCTGTAATGTAATTTTTCAGAATGTGTTGAAGTGGAACCCGACATCGTTGGTCTTGTTCAGTAGATTTTCTGCCTGATGTAACATACCATTACTGTTCTATGTATTTTCACAACCAATAAAAAATGGATTATTTCAATTTTTGAAGTTCTTAAAAGAACATGTAAACGTCATTTGAAAGTACAGAGAATCAATAAGGCATTTTACAATATAAAAGCAATTCATAATCTAATCATGAACAGATTGAGCATTGATTGACTTTCATCTGTAAAAAGTTGCCTATGTTGAGTTCCATTTTGGCACTACTTGTCCCAGCAGTTAACAGATAGTATATTGGCTTAAGGAATACATGTGAGTGGAAGGAAAAATCTGTGAGATGATTTAAAGGGTGTTCATGTAAACATCATTCGAAAGTACAGAGAATCGATAAGGCATTTTACAATATAAAAGCAATTCATAATCTAGGAAGAGAAATGATGTTGAGTCAAATAAAAATGCCAAGTGAAAACACATTGGAGTCTGTTGGGAAAAGAAAGCAGAGATAAGGCTGAGGACTTTGGAGCTAAGAGGTCAGGTGTAGGTCATGTGCCATCAGAGGAACATATAGGTTTGTCTGGCTAGGAATCTAACATAAAAAGATTTATAACTTAACTTTTTCCATCAGGTTAATCAAGATTACCTTTGTGACTGTGAATCTTTGATGACTTGAAAAAGAGTCTGTTATTGGACATTGTTTCAATTTTCAAATGTTTTTCAAATTGCTTTTGGCCCCCTGTCTGTGTCACCTTAAATCTATCTCTGACATTTGAATTGTAACTTTAATCAATCTATTAAGTACAGTGAACTTGGGAATAAAATAAATAAAATACTTTATTATAAGAGAGACCTAAACAGAAGCGAGTTTTTGATATAATAAACATATAAAAAATTCTTATTTACATTCATCCTCTATCAATACTTTTAAACATGAAGATATCATATGTAGATAGAAATCATGATGCTGAAATGATAGGCGGGTTATGTAAAAAAAATGGACATCTTAGAACTTCAGTATAAAATGTCATCATATAAAATTAATTATTTTTCATAGTTGGAACACATGCATAAGGTGTTAGAACAGAAGTATTAATTAGATTACCTGGACTATATATTGTGGTCCAGACTGTGTAATCCAGCTTGTTTTTTAAAAAACATTTTCATTAATTTTTCTGATGGGCTCTGGGAAGCTTGCGACTTCCCTGGTTGCTCAGTGGTAAAGAATCTGCCACCAGGCAGGAGACCTGGGTTAAGAAGATCCCCTGGAGAAGGAAATGGCAACCTACTCCAGTACTTTTCCCTGGGAAATGCCATGGACAGAGAAGCCTGGCAGGCTACAGTCCAAGGAGTCACAAAAGAGTATACAACTTAGTGACTAAACAATAAACAGGATGCTTAGACAGATATAAGAATCTCCTGCTATTTCCCAAGCTTATCTTAATCAGGTAACTATCCATGTGAGGTCATTTGAAAATGAAGCAAGCATAAACTTCTGGGCCTTTTTAAAGAGAATGTAAAACATTCACTTTGCTTGACTCAGAGATTATTATGTGTGATTTTTCAGAGTTAGTTACAGAGTTATTCCATGTAGTTTTCATATGAATTAAATGAGACAATACACCCAGGGGCTTAGTATATTGCCTAGTTTGATACGTTTTATAGTTAAACACTATTTCTCTATCTTATAGTTTTAAAGTAAAATTTAAATTTCTCATGCCGCACAGCAGTTCCGCACCAAGATCTCTACACAAGGGAAATTAAAATTTTGTTTACATAACCACATACACCCAAATATTCACAGTGGTATTATTCATAACGGTCAAGGGCTAGAAATGTCTCCATTTCCATCAACTGGTAAATGATAAATGAAATGTGTGTGCTGGTTGCATATTTTTTAAGTAATTAATTTATTTTTTATTGGAGGCAAATTATTTTACAATATTATATTGGTTGGTTTTGCCATACATTGACATGAATTCCCCCCGGGTTTACATAAGTTCCCCCTCCTGAACCCCCCTCCCACCTCCCTCCTCCCTTTATCCTCCCTCTGGGTCATCGCCGCACGCCAGCCCCGAGCATCCTATAACATGCATCGACCCTGAACTAGTGATTCGTTTCACATATGACAACATACGTGTTTCAATGCCATTCTCCCAAATCATCCCACCCTCACCCTCTCCCATAGAGTCCCAAAGACTGTTCTATACATCTGTGTCTCTTTTGCTGTCTCATATACAGGGTTATCATTTGCATCTTTCTAAATTCCATATATATGCGTTAGTATACTGTATTGGTGTTTTTCTTTCTGGCTTACTTCACTCTGTATAATAGGCTCCAGTTTCATCCACATCATTAGAACTGGTTCAAATGTATTCTTTTTAATGGCTGAATAATACTCCATTGTGTATAAGTACCAAAGCTTTCTTATCCATTCGTCTGAATATTGTATCACATAAAATCCAAGTGCATTTGGAATCTTAGAACATGATCTTATTTGGGAAATACGTTATTCACAGATGTAACCAGTTAAACAATGTCATGCTAAATTAACTTGGATCCTAATCCAATGATTGGCATTTTAAAAATTATTTTTATTATAAAGTTATTTATTCTAATTGAAGGATGATTAATTTACAATATTGTGATGGTTTTTGTCTTACATCAATGTGCATCAGTCATAGGTATATATGTGTGCCCTCATCCTGAAACCCCTCTGACCTCCCTCTCCATCCTATTCCTCCAGGTTGTCACAGAGCACAAGTTTCGTGTGCCCTGTGTCATACATCAAACTCACACTGGTTTTCTGTTTTACATATGATAACATATGTGTTTCAATGCTGTTCTCTCAAATCATACCACCCTCTGATGTTAAAAGAAAATAGAGGAGACACAGACAAGCTGGAAAAACTCCATGTAACAATGGAGATAGAGACTGGAGTAATAATGCCTTTACAAGCCCCGAAACACCAAGGAATCCTGGCAACCACCAGAAGCTAGGACAAGGCAGGTAAAGACTCTCCCCTAGAATCTTCAGAGAGAGGGTGGCTTTATCAGAACCCTGACCTCAGGTTCCTGCCTCCAGAATTGTGAGAGAATAAATGTCTGTTGTTTTAAGACACCACAAGTGTGATATTGTGTTATTGCAGCTGTAGGAAACCAGCACAATGTAGTACAATGAGACACCATTCCGACACACAAAAAAGTGCATTACCCACATAGAATAAAGTATGGATGAGTTTCAAAATACTGTGTTGATAGAAAGAAACCAGACTTAAAAGATCACATACTGCATGGTTCTATTTATATGGAAGGTCTTCCTGTAGAGGTAGAAAGTATAGATTAGCTGTTTCCTGGCAAAGCAGGTGAGAAGTATTGTCTGCAAATGAACAGAAAAAAATCTCTCTATGGTGATGACAGTGTCAAACCGAATTGTTTTGATGTACATCTCTGCAAATTTACTAATAATCATTGAAATATGTAGATATATGAGTATATTTTATGTTTGTTATACTTCAATTCTATTTATTATAAAGAAAAAAAGTTGCTGTGAAGAAGAGTAATACAAATAATTAAAGTGAAAAAATGGTGTGGCACTTGACAATGTAAACAAGAGTGACAGATTAGGGGGAAAAAATCTATAAATCTAGACTCTTTTTATCCTGGACATAGTTTTTTACTTGTGTTTCAAATCCTTAAAAATGTGTATTTTGTTTTTAAATCAATGCATACATTATCTACGCAAAAATCAATAGAGAAATAGCAGACTTCAACGACAAATTAAATCAGATTAACCAAACAAATAAAGGACATTTCATTGAAAAGCAGTAAAATATACATTCTTCTCAAGAGCACATGAAATATTTTCTATAGGATGTGACATGTTAGGTCACAAAACAAGTCTCAATAAATTCCAGAAGGTTGAAGTCATATCACACATTTTCTCTGACCACAAAAGTGTGAAACTAGATATCAATTGCAAGAAAAAAATGATAAAACCACAAAAACATGATTAAACTACATGATCTTGAACAACTAATTGGTCATCAAATTTATTAAAGGAGAATGAAGAAATTCCTAGATACAAATGAAAACAGAACCCCAAATATCTATGCGGTACAGAAAAGCAAGTCTAAGAGGGAAGTACATAGCAGCACAGGCATACCTTAAGCTAGCAAAATCTCAAATAAATAATCTAACTTTACATAGAGAGGAACTAGAAATAAAAGAACAAAGCCTCAAATTGGTAAAAGGAAGGAAATATTATAGATTAGAATGAAAATGAGCACAATCAAGACCAAAAAATGTAGAAGGATCAATGAAACTATGATAAAAACTAGTTGTTTGAAAAAGTACACAAAATGGACAAAGCTTTAGCTAGACCAATCAAGGAAAAAAGGGTGGGGAATCAAATAAAATCATAAATGAAAAGTGGAAATTACAACTGAAACCACAGAAATACAAAGGATAATAAGAGACTATTTTGAAAATGGGAAACCTAAAAGAAAGTGGCAATTTCCTATAAACAATCTTCTAAGATTAAATCATGAAGAAATACAAAATCTGAATTAGATGAATTACTAATAAAGGGATTGAAACAGTAATCCATAGTCTGTCAACAAATCAAAACCCCAGACCAAACTGGTTCACTGCCAAATTCTACAAACTATTCACAGAAGATTTAATGCTTATTCTTCCAAAATCCTTAAAAAAAAACTTAAGCACAGGAAACCATCCAGCATATTTTATAATGTCAGCATCACCCTAATACCAAAACCAGATGAGGATATAACAACAACAAAAATTTACAGGCTAATAAAATTACTGTTAAATAAATGCAGAGTTCTCAACAAAATATTAGCAAATCAAGTCTAACAATAAATTAAAAGGATCACATATCAGGTGGGATTTATTCCAAGGATGCTAAAATGACTTAGCATCTCCAAATTAGTCAAGATGATATACCACATTAACAAAATGAAGGGTTAAACATGTATTATCATGTCAATAGTTGTAGAAAAAAAATATTTGACAAAATTTAAAAACTACATCATTTAAAAAAAATCTCTCAACAAAACTGGTATAGAGCAAACATGCTTCAACATCAGTTCAGCTCAGTTCAGGTCAGTCGCTCAGTCCTGTCCGACTCTTTGCAACCCCATGAATCACAGCACGCCAGACCTCCCTGTCCATCACCAACTCCCGGAGTTCACTCAAACTCATGTCCATCGAGTCGGTGATGCCATCCAGCCATTTCATTCTCCGTCGTCCCCGCCTCCTCCTACCCTCAATCGCTCCCAGCATCAGAGTCTTTTTCAGTGAGTCAACTCGTCGCATCAGGTGGCCAAAGTATTGGAGTTTCAGCTTTAGCATCAGTCCTTCCAATGAACACCCAGGACTGATCTCCTTTAGAATGGACTGGTTGGATCTCCTTGCAGTCCAAGGGACTCTCAAGAGTCTTCTCCAACACCACAGTTCAAAAGCATCAATTCTTCGGCAATCGGCTTTCTTCACAGTCCAACTCTCACATCCGTACATGACCACTGGAAAACCATAGCCTTGACTAGACGGACCTTGGTTGGCAAAGTAATATCTCTGCTTTTTAATATTCTATCTAGGTACTGTAAATCAAAATCACAATGAGATATCACCTCATACCTGTTAGAATGGGTATTATCAAGAAGACAATCACTAATGAGTGTTGGAGAGGATGCAGAGAAAAAGGATCTTTTGTATACTATTGTTGGGACTATAATTTGGTGCAGCCACTTTGGGAAAATGTATGGACAGTCCTCAAAAAATGATGAATAGAACTACCATTACATACTTGGGTATTTATCCAAAGAACATAAAAACACCAATTCAAAAAGATTCATTATTTACAATAATGTTTACTGCAGCATTATTTATAACAGCCAAGATATGGAAACAACCTACATCCACGGATGGATAAATGAATAATAATGTGTGTATCTACATGCAAGTGAATACTACTCAGCCACATAAAAGAATGAAATCCTGCCATTTGTGACAACATAGATGGAACTTGAAGGTTTTGATATTCAGTGAAATGTTAGAGAAAGACAAATACTGTATGATTTCATTCATATGAGGAAAGCCAAAACAGACAAAAAATAAAACAAACTCATGTACACAGAGAATATCCATACAGAAAACATTCCATTTATTATGTACCAATGTGCCATAAAATCTGGAGCATAACAAAATTTCCTGTATTTGAGGAGACTGTTCTGAGTGGTATATAAAAGGATTTGCACTTCAAATCAGCTAGTTAAATAAAGGGAAATTATCAATATTTAAATGTAAAGCATGATTTACATAAAATCCTCAATCCTCAAATCCCTTACTTTGCAACAAAGTAAATGAGGAACACTTTTCTTCTACAAAATACCTACTCAATTTTTGCTCATTTGTTGCCCCCACTTCCTTCAGTTTAACCTATAAGTTGGACCCAAATGCAAACTTCATTTTGTCTAGTCATGCCGTTTTCAACTATTTATCTACCTATATTTTGCACATACATTGGGTTGGCCAAAAAGTTCATTTGCGTTCTTCGATAAGATGTTACAGAGAAATCCAAGCAAACTTTTTGGTCAACCCAATATAAATATGTTTATGTTAGGTCAGTAAATAAAAAACTCCATTCAGTTTAATTAAAATATATGCTAGTCCCATAAGTACTAAATATGCATTTACACCATGTGCAATTATGGTGCATGGCTTTCCCTTTTCAATTCTTCCATATTTCTCACATCACCTAGGCTAAGTAGAACAGAGAGTAACAGATATCATGGTAGGGGCTGCACATGAGAAAAATCAGTCTCATCATAGAACCTATTCTTGCCAGAGAAATCTTACAGGAAAGGCTAACCATTCTCTGTAAGAAAGAACAGATTGCTACACAATTTTTGTAATTTTAACAAATTGACCTTTAAAAAATTGTTATGTTTTATAATATTTAATATTGAGTAAAGTTCATTTTGTCAGTGTTTTCGTTTGCTGTGCAAAAGCTTTTAAGTTTAATTAGATCTCATTGTTTTCCTTTGCTTCCTTTGCCTTAGGAGACAGGTGAAAAAAATGTTGCTATGAATTATGTCAAAGAGTGTTCTGCCTACATCTTCTTCTAGGGGTTTCATAGTTTCCAGTCTTTCATTTAGGGTTTTAATTCACCTTGATTTCATTTGTTTAATCATTTTTTTGTAAGATGAAACTCCAATACTTTGGCCACCTCATGCGACGAGTTGACTCACTGGACAAGACTCTGATGCTGGGAGGGATTGGGGCTGGAGGAGAAGGGCAAGACGGAGAATGAGATGGCTGCAGGGCATCACCGACTCGATGGATATGAGTCTGAGTGAACTCCAGGAGTTGGTGATGGACAGGGAGGTCTGGCGTGCTGTGATTCATGGGGTCGCAAAGAGTCGGACACGACTGAGTGACTGAACTGAACTGAAAGTTTAGGGAATACATGTTGCTAGGTGAAATGTTTATAGAAATTTCATTGATTTTTTTTCTTTTAATTTAGGAATAATTTTTTATAATGCAATTTAGCTCATATCACTGGTGATAAGAGCAGTTTGGCACATGACAGAAACACAACTGGAAGAAAATAGATGCAGTAGTTTCTATAACGGAGAAGGCAACGGCAAGCCACTCCAGTACTCTTGCCTAGAAAATCCCATGGACTGAGGAGCCTGGTAGGCTGCAGTCCGTGCGGTCGCTACAAGTCAGACATGACTGAGCAACTTCACTTTCCCTTTTCACTTTTACACATTGGAGAAGGAAATGGCAAACCACTCCAGTGTTCTTGCCTGGAGAATCCCAGGGACGGGGGAGCCTGATGGGCTTCCGTCTATGGGGTCACACAGAGTCGGAGACGACTGAAGTGACTTAGCAGCAGCAGCAGCAGCAGTTTCTATAAGCATAAGAAAGCCATCTGGTAGAATCATTGGGAGTACAGTAGATATTAAATGTCAAAAAGTCTAAGGACATTAATAAAAATAGATATTAACAGAGAATGAAAAGTTAATAAAACCACTAGGAAATGTGATTATAGTCTATAAAATAAGAATCTGATGTGCAGACAGCTGCTGTGTCACTTTGCTGTGGAAATCAAGCAGCTACACCTGCTTTTTCCTACCTAGAGGGCCAGCTAATCACCTGGCACCAAAGAATGTGGTAAACAGTCTCTGTGTGGGTACAGATGAGAAAGAAAATAAAGAAAAGCAACATGTTTCTAAGTTTGTGCTGTGCTTTGCTTAGTCACCACTCAGTTGTGTCCGACTCTTTGTGACCACATGGACTGCAGCCTGCCAGGCTCCTCTGTCCCTGGGATCCTCCAGGCAAGAATACTGGAGTGGATTGCCATGCCCTCCTCCAGGGGATCTTCCCAACCCAGGAATCAAACCCAGGTCTCCTGCATTGTAGGCAGATTCTTTACTGACTGAGCCACCAGGGAAGCCCTTCTGTTTGTAGGTTGAAGCTTATTCAATTAAAATATGCAAGTTTATAACACAATATGACTTAGAGAATTCATCCACAAAAGGATGTACTAATCATTTGGAAAACTGATGAATGATCTTTAAGGTTTCTTCTGGTTCAAAAAGTCTGAGTTCATATCTTTCAATTGAATAAGCCTTGTTGTTTTATGGGCTTCCCTGGTGGCTCAGATGGTAAAGAATCCAATCTGCCTGCAAAGTAGTGGGGCCCGGGGTCAATTGCTGAGTCTGGAAGATGCCCTGGAGAGGGGAATGGCAACTCCTGTATTCTTGCCTGGGAAATCCCATGGACAGAAGAATCTGGTGGTCTACAATCCATGGGTCAGTCACATGCTATCAGACGTTACGTTGTGACTAACACTTTTTATACTTATTCTTACACAGTCAATTATATATTATACACACAAAATTTTTTTATTACAAACCTTATGCTTTGAGAAAGTTTTTCTCAAGTATAATGCTCTAGTTCAGTGTCACTTATGTCTTCAAAATTACACAGTAAAATATACACACTCTATTTGAGGAGTTTTTCTACAGTAATGAAACAGACAAAATAAAAACATAATGAAATAGTTTAAAATAGGACAATTCATTAGAAACTCTCAGAAACAATGAGCTGAGAAATTTGCATAAGTAATTAAATAAATATGTAAACTATAGTTCATACAAAGTAATAATTCACTTATACACACTTGGATTTTTAAAAAGTAACTTTAATTTGCATATGATTAAATCATTTAAGCTGATTGTATTTTAATAAGAAGTACTTCATTTTACAATGCTTAAACAGTATCAAATGAGAAGGCTCTCCTTTCTCAGTTTACAAATATGTGCTTTTGCATTTATTTCAAGTATTGCAGGCTGCGATTTAGATGGTTAAGAAGCAGTAATGTAAGATATGAGCAAATTCATTCTAAAGACTGAATTAGTTCTGTTTAAGGCTCTTACCATTATTCACTGTGTTCTGTATAATCTGCATTTCATTTCCTATACTTTTGCTCTTCTCTTTTTTTTGTCTTTCCATGGAATAAATAAAGGTCTTTAAAATAAAAGCAACAATACATCTATTATTGATCCATTCTGATCATTATTCTCCCTCTCTCAGTCCCTAACTATTACAATATAACATGCTATTTCTGCTTAGGAAAAAGCATAATAAGCATTGTATATTTTAGTTTCATTACTAAGAAACTGAAACTAAATGGCAAAAGCAGGCAAAGCATGGATTCTACAAATGTGGTGTGCAATCTCTTTCACATGCTTTCTCTTTGCACTTGCAAATTGGATAAATGCAGCCATAGGTGTTTTGACAGCTAATTAAATGTGAATATGTGCAATTATATGTCCGTTTACTACTACCATGGAAATAAGATGGGGTTTACATAATTTGCACTGAAATACATTAACTTCTGTTACTTACAAACCTGATTTTATAATGCATTCTGAAATATTCACATTGAAATTGCCATTGTGGGGAGGTTACATATATAGGTGTTTATTACTTATTTGAAAGCATATTTTTATAAATCTCATATAATGACAAATCTGTGAAAAGCAAATAATGTTATTTTGGAAATAAATTTGAAGGTGTTAGCTTTTTCATCATTTTTAGCTTTTATCTTTTGTAAAAATTCTTATGGAAGAACACACTTTAGAGCTTTTAGAGTACTTATATTTGTGAGAAAACATATGCTGTTACTAAATTGGCATTCCATTATCTTGAGTTAGTCACAGAGACTGGGAGTAATAATTCAGCTTCCGAGTTGTGATGGAAGATGATGTGGCCCAGAATTTTATATGTATCACAATTTAGCCTAAACTGAGCCCAAAGTCAGCAAAATATCTTAAATTTCAAACAGCATATATTTAACTATATTCTTCCATCCTGCATTCCCCTATAAGGTTGATCATAATGTTAGGTAGCTAGATAGGAAAAAGGAGTCCAAAATGGCAGTGGCTAAAAGACAAAGAAGGGAAAAGCGCATGAAAATAGAACAGAGGAAGGTCCAAGGACCAGAGTGAGAACCTCAGGTAAAACAAACAGTCCTCCTGGCTAACCCAGTTTACATAGGGCAGGCTCAGGGGGAGGAGAAAAAACATATAAAGGGAAGAGCCAAAATTGAGCCAGGGGCTTCTCTTCTCTTCTTGTCTTTTGGGTCAGCCCACCCTCAGACCTCAAGGGTGTATTTTCCTTTGCTTTTTAAATAAAACTGAGCTATAACACTGGTCTGTCTGTCACTTCAAATTTTTTCTGTGGTGAGACAGAACCGAGGAAATTGCACAATCCTCCAACAATAAAATATGTGAAAAATGTAGAGAACATAAGATGATCATAAAAAAAGGAGTAGGGGTTTAAAATGGGGAATCAATTAGGATAATAAAAATGTATGACATAAATGCAATATAAACAAACAATAGGCCATAGATTTGACTCTAAGCTTTGTAAATTAAAATGAAATGACAATTAAGTAGATTGATAATGCACCATGACCACAGAATAGAAACAAAACAATTGCTCCTTTTACAGTGAAAAATCAATTTTTCTCGAAGTTACCTGTAAAAAGACACCACTATAATTAGCAATGCCTTTAAAGAAAGGATTATAGAGAACAATGAAGATTTTTTTCTAACTTCTCTCAATAAAATGTTAGTGAGACTCATATTATGGTCCATAAAAAACAATTTCCAAAGGGCAATCATGAATGGCAAAATCTAAGCTCTCCACTCGATGGACATGAGTTTGAGCATGCTCTGGGAGTTGATAATGGACAGAGAGGCCTGTAGAGGTGCTGCAGTCCATGGACTTGCAAAGAATTGGACACTACTGAGCTACTGAACTGAACTGAAGCTCTCTACTGGACTGGTTAAATTATAAAGTAGATATTTACTGAATATCTTTCAAATTTTCCTTATAGATACTTTCATTTCTCAAAAAATGTACAGGTTATATAAATGTGTTAACAATATATGGCTAATATCCTGATCTCACTTTGGCTAAAGAGTTTCCATAATTGCCTTTGGGAAACCATATATTTCACTCAGAAGCTTTTTCCCACCCTGCCATTACTCTGAAGGGCAGTGATTTGTCCTAACCCCTCAGCATGAAAAAAAGAAAAGAAACTATTAGTCGCTCAGTCATGTCAGATTCTTTATCACCCCATGGATGGCAGCACACCAGGTTTCCTGTTCTTCACTATCTTTTGGAGTTTGTTCACACTCATGTCCATCAAGTCGGTGATGCCATCCAACCGTCTCATACTCTGTCACCCCCTTCTTCTCCTACCCTCAATCTTTCCAGCATCAGGGTCTTTTCCAGTGAGTGAGTACTTCACATCAAGTGGTCAAAGTATTTGAATTTCAGCATCAGTCCTTCCAATGAATATTCAGGACTGATTTCCTTTGGGATGGACTAGTTGGATCTCCTTGCAGTCCAAGGGACTCTCAAGAGTCTTCTCCAACACCACAGTTCAAAAACAATTCTTCAGTAATGTCCCAAGGGTCACCCTTAGGAACTAAGAGTAGTCCCTGGCCTACAGTCAATGAGACAACAGAGACTTCAGTGAGACACCTGCAAAGAACAGAAATCTACCATTGAAATAACAGGCGTGAACTTGGACAAGAATCCTGAGCTTCAAATAAGAAGTCATTAAGCTGACAACTTGATTTCAGTGTGAGCAGAGACTCCAACTGTGCTGTGCCAAACTGATAAACAGAAATATGTGCTAACAAATATGTGCTGTTATAAGCCACTCAATTTGTGTTAATTTGTTATGCTTCGATAGAAAACTAATGCAAGCATGTCCATCCATCTTATTTTCCAGCAGGCCATTATTAGTAACTCATTTTCATACTCAATTTTTCTGCCAAATCACTTTATTTCATCATTTCATAATTAGCCAAAAAATTAGTTTCTGTACTTCAGTTTTTCACAGAAACATATCTGCAAATAAAAATGAATTTTCCGTTTCTTTTCCATTTGAAAATGTTTACTCCAGCTCAATACTTTTGATAATTATTAAAAAAATAATGTTAGTTACAAAAGTAATTCCAAACAGTCTTATAACAGATATTGTTGTCCCATCCCTATTTTCGCTTTTTCTGTTTTTTACTGGGATTACCCAAAAGTCTCTGCTTGAGAGCTATTTTAAGCTGCAGAAATAGGTACAGTCATAGTATAGATCATAGCATAAATGTTGAGGATGATTAGTTCTTACCTACTTTACTATAACAAATTACTTCAAAATAGTGGCTTAACTATTACAAATGTATTATTTTATAGTTCTGTAGGTAGATATCTGACACAGTGTCACTGAGCTAAAAATCAGTGTATTGGCAACATCATGTTCCTTTGTGGAGAGCTGAAGATAATCTATTTCTTTGCTTTTCCAGTTGGTGGGGACTGTCCATATCCTTAGCTTATGCTCTCTTTGCTCCATATTTAAACCCATAACAGTGAGTTATATACTTATCACAACTGGTCACTCTGACCTGACTCTTTCTTTCCCTGTTTTCCTCTACGTCAGCAGCCCTCAAACATTTTGGCACCAGGAACTAATTTCATGGAAGACAGTTTTCACACAGACCAAGGTGGGGATGATTTTTGGATGATTCAAACACATTACACTTATTTATTAGTATATCAGCTCAACTTCAGATGATCAAGAACTGATCCAATAATAAATAAAAGTAATGTGCTTGATTCATCCCAAAACCGTCCCCACCTTGGTCTGTGGGAAACTTGTCTTCCACAAAACTGGTTCCTGGTGATTATACTGGACTCAGGAGGATAACACAGGATAATCTCCTTATTTTAAGACTAAGTGAATCACAAGTTTAATTCCATAGGCAATGTTAATTTCTCTTTGCCATGTAACATAAAATAGTCACAGATTTGAGGATTAAGACATGGACATCTTTGGTGATGGGGGACAAATTCTGTCTAGAAGAGTATATCCCAGCTTTCCACCCTTAGGATGGTACAACTTTAAGATCTTATCCTCACAGTTTTCACGGGTTACAAGTAGGGTCAAGGCCCAGTTGGACTTCTTCACATATTCACTGTTTTCAGATCAGTGTTTAAAATCCTTTTTTTTCCCCTGTTATTGAGATAAAGAGCTTAACTAAGACAATCAGTAGCATAGGTGCCCTTGGGAATTGACCCTTAAACTAGAATTCTATGACTAGATTACTCACTGGTTAGATGGTTAGCAAGAAATTCATTGCTGTTGTAATCACCCCTAATATACATAAGATTTACCAATTATTTACATTTTCACTTGAGAATGGGGATATAAAGGGATGCATATCGGAAAAGGGACACACTGTATAATGCAGTAGAATGAGAACTTCAAAGGTAAGGGAGGAATGGCAATGATAAGGATTGAGGCATTGTTTGACAGTTGTCAATGGCCATAGAAACTTTGAAGGAAATAATAGTCTGAGGCTAGCAAACTATTGATCCAAGGCACAGTGTGAAAGCTGAAAGGCTGTAATGTTATTGTTTAAAGAAATACTCATCTCCTGCAGGTAAATTCAAACTATGATAGAAATCAGGCCCAGGGTTTGATAGCAAAAGTAGTGGATTTATAAAGGAAGCTAAAGTTAAATTGCTGGTTCCTATGCTAAAATATTTTGAAAAGAGGGGAACTCAGAGACCTAGGATTGGTATTTTGGGGGAAGTGTTTGAAAACTGAATTCACAAATCTTCTAAATGTTTTGAGTTGGCAGAAATGGCTCTTTTCCTTTTGTTAGGAGTACACAGTCTCTCATTTCCTTGAGACCATGAATAGCTTTCAGTTGAGAAAGATGCTTTGCATGATTATGCTTAAGGTCTTCCAGATCTTCCACTCACTCTTTTCGTTGTTTCTACATCAATGGCAAGAATAGAACATTAGCATCACTGGGCCCCAAAGGACCATCTCTGCTATAAGAAAAATCTATTCACCAGGGAGCTGACAAATGTGATTAGCATACACTGGCAGCAACTGCAAGATAATGCCTGGAAGCGAAACTGGTTGGGGCTGGATCAGTGAAGGAAGGATACAAGAATGGAAGGGGAAGTTTCTTAATATTGGTGAGTATTCTGAGGACTCAAAATTTATCGTGTTGGTAAGGGTTCTTGAAGTCATAATATGTACCTGGAACAGCTATTTGAAGCTTGGAAACAGTGATGGTTAATGAATGAGTTAGAGCTACCATAACTGTCTTGGCAAGGTACAGATTTTCAACTCAAATGGCTCTGAGATGTGGGCATGTTGGAATGAAACTTACCTAAGACCTGACAACCTGATGGCTAAGAATGATTCCCAGGGTGATCCAGGAAGCACCCGTTTATACCAAGATAAGAAATATACTAGTGAAGCATTGGCATATCTGAGCAAGCTAGTGGTGGCTGTCCTCTGTGGGCAAGGATTGATAGTAAGATATACAGCCTTTATTTGTCTTCCTAAAGTTAGTGCAGAGGTCAGGATTCTGGAACAGTAGACTTTGGGTGTCAATTTATGATCATTAGGTGCAAGATGACTGTCAATCCATATGCGCTTTAACCATAGGCCTCACCAACTGTGACAAGAGACCAGGTTGCTTTTTCACAGAAGCAAAATAGATGGGTAGTTAATTAGGTTATTGCTTGACACAATTAACCAGAAAAAATCAAAAGTGAAAGAATGTGAAATAAAAGAAGGCTGATGTTAAATATCACAATGAACAATCACAATCCATTGAGAGTTTTCAGACTTGAGCTATTTCTCAGACTAGACCCCAGTAACTAAACTGGAAGCCAGATACCATTGAAGAAGTACAAAATGTCATAGCAAATATCAATAATCACAACTCTTCCCTCAAAAGGACCCAAGCCCATTTATGAGAGTAGCTATCCACTGAGAAAGGAAAACACAGGGAATTTCACGGACTGGTTGGATGCAGTATATTAGCTAATGATAATATCACAGGAAGCAAAATAACACAGTGCTCTATCTATAAAGCACTGGTGACAGAATCAAAGTCTAAAACCATCTCATCATAGGTCTAATGGTCTACTGAAGAATGCTATAACAGTTTCCCCACACTTGATTTTGTCATAGGAATAGATAGACAACAATGACTTGCTCACATGGCTTCTCTGACCTGTGAAGTCATTCACATTATAATAAAAATAATAAAAAAAAGACCAAGTGAACATTTTTGAAATTGTTCCTCTTCCTGCACCTCAAACCAGGACAAAATAGTAAATCAGAAACAACATCTTATTACAGTTGAAATGAAAAATATCAGAGGTATATTCTAATAATTAAAGGATGTAAGAATGGTAGTCACCATCATATCACTATTTAATTTATAGCTTTGATGTCTACAGAAACCTGAAGGATCACAGGCAGATCTAAATTTAACCAGTTTCAGCTGCTGTCCACAGTTAGTATTATTTTTTAAATAAAAATTATTAACTTTGAATTTACTGCTAATCTAATAACTGGGTTCTTTTTAATTTCATTGAGAAAGGATAATTAAAGAGGGTTTACCTGCACATTCACAGTATTCCAGGTTATAGCCACTCTTCTGCTCCACCATGATATCCAGTTGGACAGTTACAACACAGACTTTATGGCCAAAAATATACTATTTGGCCCCTTTCAAAGAAAAAGTTTCCCTTTCTCTAGTCTATGCTGAAACATCCCTTCTAATGTAATGAAAAGTTATTTCATCTTGCACATTCTACCTCTAAAAAGAGCATGGAGCTCTCTGATCCTCTTTATCTTTTGAAGGTAATATATAAATCACTTAGGCTTACTACTTCAACCCATTTATTGGGTGAGTCATAAAGCTACAAATTTTAAATGGGCCTGAGCAAGAGAGTGTTCTGCAAGAAACTCAGAATGATGTTCAAATGACTCCAATTTAGTTCATATGACCCAGAAGATGCCAGAACATAAAAGGAATAAAAGTCCAGTGTGTGGACTCTCTGGCCAGTCTAAATAGGAGCTTTGCAGGGATGAATATACTCCAGGGTGCGATTCAGAGTCATGCTGCTATAGCAAGGAATCATTCATCACTTGAAAATCAGCTCTTGATAAAGCTATTGGGCCCTAGTAGACACACTATCTGACCTTCACACACCATTTGCCTATGTCCAGAGTTGGGGCATCTTAAACTGCATATTGTAAGATCCACCATCTCAAAAATTTGAGAATAAACAACATCACTCTCATAAAATGAAATTGGTACACTCAGGCAGGGAGCAAGCAGATGCAGAGGATAAGAGGCTCAGGTCTCATGTCTTACCAGATTTTTTCCTTTTAGCTAACTCTGAAATCCTTCTGACAGAGAAGGCAATGGCAAGCCACTCCAGATCTCTTGCCTGGAAAATCGTATGGACAGAGGAGCCTGGTGGGCTGCAGTCCATGGGGTCACACAGAGTTGGACACGACTGAAGCGACTTAGCAGCAGCAGCAGATATCCTTCTGAGGGCTTCCAAGATGGTGCTAGTAGTAGAGAACTTGCCTGCCAATACAGGAGACATAAGAGATGTGAGTTCGATCCCTAAGTCAGAAAGATCCCCTGGAGGAGGGCATGGCAACCCATTCCAGTATTTTTGCCTGGAGAATCCCCATGTACAGAGAGCCTGTTGGGGTTGGCTATCGTCCATAGGATTGCACAGAGTCAGACATGACTGAAGAGACTTAGCATGCACATAGCCTTCTGAGCAGTTCCCTATAACAAGAGGAGAATATCTGAGATTGAGTCTCAATATACCAAAGTGAACTGAAAATTAACTGCTGCTCTACTACTTAATAAGCCCCCAAGAGGCAGAAAGAAATCTTTCCAAACCTTTCAGCTGCTCATCAACCTGATACGGGCAAAGTAATTAAAGAGAAAAAGATAAGTAGAGTCTATATTTTGACTTCTGAATAAGACGGAATTATCTGACTGGATTGTCAGAGACCTGAAAATAAAGCAAGAAGGAGGTTTGATGGTGGACCCACAGAAAATAGAACAAAATGTGTACATATTTGTGTCTCTTCTCAATGTGCATCATGACATAAAATGAACTTTCAGTTGTGAGAGTAGCTGAATCAGCTTTCATGTTGGAGAGACATGCTAGATCACCATGTCCCACAAGAGCAGATTGACTTCTGGGCTTTTGATATAGTTGCATTAGTATCAAATTGATTTTATTAGACATCTTCTCTCCTGGAGACAGAGGTACTTCCTCTTCTCTGGGATTGATATACATGCCAGATTTAACTTTGTCTTCTTATCCAGGATGGCAACAGCACTCTGTGAAATTTTTAGAGTATTTGATTTATAACAGAATGTTACATAAGAACACTTTGGATAAAAATATTGCTTCATAACGAAGAAGATACAGCAATTGACAAATATCTTAGGATCCATTTTTTCATCAGAAAATGTTTCTTTCACTAGCTTATCTGAAAGATGGCAGCATGAAAGAATATTATAGTGGAATTTAAAAGGTGCAACTAAGGTTTCAGATCAGTTCAATTGCTCAGTCGTTTCTGAATCTTTGCAACCGCTTGGACTAAAGCATGCCAGGCTTCCCTGGACATCATCAACTCTCAGAGCCTGCTCAAATTCATGTCCATTGAGTCGGTGATGACATCCAATCATCTCATCCTCTCTTGTCCCCTTCTTCTCCTGCCTTCAATCTTTCCCAACATCAGGGTCTTTTCCAGTGAGTCAGTTCTTTGCATCAGGTGGCCAAAGGATTGGAGCTTCAGCTTCAGCATCAGTCTTCCAATGATTATTCAGGACTGATTTCCTTTATGATTGACTGATTTGATCTCCTTGCAATCAAGAGACTCTCAAGAGTCTTCTCCAACACCACAGTTCAAAAGCATCAGTTCTTCAGCACTCAGCTTTCTTTATGGTCCAACTCTCAAATCTATACATGACTGCTGGAAAAACCATAGCTTTCACTAGATGAACCTTTGTTGGCAAAGTAATGTCTCTGCTTTTTAATATGCTGTCTAGGTTGTTCATAGCTTTTCTTCCAAGGAGCAAGTGTCTTTTAGTTTCATGGCTGCAGTCACCATCTGCAGTGATTTTGGAGTCCAAGAAAATGAAGCCTTCCACTATTTCCATTGTTTCCCTATTTGTCATGAAGTGATGAGACCAGATGCCATGATCTTAGCTTTCTGAATGTTGAGTTTTAAGCTAACTTTTTCACTCTCCTCTTTTACCTTTATCAACAGGCTCCATAGTTCCTCTTTGCTTACTGCCATAAGGGTGGTGTCATCTGTATATCTGAGGTTATTTATATTTCTCCCAGTAATCTTGTTTCCAGCTTGTGCTTCATCCAGCCTAGCATTTCTCATGATGTACTCTGCATTTAAGTTAAATACGCAGAATGACAACATATAGCCTTGAGTTGTGTGAACTGGTTTCAAATTGCAAAAGGAGTAAGACAAGGTTGGATATTATCACCCTGTTTATTTAACTTATATGTGGAGTACATCATGTGAAATGCTGGGCTGGATGAAGCACAAGATGGAATCAAGATTTCCAGGAGAAATATCAGTAACCTCAGACATGCATATGATATTACTCTTATGACACAAAGTGAAGAGGAACTAAAGAGCCTCTTGATGAAAGTGAAAGAGGAGAGGGAAAAAGCTGGGTTTTAACCAGCTTTTTAATTCAGCATTCAAAAAACAAAGATCACAGCAGCCGGTCCCACCACTTCACGGCAAATAGATGGGAATACAATGGAAAGTGTGAGTATTTTCTTGGGCTCTAATTTCACTGCAGATGGTGACTGCAGTCATGAAATTAAAAGACACTTGCTCCTTGGAAGAAAAGCTATGGCAAACCTAGACAATATATTAAAAAGCAGAGACATTACTTTGCCAACAAAGGTCTGTCTAGTCAAAGCTATGGTTTTTTCCCCCAGGAGTCATGTATGGATGTGAGAGTTGAACCATAAAGAAAGCTGAGTGCTGATGAAGAATTGAAGCTTTTGAGCAGTGGTGTTGAAGAATCCTTTAGTCAATCCTAAAGGAGATCAGTTCCAAATACTCATTGGAAAAAATGATACTGACTGAAGTTCCAAATCTTCGGCCACCTGGTGCGAAGAACTGACGCCTTAGAAAAGAGCCTGATGCTGGGAAAGACTGAAGGCAGGAGGAGAAGGGATGACAGAGGACGACATGACTGGATGGCGTCACCGGCTTGATGGACATGAGTTTGCGCAAGCTCCAGGAGTTGGTGATGGACTGGGAAGCCTGGTGTGCTGCAGTCCATGGGGTTGCAAAGAGTCAGACATGACTGAGCATCTGAACTGAACTGAAGATTATAATTTTGAGTTGTTTAAAATGCTGTGCTTTTGTAATGTGTTATGAGACTGGTAGGAAAAGATACACATTTTCTTTTTGTAGGAAAAGTCTGAGGCTGACAAATACCTCTCATGGGTACCATCGAGTAAACTAGTCATTTCCTCACTCTCTCAGGCTCCATTTCCTACACATCCTACTTCCACTCTGCACTACTGATGTTTCCCAAGATTATCTAACAATAAAATTATTGCTTTAAAATCCATGTCTGAGGGTCTACTTCTGGGAAAATTCACCCCAAAACAGGAGTTATTCTTTGGCTAGCAGCAGCAGCAGCAGCAGCATCAGTGGAAATATTTATGTTGTCTCCTCTAAGCCTGATGCTGGCTTTCTTGTTTGGAGCCTCAAGTGTTGTTTGAGTCTTGGAACCTCAGATGTTCTTACTGAAGCAAATTGCTACCATAACTTGGGTGTTGTAAGTGAGAGGCCCCAATCTGTGGGGATGGCTGAGTTGGTAATCCTTACTCTGAGGTACAAATAGCTGAATACATTTTAAACTAATGTAACTTGGGAATCAAACTCTGTCTACCGAGGTTACAACAGCAGCAGACTGGAAATGTAAAGTGTATAAATATTCTATCAGCTATTTATTGTATCCTCTAGTAAGATCTTCTGTGTGTATGTGTGTATATGCAAACTTAGTTGCAAAATGAACAAACCTCAGGCCTTTTCAGCAATGATCCATAATTTTGCAAATCTGAAGATGTTTAAGCATCTCTAAACAGATGTATAGAAGGTAAACCACAAAATATGTAGAGATTCTACAAGAGTTATTTTTCTGTTGCCAGTTAATATCTGATCATGTAGTATATATGAGAAAATTTCTCAGGGAGTAAATTTATAGAAAATGAAAATGTCCTGAGAGATATGGTAGTGATCACTGTGTTGCTTCCAATTTCTTCTTTTTTCCAAATGGATCTGCTCACTTTAGTCATCTTTCCAACAGAAAGAATGGAGTATGTTACAAGGGGAGAGGTCATTACAACTGCTATTTATTCAATGACTGTTGTATCCATATATCTATTAATAAATATATCTATATCACCATTATTATCTATTTATTTTATTTTATTTTTGATGGGAAATCCTTGTGAGTGTGAGTGTGAAGTTGTTCAGTCTTGTCTGACTCTTTGCAACCCCATGGACTGTAGCCTACCAGGCTCCTCCGTCATGGGATTTTCCAGGCAAGAATACTGGAGTGGGTTGCCATTTCCTTCTCCAGGAGATCTTCCCAACCCAGGGATTGAATCCAGGTCTCCCACATTGTAGGCAGATGCTTTACATTATTTTCTATTTTCCTTACCTGAGATTTAGGCTAATATGGTGTCATTTCATTTCCATTTAAATTTTTGACCTTTTAAAGAGGAAAGGTCTGGAGGGAGAATGGGACAATAAAAACTAGTTTTCCTTAAGCCTTATTTGGGCTTTCCAAGTGACACTAGTGGTAAAGAACCCACCTGCCAGTGCAGGAGATGTAAGAAACATGGGTTCGATCCCTGGGGAGGGAAGTTCCCCTGGAAGAGGATATGACAGCCCAATCAGACATTCTTGCCTGGAGAATCCCATAGACAGAGGAGCTTTGCCAGCTAAAGTCCATAGGGTTGCAAAGAGTCGGACACAACTGAAGCAACTTAGCATACACATACACAAGCCTCATTTAGCTTCCAGTATTTATCAACTTTATAAATAATACATTATCAACTATAGACTAGCATACCAGAGAAGGACAAGAGAGTTTTGCTGATATCATCTGAATGAATTTTGTACTTTGAAAACAATATGCAATAAGGAGAATTTTTAAATATTGTTTTTTATTACAATATAATATAGGAGTTTATACTTTAAGAAATAATGATTGAAATTCATTTTTTCTTCATGTCTTGCGAGCATGCTTTACATTAGTTTTCCTAATAATGACTAAAACTTTTCTTTCAGAAAATTGAAAAACATAACATAACCCATTAAATGATAAATTTAAAACTCTGGAAGATAAATGCATCAATCTATAACATATTCCATTGCTTATAATATATTTCTATAAAACATGTAAGTTATAAACAAAATATAATTAGTTGGTTAATATTGTATATGTTCACATTATTGGCCACTGAGTTGAATACTCCAGGTGGCATATGGCATAAAAAGGAGATTTTGTAAATGATTCATTTGTTTACCAAGATTCTGCATGCGTGCCTGCTAAATCACTTCAGTCATGCCCCATTCTTTGCGACCCTGTGAACTAGAAACTGCCAGGCCCTTCTAGCCATAGGATTCTCTAGGCAAGAACACTGCAGTGGGTTGTCATGCCCTCTTCCAGAGGATCTTCCCGAAACAGTGATTGAAACTGAGTCTCTTGTATCTTCTGCATTGGTAGGTGGTTTCTTTACCACTAGCATACCAGGGAAGCACCTTATTAAGATTCTACTTTGTTACTTTTTGTTATTATTCCTTTTTAATGTTTAAAGGAAAAACTTTCATTTTACTCTGCTGTTCAATTAATTACCTCTTAGCTAAGGAAAAAAAATGTAAAAATGGAATATTAAATCAAATTGTTGTCCTAAATTAGAAATAAATTCAGGAAAAGCGACATTGTGTTTTGGAAACAAGAAGACAGCTTTATTGCTTCCAGGGTTTGTAAATTAGGGACACGCAGTCTTTGGCAACAACCAAAAGTTTGCTCCCAGGGAGTTGAATGGGGACAAAAACCATGGAAACCACGTTTAGAGAAACTTGTAAGGGATTGGGTGAATTTGACAGCCTGACTGAAAGACCTTGATAATTGATTGTAGTCAGGACATTTTCTCAGTGGATTTCTGAGCAGGAATCAAGAGTCAAAAGTTCGTATATTTTCAGTTCATGTTTTTTCTTAAAACACAAAGTACAGTACCCCAGATCTGTCATGAATGCCTGTTTCCATTTTATTCTGGGTCCTTCCTAACCACACCAGGTCCATTGTCAGTTCTTTCCTCAGGGGATTTTAATTTTATCATCGGATTTACCCATTTTGATTAAAATCTGCCCAAGGTAGTGTGGATGTTCTGAATGGGTTTCAAATGTCCCTTTTCATTCTCTGAGTAGCATCGCTACCTGCCTTGGAACCATCTTTACCTACAGAGGGACCTGGGGCTCATGGGGTCTTAAGCAGCCAAGTGAGAAAATTGGGCTATGCAGATAGTGTGTGCTGGGCATCTCTTTACAAGTTTACTGGGGTTTTAGGACAGAATTTGGTCATTGCTTTCCTGAAGTCATTGGTCATTCAGTGTGGAGAGTCTGAAGAGGCAGGGACAATGTTTATGTGAGTTGAAGACAGGATGCGAATGCTGGAAGGTAGTCAGATGATGAAAGAAGTTATACAGTTTAATAAGTAGGACCCAAATAAAGATCAGTCACACTGGGAGAAGGCAATTTAAACTAAGAAATTAAAAGATTAGGACTGGAAGGGTAAAGATCTCTAGGAGCAATCTGAAAATTTGGTCACTGAGCATGACTGTACTGGTCTGATATGGTTCCTTGGGAAAACTGTCTACTCAAATGGTTTCTTCTCTACCTGGTGTGGATGTCCTTTCTTTCCTGTTTGTTGTTTTAAGGAGAGTTAGAAATCAGCTGTGGAGAAGGCAATGGCAACCCACTCCAGTACTCTTGCTTGGAAAATCCCACGGATGGAAGAGCCTGGTGGGCTGCAGTCCATGGGGTCACTAAGAGTTGGACGTGACTGAGCGACTTCACTTTCACTTTTCACTTTCACGCTTTGGAGAAGGCAATGGCAACCCACTCCAGTGTTCTTGCCTGGAGAATCCCAGGGACGGCAGAGCCTGGTGGGCTGCCGTCTATGGGGTCGCGCAGAGTCGGACACGACTGAAGTGACTTAGCAGCAGCAGCAGCAGCAGAAGTCAGCTGTCCTCTCTATAGACTAGTCGAGTGGAGGGGCGTTTCTTTGAGTGGAAAATAGGAATGAAAGAATCACCTCTTTTCAGTTTTGCTGTACATGAGCTGATTAGGATCCCTCTATCTCGATTGGGCAAAGCCCTTTAAATCAGGACTTCCCAACTCCCCGTTCTTGGGCCACACAGCAGGAGATGAGCAGCGGGGCAAGTGATCAAAGCTTCATCCCCTGCTCTCTATAGCTTGCATTACCATTTGAACCATTGCCCCCTCACCCCTGCCTCTGATGTCTATGGCAAAATTGTCTTTGATGAAACCGATCCCTGGTGCCCGGTCCCCAGGTTGAGGACCTCTGCTCTAAATGATGCATTTCCAGGATGCATAATCTCCTGGTTGTATGTCATGGGACATCTGGTCTTCAACCAAAGGTAAATTATAGTGACAGGCTTCAGAAATCAGCATAGACTGTCCTTTTAATAGCCTAATTAAACTTTATAATATTATAACATAGTAACAAGGAACTATCTAGGAATTGAGTCTCAGGCAGTAAATATCAAACCTTAAAGACAACAACATTAGAACTTAATGTTCACTGAAACATTTTTTTCTGTCTAAAATAGCTCTATTTTTACTAAATATAGCCAAATTCAGACTAATTTATTTGCAAATTAAGTCTGGTTTTAGTAAATGTGGCCTGATTAATTACATAAGTGTAATGGGAAGAACAACTGATCACCCAGTCTCCTTTAATTTACCTTTGCTAAAAATTTCATAAGGAATCTTAAAACTGTTAAAAAGTCTCTCAAGTCCAGGGAAGCCATGCTAAAAGTCACATTTTTGTCTCAAATGTCTGCAGTTTTGGGTGAATTTCTTTCTTTTCAAGTACTCAACATATCTTAGGGTTCTCAAATTTGTCAAGAAATTACTTTTCTTACTCACCTGCTAAAGCTTCTGGGAACCCTGTGGGCAAAGCATCAAACTGTTTTACCATGAGGCTTTTTTTTTAATTGGAGTATAATCGCTGTATAATGTGTATTGCTTTATAATTAATAATAGTAATAACAAATGAAAAAGCATAATTGTTTTATAATATGTTAGTCTCTGCTGTACAGTGAAGTTAATCAACTCTAAGTATACATACATACCCTCCCTCTTGGACCTCATCCCCAAGCCCACCCTTCTAGGTCACCAGAGAGCACTGAGCTGAGCTCCCTGTGCTATACAGCACATTTCCACTAGCTATTTTCCCCATGGTAGTGTGTATATGTCCGTCCTGATCGCCCAATTTATCCCACCCCACCTACCCTTCTTTTCTGTGTCCACATGCCCATTCTTTACATCTCTGTCTTTATTCCTGCCCTGGAAATAGGTTTATCTGTAACAGTATTCTAGAATCCATATATATGCCTTAATATACAATACCTGTTTTTCTTTTTTTTCCCTAACTTATTTCACTCTGTACGATAGACTGAAGGTCTATCTACATCTCGACAAGTGACCCAACTTCATTCCTTTTTTATGACTAATATTGCGTTGTATATATGTACCACATCTTTATCCATTTGTGACTCTGTAAGGTCCATTTTTGTTTTTTAAAACTGTCTGGTCATATCTGAGTCTAGGTATGTCTCTCTCAAACATATTATTCCTGTCAAAGCCTTGAAATATAATCAAGGCTTCCCATTGTGTCTTGTATTAAGAACAGATTCTTATTGGACTCATGTAAATAACCATGTTGCCGTAAAAATAAGAATACTCAAGTAAGATTTTCCAAATTCTGGAGGATCAGAGAAAAAGTTAAAAGTTTAATCTTTGTTTGCAAAGATGTACTTTCTCAAATTGTTACAAGTCATGATTAGCTTAAGGGAAGTTTTTCATAACTGGAAAATAAAGATTAAAAAGTTTATTTCAGACAAAAATTATAGTCATATTAAATAGCTTATTCTTTTCTATACACCTAATTCTTGTTGATATTGCTCTTTTGTTAGCAGTCAATGAAGCCATCAGATCATCTGTTAAAATTCTGTAATTTCTTACCCAGCTTAATGAGTGCATGCTCAGTCACTCAGTTGTGTCAAACTCGTTGCGACTTTCTAGACTGTAGCCCACCAGGCTCCTCTGTCCATGGGATTTTCCAGACGAGAATACTAGAATGTGTTGTCATTTCCTCCTTCCAGGACATCTGAACCTGCATCTCCCGCATCTCATGCATTATTAGGTGGATTCTTTACCACTGAGCCACCTGGGAAGTATGATCTAAAAGTTGTCAAAAATGTTTATTTCTCAAAAATCTCCTTTTATGAATCTTCTTGAAAGTCCTCATTTTTCTAAAAACAGTAGAACAATAGCTGTCTAGAAATGACAGAAGACTTAAAATGGCATGGCAAAAGATCTAATTACAATGCTATTGATAAATGCGTTTGACTATTTCTGCAACATACATTTAAAAATAATAGCTAGAATTATAACATTATACTAGGATATATACAGCTTTTGTTGGTGTTGTTCAATTGCTCAGTCGTGTCTGATTCCTTGCAACCCCATGGTCGCATGGACTGCCAGGGTTCCCTGTCCTTCATTGTCTCCCAGAGTTTGCACAAATTCATGTCCATCAAGTCGAGTTACTTTTCTTACTCACCTGCTAAAGCTTCTGGGAACCCTGTGGGCAAAACATCAAACTGTTTTACCATCCAACCATCTCATCCTCTGTCGTTACCTTTTCCTGTCTTCAGTCTTTCCCAGTATCAAGGTATTTCCCAATGAGTCAGCTCTTCACATCAGGTAGCCAAAGTGTTGGAGCTTCAGTTTCAGCATTGATCCTTCTAATGAATATTCCGTGGTGATTTCCTTTAGGATTGCCTGGTTTGATCTCTTGCAGTTCAAGGGATTCTCAAGAGTGTTCTCCAATACCACAGTTTAAAGGTATCCATTCTTCAGTATCAGCCTTTTTTTATTGTCCCTCTCACATCTGTATACAACTACTTTTAAAAAACCATAACTTTCACTACAGGGACCTTTGTGTGCAAAGTAATAGCTCTGCTTTTTAATACACTGTCTAGGTTTGGCATTGCTTTTCTTTAAAGGAGAAAGCCTCTTCTAATTTTATGGCTGCAGCCACCATCCACAGTGATTTTGGAGCCCAAGAAAATAAAGTCTTTCACTGTTTCCATTGTTTCCCCATCTATTTGCTGCAAAGTGATGGAATCAGATACCATGATCTTACTCTTTTGAATGTTGAGTTTTAAGCCAACTTTTTCACTCTCTTCTTTCACCTTCATCAAGAGGCTTTAAATTCCTGTTCACTTTCTGCCATAAGGGTGGTGTCATCTGCATATCTGAGGTTATTGGTATTTCTCCCAGCAATCTTGATTCCAGCTTGTGCTTCATCAGCCTGGCATTTCGCATGATGTACTCTGCATGTACTTTCATGATGTCACCCTGCGTTAACCAAGCAGGGTGACAATATACAGCCTTGATGTACTTCACAATTTGCAACCATTCTGTTGTTCCATGTCTGGTTCTAACCATTGTTTCTTGACTTGCAAAAAAATTTCTCAAGAGGCAGGTCAGGTGGTCTGGTATTCCTATCTCTTGAAGAATTTTCCACAGTTTGTGGAAAATTCCGCACAGTCAAAGGCTTTAACATAGTCAATGAAGCAGAGGTAGATGTTTTTCTGGAATTCTCTAGCTTTTACTATGATCCGATGGATATTGGCAATTTGATCTCTGGTTCATTTGCCTTTTTTAAATCCATCTTGTACATCTGGAAGTTCTTAATTCACACACTGTAAAAGCCTAGGTTGAAGGATTTTGAGCATTCCTTTGCTAGCATGTGAAATGAGTACAACTGTGTTGCTGTTTGAACATTCTTTCAGATTGAAATGAAAACTGACCTTTTCCAGTCCTGTGGCCACTGCTGATTTTTCCAAGTTTGCTGGCACATTGAGTGCAACACTTTAAAACATCATCATCTTTTAGGATTTGAAACAGTTCAGCTGTAATTCCATCACCTCCTTCTTTTGTGTATTCTTGCCATCTCTTCTTAATATCTTCTGTTTCTGTTAGGTTCATACTGTTTCTGTGCTTTACTGTTCCTGTTTTTGTATGAAATATTCCCTTGGTATCTCCAGTGTTCTTTAAGAGATCTCTAGTCTTTCCCATTCTGTTGTTTTCCTCTATTTCTTTCCATTGTTCACTTAAAATGTCTTGCTTATCTCTCCTTGCTATTCTCTGGAACTCTGCATTCAGATGGGTATACAGATTTTAGGGACCTCATATAATTTCAAGGAAATTTATATTAATAAACTTACCCATGCAATATAACCTAAAAAGTTTCACCACTCGATCATGCTTCCCATGTAGCATAACAAATAAGCCTAATTATTTTAATTTCTCTGAAATGATTCAGTGACCCTCTGAATCTTCCCAAAGTTAGTGAGAAGTCAAAAGAAGTTTATTTAAAATCTGATTTGTGGAATTCTGTCAAAGATATCAAAAGTTTTAAAAATATTTGGTCAAATAGGATTATAGGTTACTGTGAAACAATACTTATTCACATAACCAAAGAGCTAATAAAATACTTCAGTAGATAAACACAGGACACTTCAACAGCTTAAAAGGTAAAGAAGCTTTATATTGTGTATCAAAAACAGATCAATAGTCCAGAAAAATTTTGCTTCCTTAACAGAGAAAATCAAATTCTAGTTTTGTATCAGCTCACTTTTAATATAAAAATGTATTTACTTAATTTATGTTAATAAATTTAATTACTTAATTAAATTTATTCTAATCATAATTAGTTCTGACCACGCATGAAATGATATTTTCAGGGTTTCTTTTCCACAAACATTCTAAAACTTCCTTTTTGACCTTCAGATTTTGTTCTATGTTTTTCTTTTTTCTTAGTCTACTTTTGTAACTGAGGGAAAAATTAATATATTTTTCTTTAACAAAATGCATTAAAAAAGTTTTCCTTATTGTAGTTTTATTTATATATATTATTCAGAATTCTTAATCTTTAAAAACTTTAATTTATAATGTAAACTAAGGATGAGCAAGTATTAACTCTTTCATTAACATTCTTTAGATTGGCAAACTTATATTTACTATTTATAAATTCTAAAAACATATTCATTTTTATAGAAATGTCTCAATATGGTACGAAATATTTTTATCAATACTTCTAAATACTTTTTTGTCTCTGTGAAAGAAAGCCTGTGTTCAGTAATTGTTGTTGTTCAGTAACTCGGTCGTGTCTGACTGTTTGCAATCCCATGGACTGCAGCATGCCAGGCTCCTCTGTCTCTCACCGTCTCATGGAGCTTGCTCAAACTCATGTCCATTGAGTCAGTGATGCCATCCAACCATTTGTTCTCCATCATCCCCTTCTCCTCCTGCCTTCAGTCTTTCCCAGCATCAGGGTCTTTTCTAATGAGTCCACTCTTCATATCAGGTGGCCAAAGTATTGGAGCTTCAGTTTCAGCATCAGTCCTTCTAATGAATATTCAGGATTGATTTTCTTGAGGATTGACTGGTTTGTCTTGCAGTCCAAGGGACTCTCAAGAGTCTTCTTCAGCACCACAGCTCAAAAGCACAAGCTCTTTGGTGTTCAGCCTTCTTTATGGTCCAACTCTCACTTCCATGCATGACTAGCAGAAAAACCATAGCTTTGACTATACGGACCTTTGTCAGCAAAGTAATGGCTCTTTTCTTCCAAGGAGCAAGTATCTTTTAATTTTGTATCTGCAGTCACAGTCAGCAGTGATTTGGGAACCCAAGAAAATAAAATCTTCACTGTTTCCACTTTCCCAGTTTTGAACCAGTCCATTGTTTCATATCTGGGTCTAACTGTTGCTTCTTGACATGCATACAGGTTTATCATGAGGCAGGTAGCGTGGTTTGGTATCCCTATCTCTTCAAGAATTTTCCACAGTTTGTTGTGATCCACACAGTCAAAGGCTTTAACACAGTCAATAAAGCAGAAGTAAATGTTCAGTAATTAATGTTTTAGTATTTTATCGTGTTTGGAAATGAGCAAGACATTACTTAATTCAGTAAAACTCTAAAGTTTCAAATTATCAATAAAGTCTAGATAAACTAATTTTATGTGGACATATCACAGGACATAACTATTCTTATACAGTTCACCTGAGAACTCTTATGCCGTTTGCACTAAATTTACTTACAAAAAGTCATCATACCACATTCTTCATCTTGCTGACAAATTCTGTAACATAGATAACATGAGTTTACTGAGCTTCAGTAAACCTAAGTACAATACAACCATTATACTTAATTTTGATTACTTGAAAGATACATCTGCATTAATTAAAACAGAAAATTTAACCTAACTTTAATACAAAATATTAACTTAATATTGAAATTGCCCAGATTATATGAACCTAAACTTATTTGGGTGTAGTTTCTATTATATGCCTAATAATTATTTAAGCAATTAATTTCCTTTAAACCAATTAAAATGTAGATCATTTACAAACTAATTTTGTCAGTACTATCCTAAGGTAAAAACATATTTATAAGCTTTTATAACCTCCATATATAAACCTTCATATATCTTGATAGACAGAGACAGAAATCTCTTTTTCTGTTTATTTGTTTTAAAACTTAGTCATGAATCAGGTATTAAAATATAAAATTCATGAATTATAAATAGCAGTTGGAATAAACTAAGTTTATTCACTTGAGTTAAAAAAGGTCTTGTTTTTCCCTTTTTCCCTCTGTCCCTGGAATTCTAGGTGGTCTAGATAATAGTTTCCTGAGGAGAATTTGTAGAACATTTACATTTCAAAGGCAAAGAGAGATAAATGTAAACTTTCCCCAGAAGAACTTTTGTTCCTTCAGGGTCAAAATTTTGAAAAGATGTTTTATCAAGTTGACTTTCTTTAACTACATACACAGAAGTAAATTTTGAATTTTCAAAGAGCCCCATCTCAGTCATTTTGTAGCACAATCTCCCTTAGCTTATATTTAAGTAAATACTTTTGAAACAGGAGAGAAGGGGACAGGGCACAAACTTTAACAGAATAACATAGTCCAAGGACCTGACATAAATTGATTAGAACCAAATAAGTCCAAGATGACAAAATCTTCCTCCATTAGACATTAAGCCTCAGTATACACCCATCCCATCATAACACATCAAAAAGCTGATTGACACACCCACCAGTGCCATGGCAATTCTGAGGCCAACCATCAAAGTCCAAAAAGTGGACACTGGCCCAATTCCTGGAAATCTTCATTCCTTCCCTGAAATAGTTGGAATAATCATTCCCCTCAATAGCCTATGAAATTACCCAACCCACAAAAACTAACCACACCATATTTCAAGGCTTCTCTTGTCTTCTGAAATAACCCACTCTCTTTCTATGGAGTGTGTTTCTATCTAAATAAATCCACCTCTTACCTATCACTTTGTCTCTCACTGAATTCTTTCTGCAGTGAGACATCAAGAACCTGAGCTTCATTAAGTCCTGAAACCAGGAGTGTGTGATTTCAGCTAAAAGACTGTGGGTTTTGGACATTTCAAAATCCAAACTGGATTTTGGCCAGGTTCAAGTCCCAGCACAGGAGATTCAAGTCCCAACCTGAGTTACATGGTTTTACTTGCAAGTTAAGTTTCATATGTACAAAAACTCAGCTGGGGTCTTAGTTGGAGGATGGCTGCCTGTTGTCCCCTCTTTTTTTCCTGTTTGAGTGACTTTATTTCTCATTTTAATGTTGGTTTATTAAGATAAAATTACTGTTGAAAACTGTGTGTTGTTTGTGAGCTTACCTCCTTTAGGTGTTATCCTGGAGTCATTTCAGCTCTTTTATGTGTCTTTGTTTCTACCTCCAGCTGTCACAAGTGCCGTGTGTACTAGGAGTACTAGGTGCTCAATACTATGTATACATATTAGAACAACTTGTTAATTAATAAGTGGATTTCTCTTTGGGACTGGTGCATGGTATGAAGATTTGCTTCTCTTATTTTCCCAAGTTTTTCAATTGCCTGAGAAAGCAAAGGCCTCTGTGGTGTTTTCATTTTTGTTCTAAAAATTCTGTTGAAGTAGCCAGTTGAGAACAGCAGCCAGGTAAGTCCCTTCGCTTATCACGTAGTCTGAATTTTCCTGGTATCTTTCACCTGAGAAAATTTCTATTGTCTTTCAAGGGAGTAACCTCCTTAGTGTCACTAAGTCACAAGTCCTTTTTTCTTATTTGACCTAACTTGGAAAGGGGCAATTAGGGGTGGGGGAGACAGAGGGAAAAGATAGTGGGGAGGGAGTAAAACAGCATAAGAAAAAGAAGGGGCAGTATAATGAAATTGAGCAGCATTTTTGTTAAGGACTAGCCTTTTCTAACTTTTCCAATGAATTGATTAATTTAGAACTGTTTTCTTTCAGTGAGGCATAAAGGCAAAATGGATTCTTGATTTTTTGAAACCCTCAAAATACTAATTAAAATAAGTTTTCTATTGAATTTGATGAGTCCAATATCCTTGTCTTTGTAACTGAACACACAAACCAATTTAGAGATATCAAGGAGATCCCATGACTCAACAAAGTTTTAAAATATTTTGTTCTGGAGGGAGGTTGGTCACCTGTAGTCTCTTTAGAACAGATGAAAGGGCAGGGCACAGTTGTTAAAAGAATATGATGCACATAGAACATGACAGAATCTGATTAGAACCAAGTAGGTCCAAGATGAATGAAGATTTGACTTCCAGTAGACTTTGCCTCATTATATGCTCACTATAATACATTAAATGACATACCTACCAATGCCATGACAATTCTGAGGCTAACCATTAAAGTCCAAAAAGTTGGCTGTGGCCCTATTCCTGAAAATGCCCATTCCTTCCTCAAAATTATTGGAATAATCCTTCCATTCATCAGCCTATGAAATTAATCCCATGAAAAACAACCATACCATACTTTGAGGCTCTCTCACCTTCTGAGATGCCCATACTCTGTCTGTTAAGTGTGTTTCTCTCTAAATAAATCCACTTCTTATCTATCACTTCATTTCCAAATTCTTTCATGATAAAGCAAGATCCTCAAATTCACCAGAAACACAGGAGTCCCCCCATTTTTACCTGTGTTCTTTGTCTATTAACAGAGAAGTGGAACTTGCCCTTACCTATAAATTTTCTTCTAGGACCATTTAGTTGGTCCACTAAGTTCCATCCATATGAAGACCAGAAAAACATTATGTCTTATTATGGAAAACTGGAAAGAAACAGTCTGTAAATCTCCTATCAAGGACCAATGGGAAAGGAGACCAGAAAAGCAAAAGAAACTGATCAAGATATGGAATTTCCTGTCCAATTCTCAACACTCACAAGAAGAAACTGAGCTCAAGGTGCTGCTCATGCAGGTACCATGGCTTTGTCCTGAATGGTATGGGTAAGTGTTTGGTAATTGCTACAGATCCCACTTCTGACACCAAAGAATATCATCCTAAATTAGAAATAAATTCCAGAATGTAATCAGAGTGGTATTGAAACAAGAGGGCAGCTTCATTGTTTCCAGAGTCTACCTGGGACACATGGCTTTCAACAGTAATTGAAAGCATGTTTCAGGTGAGGTGAACTGCAGACAAGGGGTTTTAAAGGGAAAAACTGCAGAAACCATAGATAGGAAACTCCTAAAATGATTGGGTGACCTTGACAGCATGACTGCAAATCCTTGAAGATTGAGTATATCAGCAGTTTTGGTTAGGGACTTTCTAAGCAGCAAGCTTGACAAACTCACAGATTTATTTAATTTCAACTTGTGGTTTTTCTAAAAACACAGAGTTTGTTACTGAACTCCAGGCTCCATCCACTTTATTTTGGATCCCAACATTAAAAACATGTTGATAGTTCTTCTATTTTCCAAATATTTCTTGCTTAAAGACTAATAAGTAATCTGCATTTCTAACTAGAAGGCTCTAGCTTTCATACTAAGATTCTGTTTCAGTGTAATGTAGTGATAATTTTTAGGTAAATACTACTCTGCATAGAGAACATTAGTTAAACTACAAGATGGCAGAGAAGGATGTGTGTTCACCTTCTCCTGCGAGAACACCAAAATGGCAACTACCTGCTGAACAACCATCAACAGGAGGATATTGGAACCCACCCTAAAAAGATACCCTACATTTAAGGACAAAGGGGAAGCATAAATGATACAGTAGGAGGGGCACAATCACATTAAAATCAAACCCCATTCCAACAGCAGACTCTAGGAGGCCAAAACAAAACATTATCCATGCCTGGAACCAGGGGAAAGGAGCAATGATCTGCACAAGAGACTGAGCCACACGTGCCTGTGAGAGATTGAGGGTCTCCTGTGGAGGCATGGTCAGCAGTGGCTTGCCTCAGAGACAGGGGCGCTGGCAGCAGCTGTCGTATGAGGCATGGCTTGTGGCATAAGTCCTCTTGGAGGATGTAACTATTAGCCCGACCATAGAGCTGCTGTGTGGACAACCCGCAAATTGGAGAACAATTATACCAAAGAAGTTCTTGTACTATTGTAAAGGCTCTAGGCTGCACATCAGATTTCCCAACCTGGGGAACTGGCAAAGGAGTTGGGAATGCCAAGGGGACCTGAACTGAAGGTCATTGGGATTTGATTGCAGAACTTCCAGAGAACTGGGGAAACAGACTCTTGGAGGGCACAAACAAAATCTTGCGCCCAGCAGACTCAGGAGAAAGGAGCAGTGATCCCTAAAGACACTGAGCCAGACTTGTCTGTGAGTGTTTGAGAGTCTCCAGCAGAGGCATGGGCTGACAGCGGCCTGCTGCAGGGTCAGAGGCACTGCCAGCAGCAAACCTGGGAGGAGCCACATGGTGGCTTAAGTTCTCTTGGAGGAGGCTGCTATTTGTGCTACCATAGAGTCTATAGCCCTATCAGAGACACAGCAAACTGCAAGACAGGGCTCAGTTCAGTTCAGTTCAGTTGCTCAGTCGTGTCCGTCTCTTTGCAACCCCATGAATCACAGCACACCAGGCCTCCCTGTCTATCACCAACTCCTGGAGTTCACCCAAACCAGTGTCCATCGAGTCAGTGATGCCATCCAGCCATCTTATTCTCTGTCGTCCCCTTCTCCTCCCGCCCCCAATCCCTCCCAGCATCAGAGTCTTCTCCAGTGAGTCAACTCATTGCATGAGGTGGCCAAAGTATTGGAGTTTCAGCTTAGCATCAGTCCTTCCAATGAACACCCAGGACTGATCTCCTTTAGAATGGACTGGAGATCATGACCACTGGAAAAACCATAGCCTTGACTAGATGGACCTTTGTTTGCAAAGTAATGTCTCTGCTTTTTAATATACTATCTAGGTTGGCCATAACTTTCCTTCCAAGGAGTAAGCGTCTTTTAATTTCACGGCTGCTTCAGGCCAAATTGCAGGGCAAGAGCACAGCCCCACCCGTCAGCAAAAATTTTGATTAAAGATTTACTGAACATTGCCCTGCCCACCACAGCAAGATCCAGATTTCCCCACAGCCAGTCCATCATGTCAGGAAGCTTGCACAAGCTTGTTATCCTCATCCATCAGATGGCAGACAAAAGAAGTAAGAACTTTAACCCCATGGCCTTAAGAAGGAAAACCGCATTCACAGAAAACTAACCAAAATGATCACATGTAACTCAAAGAAACAATGAGCCATGCCATGCAGGGCCACCCAAGATGAACGGATCATGGAAAGTTCTGACAAAACGTGGGTCACTAAAGAAAGGAATGGCAAACCATTTCAGCATTCTTGCCTTGAGAACCCCATGAACAGTATAAAAAGGTAAAAATATATGACTGGAAGATGAGCCCTCCAGGTCAGTAAGTGTCCAATATGATATTGGGGAAAAGCAGAAAGATAGCTCCGGAAAGAATGAAGAAGCTAAGTCAAAGAGGAAATGACACCCAGATGTGGATGTGTCTGGTGGTGAAAGTAAAGTCCAATGCTGGAAAAAAAAATACTGCCACAGGAACTTGGAATGGTTGGATCCATGAATCAAGGTAAACAGGAAATGGCAAGAGTGAACATCACATTTAAGGAATCAATGGATGGGAATGGGAGAATTTAATTCAAATAACCATTATATTTACTATTGTGGGCAAGAATCCCTTAGAAAAAAATGGAGTAATCCTTGAGTTAACAAAAGAGGCTGAAATGCAGTAATTGGGTGCAATCTCAAAAACGACAGAATGATATGGGTTTGTTTCCAAGGCAAACCATTCAACATCACAGTAATCCAAGTCTATGCCTCAACCACAAATGCTGAAGAAGCTGAAGTCAAATGGTTCAATGAAGACCTACAAGAACTTCTAGAACATCAAAAATAGATGTCCTTTTCATTATAGGGGACTGGAATGTAAAAGTAGTAACAGGGAAGTTTAGCTTTGAATTACTAAATGAAGCAGGGCAAAGGCCAACAGAGTTTTGCCAAGAGAACGCACTGGTCACAGCAAACACCCCCTTCCAACAAAACGAGGGACAACTCTACACATGGACATCACCAGATGGTCAATAATGAAATCAGATTGCTTATATTCTTTGACACAAAAGATGGTGAAGCTGTGTACAGACAGAAAGAAAAGACTGGGTGCTGACTGTTTCTCGGATCACAAGCTCCTTATTGCAAAATTCAGACTTAGACTGAAGAAGGTAGGGAAAACCACTAGACCACTAAATATAGTGGTTGTATATTTTGGTTATAAATTGGAAATTTGTAATAAAAATTAAATGATTTGCTCTCTAAAAAAAAAAATTTAGAAAGTTCAAAAAAGCTTGAATTTGCTTCATACAAGCAACATAATGTACTTTTAACTATTTTTAAATTATATTAGGCATTTTTAGTATAATAATATAGAGATGATTTAAAGTTTATAAGAAGATGTGAGTAGGTTATATACAAACGCTATCCTATTTTCATATTAGTAATTTGAGTATCCATGGATTTTTATATCAGTAGCTGAGTATGGGGTATTGGAACCAATACCCATGGAAACCGAGAGATGCTGTAAGCTATTCTTTTGTTAGAATGTACTCACTTTACTCCTGTTCCTCTTTTCTCATAACAGCAACTACTTAGGCAACATTTTTTGTTGTTGCTTTGCTTTTTGACTCAGTTACATTTAGCACTTCTAAGAACTGCCTTTGGTGTATGGAGAAGGATAGAGAAGCAATAGAGCAATAAAATGACAACAGGTAACCTAAATCGAAGAGACCATAGCAGAACATTTCTCTGCCAAGACCAGTTGAGTGGTGCAGACGTTATTTTAATCTCCGTCATAGTTTTACCTATGCCTATTTGCAACAATGTTGGTGACATAAGATGGATGCAGAATCATGACATGGAAAATATGGAGTTTTTTTACAACTAGTCCTCCATTATTTATTATTCCAGTCAGTGGTTTTGATGATAGTGGTGATGATGGTGGTGGTGATGTTGAGGAGAAGAAGGATGCTTTACACATATGTAAGATGTGCCTTGAAGTTTGTGTATGCTTCATATACATACTAATTCTTTACTCCTCATAACAATCCTGACATTTAGTTACTATCATTCACTTTTCCACAGCAGAAAATTGAGAGTGAAGTAGGAAATAAGAAGCCCAAGCACTCTTAGGTCTTAAAAGTCAGTCACTTTTTGAACCAAAGTGATTTAAACTCCGGAGTACACATGCATGTGTAGCATTCATCTTTCTTTGATTTGTCACAAATAGAGCAGCAGCATCTCTAACCCTCTAAACCTTCAGAAGTGAGATAAAGAGGCTGATGTAAAAGTTCTGATTTGTCCTGTTAACCTACCAAATGCCTTCACTATGTCTGTATAAAGTGATAAAGTGTTAGCCCTTTGTAACTGTTACAGGCACAATTTCCTTAAATAAAAGAGTAGATAAATAACCAATGTAAATGCCATTTATTCATTAAAATGCTACACCACAAAATATCTACTCATTATCTCAATGGCTAATATACTCTAGTGTGTTCATATATATCATAAAACATAATAAAATGGATAATGGATATAGTCTGCTTAATAATATTGCTGCAATTTGAATTTCTATTAATGACATGAATAGAAGCACATTTCTCTGAATAAAATAAAAAAAATGTCAGATTATGGCTCAACAAAGAACTGAGTTATTATATAAAGGAAATTTAATGAATCATCCAAAATAGCATATAATTTTTTTTCACATTTATTTTCTGTTTGAATTATATCTTCCATTTCCAAGAACAAAGTTAGCATATCTGATCTCTCTCAACATAGCTTTCCACTAGAATGGTTATAAGATATATTTTAACAAATTACTACTTAGAGATAATAGTTCATGATTTTGTCATGATAACACTCTTCCATTGCATTTTAAAGTGAGCTATTAATAAGCCAAAATGTAACATAAAAAAGTTTTCCCCTCTTTATTCCTTAACAATGAAAATGTGTTATATATTTTTAATATAAAAATCTCCAACAAAACAACTTTTCTAAAATGCCAATCTAATATAATGCAAATTAGTTACTGCACTTTAAAAAATAAAAACAAAATGCTCACAAATTTCAAGTACTCTAACCCAGGGCATACTTCATTCTGTTTATGTCTTAAGTAGAACATTAAATGCATATCTGCAAAAGAAATCCATAGCATTCAATCTAAGCAAAGACATTTTCTGGAAAGTGTTATAAAACTGAGTGAAATCTATTTCTGTGAAGTCACCCAGAATGAAATGGCAACAATGAAATTTTTTTAAGAAGTTTCGTATTGTGAAGCCTGACTAATAACTTTGTGTAGGAAATTTTCCCTAGCATCCTCCTTTCCCTCTGTGTTCCTCCTCTCTCCAAGAAATGGTCAGAGCACCTCAGGATTTCAGGAATAAGATAGCTCACTAAATAATTGATATAATTCATTTCTAAATTTTAAGAATAAACATTTGTTGGTACCCATGAAAACATAAGTTGTACAAATGTATATTTCTGTTTTAAGATCTAATAATGAATAATATCTTTCTTCAAAATCTATGTCAAACAAGGTATGTAGGAATCAGCAATAAAATGCACTTCTAATTATTATTTTGAGCATAATTACTTGGGATTTGGAAAAATGAAGATTAATAAATCTTAACGTATTTCTGAAACAATGAATACGTGCATACTTATAGTCATTAAAAGTGTTGAACTGAATTAACTGTCAGCTATGTTTTGTTTATTTTATATGAATATATATCTTTCAGATATATCTGTCAGATATTCAGAAACAAATGGCAAAGACTTTAGGAAAATAACCGTTAATTGTTATTTTAACAGTCTCAGTGCATATATTTCAATGAATTTTTCTTCGTGCTGTTTTATTGCATTTGTTATGTCAAAGATCAAATGGATGAAGATAAGAATGAAAGGGGGATGGCTTTCTTCCCAAAACTATTAATAAGAAGATTCAAGCTGTTAGTAGAAAAGCAAAAATAGTTTTCATTTTTTTAACATTTTTTATTTAATAAATGGTACAAAGCACAATGCCAAAAACATTAACAGTTAAAATTTCACCAAATGAAAAAATACTATAGAATATACAGTTGTAAAAAGCTACATTAAGTTATTTTACAACTGCCTCAGGCTGCAAAAAAAAAAAAAAAAAAAAATCCCCAGTGCCATACCTAAGTTATCCCTCTCTCAAAACAATGCCATTTATGTTATAAACCATGAGCACCCCATCAAAAGATGGGAACTGCTTTTGTTAATTCATATATATATATATATATATATATATATGACTGTATCACTTTGCTATACACCTGAAACAAACACAACACTGTAAAGGAAATATAGTGCAATATAAAATAAAAATAAGTAACAGACCTTTGGGGCTGCTATAATTTTATATATAATTATATATATATGTTATATAATTTTATATATTGGGCAAATATACTTTTCAAACTTCAATCTTAGTCAACATTTCTGCATAGTTAAGGAAGTGGTTTTTATAGTGATTCTGAAAATGATAATGTTAAAAAGACACTGCTTATTTAACTATTATGCAGGGTTGACCATGCAAAATTCTGGGCTCTGTGAATCACAAGCTGGAATCAAGATTGCTGGAGGAATATCAATAGCCTCAGATATGCAGGTGATACCACTCTAATATCAGAAAGTGAAGTGGAACTTGATGAGGGTGAATGAAGAGAGTGAAGAAGCTTAACTTGAAACTCAATGTTAGAAAAACTATGACCATGGTATCCAGTCCCATCACTTCATGGCAAATAGAAGGGGAAAAAATGGAAACAGTGACAGATTTTGCTTCTTGGGATCCAAAATCATTGCAGATAGTGAATGCAGCCATGAAATTAAGACACTTGTTTCTTGGAAGGAAAGTTATAACAAACATAGAAGTGAAGTGAAGTGAAAGTCGCTCAGTCATGTCTGACTCTTTGCGACCCCATGGACTATATAGTCCATGGAATTCTCCAGTCCAGAGTATCAGAGTGGGCAGCCGTTCCCTTCTCCAGGGGATGTTCCCAACCCAGAGATCGAGTCCAGGAGACATCACTTTGTCGATAGATGCCTTTATAGTCAAAGTTATGGTTTTTCCAGTAGTCATGCAAGGATGTGAGAGTTGGACCATAAAGAAGGCTGAGCACCAAAGAGTTGATGCTTTCAAACTGTGGTGCTGGAGAAGACTCTTGAGAGTCCTCTGGACTGCAAGGAGATCAAACCAGTCAATCTTAAGGGAAGTCAATCCTGAATATTCGTTGGAAAGACTGATGCTGAAGCTGAAACTGCAATACTTTGGTCACCAGATATGAAGAGCTGACTCATTGGAAAAGGCTTCGATGCTGGAAAAGGTTGAAGTCATAAGGAGAAGGCAGCAGAGGATGAAATAGTTGGATAGTATCACCAACTCAGATGGATGTGAATCTGAGCAAATTCTGAGAGATAGTGAAGGACAGGGAAGCCTGGCTTATGCAGTCCATGGGGTTGCAAAGAGACAGACAGGACCTGGTGTCTGAACAGCAATGACATTTAAATTAAGAGTCTGTTTTTTTTCCCCCTCATTTTTCAACAATACTTATGCAATTTCATTTACCTACATTACCAAAGTGGTAAGCTTATTTGGAAGATATTGGAAAAAATATTTTTATTGTATTTTATGTATCTTTATTTTCATTGTTATATTAAAATAAGGGTGGTTTATGTTTTACATCAAAATAATTTTTTACTTATTAAAAAGCATTCATTTTATCACTATACATAGTTGTATTTTTTTTAACCTGAAGCTAATATCAGGTTATATATTGATTATATTTCAATAAAAAAAGCAAAGAAAAGCATGAATCCAAAACTTAATGAAATAATCTGCTTCTATAATTTTTCCAGGAGGTCTCTGGAAAAATTTTGATTCAAATTGCATAGTTTTGTTCTGGTTCTGGATTAAGACCTTCATCTCTAGTAGGAGCAAATGTTTCATGATTTGCCATCATCAGTTCTCATTAGAAAATATATATCTAGAATAACCACTTTATCAATAAAATATTTCCCAACATTACTTGTGTGTTTTATCAAGACATGATTAGCCAAATAAATTGCAATCATAATATTATTAAATATTAAATATTAATATGTATATAAAATCAGCCCCTTTCCTCTTAACAGTATTTCAGTTATTCAGGAGTTAAACCAAATAAAACCACAGATTTTCCTCAATTAAAATTCCATGTCCCTTTACTACTTTATACACTGAACCCCATCTCCTAGAGATTATCAGATAGCTTATCATCTCCATTTCTGTGCTTTTTTGCTCCTCTCTTTCTAGTCCATGATCCCACTGTTTTTGGTGACTGAACTTCTTTTATACCATATCTCTTCCTTACAGAGTCCGTATTCAATTTGGAAGGCACCATTTCCATTTTATTTCCTGGACAAGACTCCACCATGAAAAGTTTTAACCAATCAGAACTACTTAAGGTAAAAATATTGGAGTCTACTCTGGTCTCAGTGTGTATTTAACAGGAGTGGAAACAACGATGATTTCCCAAGTGTGGGAGATCAATTCTTTAACTTTAACTGGTCTGATTCCTAACATATACAGGAGACTTATAATGTGTTGTTTCACTTGTAACCTAATGTATGACTTAAATGAAAGCAGAAATAATTTTTTAAAAATAGCGATTTCTGAATAGCCAAAACTGTAATGATTTCTATCACATAGAAAAACTCAAATTTATTTATTGAAAATATATTTCATTCATCAAAAATCTAAAAAATTAAATTAATTCTCAGTGGCTCTTGTGTCAATAAATAAATACTACTGTACAAATTTACAAATGCAGTATGATTGTGTACATGCTCAGTTGTTCAGTGGTGTCCAGCTCTTTGGGACCCCATGAACTGTAGCTCTCCAGGCTTCTCTGTCCATGTTATTTTCCAGGCAATTATACTGGAATGTGTGCCATTTCCTATTCCAGAGGGTCTCCCTGACCCAGGGGTTGAATCTGCATCTCCCACATCTCCTGTATTGGCAGATGGATTCTTTACCACTGAGCCACTCGCTAATTCTCTGGAAATGTTAAAAGAAAAAAAAGTTAGTAAATGATAATGCTCTTGAATATATACATTCTATCTGAGACAAATAATAGAATTTCATATTTGGTATAACTATATCAATTGCCAAAATATTAATCTTATCCCCTATTTAATTGTTTATACATATTGGGCTTCAGATATTATTTTTGTCATCACTTTATTCAGTTCAGTTCAGTTCAGTTCAGTCGCTCAGTCGGGTCCGACTCTTTGCGACCCCATGAATCACAACATGCCAGGCCTTCCTGTCCATACCAACTCCCAGAGTTCACTCAAACTCACATCCATCGAGTCGGTGATGCCATCTAGCCATCTCATCCTCTGTTGTTCCCTTCTCCTCCCGCCCCCAATCCCTCCCAGCATCAGAGTCTTTTCCAATGAGTCAACTCTTCGCATGAGGTGGCCAAAGTATTGCAGTTTCAGCTTTAGCATCAGTCCTTTCAATGAACACCCAGGACTGATCTCCTTTAGGATGGACTGGTTCGACCTCCTTGCAGTCCAAGGGACTCTCAAGAGTCTTCTCCAACACCACAGTTCAAAAGCATCAGTTCTTTGGCGATCAGCTTTCTTCACAGTCCAACTCTCACATCCATACATGACCACTGGAAAAACCATAGCCTTGACTAGACGGACCTTTGTTGGCAAAGTAATGACTCTGTTTTATAATATCGTACAAAAATATGAAGCTCCTCACACATTTTAAAATTGACATCTACTATTTTTCATTGTAAGTTTAATAGTTGCAAAGGCTATTTTCTAACCTATTTTGTATTGTATATTTGGATTAAATATGTTTTTTCTTGAAATTTTGAAGCTACTGATTTAACTTATTGAAATAAATTATGTCATGGTGCTATTTAATTGGCAAAGAAAGCGCTTATTATCAAATAAATCAGCCAAATCAGACTAAGTTTCAGTCATGAGAAAAATTCTGAACTCGTTTTCAATTCAACTAAGCCTGCTGATAGGTATCCCCTAGACAACAGTTTCACTTTGAGGCTTTTATTCTAATGTAACCCTTACCTTGAATATGTAGCCTGGATGAAATAAGTCACACCCCAAACACAAATCCTTTTTTAAAATGCAAATTTTCTTTCACAGTAGAGATTGTAACGCAGACGTTTCAACATGGAAAATGTATCTCAGACAGCAAGTTCCTAGATGGCAGAGGATCCCTTTTTTTCTGAAGAGTGGGAGAATGGCTATTGTTAAGAGAGGGGAAGGGGAAAGAAAACACGAACATGGCATGCTCTCAGTCCGGCCATGTTTAGGAAATTGTACTTTTGAAAGGTGAGAATCTGATACAGATACTCTTAAAATTACTTGTGGCTGTGCCACAATATGAGTGTACCTCAGTGCTTTTGCAAGACTAAATTTAATGGTCCATGTACCTTATAACATATTCAGTATATGCCTTATTTGACAGTACCAAGAGAAATTCTATTTATTGAATGACTGTCTTTTAATATTATATTCTATTTTCCTATGAAATAATTATGCCTCATATTTAGAAGCTAAAATGTCAATTTAGCTCTTGCTATTTAGATAACTAAGATATTTACTTGACTACTTCTTTTAATTATCATACCAACTCTAACATACCAATTATCACTCCAATTTAAAACTAGGATTTGAATTCACATTTGTTTAATCTCAGCAAATCTCTATCTTATTCTTGAAGTGATTTATTTTTAAAGAAATGCAATTAAATTAAACCATAAATTAAATTAAACCATTAGCTTAATTAATGGTTTACTTTAATTGTATTGGGCTTTCCTGATGGCTCAGATGATAAGAATCTGTCTGCAGTACAGGAGACCCAGGTTCAATCCTGTGTAGGGAAGATCCCGGAAAGGGTGACACACTCCAGTATTCTTGCCTGGAGAATTCCATGGACAGAGGAGCTTGGTGGGCTACAGTCCATGGTATGGTAAAGAGTCAGGCACAACTGAGTGACTAGCTTTTCACTTTTTCACTTTCATTAATTTAAACATAATTGAAAATCATAATTTATATATTTATGTACATTTATTATGGATGTGAGAGTTGCACTATGAAGAAAGCTGATCACCGAAGAATTGATGCTTTTGAACTGTGGTGCTGGAGAAGACTCTTGAGAGTCCCTTGGACTTCAAGGAGATCCAACCTGTCCATTCTAAAGGAGATCAATCCTGGGTGTTCATTGGAAGGATTGATGCTAAAGCTGAAACTCCAATACTTTGGCCACCTCATGAGACGAGTTGACTCACTGGAAAAACTCTGATGCTGGGAGTGATTGGGGGCGGGAGGAGACAGGGACGACAGAGAATGAGATGGCTGGATGGCATCACGGACTCAATGGACATGAGTTTGAGTGAACTCTGGGAGTTGGTGATGGACAGGAAGGCCTGGTGTGCTGTGATTCATGGGGTCGCGGAGAGTTGGACACAACTGAGTAACTGAACTGAAGGAATCAAATTTGGAGAAGGCGATGGCACCCCACTCCAGTACTCTTGCCTAGAAAATCCCATCGACGGAGGAGCCTGGTAGGCTGCAGTCCATGGGGTCGCGAAGAGTCGGACACGACGGAGCGGCTTCACTTTCTCTTTTCACTTTCATGCATTGGAGAAGGAAATGGCAACCTACTCCAGTGTTCTTGCCTGGAGAATCCCAGGGATGGGGGACCTGGTGGGCTGCCGTCCATGGGGTTGCACAGAGTCAGACACGACTGAAGCGACTCAGCATCAGTAGCAGCGGCAAGGATTCAAATTACTGTCTAATGTTTTTTAATTTCAGCTAATAGGACTTCCTTCAACATTTCTTTTAGGGACAGTCTAATGAAAAAAAGATTCTTTGAGATTCTGCTCATTTGAAATTTCCCTCACTTTGGAAGGATAGATATACGGTTCCTGCTTGACAGTTTTATATTACTTTTTAACATTTTGCATAAGAGGAAAGTGGAAAGGTTGGCTTGAAGCTCAACATTCCGAAAACAAAGATCATGGCATGTGGTCCCATCACTTCATGGGAAATAGATGGGAAAACAGTGGAAGCAGTGTCAGACTTTATTTTTTTGGGCTCCAAAATCACTGCAGATGCTGATAGCAGCCATGAAATTAAAATATGCTTACTCCTTGGAAGGAAAGTTATGATCAACCTAGATAGCATATTAAAAAGCAGAGACATTACTTTGCCAACCAAGGTCTGTCTAGTCAAGGCTATGGTTTTTCTCGTGGTCATGTATGGATGTGAGAGTTGGACTTTGAAGAAAGCTGATCGCCAAAGAATTGATGCTTTTGAACTGTGGTGCTGGAGAAGACTCTTGAGAGTCCCTTGGATTGCAAGGAGATCCAACCAGTCCATTCTAGAGGAGGTCAATCCTGGGTGTTCATTGGAAGGACTGATGCTAAAGCTGAAACTGCAATACTTTGGCCACCTCATGCGACGAGTTGACTCACTGGAAAAGACTCTGATGCTGGGAGGGATTGGGGGTGGGAGGAGACGGGGACGACAGAGAATGAGATGGCTGGATGGCATCACCAACTCTATGGACATGAGTTTGAGTGAACTCTGGGAGTTGGTAATGGACAGGGAGGCCTGGAGTGCTGTGATTCATGGGGTCGCAAAAAGTCGGACATGACTGAGCAACTGAACTGAACTGAACTGACAGCTACCTTTGGATTCCAAAGATTCTAATGAGAAATCTGCTCATAATATTAGTTTTTTCAATTTTGCTGCTTTCAAATTTCTCTCTTTTTGGCTTTTGAAATTTGTTTATGATGTATCTCTGTATAGATCCCTGTAAGTTCATCTCACTTGTAGTTCGTTGAAATTTCTGAACGCTTATATTCATATCTTTATAAAACGGGAAGTTTTAAGCCATTATTTCTTCAAATATTTTCTTTGCTCCTTTCTGTCTTTTCTGAATGTGCTCCTTTTCCTGAGAATTTCTGGTGACTTTTCAATTTCTCCTATGTATTTTGTTACTCTTGTCTTTTTTCTTTCATTACATTTTATTGAAATGTAGTTGATTTGCAATGTTGTCTTAGCTTTTGATGTACAGTAAAATGCATCAGTTATATGTGTACATATATCCACTCTTTTTCAGATTTCCTTCCAATGTAGGTCACCACAGATCACTGACTAGGATTCCGTGTACTAAACAGTAGGTTATAGCTATCTGTTTTATATGTAATAGTGTGTATATCTCAATCCCAACCTCCCAATTCATCCTGCCTCCCCCTTCCCAATTTAGAAATCATAAGTTTGTACCCTACATCTATGACTATCTTTCTGTTTTGCCAGTTAGTTCATCTGTACTATTTTTCTAGATTCCACATATAAGTGATATTATACAATATTTGTTTTTATCTTTTTGATTTAATTCAGTCTTTATAACAATCTCTAGTTCCATCCATGTCTCTGCAAATGGCACTATTGTGTTCCATTTTATTTTGAGTAATATTCCATAAGGTACAAGTACTATATCTTTATCCATTTCTCTGCTATGGACATTTAGGTTGCTTTCATGTCTTGGTTATTGTTAAGAGTGCTGCAATGAACATCAGAGTGCATGCATACTTCTGAATTATAATTTTCTCTGGATAAATACCTACGAATGGGTTTACAGGGTCATATCTTAGCTCTATTCCTAGTTTCTTAAGGAACTTCCATATGGTTCTCTATAGTGGCTTTACCAATTTACATTCCCACTGACAGTGTTGGAGGGTTTCCTTTCATCCACACCCTTTCTATTGTTATTGTTTGAAGACTTTTTCATGATGGCCTTTCTGACAGGTGTGAGGAGATAACTTCATTACAGTTTTATCTGCATTTCTCTAATAATTAGGAGGTTGAGCATCTTTTCATGTGTTTGCTGGGCATCTGTGTGTCATCTTTGGATAAATGTATGCTTAGATCTTCAGCCCATTGTTTGATTGGTGGTTTGTTCTTTAATATTAAGCTACATAAACTGTTTGTGTATTTTGGAAATTAAACCCTTATTGGTTTCATTTGCAAAGATATTCTTCCATTCTAAGGGTGATATTTTTGTTTTCTTTATAGCTTCCTTTGCTGTGCAAAAGGTTTAAAGTTTAATTAAGTCCCATTTGTTTTTATTTTCATCACTCTAAGAGGTGGTCCAAAAAAGATCATGCTGTGATTTACTTTTAAGAGTGTTCTGCCTATGATTTCCTCTAAGAGTTTTATAGTGTATGGCCTTATATTTATGTCTTTGTTCAAGTCTGACTGCATTTTTGTATGTGGTGTTATGGAGTGTTCTAATCTTACAAGTAGTTGTCCAGTTTTCCAAGCCACACTATTGAAGATACTGTCTTTTCTCCATTGTAGATTCTTGCCTCCTTTTTCATAAATTAACTGACCATAGATATGTGGGTTTATGTCTGGATTTTCTAACTTCTTTCATAAATCTATATTTCTGTTTTTGTGCCAGTGTCATACCATCATGATTGCTGTAGGTTTGTTGTATAGTCTGAAGTCAGGAAGCTCATTCCTTCAGCTCCATTTTTCTTTCTTAAGATTGCTTTGACTATTCGAGGTCTTTTGTGTTTCCATACAAATTTTAATCTTTTTTTGGTTCTAATTCTGTGAAAAATTACATTGGTAACATAATAGGGATTGCATTGAATCTGCAGACTGCTTTGTGTATTCTACTTATTTTCACGGTATTGAGACTTTCAATCCAAGAACATGATATAGCTCTCCATCTGTTTGTGTCGTCTTTAATTTCTTTCATCAGTGTCATAGTTTTCCACATACAGATCTTTTGCCTCCTTAGGTAGGCTTATTCCTAAGTATTTTGTTCTTTTTGTTGTGATAGTAAATGGGAATTCAGCCTTAATTTCTGATTCTGATCTTTTGTTGTTAGTATATATAAATTCAAGAGATTTCTGTGTATTAAGTTTGTATCCTGTAACTTTATCAAATTTATTGACTAGCTCTAGTAGCTTCCTGGTGGTATCTCTAGGATTTTTTAATGTACAAGCAGTGACATTTTTGCTTCTTCTTTATCAATTTGGACTCATTTTATTTCTTTTTCCTTCCCTCATTGTTGTAACTAGGATTTCCAAAGCTATGTTGAATAATAGTGGCGACAGTGGACATCCTTGTCTTGTTCCTGATCTTAGAGGAAATGTTTTAACTTTTCACCATTGAAAATTATATTTCCTGTGGATTTGTTATATACAGCCTTTATTATATTGAGGTAGTTTCCCTACGGGTTTCCCTGGTGGCTCAGTGGTAAAAAATCTGCCTGTGAGTGCAGAGGATGAAGGTTTGATCCCTGGGTCATGAAGATTTCCTGGAGAAGGAAATGGTAACCACCTCTAGTATTCTTGCCTAGGAAATCTCAGGAACAGAGGGGCGTGATGGGCTCCATGGGTTTACAAAAGAGTCAGACATGACTTTGTGACTAAACAATACCAAAAATTTCACTTGATACCCATTTTCTCAAGAATTTCTATCATTAATGGGTGTTGAATTTTGTAAAATTTTTTATCTTATCTATTAAGATGATAACATGGCTTTTATTCTTCAATTTGTTAATATGGTGCATCACATTGTTTAATTTGTGTATATTGAAGAATCCTTGCATTCTGGGATAAAACCCATGTGATCATTGTGTATGATCCTTTTAATGTGTTGTTGGATTCTTTTGTTGGTACTTTGTTGAAGATTTTTGCATTTTATTCATCTGTATTCCATGATAATGATCTATAGTTTTCTCTTTGTGTGTGATATCATAGGTTTTGGTATCAGGGTGGCCTTGTAAAAGGAGCTTGGGAGTTTGTCTTCCTCTGTCAGTTTTTGGAAGAATTTGAGAAGAATAGGTGTTATTTTTCTCTAAATATTTGATAGAATTTGTCCATCTGGCCCTGGGCTTTTGTTTTTGGGAAGATTTTAAACACAATTTCAATTTCATAACTTATGATTAGTAAATCCATATATTCTATTTCTTCATGGTTCACCTTTGGAAGGTTATATCTTTCTAAGAATTTTCCCATTTCTTCCAAGTTGTCCATTTTATTGGCATATAATTGCTAGTAGTATTCTCTTATGATCCTTTGTATCTCTGTAGTGTCAGTTGTAACTTCTCCCTTTTCATTTCTAACTTTATTGATTTGAAATCTCTCCCCCAACTTTTTTTTCTTGATGAGACCGGTTAATAGCTTTTCAACTTGCTTATCTTCCCAAAGAAGCAGCTTTTGGTCTCATTGATCTTTGCTATTGTTTTCTTTGTTTCCATTTATTTATGTCAGCTCTGATCTTTATGATTCTTTTCCTTTTACTAATTTTGGGTTTTTTCTTGTTATTGTTGTTTATATTCTTTCTCTTTTTTTCCCTGTATATGTAAAAAGAGTTTATTTATTTGAGGTTTCTCTTATTCAAGAGTTAGGATTATATTGCTCTAAAATTCCCTCTTCACTTCAGTTCAGTTCAGTCACTCAGTCATGTCTGACTCTTTGCGGTCCCAATGATGCAGCATGCCAGGCCTCCCTGTCCATCACCAACTCCCGGAGTTTACTCAAACTCACATGCATTGAGTCAGTGATGTGATCCAACCATCTCCTTCTCTGTTGTCTGCTTCTCCTCCCACCTTCAATCTTTCCCAGCATCAGGGTCTTTTCAAACGAGTCAACTCTTCACATCAGGTGGCCAGAGTATTGGAGTTTCAGCTTCAACATCAGTCCTTCCAATGAACAACCAGGACTGATCTCCTTTAGGATGTACTGGTTGGGTCTCCTTGCAGTCCAAGGGACTCTCAAGTTTCTTCTCCAACACCACAGTTCAAAAGCATCAATTCATAGGCATTCAACTTTCTTTATAGTCCAAATCTCACATCTGTATATGACTACTGGAAAAACCATAGCCTTGACTAGATGGACTTTTGTTGACAAAGTAATGTCTCTCCTTTTTAATATGCTGTCTAGGTTAGTCATAATTTTCCTTCCAAAGAGCAAGCATCTTTTAATTTCATGTCTGCAATCACCATTTGCAGTGATTTTGGAGCCCGAGAAAATAAAGTCTGCCACTGTTTCCACTGTTTCCCCATCTATTTGCCATGAAATAGGACCAGATGCCATGATCCTAGTTTTCTGAATGTTAAGTTTTAAACCAACATTTTTACTCTCCTCTTTCACTTTTCTGCCATAAGGGTGGTGTCATCTGCATATCTGAGGTTATTGATAATTCTCCTGGCAATCTTGTTCCAACTTGTGCTTCATCCAGCCCAGCGTTTCCCATAATGTACTCTGCATATAAGCTAAATAAGCAGGGTGATGATATATAACCTTGAGATACTCCTTGTCCTATTTGGAACCAGTCTGTTCCATGTCCAGTTCTAACTCTTACTTCCTGACCTGCATTCAGATTTCTCAAGAGGCAGGTCAGGTGGTCTGATTTTCCCATCTCTTTCAGAATTTCCCACAGTTTGTTGTGATCCACACAGTTAAAGGCTTTGGCATAGTCAATAAAGCAGAAGTAGATGCTTTTCTGGAACTCTCTTGCTTTTTCGATGATCCAGTGGATGCTGGCAATTTGATCTCTGGTTCCTCTGCCTTTTCTAAAACCAGCTTAAACATTCTGGAAGTTGTTATTGAACAGCTTGAAGTTATTGGTTCATGTATTGTTGAAGCCTGACTTGGAGAATTTTGAGCATTACTTTACTAGTGTGTGAGATGAGTGCAATTGTGTGGTAGTTTGGGCATTCTTTGGCATTGCCTTTCTTAGGGATGGGAATGAAAATTGACCTTTTCCAGTCCTGTGGCCACTGCTGAGTTTTCCAAATTTGCTGGCATATTGAGTGTAGCACTTTCACAGCATCATCTTTTAGGGTTTGAAACAGCTCTAATGGAATTCCATCACCTTCACTAGCTTTGTTTGTAGTGACACTTCCTAAGGCCCACTTGACTTCACATTACAGAATATCTGGCTCTAGGTGAGTGATCACACCATCGTGATTATCTGGGTCTTGAAGATCTTTTTTGTACAGTTCTTCTGTGTATTCTTGCCACTTATTCTTAATATCTTCTGCTTCTGTTAGGTCTATACCATTTCTGTCCTTTATTGTGCCCATTTTTGTGTGAAATGTTCCCTTGGCATCTCTAGTTTTCTTGAAGAGATCTCTGCTGCTGCTAAGTCACTTCAGTTGTGTCCGATTCTTTGTGACTCCATAGACGGAAGCCCACCAGGCTCCCCCGTCTCTGGGATTCTCCAGGCAAGAACACTGGAGTGGGTTGCCATTTCCTTCTCTAGTTTTCTTGAAGAGATCTCTAGTCTTTCCCATTTTGTTGTTTTCCTCTATTTCTTTGCATTGATCACTGAGGAAGGCTTTCTTATCTCTCCTTGCTACACTTTGGAACTCTGCATTCAAATGGGTATATCTTTCCTTTTCTCCTTTACCTTTCACTTATTTTCTTTTCATAGCTGTTTGTAAGGTTTCCTCAAACAAGCATTTTGCCTTTTTCCATTTTTTTTCCTTGGAGATGGTCTTGATCACTGCCTCCTGTACAATGTGATAAACTGCCATCCATAGTTCTTCAGGCACTCTGTCTATCAGATCTAATCCATGAATCTATTTCCACTGTATAGTCATAAGTGATTTCATTTAGGTCTTACCTGAATGGTCTAGTAGTTTTTCTTGTTTTCTTCAATTTAAGTCTGAATTAAGTCTTATCCTTCTCCATCAAAGTTTAGACAGACTGAAAACCACAGTCACAGAAACCTAACCAATCTGATCACATGTACCACAGATTTGTCTAACTCAATGAAACTATGACTCATGCCATGTATGGCCCCCCAAGATGGATGGGTCATGGTGGAGATTTCTGAGAAAACATGGTCCACTGCTGAAAGGAATGGCAAACCACTTCAGTATTCTTGCCATGAGAACCCCATGAACAATATTAAAAGGCGAAAAATAGGACACTGAAAGATGAAATCCCTAGATCAATAGGGCCCAACATGCTACTGGAGATCAGTGGAGAACTAACTCCAGATAGAATGAAGAGATGGAGCAAAAGCAAAAACAACACCCCTTTGTGAATGTGACTGGTGATGGAACTAAAGTCTGATGGTATAAAGAGCAATACTGCATAGGAACCTGGAATGTTAGGTCCATGAATCAAGGCAAATTGGAAGTGGTCAAACAGGAGATGGCAAGAGTTAACGTTGACATTATATAAATCAGAGAACTAAAATGGCCTGGAATGGGTGAATTTAACTCAGATGACCATTATATCTCCTACTGTGGGCAAGAATCCCTTAGAAGAAGTGGAGTAACCTCATAGTCAACAAAAGAATCCTAAATGCAATGCTTGGATGCTATCTCAAAAACAGCACAATGATCTCTGTTCGTTTCCAAGGCAAATCATTCAAAATCAGCATAATCCAAGTCTATGCCCCAACCAATAATGCTGAAGAGGTTGAAATTGAACGGCTCTATGAAGACCTACAAGACCTTCCAGAACCTTTTCATATAGGGAATTGGAATGCAAAAGTAGAAAGTAAAGAAATACCTGGAATAATGGGCAAATTTGGCCTTGGAATACAGAATGAAGCAAGTCAAAGGCTAATAGAGTTTTGCCAAGAGAACGCACTGGTCACACCAAACACCTTGTTCCAACAACACAAGAGAAGACTCTACACATGGAGATCACCAGATGGTCAATACTGAAATCAGATTGATTATATTCTTTGCAGCCAAAGATGGAGAAGCTGTATACAGTCATCAAAAACAAGACTGGGAGCTGACTGTGGCTCAGTTCATTTACTCCCAATGCTAAATTCAGACTCCTACTTACCCTACTACAAACTCATCAGAAGAATGTCCATGAGGTGATTATGCCCTCCTTGGAAAATTAATATAAAACTTCTCACTGTATTCTCCAAGTGGATGGACACATGGTTTCGAGGGCTTGAGCCCATTGTGATCCCCTTTGCCTGACATAGCAATGTGCTGTGCCTAGTCACTCAGTCCTGTCCGACTCTCTGTAACCCCATCAACTGTAACCCACCAGCTTCCTCTGTCTATGGGGATTCTCCAGGCAAGACTACTGGAGTGAGTTGCCATTCCCTCCTCCAGGGGATCTTCCCAACCTCGGGATCAAACCCAGGGCTCCTGCATTGTGGGCAGATTATTTACCATATGAGTCATCAGGGAAACCCGGCAAAGCAATAAAACTATCCTTTTATACCTCACCCAAAACTCTGTCTGAATTTGACTCAGCACCTATGTACAGAGAAGCTGAGTTTTGGGCATCAATATAACAACAGCAGCTGCTTGCTTCTTCACCCTTTGTGATCAGAAGGAGCAACCAGCAATTGAAAGATAACTCTTCATTATTTAAAGGCAGAATCCTTTTTCTCACCCTGACTCCTGCATGCTGATTGCACTGTGCTCCAGGAAATTGTTCAGCACTACCTGCTACTGGACTAAGAGATGGGGGAGAGGTAGCTGCTACCAAGCTAATAGTTGAAATTGACAAAAATTAACTACAATTCTCAATCAAGCTTTCCCCTGGAACTTGCAAGCCTTCAGTACACTAAGATCTCCAATCGACTTACTGCACATAGATTATGAAGTGCAATTGTTGTTTAGGTAGAGACACAGGCTCCCAGTGTTTCCTATTCTGCAGTGTTCCCTAAATCCTCACATTTTAATGATCTCAATTGGTTTTTTAACAGAAACCTGGGCACCATGGCTTGGCTAAGTTGAAACAAGAACTTCATCATCATAGACTCTAGCCAAGAGCATGTTAAAACAAAAGTCTGGTGACTATTTTCTCTGCAGTTTTGAAGAAGATTTGTCTGTGTTGGGCAGCTTGCATTCAGAGTTTATCCACAGAAATGCAGAGGAAGAAAAATTCAAGAAACAAGGTGATCATCTATAAAAGTCTAGCTGGAAATATCTAGAACTATACACAAGAGGATCACCTGAAGTTACTATGGAATCTTAACACAGTTTTTGGGTGGAATGGATTACCAAAGAAGCAATATCTGAAGTGATGCAGGAAACCAAATAAAAAGACAATGCTGACTTGATCCTGGAACAAGCTCCCTCATAGTAAATGCCACCTTTACTCTTCAATGTCAAACTCAAAGAATAAGCAATATATTTATGAAAGAACGGATTAAGAACTTCTCCATTGCCCTTATGTTTCCTCTCTCTTGTTCTTTCCCAGAAGAGTCAGGCACTTTGAGAAGGCAAATGAGGAAGGATGAGAGTGATTCAGTAAGGAATCTAGACAGACCAAAGTCTTCTAAAATGTTCTGCCTGAAGCAAGCTCCAGTGATGCAAGTAGGAGTAACTATGGTTTTATATAAGATTGTAACCTTAAATAAGTGTGACGCGAGAGACGCTGCCGCAGCGCAACCAACCAGGCAAAGAGGCGTGGCCGAGAGGAGCTACCCCACGCCTGAGGCCAGGGCCGGCGGCCGAGAGGAGCTGCCCCACGTCCAACAGGCAGTGGCTGAGCGGGGGGAGGAGGGCCGAGAGGAGCTACTCCACCTTCAAGGTCAGGAGGGGCAGCTTTGAGGAGATACCCCTCATCCAAGGTAAGGTACAGCGGCTGCGCTTTCTTGGAGCAGCTGTGAAGAGATATCCCACGCCCAAGGTAAGAGAAATCCAAATAAGATGGTAGGTACTGAGAGGGGGCATCAGAGGGCAGACACACTGAAATCATAATCACAGGAAACTAGTTGATCTGATCACATGGACCACAGCCGAATGTGGTCCACTGGAGAAGGGAATGGCAAACCACTTCAGTATACTTGCCTTGAGAACCCCATGAACAGTATCAAAGGGCAAAATGATAGGATACTGAATGAGGAATTCCGCAGGTCGGTAGGTGCCCAGTATGCTACTGGAGATCAGTGGAGAAGTAACTCTAGAAGGAATAAAGGGATGGAGCAAAAGCAAAACCAATACCCAGTTGTGGATGTGACCGATGATGGAAGCAAGGTCCGGTGCTGTAAAGAGCAGTATTGCATAGGAACCTGGAATGTTAGGTCCATGAATCAAGGCAAATTGGAAGTGGTCAAACAGGAGATGGCAAGAGTGAACATAGACATTCTAGGAATCAGTGAATTAAAATGGACTGGAATGGGTGAATTTAACTCAGATGACCATTATATTTACTACTGTGGGCAGGAATCCCTTAGAAGAAATGGAGTAGCCATCATGGTCAACAAAAGAGTCCAAAATGCAGTACTTGGATGCAATCTTAAAAATGACAGAATGATTTCTGTTCGTTTCCAAGGCAAACCATTCAATATTACAGTAATCCAGGCCTATGCCCCAACCAGTAACGCTGCAGAAGCCGAAGTTGAACGGTTCTATGAAGACCTACAAGACCTTTTAGAACTAACACCCAAAAAAGATGTCCTTTTCATTATAGGGGACTGGAATGCAAAAGTAGGAAGTCAAGAAACACCTGGATTAACTGGCAAATTTGGCCTTGGAGCACGGAATGAAGCAGGGCAAAGGCTAATAGAGTTTTGTCAAGAGAACACACTGGTCATAGCAAACACCCTCTTCCAACAACACAAGAGAAGACTCTACATGTGGACATCACCAGATGGTCAACACCGAAATCAGATTGATTATATTCTTTGCAGCCAAAGATGGAGAAGCTCTATACAGTTAGCAAAAACAAGACCAGGAGCTGACTGTGGCTCAGATCATGAACTCCTTATTGTCAAATTCAGACTTAAATTGAAAAAAGTAGGGAAAACCACTAGACCATTCAGGTATGACCTAAATCAAATCCTTTATGATTGTACAGTGGAAGTGAGGAATAGATTTAAGGGACTAGATCTGATAGGTAGAGTGCCTGATGAACTCTGGACGGAGGTTCGTGACATTGTACAGGAGACAGGGACCAAGACCATCCCAATGGAAAAGAAATGCAAAAGAGCCAAATGGCTGTCTGAGGAGGCCTTACAAATAGCTGTGAAAAGAAGAGAAGCGAAAAGCAAAGGAGAAAAGGAAAGATATAAGCATCTGAATGCAGAGTTCCAAAGAATAGCAAGGAGAGATAAGAAAGCCTTCCTCAGTGATCAATGCAAAGAAGTAGAGGAAAGCAACAGAATAGGAAAAACAAGAGATCTCTTCAAAAAATTAGAGATTCCAAGGGAACATTTCATGCAAAGATGGGCTCGATAAAGGACAGAATGGTAGGGACCTAACAGAAGCAGAAGATATTAAGAGGAGGTGGCAAGAATACACAGAAGAACTGTACAAAAAGATCTTCACGACCAAGATAGTCACAATAACGTGATCACTGACCTAGAGCCAGACATCTTGGAATGTGAAGTCAAGTGGGCCTTAGAAAGCATCACGACGAACAAAGCTAGTGGTGGTGATGGAATTCCAGTTTAGCTATTTCAAATCTTGAACGATGATGCTGTGAAAGTGCTGCACTCAATATGCCAGCAAATTTGGAAAACTCAGCAGTGGCCACAGGACTGGAAGAGGTCAGTCTTCATTCCAATCCCAAAGAAAGGCAATGCCAAAGAATGCTCAAACTACCGCACAATTGCACTCATCTCACACGCTAGTAAAGTCATGCTCAAAATTCTCCAAGCCAGGCTTCAGCAATATGTGAACCGTGAACTCCCAGATGTTCAAGCAGGTTTTAGAAAAGACAGAGGCACCAGAGATCAAATTGCCAACATCTGCTGGATCATGGAGAAAGCAAGAGAGTTCAGAAAACCATCTATTCTGCTTCATTGACTATGCCAAAGCCTTTGACTGTGTGGATCACAATAAACTGTGGAACATTCTGAAAGAGATGGGAATCCCAGACCACCTGACCTGCCTCTTGAGAAACCTGTATGCAGGTCAGGAAGCAACAGTCAGAACTGGACATGGAACAACAGACTGGTTCCACAAAGGAAAAGGAGTACGTCAAGGCTGTATATTGTCACCTTGCTTATTTAACTTATAAGCAGAGTATATCATGAGGAACGCTGGGCTGGAAGAAGCACAAGCTGGAATCAAGATTGCTGGGAGAAATATCAATAATCTCAGATATGCAGATGACACTACCCTTATGGCAGAAAGTGAAGAGGAACTCAAAAGCCTCTTGATGAAAGTGAAAGAGGAGAGTGAAAAGGTTGGCTTGAAGCTCAACATTCAGAAAACAAAGATCATGGCATCTGGTCCCATCACTTCATGGGAAATAGATGGGGAAACAGTGGAAACAGTGTCAGACTTTAATTTATTGGGCTCCAAAATCACTGCGGATGCTGATTGCAGCCAGGAAATTAAAAGACGCTTACTCCTTGGAAGGAAAGTTATGACCAACCTTGATAATATATTAAAAAGCAGAGACATTACTTTGCCAACAAAGGTCCGTCTAGTCAAGGCAATGGTTTTTCCCATGGTCATGTATGGATGTGAGAGTTGGACTATGAAAAAAGCTGATCGCCGAAGAATTGATGCTTTTGAACTGTGGTGTTGGAGAAGACTCTTGAGAGACCCTTGTACCACAAGGAGATCCAACCAGTCCATTCTAAGGGAGATCAATCCTGGGTGTTCATTGGAAGGACTGATGCTAAAGCTGAAATTGCAATACTTTGGCCACCTCATGCAACGAGTTGACTCACTGGAAAAGACTCCGATGCTGGGAAAGGTTAGGGGCGGGAGGAGAAGGGGACGACCGAGAATGAGATGGCTGGATGGCATCACCGACTCTGTGGACATGAGTTTGAGTGAACTCCGGGAGTTGGTGATGGATAGGGAGGCCTGGCATGCTGTGATTCATGGGGTCACAGAGAGTCGGACACGACTGAGCGACTGAACTGAACTGAACTGAACTCTCAGGACTGATTCAGATCTGTAACTATGTCTTAAGAGTTATTATAAACCACTGTACTTATCAGGAGTGACCAGAGAAGGGTCAGAATCTTCAACCAAGGGCAGAGGAATAACTTGCTCCGTGTTATACATTTAGAAGTTAGGTTAGGAGAGAAAACACACATACTTTCTGATTATTTATTATGAATTTTTTCTCAACACATGGTACAAATTTAAATGACAATACTTTAAAAAGTCTATGTTGCCATACTGTACAATTTATAGTTTTTCAAATTAACTGATAGCATAAAGAACAGAAAAGACATTGAACAATTACATTATCAAAAATATAGGAAAAATGCTGCATTTATGAACTCTTATCCACAAATCTTGCTAGCTTATGACAGACTGTGTAAAATTATTCTAATATTTAAATCTTTTAAATGTTCGCTTCTCTTGATTTAACTATATGCCACTTCTAAGTGTTTACCTATTTCTCTACTTATTTTTCCCTCAGTTCATAGAAAGAAAATTTTGTATTTTCAATGGTATAATCACATGCATCTGCACATTTAAATGACTGGGACCAAATAATTTGAGTCTTGAGAATATCACAAAAGTAATTTATATTGGAAAGATATTGGTAAATTATATATAACAACTTACTGATACAATTATTTTGTGTACTTATTACAATGCACAGTTTGTAGCATGAATTATAATGTTCTATAGACAAAGAAGCAGAAGTAAAAAGAAAAAGAGTATAGAATTTTGGCATGAAATACTACTGTAAACACGTGTATGTGTAGAAATCCTATAAAGCACATTGCTTAACTCAGAAGAACATTATTCTATGTATCTTCATATTATAGTAATTAACTTCTATGAAATACTCCATACCCAAATGTTATTGGGCACAAAGGATTGTTTCTATATTTCCAAAGAAGGAATATCAGCTACTTGGAGAAAATATTTGCAAGTTTGAAGGGGTCCTTGAGTTTGGAAAGTGTCACTGTTGCTAAATTTTGTCCTGAAAGTCATCTTCTAGAATCTCATGTGTCCTATCATGGTGTGATTATCTTATCATGTTCTTAAAATAAATGATTCCTATCAGCTTCAGTGAGTTCTTATCCACAGTTCATCTTCTTGTTCCCACCCTCAATATGTGATGTACTGAACAAGGTTAAATCTGGTCAAGGTTACTAGATAAATGGGCTTTCGAGATGGATAGTGAAGTGGACAATCAGATTTTAACAAGGGGAAAATAAAGTACTTCAGACTTTTGACAACTGAGTGCTGTTCAAATAAATTCTCTAGGTGTTAAACTGTTGGGAGAGCATCATCAACTGAAAACGTAATTTTGATCTTAAGGTTGCTATTGTTACCTTCAACTGACACACTCTATATATTAGTATGCATACACATCACAGGGAATGCAATGATTCTGAACTGGTATGAAAATCTCAGCATCTTTACCATTGTATTTCTTCTACAACCTTCACTGCAATATGCCTTCTTGTTCAATTAGAAATTTGTTTATTTTTCTTAAAACATTTAGAAGACTTAGTGTATCTATTTACCTAACAGATAATGAATGCTGAATAATTGCACCTAGGGCAAAGATATCTTATATGTTTTCTTGCCGTATTATTTCTCTATTCACAAAAAAATGTTTCAGTTTGAATGGATCAGTTTGAAGGACATTCTAGTGTGAATATGAAAAGTTTTAACAAGGCTAGTCTATCAGTGCTTACGAGACTTGTCCCATTAACTCTTTTGCTTTTTTCATTATGAAAATGATAATGACTACAGCTACTCATTTAGGATAATCTCTGTGAAGAAATGCTTTATTCTCACTCTTTAGTATCAAGACAAAGAATTTATGCTAAGATCTGAGAAGGTCTAAGAGCATACAGTTTCAGCCTATTCTGTGGTAGGCATCAGCAACAGACTTTTATTATTTTTGTTGTTTGAATTTTTTTTGGCTATTAGTGAATATACATCTTCATGCCACTGAAGTGTTAAATTATATTATTTCAACTTATTTATTTTTAGCTATGGTAGTTATGAGTTCAAGAGAGAGAACTTACTGAACCACATTTATGAATCAGCTATTTTTTATTTTGATGTTAAATTTTGGTTCTGGAGCCTCAACTTATAAAGCACTACTTCATTGGCTTTTCCACTACTTTCTCCCACTCATTTGAAGACTATATTGGATAGGAAAGTGGTTAGATCAACATGTTTATTCATTTCTGTATTTTCTGATTTATTAATAATTCATATTATCTTTTCAATGTGACACTTTAATAGCATCCTATCATTGCTTCTATAGTATATATTTTTATACTGGAACCTCTTCCTCCATAGCTATTAGATGCTATTTAATTTCCTTAGCTTTGCTTTAAAGTATAAGTCTTATGATTTTTGCGCAAATTAGAAAATAACCTCATCTCATTGTTCCAGTAAGCCTTAAAGGATTCAGCACTTTTCATCACCATAGCAACTAGGAGCCTAAACAGGAAGAAGGTTAAATATCTATAAAACTCTGACTATAATTTGATGTTTGTTTCAGAAGGTCTTCTCTCTCATCTTTCTAAATATCAAAAATCACAGGACATCTTCTGTCAAACATATAGAAAAATACTATATATATATATATATATATCTTAGAAATTATAGGAACCTAGCAGTATGTATTTTAAAATGGATTTAGAAAAGTAGGTGGAAAATTGCACTTCAGGTCACTTCAATTAACTTTAATTTTTTAAAAGAATGAAAAAATTTTAAAGCAAATATTTAATCTGGAATTTTGTGCCAGGATATTTATTCTCAATTGTTTGAATGATGCAGGATTATTTGCAGGTCAGTCAGATTCTTTATTTTAAACTTGAAGATGTGGCAATATGCAATAGAAGTATAATTCAAAAACAAGATATGTTTTAGGCATTGCTATTCAGTGAATCATTTTTATGACAAAAATTATAATAAGCTAGGTATGGTGCAAAATGCATCTCTTTTAACAAAGCTAGAAAATCATATTAAATTATACCATCCTCGTTACAATCCTAATTCAGTCACTTCACATTACTTTTTGTCCAGGTTGATATGTACATTTACAGTCATTGCCAGATTTCTATTTCTACCTTTCCCTGTCATTTATCATTAGTGTGGGAAAGAAAGTCAACGTGATAAGGAATATATAAAGGGAATATAGCGAGTAAAATGAAGTTTTCCAAATAATATTCCTTGCATATTATGGTGCTTATAAGTTAGGAAAAGAATGTTATTTCCTTTTTTCCTTTCTAATATTATTATTTCCTTTCTAATATTATTATAACATTGTTCATATGCCAAACATGCTAATGAGATATTATTCAGCAATATATAATTATGAGCAATTTATAAATTAGCAAAGTCAGTTAAAAGCTAGCCTCTTATCCCAGTTCCCTTCTCAGAGTTCATAGAGATGGGAAAAGTACAGAACTGTGATGAAAGACTCAGATGAAGTTGTACTATGGGAAATTGAGCCTGATCCTATACTGCTGTCCATTATTGAAGCCCGGATCAAAATGAACCCTTGAAAGGCTGAGATGGAGAAAGATTTTCTATCCAGAAAAGTCAAAGAGACCAGTTAATAATGTAGGCTCTTAGGCATGCTTCACATCATTATCAAGCATGATGAGCAATCTGTCCTCCAAGTCAGGTACCCTGTCCTTCCATATTTTCAGCTATTAAATCCATTAGGTTGTCCTAATAATTGCTGTAAAACTGGCAAGATGGACTTTAAGGAAAAGAGTAAAGTAAGACAGTGAATGACATAGACACTCTCTTATTGTCTATAAAACTACTGCTTGGATTTTCAGGAAAACAAAACAAAACACATTATACCAAGGAAAAGAGAAACATGCAGCCAGGATAGGAATATGATTGGGTTATCTCAAATGTCAATATATGAAAATTTAGAGTCATTAGTTGCTTGCATGGGGATTTTAACAGTACTATGTATAACTCAAAACTTAAAATTAATCAGAAGCCTCTAACTTCAGAGGAGAACACCAATCAATGATATGCACCCAGGGTATAATAAAAATGTGCCAGATATTCAGATCAAAATCCTGAGTGTATCCAAGGCAAGATTATGGTCAGTGTTTTTACTGGTGTTTAATAAAACAGATTTTATTTAGGTCATATCTGAATGGTCTAATGGTTTTCCCTACTTTCTTCAATTTAAGTCTTCAATAAGGAGTTCATGATCTGAGCCACAGTCAGCTCCTGGTCTTGTTTTTGCTAACTGTATAGAGCTTCTCCATCTTTGGCTTCAAAGAATGTAATCAATCTGATTTTGGTGTTGACCATCTGGTGATGTCCACGTGTAGAGTCTTCTCTTGTGTTGTTGGAAGAGGGTGTTTTTATGACCAGTGCATTCTCTTGGCAAAACTCTATTAGCCTTTGTCCTGCTTCATTCCGTGTTCCAAGGCCAAATTTGCCTGATACTCCAGGTGTTTCTTGACTTCCTACTTTTGCATTCCAGTCCCCTATAATGAAAAGGACATCTTTTTTGGGTGTTAGTTCTAAAAGGTCTTGTAGGTCTTCATAGAACCGTTCAACTTTGGCTTCTTCAGCGTTACTGGTTGGGGCATAGCCCTGGATTACTGTAATATTGAATGTTTTGCCTTGGAAATGAACAGAAATCATTCTGTCGCTTTTGAGATTGCATCCAAGTACTGCATTTAGGACTCTTTTGTTGACCATGATGGCTACTCCATTTCTTCTAAGGGATTCCTGCCCACAGTAGTAGATATAATGGTCATCTGAGTTAAATTCACCCATTCAAGTCCATTTTAGTTCACTGATTCCTAGAATGTCTATGTTCACTCTTGCCATCTCCTGTTTGACCACTTCCAATTTGCCTTGATTCGTGGACCTAACATTCCATGTTCCTATGCAATATTGCTCTTTACAGCATCGGACCTTGCTTCTATCACCAGTCACATCCACAACTGGGTATTGGTTTTGCTTTTGCTCCATCCCTTTATTCCTTCTATAGTTATTTCTCCACTGATCTCCAGTAGCATACTGGGCACCTACCGACCTGGGGAATTCCTCATTCGGTATCCTATCATTTTGCCTTTTGATACTGTTCATAGATTTAAGGAACTAGATCTGATTGATAGAATGCCTGATGAACTCTGGACGGAGGTTCGTGACATTGTACAGGAGACAGGGACCAAGACCATCCCCATGGAAAAGAAATGCAAAAAAGTAAAAAGGCTGTCTGAGGAGGCATTACAAATAGCTGTGAAAAGAAGAGAAGTGAAAAGCAAAGGAGGAAAGGAAAGATATAAGCATCTGAATGCAGACTTCCAAAGAATAGCAAGGAGAGATAAGAAAGCCTTCCTCAGTGATCAATGCAAAGAAATAGAAGAAAACAACAGAATAGGAAAAACAAGAGATCTCTTCAAGAAAATTAGAGATTCCAAGGGAACATTTCATGCAAAGACGGGCTCGATAAAGGACAGAAATGGTAGGGACCTAACAGAAGCAGAAGATATTAAGAAGAGGTGGCAAGAATACACAGAAGAACTGTACAAAAAAAAATCTTCAAGACCAAGATAATCACAATAACGTGATCACTGACCTAGAGCCAGACATCTTGGAATGTGAAGTCAAGTGGGCTTTAGAAAGCATCACTACGAACAAAGCTAGTGGAGGTGATGGAATTCCAGTTGAGCTATTTCAAATCTTGAACGATGATGCTGTGAAAGTGCTGCACTCAATTTGCCAGCAGATTTGGAAAACTCAGCAGTGGCCACAGAACTGGAAAAGGTCAGTCTTCATTCCAATCCCAAAGAAAGGCAATGCCAAAGAATGCTCAGACTACCGCACAATTGCACTCATCTCACACGCTAGTAAAGTCATGCTCAAAATTCTCCAAGCCAGGCTTTAGCAATATGTGAACCGTGAACTCCCAGATGTTCAAGCAGGTTTTAGAAAAGGCAGAGGCACCAGAGATCAAATTGCCAACATCCGCTGGATGATGGAGAAAGCAAGAGAGTTCCAGAAAAACATCTATTTCTGCCTCATTGACTATGCCAAAGCCTTTGACTGTGTGGATCAGAATAAACTGTGGAACATTCTGAAAGAGATGGGAATCCCAGACCACCTGACCTGCCTCTTGAGAAACCTGTATGCAGGTCAGGAAGCAACAGTCAGAACTGTACATGGAACAACAGACTGGTTCCAAATAGGAAAAAGAGTACGTCAAGGCTGTATATTGTCACCTTGCTTATTTAACTTATAAGCAGAGTACATCATGAGGAACGCTGGGCTGGAAGAAGCACAAGCTGGAATCAAGACTGCTGGGAGAAATATCAATAACCTCAGATATGCAGATGACACCACCCTTATGGCAGAAAGTGAAGAGGAACTCAGAAGCCTCTTGATGAAATTGAAAGAGGAGAGTGAAAAGGTTGGCTTGAAGCTCAACATTCAGAAAACAAAGATCATGGCATCTGGTCCCATCACTTCATGGGAAATAGATTGGAAAACAGTGGAAACAGTGTCAGACTATATTTTTTTGGGCTCCAAGATCACTGCGGATGCTGATTGCAGTTATGGTTCAGGATTGATGTTTCTGCAATGGAACTATTCAATATGGAATGTTTTCCCTTGATCACTAAGGGAGCATTATGAACAGGGTTTCAACATCACTCTTCTTGTGATCCATTCCCTTGGAATCCAAAAAAGACATCATTAAAAAATATCATAGGAAAGAATATTAAATATGTACCACTGAAAATTCAATATTCTTTTTTTTTTTAAAGAAAGGAAGCATAGAAGACTATAGGGAAAAGGGCATTAAGTGTTAACCACTGGAAAATTCTACATTAAAAAAGAAAAGATGAAATCACTGATTATAATTGTGAAGAGAAGCATGCATTGATTATATTGCTTACATAAAACTTTTTATTATCTTATGAATATTTATTTTAGAGAAAGAAATATGATTTCCAAAGCTATTAAACAAGGGCATCATGGAAGGCTCTACTCAGTGATATCATTCAGGTGCAATCCTATTAACAAGCCGCCATCTCGTTTATCTGTTTCTAATAGTTTGTAAATAATAAAGCATAAAGGAAGCCTTGTAGAGCTTTGCTACTCATTAAACAAATTCCAGACACTGGTCCAGTAGGAACATTAAGAAAACACAACTTTCAATGAATCAGACAGTCTGAAAAGCACTGATTCTTCTACCTACAGTACTCCCTGTAGAATTTTCTTCAGTGTGGGTCTATCTTTCAGTTCAGTTCAGTCATTCAGTCATGTCCAACTCTTTTTGACCCCATGGACTGCAACATGCCAGACTTCTCTGTCCATCACCAACTCCCAAAGCTTTCTCAAACTCATGTCCACTGAGTCAGTGAGGCAATCCAACCATCTCACCCTCTGTCATCCCCTTCTCCTCCTGCCTTCAGTTTTTCCCAGCATCAGGATCTTTTCCAATTGGTCAGTTCTTCGCATCAGGTGGCCAAAGTATTGGAGCTTCAGCATCAGTCATTCCAATGACTACTCAGGATTGATTTCCGTTAGTATTGACTGGTCTGATCTCCTTGCAGTCCAAGGGACTCTCTCAAGAGTCTCTCCAACACCACAGTTCAAAAGCACCATTTCTCTGAAGGGTATTTGCACTGGAACTAGAGTTCTGGGATGAGAGTTTATTTTCATTCAGCATTTTAAAAGTGTTCTATTTTGATTTCTTCTGTCGAGAAGTCAGATTTAAAATTACTGTCCATTAAATTTTATTTTCTGAATCAATCACAGAGGATATGAAGCATACAGAGTGTGCCTTTGCAATAGAATTAAACTAGAACACAGTAACAACAACAACAAAAAACTGTAGAAAACATTTAATGCTTAGAAATTAAGCAATACACTCCTACATAATTTTTGTGACAAGGAACAAATGACAGTGGGTTTTAAATAACACTGTGAAATGATGTTAATGAAAAATATTTCATGTCAAACCTCAACTGATTCAATTAGATAATCTTAATAGAAAGATAATCTCTTTAAAGCATATAATAAAATGACTGAAATAACATGACTGACTCAGGACTGAAAATCAATGAACCAAGAATTCTCCTTAGAATTTAGAAAAATAAATAGCAAATTAAAAATGTGGAAAGAATGAAATAATAGAGTCAATAGAAGAAATTAAAAGAAACACAGTATATAGAGTTGTTAAATGAAAAGTTTCTTTTTGAGCCAAAAAAATAAAAGGTATATCATTAGAAACAATTGGAGAAGTAGATAGAGAAGATATACCGTAATGAATTAAGAGCACTGGTATTTAGAAAGATTACTATAGGCCCTAGAATTATTATGGTCTTCCCAGGTGACACAGTTGTAAAGAATCTTCCTGCCATGCAGGAGTTGGGGGTTCTATCCCTGAGTCAGTAAGAACTCCTGGAGAAGGAAATGGCAACCCACTCCAGTATTCTTGCCTGAGAAATTCCATGGAAAGAAGAGCCTGGAGGGTTATAGTCCATGGGGTCGCAAAAGAGTTGGACACAACTTAGTGAATAAACAAAAATGTCAGGGTTCTATCTTTACAAATGTCACCTCACTTAAGCAAATGCAGGTATGAGGTAGGGTTTTAGCATTCTTGTTTTGTCAACAAAGACATCAAATTCCACAAAGTTAGTTGACTAGGGTCACAGCCAGTTAATCACGGAATTAATGTTCAAATCTGTTGCTATCCTAAATAACACATAGAGGAAATGTGCATACATGGGTCAAAGCCATTTAAAATTTTAAGAGAAACCTTTCCTCAATTTCTCTAACATTATTAACATCAGTGTTAGTTTTGGAGAAACAAAACTCCCTAAGTGTGTGCAGGATGCCATTGGTGGCCTTCATGAATTCCAACTGCCTCCCTGGGTCACCACACCTTTTCCAACAGTCCAAATTGCTTTTAGTTATAGGTTTTGTCAGAGCTGTTGATGGGACATCACTGTCTTTAATGCACCAAGAAAATCAGCTCATCGCAAACCTTCTCTAATATCTATTTCTATAGTTTACACAAGTGAAAGGAACAGCCAAGCAGGAGTGCCAATTATTTTTTATTGGTCTTTCCATATAACTTTTAGGCTAGATGGAAAACAACAGGATCTGTAAACATTAAACTTGCATTAGAGTTCTTCCAATTACTGTTTATTTTCCTAAAATTCTGGTGATTCATATCCCCGTTCTGCACTGTTTACCAGTGTCTCTCTCATCACTCTAATTTATTCTCTAACCACCACCCACTGTTCTTATTTTATTCACCTACTCCAGGTGCTGGGAATGTTACCCTGTTTCACTATATTGTGCTGGCAAAGAATGAAATAATAAGCTCAAAGATATTTTCAAATTTACAGCCTCCTGCTTCATGTGAGAGAGGGGCTTGCACATGTCTGAACTATCGAGAGATCTAATTTGTATTCCTCTTATGCTGAGCAATTCCCCACAGAGTCCTGAGCAATCAGTTGTACATTGTAACAGTGAGACTAGCCATGCTCCTCCCATGGCTGACATTTCATTGATTATCTCAAGAATGTCCTTGTATCACTTTCTATTCTTGTTGATGAAACATTTGACAAATTGTGTCCCTGTTCTGTGTTTCATTCTTTTTCTCATTCTTTAGGAATAGGAGATAGCTTAAAATTTTCATATAATTTACTTCTTTCTTGTTTTATTTTCCCTTTAATATCAATAGTTTTATTTACAAAATATTTACATTTTGTGTGTGAGTTTCTTAAACATATTTAGATTATGTCTAAACTTGTGACAATCCTTTAATGTGGTAAAAATAAAGCATATATCTCAATAATTTAAATTAGGCATTTGTACTATTAATGCTATGAGCAATTTCTTCACAAGATAATTTATTTCCTTCTTTAATTAGAGCAGGAAAGATTTCTAAATTGGTAACAAATTGCAATTATCATTCTGTGGCTTCTCTGAACATCTGTATACAGTTAGATGTTAAAGTATCTTATTTAGATTGGAAAGCTTTTTATGTCCCTTGACAATTTTAATAAGTTAAATATTATTCATGTAAACATATGCTATTTTAAGTTAAATCAGAAAATTATTGATTTCAATATAAAAAAGGCTTTAATTTTAATGAGATGGATATAGTTGATACTCTAAATATTAAATTTAATATTAAACTTTAAAATTTAATATTATAGAATTTTCTATTATCTCAAACAATTATCTTTAATCTTCTAGAATATGTTCTTAAGTTATATGTGAGTATTTCAAAGTGTTAAGTATCTGTATATATGGTCAGCCCATATAATGCATTTGAGCACATGGAAAATGCCATTCATTAAATCATTTAATAAAAATTATTGGATAATATTTTGTGCCAGATACTTACCTAGGTGTTAGTGACAGGGACAATGTAAAGGAACAAAGTAGGTAATTAAATAGGTAATCCCATTAGGGGATTGTAAGCAAAGAAAAAATGTATGGGAGACACCTGTAAGTTAATGATCACTCAAGAAAACAGGATTGCTTAACAACAAATACAAGCAGTCTTGCTCAGCAATAAAACCATGCAGTGGAAGCATGAGACATACCCCAAAACGATAGAATAATGTCATGAGACCCTCGTCTTGCCCAGTGAGCTCAGTAAGTTAATGATCCCTAGGACATGATCTCTGCATATATTAAAAAATAAAAATTATGGAAAGGAAATATTTCAAAGTGAAAGAACTTCGTACTAAGATATGAAATACTATTTCCATAGTTCCATGACAGTCCCAGCTAGACCTTATAGGGACAAGAAAACTCTCCTGCCCAACCTGAACAGGGTGAGGATGATGGAAGCTTGATGTGTACTCAATAATGAGGAAGAAGGTGGTCTTTTCTCGCTCTCCACTTTTCCTTTGATTATAAAACTGTATCTCAGTAAGTTCTTGGGGTGGCTCCCTCTGGCACGCCTGCATGCGACCCTCATGTCCTATGCTAGTAAACCACTTCTTATCTATCACTTCATCTCTCACTGAATTATTTCTGTGCTGAGACATAAAGAACCAGATCTTCTTGGAGCCCCTCAAAATGCCACCTGGCCATTTCACTAGGAATGAAATATTTCCTAGAAAAAATTGCAGTTCAACAGTGAAATACATGAACAAGTAAATATTTTTAATTGTTTTAGTAAATGATTATAAATGTTTCCAAGAAACACAGATACAATCAAATAATTTCATCTAAAATGGTGAAGGGAGTTTGTCGAGGATTAATAACTGGGTATGCTGTGGAGAATGGGAGGGCAGACATTTTTATAAGGCCACCAGCATCAAAGGCATGTAAAGCACACAGTATCATTTGGGAAAAGGAAGGACTCTATTAACTTTCTAGCACTTCCTTAACAAAGTGAAGCTATCTTGGTGGTTTAAAACAAAAGAAAGGCATTCTGTTACATTTCTGGACACTTGAAGACAGGAATCATTGCTCGCTTTGAAGCCCTAGAGAAGACTCCTTCCTGTCTCCTTTAGCTTCTGGCACTTCTTTTCCTATAGCTGCATCATTTCCATCTCTGCCTCTGACATCACATGACTTTCATCCCCCTGTGTCCTCTCCATTTATATTTTCCAATATCTTTATCCTTTTAAGGACACCAGTTATTGGATTTGGGGCCCATCCTAATATAATAACACTCAACCTGAATTTGATTATATCACCGAAGGCCCTCTTTGCAAATAATGTCACATTCACAGGTACTAGAATTAGGACTTGTGGATATCTTTTTGGGGAACACAATCTAACTCATAACAAAACCCCACCAAGACTTTTTGAAAACAAATTTAAGGCAGCTAATAAAGTATGCTGAGTTTGGATTTCAGGCATTATGGAAATATCAAAGCTTTTAATCCAGGTATCTGCTGAGGTGCTAATGTTTGTTTTAGAATGTTAAATGCTGGAGCTCTTGAAGATAAATTGGAAGGTGGAAACCACAGACTTGAACTAAGAAATTTAGAGAGTCAATTCCTAGGCAGGTTGATAAGAAGTCCAGGGGTCCCCAAGGAGAGAGGGGTCTGGGGTTCTCGAGGAGGAGATAGGGGTCTGGAATTCTCAAGGAGGAGGAAAGGACAAACTTTTTTTCCTCTACATTTCTTGGTCTTATCACATAAAACCTCGAACTGTCCAAGCCTGGAACTGACGATTACACAACAAGCAATTCAGTTTAAACTCTGTGCTAAGGATTATATAATAATAATGTATCCTGCTTGAGGACAGTTTCTGGAAAAAACCTGGCTAATCCTGTTATCTTAAAATGTAAATTATGGGAGTGTCTCTAGTAAGATCTTTACAACCTCCAAACAGTCTTTTGACTCGTAATAATTAAAAAATGTATATAACTCCATTGCTAATACTAGCGAGGGGGCACTCTTTCTGCCCCCTTCTGATGTCTATGTCAGAAGCTTTCTCTATCTCTTTTATACTTTGATAAAACCTTATTACACAAAAACTCTGTGTGATCAAGCCTCATCTCTGGCCCTGGATTGAATTCTTGACCTCCGGAGGCCAAGAATCCTGGCGTCTTTTGTGGTTCAGCAATAACCTTTCAAAATGACTACCAAATATTGCCAAGAGAGCATAAAAGTAAAAACAGTGGGCATCAGTGACTTATGAATTTGCTAAATTCATGCTGATATGGAGTATAGGGTGCTGGATGGTGTACCCTGTTTCAATAACAGACCACAAGAGAAAATAAGGCAGTTTATTACTCCCAGTTCCTGGATGAAGCACCTGAAATGCCTTCCAAAACCACATGGCGAGGGGAGGTCAAGGCAAAGTGCACACAGGGAGAAAGACAGTACCTGGAGTACATGCCTTTACCTGGAGTAAAGGGTGGAATGTGGATAGAGTGCTTTGGAGTTCCTGGACTGAGGCCAGATTGGTCAGTTTAAACTAAAAGAGTAGGGTTTTGGCAAACCCTGCTTCCCTGGTGGTTCAATGGGTAAAGAATTGGCCTGCAATGTGGGAGACCAGGGTTTGATCCCTGGATTAGAAAGATCCCCTGGAGAAGGGAATGGCTACCTACTCCAGCATTCTGGCCTTGAGAATTCCATGGACTGTATACTCCATGGGATTGCAAGGAGTCTGACATCACTGAGTGGCTTTCACTTTCATAGGGATTTTATCTAACAGGGGCATAAGGTAAACTTCTGCTTGTTACTCTGAGTGTTCTTTTTAGGGCAGTTGTTTGTGAAAGGAGCTGGAGTTAGTTTAAATTTCCTGCAGGCATTTTGGCCAATGAAATGGGTGCAGAGACAGCAATACCATGGGGTAGTTTATAAAGTTATGAGCAGTGATAACATGTATGAGATTTTTGGAAGGAGAAAAAAGCAGGAAGAAACTTGATGCAAAAATCGTGATTGGGTGTAAATCAGTGTTCATACACAGTGTGAGCAATTAAAAAAAAAAGCAAACAGATTTGGAGCAGGGAATATGGAAGAAGAAAATTAATTTTAGTTTTCTACAAGGAAATCTTAAGATTTGGGGAATATATTAATGAAAAAAACTCCCATATATAGCTGTAAATACTAACCTGCATTTCAGGAAAGGGTTAGATGCTGAAATGATGTCATTAGATGTAAATGTGGATTTAATTCTTGGGGAATCATAATCACTGCTCAATTTTACTGAGGTGGGAGAAGAAAAGAGTAATCAAGATCAAAATCTTGGGAAAAATTTGACATTATATCAAGTGAGACACTATCATAAATGTCATATATAAAATTATATTTATAATGTTTTTCAGAATTGAACAAGAAGGATACATTCAAGTTACTTAGAACTATTGCTGGCACATAAAATTTTTAATAAATATTTTCTATCATTATTACAGGCATTATCATTATTATTGCTCAAGTGAAACATGTTCATTTCTATAAGTCTGATAGGATTTTAGGTTACTAGATTATCTTTTTTTTACTTCTTTTTTTAATTCAATATAAGATTCTTTCAATTCATAATACTTTACAGTTTTCAAAATTTCACATATGTGATTTCATATAATTCTATAACAACTTCTTTTTCCCTATTCCTGTATTGCCCCTCCCTCTTAGATGATCATATTTTAAATAAAAGTTTTAGAGATATTTTAGTTTTGAAAAAAACTGTAGAGGTAATATAGTGTTTTCATATATTTAACATGTGGTCTCTCCTTGTTAAAACGTACATTACTAAGGTAACACTGTCACAATTAGTGAATGAATATTGTTGCCTTACTACTAAGCAAAATTTACAATTTTTAGATCATTTTCTTACTGTAGTTGTGTTTCCTTTGGCTTCTCTTAACTGTGAGTTTGTCAGACTTTGCCCATTTTTGGTGACTGACCATTATGAAGTTTGCTGGTCACATATTTTGCAGAATGCCTGCCAATGGGAATTTGTCTGATGTACTTCTCACAATTAGACTGAAGTTATGGGGGTTTGGGGGGAAAACAGAGATAAAGCATCAGTGTCATTTTATCATATCAGGGGCTTATATATCAACATGATTTTCACTATTGATCTAGACTTTTGTCACATGGCTATATAGTGTTTGGAAAATTTCATCTCTGTGAATTACTCCTTATTTTATCCCTATGAAAACTTCGGAAGAAAATCACTATGCAAAGTTCACATTTAAGAAGTGGGGAGTTATGCTTTCCCTTCTTTAGAGCAGATTATCTACATAAATTATATGGAATTCCATATGGAATGTTTGTCTTTTCTTCTGCAATCATCTATTTATTGAATCATTATTTATATCAGTATGGAGTCAAATGTGTTTTTTTTCTTGGGGGAGGGATGTCTTTGCTATCTTGCACTATTACTTTGTTCCAAGCTTATCTTGTATCTTCCTTCCTCAGTCCTAAAAACAACTATTTCTCAAGGATGTCTGGATCGTTTTACTGGAGAATGGTTTTAGAAACCTATTCTGAGTGCTACATGTGCTTATTGCTAAAGGGATGTTGATACTTCTACACCCACTTCCATGACACAGCAACAAAGTATGTGTGTATATACTGATCTTTGTATATAACATATTTCTAAATGTTTCTGTATGCAACAATTTGTATGACGTGAACACGAGTTTATATTGATATCTCCACCTCTAATATATTACCACATAGGTTATTCTAGCCTCCTCATTTTATTTCTGCAACTTTCAGTCCAACAATGAGAAATCTGGTTCCCACTACCCACTAGACATGTAGAGGTTTACTCAGTTCTGTATACACATATAATGGTTTCAGAATTCTTAACTTGAATCCCTGTGGGAAAAAAAACTATATCAACTAGAGTACAGTGCAGCTTATTGTGTATAATTCCTTTTGCCTTTAGTCTTACATATTTTATCCATAGCCAAAGATACTTAGATAAGTACCTATTTCCACTCTGTCTCAGTGAGGCCAATTTATATATTTGCATACACTTTAATATTTAAAAAAAATGACTAAAAAATATTTTAAACCCAAGTACAAAATAGTCATACTTCTTACAACAAAAAGGAAAGGAAGAAAAAAACATTTATTGATAATCACTAAGTCTGAATAACTGCACTTATGAGATGATGCTCTTTTCAAAGGCAAAATAGATGCATTTTAATTTTCCTTATAATGTGTTCATTTAGTTTTATTTTCTAATTGTTTCCTTCAGGGTAAAAATTTTTTTTGTAATTATTTTATTTCAGTAGGATTTACCCAGATTATTCATCAAAAATTTAAAGAAGGAAATAGAGACCTAGTATTTATGTTTAAATGTCTACACAATTAAATTTGTAAGGTTTTCTACAACTAAAAATGAAATACCACCTATCTTGAGAAGAGCAAACCAACTTGTGATTTCTCCTAGCAGATTTTATGTATTCCTTTTGTTTCGATATCAGTTACCATTTTGGAAAAACTAAATAAACTATGATTATTCTGAGATTGCACTACCAAAATTAAACAGCTAACAGTCTTCTGTGTATGAAGATCTGTACTAATGAACTGTTAGTTCTATAGTAGGACTGTTAGTTCTATAATAGTTCTATAGTAAAAAAGGAGAAAAAAATACATGCTATATTATTTAATAATGTCTTTAAGATACTATTGTTAATAAGAATACTTTAAAACTGAGTAAAAGAAGATTTTAGGCATTTGGAAGCACTGTGAGACTTGTTCCTTCCAGTGGATAAAGTTATTCTTAGTCAGTACCTATATTTGATGCATCACTATTGAAGTCTTATTCATTACCTGAAAAAAACAATGTCTAGGTAAGGTACCCAGAAATCAAACTAAGATGCAGTGGGGAAAAAAATAATAAATCCATTACTTAGAGCTGAGATCTAGACTTTTCACTAAATTTCTTGTGACCTTAAGCCCTTCTCTTAACTCTTTGTGTTTCCAATTCTTTATTTAAAAGCTGTTTCACTTAGATATATTCTAATTAATTCTCTAATATTAGTATAATATGATTTTCTATAAAAATTACATATGACATTCTCTATTCCTGTAATCACACCCATGAACTCATACAAGGTAACATGTCTCCTCAGCACAAAATAACATAGAAAGCAGCTAGAAAAACAAACAAATGTATTTATTTAGTTTTAAAATTATTGTCCCTGAAAACCTCTATAGAGGTTAGCTGATGCTGTGAAATAATAATTCTAATTCTGAATATGGATCTGACTATTAATCAAAATTTTATCTACAACCAAGGCAACCAAACAACCCAAATATATTTCACTAGAGTAATTTTTATTTTCCCAGTACAGACACTACTCCATAAAGGTGCTTGGAAATAACAAGTAGAAGTTGCAAAACAATTTAGCATGTGGCATCTCAATAAATCATTGAAAGCTCTGCTCTTGACACAGGATTTGCTTTAGTCAGCTTTTTACAATTCTGTAGTTCTAAATATCGTGCATTTTCATTCTTTAAATTTCAATTCCATAGAAAATGTAAGTACATATTTATAGCCTGTTACTTAGTATCCAAGCTCTTCATCATCTAGAACATGCCTGTATCTGAAACCTCGTGGCTGCTCCTCTGATGGTTATGTATGACTCAGGCTTGCAAATGACCCACAGCTGCCCAAATGAGACCCCCCATCAAATGCTTCACACACTTGTCTTCACATGCACTGTTTCTCTTGAATGTAATGACTCTATATTCATTTCTTTACCTGGATGATTTCTAAACATTGAACTGACTCATGTTCTTTCTGAATCTCCCCCACTGCTTTGGAGTTTAACTTAGTTATCCTGTTTCTCTAATCCCAGAGTACAATTTTATGCACAACTCTATGTACTGCATTGTGTATTATTGAAATACAAGGTCTCTCTCCTGTAGTTGTGCTTTCTTTAAAACTAGGGACAATGTTTTATTTGACATTGTGTGTGTGTGCACTGGTCCTTTCCGAGGCTTTGCGACCCCCAAAACGGTTGCCTGCCAGCCTCCTCTTTCCATGGGATTTCCCAGGCAAAAACACTGGAGTAGATTGCCATTTTCTTCTCCAGGGGATCTTCCCAATCCGGGGATTGAACCCACAGTATTGTATCTCCTGCATTAGCAGGTGGATTCTTTACCACTAGTGCCACCTGGGAAGCCCATTAGACATTACCAGCCATGTAGTCACTCAGTAAATACCTCTTGACTGAATTGGTGAAATACTGCTGCTGCTGCTGCTAAGTCACTTCAGTCGTCCTCGACTCTGTGTGACCCCATACACGGCAGCCCACTAGGCTGCCCTGTCCCTGGGATTCTCCAGGCAAGAACAGTGGAGTGGGTTGCCATTTCCTTCTCCAATGTGTGAAAGTGAAAAGTGAAAGTGAAGTTGCTCAGTAGTGTCCGACCCTTAGCGACCCCACGGACTGCAGCCTACCAGGCCTCCATCCATGGGATTTTCTAGGCAAGAGTACTGGAGTGGCTTGCCATTGCCTATTAGTTTCTTTAAAAATGTGGGGTGAGGAGGGGGTGGAACAAAAACCCATCCTAGGCTTATCAATGCAGCCGTTTACAAAACATCTAATCTTGACAAGTTGAAGCAGGCCTTTTCATGAAATGTAAATGGAATTGACTTTTAATTGTAAGTATCTTTCTATTGTTAAGAGGTGTGAGTGAAATAAAAAGTAACAATCCTCACTACCTGCAAGGCACAGAGTAAATCCTATTTTTCACATACTCAATTTTTAGTTTAAATACCATTCCAAAAGATTTCAGTGACATATGAGAATTGTAAATAAATCCCATAGTCATGCAATCAAGTCTTTAGATATTAAATAATTTGTTTTATTTTATCCTAAATGTGGATACATCAACGATTTTGCAAGTTAGGGAAATATTATTTTAAAGAAGCCTCACTTAATCTTGAACTGCCCAGGAAGCACAGTGGTAAAGAACATGCCAATGCAGGATACACAAGAGACACAGGTTTAATCCCCCTGGTGAGGAAAATATCCTGGAATAGAAAGTGGCAATAAGCTCCAGTATTCTTGCCTGAAAAACTCCATGGACAGAAGACCCTTATGAGCTACAGTCCATGAGGTTACGAAGAGTTAGACATGACTAAGCACACACACACTAAGTCTTATATTAGAATAAAATACTAGAATAAATACCTGGACAAAACTTACAGACCCAATAGATGGGATGTAGAATTAGACTATCCAGAAGGCAACAAAAATGATTACTACTGGTATCTAGTGTAAATTATTAGAATCCAGCATTCTCCTATGTCCCAATTCACATTTAGCAAATTTATATGGCAGACATCAGTCAAAATAGAACCTGATTTTGTTAAAATTAAGCAACTAACTACAAAAAAAAAATTAAAAATTTTAGAAGCTTAATTTTTATCAGTCAATATCAGTATATTCTGAGAGATGATCTGTAGTTTAGAATGATTAAAATGCATATTATCATGTCAAAAATTGAAGAAAACATTTGACTATTTCATTAATTGCAGCAATAGGTGAAAATATGACTTCAAAACTGAATTAATTTTTCTCCCATCCTAGACTTTTTCCAGTGATAGCTCTAGTATTATTTAGTTGAACAGTTATTGTCAGAATAATGTATAAACCTAAATATTAAGATAAAAGTAAGTAAGAATATGAATATTATGAAGTTGGCTTTTGGATTTTTGCCTTTTAAAAACTCTAAACAAATACCCTGGACATTTAAAAGCAATTTCATGACGTTAATCACTGTTAGCTATTCTGAAAACTCACTATGTCTTATGGAGACCACAACACTGACATCATGCAAAGACAAATCTCATCAGGGTAATAAAAATACAGCACACCAATTTGGAAAATTCAAATAAAAGAAAATTTCTGCCACTCCCTTATTGATGCTTTTCAATCCCTTGGCTTTGAACCATCTCTATTGGGATGACTCATCAATTTACATCTCCAGCCCAAACTCTTTCCTGAACTCTAGACTCCTGTATTACATCAAATACTCAATAACTTCACCTATGTATATCTCAGATTTCCTGGGTTCAAAGCAAAATGCCCCTTTAAATGTGTCTATCATTTGGGTTTCTCAATTTCAGTAAGTGGCAATATTTTCTCAAAGCAGTGTTTGCCCAGATTTTGGGGTCATATATGACACTTCTCTAGGTATATTCATATGCAAATCAGTAGCAAATATCTTACTAAGCCTGTGTACTAACACTGTTGTCAAAGCCAAATTGTCTCTCCTTTGAACTCTTGCATTAGTTTTCTAATTTGTTTCCCTTTTTCTGCCTTATCAAGTACAGTCTACGTATAACACAAAACCAAGATGATTGATAAAATAAAAATTATAACATCAGCACTTTTGTGCTTAAAACTGTCTAATCCCACCAGGAATACACTTGTAGTCAAAGTTAGATTGATTTAGCTTGGGGTATGAGAACAGGAATTAGAACTGGACACGGAAAAACAGACTGGTTCCAAATAGGAAAAAGAGTACGTCAAGGCTGTATATTGGCACCATTATTTAACTTATATGCAGAGTGCATCATGAGGAACGCTGGGCTGGAAGAAGCACAAGCTGGAATCAAGATTGCCGGGAGAAATATCAATAACCTCAGATATGCAGATGACACCACCCTTATGGCAGAAAGTGAAGAGGAACTAAAAAGTCTCTTGATGAAAGTGAAAGAGGAGAGTGAAAAAGTTGGCTTCAAGCTCAACATTCAGAAAACGAAGATCATGGCATCTGGTCCCATCACTTCATGGGAAATAGATGGAGAAACAGTGTCAGACTTTATTTTTTTGGGCTCCAAAATCACTGAGGATGCTGATTGCAGCCATGAAATTAAAAGACGCTTACTCCTTGGAAGGAAAGTTATGATCAACATAGATAGCATATTAAAAAGCAGAGACATTACTTTGCCAACAAAGGTCCATCTAGTCAAGGCCATGGTTTTACCCGTGGTCATGTATGGATGTGAGAGTTGGACTGTGAAGAAAGCTGATCGCCGAAGAATTGATGCTTTTGAACTGTGGTGCTGGAGAAGACTCTTGAGAGTCCCTTGGACTGCAAGGAGATCCAACCAGTCCATCCTAAAGGAGATCAGTCCTGGGTGTTCATTGGAAGGACTGATGCTAAAGCTGAAACTGCAATACTTTGGCCACCTCATGTGAAGTGTTGACTCACTGGAAAAGACTCTGATGCTGGGAGGGATTGGGGGCAGGACGAGAAGGGGATGACAGAGAATGAGGTGGCTGGATGGCATCACCGACTTGATGGACATGAGTTTGAGTGAACTCCGGGAGTTGGTGATGGACAGGGAGGCCTGGCATGCTGTGATTCATGGGGTCGCAAAGAGTCGGGCATGACTGAGTGACTGAACTGAACTGATGAGGAAAAAGTTCACATCAGAGAAAGCTGTCAGACAGCATTTACATGGAGGACCTTATAATATTCTAAGGAGGAATTTGAAAAACAGGAATCTGTTTTGGATTACTTCATTTCAGTTCCAGTCGTTCAGTCATGTCCAACTCTTTGCAACCCTATGGACTGAAATACACCAGGCTTCCCAGTCCATCAACAACTCCCGGAGCTTACTCAAACTCATGTCCATCAAATCAGTGATGTCATCCAACGATCTCATCCTCTGTCCTCCCCTTCTCCTCCCACCGTCAATCTTTCCCAGCTTCAGGATCTTTTACAATGACTCAATTCTTCACATCAGGTGGCCAAAGTATCATAGTTTCTGCTTCATCATCAGTCCTGCCAATGAGTATTCAGGACTGATTCCCTTTAGGATTGCCTGGTTTGATCTCCTTTGCAGTCCAAGGGACACTCAAGAGTCTTCTCCAACACCACAGTTCCAATGTATCAATTCTTTAGTGTTCAGCTTTCTTTATAGTCCAACTCTCACATCCATACATGATTACCGGAAAGATCATAGCTTTGACTAGATAGACCATTGTCAGCAAGCTAATGTCTCTCCTTTTTAATATGATGTCCAGTTGTGTCATAGCTTTTCCTCCAAGGAGCAAGCATCTTTTAATTTCATGTCTATAGTCACCACCATCTGCAGTGATTTTGGAGCCTAAAAAAATAAAGTCTATCACTGTTTCCATTGTTTCCTATTTTCCATGAAGTGATGGGACCAGATACCATGATCTTCATTTTTTGAATGCTGAGTTTTAAGCCAGCTTTTTTACTTCCTCTTTCACTTTCAACAAGAATCTCTTTAGTTCCTCTTTGCTTTCTGCCATAAAGGTGGTGTCATTTACGTATCTGAGGTCATTAACATTTCTCCCAGCAATCTTGATTTCAACTTGTGCTTCAGCCAGGCCAGCATTTCACATGATGTACTCTGCATATAAGTTAAATAAGCAGGGTGACAATATACAGCCTTGGTGTACTCCTTTCCCAATTTGGAACCAGTTTGTTGGTCCATGTTCAGTTCTAACTCTTGTTTCTTGACTTACCTACAGATTTCTCAGAAAGAAGGTGAAGTGGTCTAGTATTCCCATCTCTTTAAGAATTGTCCAGCGTTTGTCATCATCCATACAGTCAAAGGATTTGGCATGGTCAATGAAGCAGAAATAGACACTTTTCTGGAATTTTCTTGCTTTCTCTATGTTCCAATGGATGTTGGCAAAATTTGATCTCTGACTCCTCTGTCTTTTCTAAATCCAGCTTGAACATCTGGAACCTATCAGTTAATTGACTGTTGAAGCCTAACTTAGACACTTTCGAGCATTAATTTGCTAGTGTGTGGAATGAGTGCACTTGTGCAATAGTTTGAACATACTTTGGCATTACCTTTCTTTGGGATTGGAATGGAAACTGACGTTTTCCAGTCTTATGGCCACTCCTGAGTTTTCCAAATATGTTGGCATGTTGAGAATCCCATGAACAATTGCTGACCTACTTGGAATTTTTTTTCTTTCCTGTAAGATACTTAATTTGTGGATATTCATTGTATCATATATTAACTATTGAGTAGGTTCCAAAAATGAGTTTTCTTCTTTGAAGAAAATATCCTCATTCAAATATTGCATCACCATTTACAATATTAAAAAAAACCTATCAAAAATACCTAAAAATAAATAAAATAAAACATAAAAATAAATAAAAATAAAAATACCTAAAAACACAGTATTAAAAAATACCTAAAAATAGAACTTTTTAATCACAGAGCTTCAGTGATTGTTCATGTACATTTGTACTACTGATTTAATCCTTTGTGAGAGTTGGACTGTGAAGAAGGCTGATCGCCGAAGAATCGATGCTTTTGAACTGTGGTGTTGGAGAAGACTCTTGAGAGTCCCTTATACTGCAAGGAGATCCAACCAGTCCATTCTAAAGGAGATCAATCCTGGATGTTCATTGGAGGGACTGATGCTAAAGCTGAAACTGCAATACTTTGGCCACCTCATGCGACGAGTTGACTCACTGGAAAAGACTCTGATGCTGGGAAAGGTTGGGGGCGGGAGGAGAAGGGGACGACCGAGAATGAGATGGCTGGATGGCATCACTGACTCTGTGGACATGAGTTTGAGTGTACTCCGGGAGTTGGTGATGGACAGGGAGGCCTGGCGTGCTGTGATTCATGGGGTCGCGGAGAGTCGGACACGACTGAGCGACTGAACTGAACTGAACTGAATGATTAAATAAGTGTCTATATTTTTAAACTGAAGCACTTGCTTTTCATCTCTAACAAATGCTAACAATTACTATAATAAGTATATTAATAAGAATGTATACATGAAATTCACTAATAAATATAATTCACATTATATTGAGCAAAGAAAAGGAAAAAGAGACAATGACTCATGAAAGATGCACAGACTTTTAAACTTGCATTATAGCAACCCTGGGAGCATAAAGACCTGAATAAGGCCTTTTACAGGTGAAATAAAATATTGTCTCAAAAAGATCAATATGAGCAAAACACTCATTAGCAGCAACAAAATCCTAGTGTAAACAGTTTTAAATAAAACAGAAAAGGGCATCAAAAGCAAGGAGAGAGATGTTTGAACTTTTTCTTACACACATTGCTTGACTCGAATTTCCTCTTGATCAAAAGGAAGAAATTGCTCTTTGTCTATGCTGAGAAATCTATTCACATCAACAGTTAAACTTAATTCATTGTCAAAATCTACTTTACTTTTTTACCATAAGAAGTTCTTTGACTGTAGATTTTTATTTCCTGAAAAGAATTCAGTTCAGTTCAGTCACTCAGCTGTGTCCGACTCTTTGAGACCCCATGGACTGCAGTATGCCAGGCATCCTTGTCCATCACCAACTCCTGGAGTTTACCCAAACTCATATCCATTGAGTCAGTGATGCCATCAAACCATCCCACCCTCTGCTGTCCCTTTCTCCTCCTGCCCACAATCTTTCCCAGCATCAGGGTCTTTTCAAATGTCAGCTCTTTGCATCAGATGGCCAAAGTATTGGAGTTTCAGTTTCAGCACCAGTCCTTCCAATGAACACCCAGGACTGATCTCCTTCAGGATGGACTGGTTGGATTCTCTTGCAGTCCAAAGAACTCTCAAGAGTCTGCAATTGAAGTTCAAAAGCATCAGTTCATAGGTGCTCAGCTTTCTTTATAGTCCAACTCTCACATCCACACTTGACTACTGGAAAAACCATAGCTTTGACTAGATGGACCTTTGTTGGTAAAATAATGCCTCTGCTTTTTAATGTGCTGTCTAGGTTGGTCATAGCTTTTCTTCCAAGGAGCAAGCATCTTTTAATTTCATGGCTGCAATCATCATCTGCATTGATTTTGGAGCTACCAAAAATAAAGTCTCTCACTGTTTCCATTGTTTCCTTATCTACTTACCCTGAAGTGATAGGACTGAATGCCATGATCTTAGTTTTCTAAATGTTGAGTTTTAAGCCAACATTTTTACTATCCTCTTTCACTTCCATCAAGAGGCTCTTTAGTTCTTCTTCCCTTTCTGCCATAAGGATGGTGTCATCTGCATCTGAGGTTATTGATATTTCTCCCGGCAATCTTGATTCCAGCTTGTGCTTCATCCAGCCCGGCATTTCGCATGATGCACTCTGCATATAAGTTAAATAGGCAGGATGATCATACACAGCCTTGAAGTACTCCTTTCTCGATTTGGAACCAGTCTTTTGTTCCATGTCTAGTTCTAACTGTTGCTCTTGACCTGCATACAGATTTCTCAGGAGGCAGGTCAGGTGGTCTGGTATTCCCATCTCTTGAAGAATTTTCCACAGTTTGTTGTGATCCACACAGTCAAAGGCTTTGGTGTAGTCAATAAAGCAGATGTTTTTCTGGAACTCTCTTGCATTTTCAATGATCCAGTGGATGTTGGCAATTTGATTTCTGGTTCCTCTGCCTTTTATAAATCCAGCTTGAACAACTGGAAGTTCATATTTCACATACTATTGAAGCCTGGCTTGGAGAATATTGAGTATTCCTTTGCTAGTGTGTGAGATAAGTGCAATTGTGTGGTAGTTTGAACATTCTTTGCCATTGCCTTTCTTTGGGATTGTAATGAAAACTGATCTTTTCCAGTCCTGTGGGCACTGCTGAGCTTTCCAAATTTGCTGGCATATTGAGTGAAGCATTTTAACAGCATCATCTTTTAGGATTTGAGATAGCTCAGCTGGAATTACATCATCTCCACTAGCTTTGTTCACAGTGATGCTTCCTGAGGCCCACATGAGTTTGCATTCCAGGATGTCTGGCTATAGGTGAGGAATCGCACTATTGTGGTTATTTGGGTCATGATCTTTTCTGTATAGTTCTTCTGTTTATTCTTGCCAGCTCTTTTTAATATCTTCTGCTTCTGTTAGGTCCATACCATTTCTGTCCTTTATTGTGCCCACCTTTGCATGAAATGTTCCCTTGGTATCTCTAATTTTCTTGAAGAGATATCTAGTCTTTCTCATTCTGTTGTTTTCCTCTCTCTTTGTATTGATCAGTTAGGAAGGATTTTAAAATCTCTCCTTGCTATTCTTGCGGCTTCCCTGATGGCTCAGAGGGTAAAGTGTCTGCTTGCATTGCAGGAGACCTGGGTTTGATCACTGGGTCGGGAAGATCCCCTGGAGAAGGAAATGGCAACACACTCCAGTATTCTTGCCTGGAAAATCCCATGGACGGAGAAACCTGGTAGGCTACAGTCCATGGGGTCATAAAGAGTCGAACACGACCGAGTGACTTCATTTTGCTATTCTTTGGATCTCTGCATTCAGATAGCTATAGCTTTCCTTTTCTCTTTTGCATTTAGCTTCTCTTCTTTCTCATCTATTTATAAGTGCTCCTTGTAAAACCATTTTGCCTTTTTGCATTTCTTTTTCTTGGGGATTGTCTTGATCACTGCCTTCTGTACAATGTCATGAACCTCTGTCCACAGTTTTTCAGGCACTCTGTCTCTCAGATCTAATCGCTTGAATTTATTTGTCCCTTCCATTGTGTAATCGTAGGGCATTTCATTTAAGTCCTATCTGAATTGTCTAGTGGTTTTCATACTTCCTTCAATTTAGATCTGAATTTTGCAATAAGGAGTTCATGATCTGAGCCACAGTCTTATTTCCACTGACTGTATAGAGCTTCTCCATCTTTGGCTGCAGAGAATATACTCAATCTGCTTTGTTATAGATCATCTGGTGATGTCTACATGTAAAGTCTTTTCTTGTGTTGTTTTAAGAGAGTATTTGCTATGATCAGTGAGTCCTCTTGGCAAAACTATGTTACCCTTTGCCCTGCTTCATGTTGTTTTCCAAAGCCAAATTTGCGTATTACTCCAGATATCTCTTGACTTCCTTATTTTGCATCCTAGTCCCCTATGATGAAATGGACATCTTTTTTTTGGTGTTAATTCTAGAAGATCTTATAGGTCTTCATATAACCATTCATCTTCAGCTTTTTAAACATTACTGATTAGGGCATAGACTTGGACTACTGTAATACTGAATGGTTCGCCTAAGGCAATGAACAGATATCATTCTGTCTTTTTTGGGATTGCACCCAAGTACTGCATTTCAGACTCTTTTGCTGACTATGAGGTCTACTCCATTTCTTTTCAGGGATTGTTGTCCACAGTAGTAGATATAATGGTCATCTGAATTGTATTTGCCCATTCTAGTTCATTTTATTTCACTGATTCCTATAATGTCAATATTCACTCTTTCCATCTGCCATTTCACCACTTCCAATTTACCTGATTCAACAACCTAACATTCCACGTTCCTATGCAAAACTGTTCTTTACAGAATCAAACTTTACTTCCATCACCAGTCACATCCACAACTTTTTTTTTTTTCACTTTGTCTTCATTTGTTCATTCTTTCTGGAGTTATTTCTCCACTCTTCTCTGGTAGCATATTCGGTGCCTACTGACCTGAGGGAGTTCATCATTCGGCGTCATATCTTTCTGCCTTTTCATACTGTTCATGGGATTCTCAAGGCAGGATTGGCTCTTCCTGCGAACCATGTTTTGTCAGAACCATGTTTTGTCCACCGTGATCCATCCATCTTGGTTGGCCCTACAGGGCATGGCTCATGGTTTCATTGAATTAGACAAGGCTGTGGTCCATGTCGGGTAGCTCCTCTCGGCCGCCGCCCCTGACCGGTTGAGAGGTAGCTCCTCTGGGCCATGCTTCTGTGCGTAGTCCATCGCGGAGCCGGCGTCACTTTCGCTTTAATTAGTTTTCTTTGATTTTGATCATAGTCCAAGCTATGGTTTTCCTGTAATCATATATGAATGTGAGAGTTGGACTATAAAGAAAGCTGGGCACTGGATAATTGCTCCTTTTGAACTGTGGTGTTGGAGAAGACTCTTGAAAGTCCCTTGGGCTGCAAGGAGACCAAACCAGTCAATCCCAAAGGAACTCAATCCTGAATATTCATTGGTAGGACTGGTGCTGAAACTGAAGCTTCAATGCTTTGGCCACTTGATGCAAATAACTGACTCATTGGAAAAGATTCTGATTCTGGGAAAGGTTGAAGGCAGGAGAAGGGGCGTGGGGTTGAGAACGTTGGGTGGCATCACTGACTCGATGGAAATGAGTTTGAGCAAGCTTAGGAAGTTGATGTTGGGCAGGAAAGCCTGGTGTGTTGCAGTCCATGGGATCACAAAGAGTTAGACAGGACTGAGTGACTGAACTGTACTAAACTGAGTGGTTGATGATTTCGATACATAGAATTTTATGTCTAGAGATTAGAGTCATTATTTATGCTCATAAAATTTTTCCTGAAAACTATTAGGCAGAATTTTCCAAATAGTATTATTTTATGTATTAATTCATTCATTTATTTAACTCCTAATATATCTTGTTTACTTCTTGTGTTTTCCCACCCTTCTCCCCTCTGCAGCCACGTTTGTTTTCTGTATCAATGAGGTTTTTTTCTTTTTAGTTATCTTTATTTTGTTGTTTATACTATACATGTAAATGGAATCATATAGTGTATCTCTTTCTCTGTGTGAAATTTTACTTAGCATAATGCACTCAAGGTCCATCATTCAAATGGCAAGATTTCATCGAATATATTCTTTCATCTATTTATTGAAACAAAGCAGCATCCTTGCCCCCTTCCCTCATGTCCTGTGCTTGCCTTTGCTGTGGAAAAACTTTAGCCAAAACAATTTTAATCAAAGGAATCAGAACATGTAGAAAAAAAGCAGAACAATTAGGAGATCAAATAATAATAGTTTAATCATTAAGCAAAGTGAAGGACCTTTATTTTCTTCTCAAGTGCTGTGGATAATATTCTGAGCCATATCCAACGATCCTCCCAGGTGAAGAATTTAACTTCATGATGACCAGATTGTAGCCATGAGGTAAGCTGCCACAGTTCCAAAAATTGGCCTCAGGGAAATGGAAAACATGCTGACCCTGGAACTGAAGATTAATTGTAGCTAAAACAATAAAAATGACACTGATTAAACAATCAAGGACCAATTTCAAGATTACTGCCAGAACTGATTTTGCTATTTCTGCATATAACCCGCTCTATGTGTTTAAAAAGATTTTGCCCACTGACTGTCAGTGAGAGGAATCAGCCTTTGGATAGTTGTTTGCCCTCCCCTCATCAGTTGCCAGCATCCAAAATAAAGGAAATTTTTCTTTCTTCAATCTGGCATTTTTATTCGTTTTTGAGCAGTGAATAGCCAGATCCCACTTTTGGCACTTAAGTTGATTCCATAGCTTTGCTTTTGTAAATAATACTGCAATGAACATAGGGGTGCATATATCTTTTCTATTTACTCTATTTTTTTTTTCAGAAAAATGTCCAACAAAGGAATTGTTGGATCATATGGTAGTTATATTTTTAATTATTTGAGGAATCTCCATATCAGCTAACCCAATTTACAGTCCCACCGATAGCTTATGAATGTTCTCTTTCCTCCACATTCTTGCTAACACTTGTTATTTGTTTTTGTTTTGATAACAGCCTCTCTCACAGGTTTGAGGTAGCATTGCATTGTGGTTTTAATATGTATTTTCCTTATGATTAGCAATGTCTAACAAGCATATTTCCATGTTCCTGTCGGTCACCTGTATGCCTTCTTTGGAAAAAAATCCATATCCTCCACCCATTTGGTAATAGCTTTTTTTTTTCTGATGTTCAGTTGTATGAGTTCTTTGTATATTTGGATATTAATATCTTATTGGATATATTGCTTGCAAATATCTCCTTACTCAGTAGAATGCTTTTCTGTTATTGTTTTTTTAAAATTCTTTTATACTTTCCTTCACCGTGCAAAAGCTTTTCACCTTGGAATTTTCCCATTTGCTTGTTTTTGCTTTTATTTCACTGAGAAGGCAAACATTGATAAGACCAATGTCAAAGAGCCCACTGCATTTGCTTTCTTCTAGGAGTTTTATGGCTTCACATCTTATGTTTAAGTCTTTCTGTTTTGAATTTGTTGTTATTCGTGGTGTAAAAAAGCAATCCATTTTTATGCTTTTGCATATACTGTTCAATTTTCCAAATTCCATTTACTAAAGAAGCTATTTTCTCCCCACTGTATATTCTTGCTTCATTTGTCATAGATGAATTGCCCATAAAAGTAAAGCTTTGGATTTATTTCTGAGGTCTGTTTTTTTCCATCGATCTATGTGAATTTTTTTTTTTCTTTCATATCAGTACCATACATTTTTGATTCTGTAGCATTGTAGTATAACTTGGAATCAGGAAGTGTGATACCTCCAACTTTGTTCTTCTTTCTCAGGACAGTTTTTTTGCCATTTGGCATGTTTTGTTTCTCTCAGTTCAGTTCAGTCGCTCAGTCGTGTCAGACTCTTTGTGACTCCATGGACTGCAGCACACCAGGTGTCCCTGTCCATCGCCAACTCCCAGAGTTTACTCAAATTCATGTCCATTGAGTCAGTGATGCCATCCAACCATCTCATCCTCTGCCGTCCTCTTCTCCTCCTGCCTTCAATCTTTCCTAACATCAGTGTCTTTTCAAATAAGTCAGCTCTTTGCATCAGGTGGCCAAAGTATTGGAGTTTCAGCTTCAACATCAGTCCTTCCAATGAACACCCAGGACCGATCTCCTTTAGGATGGACTGGTTGGATCTCCTTGCAGTCCAAGGGACTCTCAAGAGTCTTCTCCAATACCACAGTTCAAAAGCATCAATTCTTAAGTGCTCAGCTTTCTTTATAGTCCAACTCTCACACATACATGACTACTGGAAAAAACATATTTTAGAATTATTTCTCCTAGTTCTTTGAAAAATGACCAAGATATTTTGATTGCTTGCATTGAATCTGAAGATTGCCTTTGGTAATATAGTCACTTTAACAGTCTTGATTCTTCCCTATAAACACATTATATCTTTCTATCTGTGCGTTGTCTTCAATTACTTACATCAGGGTCTTATAATTTTCCAAATACATATTTTTTCCTCCTTGGTTAATTTTATTGGTATTTATTTTATTCTTTTTGATGTGATTTTAAATGGGATTATTTCCTTAATTTCTCTTTCTGATAGCTTGTTAGTATATAGAAACACAACAGATCTCTGTATTTTAACTGTATATCTTGCAACTTTCTAGTAGTCTTTGGGGGGGTGTCATTAGAATTTTCCATGTATGACAGTCTTACTTCTTCCTATAAAATTTTGTTCCTTGCATTTTTTAAAACCACAATGTTTGTATACCAGAGTTTAAAAAATAAGTAAATGTATTATAGATAATAAGAATTTATTTTTACAATATTAGGTAAATTACAATTAAGGCAAAGGGAAAAGCTAAAATTAATCCTGTGGTGTTGGATTAAATATAAGGTGTCAGTGTGAACACATGTTTTAGATAAACAATTAGTAAATAGATGATATATAGAAATAGATATAAATATGAGTTAGGGTATCAACATAAGTACAGAAATAAAGATTACTGCATATATGGGGTCACACAGAGTTGGACACGACTGAAGTGACTTAGCATCATCAGCAGCAGCATATATGTGGTTAGGATATATACATATATTTTCTAGCTTGAACAAGAGGAGCTGTAAGTAATAACTTCTCACAGAAAAACATATGCTTAATGTCCTTTCTTGGTTACTAAAAAGTAATGTTTTTAAAAAGAAATCTATACAGCTTGTATAAGTTGTTGATTACTGTGCTGGGACAGAAAAAAATCCAAGATGAATATGAAACAGATAGTGGTGCCATAATGAAAGTAGTACTAGAGAAGAAGGAAGGGAGAAATAAATAAAAACCAAGGAGGGAGGGAAGGAGAGACGAAGTAAATGAGGGAGGAGAGAGGAATAAAGGGAAAGAGGAGAGAGGGAAAAAAGGAAACATTAAAGAAAAAAAAAAAGTACAAATAGCATACCTGCAGGAGTTCCTTTTGGTTAAAGGTGGAAGTATTTGTGGGCTTCTCAGGTGGTGCAGTGGTAAAGAATCTGCCTGCCAACACAGGAGATGAGGGTTTGATCCCTGGATCAGGAAGATTCTCTGGATGAGGAAATGGCAACCCACTCCAGTATTCTTGCCTGGAAAATCCCATGGATGGAGGAGCCTGGTAGGCTGCAGTCCATGGGGTCGCTAAGAGTCGGACACGACTGAGCAACTTCACTTTCACTTTTCACTTTCCTGCATTGGAGAAGGAAATGGCAACCCACTCCAGTGTTCTTGCCTGGAGAATCCCAGGGATGGGGGAGCCTGGTGGGCTGCCATCTATGGGGTCACACAGAGTCAGGCATGACTGAAGCGACTTAGCAGCAGCAGCAGCATACCAAGTAACAAGAAATATGATATTAAATATTACAACCCTGAAGACATATCTATTAAATTCAAGAACAAGATTCTAATAGCATTGTTTACTAAGAGTTTGAACCATGTTTGCGATGATTTAGCTACTATTATATGACAAGAGAATATTAGAATTTGTAAATTTTGAAAAATTCGATAAAATTAGTTTGCATATTACAGTCTTATCAATTTTTAGTATACTTTTATTAATACACCCATAGGCAACAAAAGAGCAGTCACAATACATGTGCATGGGATATTTTGCAGGGAAGTCAACACTGTCCATACTTCACTGTAGTTATGTACATTTTTGTAACTCCATCTGTTAACTGTCACTTAGTATACTTTCAACAATAAGAGCATACTATGTATGACACTGAAACCAAACGTTATTTGGTACACAAAAGGCTTGGAAATAGTAGTGGGTATTTACATTAATACAATAAAACAGATGTTTATTGTTTGAGAAATGTCTACAATTTTATGTTTCCTTGCATAGAAAAAACACAATGGTTTAGGAAACCTGAGAAAAGAGGAAACACATAAAAACACAGAGCTTTGCTACAGTTTGTCATTTATATAGAAGTAAAATTTTTTCTATCGCAAGCCAAGTGGTACAATGAAAGGCAAGAGAAATTGACAATTTCTTGGAAGAGATAAAAAAAAAATCAATGCAATGGAGATTGATTTGTCCGATTTATTGTTTATACATCACTGTCAACAAGAAAACAGACATTGTTTTGTTAGAAAATTTCTGCGTATTTTGAACAGAGACTAACTTCCAACAACACGTGATGCAAATGAGGAAAAAATGAAATTATGATTTAGTCTTTAAGGAAATGCTGCCAATATTTAATGCTCTGCAGCATACTCAGAAATTACAGTCAATGTTAAAGATGAAAAATATATAAAGATCAAGATCATCAAAATGGGTTACAAAATCTCCTTCTTAATTGTGACTTTATTGCTATATTTAATTTGAAACTGCAGGAGAATAAGGCCACTTCCAAAGATTTTATCATTAGGGGAAAAAAGTAGTTCAACTAAAAGCTGAAAAGGAAGTGAAGGCAAAGATAACTAGGAATATTCATAGAAAATATAACTAGAAATATATCTACTTATTAATTTAATTTTTATTCAAAATATTTCCCACAGTGAAAATTTTAGAGCAGGGTGGCTCAAATGCTGATATTTTGTTCATTATTTAAAGAAGAAAAGATATTCTCTGTCCATGGACTGTCTCAAAGTAGAGTGGCAAAAAGCACTGCCAGACTCACATTGTGAAGCCTGCCTTACTCTCTTTTCAAAGTTTCCACAGATGTTACAAGGAAAAAGAAAGGCAGGAAAAAAGCTTCCAGAAACACTGATATAAAATTTCTCACCATATAATGATAAAAGTATGATACAATATGAAAAATTAGGTTTCTCCAGGGGTTGAGTAATATTTTGATATTTTAAATTTAATTAAACTATTTCATCACATTAACAGAATAAAGGCTAAAAACCACACAGGCTTCCCTCAGTTGATATACAAAAAAGAGGTGAAACAATTCCACAGACATTTATGACTTAGGGAAAATTATTCAGTAAAGTAAGAATAGAAGAATATCCTCAATTTTTCAAAAGGCATCTACAAAATCTTAAAATAACACTATGTCTGGTGAAACAATGTTGATCCATTTCCCCATATTTTCAGGGGGAAAAATGCCTTAATATTTATCCTCCCATCTTCTATTTAATTACTGACGAGAAATAACTTAAGAAAAATAAGTAGAATGAATAAAGAGTACAAATAAACTATTGATTACTTGGCTGTGTATATAGGGATCCTAAATATGTACACTCATCTGCTACAATTAAGGAGGAAATTTTTAGTTCTTAAGATTCTAGGTATATATATATATATATAAATCAATTGCATTTCTATATGTTAGAAATACACATTTGAAAAAATTAAATAGGATAAAAGTTTTATTATTCATAGAAAATTTATTATGGTCTATTATACATTGCCACTTAGTATGTGGCACTTTTCTATAACAGCCCTAGAACATATAGTATTTAACTAAGAAAAACTAAAAATTATATGTCAACAATCTTGAACAACACTTATATCAGCTTTATTCATGACACATCTCAGAGTGGAAATCATAAGCAAAAGTTATGATCAGAAAAGTGGAAAACCAGTGATATAACTTACAATATATAACTACTCATCAATAAGAAATAATCCACTGTAACTAATCAACAGGTGCTAATCTCAAAACATTGTGTTGAGGAAAAGAAACCAGACCAGAAAGATTAAACATTTTATGATCCTATTGGTATGAACTGCAAGTTGAAACCTGAGGGAATCTTTTAGGTTGAAATTATATTCACTGTCCTAAGTTATCCTGCATCATCCTTCACCTCCCTCATCCTAGTGTTTTCTGTATTGCAGAATTTGTCTCCATCTCTCTCCTCTCTCAACACATAAATCAATGGCTTCTTCTATTTCTGAAACTTGCCAAGCAGTGCCATTGTCTCTACCTGGAACCCTTGCCCTTAAGAGACCATATGACTTTCTTGGTCATAACTTTCAGGTCTCTAGGAAATATTTCATTTTAAAGAGGTCTCCTTTCCTTGTTGTTGCTGTTCAGTTTCTCAGTCATGTCTGACTTTTTGTGACCCCATGAACTGCAGCATGCCAGATTTCACTGTCCTTCAGCATCTGCTGGAGCTTGCCCAACTTCATGTCCAATGAGTCGGTGACACCATCCAACCATCTCTTCCACTGTTGTCCTCTTTTCCACCTGCCTTCTATCTTTCCCAGCATCAGAGTCTTTTCCAATGAGTTAACTTGTCACATCAGGTGCCTTACCCTGTCTGAAATTATCATTCTCATGACTCTTTCTCCTTGCTTTAGTTAGCCTTGTCTTCTTAGACAAGGGAATCAAAACCAGAAAAAAACAAATGAGACTATGCAAAACTAAAAAAAAAAAAAAAAATACCTTGCAATGTAGAGAAAACCAGTTTCAAAATGAAAAGATCACGTACTGAATGGAAGAAGATATCTGCAAATGATATATTTGATAAAGATTCAATGTCTAAAATATGCAAATAATTCATATAATTAAACATCAAAATACAAGCAACTGTCTTAAAAAATGGAAACATATACACTACCATATATAAAATAGATAGCCTGTAGGAATTTGCTGCATGACACAGGGAACTCAAACCAGGGCTCTGAGACAATCTAGAGGGATGGTCTGTGGTGGGAGGTGGGAGTAGATTCAAGAGGGAGAAGAACCTCCTATACCTATACCTATAGCTATAGGTATACATATGTTCATATTGATTCATGTTGATGTATGGCAGAAAGCAAAAGAATAAAAAAAGACGGTTAGAGGGCCTGAATAGACATTTTTCCAAAGAAAATATATAGATGGCCAGAAGATACTTGAAAGGATGCTCAACATCACTGATCATCAGAAAATTCAAATCAAAGCCATAGTGATGCATCACCTCATAACTATCAGAATGACCATCATTAAAAAGTCTCCAAATAACAAGTGTTGGTAAGGATGTTGAGAAAAGGGAACCCTTGTGCACTACTTGTAGGACTACAAATTGGTGTAGCCATTGTGGAAATCAATATTGAGCTTCTTATAAAATTAAAAGTAGAACTGTCATATGATCCAGTAATTTCACTTTTGAGGATTTACTCAAAGAGAATAAAAACACTGATTCAAAAGATATATGAAAATTTATGTTCATGTAGCATTATTTACAATAGCTATACACTGATAGGTGAATGGATAAAAGATATTTTTTTACACATTGGAATATTATTCACCCATAGAAATTGAAATCTTGCCATTTGTGTCAACATAAGTGGACCTAGAAGGTATTATGTTAAGTGAAATGTCAGACAGAGAAAGACAGATACTGCATATTCTCACTTATATGTGAAATCTAAAAAGCAAAAGAAGCAAACTAAATTAAAACATATTCATAGATACAGAGAACAATCAGACGATTGTCAGAGGATGGAAGGCATAAAGGAGACAGAAAAAAGAGATTAAGAGCTATAAACTTCCAGTTATACAATAAATAAGTCACCAGAATGCAATATATAGCATAAAGATTATGGTCAACAATATTGTAATATATATTTTATGTGGGCAGACTGTTACTAGATTTATCATGGTACTCATTTTATAAGGTATGCAAATGTCAAAATATTGTGTTGTACACCTAAAACTAACATAATGTTGTATGCCAATTATATTCAATAAAAAATAAATAACTTGTGGTAAAAGTACTTTTTCTAGTAAATAAAATGTAATAATATAAGAAAATTAGTTAGACCCCCTGTGTCTGCATAGATTCTTGCTTACAGAATATTGGTTCTCTTTCTCACTTCACTTCCTACATAAAGAATGACCACAGATATTTTCCAGACATAAAATAGTGAAAGCTAATATTACCTTTGTTTCTATACAACACATTTCTAGAAAATACGTTCCTAGAAAGTACTACTCAATATGATGTAGGAAGTTACTAGTAAATCAAATATTGTTTTACAGAATTCCAAGAGGAACTTTTCCCTGACTTTTACTTGAGACATCCCGATGAGGTAGGCCTTGCTGGCCCTGTTTCCTTCACAATGATGGGTTATTTCTTATTGAGTAATAGACTCTGTGTAGAAGGGAATCAAATAACAGCGTTACTTCTCAAGAAAATCTGTCGTTGAGCATCACAGTGTGTCCAAAATGTCATCAGACCCATAATGGAGGTAGCATAAAAGACCACAGCCCAAAAAGTGACTGAGGGTCTAAGCGAAAAAGAAAAAAAAGAAAGAAAAGCAATCCTGGTGAGACTTTGCTTCTACACATTTCATAGATAAGTAACGACATCTTGCAACTGATACTATAAATCCTTGAACATGTTTGACAGGGAGAGGGATAGGCATTTGGTCTCTTTAAGTGAGCAGAAGGAGACAGAGACCAGAGAATATACATATACTCTCTCTTTTAGGGAGTGAGCCTTATTATTTGAAATTCCAAGAAAGTCCAGCTAACTGACATTATTATAATTATTGCTATTTTTACTGCTTAGCATATGGGATCTTATTTGTCCAACTACGAATAGAATCCCCTGCAGTCCTTGGAAGTGTGAAATCCTAAATACTGGATGGCCATGGAATTCCTCCAAGTTTATTTTATTACTCTTTAAATTTGTTTCAACAGTTAAAGTTTTCCAAATAAAAAGATCTTATGCGAACTTGCTCCTTAGCTACTTATGTTAGATGACTATACAAGAAAGATGTAGTAGAGAACTTTTTCTTACAAAGGACCTCTAAGGTAACTGACCACCGCTAGGATTCGATAGTTCCATTAAATTAAAAAATATATTAGAATCAAACCTCACGTTTATAATTTGGTCATAAAATATGCCAATCCATATTATAGTTATATGTGTAGTTATCATAATAACTACAAACTTTAGTTAAGAAATTATGTATCTTCAATAATACTTAGCCTGAAAATAAGCAAGTAGTGAATTCTTATAGAGAATTTCATCCAATATGTTCGCAGGTATTGGGGCACTTTTATCGTACACATTCAGACTTTTGTACTAGATTTGACCCTTATAGTGAAGGTAGAGGTTCGAGAATGCAGAATACAGGCCCAAAAGATATTAGACTTTTTTTTATAAGAGGAAACTAATGAATATTTAAAGCACTACTGATTTGAAATTTGTAATAATGAAGAGAGGTGTAGTTAATGTTTCTTTGCCATTAAGAGAAGGTTCTAATAAATAAATAGCATTTAAAGCTGACAAGATATAGTGTTCAAGTGGCTCAGCTATTCACTGTTAAGAGCATTACAGAATATTAAAAGAGCAATCTTTGAAAGAGATATATAGAAAAGTATTCACATACACAGTATCATAGATTTTTACAAAAAATTTATGACATATTATACATTTCTCTACTGAAGCAAAGGACATTAGTAGGGGTTTCTAATGGTTGGTACAGTTTATAAATAACAGATAAAAAATATACCTATTTATTATTTTGCATGGACATTTGAGGGGGAATATCAACCATGAGCTGAATAATGGGAAATCTTACAAAGTAAAAATATAATTTTTTTACTATCATAAACATAAAACATAATTGATATAAACAGAATAATAAAATACATAATTTTCCTTTCTAAAAGGACATGACATTATAAGATCATTGTGAATTAATGTTTCAGTAATATGGACATAGTGAGAGGAGAATTTAAAAGAGAAAATAAGATACTATGTCAATTTTATTCTATTACATAAAATATCTAAGGAAACAAGAAAAGATGAAAAATGCCATTACTACCAAATATAACTGGATAAACTAAAATACAGAAAAGAGATTCTTACTAAATTGATTTTATCATGTGGGGAATGGTGTCTGAATATAAACTAGATTCACAGCATAGTGATCGGTTCAGTTCAGTTCAGTTGCTCAGTCACGTGAATTCTTTGCAACCCCATGGACTGCAACAGGCCAGGCATCCCTGTCCATCACCAACTCCTAGAGTTTACTCAAACTCATGTCCATTGAGTTGGTGATGCCATCCAACCATCTCATCCTCTGTCATCCCCTTTCCCTCCTGCCTTCATATTTCCCAGCATCAGGATCTTTTCAAATGAGTCAGTTCATCTCATTCAGTTCAGTTCAGTTCAGTCGCTCAGTTGTGTCCGACTCTTTGCGACCCTATGAATCACAGCACGCCAGGCCTCCCTGTCCATCACCAAGTCCTGGAGTTCACCCAAACTCTTGTCCATCGAGTCGGTGATGCCATCCAGCCATCTCATTCTCTGTCGGCCCCGTCTCCTCCTACCCTCAATCCTTTCCAGCATCAGAGTCTTTTCCAGTGAGTCAACTCGTCTCATGAGGTGGCCAAAGTATTGCAGTTTCAGCTTTAGCATCAGTGCTTCCAATGAACACCCAGGATTGATCTCCTTTAGAATGGACTGGTTGGATCTCCTTGCAGTCCAAGGGACTCTCAAGAGTCTTCTCCAACACCACAGTTCAAAAGGATCGATTCTTCGGCAATCAGCTTTCTTCACAGTCCAACTCTCACATCCATACATGACTACGGGAAAAACCATAGCCTTGACTAGACAGACCTTGGTCGGCAAAGTAATGTCTCTGCTTTTTAATATGCTATCTAGGTTGGTCTTAACTTTCCTTCCAAGGAGTAAGTGTCTTTTAATTTCCTGGCTACAATTGGCATCTGCAGCGATTTTGGAGCCAAAAAAATAAAGTCTGACACTGTTTCAACTATTTCCCGATCTATTTCCCATGAAGTGATGAGACCAGGTGCCATGATCTTCGTTTTCTGAATGTTGAGCTTCAAGCCAACCTTTTCACTCTCCTCTTTCACTTTCATCAAGAGGCCTTTGAGTTCCTCTTCACTTTCTGCCATAAGGGTGGTGTCATCTGCATATCTGAGGTTACTGATATTTCTCTTGGCAATCTTGATTTCAGCTTGTGCTTCTTCCAACCCAGCGTTCCTCATGATGTACTCTGCATATAAGTTAAATAAGCAGGGTGACAATATACAACCTTGACGTATTCCTTTTCCTATTTCGAACCAGTCTGTTGTAATAGAGGAAAACAACAGAATAGGAAAAACGAGATTTTTTTCAAGAAATTTAGAGATATCAAGGGAACATTTCGTGCAAAAATGGGCTCGATAAAGGACAGAAATGGGATGGACCTAACAGAAGCAGAAGATATTAAGAAGAGTTTGCAAGAATACACAGAAGAACTGTAGAAAAAAGATCTTCACAACAAAGATAATCACGATGGCATGATCACTCACCTGGAGCCAGACATCTTGGAATGTGAAGTCAAGTGGGCCTTAGAGAGCATCACTACGAACAAAGCTAGTGGAGGTGATGGAATTCCAATTGAGCTATTTCAAATCCTGAAAGATGATGCTGTGAAAGTGCTGCACTCAATAAGCCAGCAAATTTGGAAAACTCAACAGTGACCACAAGACTGGAAAAGGTGTCTTTATTTCAATCCCAAAGAAAGGCAATGCCAAAGAATGCTCAAACTACCGCACAATTGCACTCGTCTCACATGCTAGTAACTCATGCTTAAAATTCTCCAAGCCAGGCTTCAGCAATATGTGAACTGTGAACTTCCAGATGCTCAAGCAGGTTTTAGAAAAGGCAGAGGCACCAGAGATCAAATTGCCAACATCCGCTGGATCATGGAGAAAGCAAAAGAGTTCCAGAAAAACATTTATTTCTGCCTCATTAACTATGCCAAAGCCTTTGACTGTGTGGATCACAATAAACTGTGGAACATTCTGAAAGAGATGGGAATACCAGACCTCCTGATCTGCCTCTTGAGAAACCTGTATGCAGGTCAGGAAGCAACAGTTCATCTCATTAGGTGGCCAAAATAGTGGAGTTTCAGCTTCAGCATCAGTCCTTCCAATGAATATCAGGACTGATTTCCTTTAGGATGGACTGGTTGGATCTCCTTCAGTCCAAGGGACTCTCAAGAGTCTTCTCCAACACCACAGTTCAAAAGCATCAATTCTTCTGTGTTCAACTTTCTTTATAGTCCAACTCTCACATCCACACCTGACTACTGGAAAAACCATAGCCTTGACTAGACAGACCTTTGTTGGCAAAGTAATGTCTCTGTTTTTTATTGTGCTGTCTAGGTGGGTCATAACTTTTCTTCCAAGGAGCAATTGTCTTTTAATTTTATGGCTATAGACACCATCTGCAGTGATTTTGGAGCCCCCAAAATAAAGTCTCTCACTCTTTCATTATTTTCCTCTCTATTTGCCATGAAGTGATGGAACTGGATGCCATGGTCATAGTTTTCTGAATGTTGAATTTTATGCCAACTTTTACACTCTCCATTTTCACTTTCATCAAGAGGCTCTTTAATTCTTTGCTTTGAGCCCTAAGGGTGGTGTCATCTGCATATCTGAGGTTATTGAAATTTCTCCCAGCAACCTTGATTCCAGCTTGTGCTTCATCCAGCCCAGCATTTCTCATGATGCACTCTGCATGTAAGGTAAATAAGCAAGGTGACAATACAGAGCCTTGACGTACTCTTTTCTTGATTTGGAACCAGTCTATTTTTCCATGTCCTGTTCTAACTGTTGCTTCTTGACCTGCATACAGATTTCTCAGAAGGCAGGTCAGGTGGTCTGGTATTCCCATCTTTTTAAGAATTTTCCACAGTTTGTTGTAATCCACACAGTCAAAGTTTTGGCATAGTCAATAAAGCAGAAGTAGATGTTCTGGAACTCTCTTGCTTTTTTGATGATACAATGGATGTTGGGAATTTGATCTCTGGTTCCTCTACCTTTTCTAAATCCAGCTTGAATATCTGGAAATTAATGGTTCATGTAATATTGAAACCTGTGTTGGAGAATTTTGAGCATTTCTTTGCTAGTGTGTGAGATGAGTGTAATTGTGTGGTAATTTGAGCATTCTTTGGCATTGCCTTTCTTTGGGATTGGAATGAAAACTGACCTTTTCCAGTCCTGTGGCCACTGCTGTGTTTTCCAAATTTGCTGGCATATTGAGTGCAATCACCTCTACTAGATTTGTTCATAGTGATGCTTCCTAAGGCCCCCTTGACTTTTTTTTCCAGGATGTTTGGGTCTGGATGAGTGATCACACCACAGTGATTATCTGAGTCATGAAGATCTTTTTTTGTATAATTCTTCTGTGTATTCTTGCCACCTCTTCTTAATATCTTCTACTTCTGTTAGGTCCATACAATTTCTGTTCTTTGTTGTGCCCATCTTTGCATGAAATGTTCCCTTAGTATCTCTAATTTTCTTGAAGAGATCGCTTTCTTTCTATTCTATTTCTTTCTTTCCCATTCTATTTTTTTCCTCTATTTCTTTGCATTGATCATTGAGGAAGGCTTTCTTATCTCTCCTTGCTATTCTCTGAAACTCTGCATTCAAATGGGTATATCTTTTCTTTTCTCCTCTGCCTTTCACTTCTCTTTTTTCGCTGCTATTTGTAAGGCCTCCCCAGGCAGTCATTTTGCCTTTTTGCATTTCTTTTTCTTGGGAATGGTCTTGATTCCTGCCACCCGTACAATGTCACAAACCTCCATCCATAGTTCTTCAGGCATTCTATCAGATCTAATGCCTTGAATCTATTTCTCACTTCCACTGTATAATCTTAAGTAATTTAATTTAGGTCATACCTAAATGGTGTAGTGGTTTTCTCTACTTTCTTCAATTTAAGTCTAATTTTGGCAATAAAGAATTCATGGTCTGAGCCACAGCTAGTTCCTGGGCTTGTTTCTGTTAACTGTATAGAGTTTCTCCATCTTTGGCTGCAAAGAATATAATCAATCTGATTTCAGTGTTGACCTTCTGGTGATATCCATGTGGAGTCTTCTCTTGTGTTGTTGGAAGTGGGTGTTGTTTATGACAAGTGCATTCTCTTGGTAAAACTCTATTAGCCTTTGCCCTGCTTCATTCTGTACTCCAAGGCCAAATGTGCCTATTGCTCCAGGTATTTTGAACCTTCAACTAAGGATGGGTCATGGTGGAGATTTCTGATAAAACATGGTCCATTGGAAAAGCAAATGGCAAACCACTTCAATATCCTTTCCTTGAAAACCCCATGAACAGTATGAAAAGGCAAAAAATAGGACACTGAACAATGAACTTCCCAGGTCTTTAAGTTCCCATTTTTTTTACTGGAGATCAGTGGGCAAATAACTCCAGAAAGAATGGAGAGACAGAGCCAAAGCAAAATCCAGTTGTGGATTTGACTGGTGATGGAAGTAAAGTCTTATGGTGCAAAGAGCAATATTGTATAGGAACCTGGAATGTTAGGTCCATGAATCAAGGCATATTGGAAGTAGTCAAACAGGAAATAGCAAGAGTAAACATTGACCTTTTAGGAATCAGTGAACTAAAATGGACTGGAATGGGTGAGTTTAACTCAGATGACCATTATATCTACTACTATGGGCAAGAATCCTTTAGAAGAAATGGAGTCACCTCCATAGTCAACAAAGAGTTCGAAATCCATGTGTTCCGCATCTTGAACCCCCCTCCCTCCCCATCCCATCACTCTGGTTCATCCCAGTGCACCAGCCCCAAGCATCCTGTATCATGAATCGAATCTGGACTGGCAATTCGTTTCACATATGATAATACACCCAGGGCAGATTCATGTCAATGTATGGCAAAACCAATACAATAATGTAAAGTAATTAGCCCCCAATTAAAAAAAAAAAAAAAAAAAAAAAACCAACCAAACAAAAAGAGTCTGAAATCCAGTACTTGGATGCAGACTCAGAATGATCTTTGTTCATTTCCAAGGCAAACCATTCAATATCACAGTAATCCAAGTCTGTGCCCTGACCAGTAATGCTGAAGAAGCTGAAATTGAACAGTTCTATGAAGACCTACAAGACCTTCTAGAACTAAAACCCCAAAAATATTTCCTTTTCATTATAGGGGACTGGAATGCAAAAATAGGAAGTCAAGCATAATTATAACGCAATTGAAATTAGATGAAGCATATTTCATTGGGTACTTTTCAATAAATCTACTTATGAAATAATGAATTGATTATAAGATAAGTAGCAGAATATCTTTCTGATACATACCAGAAATATTCCTGGAGGTAAGGGTTTTTTTTTCCCTAGTCAAGATATAATTCAACATATATGTAATTGCTTGATGAAGGGGACATCAAATGCCATACTTAATTAAAGATAAGTTTTTAAGAGAACTAAATGTAAATTCTTAAGAAAAATATGATGATATAACTTAATTTAAATAAAATTTACGTTTTAACTTTATACACACAACACTGTTAAAAATAACATTGTGTTCATAATCTGCAGTGGTAAGGACAGCAAAGTATATCCCAATGCACCATGCATACACCTAAAAAACATTCAAAATAATTACTTTCTTGACCCCGTTTTAGATTAATCATAGTTAAAGGGTAAGAGTTGATAAAGACAATTTCCATAGAGACTTATCCAAACAAATTTAAGAAGCATTTTTTAATTATTGCTTAATGCTGTCAATGTGAGTAAACTACCTATGTGGCATTGATAGCTAGTGTTCTGTGTTGAGAATAAGTATTCTGTAATATTTAATGAAATTTATTGGATTAAACAGTTAATAAGATAGTAACATTACTTGAGTACTGTATATTTCTTTTTTTTCTCTTTGTCCACACTGTGTGGCATGAGAGATCTTACTTCCTGACCAGACACTGAACCTGTGTCTTCTGCAGTGGAAGTACAATCTTAACCACTGGATTGTCAGAGATGTCCCAGTATTTTTACACTATTTTATTTTATTATCATAAAAAACTGAGAGCTTTATAGAATCTGGTCTTACATTTAGCTCTCTAATCCATTTTATTTTATTAGATTTTCTTTTTTTTTATTTTTTCAAAAACAATTTTAGGAATCTTTACTTAAAAACAACCTTATCTTAAAATGGAGTAACTTTGGTTTTACAAGCAGCAAGCAAAGTACAGAAGCAAAAATGCATTACAGGAGCATTAAATCCTACGTTAGGTCACAGCGTCTAATCTGAAATCACACCCATAATATAATTTTTCAGGATATCTGGGAAATAGTTATTTCCCAGGATGTCTGAACCATAGATACTCTATTTTGATTTTTAATTGTAAAAAAAAAGATTTTTTTTTAATAGCCAAAGCATATTTCACCATTAATGACATCAGCGTTTTTCTAGGTATGAGAAGATGCAAGAATTGGAACTCATGAAACCTTTTTCTGAAAAGATTTAACTATCTGAAGGCCTGTTCTGCCATTTTTTTTTTTCCTCAGAGCACAGAGTGCCTCATTCCTGATTTTCACCCTGAACTTCTTTCAGGGGATGTTGAAGGTCAGCAGCTTGCAATGGTCATGATGTAATCTTTGTAGAGGCAGCTGGCAAGTACCGACTTCCAGTCAGCAGGGTCCCTTCATAGCCACATATCTGACCATGTGACACCATTTCATGGCCCTTGTGTCCTGTGGTGCTGGGAAGGCTCATTCCCAGGTCTAGGGAAGTGATGGGCCACTCAGTGTGCTAAAATTGGACCAGGCCTTGCAAGTAGCAAAAGTCTCTGGACCACTGTCTTACTAGCCTCCTGGTCCAGGAAAATATTTCCTCTTGTTGCTTTTTCCCATCCCCAGAGTCATATTATTACAATTATTGATCTCATATGGAACTGTCAGTTCAGCATTATATCACAGGCTCAGTGAAACAAGTGACATAGAAAATAATATAGCCATCAGATCAGATCAGATCAGTCGCTCAGTTGTGTCCGACTCTCCGTGACCCCATGAATCACAGCACGCCAGGCCTCCCTGTCCATCACCAACTCCCGGAGTACACTCAAACTCATGTCCACAGAGTCAGTGATGCCATCCAGCCATCTCATTCTCCGTCGTCCCCTTCTCCTCCCGCCCCCAACCTTTCCCAGCATCAGAGTCTTTTCCAGTGAGTCAACTCGTTGCATGAGGTGGCCAAAGTATTGCAGTTTCAGCCTTAGCATCAGTCCCTCCAATGAACATCCAGGACTGATCTCCTTTAGAATGGACTGGTTGGATCTCCCTGCAGTATAAGGGACTCTCAAGAGTCTTCTCCAACACCACAATTCAAAAGCATCGATTCTTCGGCGATCAGCCTTCTTCACAGTCCAACTCTCACATCCATACATGACCACGGGAAAAATAGCTAGCAGTTATTAGTAAAATAAGAATTATAAGTCAAGAACTTTCATTAGATAATGCCTGGTATACCCCACGTCACCTGACTTCATTTGTTAAATGATTATAGTCTGGTGTTAACCTCCTGGTTGTACATTATGGAGCATCCAACCTTTATCTGAAGATTGGTTACTGAGATAAGCCTTAGAAACTAACCTAGAGTGTCCTTTTTAATAACAATTAAATCTTTTAACAGTATCACGGAACAAGGAACTGTCTCAGCAGTGAGTCTTAGTAAACACAAGACATTAACAAAACTAGAAACTTAATTTAACAATTTACAAAACTTAATATTCCGTGATTTTTCAATATGGAGGCCCTGTAGCCAGGGAGGCTTTAACCCATCAAATAAAAAAATGAGGTTTGTCAGTGAGCTGGGAAAAGCCAAGCAGCCATCTTGGATTTCCCATAGCCCTGACTCTGATTTCCAGCTATTGTTTTTAATTTTCCAATTTAGAAGTAGACTGTTGCCATGGTTTAAGGACATTCAGTTCAGTTCAGTTCAGTCGCTCAATCGTGTCCGACTCTTCGCGACCCCAAGAATGACAGCACGCCAGGCCTCCCTGTCCATCACCAACTCCCGGAGTACACTCAAACTCATGTCCACAGAGTCGGTGATGCCATCCAGCCATCTCATTCTCCGTCGTCCCCTTCTCCTCCTGCCCCCAACCTTTCCCAGCATCAGAGTCTTTTCCAGTGAGTCAACTCGTCGCATGAGGTGGCCAAAGTATTGGAGTTTCATCTTTAGCATCAGTCCCTCCAATGAACATCCAGGATTGATCTCCTTTAGAATGGACTGGTTGGATCTCCTTGCAGTATAAGGGACTCTCAAGAGTCTTCTCCAACACCACAGTTCAAAAGCATCAATTCTTCGGCGATCAGTCTTCTTCACAGTCCAACTCTCACATCCATACATGACCATGGGAAAAACAATTGCCTTGACTAGACGGACCTTCGTTGGCAAAGTAATGTCTCTGCTTTTTAATATACTATCAAGGTTGGTCATAACTTTCCTTCCAAGGAGCAAGCGTCTTTTAATTTCATGGCTGCAATCAGCATCTGCAGTGATTTTGGAGCCCAAAAAAATAAAGTCTGACACTGTTTCCACTCTTTTTCCATCTATTTCCCATGAAGTGATGGGACCAGATGCCATGATCTTTGTTTTCTGAATGTTGAGCTTCAAGCCAACCTTTTCATTCTCCTCTTTCACTTTCGGATGGCACAAGTCTAACAGAGATTTTTTTTGGTGTATGGTGTTAGGACGTGTTCTAGTTTCATTCTTTTACAAGTGGCTGACCAGTTTTCCCAGCACCACTTTTTAAAGAGACTGTCTTTTCTCCATTTTATATTCTTGCCTCCTTTGTCAAAGATAAGGTGCCCATAGGTGCGTGGATTTATCTCTGGGCTTTCTATTTTGTTCCATTGATCTATATTTCTGTCTTTATGTCAGTACTATACTGTCTTGATGACTGTGGCTTTGTAGTAGAGCCTGAAGTCCGGAAGGTTAATTCTCCCAGTTCCATTCTTCTTCCTCAAGATTGCTTTGGCTATTCAAGTTTTTTTATATTTCCATACAAATTGTGAGATTATTTGTTCTAGTTCTGTGAAAAATATCGTTGGTAGCTTGGTAGGGATTGCATTGAATGTATAAATTACTTTGGGTGGTATACTCATTTTTATAATATTTATTCTTCCAATCCACAAACACAGTATATTTCTCCATCTATTAGTGTCCTCTTTGATTACTTTCACTAGTGTTTTATAGTTTTCTACGTACAAGTCTTTTGTTTCCTTAGGTAGATATATTCCTAAGTATTTAATTCTTTTCATTGCCACAGTGAATGGTATAGTTTTCTTAATTTCTCTTTCTATTTTCTCATTATTAGTGTATAGGAATGCAAGGGATTTCTGTGTGTTGATTTTATATCCTGCAACTTTACTGTAATCATTGATTAGCTCTAGTAGTTTTCTGGTAGAGTCTTTAGGGATTTCTGTGCAGAGGATCATGTCATCAGTGAACAGTGAAAGTTTTACTTCTTCTTTTCCAATTTGTATTCCTTTTATGTCTTTTTCTGCTCTGATTGCTGTAGCCAAAACTTCCAGAACTATGTTGAATAGTAGTCGTGAGAGTGGGCACCCTTGTCTTGTTCCTGACTTTAGGGGAAATGCTTTCAGTTTTTCACCATTGAGGATAATATTTACTGTGGGTTTGTCATATATAGCTTTTATTATGTAGAGGTATGTCCCTTCTATTCCCACTTTCTGGAGGGTTTTTATCAGAACATAGGCAAAACACTCTCCGACATAAATCACAGCAGGATCCTCCAAAACCCACCTCCCAGAATATTGGAAATAAAAGCAAAAATAAACAAATGGGACCTAATTAAAATCAAAAGCTTCTGCACAGCAAAGGAAACTATAAGCAAGGTGAAAAGACAGCCTATAGAATGGGAGAAAATAATAGCAAATAAAACAACTGATAAAGGATTAATCTCCAAAATATACAAACAGCTCCTACAGCTCAATTCCAGAAAAATAAATGACCCAATCAAAAAATGGGCCAAAGAATTAAACAGACATTACTCCAAAGAAGACATAAACATGGCTAACAAACACATGAAAAAATGCTCAACATCCCTCATCATCAGAGAAATGCAAATCAAAACCACAATGAGATACCATTTCACACCAGTCAGAATGGCTGCTATCCAAAAGTCTACATGCAATAAATGCGGGAGAGGGTGTGGAGAGAAGGGACCCCTCTTACACTGTTGGTGGGAATGCAAACTAGTAGAGCCACTATGGAGAACAGTGTGGAGATTCCTCAAAAACCTGGAAGTAGAACTGCCTTATGATCCAGCAATCGCACTCCTGGGCATACACACCAAGGAAACCAGAATTGAAAGAGACACATGTACTCCAATGTTCATTGCAGCACTGTTTATAATAGCCAGGACACGGAAGCAACCTAGATGTCCATCTGCAGACGAATGGATAAGAAAGCTTTGGTACATATACACAATGGAGTATTACTCAGCCATTAAAAAGAATGCATTTGAATCAGTTCTAATGAGGTGGATGAAACTGGAGCCTATTATACAGAGTGAAGTAAGCCAGAAAGAAAAACACCAATACAATATACTAAAGCATATATATGGAATTTGCTGCTGCTGCTGCTGCTAAGTCACTTCAGTCGTGTCCGACTCTGTGTGACCCCATAGACGGCAGCCCATTAGGCTGCCCCGTCCCTGGGATTCTCTAGGCAAGAACACTGGAGTGGGTTGCCATTTCCTTCTCCAATGTGTAAAAGTGAAAAGTGAAAGTGAAGTCGCTCAGTCATGTCCGACCCTTAGCGACCCCATGGACTGCAGCCTACCAGGCTCCTCCATCCATGGGATTTTCTAGGCAATAGTACTGGAGTGGCTTGCCATTGCCTTAAGATGCAAATGATAACCCTGTATACGAGACAGCAAAAGAGACACAGATGTATAGAACAGTCTATGGGACTCTGTGGGAGAGGGTGAGGGTGGGATGATTTGGGAGAATGCCTTTGGAACATGTATGTTGTCATATGTGAAATGAATCGCAAGTTCAGCGTCGATGCATGTTACAGGATGCTCGGGGCTGTTGTGTGGGGATGACCCAGAGGGAGGATAAAGGGAGGAGGGAGGTGGGAGGGGGGTTCAGGAGGGGGAACTCATGTACACCTGGTGTGGATTCATGTCAATGTATGACAAAACCAACTAATATAATATTGTACTATAATTAGCCTACAATTAAAAAAAAAAAAGATAAACAACAATGCTATACTGTGTAGCACAGGGAATTAGACCCATTCCTTGTAATAAACTATAATAAAGTATTATCTGCAAAAAAAATAAATGAGAGCTAACAATCCACATTTTACTGAGGTGAGGGAAACTGAGATGAGTGGTCAGGATATAAACAATTTAGTTTGTCTTAATAGGTTGCACAAATTTTGAATAGACAAATAGTTTGTCACAAATCATGGGCATATGACCCAGCATTTCCACTACTGGGCATACACACTGAGAAAACCAGAATTGAAAGAGACACGTGTACCCCAATGTTCATCGCAGCACTGTTTACAATAGCAAGGACATGGAAGCAACCTAGATGTCCATCAGCAGATGAATGGATAAGAAAGCTGTGGTGCATATGCATAATGGAGTATTACTCAGCCATTAAAAAGAACGCATTTGAATCAGTTCTAATGAGGTGGATGAAACTGGAGCCTATTATACAGAGTGAAGTAAGTCAGAAAGAAAAACACCAATACAGCATATTAATGCATATATATGGAATTTAGAAAGATGGTAATGATGACCCTATATATGAAACACCAGAAGAACACAGATGTAAAGAACAGACTTTTGGACTCTGTGGGAGAAGGCAAGGTAGGGACGATTTGAGAGAATATCATTAAAACATGTATATTATCATATGTGAAATAGATCACCAGTCCAGGTTTGATGCATGAGACAGGGTGCTCAGGGCTGGTGCACTGGGATGACCCTGAGGGATGGGATGGGAAGGCAGGTGAGAGAGGGGTTCAGGATGGGGAACACATGTGCACCCATGGCTGATTCATATCAATGTATGGCATAAACCACTACAATATTGTAAAGTAATTAGCCTCCAATTCAGTTCAGTTCAGTTCAGTCGCTCAGTCGTGTCCGACTCTCTGCGACCCCATGAATCACAGCACGCCAGGCCTCCCTGTCCATCACCAACTCCAGGAGTTCACTCAGACTCATGTCCATTGAGTCGGTGATGCCAACCAGCCATCTCACTCTCTGTCGTCCCCGTCTCCTCCCATCCCCAATCCCTGCCAGCATCAGACTCTTTTCCAGTGAGTCAACACGTCACATGAGGTGGCCAAAGTATTGCAGTTTCAGCTTTAGCATCAGTCCTTCCAATGAACACCCAGGATTGATCTCCTTTAGAATGGACTGGTTGAATCTCCTTGCAGTCCAAGGGACTCTCAAGAGTCTTCTCCAACACCACAGTTCAAAAGCATCAATTCTTCGGCGATCAGCTTTCTTCACAGTCCAACTCTCACATCCATACATGACCACGGGAAAAACCATAGCCTTGACTAGACGGACCTTGGTTGGCAAAGTGATGTCTCTGCTTTTTAATATGCTATCTAGGTTGGTCATGACTTTCCTTCCAAGGAGTAAGCGTCTTTTAATTTCCTGGCTGCAATCAGCATCTGCAGTGATTTTGGAGCCCCCCCCCAAAAAAAATCTGACACTGTTTTCCCATATATTTCCCATGAAGTGATGGGACCAGATGCCATGATCTTTGTTTTCTGAATGTTGAGCTTCAAGCCAACCTTTTCACTCTCCTCTTTCACTTTCATCAAGAGGCTTTTGAGTTCCTCTTCACTTTCTGCCATAAGGGTGGTGTCATCTGCATATCTGAGGTTATTGATATTTCTCCCAGCAATCTTGATTCCAGCTTGTGCTTCTTCCAGCCCAGCGTTCCTCATGATGTACTCTGCATATAAGTTAAATAAGCAGGGTGACAACATACAACCTTGACGTACTCCTTTTCCTATGTTAAACCAGTCGGTTATTCCATGTCCAGTTCTGACTGTTGCTTCCTGACCTGCATACAGGTTTCTCAAGAGGCAGGTCAGGTGGTCTGGTATTCCCATCTCTTTCAGAATGTTCCACAGTTTATTGTGATCCACACAGTCAAAGGCTTTGGCATAGTCAGTGACGTAGAAATAGATGTTTTTCTGGAACTCTCTTGCTTTCTCCATGATCCAGCGGATGTTGGCAATTTGATCTCTGGTGCCTCTGCCTTTTCTAAAACCTGCTTGAACATCTGGAAGTTCACGGTTCACACATTGCTGAAGCCTGGCTTGGAGAATTTTGAGCATGACTTTACTAGTGCGTGAGATGAGTGCAATTGTGCGGTAGTTTGAGCATTCTTTGGCATTGCCTTTCTTTGGGATTGGAATGAAGACTGACCTTTTCCAGTCCTGTGGCCACTGCTGAGTTTTCCAAATTTGCTGGCATATTGAGTGCAGCACTTTCACAGCATCATCTTTCAGGATTTGAAATAGCTCAACTGGAATTCCATCACCTCCACTAGCTTTGTTCGTAGTGATGCTCATAAGGCCCACTTGACACTACTGTGGGCAGGAATCCCTTAGAAGAAATGGAGTAGCCATCATGGTCAACAAAAGAGCCCGAAATGCAGGACTTGGTTGCAATCTTAAAAGTGACAGAATGATTTCTGTTTGTTTCCAAGGCAAACCATTCAGTATAACAGTAATCCAAGTCTATGCCCCATCCAGTAATGCTGAAGAAGCCGAAGTTGAACGGTTCTATGAAGACCTATAAGACCTTGTAGAACTAACACCCAAAAAAGATGTCCTTTTCATTATAGGGGACTGGAATGCAAAAGTAGGAAGTCAAGAAACACCTGGAGTAACAGGCAAATTTGGCCTTCGAGTACAAAATGAAGCAGGGCAAAGGCTAATAGGGTTTTGCCAAGAAAACGCACTGGTCATAGCAAACACCCTCTTCCAACAACACAAGAGAAGACTCTACACATGGACGTCACCAGATGGTCAACACTGAAATCAGATTGATTATATTCTTTGCAGCCAAAGATGGAGAAGCTCTATACAGTTAGCAAAAACAAGACCAGGAGCTGACTGTGGCTCAGATCATGAACTCCTTATTGCCAAATTCAGGCTTAAATTGAAGAAAGTAGGGAAAACCACTAATATGACTTAAATCAAATCCCTTATGATTATACAGTGGAAGTGAGGAATAGATTTAAGGGACTAGATCTGATAGATAGAGTGCCTGATGAACTATGGATGGAGGTTCATAACATTGTACAGGAGACAGGGACCAAGACCATCCCCATGGAAAAGAAATGCAAAAAAGCAAAATGGCTGTCTGAGGAGGCCTTACAAAGAGCTGTGAAAAGAAGAGAAGTGAAAAGCAAAGGAGAAAAGGAAAGATATACGCATCTGAATGCAGAATTCCAAAGAATAGCAAGGAGAGATAATAAAACCTTCCTCAATGATCAATGCAAAGAAATAGAGGAAGACAACAGAATAGTAAAAACAAGAGATCTTTTCAAGAAAATTAGAGATATCAGGGTAACATTTCATGCAAAGATGGGCTTGATAAAAGACAGAAATGGTATGGACCTAACAGAAACAGAAGATATTAAGAAGAGGTGGTAAGAATCCACAGAAGAACTGTACAAAAAAAAAAAAAAGCCTCCAATTAAAATAAATAAATAAAACTTTAAAAAAAATCATGTGCAGTTTGTGTCAGAGAGTAAAATGACCATACTTCTCCATCCAGCCAGGATAATTCTGTTGCCTGAGGGTGACTAATCATGACTCTTTCCCTCTCAAAAGTATTCCTGTTTAGATGACAAATTATCTGGTCACTGGAGCAATGGGGAACCATGACAGGCTTTTTAGTGGGATATTGATATGATGTGGACAATGCTTTACAAAGATTAACTTGAGAGAAATGTGTAGAAAGGAAGGAAGATAAGAAAGACATGAAGCAGAGACACCAGTTGGTTTTTAATCATCTTGGGAAATATATTGAAAATCTTAACTAGGGCAGAAACAATGGAGAGGAAGAGAGAACACATATTACAAGCTGAATGAAGAAGTGTTACAGATATAAACTGAATAGGACTTGGTACTTACTATGAGGAAGAGTGAGGAATTAGCAGTGGTTACAGTGTTTGGATCCAGTATGACTGGGAATGTGAGGCCCTAGTATGTGCAAGATACTCTGATTGTGTTCTTGGCCTGGAAACATTTTTTTTTTTAAAGAAAGTTGTTTCAATTATTATAGATTCTCTGATGATGCTTTCCTGTGAATTATGAAACTTCAAGCACTAAGATGCTAATTTATATTTAGCTGCAAAATTCATAGCTATGTAAGTTATTCTTAAAAGTACAGATAATTTTGCAAACTGTTAACCTAGAAACTCATATGCATCAATATTTTCACGATTGATTTTTCTCTTTTTACCTGTCCCTCAGCACAAACAATAATTTTAAGAAGTTGTTTTGGTGCCTATCATTTTCCCATACAATCAGCATAATATACTAATATAAAGAAGGTTAGAAGCCCTAGGTAACTATGATCAAGTTGTCAAAGTAAGTAATGCTGATATTCTTTATATTTCTTTGAAAATCAAGAAAATCACACTAACAGGTAAATAATACTGAAAAACCATGTTATCAATAAATAATGTTTAAGGTAACATGGGAAATAAACATATTTCTCTGGAAAAAAACATCAGGAAAGCTCCTCTGTCCATGGGATTTCCCAGGCAAGAATACTGGAATGGGTTGCCATTTCCTTCTCCAAGGGATCTTCCCAACCCACTGATTGAAACTGAGTCTCCTGCATTGGCAAGTGGGTTCTTTACCACTGAGCCACCAAGGAAGCCCTAGTTCTACTGATATGTATCAATTGTTATTAGGGCTGTTCCCTCTTCCTTCATATTTTAAATTTGCTTTTTCAGTTCAGTTCAGTCGCTCAGTTGTGTCCGACTCTCCGCGACCCCATGAATCACAGCACGCCAGGCCTCCCTGTCCATCACCAACTCCCGGAGTTCACTCAAACTCATGTCCACAGAGTCGGTGATGCCATCCAGCCATCTCATTCTCTGTCGTCCCCTTCTCCTCCCGCCCCCAACCTTTCCCAGCATCAGAGTCTTTTCCAGTGAGTCAACTCTTTGCATGAGGTGGCCAAAGTATTGCAGTTTCAGCTTTAGCATCAGTCCTTCCAATGAAAACCCAGGATTGATCTCCTTTAGAATGGACTGGTTGGATCTCCTTGCAGTCCAAGGGACTCTCAAGAGTCTTCAGTTCAAAAGCATCACCACAGTTCAAAAGCATCAATTCTTCAGCGATCAGCTTTCTTCACAGTCCAACTCTCACATCCATACATGACCACGGGAAAAACCATAGCCTTGACTAGACAGACCTTTGTTGGCAAAGTGATGTCTCTGCTTTTTAATATACTATCAACGTTGGTCATAACTTTCCTTCCAAGGAGTAAGCGTCTTTTAATTTCATGTCTGCAATCAGCATCTGCAGTGATTTTGGATCCCCAAAAAATAAAGTCTGACACTGTTTCCACTGTTTTTCCATCTATGTCCCATGAAGTGATAGGACCAGATGCCATGATCTTTGTTTTCTGAATGTTGAGCTTCAAGCCAACCTTTTCACTTTATGTAAATACAAATACATTTGATAGATATAGTAAATCCAGTATCTAACCTCTGAGTATCAAATTCTGCTGTTGTTTCTTTTTAACCACTTTATTGAGCTATGAATGATATACAAAAACCTTTTAATAATTCATACAAGATGATGAATTTGGAGATCATTATTTGAACATGAAGGTCTTTCCAGGTGGCTCAATATGTAAAGAATCACTTGCAATGCAGGAGATGCAGGTTTGATTCTTGGTTAGGAAGATCCCCTGGAGGAGATAATGGAAACCCACTCTAGTATTCTTGCCTGGAGAATCCCGTGGACAAGAGGAGCTTCATGGACTACAGTCGATAGGGTTTCAAAGAGTCTGACATTGCTGAAGTGACTGAGCATGCATGCACACACATGGCCATGAAACAATCACCACAATGGGTGGCATAAGCATATCCATCACTTCCAAAAGGTTTCTCCCACCGTATGTACTTATCTATGATAAAAAACATTTAAGACAAGATCTTCTATTATCTTAGTGAATTTCATAGTTCAGTATTATTAACTGCATCTCCACACTGTAGAGTAGATCTCTAGAACTTATTCATCTTATATAAGTGAAGTTTTGTAGTCTCAGCCTTTTAATTTTAAATTATAAATGGAATGAAAGTGATAGAAAACATAAAGGCAGATATTTTATTGAGCTATCTGAGTAGGTGATAAAGATAGTACATTAAATATATATATATATATATCTGTACTTTGAAAAAGTGAATACTATGGTCAACTTAAGTGAACTGTAAGTAAGCAAGGAAAAGTCTATAAATAATTATGAGGAAATCCTGTATACAAGAAAAAAGACAAATTATGGGAAGGAAAATTTCTTTTGAGAAACAACTTGGCTATAGAGGAAATGGTTTGCTAGTACATAAAATGAGTATAGTATCCACAGAGAAGCTATCACATCAATCTTAATAAGTTCGTGTTTGTCTAATCCATCAGTGGGCAAAAAATAATTACACCACCACCATTGTTGTAACTATTGTTACCTTTCTATCATTTACCAGGTAGTGTACTATGCAATGTACACATAGTTTTACAATATTATTTTTCCACTTTATGGAAGAGGGAATTGAAACCTAGATTATACACTTTTCTGAAATCCCCTCTGCTCACGGAATTTTGGGGACTTTATTCTGTGACTTTGGACAAACAACCAAGATCATGTCCTTAATGTGCACTACATATATTCTGTAAACCAATTCAATAGTCTAGACCTTGAATTCTAGGTATTTCTAAAATAACATTTGGACATACATATAAATGGGCTTCATTTGTTGCTCAGTGGTAAAGAATCTGCCTGCAATGCAGGAGACCTGGGTTCAATCCCTGGGTTGGGAAGATCCCCTGGAGAAGGGAAAGGCTACCCACTACAGTATTCGGGCTTAGAGAATTCCATGAACATATAGTCCATGGGAGTCACAAAAATTTGGACATGACTGAGAGACTTTCATACTTCACAATTCACACATACATATAATTAGACATTTTATACTATACAGCTTGGTTATACTTTGAAAGACCTGCATTGGGAAATCAATACCCAGTCTTTCATTTCCATGTAATCTATGAAAAATCAAAATTGTTTCCCAGCCCTGTATTGGGGCTATATATGTATATAAGTATATTATAATGAAAATATGTATCTTTTAATCGTGAGAAACTGATACTTTTCAGTTTAACTTTTGCTTTCAGATTAAATAAACATTTCTCACTCTATTTGTGTAGAATATATGAAGATGGTTCTTTTTCCAATTTCTTAACAGTAAATGTTACTTGCATTTTTCTCCTCTATCTTCTATGCTTATTACATTTTGTGATTAATATTTTCCGTGGAAATGTTTAATAGAAAAATGAAGTTACCTAAATTTAAATATTTTCAAAAATAGTACCTTTTAATAAAAAATCATTTAACTCTAAGTAATATCCTCTCATAGATATTGAATAGGAATTGAGAGAAATGAAACATATTCTAAAAGCTACTGAGTATGTGGTGAACATTTTACCTTTGGTTCTCCAGATGCACTCTACCCAACACTCCCTATTTTTTTTTTTCCTTGAGCCTAAGATATTAGTGGGTTACATTAGTGGGCTTTCCAGTTGAGTTCAGTAAATGGGTGATATTATAGGTCATTTGGAAATAGGAAGCTGCAAAGCAAATTCAAGGCATTTATTTCTCTACTTCCAGTTTGAGACATTTCCTTTGACTACAAGTACCACCAGCATAACAAGTAGTTGAACAAACATGAAAGGGTAGGAATGCCAAGACTTAGAAGGAAACATAATACTTAGTAGTGAAATTAATTCACTTAATTCCAATGGAATTAAAAACAAGATCACTTAATTGCAGAATAGGAGTGATGGTGACACTGATGGAAATGAATGTGGAGTACAAATGGAAATGATATTGTTCTAGTGTAAAAGATACTCTATTTTTTTTCTTAGTAATAAGGTTTCTTAGAGATTATATGTATGAAATGTATTGTTGCTATTGTTTTTCATTCACTAAGTCATGTTCCACTCTTTGCAACCTGCAGAATCATAGGCCCCTCTCTGTCTTCCACTATCTCCCAGAGTTTGTTCAAAATCACGTCCACTGAGTCAGTGATGCTATCTAACCATCTCTTCTACTGTCACCCTCTTCTCTGTTTGCCTTTAATCTTTCCCGCATCAGGATCTTTTCCAACGAGCTGGCTCTTCACATCAAGTGGCCAAAGTATTGGAGCTTCAGCAATATTCCTTCCAATAAATAGTCAGGGCTGATTTCCCTTGGGATTAACTGATTTTAACTCCTTACAGTCCAAGAGTCTTGTCCAGCACCACAGTCCAAAAGCATCATTTTTTCAGTGTTCAACCTTCTTTTTGATTGAACTCTCACATCTGTACATGGCTACTGGAAAAACCATAACTTTGACTATATGGACCTTTGTTGGCAAAGTTATATATATATATATATAACTCCCTGGGAAATCCCATGGACAAAGGAGTCTGTGGGTTACACTCTATTGTGTCACAATGAGTTAGACATGACTGAGTGATTAAACCACCACTACCAACATATATATATATATATATATATATGTAATATTATGCTACATATCATATAATTATTCTTCCAAGAAAACAAATATCTTAAAAATAAGTGGGAATTGTTTCAAAGGTCCTTTAATTTACCTTATGACTTCACCAGGAACTTAACAAAATCTGAAATTTTTAATAACTAGAAAACTACATTTCAAGCTCCAAAATGACCTAAAGAATTGTAAACCCTCATTGGGCTAAGGCTCTGGGGTGGCACATACTCTGCTGTCAGTGGGACTGTGGGTCTGCAGCCTAGGGTGGCTAGTCTTCCATCAGGGCAGGTGGGCATGGCCACAGGACATATGGATGGACAGAATCCCAGCCTACCCAAATGTTTGCTCCTTGAGCAGGAATGCAAATCTCATGTGCAGAAGCCCTCTTTGACACTGTGTCCAGCCCTCCATCTTTTGTCTGGATGAAGTTTAAAAATAATGCTTCCAAAGTCAAAAATAAATAAATGTTATATGGTATTATAAGTGTGTATTTAGAAAATATAAAGTAAAAAGAGGTCTTCCCTAGTGGCTCAGGCAGTAAGGAATCTACCTGCAAATGCGAAAGGAATGTCTACCCACTTTATTATGCTTGCCTGGAGAATTAGATGGGCAGAGGAGCCTGGGAAACTACAGCCTATGGGGTCACAAAGAGTCGGACATGACTGAGTGGCTAACACTTTCACTTTTTTTCAAAGTAAAAAGAAGAAAATAGTAACTAGCTTTAGGCTTTATTTTGACAAGACCCTTGATGTTAATCATTTTGTATCTTGGATTAGGACAAAAGGCAGATTAAATGCAGCCTAAATATTTATAGTCATTGTAGGAATATTTTAATTCTGAGAACATGCCAGTCATTATTCTGCCATTTCCTCTGCATATTTGTTTAAACACTATGTTTATGTTATGGGAAGGAAGTAAGAGAGCTTGTGTGAAAGCAGAGGGGAAATGCTCCAGAAAATAAGGCTGCAGATGAGGCAGGAGGATGAGGAGATAAGGGTCAGGAAAGTCATGGTCAGGGAAGTCACAGGAGAGACAGAGAAAACTGTAGTTTCACAGAAAAACAAAAAAAGGAAAATATAACTTTTACATTATAAATAAAAAAGAAGACAGAAGAAATGAAAACAAGAAAATTAGAGAATAAGAGAATTCATACATTAGCTTGAGAAAAATTCAGTTGAAAGAATGAGTTTCTGAGGAGGCAATGAAGTGAGTGTAAGGTAAGGAAAGTGATGGTAAACCTGGAAAACATGACTTTTTATTGCGCAATAAGTCAAATCAAGAATTTTTTTACCATCAAGGTTGGCTGGATTCTATGCCATGGAAAAGGAGCATAATTAGATGAGAGAGTGCGTTCATTTGCTAGGCAAGCATCAATAATCATAGACATTACCATAATCTAGGCAATAAATGTGTATTAGTAGAGACCATCATCAGTTGGCTCTGTCCTTTCCTTCTATGCCTTTGCCATCCTTAGTCTGCAGATACAGACATAGTGGTATCTCGTGTCTACTAGACTCTATTTAGGAACTAGTTTCCACCAGGGCAGAGAATACACCAATGACATCAGCCTTCTCCATTCATGAAGTTAAAAATTACTTGTGGCCGTAAAAGCTATAGGCGGGTGTCCATGACTAGTAAGCATATATTTACTATCTAGAAATAGACACTTGAAAATATCTGATACAGTAGAAGAAACTATAAATTCTGGAGTCACATAAATCATAAGCTACCTTGCCACTGTTTTTACCCATGGAAAAAAAGCAAAACATTTCAAATAAGAAAAGTGTTGCACTGATCCAGTCTAAAATCCTGGACTTTTGCTGAGAGATACAATTGTAACTATTGGTGGAAAAAAATCATAGTTGCTGCACGAAGGCAGAATTTTATGTGGAGCCTAGTTTTAACCGTTTCTGGATACTATACTTGAAAATAATAATTTTCTCCTCTAAGATAAGGATAAATTTAAGGATGAACTTTTAAATTGTTTTTTAAATCGCATGACAAAGTGTTCAGCATCCTAAGCATTTATAACTGTGCAGTTTAGTAGTATTAACTGTATTCTCTTAGTTGTGCAACAGATTTCTAAAATATTTGCATTGGAGGAAAGAAGTGAAACTCTAAACCTACTAAAAAAATCCCTAATTTCCTCTCATGCCAAACTCAGGCAACCACCATTCAACATTGTGCTGCCATGATTTTGACTACTTTAAATACCTTATATAAGTGGGATCATACATCATGAGAAATGCTGTGCTGGATGCAAAAGCTGGAATCAAGATTGCTGGGAGAAATATCAATAACCTCAGATATGCAGATGACACCACCCTGATGGCAGAAAGTGAAGAAGAACTAAAGAGTTTCTTGATGAAAGTGAAAGAGGAGAGTGAAAAAGTTGGCTTAAAACTCATCATTCAGAAAACTAAGATCATGGCATCTGGTCCCATCACTCCATGGCAAATAGATGGGGCAACAGTGGAAACAGTGTCAGACTTTATTTTGGGGGGGATCCAAAATCACTGCAGATGGTGACTGCAGCCATGAAATTAAAAGACGCTTGCTCCTTAGAAGAAAAGCTATGACTAAATTAGACAGCATATTACAAAGCAGAGACATTGCCAAAAATGGTCCATCTAGTCAAGGTTATGTTTTTTCCAGTGGTCATGTATGGATGTGAGTGTTGGACTATAAAGAAAGTCAAGCACAGAAGAATTGATGCTTTTATTTTATTGGAGGCTAATTATTTTACAATATTATATTGGTTGGTTTTTCATACATTGACATGAATCCACTCCGGGTGTACATAAGTTCCCCTTCCTGAACCCCCCTCCCACCTCCCTCCTCCCTTTATCCTCCCTCTGGGTCATCCAGCCCTGAGCATCCTGTAACATGCATCTACCCTGAACTGGTGATTCGTTTCACATATGACAACATACATGTTTCAATGCCGTTCTCCCAAATCATCCCACCCTCACCCTCTCCCACAGAGTCCCAAAGACTGTTCTATACATCTGTGTCTCTTTTGCTGTCTCGTATACAGGGTTATCATTTGCATCTTTCTAAATTCCATATATATGCGTTAGTATACTGTATTGGTGTTTTTCTTTCTGGCTTACTTCACTCTGTATAATAGGCTCTAGTTTCATCCACCTCTTTAGAACTGATTCAAATGCATTCTTTTTAATGGCTGAGTAATACTCCATTGTGTATATGTACCAAAGCTTTCTTATCCATTCGTCTGCAGATGGACATCTAGGTTGCTTCCATGTCCTGGCTATTATAAACAGTGCTGCAATGAACATTGGAGTACATGTGTCTCTTTCAATTCTGGTTTCCTCAGTGTGTATGCCCAGGAGTGCGATTGTTGGATCATATGGCAGTTCTATTTCCAGTTTTTTGAGGAATCTCCACACTGTTCTCCATAGTGGCTTTACTAGTTTGCATTCCCACTGTGGTGTTGGAGAAGACTCTTGAGAGTCCCTTGGACTGCAAGGAGATCCAACCAGTCCATCCTAATGGAGATTAGTCCTGAGTGTTCATTGAAAGGACTGATGCTGATGCTGAAACTCCAGTACTTTGGCCACCTAATGTGAAGAACTGACTCATTTGAAAAGACCCTGATGCTGGGCAAGATTGAATGCCGGAGGAGGAGGGGACGGCAGAGGATGAGATGGTTGGATGGTGTCACCAACTCAATGGACATGAGTTGGAGTAAACTCCTGGAGTTGGTGATGGACGGGGAAGCCTGGCCTGCAGCATCCATGGGGTTTCAAAGAGTCGGACATAACTGAGAGACTGAACTGAACTGAATTGATACAGTATTTATCTTCATGTGACTATCTTGTTTCACCTAGCATAATGTCTTCAAGTTTCATCCATATAGTAACATGTAGCAGGATTCCTGCCTTTCAAAGGCTGGAACTAATCCCACTGTTTGTGCAGACCACAGTCTTGTATTCACTGATTTACTTTTGTGTTACTTCCACCTCTTGGTTACTGTGAATAATGCTGCCATGAACCTGGATATCAAATATCTCTTCAAGATCTTGCTTTCAATTCTTATGGGTATGTATCTGAAAGTGGAATTGCTGGGTAACGTCATGATTACATATTTTATTTGTTCAGTTCAGTTCAGTATCTCAGTCGTGTCCGACTCTCCACGACCCCATGAATCATAGCACGCCAGGCCTCCCTGTCCATCACCAACTCCCAGAGTTCACTCAAACTCATGTCCACAGAGTTGGTGATGCATCTCAATTCTGTTTTCCATAACAACTGCTCCATTTTACATTCCTATCAACAATGCACTAGTTTTCCAAAAAGTGTTCCAATTTTTGAACATCTTCAACATTGTATTTTGTTTCCTTTGGGCTTGTTCTGTTTTGTTTAATTTGTTTGATAGTGACTCTTATGGCTATGAGTGATTTTTCATTGTAGTTTTTATTTGAATTTCTCTAATGGTTACTGATCAGAATCTTTTCATGTACTTATTGGTCATTTGTATATTTTTTTCTTAGAAATATATATTTAAGTCCTTTGTCCATTTTTGAATCAAATTTCTTCCTATTTTTTTGTTTTTAGTTGTAGGATGTATACATTCTGAATATTAACTCTTTATCAGAATATGATTTTCAAATATTCTCTCTCTTTGCATGTTTATTTTTCATTTAGCTGGTTGTATTCTTTGCTGAGCAAAAGTTTAAAAGTTGAAGTATTCTCATTTATCTATTTTGCATTTTTTGCCTGTGCTTTTACAGTAGTATGGAAAGAAATCTTTGCTAAGTCCAATATCATGAAGTCTTCCCTTTCCATGTCCTTCTAGAAGTATTTACAATCTTATATTTTGGTGTTTAATCCTTTTGGAGTTAATTTTCATATATGGTGTAAGGTGGTTCCAACTTACTCTTTTACATGTGGATATTCAGTTTGTTTTTCCCTACACTATTTGTTGAAGAGACTGTCCTTTTCCCATGTTAGGTCTTGGAACCTGTGTTGAAGGTTATTTGACTGCATAAGTGAGGGCTTATTTCTGGACTGTCTCTTCTTTTCCATTGGTCTATATGTCTGTCGTGCCAAAACGACACTCTTTTGCTTTTTGTGGCTTTCTAATACGAACGACTGAAAGCTGAAACTCCAATACTCTGGCCACCTCATGCGAAGAGTTGATTCACTGGAAAAGACTCTGATGCTGGCAGGGATTGGGGGCGGGAGGAGAAGGGGACAACAGAGAATGAGATGGCTGGATGGCATCACCGACTCGATGGACAAGAGTGAGTGAACTCCGGGAGTTGGTGATGGACAGGGAGGCCTGGCATGCTGTGATTCATGGGGTTGCAAAGAGTCAGACATGACTGAGCAACTGAACTGAATTGAACTGAACATGTTTGATATCAGGTTGTTTTTTTTTTTTAGACAGACATTTTTATTTTTATTTTTTTTTCTTTTTCATTTTTTCTTTAATTCTTTTTTTTCATTTATTTTTTTAAATGAGGCTTTTAATTAATGTTTGACAGAGCTGATTCAAGTTGAACAGACTAAATTTCTTTAAACAAACTTACTTATACTCCAGAGTCCTTTAAAAACTTAATAGCATTTATACATTGAATGTATTTGATTTTCTTGTAACTAGCACTTCAAATGCAACAAGCATTTGAAGCAACAAGCTTTTGACCCAACAAGTAAAACTTTCTACAGTTCATAACTTTTATAAATAAAATAAATTAAATGTACAGTGAATAAGTTCTCTGAAATATTTAAATATTTCTGCAGGTTTAGTAACATCGTAAAATACATTTCAACTAAAATTCACAAATCTAAAAACCTGTTAGGCATTTTTGATATCAGGTTGTGTGAGGTCTCCGTCTTTGTTCTTTTTTTCAAGTTGGTTTTGGCTACTCAGGGTCCCTTGAGATTTCATGTAAATATTCAGTTCAGTTCAGTTCAGTTCAGTCGCTCAGTCGTGTCCGACTCTCCGCGACCCCATGAACCACAGCACGCCAGGCCTCCCTGTCCATCACCAACTCCCGGAGTACACTCAAACTCATGTCCACAGAGTCGGTGATGCCATCCAGCCATCTCATTCTCCGTCGTCCCCTTCTCCTCCCGCCCCCAACCTTTCCCAGCATCAGAGTCTTTTCCAGTGAGTCAACTCGTCTCATGAGGTGGCCAAAGTATTGGAGTTTCAGCTTTAGCATCAGTCCCTCCAATGAACATCCAGGATTGATCTCCTTTAGAATGGACTGGTTGGATCTCCTTGCAGTATAAGGGACTCTCAAGAGTCTTCTCCATGTAAATATTAGCTTTTCTTTTTTATTTCTGGAAAAAATTCCAAGGGATTTTGATAGGGATTGCATTGAATCTGTAGATCATTCAAGTAATATGGATATTTTAACAAGATTAAGTCTTCTAATTCATAAATATATATATTTTTTCTATATTTATATCTATCTTAATTCCTTTCATCAATGTTTTGTAGTTTTTAGTGAACAAGTTTTTTACCTCCCTGATTAAGTTTATTCCAAAGTATTTTATTGTTTCTGATGTTATTATATGGAATAAATCAGATTGTTTTTATAATGTATTTTCAGATTGTTCATTGTTATTTTACAGAAACACAACTCATTTTGCATGTTGATATTGTATTCTGCAATTTCGTTTAATGTGTCTGTTTGTTCTAATAGATTTTTCATGCTTTGAAATTTAAATCTTCCCACATATAAGATCATATTATCTGTGAACAGTAATCATTTTGCTTTCTGATTTCCAATTTGGGAGCTTTTATTTCTTTTTTATTGACTAATTTATCTGGTGAGGGCCTTCAGTAATATGTTAAATATAAGTGGCAAGAACGGGAATCCTTGCTTTGTTCTCAGATGAAAAACTTTGTATTATTGAGTATAATGTTACCTGTGACTTTTATATATAACCTTTCTTGTTAGTTGCTCAGTCATGTCCAACTCTTTGCGATCCCATGAACCGTAGCCCACAAAGCTCTTCTGCCCATGGAATTCTCCAGGTGAGAATACGGGAGTGGGTTGCCATTTCTTTCTCCAGGGGGTATTCCCACCCCAGGGATTGAACCCAGGTCTCCTGCGCTGCAGGCAGAGTCTTTACCATCTGCACCACCAGGGAAGTCCTTCCATCTATTCCTAATTTTTTTGAGTTTTTATCAATAAAAGATGTTAATCTTGTCAAATGGTTTTTATACATAAATTGAGAAAACCTTATAGTTTTTGTCCTTTATTCTGTTAACGTGGTGTATATTTTCTCTCTTCTACTACTACATTCCCAGTGCTTATTATAGCAACTGACCCAAGAGTAATAAAAAATATTTCTATAATGATTAAAATAATAAACATGTCAAATGATAAAATCCCTCCTTTACATTTACTATCAAGCTATTTCTCTAAGATCTAAAATTTGCTTTTTTGTTGTTGTTGTTCAGTCACCAAGTCGTTTCTGACTCTGCAACCCCATGGACTGGAGCACACCAGAATTCCCTGTTCCATACCATCTCCTGGAATTTGCCCAAGTTTGTGTACATTGATGAATCTGTTACGGCATCCAATCATCTCACTGTCTGTTGCCATCTTCTTGGGCCTTCAAACTTTCCCAGCATCAGGATCTTTTCCACTGAGTCAGCTGTTCACATCAGGTGGCCAAAGGATTGGAGCTTCAACTTCAGCATCAGTCCTTCCAATGAATATTTACAGTTGATTTCTTTTAAGATTGATCAGCTTGATCTCCTTGCTTTCTAAGGGACTCTCAAGAGTCTTCTCAAGCCCCACAATTTGAAAGCATCAGTTGTTCAATGCTCTGTCTTCTCACATCCGTACATGACTACTGGAAAGACCATAGCCTTGACACACTGTCTAGGTTTTTCATAGCTTTCCTTCCAAGAAGCAATCATCTGCTAATTTCATGGCTGCACAGTCACCATCTCCAGTGATTTTGGAGCCCAAGAAGAGAAAATCTGTCACTGTTTCTACCTTTTCCCGTTTTATTTGCCATGAAGTAATGGGACCAAATGCCATGATCTTATTATTATTATTATTTTAATATTGAGTTTTAAGCTGACTTTTTCTCTCCGCTCCTTCACCCTCATCAAGAAGCTCTTTATTTCCTCATTGATTTCTGACTTTAGGGTGGTATCATCTGCATATCTGAGGTTGTTGATATTACTCTCAGCAGTCTTGATTCCAGCTTGTAACTCATCCAGCCATGCATTTCACCTGATGTGCTCTGCATATAAGTTAAATAAACAGGGTGACGATAAACAGCGTTGCCATACTCCTTTCTCAATCGTGAACCTGTCAGTTGTTCCACCCAGGGTTTAACTGTTGCTTCTTGACCCACATACAGGTTTCTCAGAAGACAGGTAAGATGGTCTGGTATTCTCATAACTTTAAGAGTTTTCTATAGTTTGTTATGATACACACAGGCAAAGGCTTTAGCATAATCAATAAAACAGAGGTAGGTATTTTTCCAGAATTCCCTTACTTTTTCTATGATCCAATGAATGTTGGCAATTTGATCTCTGGTTCCTCTGCCTTTTATGATCCCAGCTGTTTCTTACAGAGTTTCTTAGCTTAAGTAACGCTGAAGCGTAGGTTAGAGGATTTTGAGCATAACCTTACTGTATGGGAGATGAGTACAATTGTCTCGTGGATGAACATTCTTTTGTATTACACTTTTTGGAAATTGGGATGAGGATTGACCTTTTACAGCCCTGTGGCCACTGCTGGGTCTTCCAAATTTGCTGACATGTTGAGTGCAGCACTTTAATAGCATAATCTTTTAGAATTTTAAATAGCTCTGCTGGAATTACATCACTTCCACTAGCATTGTTGACAGCAGTGCTTCCTAAGGCCCACTTGACTTCACACTCCAGGTTGTCTGGCTCTGAGTGAGAGACTACACCATTGTGGTTATCCGGGTCATTAAGATCTTTTTTTGTACAGTCCTGTGTATTCCTTCCATCTCTTCTTGATCTCTTCTGCTTCTATTAGGTCTTTATTGTTTCTGACTTTTATTGTGCCCATCTTTGAATGAAAAGCTCCTTTGATATTTTCAATTTTCTTGAAGAGATTTCTAGTCTTACCCTTTCTATTGGTATCCTCTATTTCTTTGTATTGCTCTTTTAAGAAGGCCTTCTTGTCTCTCCTTGCTATGCTCTGGAACTCTGCATTTAGTTGGGTATACCTTTCTCTTTCTCTGTTACTTTTCACTTCTCTTCTTTCCTCAGCTATTTGTAAAGTCTCCTCAGACAACCACTTTTCTTTCTTGTATTTCTTTTTCTTTAGGATAGTTGTGTTCTCTTTCTCTTGTACAATATTACAAACCTCTGTCCATAGTTCTTCAGGCACTCTGTTTACTAGATCTAATCCCTTTTATTTATTCTACACCTCCCCTGTATATTTGGGGATTTGGTTTGTCACACTTAACTGGCCTAGTTGTTTTCTCCACTTTCTTTAGTTTAAGCCATAGAAGAGATGGGGTAGCCCCCGTAATCAACAAAAGACTCTGAAATGCAGTACTTGGGTGCAACCTTAAAGATGACAGACTGATTTTGGCTTATTTCCATACAAACCATTCAACACCACAGTAATTCAAGGCTATGGCTCAACCACTAAGGCTGAAGAAGCTGAAGCTTATCAGTTCTGTGAAAACCTCCTAGAAAGAACAACAGAAAAAGATGTCCTATTCATCATAGGGGATTGGAACGCAAAAAGTAGGAATCCAAAGATACCTGGAGTAACAGGTAAGTTTGGCCTCGGAGTACAGAATGAAGCAGGGCAAAGGCTAACAGAATACTGCCAAGAGAACTCAGTGGTCAGAGCAGACACTCTTTTTCAACAACACAATAGACAACTTTATACATGGACTTCAACAGTCGATACTGAAATCAGATTGATTATGTTTTTTTTTTTTTTTTGGAGCTGAAGATGGAGAAGCTATATACAGTCAGCATAAAGAAGACCTGGAGCTGACTGTGACTCAGATCATCAGCTCCTAATAGCAAAATTTGCTTACTTTAGCTTTATTTATATGACAATATTGGTGAAGCTAATTCATGTATATATTTCAGGCAGAAAAATCTGTAATCAAGCCATAGAAGATTTTCTCTTTCATATTTGGAAATAGACATGAAGCATGGTTAAAGTTAAATTAGTATCCAGTCATACATCTTTGTCAAAATATTTCATGAAAATGTTAAGGTTATAGCAAATGCAATATCATTTGTAGGAAAAAATAGAAACTTCTATAATAGATGAGGTGAAGAGTGCTAAGAATCCTCAGCTCCAATTTAATTAGGATTGATTAAATGTTAAAATGATAATGAAACAAGGGGACTGAAACTATTAATTGAACACAGAAATAGGTAATAAGGCAGGTTTTCTGTGACCTGAAACCAAGAAAACAGCTCTGTGAAGTCAGCTATGATTATTCTAGGACATACATTGTGTGGCTAAGCAAAACTTGTCACTTGTCTGGAGTACATATATAAAATATTGTGCCAGTAATATGGCCTGATTTGAAATAAAAAATAAGTAAATAACCAAAAACAACATTGCATTATGTGTGCACAGAGTTGTTAACTTAAGTTGAAGGCATCTGATTACTTTAACGTTTTTCTACAAATTTTCTTTACTAGTTTGCCTTGATATTTTATGCTCAGTAGTAAACATAGCAAATAAAACATGTTTATCTTTAAGACTCACTTTAAAATGTGTTATTTCTCTTTGTTTATAACTTTTAATTTCTTTCTTATATTTCACTAATGGAATGCTTTTATTTATTCAGGGTGAAATGTCTTCATAGAACTATTTTCAATAATTTAAGAAGCATTCTGTAAAAGAAATAATATTGTGCTTTCTTGGCTAAGATTTTATACAAAATTTAGTAACATTGTATTGTTATTCATAATTGATATGTAACATTGAACATAACTTAAATAAAATTGTTTTCCTGTATAACAACTATATTGTGTTTTTTCTGAAGTTCTGTGTCTATGGCAATTTCATTAGTTTAATATCAATTTTTAGGTAAAAAACTGTATCCTGTATATAATATTAGTATTTAAATCCTATAGTAAAGAAATATTTAATTTGTCACCAATTTTCTCCTGCTAACAGTTTAAAAATTCCTTAAATATAGCTGCATATATTCCTTAAATATAACTGTATAGTGTCTGTTGATTGTTTTTCTTCATAAAGCAAGGTATAACATTTTCTTTAACTGACAGGAGATAATATCACATTGGTAGAACTTAGTTTACCAGTTTCTTTGCTGCTGTTTAGTAAAAGCATTAGTCGCTCAATTGTGTCTGAAACCTCATAGACTATAGGCCATCATACTCCTCTGTCCGTGGAATTGGAGTAGGTAGCCATTTCCTTCTCCAGGGTATCTTCCTGACCCAGGCATTGAACCTGGGTGTCCTTCATAGCAGGCAGATTCTTTACTATCTGAGCCACTAGGGAAGCTCCACAAGGGAAGCTCTTTAACAAAATCATTCAATGAATATAATAAATTCAACTAATAATTGCTAGTGATTACATATTTGACAGATTACTCAATACAAAAATTACTATTGGGTTGTTTAAAATGAACATGTAATAGCCATATTCTGTATATCAGATTGCATTTTTTAATTTATGAGAAATTGTGTTTGAGTCATGGACAGAACTGTGGCAAAGAGAAACTGAATATGTATCCATGTAAGATCAACAAGTCTTGTTTTGTCAGTATAAATTTGGTTTAAAAGTTCTGAACTTTGAAGTATATATTCTTAAGTTATCCTGGTTTGCATACCCTCTCTCCTATGTCTACTGAGAATAAGCGTAGACTAAATAAAGAATAAATAAAATACTTTACAGACTAAGGTAAGCCACCTAATTTATGTTAGGAAGTTGAAACCTACAAAACAAAGGATATACTGTTTATTCTCAGATAATACATTTTCTATTCACACTATTCCTAGAAGCTAGAATCATTTTTTTCCTTAACCATTCATAAAATATTAAATTAACCATTTGTTTGATAAATAATTAAGCATAATTAAAATTCTATTAATCTCAAAACACTGCTTGATCAAATAAGCAATTTAAGTGATTATAACAGAATATAAATTTTGGAATAAATTTACCAGATGATAATGATACTAATGTTTTGACTGACAGTGTAAAATACTATTTTAGGGAACATGAAATTCAGTGAGAAAATGTCCAACCTGTTTCACTCTTTGAGCGAATGTTAGTGGGGCTTCTCTTACTTGCCATTTCCTGTCAAGGAAATGAGGATACAGCAGTGAGCACAACAGAAGGTCAAACTCCCCTTCAGGGATAGACAACAAATATGTAGATAAATAAATATATATGCTTCTAGATTATGTGTTTTTTTGTGAGTTAGAAATTTACATCATATTCTGGATACCAATCTTGTACAGCATAGCTGTTTTCTCTGAGGTGATCATTATCTAGTGATTGGAGAAATTAATTAAAAGAATAAATAAAAGACTTTGAATAGGATCATAAAGAGGCTTATGATAGATTTCTACACTGGTTCAAAGGAAAGAAACATCACAACAGCTTGTAAATCAGAAAAACTTTATGAAAGATATAGCATTCAGTATGCTCTTCAAGAATGTGTAGATTTTGAAAATTTTTTAAAAATATAGTTAAACAATAGAATTGATAAATACATGAATGTATTCACTCAGTAAATGTATTGAACACTTACATTAAAGGCAACTCTCTGAATGCACAGATTCCAAGTATGAACACGTTGGGTCTTATACTCAATGAATTAATATTTGAGTGGAAGAAGACATAATATTGATGAATGAATGAATGATATACCTTCAAGTATGAATGTAATTTGTGAAAAAAAGTAGCTGTGAAAAGGTTAAGATTTGGCAGTATAGAGAGTTGGCAGCCAGAAAAAGGCCACTCAACACGCATGAATATTAAAGACTCACTCGTAACAAAGTCTGAGAAACATAATTGAGAAAAAGAGGCTTCAAGTATAAAATCATTAAAAAGAATATGAGCTTCATATGTTCAAAGAACACCTAGAATGCTACAATGATTGAAACTCATAAAAATAAGGTAAGGAGTAGCCTCTAATCTGAGGATGTGTGTGTCTAGTGATGGGAGGACCCATGGACAATAGTAAGGGATATAGTGGACATAATGTGACATAATGTGGAAAAGAAATGCAAAAAAGCAAAAGGGCTGTCTGAGGAGGACTTACAAATAGCTGTGAAAAGAAGAGAAGCGAAAAGCAAAGGAGAAAAGGGAAGATATAAGCATCTGAATGCAGAGTTCCAAAGAATAGCAAGGAAAGATAAGAAAGCCTTCCTCAGTGATCAATGCAAAGAAATAGAGGAAAACAACAGACTAGGAAAAACAAGAGACCTTTTCAAGAAAATTAGAGATACCAAGGAAACCTTTCATGCAAAGATGGGCTCGATAAAGGACAGAAATGGTATGGACTTAACAGAAGCAGAAGATATTAAGAAGAGGTGGCAAGAATACACAGAAGAACTGTACAAAAAAGATCTTCATGACCAAGATAATCATGATGGTGTGATCACTCACCTAGAGCCAGACATCTTGGAATGTGAAGTCAAGTGGGCCTTAGAAAGTATCACTACGAACAAAACTAGTGGAGGTGATGGAATTCCAGTGGAGCTATTTCCAATCCTGAAAGATGATGCTGTGAAAGTGCTGCACTCAATATGCCAGCAAATGTGGAAAACTCAGCAGTGGCCACAGGACTGGAAGAGGTCAGTCTTCATTCCAATCCCAAAGAAAGGCAATGCCAAAGAATGCTCAAACTACCGCACAATTGCACTCATCTCACACGCTAGTAAAGCCATGCTCAAAATTCTCCAAGCCAGGCTTCAGTAATACGTGAACCGTGAAATTCCAGATGTTCAAGCAGGTTTTAGAAAAGGCAGAGGCACCAGAGATCAAATTGCCAACATCCGCTGGATCATGGAGAAAGCAAGAGAGTTCCAGAAAAACATCTATTTCTGCTTCATTGACTATGCCAAAGCCTTTGACTGTGTGGATCACAATAAACTGTGGAACATTCTGAAAGAGATGGGAATCCCAGACCACCTGACCTGTCTCCTGAGAAACCTGTATGCAGGTCAAGAAGCAACAGTCAGAACTGTACATGGAACAACAGACTGGTTACACATAGGAAAAGGAATACGTCAAGGTTGCATATTGTCACCCTGTTTATTTAACTTATATGCAGAGTACATCATGAGAAACGCTGGGCTGGAAGAAGCACAAGCTGGAATCAAGATTGCTGGGAGAAATATCAATAACCTCAGATATGCAGATGACACCACCCTTATGGCAGAAAGTGAAGAGGAACTCAAAAGCCTCTTGATGAAAGTGAAAGAGGAGAGTGAAAATGTTGGCTTGAAACTCAACATTCAGAAAACAAAGAGTCGCAAATAGTCGGACACGACTGAGCAACTGAACTGAACTGAACTGAATGTGACATATATTTTAAAAATAACTATACCTAATGTTTGGAATACATTTTAACAGAGATAAGAATGTAAGTAACGAGGTCAGTTAGGCAATCAGATAATAGTAGATGATAGGATTGTGTCTAATGTAGATGTTCATAGGCCATAGATGATGATAGGTTGAAACAAGATATGTAGAAATGACAAATAAATGTATAAAGTTCAGTGAAACTTTTTCTGTCGAATTTTAATTGTGTGTGAGGTGAAAGAGAAGCAAAGGCAAAACTAAGAGTTTTCATTTAATTTGCAGACAAGAGTGTCTCCTTAAGGAGTTTTTTTGTTATTGGTGATGGTAGTGGTATTTATTTCTTCTTCTACTCCTTCTTCAATACAATAAGTCTTGATCTCTTAATGAAAATTTTCATATGAAGTATTATTAATACTTTGCTGAAATTAAGTTCCATGGTTTGTAAAATTCTTTTGAAATTCCAGTGGATAATTGCTATTTTGCCTGATTTTAAGAGCCCCTTGATAAAAGTGAAAGAGGAGACTGAAAAAATTGGCTTAAAACTCAGCATTCAGAAAACTAAGATCATGGCATCCAGTTCCATTACTTCATGGCAAATAGATGGGGAAACAGTGGAAACAGTGAGATACTTTATTCTTATGGGCTCCAAAGTCACTGCAGATGGTGACTGCAGCCATGAAATTAAAAGATGCTTGTTCCTCAGAAGGAAAGCTATGACCAACCTAGAGAGCATATTAAAAGCAGAGACATTACTTTGCTGACAAAAGTCTGTCTAGTTAAAGCTTTGGTTTTTCCTGTAGTCATGTATGGATGTGAAAGTTGGACTATAAAGAAAACTGAGCACCAAAGAACTGATGGTTTTGAACTGTGGTGTTGGAGAAGACTTTTGAAAGACCCTTGGACTGCAAGGAGATCCAACCAGTCTATCCTAAAAGAAATCAGTCCTGAATATTCATTGGGAGGATTGATGCTGAAGCTGAAACTCCAATACTTTGGCCACCTAATGCAAAGAACTGACTCATTTGAAAAGACCCTGATGCTGAGAAAGATTGAAGGTGAGAGGAGAAAGGGACGACAGAAGCTGAGATCGTTGGATGGCATCACTGACTTGATGGACATGAGTTTGAGTAAACTCTGAGAGTTGGTAATGGACAGGGAAGCCTGGCATGCTGCAGTCCATGGGGTTGCAAAGAGTTCACATGACTGAGCAACTAAACGGAACTGATTTTTAATTTATACATGATTATCACTTTTTGTTGTATTTTGTATCTTTCTGGTAACTATTATCCTTTTGCTTGAGCTCTGTGCCCCCTCTAATCCATCCTCAACATGCATATTGTCCTTCCCTTAGAATAAAGGTCACCATTTAGGATGCAGGAAATTCTAAGATTCCTGAACTTACAAAATTTAGTACAGCTTTTATTAAATATTGACTCCATACAATGAGTCAGATATGGGACAAGATTAAAGGTCCTACAATGAAATTTCTCATGAAGCTTATAATGTATGAAACAGAATATATGCTTACATATGTAATAACATATAATGTAATAAAAGAAATAATTTTGAGGAAACTAAAGATGCAAGTGACCATAATTTAGGGAGGCCTAATTAAGTTTGAAAAATGTGGAATCAGAAATCCTTCCTGAAGAATGTGACATCTAAGTTAGGGTATAAGAATTTAAAATTTACAATAAGATTTTGAGGTTTAATCTGATGGAAGACGGTATCATTCAATAAATGAAAGAATAGAAAAGAATAATTTTTCTGCATTCAGTGTGGGACATGTTATGTTTTAGATTCCTATGTATTTCTTAATTGCAGGTGTTCAATGAGTCATATTACTCTGAGCCTTGAATAGGGTCAACACAATATAGAGGGTTATGGAAAGGATGGAGGAGAATCCCAGACAATATTTAGAATAGAGAGAAGGGTGGAGATTCAGTCCTTGAGAAACACCTCAGAATGGCAGAGGAGGTGGAGTCAGAAGGATGAAGGAATGAAGAAAGAAAAGAAAACAGGAGGAAGAAGGAAAAGAGGAGAGAGAAGGACAAAAGAAGGAAAGCAAAGAAAAGAAGAAAAACTGAAAATGACCAACCTATTTGTTTAAATAAGAGGGTATAGCCTCACAGAAGCCAAGCAAGAAATGTGTTTCAACATAGGAGTGGCCAACAGAGGGTGTTGGTGATGGACAGGGAGACCTGGTGTGCTGTGATTCATGGGGTCGCAAAGAGTCGGACACGACTGAGTGACTGAACTGAACTGAACTGAACTGAACAGCTATCTGTGAGCTCAGGACCAGGAAAAGTATCGTTAAGATTTACTGAAAAGGGGATCATTTGAACCCCCACAAGAGAAGTTTCCAAAGAATATTTGGAGCAGGGAACTTGAAGACTGTAGCATTTGGAGAATGAAAAGGATGAGGAGAAGGAGGAGGCAGTAAAAATTGGATACAATTTTTAAAAGGAAATTCTTTTTGCTTCATTAGACTCCCTTCCAAGAACTTTATACACCTTATGTTTTTTTCTGGACTAGATTACTTTATTAAGCCATAAAGTAAACAGCTCTTTAATTCCTGTCCCCACCTACCTGTGGTTTATCACTCTATCTCTGCCTGGAGTAGTATCATTTTCTTTCCAGTGAAACCTGAAACCATCTCTAGTTTCCCAAATAGAATTGGTTGTCCTTAATTCTTTTTGTCATGCCTCAACAAAACAAGTTTGAAATACTAAGGGCTATGAAGACATACTATAGTGGTAAAGTAGGGAGATTTTCTGAGTTAACTTGAATTAAATTTGCTGTGTTTAATTTACTTGATCATTAACAATGGAGAAATTAATTTGTAGCCTCTCAACTCATCACTAATAAATTTCAAGTTTCATAGTGGGTTATAAAAGAAATAAATTTTAAGATGCTAACAGTGTTTAATACAATATATTTTCTCACTTAATGCCAATTCCCTCCTATTAGCACTTCTTAGCACTCTAGATGAAATTTCTTGGAATTTTTTTTTAAGTACTTTCAGCATAACAGCTTAGCACTAGCATGAGTTGGGCAAGGCAGCAAAGGGATTGACAACACCAGACTGGCTTATTAATTTAAAAAACAAGAAGTCTAATAGATGAAATTCAGAGATTTGAGCAAATCAACAATATTCAAAGAAGCAAGTATTTCATCATCAATTTTAGGTAGATAGTATAGGATAATATGCATTTTAACTAGCTGATGTTCACCTATGTGAGTGGAGTATACAAACAGAAAATGCAGGCTGACAATACTTGGAAATCTGGAGTTGGATATTTTAAATCTGGGAGCAATGTCCATGAAAAGTACCAGGCAATGCTCCTGAATGTCTTAAAGGCAGAAAATTAGTTTCTAGTAGAAATAACAAGGCTCATACTGGCCTGAAGTTTCTCGGCATACTCGCTGTACCGTTCTTCCTGTTTGTGACATCGTCTTGCTGTTCAAACTGTGCTCACTGTTTGCTGAACCCATGGTAGGCAAGGCACAAGCTAAGAGACTGGAAGAAAACTCAAGGAGCCATAGGAACTGCAGGTGCATTTATTCTCTCTTGGCTAGTACAGCAGCCTTAGCAGCAGACACGCTATATTCTCTCCTCTCATGGCTGACCCAGCAGACACAGACGTGCTGCAGCAGGAATTCAACCACTTTTCAGATGGAGCGCACATATGGGTACAGCACTAAATGACCTGTGACGAAGCAAGTACCTCATGACGCGCATGCCCAGTGCTATAAGTGATCTCAGATGTTACATAATTATTGTTTACAAAATGTGGGGTGAGAGAAAGAAGTCCCTGGGGTGAGAGAGCCTGACCACACCGTCTCGGCTAATTTATTCTTTCCCTACACTACCCTACTTTAGTGTCCAGTAGGCCATATTGTAATGGCTTAATTGAGTTTTTATTTACAGTGTGTGCATGGTAAGTTGCTTCAGTTGTATCTGACTCTTTGTGACACTATGTATGGACTATAGCTTACCAGACTCCTCTGTCTATGGAATTCTCCAGGCAAAAATACTGAAGTGGGTTTCCATAATAGATCTTCCCAACCCAGGGATTGAATCCTTGTCTCATGTCTCCTGCATTGGCAGGTGGGTTCTTTACCACTAGCACCACTTGGGACTTTATTTATAGTATTACATATAACTTACCTGTGTATCTCTAACCCCAGCATATCTGTTTCAGAGTAGGAAACTGATTTTTATGTGTTGAATGGATAATTGAAGGAACACTTGGAAAGAACCACCAAGGAACTGGCTTAATTCTAACCCTGTGTACAATGGGTAGGAGGAAATGAAATCCTTAACAGAAAGACAGTGAGACATCACTATCCTTCAGTTCAATGCAGTCGCTCAGTCGTGTCCGACTCTTTGCGACCCCATGAATCACAGCACGCCAGGCCTCCCTGTCCATCACCAACTCCCGGAGTTCACTCAAACTCATGTCCATCGAGTCGGTGATGCCATCCAGCCATCTCATTCTCTGTCGTCCCCTTCTCCTCCTGCCCCCAATCCCTTCCAGCATCTATTCCCATTAAGTCTAGAATAGAAGCCAAACAAATTATCTAGAGTAACACATGCTGGTTGGAATGATGGAAAAGTTAACTCGTCTTGGTTCAGTACACGGAGACCTTATTTTGCAAGTCTAACCAAAACTCATTTTAGGATGGATATTAAGAGGATGAGATTTGTTTTGTTTAATTCTAGATAAATGTGAAACCTAGGGAATAAACAAACCTATATCTGAGATCAGTGATATCGTTCATGGGGGAAGCTGTGTATAACAGGTGTTGTGAGAATTTGATGCAGGTATAACTATTTCAGAATCAGCTGCTGACACTTATCAATTTGGTTAAGCTATTTATGCTGTGGTAATTAATAAATTTAAAATCTTGGCGGCCTAAAAAATCCAGGTTTATTTCTTACTCATGTTCCATATCACCATGGGGTAGAGGATTTTCCCAAGAAACAGCACCAATAGGACTTAAGTACATAGATGATAGAGAGAGAGAGAGAGAGACAGGTAGATATTTTTTATGGGAATTGGCTTACAGAATGTTTGAAACCAAAAAATTCCTCTTGCCAGCTGGATAGGCAAGAAAGCTGCTGGTGTAATTCAGACCAGAGACCTGAGAAATGAGGTGTCGGGTGTGGGAGAGGCAGTGACGTAAGTTCTGTTTTGTGCTCAAAGGCCCAAGAACCTGGAGTGCTGATGTCTGAGGTCAAGAGAAGATAGATGAGCCTGCTCAAACAGATTTGAACTTGCCTATCCTCAGTGGATTGGATGATGACCATTCGTACTGGTAAGAGCCATCTTCTTTGCTCAGTCTAAGGATTAAGTGTTAATCTCTCCTTGGAAACATCCTCACAGACACAGCCAGATACAATGTTTGACCAAATATCTGGGCATCACCTAGCCCAGTCACATTGACATGTAAAATTAAATATCACAGTCAGCAGATACCACCCAGCTCTTGAACACCCATCAGGAGTCCAGGGTAACTGTGCAGCCACTATATCAAATGTTACCCTTTCCTTTAATAGGGACACTAGAATGCTGCAGAATATTGCTAAATTCTGAGTGCAGAAGTGACAGGTCATTTTTACTCATAGTTCTTTGTACAGAAGTGGGCATGTGACTCCACTCAATCATCGGAGGCCATGAGGTGAGATTCAAACTTAGAATAGGAGGAAGGGTGAGTCATGTGGTAAGCAGGAATAGTAAATATAAAACAATAGAAAATATAAAACAAATATAAAACTGTCCTTGGAAGGAAAGTTATGACCAACCTTGATAGTATATTAAAAAGCAGAGACATTACTTTGCCAATCAAGGTCCGTCTAGTCAAGGCTATGGTTTTTCCAATGGTCATGTATGGATGTGAGAGTTGGACTGTGAAGAAAGCTGATCGCCGAAGAATTGATGCTTTTGAACTGTGGTGTTGGAGAAGACTCTTGAGAGTCCCTTGGACTGCAAAGAGATCCAACCAGTCCATTCTAAAGGAGATCAATCCTGGGTGTTCATTGGAAGGACTGATGCTAAAGCTGAAGCTGCAATACTTTGGCCACCTCATGTGACGAGTTGACTCACTGGAAAAGACTCTGATGCTGGGAAAGGTTGGGGGCGGGAGGAGAAGGGGACGATGGAGAATGAGATGGCTGGATGGCATCACCGACTCTGTGGACATGAGTTTGAGTGAACTCCGGGAGTTGGTGATGGACAGGGAGGCCTGGCTTGCTGTGATTCATGGGGTCGCGGAGAATCGGACACGACTGAGCGACTGAACTGAACTGAACACAGAATTGCCTTCAAGCTTCGTTATTGGCAGTCCGGGAGTTGGTGATGGACAGGGAGGCCTGGCGTGCTGTGATTCATGGGGTCGCGGAGAGTTGGACACGACTGAGCGACTGAACTGAACTGAACTGAACTGAACTGAGCTATTTGAAGTTCAAATAATATCTTAATAATGTTAGTGAGTAACAGAAATACACATTGATGGAGTAAGTCTGCAAGAAAAGTAACATATGTGTCTCTTTTGGCCCCTACCGTAATTCCTCCAAGACAGTACCAGCACTAGCACTGTTCTTGGGAACAGACTGGGACAGATGCTTTGGTCCATATGCTCAGGATGGATCTTATGTACAGAGAAGGCTAAAAAGAGCAAGAAAAATCAGCAGTAATTGCTCACTTCCCTAAACTCTTCTTTTTCAATGTATCAGCTTTGTATCTGTGACATTTTATTAATTTTTACTTGTGATGTTTTAGGTGTACTTGTATTAATTATCTCTATCTTACATACTATTTACAACATATCATATATTATATACACAAGGATCAAGGCCCTTTCCCATCTGTTCTCATTGCTGGACTGAACGTCTAGAAAAGTAGCTTGCTGATTGAAGAAAAAGACCTCTCCAAATACACAGATTATGTGCACTTCTAGCAATGTATTTCCTTACACATTATAACATTCCTGAACTTGACTTATAGTCATATTTTCAACATCCTTTTACAGCCTGCTTTTCAAGATTATATTGTAAAATATATTGCTGTTTGTGCCCCTCTTGAAATTAGAAAATACAGTTATTTTGATGTTACTAAGAAATCACTGATGGCAGCTAATCTGAATAGTGACATATAGATTCTAAGAAACAACAAAGTTTGAAAATGTTGAAATGTGAATATAGCATTACAAAAGTTTTATAAGATCGACTCCCATAATATGTGTTTTTATTTGCTTAATACTTTAAATTTAGCAATAAACATGAAATATTTATGTCATAAGTCCCTTCCTCAACATGCATGTAAAGACTTGTTTTCATACACAGAACTCTAAGGTTCAGACAGCTGTACTCAAATTCTCATATGCAATACTAACATTGGCCAATAGATGCCCTAAGAGATCTCCTAAACACAAAAACTCTGAAAATTAAAATCAGCTATTTGAGTATTGGTAAGTTAACTGAACTGAACTGAACTGAACTGAAGTTCTTATACTTTATTTTCATAGTTCAGTTACACTCTTGAAGTGGCATAATATTTTTAGATTCCAAAGAATCTTAATATTACCAAATTTCAAATTACCTCCCCAAACACTGATTATTAAAATGACAGAAGAAAGAGAAACTTTTCCAAAATTGACTTTAAACACTACGATGACATCAGTGATAATCTGTTCCACTTAAGTTGGTTGTTTCTAATTTCAATAAATATGGCCAATACTCCAGTGAGTAAACATAATTCTAAGGTTAATGTAATCATAGAAGAAAAATCAGATTGGATTTGAAGCGTTTGCTTGTATTACCTCACATGTTTGGATGTTTCTGATTTTACTAAAATTTATATCATTTTTATAACAGTTATTAGCACAGTGTTCATCAAGATCTGCTAATGGAAGCTATTTTAATTATAGTTCTCTTCTTTTAAATTTTTCACATTAAAGTTTCTTTGTAGGAAAAATATTATTCAAATACATTTGTTATATAAAACTGGGAAAATAGTACTGTGTTGTTTTCTCTCCAGTTTATAAAAATTACTCAATTACTCCCAGATTAAGTTTTCATGGGGTCAAGGACTAAGTGATTTTATTCTAAGCGTATATTCTTATGTGTCATACTCCTAAGGAAGTTACCTGAAAAGCATAGACATGTGGCTATATAAAAATAATTTTCAACTTACTATAAAACTGTTTTCTCAATCCATTATTTCATTTGATACTCTCCTTTAGAGAGCAATGAATTTTGACACTATCCCTGTGTGCCTGAGAATTCTGTTCATGGACGTATTGTACTGTGCTTAGTCGCTCAGTTGTGTCCGACTCTGCAGTCCCATGGACTGTAACCCGCCAGGCTCCTCGGTCCAAGGGGATTCTCCAGGCAAGAATATTGGAGTGGATTGCCATACCCTCTTCCAGGGGATCTTCCCAACCCAGGGATCAAACCCAGGTCTCCTACATTGCAGGCGGTCTCTTTACTGACTGAGCCACCAGGGAAACCCAAGAAGTGTGGATAGTCTATCCCTTCTCCAGGAATCAAACTGTGGTCTCCTGCATTTCGGTGGATTCTTTACCAGCTGAGCTACCAGGGAAGCCCATGGACACAATGGTCAATGACAATTCTTATTAAGATATTATTCTCACTGTTTTAGGACTAAGTCATAAAAAGGACAGTTTGATCATGCCAAAAACCATAAAGAAAAATATAGATCTGGGAGGAACTCATAGTAATATCCCTTGGGAGTCAGAGGTAGTGTGTCTATAAAGGAATTATTAAATGAGGAAGATAAAAATGCATGAAAGCTTGAAAACTAGAGTAGATAACAGAAACCTGAGTTTGGTATATCTGTCAATGTTCATTCCCTTCATATACCCATGTGAAGAAGCAGTTTTATTTCCCTTCAGTTTAGAAGATAAAACTTAAAAAGTCAAGGATCCATGTTTATAGTAGGAGAAATATTAGGTTTACAGGTTTTTCCACACTCAGCATCCTTAGCACATGCCTTTTCTGTTAGGCTACAGTGATCTTTTCAATATCCATCAGTATTCAGAATTTGCATTTGATCCCAAATTATTGATGATAATTATTGCTAATAAGAACCTTAGATTATTACTGATGGGGAGTAAATCTATTTCTTTAAACTCAACATAGATTGTTCTGTTAAATGCTCTAGATTTTAGTTTTTTAGATTAGAAGCATTTCTTGTAACATGTTCTATCCTTTTTCTATTTAATATTACCTCAATATAGATTGATGTCAACCAAATTCTTTAATTTGTAACTTTTAATTCATGCTATACACTTGCACAAGGTCATGTGGAATCTGAAAGGCCCATTTGCACAGGGAATTAAAGGACTCATAAGTGCATTGTTCTGAGAGTTTAAGGGATAACATGTCACACACAAGTTTTAGTATAATATTTCTGAAAAAGAGATCTCTAATCATTTATGAAATGCATCATTTTGGTGGTAAGTTCATGAATAAAAATTATAAAAATAGTCTTTCTTAGTGTATCTTCCTGTGTGTTAAAGTTAATACTAGCAAGAAAAAAACTAATTTTCATATTATTCATGATAAAAGTAAAAATCTAGTATTCAAAATCAACACAATGCTTTCACTATGGTAGAGAATGAAAATAAAAAATTAAACACAATCTCAATTTTTAATGTATAATGAGAGAGTTTTGTTAACTAAAGTAGTATAATCTCATGAAAATTACACAATTGATCAGAAATACCACTTGGGTAGGAAATGTGTACATGTAACCCAAGTGTTCTTCAGTCTATAACTTTATATATTAGCATTACATTTTGATTCTTACATGCAGCCCATCTTATGTCCATTTTAAACGAAATATATCTGAAAATTCTCTTCAGCACATGCTTTCCCTCCCACATCTTGCACACAAAGTGCATTTAAATTCAAAAATCTAAATTAGATAAGCAATTTAGATATAAACACATTATATCAATATTTCATTCCAAAGCACAATATTATATTTAAATATAACACAACAGACATATTACTATTAAATGTCTTATTAATGAAATAATAGATAAGTATATATAGAGAAAGGCTCTAAGGGAGCAAGCGTTAGGAAAGAGGAGGGAAGGAAATTCCAGATATAAAGAAGAAAAACAAAAGGGGAAGTAATATTTTCAGGTGTAAAATCTTCAAATAATATTGTAAGACACTGAGTATTTAGCATTTGGAATTACATTAAAAAACAGACATGTAAGGGTAAATTTCAGAAAGTATTTTTTCCTGAAAACTAATTATTAAATGCAGCATCCACTCTTTAAACCTAGGCAGCATATTAAAAAGCAGAGACATCATTTTGCTGACAAAGTCTGTATGAGTTTTTTGTAGTCGTGTATGGACAGGGAGGCCTGGCGCGCTGTGATTCATGGGGTCACAGAGAGTCGGACATGACTGAGCGACTGAACTGAACTGAACTGAACTGATGGATATGAGAGTTGGGCTATAAAGAAGGCTGAGCACTGAAGAACCGATGCTCTCTACTTGTGGTGCTGGAGAAGACTCTTGTGAGTCTCTTGGACTGTAATGAGATCAAACCAGTAAATACTAAAGTAAATTAACCCTGAATGTTCATTGGAATGACTGTTGCTGAAGCTGAAATTTCAAAACCTTAGCCACCTGATGTGAAGAGCCAACTCATTGGAAAAGACTCCGATGCTGAGAAAGATTGAAGGCAAAAGGAGATGAGGGCAACAGAAGATGAGATGGTTAGGTGACATCACTGACTGAATGCACACAAATCTGAGCAAACTCCATGAGACAATGAAGGGCAGAGGAACTTGGTGTGCTGTCATCCATGGGGTCTCATAGAGTCAGACATGATTTAGCAACTGAACAACAACACTATTTACAATATATATCAGGAGAAAGCACAATCATATCCAAGTCCATATTGCAGGAGATTTGAAGTCTCTAACAAAGACACATTTTGTGCTTATGTTGTAAGCTCATTGCTCTCTTTAATTAAGGAACACTTGGTCATTATGACTATGATTATTTTCCTGTCATTTTCACTTTCACTTTTTTTCTGATATCCCAAAATTAAGAGAGAAAATGACCTATCACAAAGTAGTGGATCTTTGCTTTTCAAAATATGCATTTTCTTATTTCTCAGCTGACCTTCTCATAATTGATTCAAAAGAAAAATTAACAATACCTACACTTACTTTGCCAACCAAGGTCCGTCTGGTCAAGGCTATGGTTTTTCCCGTGGTCATGTATGGATGTGAGAGTTGGACTGTGAAGAAAGTTGATCGCCGAATAATTGATGTTTTTGAACTGTGGTGTTGGAGAAGACTCTTGAGAGTCCCTTGTCCCGCAAGGAGATCCAACCAGTCCATTCTAAAGGAGATCAATCCTGTGTGTTCATTGGAAGGACTGATGCTAAAGCTGAAACTGCAATACTTTGGCCACCTCATGCGACGAGTTGACTCACTGGAAAAGAGTCTGATGCTAGGAGGGATTGGGGGCAGGAGGAGAAGGGGATGGCAGAGAATGAGATGGCTGGATGGCATCACCGACTCTGTGGACATGAGTTTGAGTGAACTCTGGGAGTTGGTGATGGACAGGGAGGCCTGGCGTGCTGTGGTTCATGGGGTCGCAAAGAGTCAGACACAACTGAGCGACTGAACTGAACTGAACTGACACTGCTATTACCTTTAGAGTATTTATAATTCTAATATACTATAAATACAATAAAATAATTATAATTTGAATAAGAGCTTATAAAATTTGATGACACTGTTGCTGCTGCTGCTAAGTCGCTTCAGTCGTGTCTGACTCTGTGTGACCCCATAGACGGCAGCCCACCAGGCTCTCCCGTCCCTGGGATTCTCCAGGCAAGAACACTGGAGTGGATTGCCATTTCCTTCTCCAGTGTGTGAAAGTGAAAAGTGAAAGTGAAGTCGCTCAGTCGTGTCTGACTGGTAGAGACCCCATGGACTGCAGCCCACCAGGCTCCTCCATCCATGGGATTTTCCAGGCAAGAGTACTGGAGTGGCTTGCATTGTCTTCTCCGATGATGACACTACAGGGGTCCAAAAATAGAGAACTGAGAAGCATTATGATTAAAAGGTAGATCTGTCATAAATACACGCAAGATGACACACAAGACAACACATAAATACACACAAGACAACAACACAGTGAACTTCATGGTGTCTGTTTACTACATTTAAATGCGTGAGTGTTCAGTTGCTGAGTCCCATGTCTGACTCTGCAACCCCATAGCCTGCCAGACTCCTCTGTCCAAGGGATTTTCCAGGTGGGTTGCCATTTCCTCCTCCATTTTAATATGGTCACGTAAATGCTGGTCATTTAGCCCCAAAGACATTTCCCTTGAGCATATTTGCTTAATATTTTAGTCATCTTTCCAGTGACGATTACAACTAACAATTCATCTAATGACTTTCTGCATGACTTTTATAGTATAATATCGCTTATGTAAAAGTGACGACTTTAACAGACTCATTCAGTCCTCTCTTAGTTTCATCTTGGATAGGTAAAATTCATTTTCTGACCTCTTAGTCTCATCATTGGTCCTCTTTCCACACTTCCTAAACTACCACCCTAAGGTACCATTTTCATAGTTTTAATAAAAGATGCAAATTTTTCCCAACTAAGGGGAAAGCTGTTTAGATATTGAATTCCAATATGAAAATTTCTGAAGTTTTTGAACCAATGTAGAATCCCATTAATGCAGATATGTAAAGGACTTTAATGGTAATTTAGTACAATCCTCAAATTTTACAGGTCATAAGTATGATGAAAGGATAACTTGCTCTTGATCACACAGCCGATTAAAACAGACGACAAGCTAAAACCCTCTGGAAGGGTACAGTCCTCCCATTCATTTTCTGTATGATGCATTTCTGTGCAAGCATGCAAAAAATAGTTCTATTTATTTTGCTTTTCTCTTTCTGTTTCTTTCTCTCACTTTTGGAGACAGTGGAAAAAAATGGTATTTTTTTTCTTTCCACATTTAAAACATAGATTTGTTTTCCAGTTTTATCCCCTCAGATTTTTGCATAATATAATGCTTGCCTTAATTGACTCCATAGCCCTAAACAATATGATTACTGAAATGATATGAAAAATAGTGTCTGTTAAACAGTATATGACACAGACTTTTGTGAAACTGTGTAGGAATTTTTATAATGTTCTCTATATATTTCCATAGTGAACTTTTAAGTCTTCTCTTACATTTTGGCAGGTTGGCAAGAAGCAGACCAAAAATGTGTCATGTGACATTTCCAAAGAAGAAAAGCACATGTGCTTTGATCAGTCTAAAAAGAGATTATTCAATTGGTCCATTGTAATTACAATTGTAGAATGACCATCTGCCTCCAAATGTCATCTTTCATGCTCTACTGTGGTGTTAGAAGCCATTATTAAAATCACTTTGTGAATTGAGGGGCTTTCATAATAAGTGTGTTTATGTGAATGTGTGTGTATATGTGAGTGTGTATGTAGGGAGCAGTGCAAAAAGACACAGCACTGGTTATTTATATATTTACATAAAATCTATAGTGGTTATAAGAAAATAAAATGTTGCAGATTACCTGGAATACAAACATGGTCTAGATATGTTGGAGGGATATTCCCAAGAACTTCAATATTTGGGAAAGAAACTGACAAAATTGGGAATAATGCTGAAAAAAACAAGATTCATATGGATACAAAACAGAAAAAAGAAAAGTCCTTCAGAAACAAAAATAATATGCTTTTTTTCCTCAGTGTTATTCCTGTTTAAGAAACAATTGAGAAGGTATTTGTGTAGATATGCCCACAAAGTAAATATGCTCCTTGAAATAATTTCTTAAAAATTGCAGAAAATCAAAATTATTATTCATTTTTCCTGATAGGAAAATGAACAAGTGAATTCATTCCATCAGAGTCCCTGAAAGAACTCATGAATGAATCCAGTGCAAAATCATTTTAGACTTCAGGAGTATGATGACACATATCAGTATGTATTCATTATTGATGAAAAATGTGATGTGTTGAATGCTATGAAATTTCTTGAATAAACAATTTTCTATGAAAAATGTTTTGTCCAAATAAGAAAATTTAGGCTTAATTTTATTTGCCCATTTCTCTGTACAAGTAAGTCCTGATGACTGTAGGCAGCAGTTGAGGTTAGTATGTGAATACTCACCCTTTGGGATGGCTGATCATTTCTGTTCACTAAAAATGTTTGTCTACAAGGTTAAGCACTCAGGAGTCTGACAGGGCAGCCCCCTTTCTCTTGCTGTCAAGGGACTTAGAGCCTCACTGGGACAAGAAACATCACATATACTGAGAGAATTGCTAAAGGCTATGAAATGCTTCCAGCCTACCCCATCTTTCACTGAACAACTGATATATTAGACATAATAAATATCGTATAACCTTCAGGATTTTGGCAGTGGAAGTTGAATTTGGGAACTCTCACTTTTTTCATTATTAAATGATGCTTTTTTAACCCTGGAATCGCCAAATCCATTTAACTTGACAGTGTATTTAAATCACAAGAATGAGGTTCCACAGATTTTATAGGAACACACGAAGTCAGAGATATGCTACGCACTGCTCATATAAACAAAATTAAGACAATATTGTTTACAAATGACAAGTATTGCAAGCTTTCACATTTTCTCCCAGTACTCAAAGCGTTTTTTCCTCTCCAGAGCAAGTTTCTGCTGCAGTGAGTCCCTCTAGCAGTTTCGTGAACCTAGGAAAAGGAACGAAGACCAAAACCACATTCTTTCCTGTAAACAAACGGCAGGGAGAAGCAGGGAAGTTTGAACTGAAAGATCAAAAGGCTTTTTTTAAATCTTCTGAGCGACTGCATGGATTCCTTCTGTCCCCCGATCCGCGGTCCTTCACCCACTCAGCCACCCGCCCTCCTCTCCCCGAGCACGCCCTCTGCTTCACTGCCCCCTCTGCCCCGTCTCCTCTCAAAGCTGTCAGCTGAGGTTTCCGGAGCGCACAGGAGAGAGGGTCCCGGCGAAGGCAAAGCTCCAGCTGCGCCGAGAGCATTCGGTTTCTTCAGGGCTGGTTTTGCTGGAGCCTGAAGTCCAATGATTGCCCACGTTGATACTCAGGCTGGATTCCATCGCCTCCACTGCCTCAGCTGACCCCAGCAGCAGCCCCATCCAGGGGGCGGCCCCGCACCTCCCTCAGAGCTGAAATGCAAAATCGTTACGTCAGATGTTAGGGGCGGGGCGCGCCCGGGTTGAGTGGCAGCAGCCCTTGCTCCGGGAGGAGGCGCGAGAATCAGCCTGGTTCAGTGACTGAGACAAACTGGTGGCGAGAAGAGCGGGTGCTGTCCACTGCGCTGTCGGTGCTGAACCTGGGACGCGAGCGGACCGGTTGCTCCCGCTGCTCTAGGCAACGCCCTCTCCCACCCTCTGCGCCCGGCGGGACCCTCTTCTCTAGCTGGACCCTATTAACTTGATAAAGGAGTGTGGTGTCGGACGTGGGAGAGAGTCCTCCGATTGCCACCTGGGCGCCCATTCAGGCGTGACTTCGGGGATTTCTATAGTTTTAGACCAAACTATTTCCCTCTTTTTCCAACTAAGATAATTTTTTAGTTTTTTTTAAAAATTATTTTTATTATTTTGATTTACATATCTACACTGTTTAGGAACCTTTCTGGGAGACTTTTTGACTGGAAATAAGGTAAGAAAAAGAATATTATTATACATTTTTACAAATGAGGGAGCAATGCCATACAAATATTAAAGAGTAAGTTATGAATATTTTTATAATTTGAAACGAGATAGTTGGCATTAATTTAAACAGCTATTTTAATAATTACTATTACAAGAATGTCTGTTGGTGATTAGGCACTGAATTCAAGAGAGGAAGTTGAGGGCTTTGTTTTTTATTTGTGTGAACTTCAATCATTGTGTTACATCTTGCTTCATAAATATAAATTTTGTAGAGAAACACTTCTAGCATAGCTCAAAGGACAGGAAACATTCGATGCAAGTCTTCAAATATGTTAATAAATTATGTTAAATAAACCATCCAACAAGTTGTTTAAAACAAATACAACCTTAAAAATATGTGAGTGGACTAATCTCTGATTAATCAATATTGCCTGTGGTATCTAAATCATAGACTGCAAAGTGCAGCGCTTTCTTCACATTATTTTGTAGAGGAGGTGGCTAGAAGAGGAGCATTTATACCATGCTGGGTTCATTTAGATGTGTTGTTATGCAGTAGATTCATATAAAACTTGTGAAACTTGGTCTCAGAATTCTGCACCCCAAGGTCATGTGTCTTTTCAATTTGGGGGCTGTTTGTTCTGCTATTGACTAGTGAATGTCATCCCCCTCCGCCCTGTTAGGTTAGAGGTGGATGTAAATGGGAAGCTCTGATTTAATAATACAGTATTATCTTGTATTATAGTCGCTACTGCTGTTGGTAATTTGAATGGAACTGGGAAACGTGGGCTGGGAAAATGTCTCGCTATTTCAGCAATGTTTAACCTCTTGCATGCTTAACAGAGAGCTTTTCTTTACTTAGGAGATTTTCTTTTGAAGCTTTTGTGAATTGGCAGTGTGTTTTGCGTGTTTATAGAGAAAGAATTCAGTGCAGAAAACCACTCAACAGTACTTCTCATAGTGAAGAATTATTAAATGATAGAAGTTAGCTGGTGTTCTGTGTGTTTCTATTACTATTCATGACCTTTTTCTAGGCATGATGATTTGTCTGGTAAGTAATATTATGTCCTTTCATTTATGTCATTAATGGCATTAGATCAACTATAAATGATGACTGGCAAAACATGGGAAGAAGGTTCTTTACATTCCAGGAAGAGAGTTCAGGTGGCAACTAGATGTCCTTTATTAATAGGAATGGGTAAAATATGAGTTGTTTCAGATGATAAATATTGTTCAACTCACTAAGGCTATGTTTTTCAGGAACTAAAAAGTACAGTAAGTTAAAAAATTTGTATGTTTTAGTTATCATAAAAATTTCTACTCTAGTTGCATTATGTGTCCAAAGATAAACTTTAAGTTTAGAGTTTATTATTTAAAATAATTCCTTTGGGTAGATTTTTCATTTTATTAACAGCACAGTCCTACATGAGAGTGATTGTTACAAGAAATGGATATTATTTCAAGCACTAGAGGTCAAAAGTAAATCCTTTAGCTGTTCTCAGGTTTTACCTAAGCAGATGTTTTTTGTAAGATTCTTATCAGTCATGCCATCTTTCATTAAAGTGGTACAAAATTTTAAGAACTAAGCAGCTAGAAAATCAAACTATGATCTCTGGAACACTGGGCCATGAAGCTTATACCAAACAGCTTCTTTTAATTACATAGAGAATCATCCTCTCCTGTACATTTTGAAATTTTCTTTTTAAAGCTTGGTATAAATATTCAGACAGTGTAATTTTAAACAGAATAATGGCTTTAATTTTTTTTAGTTTTATTTATTGCACTGAAGCATAAATATATTTTTTAATTTTATAACTTAGTTTAAAAGTAGCAACATATCCAAACACCATATTGACCCAAATAAGAATCTCATTGACTTATTTTTCCATAAAGTTTTCCAAGATGTATGTCTTTGTTTGGGTAGAAATAGTAAAACTTGAACTACCAGTGTCTAGAATTCTTTTAGATGAAGTTTAGAGTTGTCACAGTGAGATGGTGAAACACTAAAATCAAAATGTGTTATTGGCAATAATGAGACAACTGGGGTAGGTTCAATGAGACTGCAAATTTAAAATATGGAAAACATTTTGTACTGATTTTCTTACATTTAGCTTTTATATATTCTGAAGTGAGGTAAAATTAGGTGAACATAATAAGCCCCAAATTAGCACAAAAGAGATACCATTTGGATACAGAATGCAGTTCTAACTGTAAACAAGTAAAATTGTCAACTTTGAGGACTTCTGTTAAAGACACTCACATGTGTGGTCCTTCAATAAATATTTGCTCCATAAAGAAATGACCATATTTTGGAATTAAAACTTGTCCATATGAAATTCAAGGGGCTAGTCAATACCATAACAACAGATACTCTGCTAGTCATTAATTCATTTAATTTCATAGATATTGCAAATGTATAAAAAACTTTCTACTTCAAGATAATGAACTTCTACAAATTATTGAAATAATTTAATGTCACATGATATGTTCAAATAGTTGCCTTTCTTGCTTTTCAATTTCTTAAAGCAAATTGATCTAGATAAAAAGTAAAAAAAATAATATGGCCGGATAGATGTCTTTTTTTCCTTGCAAATATGATTAATAACTATGTGTGTTTGGAGGGATTCAAGACAATGGTGAAACAACTTGGATTTTATTTTATCAAGGCTACATATTATTTTTCTTAGAGAGTTATTGACACATACAATAGAGAAATCAAAAAGTAGTAAATCTGAAGAATGATATAAAGACTTAGATAATTGACTTCTTAAAAGTAACATAAGCTATTAAGTAGTTTAGTGAAAATTTTCTTTCTGTTATGGCCAGATTTCATGTTAAATACTCTTTTATCCATGAAAACAAATACTTTAAGTAATATGTTCCTTTTAATCCTTCATATTTGCCCCAAATTAACATACTATGTCTATTATATTTTAACTTACTATGCAACAGACTTTATATATGTAATATAGTATACTTAATAACATACATATAATATACTCTATAATAAGTTCAGAAGACTCTTAAGAACTAATAAGCTACTATAGTACTTCCTGTTGTTAACGTCATTCTAACAGCCATGTGACCAATTATTTTGTATGAAATAAACTTAATCACCTTCTCCAACACCTCCAAAATCCTTTGGGCTTAGTCTACTTAAGGTGAGCTATAGGGTCCCTTGTGGAAAATCCCAGTTTGCTCATTAAATTGGTCACCACACAGCAAAATAATTGGGCCCTTTCTTCCTTAATCACCTTGCTTTTGAGGAAGTTGATATTTTATATTATGAGATAAACCATGAGATAAGATAGTGTTTTTGATACATTCAGAATTCTAATGAGTTTTAATATGGATTTTCTGAAAGAAGAATGAAGCAATCATATAACACTCTTAATGGGTATATGCATGTATATACATGTGCTATATATGTGTGTATCTATCTATCTATCTATCTATATATGTTATCGATCTATCTGTCTAGGTAAAGTCTGCTGTACCATAAACCAATGGGACTGATCTGGAACTTGCAAGCTCAAGAAATGCTACTTAATATAAAAATAATTTACATACTAAGCTACAATGCAACATATACTTTTTGGTGACAAAACTATTTTCTAATGATTATTATATTTAAAATTTATTTAGGTTAGTAAGCTTGAGCACACACAAGTTTCATTTTGTTTTGTTTTTGCCATGAACTCGTCATTCGGAAGCTCTCATGCTGATTGGCAAGGGAAAGGACAATTGGAAACAAAAATTTGTCAAGGATAAGTAGCAGAATGAATGTGTACATAATGAAGAGATTATTGTACTGCACTGATTCTGCACAAAGTATGGTTAATGATAAATGATTTGCAAATTATAATCTCTAGAAGAGACACATGAGGTTAACTTCATATACATCTATAGGTAATAAGCCTTGCATATCTAAGGAACATAGCCTGGATAAGCCCTACACCTGAAATATTTTTGTTATTTATGTATCAGTGTTTTCATACGCAGATGTGGTAAAATGTGGGAAGAAGAGCACCTTAACTCTGAACTATCTTGCTTTAAAACCAAATAATTAATATTAATTTAATGTGATTTTTGGTATCAAATTATGTAAATCTCTAAAGCAAAGTATTTGCTTGGTGTGTTCATTTGCATGTCAATATAGAGGAATATTATTCCAACTCAAACTGGTTCATAGCACTTTTAACAATTCTAAAACACAATGCAGAAGAGTTGAAAACACTTTTTGTTCCTTGAGTTTTATTTAAATATATTCATCATAATTGACAGTTAAGAGAAACTTACTTCAGTGATATATTTTTTTTCTGTTCAAGTAACACCAAGGTACCAATTAAAACACATAGAGTAGCAATTAAAACATAAGTCTGAATTCTGTTCCCCAAAGATGATGATGAAATGAAAATAATTTTCCTTTCCACTTTCACCGAAAACATTAGATAGTGTTTTAATGACCACCGAGGTCTTATTTTTTCTAGTTTCTAAAGTCTTCAAAGTAAAAGTCCTTACACACACAAAGTGACAAATGCCCCCTGCCCTTTGGAGTAATGTGCCCCTTTTTCTCAAAACCACAGGTTTTGTTGTGGTCTTGGAGTCAACTGAACTCTGGACTACCTCATTTAGGAGTAAGGAAGTGGTCCTATTAATCTTTCTAAAGAAAGAGGGCCAGTGAGCTACTACTAGTAAGCACTTTTTTGCTGCCCATGATAAACAACTTATTGATACCTGAGCATACGGTCTGTGAACCTTGATTTGCCTGTACGAAAAGAGGAATAATATAGAAAAAGATGCTATTTAAGGTATTAATATGTATACATACCGGAGAAGGCAATGGCAAGCCACTCCAGTACTCTTGCCTAGAAAATCCCATGGGCGGAGGATCCTGGTAGGCTGCAGTCCATGGGGTCGCTACGAGTCAGACATGACTGAGCGACTTCATTTTCACTTTTCACTTTCACACATTGGAGAAGGAAATGGCAACCCACTCCAGTGTTCTTGCCTGGAAAATCCCAGGGATGGCGGAGCCTGGTGGGCTGCCATCTATGGGGTCACACAGATTCGGACACGACTGAAGTGACTTAGCAGCAGCAGCAGCATGTATACATACACATTTTATTCATATTAGGTTAATTTATCCATATTAAGTCATTTTCCATTTTCATGACTATGTAGATTTTCTATTATCTTCATGTTAGATAAGAGAAAGCAGACACTCAGGTCAAAACTTTCTACTTCTCCAGTCCATAGTCACACAATTAAGAATAGATGGATTAGGCAACTGAGCTTAGCTCACTCATTTTGCATCTACTGTCCACTTTTAGCACCTCTGTTTAAGTCAGGTATTCAAATGGGTGTGTCATTTAAAACTAGACTTTTTTTTTCTGTTACTTTCTTTACTAAATGTGAATGCTAGTTTTCCCTCTTGCCCATCTTTCTCTTAATTATTAAGTTTTGTTGAAATAATTTTATGTCACATATTCGTTGGGCTTCCCAGGTGGCACTAGCAGTAAAGAACCTGTTTGCCAATGCAGGAGATGTAAAAGACATGAGTTCGATCCCTGGGTTGGGAAGATCCCCTGGAGGAGGGTATGGCGACCCACTCCAGTATTCTTGCCTGGAAAAATCCCATGGACACAGGAGCCCAGTGGGATACAGTTCATAGGGTCACAAAGAGTTGGACACGACTGAAGCTACTTAGCACAGCATAGTACATATATTCTTTAGTATACAAACTTTAGAATTTATAATATCAAAAGTCTTAAGGAGCTTTTCCTTTGTATTTAATGTTAGAGGTTCTACATTATTCAATCTCATAGACCATACTATTAGGAAGCAATATTTCCCTTTATATCTCCAATAGAATAAGAAACAGTATAACAGAGTAATTTCCAAAGTGGTCATGTTTTTTGGTTTATTTGTTTCATTCTCTAAATAGTCCTCTTAGATATCAAGTTCAATTCCAAATACATCTTGAACTAACCTTCAAGCAATGTAATTTGTGTCATAAAACACTGCTCAGATTTAAACCTTCAGACTAGTTAGCTGCTAATATTTCAGTCTATGAGATGAAATAAAATAATCAAAATATTATTAGTAGTTTCAAAGCACAATACAAAGAGCGGTAGTTTAAGTGGGCTATTGAAAACTTAGGAAACATTCAGTACTTTATTCTATTGTTTCTTCTATTTGAGGTATTAATACAAAGGAAAGTGTTGGCTGGTAATTGATGTTCTTTGCTTTCACATGGCATTTAGGTTGACTGAGTAGAAGAGGTAAGGGCTGGTGGCAGTAATAATAACACAACTCCCAGGAGAGCCACACAGTTGCATCAGATCCCCTAGTGAATCCTCATTATCTGAGTTTTGGGTTGTCCTTATTAAGTGGATCCCGAAGGAGATAGAAAAGTTTGATTTGTGGAAAAGTTTAACTTGAAAGTGGAAAAATTTATAGAACATTTATTAAATATTTTAGATGTTGATTGGCAATACTCAGAATTTTACTTTTGAAATGAAGCCTGGTGTAAAAGTTCTTAATCTTGAAATTTCTGCACCATTTTGCATACTAGTCACTGTTTCTCATTCTTACTAGAGCCCTGCAGGAAGCTCATTCATTATAACAGCTACAGTTATTCTCCCTTCATAGATAACTTCCAAATCCTCTACTCTGGCCCACATTTGAACTCCACAAATGTATGTACAAAAAGTCTGCTAGATATTTTAACTCTGATTTTATGGTGACAGTACAAACTCCTCAAACTCATCATCTCATCCCTACCATGGTCTGCGAGCCTAATTTTTCTGCCTGTTAGTTAGTGACACAGTTTTTTCCATTCACCGAGGCCTGGGACTTCGTACACCTTTTAAACTTACATCATTATTGTTATATTATGGGTCTCCATGTTTTGACTTTTTTTTTCCCTTTGTAATGTATTATCTAATTCTCAATTTTCTGTTCTCTTTTACCTTGACCCAGACTGTCCCATGTCAACCAGAATTTTATTTTTACATTTTCTACATTGATCTTACTAATTCCTGGTTCTTCCTGTAGTGATATCAATTCATGATTATAATGGCAAAGTAACATTTTTGATGACTCATAGCATACCATGCATTTGTTAAGTACTTATAAACATCATTCTATTTTATATTCACAACAGCTTATCAGGTAGATATTGAGAGACCAAAGCTTTAAGAGTTATGTAGCCCGCAGAGTTGGGACTCAGCCCAAGTTCTGTCTGAAGCAGCTGCATGATCATAATCATTATCTTGTGCAGATACAGACTTCTTATCTCTTTGAGATTCCCCTTGATTAAAGTAAGTTTTCAAATGTCACTGCATTCTGAAATCATCAGTGGATCTCTGATTTTTACTGTATTGAGTTGAAACTCTCTGTTTTTAAGATTCTTCTAATTGACTCTACACTCTGCAAGCAAAACTCTGATTTTCAGTTTTCTCATATGTGCAATGCATATTTGTAAAACAGAGATAGGTCAACATATAAAGCATGGGCCTTACCTGGACTATTGTACTTTCAGAATTCCAACTCCTGTATCCAGCCAAGTTTTCTCACAATCTAAGAGTATATTATGCTCATGTGTACTTTTCAGTCTCTGTGGTTTCTGTTGCAACAAATGGCTTGTCACTGTCACCCTGGATATAACTAAGATACTCTCAAAGCTTCCATGTGTCACAAGTCTGGATACAGGCTAGCTGGGTCCTTTGTTTAGGATCTCACATTAGGTTTTCATCCAGGTCTGGACTCTTATTTGAGGCTCAGCTTCCTCCTCCAGGCTGTAGGTTGGATTTACTTCTTTGCAGCTCAGAACTCATGGAATATGGTTTCTTCAAAGCCAGAAAAGAACTCACTGATGTTTTGGTCTGACCTCCAGAATTGCTTTTCTTTAAAAGAAACCTCATTATATCAGGTCCAGTGAGAATAATCTGCATTTTTTTTTAAGAATAATCTCCTTTTTGACATACATAAGGGAACTGATTTAAAATCTTACTTGCTTCTTAAGATTTGTTCTTTTTGTTACATAGACTGTAAAAACCAAAAGAGCACCATCACATCACCTTTACCATATTCTGTTGGTCAAAATCATGATAAAGGTTGTGCTTACACATAAGTTGAGGTGCTTATACACAAATGTGGGTCTTTGGGATTCGTGTTAGATTTCTGTCTACTGTATTGGGTTAAAGTTTGAAATGAACCTTAGAATCTTTTTTCATTACTATAGTGCTTCTGATTCCTTTTTTCTCCTCCCCAGCATTTATGACCTGGATTTTATGCAGGGTACAGTTTGGCATTCTATCCAATTAACTTTAATCTATTTTTAAAGGAAGAAGCTTAGGAGTTCCTTCCATGTGTATAAAACTTTGTGGTTTACAATTATTTCATATACATATTATTATTTAATGTTCATTGAAGTTAATACATTTTTATATTTGCTTCAATTAGGTAGTGCTTTCATACATGTAAGATTATAATAAATTTGTAGAGTATTTTGTACATGTAAAACTGTTAAGGAATTATGCTCATGGATTAGTTAATGTTTTTAGACTTTAAATTTTGGTAATCTGCTTTTTTTAATGTTTTTGTATTTGATCCTTGACTACTTGAAAACCACAGAAAGGATTTTTTATTATTATCCTTTTCCATGCAACATGAAACATAGACCTTCCCATGAAAATAAGGAATTTATATTTAATATTATGCTTTATGGATGATAATGACCTTATGTAAAAGGTGAAAATATGTAAGCTTTCTATTTAGAAAAAAATACAAGAAATATATTTTATCTTCAGTTTGAGAGAGAAAATTCACAATTTAAGAGAATGTCATTTTCAAAAGAATGTCACATATATGATATCATTAATTTTTTTCTTGCTTATTTGGTCTAAATATAGGTAAATAATTGCACAGTTACTATTACTATCATTAATTATACAGAAACATTTCATTGAATTTATACCTTCTATAGTTTATATACAATTAAGATAATTTTATTTTTACAAAAGCTAAAAAAAGCTTCTGTATAAATCCAGCTTTTAATTTTAATATAATAATTATTTTTTTTAAATGGATCATATTTATTATAAAATAAACTATTAATTCAGTAAGGACAAAGTGCCTACTGTGTTTCAGATTCCCTTTCAGCTGCTGGAGGTTGAGCAGAAATGAGAGAGAAAAAAATTCCCGACTCTTTTCTTTCTGTGGGAAGATAGATGATAGGCAAACCAATAAAGACAACGGATAATGTCTGGTATTGATCAGTGTTATGGTAAAAAGGAAAATAGGGAAAGGATTGCTAAGGGGTGAGAGTGCTGCCTAAAGCAGGGGTCATCATAGGAGCCAACGTTGCTGTTCTAAGGTATTCATTAAGTAGTTTCTTATCAGTTGACATTGCTCAAGGCTATTGTGAGTAATACTGCAATGAACATGAATGTACACATATATTTTTCAGTTATTTTAGATAAATGCCCAGAAATAGGATTGTTGTATCATGTGGGATTTTATTTAAAAATATTTAAGAAGCCTCCAGATTTTTTTTCAAAGTGACTGCACCAATTTCAGTTTCTCTCAACAGTTCACAAGGGTTAACCATTTCTCCACATCCTCCTTAGAACTCATTTGTATTCTTTTTGATAGTAGCTATGATAGAACGTGTAAGGTGATTTCCTTGTGGTTTTGAGTTGCATTTCCCTGTTGATTAGTGATGTTGAGCATCTCATCTATGTATGTACCTCTTGGTCATTTAAGTATCTTTGGACTATCTTTCATTTTTTTAAAATTGAAATATAGTTAATTTACAATGATGTATTAGTTTCAGGTATACAATGATTCATATATATGTGTATATACACACACACACACACATATATGTATATATGTTCTTCCTCAGATACTTTTCCCTTACAGGTTTAATACAAAACATTGAGCATAGTTTCCTGTGCTATACAGTAGGAACTTTCTGTTTATCTATTTTACGTATATTAGTGTGAATATGGCAATCCCTAACTCCTAATTTATCTCTCCCCTCCTTTTCCCTTTGTATTTTCTATGTCTGTGTGTCAATGTTTTGTAAATGAATTCATTTGTATCTTTTTTCTTAGATTACATGTAAGTGATATCATATGGTATTTATCTTTGTCAGTCTCTAGGTTTATCTGTGTTGCTACCAGTGGCATGATTTCCCTGCTTTTTTATGGCTGACTAATATTCCATTTTATACATGTGTCATATCTTCTGTATCCAGTCTGTCAGTGGATATTTAGGTTGCTACCATGCCTTGGCTATTTGTAGATAGTGCTGCCATGTACAATGGGGTGCGTGTATCCTTCCAAATTATACTTTTTTCTTTCTGGATATGTGCCCAGGAATGAGATTGCAGGACCATATGGTAACTCTCCTTTTAGTTTTTAAGGAGCTGCCATACAGTTCTCTATAGTGGCTGCATCAATTTACATTCCCACCAACAACTTATGAGGGTTCCTTTCTTATTCTTAATGTCAAATGACAGGTAAAAATCCAAAGACTGACATCATGAAAAAATTGTATTCTTTTTATTTGTGATTTTCTCATTAATGAAAATTAGCCTCCCTCTATCTGGTACTACAATATATTTAAACTGTTACTTAGATTAATTTTTCTTTCCACTTTTAAACATGTTATGCAGAATGTGTTGCATCTAAATTCTAGACTTTAAGTTAATCCAAAAATTAGTTTGTATTCTTTGTTAATTGTACAGTTTATTTGTTCAAAATTTCACATTCTTTCATAGAAAACTTAAGTGTTGTGAAATCTGTGTTCCTTTGAAGCAGTGATCCAGTGGGCTGGTATTTCTATCAAATGATCCTTTATCACAACACTATGGTGTATTAAGGAAAGAGAAATGCTTAAAATCCCTTTTGGGTTTGTGCATATGCTTGAGAAACCACAGTGTTTATTAGTTATTATGTAATTGCATTCTTTTTACCAAAAAAATGTGACATCATGGAACCATGTAAGGAAAAAGTAAAAGAAAATAAATGCAATAAAAACACACATATAACTTAACAAAATAAATGCAACAATTAGATGCACAATATCTCAATTCTTTAGCAGAGTCTCAAAAAATAGTACATTGACAAAAGGTAAGGTTTAAAAGAACTTGCACAAACTGTGCCAATGCTTTGCTTGACTTATTTTCTTTGGTGAGATTTCTCATGAAGCTGTAATTAACTGAGCTAAACAAAGTGAAGAGGAAAGTTTCTAGAAAATGCTTTGCATTTTAATTTTACATATTTACAATTCATGGTAACTGCAATTTCAAATAATTAACCTCCACCTATGTTTATTTTCTTTTGGCAAATGTCCTCTTTCCCAGGTTTCCTGAAGCCTGAGTAAGGGAAAAGTCTTTCAGAGCTTGTTTCCCTGTCTGTGCACAAATAGTACAGCTTAATTGGTAATGTCTGGAGTAGAAGTGTGTACCCAGCTGTGAAAATGGCTCCGGATGCTAGCACTCAACTGGACATCTCGTTAATTATATATGTTTTGGTGAACATTTTAGTTAGGTTAGGAACTGTCTGAAAATCAGCAGAGGGAGCTCAAGAAGGCATTAAGGAGATTTTGATATTAATTTTCTAATGTCATTGTGTATGCTCAGTCACTCAGTTGTGTTCGACTCTTTGCAACCCCATGGACTGTAGCCCACTGGCTCCACTGTCCATGGAATTTTCCAAGCAAGAGTCCTGGAGTGGGTTGCCATTTCCTACTCCAGGGAATCTTCTGGACCCTGGATTGAAATCATGTCTCTGGAGTCTTCTGCACTGATAGGCGGATTCTTTATCACTGTGCCACCTGGGAAGCTATGGTTTTCTTCAAAACAGTCTTCTTCACATTTGGGAAAAAAAAGACAGTTTTAAGTGCAGAGTAATCTTTTTGAAGTTGGGAAATTTACAGTTATTTAAATAATTAAATAAAAAAAATTTCTCTTTAAATTTCTTTGTTCTGTTTATTACAGAAGGTTAATTGGTATGATTTATAAAATACTGGGACATAGTGAGAACCCTGATCTCATCTTCAGCCTTTTACTCATCAGGTTTTAGATCTTAGTTCAGGGGTCTTGACGCAGGAACAAGAATATGGGCACTAGAGGTCTAGTTTTCAAGGGGCTTTTATAAAATATAAATAGTCTTAAATTAAATCTGTAATAGTCCTATGAATATGGCAGCCATATCCTACGATTTTACTGGTTTGCTTAAATATACTGGACTTTGTTCCAACTCAGCACTTGTAACATCATCCTCCCAAATGTGTAAAAACTGGCATGAAGTTAAAGGACATGGGTATCCAGAAAACCTTAAAACAGATCTGATGTTTTCAATTAGCAACTTCATACCAAGAGACATGCCCCAAATTTATGTATTTTATAAATTTGATAGTAAAAGTATTTCACACTGTTTTTGAGTGGGACTACTTTAGATGATTTTTCAAAGTTATGCTGAAATATAAAGTTTTCTATTTTTTTTAATTAGAATTAAACTTTTTCTATGGATCAAAGAGTATTAAATATACCCCAAGGCTTCAGTTGAAAACCTACCATGTTGTAAGAATGAGCTATTACATAAAGCATTCTTAAAAAAAATAGCAGCACTCTATTAAAATTCTGTTCTATTAAAGCTGCACTCTATTGGCCTGGTGTGTTGCAATCCTTGGGGTCGCAAAGAGTCAGACACAACTGAGGGACTGAACTGAACTGAACTGAAATAAAATTCCTGATTTAATACTAAATTAATAGATTCTTTCATTGTCTGATGACATTTTAATAACTAATTACCTTATTCTATAGGATATTTAAATTTACTAGTAGCCTATATAAAATTATTAAATTTACTACTTATAAATTAACAATTTTCTTTTTTTATCATGCAACTTTTATATGAGCATTAAATAATCTATAAACTCTTGATACGTATATTTGAAACCCATCAAAATATTTTATTGTTATGAAATTTCCCGAGTTTAAATTACTTGATCATTCTTGAGATTAGAGATATCTATGCCATTTTATTTTCTAAAATAATTACATCAATACATTTAGGCTAGTAATGTTTGGGATATTTAACCATAGTGTTGTGTGTTATGATTTTCTTAAATTAATAGTGAAAATTGAGCTTTCCAGATTTTCATTTACATTTGCTTATTAATTCATGTGACTTAATATGTGTCTTAGAAATAATTATTCCATTGTAAATCTTCCTGTATGGTGAAAGTGAAGTGAAAGTCACTCTGTCGTGTCCGACTCTTTGCAACACCACGGACTATGCAGTCCATGGAATTCTCTAGGCCAGAATACTGGAGTGGGTAGCCTTTCCCTTCTCCAGGGGATCTTTCTAACCCAGGGATCGAACCCAGGTCTCCCACATTTCAGGTGGATTCTTTACCAGCTGAGCCACAGGGGAGTCCTGTATGGTAAATGACCATTAATCTAAGATAAACTTGATTTTATAGAATCTGTGAAAATTGGATTCTATGAAAGAATACTACTAATAATTTATTGAGCAATTATTGGTGGGTTTCAGGCACAATTTTAGATACCATATAATTTATTTTACTAAAGCTTTAGAAAAAATTTGTAAGGTAAAATTGAAGCTGAGCCAAAGCATTCTGGGTAGGTTAAAAGTCCAGTGTCTGTATATGAAGAACACTGCAGTTTTATTGTCATATTTTCTATGCAAGCTGAGTTTTCTTGTTGTTCAGTTGCCCAGTTATGTCTGACTCTTTGTGACCACATGGACTGCAGCATGTCAGCCTTCTCTGTCCTTCACCATCTCCGGAGATTGCTCAAACTCATGTCCATTAAGTCGGTGATGCCATCCAACCGTCTCATTCTCTGTGGTTTCTTTCTCCCCCTCCCTTTAATCTTTCCCAGGATCAAGGTCTTTTCAAAAGAGTCAGCTCTTCACATCAGGTGGGCAAAGTATTGGAGGTTCAGCTTCAGCTTTAGTCCTTCAAATGAATACTCAGGGTTGATTTCCTTTTAGGATTGACTGGCTTGGTCTCCTTGCTGTCCAAGGGAACTCTCGAATCTTCTCCAGCACCACAGTTTGAAGGTATCAGTTCTTTGGTGCTCAGCCTTTTTTATTGCCCAGCTCTCACACCCATACATGACTACTGGAGAAACCACAGCTTTGACTAGACGGACCTTTATCGGCAAAGCAATATCTCTGCTTTTTAATACACTGTCTAGGTTTGTCATTGCTTTACTTCCAAGGAGAAAGCATCTTTTAATTTCATGGCTGCAGTCACACTTCACAGTGATTTTGGAGCCCAAGGGAAAAAAAAATGTTTCTCACTGTTTCCAGTGTTTCCCCATCTATTTGCCATGAAGTGATGGGACTGTATGCCATGATCTTCATATTTTGAATGTTGAGCTTTAAGCCAGCTTTTTTCACTCTCCTCTTTCACTTTCATTGAGAGACTCTTTAATTCTTCTTCACTTTCTCCCATTAGGGTGATATTATTTGCATATCTGAGGTTATTGATATTTCTCATGGCAATCTTGATTCCAGCTTGTGCTTCAGCCATTCCAATATTTCACATGATGTACTCTGCATATAAGATAAATAAGCAGCGTAACAATATACAGCCTTGTCATACTCCTTTCCCAATTTGGAACCAGCCTATTGTTCCATGTCTGGTTCTCACTGTTGTTTTTTGATCTGCATACAGGTTTCACAGGAGACAGGTCAGATGGTCTGATATTCCCATCTCGTTAAGAATTTTCCACAGTTTATTGTGACCTACATAAAGACTTTAGCGTAGTCAATGAAGCAGAAGTAGATGATTTTCTGGAATTCTCTTGCTTTCTCTGTGATCCAATGGGTGTTGGCAATTTGACATCTGGTTCTTCTGCCTTTTCAGAATGCAGCTTGTACATTTGGAATTTTTCAGTTCACATATTGCTGAAGGCTAGCTTGAAGGATTTTGAGCATTACTTTGCCAGTATGTGAAATGAGTGCAATTATGTGGTAGTTTAAACATTCTTTGGCATTTCCCTTCTTTGGGATTGAAATGACCTTTTCCAGTCCTGTGGCCACTGCTGAATAGTCCATATTTGCTGGCATATTGAGTGCAGCACTTTCACAGCATCATCTTTTAGGATTTGAAATAGCTCAGCTAGAATTCCATCATCTTCACTAGCTTTGTTCATACTGATATTTCCTAAGGCCCACTTGACTTCACACTCCAGGATATTTGGCTCTAGGTTAGTGATCATACCATCGTGGTTATCTGGGTCATTAAGATCTTTTTGTTCAGTTCTTCTTTGTATTCTTGCCACCTCTTCTTAATATCTTCTGCTTCTGTTAGCTCCATATCATATCTGCCCTTCATTGTGCCCATCATGCATTAAATGTTTCCTTGATATCTTTCCTTTTCTCCTTTGACTTTGCTTCTTTTCTTTTATCAGGTATTGTAAAACATCCTCGGACAACCATTTTGCCTTTTTGCATTTCTTTTTGTTGGGCAAGATTTTGATCACCATCTCCTATGCAATATTACGAATCTCCATCAATAGTTCTTCAGCTGAGTTTATTCAGTGTTATTATCTTCCTTAAAAATGCACCAGGTTCATAGATGTCCATCGACACATGAATGGATGAAGAGTTTTGGTACATATATACAATCAAATATTAATTGACCATTAAAAGGAAAAAATCAAATCAGTGCTAGTCAGGTGAGTGAACCTAGAGCCTGTAACATAGACCGAAGTATGTCAAAAGGAGTAAAACATATACGTCATCATATATATATGGAATTTAGAAAAGGTAACACTGGTGAAGGCAATGGCACCCCACTCATGTACTGTTGCCTGGAAAATCCCATGGACGGAGGAGCCTGGTAGGCTGCAGTTCATGGGGTTGCTAAGAGTCAGACACGACTGAACGACTTCACTTTCTCTTTTCACTTTCATGCATTGGAGAAGGAAATGGCAACCCACTCCAGTGTTCTTGCCTGGAGAATCCCAGGGACGGGGAAGCCTGGTGGGCTGCCGTCTATGGGGTCACACAGAGTTGGACACAACTGACGTGACTTAGCAGCAGCAGCAGCAACAACACTGGTGAATCTATATTCAGGGCAGCAATAGAGACACAGACATAGGTAACAGACTTGTGGACACAGTGGGAGAAGGAGAGGGCTGGATGGGTTGAGAGAGTACCATTAAGATATACACACTACCATATGTAAAAATAGATAGTGGGGATTTGCTATATGACACAGGGAACTCAATCCAGTGCTCTGTGACAGCCTAGTGGGGTGGGATGGGGTGCAGGGTGGGGTGAGATTCAAGAGGGAGGGGACATATGTCCACTTATGGCTGATTCATGTTGATGTAGGGCAGAAACCAACATTGTATAGCAATTATCCGCCAATTAAAAATAAATAAATAAATAAATGCACCAGGTTCAGCATGCTCTTCTAGGAAACACTTGGATTTCTCAAGTATAGAATAATTTCCATTCCAAGAGTGTGTCTGTAAGTCCATTTTTTTCTTAAATCCAACAAAATTAGCCTAGGTACTGCACTAACACAGTTGGCTATATAGTACTGTACTGTAGTAGGTTTATCCTACTTTTCACACAAACAATACATAAGAAACAGAAAATAAAACATTTCTAATCTTATAGTACAGTACCTTGAAAAGTACTGTAGTACAGTACAACAGCTGACATCCTGGGGCTGGCATCAAATGAACATGCAGGAAGAGTAGGGAAGAGAGTGACAGAAGGAGGGACAGTAAGAGGAAGGCTTAGAACCGAAGGATCCTCAGCAACAGGAGACGGAGCGCAAGCTGCAATTTATTCATTCCTGACAATGATGGCACAGGTTCTGGTTCCTTGTTGGATTCAGTTCTATTTATCCTCTTGAAAAAAAACAGTCCAGTGATGTCTGGGTATGTAGCTCTTTTTTTCTTATCATAGATGACACAGAAGCACCAACTGAATTCTGAACAGCTGTTGCCACCTCTGTTTACCATTCTATATTTAGGTCCTATGCCTCACAAACGAATGGTGTCTCCTCAAGGAAGGAAAATCCCCTTGCCACTTCCTGCATTGTGAATCTCTTCAGATGTTCAGTTACTGCTTCTTCCTCTTGTTGCTGTTCATCCTGTCTCTGGGCCTCCAGAGAGAGTTCCATGTGGTCTTTAGTAGTGAGCTCCTCGTGTTGCACAGCAAGGGTTTCAATGAAGTCGTCCTCTTGCAGCTGCATATTGAAATAAAGGCACTGTACGACTGCACTCTATACAGTGCTGTACAGTAAGGTACACAAAAGCACAACCACTTGTAGAGGATGCATGCACATGACAATGTACACCAGAGACGGGAACTAACTTACATGATTGGACGTGTGAATGCACATTCTCATCTTTGAAAGTTCGCAACTTGAAGATTGATATGTATGGGACAAACAATACATAAATATTTCTTCTGAACAAATCGTCTCTTACATGTCTAAAATTCTTAATAAAGATATTTTATTCCAATGCAATCCTGAATACCCATTATTTTTCATCGAGAGATTCTAAATTGTTAGCTAAAAGCAAAAGTGCAATGAATTAAAACTTTCCCTAATTTTCAGGGAGAACAAAGCTAATTTTATGAATACAATTTTATCTCTGTTTTTCACTGAAGTCTTATCAGTAAATGGTGGAATATCCACTTTCTATTTCTAGCACACCCCAATTAGTGTATCTAAAAAACAGATGTCAAACTGAGCATAGTATTGAAACTGATTTACAAATTAAGTAAAATCATAGGGCAGCATTTTCATCAGGGACCAAAAAATATTTAAAAATTAGTTATTTTCTTTATAAAATTAAATATATTTACATATTAATGTAAGTATAAATATATAGACCTTTGCACTGAATCCACACTGAGTTTTCAGTGACAGAATCTTTATTTTCATCAGACTCAATAATGAAAAACATAAAATTAAGCCATTTTAATTGGAACTGGGCTCTAATATGTATAGGTCTCATTCAGTCACTCCATACATCCAGATTCTTGTGTATAATCCTGGGATATATTCAGATACATTTAGCCACCTAAATTTGGGGGGATTGCTGTTGTAATATATTTTGAATGCTACAACTCTATAAGCTTCATACCTATGATCATATGGTGAAGGATATAAGCAAAAGGATTTGATTCTGAATTTTTAATATTTTTCCTTACACAAAACTTTGATAGAGTAATATCAAACATTGCTTTGCTTGACTGCATTCCTCTTTATAGGGAGAATCTTTTCACACTGAACTCTAAATACGGCACTTCTCATTTACACCTTTGTAATCGTTATAACGACTGAACTGAACTGAATCATTACAGCACTTAAATTCATTTCAAATTACATAAGCTGCATTCATTTATACAATAGTTTGGTGGATCATTCCTTTTGAAATGCAAGTTAATAATGTCTGACTCAGAAAACCAAAGTTTATGGTAATAAATCACATGTGCTTCAAGAAGTTTGTAATCATCATTTTGAGTTACACTGTTTAATACTTTTTACATGTTTAAGATAAATATGATTGTCTTTTTTGGGAGTTAACTCGGAGAAGGCAATGGCAAGCCACTCCAGTACTCTTGCCTAGAAAATCCCATGGATGGAGGAGCCTGGTAGGCTGCAGTCCTTGGGGTCGCTAAGGGTCAGACACAACTGACCGACTTCACTTTCACTTTTCACTTTCCACTTTCACACATTGGAGAAGGAAATGGCAACCCACTCCAGTGTTCTTGCCTGGAGAATCCCAGGGACGGGGGAGCCTGGTGGGCTTCCGTCTATGGGGTCACACAGAGTCGGACACGACTGAAGTGACTTAGCAGCAGCAGCAGCAACTACATGTATGATAGTTTATTACTGACTGAATACTGTCATATGTTTAATTTGAAATAAGTAATAGTCTATTTTTATAAAAAATATATATACATATATATATCATCTAAAACTCTCATATCAGTTGGAATTTTCTAGCTTATTAAAGTGTAGATAACCACATTTTCAATTAGACTATCATGTTGACATGTTAAAAATTGAAGATCAGTTAGAATCATTCGTACACTAGACAGAATGGTTGAAGTTGCAGTGAAATGCCAAATTCAAGACAGAACAGAATTTACACAGAACAATAATTAACACAGTTAAAAAATATCAATAGTGCCTTTGATCTCACATTAATTCAAATTTTGCTGGGGGAATTTTAATGATAGACTAGTTGTGGGTATTAGAGGGAAGAATTGATCACTCAGTAGGGAATAGTATAATTTGTTCACAAACTCATTTAATATGGAAAGGCTCTGATAGGGTCTATTTAGTGGCTTTATATATTAAACTTCAGTACATATTCACAAATAGCATGCTAAGTTCTAGGTAACTCAGATTGTGATTCAGATATTGAAAATGGATCAGTCATTTATGCCTGTCTTATACCTAAGCAAATAGGCAAACTCAGAAAATGACACAAACAAACAAACAAAAAATGCTTCTAGAAAGCTTCTTCAGAGAAAGATTAATGAATTGATCTCAAGTAGAATTTTAACTAAAATAGTGCACAAAAATGGGAATTCAATTTGGATTTATCACTCTGTTTTGTATTTTCTCACAATAATAGAATATATAATTCTGTATGACAAAGAAATCTTACAGCTTTTATTATAAGACACACTTGGAAATAACAAGCATCAAAGAAGTGTTGTAGATTTAAAATTCCGTTTTTACCTGTTGTGAAAACAGCTTCTTGTGAAATGCTTCCTGAAGTTGGACTTGACTGGCCTTATTTAAAAAGCAACATTTCTGTGTTAAGCTAGGGAGAGTGATCTAAAAAGAAATAGATATGTTTAGAAACTAAGTTCCAGATAAGAATATTTATACGATTCTAAAAAATTAGGAAGCAAGCAAGATCATATTTAAGAGGAAACTGTAGCTTCCCTGGTGGCTTAGACGGTGAAGAATCCGCCTGCAATGTGGGAGACCTGGGTTTGATCCCTCTGTTGGGAAAATACCCTGGAGAAGAGAGTGGCTACTCACTCCAGTATTCTGGCCTGGAGAATTCCATGGACAGAGGAGCCTGGCAGGCTACAGTCCATGGGGTCGCAAAGAGTTGGACAGGACTGAGCGACTTTACAACCAAATTAATAGTATACCCTTAATGAAATAATTGGGAAAGAAAAAGGACATTAGGTAAAACTAAAGAACTCAAAATAAAGTTCAGACTTTAATTATTAATAACACTTTGGTATTGATTCAATAATTATGGCAAATATACAAATCAGAGGTTAACAGTGGGGAAACTAGGTGTTAGTTACACGATTATCACTTAGTGCAATATACGCACTATGTTTGCAACTTTTCTCTGAATCTAAAACATAAAAACTGTAAAAAAATTTTAAATGAGCTGGAAAGAAAGAAAATGTGACAGGAAGCCTAGTAAATCTATAGACGTGGTGATTTATTTTTTGAGTAATCAGTAATTTTGTACCATATGGAAAATCATAGATTTGAATGTATTTAATTACTCCTCTGGGAGTGTAAAAATTATGACAGAAAGTCATTATTAAGGAATTTATCCTAGAAAGGAAATTCTATATTTGATCTATTATAATTGATTCACCCCAAAGTTTCACTGGTATTTCAATTAAAGAAATGTTCTTTTGCTAGAGAAATAGATGATAGATGAATACATAAATAGGTAGATCCATAGAGATAAAGATACAGGGGTGTTATTAGGTATGTAGACATTCTTGCCCAAGGGTTTGGAAGAAAATAATACTGGGTGCTTATGGGTTAAGGTCTGGGTTCCAAAAATCCATTAACATTTCCTTCCCAATCAAGCTATATGAATAACAAATTATTATAACTAGATATATTTTAATAATAATAAAACATCAAAATTTTAATTTCTAAAGTTTAATTGTGGAATAATTTTAGTCTATTTAATTGTCCTAAAATTAAATTATAGCATAATTCAGGTCAGTTCAGTCACTCAGTCGTGACCAACTCTTTGTGAACCCATGAAACACAGCATGCAAGGCCTCCCTGTCCATCACCAACACCCAGAGTTCACTCAAACTCATGTCCATTGAGTCGGTGATGCCATCCAACCATCTCATTCTCTGTTGTCCCCTTCTCTTCCTGCCCCCAATCCCTCCCAACATCAGAGTTTTTTCCAGTGAGTCAACTCGTCACATGAGGTGGCCAAATATTGGAGTTTCAGCTTTAGCATCAGTCCTTCCAATGAACACCCAGGATCCATCTCCTTTAGAATGGACTGGTTGGATCTCCTTGCAGTCCAAGGGACTCTCAACAGTCTTCTCCAGCACCACAGTTCAAAAGCATCAATTCTTCGGCGATCAGCTTTCTTCACAGTCCAACTCTCACATCCATACGTGACCAATGGAAAAACCATTGCCTTGACTAGACGGACCTTGCTTGGTAAAGTAATGTCTCTGCTTTTTAATATGCTACCTAGGTTGGCCATAACTTTCCTTCTAAGGAGTAAGTGTCTTTTAATTTCCTGGCTGCAATCAGCATCCACAGTGATTTTGGAGCCTAAAAAAATAAAGTCTGACACTGTTTCCGCATCTATTTCCCATGAAGATGGGACCAGATGCCATGATTTTCATTTTCTGAATGTTGAGCTTCAAGCCAACCTTTTCACTCTCCTCTTTCACTTTCATCAAGAGGCCTTTGAGTTCCTCTTCACTTTCTGCCATAAGGGTAGTGTCATCTGCATATCTGAGGTTATTGATATTTCTCCCCGCAATCTTGATTCCAGCTTGTGCTTCTTCCAGCCCAGCTTTCCTCATGATGTACTCTGCATATAAGTTAAATAAGCAGGGTGACAATATACAGCCTTGACGTACTCCTTTTCCTATTTGGAACCAGTCTGTTCCATGTCCAGTTCTAACTGTTGCTTCCTGACCTGCATACAGGTTTCTCAAGAGGCAGGTCAGGTGGTCTGGTATTCCCATCTCTTTCAGAATTTTCCACAGTTTATTGTGATCCACACAGTCAAAGGCTTTGGCATAGTCAATGAAGCAGAATAGATGGTTTTCTGGAACTCTCTTGCTTTCTCCATGATCCAGCAGATGTTGGCAATTTGATATCTGGTGCCTCTGCCTTTTCTAAAACCTGCTTGAACATCTGGGAGTTCACGGTTCACATATTGCTAAAGCCTGGCTTGGAGAATTTTGAGCATGACTTTACTAGCGTGTGAGATGATTGCGGTAGTTTGAGCATTCTTTGGCATTCCCTTTCTTTGGGATTGGAATGAAGACTGACCTTTTCCAGTCCTGTGGCCACTGCTGAGTTTTCCAAATTTGCTGGTATGTTGAGTGAAGCACTTTCACAGCATTGTCTTTCAATATTTGAAATAGCTCCACTGGAATTCCATCACCTCCACTAGCTTTGTTCATAGTGATGCTCTCTAAGGCCCACTTGACTTCACATTCCAAGATGTCTGGCTCTAGGTGAGTGATCACGCCATCGTGATTATCTTGGTCGTGAAGATCTTTTTTGTGCAGTTCTTCTGTGTATTCTTGCCACCTCTTCTTAATATCTTCTGCTTCTGTTAGGTCCATACCATTTCTGTCCTTTATTGAGCCCATCTTTGCATGAAAATTTCCCTTGGAATCTCTAATTTTCTTGAAGAGATATCTTGTTTTTCCTTTTCTGTTGTTTTCCTCTATTTCTTTGCATTGATCGCTGAGGAAGGCTTTCTTATCTCTCCTTGCTATTCTTTGGAACTCTGCATTCAGATGCTTGTATCTTTCCTTTTCTCCTTTGCTTTTCGCTTCTCTTCTTTTCACGGCTATTTGTAAAGCTTCCTCAGACAGCCATTTTGCTTTTTTGCATTTCTTTTCCATGGGGATGGTCTTGGTCCCTGTGTCCTGTACAATGTCATGAACCTCAAACTACTCTTAAAGCTATATTCATATAAATTTAGTGCAAAAATATCCCACTTAAAAAAAAGAAACACTTCAAAAAGTTTAAGAAATTCAATACAATCTTCAGTTCAGTTCAGTTCAGTCGCTCAGTCATGTCTGACTCTTTGCAACCCCATGGACTGAAACACACCAGGCTTCCCTGTCCATCACCAACTCCCGGAGTTTACTCAAACTCATGTCCATCGGGTCGGTGATGCCATCCAGCCACCTCATTCTCTGTCGTCCCCGTCTCCTCCTGCCCCCAATCCTTCCCAGCATCAGACTCTTTTCCAGTGAGTCAGCTCATCGCATGAGGTGTCCAAAGTATTGGAGTTTCAGCTTTAGCGTCAGTCCTTCCAATGAACACTCAAGATCGATCTCCTTTAGAATGGACTGGTTGGATCTCCTTGCAGTCAAAGGGACTCTCAAGAGTCTTCTCCAGCACCACAGTTCAAAAGCATCAATTCTTCGGCGATCAGCTTTCTTCACAGTCCAACTCTCACATCCATACATGACCACGGGAAAAACCATAGCCTTGACTAGAGGGACCTTGGTTGGCTAAGTAATGTCTCTGCTTTTTAATATGCAATCTAGGTTGGTCATAACTTTCTTTCCAAGGAGTAAGCGTCTTTTAATTTCATGGCTGCAATCAGCATCCATGTGATTTTGGAGCCCAGAAAAATAAAGTCTGACACTGTTTTCATAGTTTCCCCATCTATTTCCCATGAAGTGATGGGACCAGATGCCATGATCTTTGTTTTCTGAATGTTGAGCTTCAAGCCAACATTTTCACTCTCCTCTTTCACTTTCATCAAGAGGTTTTTGAGTTCCTCTTCACTTTCTGCCATAAGAGTGGTGTCATCTGCATATCTGAGGTGATTGATATTTCTCCCAGCAATCTTGATTCCAGCTTGTGCTTCTTCCAGCCCAGCGTTCCTCATGATGTACTCTGCATATAAGTTAAATAAGCAGGGTGATAATATACAGCCTTGACGTACTCCTTTTCCTATTTGGAACCAGTCTGTTGTTCCATGTCCGGTTCTCACTATGGCTTCTTGACCTGCATACAGGTTTCTCAAGGGGCAGGTCAGGTGGTCTGGTATTCCCATCTCTTGAAGAATGTTCCACAGTTTATTGTGATCCACACAGTCAAAGGTTTTAGCATAGTCAATGAAGCAGAAATAGATGTTTTTCTGGAACTCTCTTGCTTTCTCCATGATACACAATTAAATATTAGAAGCATTATGTTATGAAACGTCCTAGAGTGTGGTAGAAATGACTCTGCTTGTGCTCAGTTGCTGAGTCATGTCTGCCTCTGTGACCCCATGGACTGTAGACTGCCAGGCTCCTCTGTTCATGGAATTTTCCAGGCAAAAATACTGAAATTGGCTGTCATTTCCTACTCCAGAAGATCTTCATGATCCAGGGATAGAAACTGCATCTCTTGTGTCTCCTATTTTGGTAGGCAGAATCTTTATACCTGTTCCAGCTGGGAAGGCTGTGGTAGAGATGGTTACTTCTCACCAATTCTTTAGTCTCTTCACAATCTGAACACAGCCTACATGATCTTATCCCCTTAAAGTGAGGTGTGTTCCTGTGGCTTGAGAGTAGGCACACCAGGGTTACCCTCTCAAGAAGCAATGAAGAGCTGACGCCTCATTCTCTCTGTTTCCTTCCCCTTTATGGCAAAATTATTATTGTTAATGATTTTGCATGACAGTAATTTTGTGTGAATATCCATTGTTTAGAACAAGTTTCACATACTAAAATATACACCTCTATGAACATTTTATAAGGAAATTCCAAAGCAAAAATAAATTTTAAAACAATATCCATTAAACATATCGGATCAAAATAATATCTGTATTGGAATTTTTAAAGAAATATTTTTATATGAACCATTTTTAAAGTCTTTATTGAATGTGTTACAATATTGCTTTTGTTTTATGTTTTGTTATTTTGGCCCCAAGACATATTGGATCTTCCCTGGTAGGAAAGCTGGTAAAAATCCACATGCAATGCAGGAGACCTGGAGTCAATACCTGGATTGGGAAGATCCCCCAGAGAAGGGAAAGGCTACCTACTCCAGTATTCTGGCCTGGAGAATTCCATGGACTGCATAGTTCATGGGGTCGCAAAGAGTTGGGCATGACTGAGTGACTTTCACTTTCATGTTGCATCTTAGCTCCCTTACCAGGGATCCAGTCTGCACCCCTTGCACTCGAAAGCAAAGTCTTAACCACTGGACCAGCAGGGAAGTCTGTGTGTATATCAGGTTTTACGTAATTATTTTTGCTTTTCTGTTACTGGCTCCTTAATATAATATAAATTTACTTTTTTTTCCTTAATGATCATTGTATCTGTATAATCAAAATTTCAAAACAATCTCGATGTTCTTGATGTTTGCACCCTCATCACAAGGAAATACAACTTTAGATCTGTTGTTATCCTCTAGAGCTGACGAAGTTACTTAAAAATTTAAGTTGACTTTGATTCCATACTAATCACACACTCTGAGTGATCATATGCAACATAGCATACTCTGACATGTTTGATTATAATGAATGGAATACAGTCCAAATAGTAACCTAGAAAGAAATTTCCATTTGGAATAGCCTTGTGGGAAAAAAAAGTTCAAATTAAATCCTCTTAGTGCATTAAAATGCAAATATAAGAAGGCAATCCAATTGGGTTACATCGATAATAGCACATATAACACAAATGGAAATTCCTCCCAAATAATTAAGTTATAGCTATATAAATCACTGATGTGTGCATTTGAGTTTTGTTCTTTCCATGCATGCTTGAAAGTTCATTAACTTTGGATCACATTAGAATACGTTTTGTTTATCTCTGGCAGACCAGTCACTAGACAAGTTTGTTTTTTTTTTCCCTTCTGAAGCTAATGAAGGCCCTTCACTACTCTTCATTGCATTCAAATATTATAAATAAACTTTCAACTACACTGGCAGGTTTTGTTTCCAATATAATTATGAAAACTCTGTAACTGGGGTGTCACCCTGGGAATGTCAATGTCTTGAATTTCTCATTAAATCATTTTGATCTTGAGAATGGTAATGTTCACACTCCAATTGTGCAATCTTAAAAGAAAACAAAAAGCTTTTGAGAAAATTCTGCTTAGAAACTGTAAAACCATGCATCTCCTTTTGTGTGTGTGTGTTAAAAGTCATATATAATGTCACTATAGCTGTTGGAATTTTCAAGTGTGTGAGATGATGTGGGTACTGAAAAAATACAACTTATCACAATTGTGAAAACCAAGAAATATTTGCAGTAAAGAGAAAAATGGGAAGAAAATGATGTGCTTTGGGCATTTAAATTGGTAATGATCTCAATTATATATTCAATTAGTAAGGAGCATTAACTATTATATTGACCACTAAAAATAGGCAAGAATGTCTGTGCTCAGATTTAAATTCTATAAGCACATTCATAAGTGTTAATGTGAATTCATAATTAAAATTTTAAAGTAAAATACAATTAATTTAATTTAATTTAAATTTAGCAAGCATATACAGATGCCTTAATACAGATCAAACTACAGTTAATATGTTTTGAAATTCATTTTTTTGGACTTTACAGTTCAGTATCTATATGAGAAACAGAATGACCCTATTAAGTATAAATTGTAGTTGTTACTAATGAAAAGAAGTGTAAGTATTGTTTGAGATAATATTTCTAATGTTATCTTCTGTGGATATGCATGGGGTTTTTTCTTAACAGAATATATTCTAAGAGATTGCTAAACAACTACAGACATTATATTTGATACTTTAAATGATGATAACAAATAGAACTATTTCAAGGATTAAGGTGTTGGTTTTCTCATTCAAAAATAAGATTACTAATTGCTGTTATTATTTGAGAGCCTAATTGTTCTAATTGAAAGCAAATTATTAGGTAGGTATTATACATATATTATCTTAATTCATACAACAGCCTCACAAGGAGGAATGATTGTACAAGTGAAAGCTGAATTCTAGCTTAAATGAATTGACTAAAATCCCTTTGCTAATAATTGACAGATATCACAATAAAATCCCTTCAAGTATACATTCAGATGATGGACCATGCAGTTCTGTCATCTTCTACTTAAAGAAAAAAAAAAAGACTTTGGGATTTTCTCTGACTTACTTGACTCTGTATGACACTCTCTAGGTCCATCCTCATGTATCAACACATATATGTAGAATCTAGAAAAATGGTGTCAATGATCTTGTTTGCAAAGCAGAAATAGAGACAGTAATGTAGAGAACAAGTATGTAGATACCATGGGGAAATAGTTGGGTGGGACAAACTGGGAGGTTGGGGTGACATATATTCACTATTGGTGCTATGTATAAAATATATAACTAGTGAGAACACACTGTATAGCACAGGGAACCTGACTCAATACACTGTGGTGACCTAAATGGGAAGGGAATCCAACAAAGAGTGGATAAATATATTCACTTTTCTGTAAAGCAGAAACTAGCACAACATTGTAAAGCAGCTATACTCCAAAAAAAATTAATTTAAAATGAAAGAACAACAACAGCAAAAAAATCAAACCTTGGTACACTATATCAACTGTGTCTTATCTTCTGTTAGCTACTTAAGGGCACTGCCCCAAGTGTTTTCTCCCTTTTTTACCCCATTGATTTGTTCTGCTGTACTGGATTATTTTCATCACCAGAAAGGCTATCCTTTTCCCATCTTTAAACTCAAACAAGCACAGCCCTTTTGACCATAATTATTCTTCATCTATCACTCTATTTCTCTCCTTTATTTTGTTTGAAATTCTTCAAAAAGCAATCTCTATGCACTCTTCCAAATTTCTTTCTTCAAATGTATCCTCACCTGCACTGGCCTCAGCAGTCCCTAAGTAAGACCTATGCTGAAATCAGCAGCAATGCTTACATTATTCAGCTTTTATTGATAGTTCTCTGTTTGTTTGAACTGTTAGATAATTTGCTATATTCCATCACTGCAAACATTTTCTTTAGTCCCCAATTTCCCCATCTGGGGCATCTCTCGTACATCTTAGCTCCTTTTTCTTCCATATGCAATTTAAAATCAACATACCAGGTTCTATAAAGAACCCATTTAGGATTCAGATTGGAATTGCACTGATTAGAGTGCTCATTTGAGGAAATATATTGATAGGAAATTCTTTCCAAAACACAGTCAGTGTAACCATATATTTAAAATTATGTAATGTTTTCATTAAAATAGTTTATTCTATGAAGTGTTTTTATGTATTTTTATTGAAATTCTATTACATAAAAAAATACATTTTCTAACTGAATATTTTGTCCTAAAGAATTACAATTGTGTGTCACAGGTCAACTTCTTATTTTGATTCAGTTCCCCTTATTTATTCTAATAACAAAACCACATTTGGAACTTTCTATATAGAAAATCATGTCATAAAAATAGTTTTGCTTAACTTTCAAATAATAGATTTTATTAATTTTATTTTGATTATATTTTTAGTTTAATTTTATTTTTTACATTGATTAAGACTTTAGTACAATCCTAAATAGATTTGATAATATCAAACTTTTTTCTAATTACTGATCTTATTAAGGGTTATAAGTGTGTTGGTGTTAATATTTTTTTCTTTTAATTTTTAAAATTTGATGTCCTTTTTTAAGGTTAAGTGGTTCCTGTCTATCCTTTCTTTGCTAAGAGTTATTAATCATGCATTATCTTAAACGCAATTAAGGGAATTATATCTGCATGTAGTAAGATGAGCTCTTGTATTAGTATCCCTGTCCTTTAATCTGAAAATGGAGTAAGTTTTAATAAATACTAATGAAATTAATTAAGTCAGCTAGTTACTTAATTGAATTTTCTCTAAACCTGAGATGTTGTTCTTCCATACCACTGTGCTTTTTTCAAAAAAATGTTTCATATTTGGATTAGAATTGAACTGTCAAACTACATATATTAGTACATTTTGCTCCCCAATTTCAACATGTATATTTACAAATGTGACACAGACCATTCTTGAGATTCAGTATTCCTGATAGAGGTTCAGTATTCCTGAACAATTAAATATACATGTTGAAATTGGGGAGCATATACTGTAATTATTCATTATGTAGAAAATAGTAGAAAATATCCTTTAACTTTTCTTTATTTTTGCTGGGGAGAACTATGATGATAACTATTGATTTTTTACCAGTGTAAAAAAGAATATACTTTACAGATTCATTCATTGTTTATTATACTGCAATTTTTAAAATCCTGCTTTACTTGCTACTCAGTATATGCAACGGAGTTGCCTGCAGCTATTTTTGTCAGTCTGTTTCAAAGTTTCTTCATAAATCTATTTATTCCTTAATATATTCTTATTTAAAAAAAATAAAAATTGTTGTTTAGTATATACATAGATAGATACTTTAATTTTTATTTTTTATTGGAGTATAGTTGATTAACAATTCTGTATTAGTTTCAGATGTATAGCATAGTGATTTGGTTATACATGTACAAATATTTTTGTTTATATATTAATTTTTATTTTTAATTGAAAGATAATTGCTTTGCAATGTTGTGTTGGTTTCTGCCATACAGCAACATGAATCAACCACAGATATACACGTCTCCTCCTTCTTGAACTTCCCTCCCATCTCACTCCCTATCCCACCTCTCTAGGTTGTCACAGAGCAATTTTTTTGTTTATTTTAGCTTGTTTTCATAGAATATATTTATTGCATTTATTATCAGTTTTTATTTTAAAATGGAGTATAGTTGATCAGCAATATTGTGATAGTTTCCGCAAAATACTGCTGTAAATTTACAGCAAAATGATTTAGTTGTACATAGGTGTTGGGGGCGGGAGGAGAAGGGGACGACAGAGAATGAGATGGCTGGATGTCATCACCGACTCTGTGGACATGAGTTTGAGTAAGCTCCAGGAGTTGGTGATGGACAGGAAGGCCTGGTGTGCTGTGATTTATGGGGTCGCGGAGAGTCGGACACGACTGAGCGACTGAACTGAACTGAACTGACTGATACATATGCCTATCTTTTTAAAATTCTTTTCCCACTTAGGTTATTACAGAATATAGGTCAGAATTCCTTGCTCTATATAGTATGTCCTTGTTAGTTGTCTATTTTAAATATAGCAGTGTGTCCATGTTATTTCCAAACCCCCAATCTATCTATCCCCCAACCCTTCCCCTTGGTAACCAGAAGTTCATTATCTAAGTCTGTGAGTCTGTTTACAATAGCCAAGATGTGGAAGCAACCAAAATGTCCACTGACAGCAAAATGGAAAAAGAAGATGCAGTACATATTTACAATGAAATATTACTCAGCCTTTCAGTTCAGTTCAGTTCAGTTCAGTCACTCAGTGGTGTCCGAATCTTTGCGACCCCAAGAATCACGGTACGCCAGGCCTTCCTGTCCATCACCAACTCCTGGAGTTCACTCAAACTCATGTCCATAAAAAGAGTGAAATTATGCCATTTGCAGCAATATAGATGACTTGGAGATTATCATACTAAGTGAAATAAGTCTGAAAGACAAAGACAAATATCAAATGATATTGCTTATATGTAGAATCTAAAAATATGATAGAAATGAATCAATTTACAATGCAGAAACAGACTCACAGACTTACAGAATGAACTGTGTATGGCTGTTAAGTATATTTAAGAAACCCTGCTTACCGCAGCTTCCTCTTGGAGTTTCTAATACACATTATCATACTGGAGTATCTGAAAATTTTTTCATAAAATTATTTTTTATCCCAGCTTTCCTAATTATATTTGACCATTCTTTCTATGTATACCCAACTAGTATATCACTAGTATTCTGTAGGATACATTTTGAAGAATATAGTTTTAGCTAAGAAATATATAAGAAATATATACGTTTGCAATAATATTTTAAATGAAAGACTTTCTTTTGGTGTAGAAGTACCTATAGTCACGGACTGGACTTTCTGTTACAGAGAGTCTTTTTCTAGCTAGTTTGGCTTCTTAATCTAGTCTACTTCTATGGAGTTCTGTCTAGGTTTCATAGTTAAGACCTAACCAAGTCTCTCTGAATTCCAATCCATTTCACAGAAGCCTCTATGTTAACACTTTCCCAACAATGTGATCTAAACCCTAAATTGATCCACTGTAGTAAATGGTTTAGTTTGCTGTTACATTTACCTCAAAAGTAATCATCATGATAATGTTATTTCTCCAGATTGTCCTCAGTCCCTCTATTTTATCACCTACACCTGGCGTCTCATCATTCCCCACAGTCAAGCCCATTTTAGTCGGATTATTTCTGAAGACCTCACAAAGACATAAATTTATATTGGAAGAAGTGAAAGGGTAATTGTTTTGGCTCAAGACATGTTGCTTCTGAGATATGTATGTGTCAAAATAGAAAACAACAGTATACAGTCACATGTAGAATCTGGGAAGAGAAAATCTAAAATGGATTATGATTTAGGAACGATAACCACTAGGATGGCAATTGGAAAAACAAGAGTGTCTGGAGAGTCAGATAGATCAAGAAAGATGAAGATATAGAACGAAAAGTCACTAGCATTAAATGTAGCAAGGGACAAGAGAAAAATAGAAGGGATTCTGAGCACTCCTTTTACAAAATAGTGGAGAATTGACAAAGTTTATTGCCATTAATTAAAATGAAATATTGCTTAAATATAAAGGACATGACCATTTATTCAACAAAATATCTAAGGAGCCATACCATGTGCCAGGCAGTGAGCTAGTACTGCAAAGATAAATAAGACAGGTACCATCCCTGATCTCAGAGAGCTTTAAATATATAATATTCAATTATTGATGAAAATCCAAGGCAAATAAGGTATTTAGAGACTTTTTAAATTAAATTTAAAAGCAATGAAGGTACAAAAGACTCGATGAGATAACCTTTTGTGGAGTAGTGGGAGAAGAAACCACATCAAAATGGGTTGAACTATACTGTGAGACATTTATTTGAGACATTTATTTGAGATTGTATGCATAAGAAAAACACTTAAATGCACCAAAATATTAAGCATCATTGACTCTGGACTGTGAAGTTACAAGTAATTTGTATTGTATTTTTCTCATTTGTATTTTATAAATACCTGCAAATGAAGATATATCTTTTTTATGATAAAAATATATTATTAAAAGGAAAATTAATTACTTTATTCTAATGAATTATTATGAATTTCATTTTAAATATAAATGAAATGGAAATATAACATTTATCTGAATAATAATGTGATAGACACAAAGAGCTTAATAAAATGATTCAAACAAATACTAATGGTAGCAAAACCTGAGTATATATATTTTTAATACTTCATTATTTTGATTGGCTTCCAGATGATCTGATTATAGATAATTGCCAAAACTCAGCTTTTTCTATGCTGATAACACACATCCACCAAAAATCTAGAGCTGCTTGAGGTGGTAGAAAAGTTTTTAAAAAGTAGAAAGCAGAGCATTAATTTATGCAGCTACAAAGTTGGCACACGCTAATACTCTCAAAATGTAGAATGTCTTCAATTCCCACCAGTTTAGCAGCCGACATGATTATGCACATGAATCCTCTAGGAAATAGAGGAAACAGTAATAACAAGCCCAGTTAGCAAGAGAAGAAAAGGACTGCCTAGCTGGCTGGCTAAGTTCCCTATGTTAACACTGATTATAAACATCAGTGGTGGTAAACACAGCCATTCGATGAGATTGAGCTGTGAGCATTTATGGGAAAATGAGATCAGCAGCCATGATTCCGTTCTATTAAAACAACTCCTCTGAGACCTTTGTAGGATAATATATTTGTTATTCTGCCTACCCTCTAGCATGTACACAGGGACTATGGAATCACAATCTCCTGGGGCAAAATCAGAAGGGGTTAAATTCTTAATTTCTTCCAATGTTATTGCATTCTTAAATAATATACCTTGGAAACCAATGAACTACAAAGTCCGTTTTTTCTTTTTTTTAATCCTTTCAGATACCTTTCCAAACAAATGAAAACATTTCCAAAATATTCTCAGGTGGTCTCCCATGCCATTTAACAGAGAATAGTGTGTAATTGCTAGCCTGAAGCCCATCAACCAATTACAGATTAAAATACACCTTGTAAAATGGGAAACTTCAGGGACAGTATAATCACATATTTTAAAACTGATTATTTTGCATTACACTTCTAGGTCACCTGATGAAAATTATTCTCCCCAGCACACTTTCATGAAAAGTCCGTGGCCTGTGATACCACTGTGCCTAAAATTTCCAGGATTATTCTTATTTATCAACATTTTACAATGCAACAGCCTAGAGGCAGATGTGAAAGGAAATGAACTGCATGCAGGAAAGGGAAGAATAATGTAAATTATGAATTAGAAATCAGAATTTTGAGCTTTAAAGAACCATGAAGATCAGTCATTCTTTCATTCTTCCTGAGTGAAAAAAAAACAAAAACACAACAACCTGTACTTATTAATCAACATTACACAAAATTGGGGCCAGACAATAAGTTCCCCAGATCTCAAGATTAGGTGCACTTCTGATGCAAACACAATGAATACATTTCCTTTAAGTGAAGTCGCTCAGTCGTGTCCAACTCTCTGTGACCCGGAGGACTGTAACCTACCAGGCTCCGCGGTCCATGAGATTCTCCAGGCAAGAGTACTGGAGTGGGTTGACATTTCCTTCTCCAGGAAGACAAAACATCAGAGAGTCTTGTAGAACCCAGGGTGGCGTGGAGAAACTTGGTAAAAATGAGCCCCAACCGACAAGAAGTGGGTACATGTGGGTTGTCACATCTGTCCTTTGTATTTTAGACTTGCTTACTTAATGTTCCTTAAAGGTAGAAAAAGAATCAAGGAAACATCTCTTTTTATGGCACCAATTATCCCTGTTTTAGGAAGACTTGTAATTTCAAGGCAACTCTTCTGATAGAGCTTATGTCTTCACTTTTCAAACATTAATCAAATCTATCATAGGCCCTGCACCATTTGAAGTACTGACCTTACCTGAGATGAAGGTTTCGTTTTAACATATCCAAATGTAGCTTGTACTTTTATTAAAATAAGATGTTACAGGGATGGCCTAAAAAAAGGAAAAGATTATGGGAAGAAGATGGAAGAATAAGAGGGGGGAAAAAAGCACAGGGACTTGAAGACAAAACCATCAGTGAACAGCAGTATAATTGTATGGTGCAGAAAATATGAGGTGACCTTTCAACTTTCTCTCCATGTGACCTTGGAAAGGATGCTTACCAGCTCTGCCACAGTTGCTTAATTGTGTACTGCAGACCAGACTTTCATTCCTTCCTTACCTGCAAGGTTTTTGAGAACCACAAATAGTGTTAAAAACTCAAATGCAAATGAAAATACCTAGATTAACCTCAAACTCTATGCTTCTGAATTATATTACTACCTCTTCTTTGCTACATATAGAAGAGGTTTTGATCTATTTCTAGTATTTAAGCAAGAGTCAAATTTTAAAATAATTAGTATAATTTAATACCATCCAAGAGTTCATAGGCTGACAATCTTTAGGGACCAAACAACTTCCTCCTCTAGAAGATGAGATGGAATTAGTTCCTCCTAGAGAGCAGATAGCAAAATCCCCAAGAGAATATAAATGCCTGCAATTTTCTGGTTTGCAAAGTTTTTCATGCTTCTGAAGATGATTACATATCTCATCAATTATAAAGATGCCATATTATCAGACTGTGAGGAGCAACTTCTAAGGTAGGTGTTTTTAATGCCACTAACACGTTCATTTCAGGGTGGAAGGAGTCAAATTTTTATATTATAAAATGTGTAATCTATTGCTTCTGATGGTGCACCATATATTTTCTGGCCCTGACATGACTGAGCGACTGAACTGAACTGAACTGAAACTTATAAATGAGGGTACTGATAATACATAGACGCAATTCTGCCGCCATTAGAAAAGAACAAAACCAGTGTTCAGGCACTGAAATCCCATGCTCATCTTAATCGCAGAAGCAAATAATTCCCCACAAATATTTTGCTAGACCTTGGTATAAGAGTTGGATTGACATGTTTTGAGGTTTATCTCTTTCTTATGTGAGTATAGCAGATAGTGCGGGACTTCCTGAGTCTGGGGCTCGCTGCCCCAGTCCTGGAGCTGATCTCAGGTGGCCTTGGCCACACCATGGTGAGAAGCAGGATTTCAGTTCCCAGCCAGCAAAGTCAGGCTGCCTCAGTAAGAGTGCCAAATGCCAGTCCCTGGGGACAGTGGCCAGTGATAAGGCCCTGGCCTGTCAGCTCATAAAAATAAATTTCTACCAAGAGACAGAATGTAGTCAAAAAAGTAAGGTGTTTATTAGAAGGAAAAAGAAAACATGTTCATAGATTTCACACAGGCAGGCTCAGAGTGAAAGTCGTGTCCTTGTGGTAGTGAATCACTTACATAGGGAATTTCTTTTGGGTTTCCTTTTGGCCAATTACCTCACTTTGCCTGGTTCAGAGTCCCTGTTTGGTTTAAGTCAGGATCCTTTCCTGTGGGCCCAGGTAGATGGATTCTAACTAAGAGGCCCATGGGTAAGTTGACATCATTTACAATGAGCTGCTGCCCCCTCCCTTTAAAAATTTATTTTAATTGGAGGCTAATTACTTTACAATATTGTAGTGGTTTTTGCCATATGTTGACATGAATCAGCTATGGGAGTACATGTGTCCCTCATCCTGAACCCCCCTCCTACCTCCCTCCCCATCCCATGCCTCAGGGTTGTCCCAGTGCACCGGCTTTGAGTGCTCTGTTTCATGCATTGAACTTGGACTGGTGATCTATTTCACATATCGTAATGTACATGTATCAATGCTATTCTCTCAAATCATCCCACCCTCGCCGTCTTCTACAGAGTCCAAAATTTGTTCTTTATATCTGTGTCTCTTTTGCTATCTTGCATATAGGGTCATCATTACCATCTTTCTAAATTCCATATATATGCGCTAATATACTGTATTGGTGTTTTTCTTTCTGATTTACTTCACTCTGTATAATAGGCTCCACAAGGAGCCTTTCTGCACATGCGTAGATGGGAAGGTCTCCTTGCCCTGGAGAATGAGAAATATGTGGTCTCTTTGTCTTTTATCGGGGCAGGGCTCAGCTCCTCTTATTAAATTCCAGCTATTATATTCATCTTGGAGTATCTGTTCACAGGGGACAAACTCCAGCTGCTCAGCCTGGGGCTTCAGAGTTATCTGTGATGCCTGCTTAAAATGCAGATCCTTGGATTTCATCTGAAAGCCCTGAAATCAGAATGTCTTCGGTTGAACCTAGGGAGTTTTAACAGACGCTCTCTCTTGCCTTGGGGACAGTGTCAAGTCTGTTGGTCTCAGTGCGGAGAAAGCAAAGGCAGGAAAAAAGGGAAAGTCATGGAGGTGAAAAAGGCACAAAGTAGTGTCACCACTGGGCCCTCTCCTGTGCTAAAGCTTTTGACTTTCATTCCAATTCAGTTTGTGTCCATCTAGCCCAGGGAATCTTCTCAGTGAGAAGCCACTGCCTTAGCAGGAAATGTCCAATTCCACGGAATAATTTTATATCATTGTGACATTTGATTACTATCATCTCTGTAAAGAGAGTTGAATGGCTTAGCCACATCCTCGAAAACAGAGTGAATCTTTTGAAACGTGACTTTCATTAGAAATGAGGCCAGCAGATGGCCAGTTTGAGAGAAGATCAATGAACTTGTTCCTAAGTGACCAAAGAATCCTCACATTCAAAAATTTAGAATTTGATTTTTGATATCAACCATTGTGACCTTGTTAAAACCACAATCCATTTTTTTTTACTGTGAATGCTAACAAATATTGTAGTGAATTCATTTGTTTAGTATGAAATATTAATAAAGCGTTATTAGCCCACAAATAATGAATATTATAAAATATTTCCAATGGGAAATCATAGCCCATGAACACCCAAATTACCCAAATGATATCTAACTCTATTTAAGAGGTGACTGTGGGGACTTCCCTTCCACTGCAGGGAGTGCCAGTTAGATCTCTGGTAGAGAAATTGAATAAGCATGTTCAAATCACTGACCATATTTAATACTTTATGTCACACCTATATTATGGAAATAATGATAAGGTGAGCTAATATTTTTCTATCACTTGCTGTTTGTATTATATTGTTTTAATTCTGTACACCTTGACATATCTAGAAAAGCTGTTTCTATAGTTCTCTTTTAGTTAATCCAGCTTATATAAGTATAAAAAATTAGAAAGGAAAAAGAAACACATTCACTTGGAGCTTTTCTTATTTAACATAGCTATCAGTCATTTGAAAAAGTGTGATTGTAGGATAATAAGCTCCTGTTTACATAGTCTGAGATATTTTGCTCATACCCTTTCCTAATCAGTTGCATAGAAAGTGCTTACAATGTTCAGGCTTGATTGAGCTTATTTTAAAAGGCTATAATTTTCAAACCCATGCACCTATTTATTGCACACTTGATGAGGGATGAATTTATAGTTAAGAATGAACATTTTATACAGGTAATACTGAACTCATGGATCTTGGAATATACCTCCTTCCTAAGAGTGGATGCACATAGATAGTGAAAACAGAAAGCAAATTTAGGGCTTTTCAAAGACCAGACACAGATGATTTTTTCCTAAACTCTTTGTCAACTCTTCAGGGACAGCAGAATAAAGACATTTTACAAGACCTTCAGTTTGTTGCTTAAAATGGCAGGGTAATTTCAGAAAATGAAAAATGTTCAGTACCTATGTGGATTTTATGCCTCTAGGTTCTCTAGAATTCTACTGCTTCATATTGGTAATCTCACTGTATTATCTTCGTAAAATATATTTATAGTGCTAGCATGTTGCCTCTTAAAGAACGGCACATTTTAAATCTTGTGATAAACAAATCTAAAAGGATTTGATGGTTTTGTTTGACTAAGCTTTTCCTCTCTTCAATTCATAGCAGATATATTTCTGAGTATTATCTCTAAGGCTATAAAATTTGGGAAAATATGCTTTATTATTTGTTTAAATTTAATAATTGCCTAAAATATTCATCTAAAATAGATTTTTAGCTTGCATTAAGTTAATATTTGAGTCATATATAATAGGGATTTTGTTGTTTTGATTTGTCATTTTAGTTTCTTCTCCACATGGGGTTGAGATATGCCTGCTCTTATTAATAATTCCGTGATACAAGTCAATGCCAATTTTGAAAGTATTCACGATTATACAGCATTGTGTTAACACTCTTCTCATGGGAAGAATGTAAATAATGTCTTCTTGATATTTTCAATTATTATGTGATTTTTTTATTATTATGCTTTAAGAAGCATAATTTATAACATCAACTGTACTATCAAATTTTTTTCACATGTTATTTTTGTAAAGAATATTGAAACTTGCAGAGTTAATTTGGAAAAAAAATTAAATGAATTAAATTCCAACTGTGTTCCCTGGAGGAAATTTTAAACTTAAAATACAATACACTACAAAATTCAAAGCCTTCTTCTTCATGTAAGATGTGGATTTTCACCAAACAAATGAATTAATTAAATATAAAAATAAAGTGTCAAGCAGTAAGATACCCAAGTTAAATTTAACCTGGAGGTAACACACTGACACGATGTGACCATTTTTTTTGATATCAAGTCATTTTTTGCAAGGAGAAAAAGATGCTATTTACAAACTGTTAGAGAAGTAAATAACCAAACACATCATTACATCAGCACAAAGAAAATATGAGTAATTTTTGTTAACTTACTCTAGATATCTTTCTTTGACATATTTCATAATATTAAGATAATCATATGAAGGAATTCAATTAGAATCTTCAATAAAACTTGAAAAGAACTCTATGTATTAGGAAATTTTATGTCTAGACATATTCTTATACATGTGTCTAGAAATATTCCAGACATATTACTAGGAATAATTAGCTAAGTATCAGCAGACTCCAGCTCATTATACTGATTCTTATTCCTTATATGTGAGGGATGACTTTGGACTACATGAATTTTAAGATATCTTTTAAGTGTAGAATTCTAATTTTTACAAAATTTTATAAAATTCATGTTTCATTTATCTTGGCAATAAGTTAAATTTAGTATATTAATTACTTGTTCTTGTGGTCTTGGAAAATTACTACAAATAGATGGATATATTATTAAAAATGTGTAAAAATCTCCTTAGATCATCCTTTGAATTATTTCCAGGGTTATAGATCTAATAAATTAATGACTTCCAAATGTTACTATTTACTCCACTCAAATATTTCTGTTTATGAATTGAATATTAATATGTCAGCTTTTGACTATTATTAATAAAAGACCCCATGCTCATGTTGACATTTTGTACTCTTCTCCAGATTTTTACAGTGAATGTCCAAATATAACCTGACAGTATATATTTTAGCATTTGTATCTACATTTGTATTTTAAAGAGCTTATAACTGAAAACAATATTATCCACTTTTATCATGAAAAAGTTAATGAAAATGTTATTAATTTATCTAAGTAAATTCAGAAAACAATTGTACACTCATTAAATGACTAACAAATGGTATTTCCTTGAGGTCCACTATTTTTTGAACTCCTTGCAATACAGATTTGCTTATTTTTTGATCTACTCAATAAACAGTTACTATTTGGTCCATGTTTGCAAGTACAATTGATGTGTGAGCACACCTCTACTGATTCACTCCCAAAACAAAAGAAATATTTGTTTCCTTACTTATTCTTTGAGGCTAATCCTAAGCATAAAACAACAGCAACAATAATAGTAGATAAAACATAAAAGGGAAAATCAAAGAGGCATGACTTTGTAGGGAGGCAGGAAGAGTTGGTGGTAAGAGAAAGGACATACAGAGAAGCAGGTAAGGCTGCCTGGAAAATTAGTTATTTGAGGTTAATGAGATAGAGAGCTTTCCATACAAATTCATGACAGTTTCCAGAATCAAACAATCCAGTGACTGAAAGAGTATTGATTTTAGATGGAGATAAAAGGCTGGTCATTGCTGCTACTTAAAATATTGTGTAGAGAGTGATAATTACTTAAACGAAAAAAATTATTGTGATCAGGTAAAGTTAACTACAAGCTTGAAGAGTGAGTCTGCAATGTTTTCAGCAGAGTAACATGGCAGAAGTCGAACACTGCCAATTTAAGACCTGGAAGGTAAGATGAAATACAGACAAACACCCACCCCAAACCCACCCTGCCTTAAGCACCCATGCACACACACAGCCACAGATACTACAAATACATAAGCAAATACATAATTGATGATGAAATGTTACAGAGGAAATTAAAGAAAAATTCTGGAAAAAATTTAAATTAATATGTTCAGTTCAGTTTAGTTCAGTCGCTCAGTCATGTCCAACTCTTTGCGACCCCATGAATCACAGCACGCCAGGCCTCCCTGTCCATCACCAACTCCCGGAGTTCACTCGAACTCATGTCCATCGAGTCGGTGATGCCATCCAGCCATCTCATTCTCTGTCATCCCCTTCTCCTCCCACTTCTAATCCTTCCCAGAATCAGAGTCTTTTCCAGTGAGTCAACTCTTCGCATGAGGTGGCCAAAGTATTGGAGTTTCAGCTTTAGCATCAGTCCTTCCAATGTTCTGTGTGGATCACAATAAAAAATTAATATGTTAAGGATCATCAAATCAGTAAAAGAAGGTATAGTGTCCAAAAATATGAAATGAAAAGTGTCCAAAAGTATGAAATGAAGTAGAATAAATTAAATAAAAATAATTTGATATTTTAAAAATACTAAGCAATGCAATTTTGACAAAATACCTATAGACATTTAAATAAAAGTTAAATGGATAAACAACAAGGTCCTATTGTACAGCACAGGGAATCATATTCAATATCTTGAATATATTGAATAAATCATAATGAAAAAATAATATGAAAAATTATATATATATATATTTATGTGTGTGTGTGTGTGCATGTGGGTGCTTGCACTCTTTGCCAGTGTTCAACTCTTTGTTACCCCATGGACTGTAGCCCACCAAGCTCCTCTGTCCATGGAATTTTCCAGAAAAGAGAACTGGAGTGGTTTGCCATTTTCTACTCTAGGAGATCTTCCTGACCCAGGGTTCAAAACCCATATCTTTTGCATCTCCTGCATTGGAAGGCAGTTTCTTTACCAATTGTGCCACTTGGGAAGCCACGTTTGTGTGTGAATATATAACTGAATCACCAGAAAATAGAATAACATTGTATGTAAACTATACTTTGAAAAAGAAAAAGGTTCAGAGGACAGATTACACATTAGATTATAGATAAAAATAAAGAAATGATGAATTGTAAAATATTACAGAGAAAGAAAGTTCTAGAAGACAAAAGACAAATTAACAAGGAGAGTATTAAGTTACCAAGGAAGAACACATTGCCTACAAAGGCATGATAAATAGATTAACAGATGACTTCTCATCAAAGTACCACATGCTATAGATATTTGAAAGTGTTGTAGAGGAAACGATCATCTAGAATTAATAGCTTTTTAAAAATGTGATTTAAGATTAAAAACAAGGCGAAGACATTTTAAGACACAAAATGAAGATGATTTGCTTCTTATTGACTCATACTGAAAAACTATAGAAAGGTTTGCTTCAACATAAAAGTAAACCATTAGAAATGTATGGTGTGCAGGAAAAAATAACAAAACAAAAAATATAAATTTTATTTAAAATATAATAATTATCTTTCAAAGGCAGAACTAATATTCTCATTAATTTCATGTAAGATCTTATGTTTTCAAAACGTTTAAAGCTCAAACATTTTTTCTTCCTCAGAAAAAAGGATCATCTATTTTAGACAGTGAAATACATTTTCAATTTCTAATTGTGAAAATAAAGAAAATGTATGGAAAATGCATCTGTCCAACAGTATGTGTGAAAGGAAAGAAAACAATCAAAAGTACACAATGGCCAAAGATCAGCAATACACATGTTACAAACTTATTGTAGAAGTATTTGAAATATATCTTCAGTCTTAATAAATGTAAAAAAAGGTTATATTCACCTATAAAGGACAGATTTTCATAATGGTTTAAAATTTTCATAAGCTACTTATATAGTAAACACCTAAACTAAATTGAATGGAAGGATTAAAAGTGAATGCAAATTACACATGAAACACAGCAAACTCCAATAAAGAAATTTATGTGCTCAATCTAACATAGATATGCAAAAGGAAAAGACCAAAGCTTTTCCTTACAGAATGTCAAGAATTATTATCAGGCTCTAATACTTGCAATCTGTGATGTCTGTCTAGGTAGAGATAAGTTAATGAAATAAAATAGATAATTTAAAAACATAACCACAGATACAAAGAATCCCAACATTTAACCAAGATAGAATTAGAAATCCAGTAGGTACTTCCCAGGTTGACCAGTGGTTAGGACTCAGCCCTTTGGCAGTAGGGGGCTGAGGAGTTTGGTCCTAGGTCAGGCAACTAAGATCCTGCATGTCAATGTTGCAACCAAAAGAAAAACGAAAATCCAATACATTTTCTTAAAAGTGTAGTTAAATAAAATAAAAGTAGACTAAAAATAAAATGCAAGTAAATTATAATAAAATCTTTTAAGCATTCTATAGCCCAAATTTAAAAAGCAGAGACATTACTTTGCCAACCAAGGTCCGTCTAGTCAAGGCTATGGTTTTTCCCGTGGTCATGTATGGATGTGAGAGTTGGACTGTGAAGAAAGCTGATCGCCGAAAAATTGATGCTTTTGAACTGTGGTGCTGGAGAAGACTCTTGAGAGTCCCTTGGACTGCAAGGAGATCCAACCAGTCCATTCTAAAGGAGATCAATCCTGGGTGTTCATTGGAAGGACTGATTCTAAAGCTGAAACTGCAATACTTTGGCCACCTCATGTGACGAGTTGACTCACTGGAAAAGAGTCTGATGCTAGGAGGGATTGGGGGCGGGAGGAGAAGGGGATGACAGAGAATGAGATTGCTGAATGGCATCACCGACTCGATGGACATGAGTTTGAGTGAACTCCAGGATTTGGTGATGGACAGGGAGGCCTGGCGTGCTGTGATTCATGGGGTCGCAAACAGTCAGACACGACTGAGCGACTGAACTGAACTGAACTGAAATGATAGCCCAAATTAAGAACAGATCAAATAAAAAATTAACATAGAAAAACTAAAATGAAAATATTTTTTGTGAAGGGGAGGTGTTTTTTAAAACCTTATAGCTTTATCACAAACTATTAAACAATTCAATGAATCAAATAAAAATTAAATACATTATAATTTAAAGAGTGAAAATAGAACATAATTAAACATGTATTTTCAAAAAAGACTTTCAGAAGCCAAATTTGAGGGCAGACTGGTCCCCTGTGTTAGCATCCTTCCATGCTTTATAGGCACCTCTGCCCTCTAAAGGCTTCTCTGATGGCTCAGCAACAAAGAATCCATCTGCAATGCAGGAAATGCAAGACATGAGTTCAATCCTTGAGTCAGGAATATTCCTTGGAGTTGGAAATGGCAACCCATTCCAATATTCTTCCTAGGAAAATCCCATGGGCAGAGGAGCCTGGTGAGCTATAGCCCATATGATCACAAAGAGTCGGATACAACTAAGCATGCACGCACTGCCCTCTAAGGTTGGCCTCACCTAATTTTGTGTTTGCTGTGCTGCGCTTAGTCACTCAGTCCTGTCCAACTCTTTGAGATCCCATCCATGGACTGTAGCCCACCAGGCTCCTCTGTCCTTGGGAATTCTCTAGGCAAGAATACTGGAGTGGGTTGCCATGCCCTCTTCCAGGGTATCTTCCCAACCCGGGGATCTCCCCAACCCGGGGATCTCATCCAGGTCTCCCACACTGCAGGCAGATTCTTAATCGTCTGAGCCACCAGGGGCCGAAGAGTACTGGAGTGGGTAGCCTATCCCTTCTCCAGGGGATCTTCCCCATCCAGGAATCAAACAGGAGTCTCCTGCATTGCAGGCAGATTCTTTATCAGCTGAGCTACCGGGGCAGCCCAATATGGTGTTTAATGTAGGACAGTCAGTGGGTTGAGTTGAGCTTGTAGCTTGCTTTTTCAAGAAAATAAATGAAATAAAAGAAGCATTCACATGAGCTTGAGGGAAGTTTGGATAGATATTCTGGCTTTCACTCAGTATTTTCTTGGCTCTCTGGGTGTTCAAGGATCCATTTTGCAATAGATTCCCTTACTTAAAAACTTGAGAGACCTTTCTCTCAGCTGCCAGCTGCGAGGAATCATTATGGTCATTTTTGGTTCTAATTCCATGAGAATAGAGGAAGGGAGATACATTTTACTAGATGTTGAGTCCAGCCAGTTTTGTTGCAAGTTTTATATCTGTTAGTCAGAGAAGAAGAGAAGCTGCAGAACCTGAAATCCCTTAAAAAAAAAAAAAAAAAAGAGCGACTGGTTGTCAGGGTAACTGCAGATTTTGCAGAATTACAAGGGTCCTGAAGCAGGCCATCTGTGGGTTGGATGATGCTACTAAATTTTTGTTAGCTGACTTCAGACTAAGGCAGTATCTTGATGGAGTTGCAAGTTAGCTCCAATTCCATGTAGTTCAATTTCATATATATAGTATTTGCTTCTAAATCTAATTAGAATGACTCATTCCCAAAGACCACAGATATGAGAGTCTCAGAAAACATACTGGCACCTGGGTCTTACCTTTATTTTCCTCTAGGAGTGAGCATTTGCTTTTTGATTGTATATGCTAGTAAATCGTTATGAATATGTTAACTGGACTCAGATATCTGTTCTGCTGAAGTTAGCATATTTTGTGTTGATTATTATCAAAAATGTAAAAGCACATAGTGTACTTGTGCCTGGAAAAAATATCCAAAGAGTACTTTTTACTTTTAAATTATAACTGACTTTCTTTTTCATCAGTTTTCAGTTTTATTTCTTTTCCACTCTGATAAAATATGTTTTTAAAAAATTCAAACGGCTTGAAGATGTAGAGAACAGACTTGTGGTTGCCAAGGGGCAGGGAGGGGTTAGTGGAAGGATGGATTGGAACTTCGAGGTTAGCAGCTGCAAACTATTAAATATAGGATGAATAAGCAACAAGATCCTACTGTATAACATAGCGAATCATTTTCAGTGTTCTGTGATTAACCATAATGAAAGGAATATTAAAAATTAATGCATGCATATGTAATACATCCAAGCTTTTATTGATAGCTTATTTTTGAATTTTGAAAAATACTGATAGAAAATAAAATGCAAGCTCTCTTGTGTAACTTGCTGAAAACCAGCTTACCAGCTTGACATTTTTGCTGAAATTTTGCTAATAACTTTTGTTTTGATAACTGGACACCTCCTGTTAGGAGTTTCTTGGAAAGTTTCCCTCGTCTACTTTGATTCAGATCACTAGGAGTATGCTCATCCTCAACTGACTGCATTGAAGTTGGTCTATATGCCAGGTTTACTCTGTTTTTCATATCTCCCGTGAAAACATGGATGTTTTGACTTGAGTAATTGTGAAAATCCTCTTGCTGGATCTAGAAGTAATTCAAGCCTTTCCTTTGGGGGAGGTATGAGGTCATCCTGGTAAACATCTCAGGTCCCAGTGAGTTTTACTACTGACTTTGGGCTCCATCCTTGGACTCTTCCCACAGTTTCCTGAATATGAACTAGAATACCTCTGAGATTCAGCTGACCTGAATGAATGAGTTTTCCCCATAGTGTTTCAGCTTTAAATACAGAGGAAATTAAGTTGTTCCCTATGCAGCACTTCATTGCTAAACTGTGACAGTTTTTTTTTTTTTTCTTATACACTAAGTGTAGTTCCAGATTTAAGGAACATAGGCTTCTAGAAAGCTTGGTATGAAATAGTTTGAATTTAAAACATTTGACATTGACAAAATTGCAATGATTTTTTTTTAATAGCAAATAAAATCTGTAACATAGTACCTTTGGGATTTTAGGCACAGTCAATCCTAAGAGCTGTATTCTTCCTTAATTTACATTTTAAGTGCTCATCAAAGTAGAAGGCAATGAATTCAGAAGACAGAGCCTATAATGATGTTCTCTTCTCTTGAACCAGGATATATTTTCAAGGTCATATTATTATTTTTAAAAATTAAAAGCATTTTTTCATATTATATTAGTTAAACTTATTTCAGCTGAGATACAAATAAAGAGAACAGGTCTTTCACACCAAACATATATGCAATTGCTAATCTTTGGGTAACATTTTGCAAAGTTCAAGGTTTTATCCATTGTGTTTAGGAGAAAAAAAGAGAAAAACCAAGATTATTGTGTTTGATTTGTTTTAATTTGCTTGATCCCATCCAGTTAGTTTGAAAAGAAGAAAAGTATATTTTTTGATAACTTTCAGTGTATGTGGCCATGACATATAGATGCTGTACCTTAATATTCTAAATATATTATTTAAAATAATGGACAGATTCACATTGTTATATTTAAAATAGATAACCAACATGGGCTTATTGTATAGCACCAGGAAATCTGCCAAATGTTATGTGAAAGTCTGGATGGGAGGGGAGCAGGAAGATGGATACATGTGTATGTATGACTGAATTCCTTTGCTCTCCACCTGAAATTATCACAGCGTTTGTAATCAGCTATGCTCCAATATGGAGAAGGAATGGCAACCCACTCCAGTGTTCCTGCCTGGAGAATCCCAGGGATGGGGGAGCTTGGTGGGCTTCCGTCTATGGGGTCACACAGAGTCGGACACGACTGAAGTGACTTAGCAGCAGCAGCAGCATGTTCCAATATAAAATAAAAAGTCAAAGGAAAATTAACTTTATTATTCTGATATTTTTTTCATTTTGGAACTTCACATAATGCTGGCCTATCATCTTTAAGAGATCAGGTGAATGAAGAAAATGAGATGGGTAAAGAGACTACAAAATCACGGTTAGAAAGGTGAAATGAAATCATGTGAATATTGTGTGATGAAAGTGGAAGGGTCAATAAGGAGCTCATTTCTGGAGGCAGTTTCAGTGGACTAGTGGGGAAACAGCTTTGGTTGAGAAAATAGTTTATAAACACAGCCAGAAGGAGAGTCCAGCTCTTTTGACTTTTCAGTTCAGTTGCTCAGTCATATCTCTTTGCAACCTCATGTACTACAGCACACCAGGCTTCTCATTGCATCACCAACTCTCGGAGCTTACCCAAACTCTTGTCCATTGAGTCAGTGATGCCATCCAACCATCTCATCCTCTGTCATCCCCTTCTCTTCCCACCTTCAGTCTTTCCCAGCATCGGGGTTTTTTTCCAATGAGTCTGTTCTTCACATCAGGTGGCCAAAGTATTGGAGTTTCAGCTTCAGCATCAGTCCTTCCAATGAATATTCAGGACTGATTCCCTTTAGGATGGACTGGTTGGATGCTCTTTTCTGTCCAAGGGATCCTCAAGAGTATTCTCCAACACCACGGTTCTAAAGCATCAATTCTTCGGTGCTCAACTTTTTGACTTTTAACCTCCTGTTATTTCCACTACATAACATGCTACTGCTCAGAATTGAAAGGACATTTATAAGGTTGTAGAAATAAATATCTTCAGTTTATTACCCACGAGAAGAAGAAAATGCCTGTTTGATGTCAGACTTCTGGGAAAATACTAAATCTTAGAAATTTAACATGTGTAATAAATTGCATACAAAATAGAGGTATTTTTTATGCAGTTAATTTTTTGCATACATACAATATCATTTGTAATGATATTGCATTGGCTTCTTATTTTGAACTAGTCACACAAAAGGCAGGTGGGATAGAGTAGAGAAAAGCTAAGAGCAACAGATGAGTTGGGTCACATTTCCTTGGCTGTATTTGGACAGGACTGTGACCTGTCATGTTTTGCCACGTAATGGACCATAGCTTTCAGCAAGTTGAACTGATGGTCTATGATATGCACATACTAACATATATAATCCAGAATATTATGAGCATTGTGAAGGATAATCTGACACCACATGATTTAATAACTGAACACAAAGAAGTGAATAAAGATTTTTTTAAAAGTATTGTCTACTGAAGTCATTATAAGAATAGACATAGTGAGTAAGTTTAGCTTCAGGCTACACATGATGCTCCTTTTGACTATTGAATCATAAATGTATTATGAAGTCCGAGGACTTCTTTTGGGAGATTGAAAATGTGTCACTGAAGGTTATATTGTTTATTTCAGCCTAAATTTGAGGTGCTGGTGCAGACAATTGAAAGTCCAGCCTATTGTAAGGTTATACAATTTGAAACATTTCCTGGGTTAAGTCAGCTTGACTCAAAGTTCATTCAATTAAAATAAATACATAAAAAAATAAAAATAAAAGAAATATATATCCTGTATTATACATACCATCTATATATAATGTAAACATCTACATGGTTATATAACTCACTATATATATGTTAGATATATTTTTAGTTTACACACACACACATATGCACATATATATGTGTATATGTGTGTGTGCGTGTGTGCTAAATCACTTGTGTCTGACTCTGTGCGACCCCATGGACTGCAGCGCATTAGGGGTTTCTGTCCATGGGTTTCTCCAGGCATGCATACTGGAGTGGGTTGCTGTGCCATCCTTAAGGAGATCTTCCCGACCTGGGGATCGAACCTGTGTCTCTTACAACTAACCTGCATTGGCAAGCAGGTTCTTTACCATTAGCGCCGCCTGGGAAGCCTATAACTGAGGCCACTTGGTGACCTCAGCAATGTATGATGCCTACTTCAGTTGGCATGTTAGCTGCTTTTAAAAGTTGGAGTATAAGCGGGACATTAGTCATGGGAGAGCCTTTAGTAGATAGGAGCCCTCATTCCTTCCAAATGGCAGCATGCGAGTGTATGATGTGGAAAGCATATTTAGAGACAGTGTATATATTTGCTCTCGTTCACTGCGAGGGTAAGGGCTCTAGTTAGTGCAATAAGTTCTGCCTTTTGGGAAGAGGTTCCTGATTAGCAAATATATATAAGCCTATATATATATATATATAAATCTGCTGTGTAATTTCAGTTTATATGAGGACAGTTGTAAACATCTCTATATATACTTTAACTGTAACTACATATAACTATCTTCCCAATGGAGATCATTGTATACAGCATATGTATAACCAAAAAGTTTTCCTGAAATTCTGCTTAAGCAACAGGATTCTGCAGAACCGGCTACTCGTGTCCTGTAAGTTGACTTTTAGAAGGTCTCGCCAGTAGCAAATACCAGAATGCTGGGGCTCACAGAGATGCAGTTTCTAAACAAATTCTCATTTGTGTCCTTTCTTCCATGATGAATGGATTCTAATCAGGTGTGTTGTAGTATAAAAAAAAAACATACCCGTGTACTCGGAATCAGCTGTATTCCAAGTCCACTTCTACTTTCCTCATAGGCAAACCTTATTCTTACTGGATCTCTGTTCCTCACAAATAAAGAGTTTACATTAGGTTTCTAATATGTTTTTCAGTTCTGTTATCTGTTATATGTTGTACTTGAATATTTTCTTTAAAACATTGTTTAGTGCACCAGGATAGTTAATATAGCTGCAGTATAAATAGCTGTGTAAAGCAAAGATGGTTTTGAAAAACGATATTTATGACCTAGCATGCTTTTCATAATGTGGGACTTTCATTCGCTGAAAGTTGAGTAAATAGACAGTTTTCAATTCAATGGAATTTAGTGTGAATACTTTCTCCTAGGGCAAGCTTAAATTATTATACATTTTACACTGTAGTTTTAAAATGGCAAAGAATATATTTTATCTACATTTAGCTTCTTTCAGCTGCAAATTAAGAAAGCTTTTGAAAGGTATAATTGATTAGAATCTGGACAATTTTCTTCATCTGAATTAATGACTCAGATATCATTACAATACAAATTCTACCTTCTTTGAAAGAGTGAAATTAATTTAATGATCATAATTCTCATTATTTAACATGTAATTCTATTCTTATCACAGATGTTTAGAAAAATGTATTGCACTTGTTAGACTCTTTCAGCATAAAGCATTGCATTTAAAATTTTTAGACACTTTCACAATATGTTTAAGGATTAAGAATGCAGGAAGTCCCATGTTTGCTAGTGTTTCCATATAGGCTTGAACCACGCTTACCCATGCAGTCTGGACACGGAAGTCACATATCTGCTCTCTCAAATTGTAGCTGCATTTGCTTAAGTCTTCATTTATGTTGATCCAAAGTAAATGGAAGTGGAAGGTCTCTCTTAAACAATCTCTCTCCATGATTATTCATATGCAGTATGAATAGTCATTTTTTTTTGTCTATGGTTACTTCTTATAGAGGTTATCTTGTTATATCTGCAATGTTATGTCTGTCTTTGTTTTAATTAGAGTTCAGTTGCATTACAGTGTTGTGCTATTTTCTGTTATACAGCAAAATGAGTCAGCCACGCGTATGTATATACCCCCTCTTTGTCACCACAGAGCACGGAGTGGAGTTTCTTGTAATTCGCAGTAGGTTCTCATTGGTTACCTGTTTCATACATAGTGGTGTGTATATGTCAATCCTAATCTCCCAATTAATCCCACTCCCTCCCCCCTTGGTATCCATACTTTTGCTCTCCACCTTTCTGTCTCTATTTCATCATTGCAATTAGGCTCATCTATACCATTTTTCTAGATTCCACATATGTGCATTAATGATTTATGTGGTAGAACTGTTGGTCAAATTTGATGGTCATTCTTTTTTTTTAATTTTCAAAATTTTTTATTAGAAAACTGAAATTTACAATGATGAGTCATTCTTAAACACTATCTTGAGAAATTTCTTTTTATTTATATATTCATTCAATATAAGCAATGATAACTATCAGAATATATTTTTGGATAGCTGTAAATATATAATAGGTACCATCCCAGTGTGTCTGGTGATACACATGATCTGATTTTCCTTGGCTGCCCTCCTCTGTGTTTATTCAGTTCTTAGCTATTTTCTAGTTGCTTTTGCTTTGTGTTCAAATGATGCTTCTTAGAATGAGTATTTGAACACTGTACATCAATTGGGATCATTGCCCTGATCGAAGAATTCATGGCTGGATGGGGAGAGTCCACTGGAAAAATAAGAATGAATTCTTTGGATAATGTTTCCTCCTGAAAGAAATATCAAATTGAAACTCAACCTCAGAGTTCAGAGTCATGGGTATCATAGTAAACTGGATCAAGAAATGAAAACAGTTGCTGCAACAGACAAACCTGAAAGGTGTATACATGAGATGTAAGAGAATTTGGCTGGTGTTTCCAATTCCAGTTGAGCCACAAAATGAAAAGATTGTCTATTATTGAGAAGTGAGGCTTTTTCAGAGGAACTTCCGATTGAAAGTTAAATTCAAAGGTTTTAATATAGGGGAAATAGAAAAGTTTTTTATGCTAAATGCAACTCAATCTAGATTTATTTCATAATTTATTTTAGGAAGTATTGTTGACCACATGAAGAATATTAAGACCCATTTATGTATATCTACTATTTCAAATTAATTGTTAGTAGATATTATTTAATTGATTAATCAAAATAATTTGTTGAGTTTGTGATGTGTGCTGTGTACTGTTCTGATTCGTATAAATGACTATTGAAAACCTGTACTTATGTAGCTGGCATACCAGTGAAACTACAGGCTGTCAGATAATAAGGGCTGTGAGTTCTAGTCATTCCATTGCAATGGAAATTGCTATCTATCATTTTTCTAAAATTGCCATTTCACTCTTTTCAATTTTTCTAACTCATCACAGCATTTAACCCTCTATTTCAACTAAATCGGCCTGAAAGCTTAGTCTTTGAATTTTTTGTCCTCTCTAACCTCTTCTCATCTCATACCTAAGGCAGAAGACGTACAAATGTTCACAATCCCAAATAGGTATCTCTAGCCTCTACCTCTTTGCTGAGCTCCAGATTCAATACCCCAATATCTATTTAATATCTTTAATAAGACTATAAAAGGCAACTCAAGAAAGGAAATCATAATTTTTTTTCTCTCAAACCTATTCTTCCCTGTATCCTTTCCTGATTAATAAATCAACTCAGTAGGAATAATTTGGTACATGTGCTAGATTTCGTATGCTCATAAATTTCTTCTTACATATGGGGTACAAGTGAGACAACTGGATTTGCTCAGGCTTGCCAGGACCACAAGATAGTCTAGAAGCTGTTTTCTCCATCTCACTGAATTATAAAATGTCAAAATGTACAGACACTAGTGTCCAGGTAGTGTTCACCTCCCTGACACTGAATAAAGACAGGTCTGGGGAAGTTAAGAATCATGTTAAATTGTGACAAAATCAGTTCAATGTACTTCCTTCTATATCTGTACAAGGATGTTTATTGTTGTACAGTCCCTCAGTTGTGCCTGACCCTTTGTGACCCCAAGGACTGCAACACACCAGGCTTCCCTGTCCTTCACTATTGCATAGTTTGCTCAAACTCATATCTGTTGAGTCAGTGATGCCCTCCAACTATCTCATCCTCTGTTGCTTTCTCCTGCCATCAATCTTTCCCAGCATCAAGGTCTTCTCCAATTAGCTGGTTCTTCTCATCAGGTGGCAAAGTATTGGAGCCTCAGCTTCATCATCAGCCTTTCCAATGAGTATTCAGGACTGATGTCCTTTAGGATTGACTGGTTTGATCTCCTTACTGTCCAAGGGACTCTCAAGAGTCTTCTCCACCATCACCACTTGAAAGCATTAGTTCTTCTGCACTCAGCCTTCTTTACAGTGCAACTCTCACATTTATACATGACTACTGGAAAAATCATATGTTTGACTGCTGCTGCTGCTGCTAAGTCACTTCAGTCGTGTCCGACTCTGTGTGACCCCATAGACGGAAGCCCACCAGGCTCCCCCGTCCCTGGGATTCTCCAGGCAAGAACACTGGAGTGGCTTGCCATTGCCTTCTCTGCATATGTTTGACTAGCTAGACCTTTATCAGCAAAGTGGCATCTTTGCCTTTTTAATATGCTGTCTAGGTTTGTCATAGCTTTACTTCCAAGGAGCATCATCTTTTAATTTCATGGCTGCAGTCACCAACTTCAGTGATTTTGGAGTCCAGGAATATAAAATCTGCCATTGTTTCCTTTTTTCCACCATCTATGTGCCATGAAGTGATGGGACTGGATGCTGTGATCTTAATTATTTTTTTAATTTATATTTTTTAAAACCAAAACCATTTTGTGTCAGGGTAGAGCCACTTAACAATGTTGTGATAGTTTCAGGTGAATAGCAAAAGGACTCAGTCATACATACACCTGTGTCCATTCTCTACCAAACACCTCTCCCATACAAGTTGGTACATAACAATGAAAAGAGTTCCATGTGCTATACTGTAGGTTTTTGTTGGTTATCCATTTTATACATAGTACTGTGTACATGACCATCCCAAAGTCTTTAACTATCCATTCCCCTGACTGGCAACAATGAGTTCTTTTTCTAAGTATGTGTCTCTCTTTCTGGTTTGTAAGTAAGTTCATTTATATCCTTTCTTTTTAGATTTCACCTGTAAGGGATGGTGATGATCTTAGTTTTTTGAATGTTGAATTTTAAGCCAGCTTTTTCACTCTCCTCTTTTACCCTCATCAAGAGACTCTTTATTTCCTATTTGTTTTCTACCATTAGAATGATACCATCTTCATATCTGAGGTTGTTGATATTTCTCCCAAAATTTTGATTCCAGTTTGTGATTCATTCAGCCAGCATTTTGCATGATGAATATTCAGGACTGATTTCCTTTAGGATGGACTGGTTGCAGTCCAAGGGACTCTCAAGTGTCATCTCCAACTCCATCAAAGCATCAATTCCTCAGCACTCAGCTTTCTTTATAGTCCAACACTCATATCCATAAATGACTACTGGAAAAACCATAGCCTTGACTAGATATACTTTTGTTGGCAAAATGATGTCTCTTCTTTTTAATATGCTATCTAGGTTAGTCATAGCTTTTCTTCAAATGAGCAAGTTTCTCTTCATTTCTTTGCCACAGTCACCATCTGCAATGATTTTGGTGAGAAAATAAAGTTTCTCACTGTTTCCATAATTTCCCCATCTATTTGCCATGAAGTGATGGAACTGGATGCCATGATCTTCGTGTTATGAATGTTGAATTTTAAGCCAGCTTTTTCACTCTCCTCTTTCATTTTCATCAAGAGGCTCTTTAGTTCTTCTTCATTTTCTGCCATAAGGGTGGTGTCATCTGCATATCTGAGGTTATTGATATTTCTCCCAGCAATCTTCATTCCAATGGATGTTGGCAATTTTATCTCAGATTCCTCTGCATTTTGTAAATCCAGAGCTGAGGGAAACAGACTCTTGGAAGGCACAAACAAAATCTTGTACACACGAGGATCCAGGGAAAGGGAGCAGTGAGCCAACAAGAGACTGAGCCAAACTTACCTCTGAGTGTTTGAAGATCTCTTGTGGAAAGGTGGGTCAACAGTGACATGCTACAGGGGCAGGAGCACTGACAGCAGCAGTTTTGGGAGGTGCATGTTGGCATATGTCTTTTTGTAGTTCACCTTTAGCCCTACCATAGAGCCTGTGGACTCCAGAACTAGGCTGTCTCAGGCCAAAAAACTAAAAGGGAAGGAGCATAACCCTACCCATTAACAGAAATGGTGGATTAAATGTTTACTGAACATGTCCCTGTGCACCAGAAAAATACCCAGTTTTCCCTGTAGCCAGTCCCTTCCATCAGAAAGCTTGCACAAGCCTCTTAATTTCATCCATCAGAGGGCAGACAGAAGAAACAAGAATTACAGTCCCATAGCCTCCTGAATGAAACCACAATCACAGAAAGCTAACCAAAATGATCACATGGATCACAGCCTTGTGTAACTCAGTGATGCTATGAGCCATGCCATGTAGAACCACCCAAGACAGACAGGTCATACTGAAGAGTTCTGACAACAAAACGTGGTTCACTTGAGAAGGGAATGGAAAACTACTTCAGTATTCTTGCCTTGAGAACCCCATGATATTATCTTCTTCATATATTATGTAAAGGCAAAAAACTATTTGCCTGGAAATAACCCTGGAAGATTACCCTCCCCCCTACCCCAGGTGGGTACATGTCCAATATGATACTGGGAAGAGCAGAAAAATACCTCCAGAAAGAATGAAGAGGCTGGACCAAAGCATAAATAATACTCAGTTGTGGATGTGACTGGTGGTGAAAGTAAAGTCCGATGCTGTAAATAACAAGGATGATTGCCTTTCTTAAATCAATAACCACAGTAAGAAGTCATGTAAGGCATACACTTAAAGATTGCAGCAGAGAGCAGTCAAATTTATGTGTGACCGGCAGGGATGTTTTCATAATGGAGGTAACCAGAGCTATCTCTTGAAAAACCTATTGTAGCTTTCTAAGATTGGAGAAGGCTATGGCATCCCACTCCAGTACTCTTGCCTGGAAAATCCCATGGAGGGAAGAGCCCGGTGAGCTGCAGTCCATGGGGTTGCTAAGAGTCGGACATGACTGAGCGACTTCACTTTCAATTTTCACTTGCATGCACTGAGAAGGAAATGGCAACCCAGACCAGTGTTCTTGCCTGGAGAATCGCAGGGACGGGGGAGCCTGGTGGACTGCCATCTATGGGGTTGCACAGAGTCGAACATGACTGAAGCGACTTAGTAGCAGCAGCAACAGCAACTTTCTAAGATGGAATGAGGTGCAGTGAGGGTACTCTAGGTAAAACTCTTAGAATACTTGACTGCTCTAAAACATTTGCTAATGGTGGGGATTTGCTTCACCCTGACATTCTATTCATTCATAGGCTTGCTAGCAAAGTTGTCTTCTCTATCTCAAATGCTACATTTTGTTCCTAAGGCAATAGTTTATCACTTTTATTTTGTCTTCCAAATGATTAGACATTAGATTATAATGTGTAAACAAATCAGAATCCCTCAATTTAAATCTAATGAATAATGTAAATCCTACTCTCTAAATTCTACTGCCATAACCAGTATGGCCTGTTGTGCCATGTGGTGGGAAAAAAAAAGTTTTAATCAGAGAAAAATATTATTTTTTGAAGAAGAGAGAGAAACCTCTGTCTATCCCCCTTGTCTTTTTCAAGTACTACTTTGTTAACTATGATATTATGCAGATACCTTTTAGGTACACATGCCTCTTCTCTAACTTAATAGTGAGATTGTTTTCTGATGCTTCCATATAAATGTTGAGGTTACAAGGAAAAGTCATAAGATCATTATCACACCATCTGCTCCAGCTGGTTTGTTTTCAGCACATGCTTTTCAGTGCTCTTACTGAGCTGTCAACAAACTGCCAATTAATTATGAAAACCTAACAGATTGTCAGAGGTTAGGATACTGAGAAAGTGAGATCATGAGTCAGTATATCATGGGATCAATTATTCCTGATTTACGATTCCAAGAACACCTTCTGTAGACAAGTGAACTTTTAAAAATATAATAATGACATCTTTGGATCCTGTAGGCAAAGAGACGTAAGGAGCTGGTAATTATTTTCTGAGCATCCAATGAGAAGAGCCATCTTTATGTTCAGGTTGCCATTTGATAACTATACAATTGAATTCAAGTTTTTTTGTATTTTTTTTTTTAGTGATATTTCAATGGAGGAGAATATCATGTGGTGTCATTCACAGAAGATAAGCACAGAAACTGTTTTTTGTCCTTTGTCTAACTTTTAGCTGCTGAGCTCAAATACCTATCCGGAATAGAAATCAGAGTTATTCCCCTGCAAAGTTATCTGAATTTTAATATCAGTTCTGTTTTACTCTATCTGTGCATGAGTGCTCACTTGCTCAGTCACGTCTGACTCTTTGCAACCCCATGGCAAGAATACTGGAGTGGGTTTCCAATTCATCCTCCAGGGGATCTTCCTGACCTAGGGATAGAACCCACATCTCCTATATCTCCTGCATTGGCAGGAGGATTCTTTACCACTGAATCACCTGGGAAACCTATTCTATCTATAATACCAAGTAAATCGCTGCAGCTGTATGATAGTTTTTGCTGAGATAAAGCATTTTTATTTTTGTATAACATTATTTTAAAGAAATTTTAGACTTGAAAATCATGACTTGCAATGGAAAAAATAATCATGGTTAAGAGTATCAAGGAAGTAGATTTAAACAGTTTAAATAGGTTGTATATACTATTCTGAAGCTTCACATGCTGACAGTTTTCTCAAGTTTTAGTGAAACTTTTTAAAGTAGATATTTCTATCCTGTTGCCTTTTGACTGAAATATACTTAGCAGCTTGTTGATCTAATTATCAATGTGTATAAGTTTACTCACCCAAGACTGATGAGATTTTTATTCACCCATTAACATGAATTAATTGTTCATTTGTTTTATATTTTAGAGTAGATGAACTCTTTTCCGTGTATGTGTGTGTGTGCACACAAAAAGTAGAGAAAGAGAGGAAAGAAAAAGGGCAGAGAAAGACAAACCCTTACGTGAGCACTTTTAGGAAATGTATGACCTCACCTTCACATAGCATCATACTGGTACAGGATTGTTGCCATGTCCCTTTCCTCCCTCTCCTGGTTCACAATGGAAGGAACGTAGTATTCAGAGCTCGAGAAAAATACTCCTTCACCCTTTTCCCAAACTGTTTGCTGTATCCTCAATCTCTGTCTTGAATTTAAAATATTCTGTCCAGTTGTCTTATAAACAAATATTTACCCCTGGGAGAAGGATTAGACTATACATCAAAATGACAGCAAAACGATGGATTGCAAATGAAAATATTTAGTTTCCGAGGTTAGCTTTCAGATGTTTCATAAAAGTAGTGGAAATAGGAATTGCATTCAGAATTGTCAGAATGCAGGAAAACACGCTCTTTCTTTTTTCCCTCACATGCAAGATGACATTCATTTACGCCTTCATTCATTGCACGTCCAGCAGGTACCAGACAACTTGGAAGGTCCAGATGATATAATGCTGGAGAAAAAGCAAAACAACAAATTCCAGCAGTCATGATGTTTAAAGGAGACAGATACATATTCTAGTGAGGAAAACCAACGTTTTGAAGTAATCAAATTAATTATGTGTAATTACAAAGAGAAGCTCTGAAACAAAGAAAAACTGATCTATGAACAGAGTAAACAAGAAATGTAACTCAGTCTTGGCATTATGGGGAAGGATTCCAAGGGATATTTTTGACATGAGATGATCTTTGGGTGATAAATGAGAAAAATGCATTTCATTTGTAGGAAATAGTATACAAAATCCTTATAGTAGGAATGTTCAAAATTTGAACAACCGCACAAAATTAGTCTGGCTGGAGGACAATTATTTAGAGAAGAGGAAGACATGTAGACCCAAGATGTTGTGGAAACTTGTAAGAACCAGTGATCTAGTTTTTATCTTAAGAATAAATGAATAGTGTATATCCGAAAGGTACTAGCAAATGCACTAACATCATGATGTTTGGATTGACCGTGATTGTTCAGGTTGTTGTGTGGAGAAGAGATTGAAAGTGCATTAGTGTGAAAGGTAAGGAAGGACAGGGTTTGGGCATTTGAAGGGGAAAGTGATTGTGTCAGGGTTGTTACAATAGATTTGAAAAGAAACTGATGTTTGAGAGGTATACATGAAGCTAGAACTAATGGAACTTAGGGATGAGTTTAATATAAAGAATAAGGGAGACAAAGATATAAAAAATGTCTCTTTTGTTTCTGACTTGAGTAAAAGGAGGAATGAAAAAGTCTCTAAGAGCATGACTTTATGTTAGCGTATGTATTAGACAGGAGGAGAAAAAGCTCCTCTTAAGGAAACAATGAGTTGGGGGTGTATGCTCAGTCGGTAAAGAATCTGCCTGCAACACAGGAGACCTGGGTTTGATTCCTGGATCAGGAAGCTCCCCTGGAGAAGGAAATGGCAACCCACTCCAGTATTCTTGCCTGGAGAATACCACGGACAGAGGAGCCTGGCAGGCTACAGTCCATGGGGTCTCAAGAGTTGGACACGACTGAGCAACTTCACTTCACTAAGAAGTGTTCTCAAAGTGGTAAAGAGGAATATAGTTGAGTTCAACACAGATTTGTTTGTTTCGAAGAGGTTTTAGGGAATTTATATGGTTAAAAAATTTATGCATTTTTACAGTTTCTCTGGCATATTCAAAACCAAAGAGTGGTGGAAAGAATCATATGCTTTTTAGTTTAAAGCACTTTAAAAAAAGCAGCTTTCAAGGAAATGTCCTTTTGGGTGCTACTGAAAAAATATACTCATAAGTCAATATAATCCAATGGCATAATTTCTGTTGTACCTCAGTTTATTAAGAATTTATCGTAGTACAGGGATCCCCAGTCCTTAGGTCATAGACTGGCACAAGTGCACAGTTTCTCAGGAACTGGGCCATATGGCAGGAGGTAAGCAGTTGGTGAGCAAGCAAAGCTTCATCTGCTATTCTCCATCGCTCCCCATTGCTTGCATTATTGCCTGAACCACATCCTCCGCCCCGCCCCCCACCATGAAAATTCTATTCCAGGAAACTGGTCCCTTCTGCCAAAAAGGTTGGGGATTGCTGCTATAGAAGACTATCTCATCAACATTTCACTGATATTTACCAGTAAATTATAATAGCTATAGTTTTATTAAGCATTTTTCATCAGACATACTCAACGAGGACTTTGAGATTTATACATGTGTTGATAAATGTATCCTGTATGGTTGATTAGAAAATTAATCATGGTTTAATGTCTTCTCTCTTTTGAAAAAAATTTCTTTCAGCTTGTGTTTATTTTACCTCAATATTTTATTTCTACTAATTTAATGTTATATAAAGCTGTATGTGTGAAAAAAAAACAGTATTTCTTATATCAAGAAGATTAGAATATTTATTTGAAGATGCTTACCTATTATGGATTCAGTTGGCAACTGCTGCTGAGTTTTGATGAATTATATGGAGAATTTTATTTGTTATTGAATATTTTTAATATATTTCTTCAATTTAGAATGTGTTTTCTGATTATTTGCAATGTTAATTTTCACAGGTGAAAAGCAATAAGGATGTTTAAGTGCTGGTCAGCTGTTTTGATTCTTGGATTCATTTTTCTGGAGTCTGAGGGAAGGCCAACCAAAGAAGCAGGATATGGCCTTAAATCCTACCAACCTCTAATAAGATTGCGACACAAGGTACCTTACCATTCTGGACTTACTCATAATGAACTAAACTGTTGGTTCTCTGGTTTACGACTCACTTAGGAGCACTTAGTGCAGAATATACTTTCAGAGTATAATTTATATTTATATAAATAAGCCTTTTAGAAACACAATTTGGGGGATTACTTTTGACAAAGTATAGAGATGGACTATTTAAAAAAGTGTCATGAATATTTCACATGAAGAAATAGGATAGGACTTATAAAAGTATGTCAAGACCTAATCACCCAGATAATTTCTATTATTTCCATATTAATTTTAACTTTATAACTTCAAACTAAACCAAAAGTGTTATGTTCTTGAATTTGCCATTAAGATAAACAAAAAAGGATGTCTATACCATCTGGAGATATATAGTTTGGCAAAGTTTTTTGTTCTTTTAAAAATCATTAGATATTTTAATTTCACAAAAATCATAATAATTTAAGGTTGTCTAATAGAAAATACTTCATTTACTGATGTTAAATATTTTCAAGAATTAAATAAATTGACATTAGGATTTTTATAAATTCCATAGATTATATACTTACAATAAATTAAGCTAGTGTTTTTAATAATACATCATGATATTGCAAGTAAAATACTTAAACAACATTTTATTCAATCAAATAAAAGTTTATAATACGTTTTGGTTTTCCTAGAGAGTGGAAAAAAGACAAAAATGCTGAAATTGAAAAGAACATATACATTTTAAGATTTTTTTATGCTACCTGTCTTTTAAAAATCACTTCAAATAAACAAACATAACTATATTGATTTTCTCCTTTACAGTCACTCCATGATAGTAGCACTTACACTGCATGTATTTTTGCTGAAATTCTTTTATAACAGTATAGTATTTTGACAAAATCGCTAACCTTTTCTGGGATTTTTATGTGCCAAACCTTAGGCTAAGCTGTTAAATTTATTGTTTTATTTAATCTTCAAACCAAGTTTATGAAAGTGTATCTATTTTCATTCTATAGATAAGAAATAAAAAAATTCTTAGAAAGTTAAGGAATTTTTGGAACACATACATTTATTAAATATTTCAATAAGCTAAGGTATAGCATGCAGAATAGATATGACAGGTATAAAAGAGAAAATAAGTGGAATATAAACTTACTTCCAAGTTTAAAAATATTATAGAAGTTTAGTTGCATGTAAAAGTAAATAAGCTATTAAAATGTTCATTCTAGATAAATACAATCGGAGAATTGGCCTTATCCCACTCTTTTTCTGTTATCATTCATTTCCCCTACTTCATGGACTAATGATAAGTTTTGTCCCAGCTCCAAACTTAGATATAATAACTCCTTTATGAATGCTCTGAAAACACAATATTAATTCAACATACTGACTCATACTATTACAGACCCAGTGAATATTTATTCCGTGCTATGTGACTTCCCTATGTTACGTGTCTTGAGGTCTAAAACTGTGCCTTTCTCATCTTTTTATTCCTAGTACCTAGTAGATACTATGTAATTGAATCGGCAGAAAAATAGTAGGTAGAATGTCTGACTAAAAGTTTTGATTGTTCCTGTTAAATGTAGCATAACAGATTGTCATGTATTATTTATAAATAATTTTGAATTAAATTTGGACATTGCAGATAAATCACTTACCATGCATTGCTGTGTAATTTAAGAAACCTTTATTTTATTTTTTAAATTTATTTTATTGGAGGCAAATTACCTTACATTAATATATTGGTTGGTTTTGCCATACATTGACACGAATCCGCCCCGGGTGTACATGTGTTCCCTTTCTTGAACCCCCCTCCCACCTCCCTCTTCCCCATATCCTCCCTCCAGGTCATCCCTGTGCACCAGCCCCAAGCATCCTGTATCATGCGTCGAACCTGGACTGGTCACTTATGATAATATACATGCTACAATGCCGTTCTCCCCAATCATCCCACCTTCACCCTCTGCCACAGAGTCCCAAAGACTGTTCTATATACCTATGTCTCTTAAAGAAACCTTTAAAGAAATGAAACAACACAATGAGTTAAACCTGTTTTAGAAACACTAATACTCACCCAAAATGATCAAAGTCACCTCCCAATCTTTTCCTTCTCTGTGAGTTCTTATCTCTTCATAGTTAGAAGTAGTACATGACTACTGGTATTTAGGAGCAGAGAGGCAGAGAATGTTACGACCATACATAACTTTCAAATGACTTGAGACAGAGGTGACGTTAAGCTATAAATACAATTCTGTGACTGTGTGTGTGTGAAAGTGTGTATCTGGTGGGAATTAAGAAGCTCCCTGAGTTCTGTAAGTTCCTGCAAAACCCCGGCAGATACTTTCCCCTCATTATCAGCCCCAATCCAACCACTGGGGTGTACTTTTCCTTCTCCAAGACCTTGAAGACTAATCTCAATATAGCATGTATTTATTTTTGAATTAGTCACTATTTGAATCCGAAGAATACCTGATTGTCTTTCTCACTTCTTTGCACTCCAATTAGGCTCACATGCTACTTTATTGGAGAGGTTTTCCCAAACCATAACTGAAAATGGAACAAACATAGACACTCCCTTGATCCCCTGTTAATGTTCACTCTAGAATACCATTATTTGTAAAAATATTTCTTTCATTTATTTGTTAGTTTGCTGGATGTTTCTTTTCATTATGATGTAAGGTACTATTCATCTTTGGCTTCCCTGGTGACTCAGTGGTAAAGAATCTGCCTGCATTGTAGATGTGAGTTTGATCCCTGGGTCTGGTAGATCCTTGGAGAAGGAAATGGCAGCCCACTTCAGTATCTCATGGACAGAGGAGCCTGGCGGGCTACAGTTCATGGGGTCCCAAAAGAGTCGGACACAACACACACACTATTCATCTTGCTATAGCCCAGCACCTAGGACAGTAAAAAGAAACAAATATATTTATAGTGAATGATTCCATCACTGACTAGAATAAGGCTTAAATCAAGATGATATTTATGTGTATAATTATATCATATTATAATTAATAATATATTAAAAATAATTTCCTTTTCTATCATTTTTGCTGGAGTAAAATCAACTGAGCTATACTTAATACAAATTTTAAAAATACATTATTTATATTTCCATACAAATTATGAGATTATTTATTCTAGTTCTGTGAAAAATATCGTTGGTAGCTTGATAGGGATTGCATTGAATGTATAAATTACTTTGGGTGGTATACTCATTTTCACAATATTTATTCTTCCAACCCACGAACATGGTATATTTCTCCATCTATTAGTGTCCTCTTTGATTACTTTCACTAGTGTTTTATAGTTTTCTATGTACAAGTCTTTTGTTTTCTTAGGTAGATATATTCCTAAGCATTTAATTCTTTTCGTTGCAACAGTGAATGGAATAGTTTCCTTAATTTCTCTTTCTATTTTCTCATTATTAGTGTATAGGAATGCAAGGGATTTCTGTGTGTTGATTTTATAGCCACTTGTAAAAGAATGAAACTAGAACACTTCCTAACACCATACACCAAAATAAACTCAAAATGGATTAGAGAGCTAAATGTAAGACCAGATTCTATAAAACTCCTAGAGGAGAACGTAGGCAAAACACTCTCGGACATAAATCACAGCAGGATACTCCAAGACCCACCTCCCAGAATATTGGAAATAAAAGCAAAAATAAACAAATGGGACCTAATTAAAATCAAAAGCTTCTGCAAAGCAAAGGAAACTATAAGCAAGGCAAAAAGACAGCCTTCAGAATGGGAGAAAAGAATAGCAAATGAAGCAACTGATAAAGGATTAATCTCCAAAATATACAAGCAGCTCCTGCAGCTCAATTCCAGAAAACTTAGTGACCCAATCAAAAAATGGGCCAAAGAACTAAACAGACATTTCTCCAAAGAAGACATAAAGATGGCTAACAAACACATGAAAAAATGCTCAACATCCCTCATAATCAAAGAAATGCAAATCAAAACCACAATGAGATACCATTTCACACCAGTCAGAATGGCTGCTATCCAAAAGTCTACATGCAATAAATGCTGGAGAGGGTGTGGAGAAAAAGGAACCCTCTTACACTGTTGGTGGGAATGCAAACTAGTACAGCCACTATGGAGAACAGTGTGGAGATTCCTCAAAAAACTGGAAATAGAACTGCCATATGATCCAGCAATCGCACTCCTGGGCATACACACCATGGAAACCAGAATTGAAAGAGACACATATACTCCAATGTTCGTTGCAGCACTGTTTATAATAGCCAGGACATGGAAGCAACCTAGATGTCCATCTGCAGATGAACGGATAAGAAAGCTTTGGTACATATACACAATGGAGTATTTTTCAGCCATCAAAAAGAATGCATTTGAATCAGTTTTAATGAGGTGGATGAAATTGGAGCCAATTATACAGAGTGAAAGCCAGAAAGAAAAACATCAATACAGTATACTAACGCATATATATGGAATTTAGAAAGATGGTAACCTGAACCCTGTATACAAGACTGCAAAGAGACATAGGTATATAGATCAGTCTTTGGGACTCTGTGGCAGAGGGTGAAGGTGGGATGATTGGGGAGAACGGCATTGTAGCATGTATATTATCATAAGTGACCAGTCCAGGTTCGACGCATGATACAGGATGCTTGGGGCTGGTGCACAGGGATGACCTGGAGGGAGGATATGGGGAAGAGGGAGGTGGGAGGGGGGTTCAAGAAAGGGAACACATGTACACCCAGGGTGGATTCATGTCAATGTATGGCAAAACCAACCAATATATTAATGTAAGGTAATTTGCCTCCAATAAAATAAATTTAAAAAATAATTAATTAAAAAAATAAAATACATTATTTAATAGCATTGTATAAATTTATTTCCTTGCATTTGTTATTTTTAACTTGCATAGTTTTATTTAAATAAAGTAGACGATAGACATCTATAAATCTGTAAGACTGAAGGAATGCAAAAGGAGATTTTCTATTTGGATAGGTCTCACTAGCATAAATATTATTTGCTAACTACAAAACGCTAAAATATATAATAAATACATTAGATTTTGAGTTTTGATTAGCCACTTTCCACATTTTCCCCAGAAAGGTGTCAGTTCTTTGAGTCTGAACAAATGTATGTACAGAATGGAATTTTCTCAAATATTTGTATGTCAATTGTATAATTAATCCCCTTTTGGGAGCAAAAACTGAAATGTGTGATTTACTTGTAAGATTACACAGTGAAAGTGAAAGTGAAAATGTTAGTCACTGAGTCCTGTCTGACTCTTTGTGACCCCTCGGACTGTAGCCCGCCAGGTTCCCCTGTCCATGGAATTTTCCAGGCAAGAAAATTGGAGTGGATTGCCATTCCCTTCTCCAGGGGATCTTCCCAACAAATGGATCAACTTGGGTCTCCCAAATTGCAGGCAAATTCTTAACAATCTGAGCCACTAGGGAAGACCATACATAGTGTAGTGTAGTATAGATATAAACATATATGTACATAGTTGTATCATTTATAACTCTGTATACACATGTGTGATTGCAAATATATATTCTGTGTCTCAAGATAAAAATGAGTAACATAAATCCATCGTGTTAATTATAGAAATCTTAATTATAGTCCATAACTTGTATCTAAGGGGGCTGATGCTGTGTTTCATCCAAAGTGCTTACCCAACAAGCATTTATTGAACTTGAGGATATGGAATTCATTAGCAATAAAAAATTGTAAAACACAACTACAAAATGCAAATCCAAATAGTACTCTTATTTTATTATCATTTTGAAGTGAATATTGTATACCTATATTGTGCTACATTCTTTCATATACATTAATTGTTGCAATTTAATTCCACAATAATCCTTTGACACAGGGAATATTTTTCCTGCTTATTCAAATGACATTATTAAAACCTGAGAGGGAAAGTAACTTTCTCAAGGGAAAGAGAGAGGATCATACAGAAAAATGAGATTAGTAAGAAGCCCATAAAAGCATAGGTAGAACACAGATGGGGAAGAAGGATTAGAAAGAATAAAGATGATAATGCTAGTAAAGCAAAGTTACAGTGAAGGAGAAACATCTAATGTCCTTTCATCTTGTCCTTCTACCTTTCCATAAGCACAAGCACAGTGTTTCCATGTATGTTTTCTTGGCTAGACTGAAATGAATGTCTTCTCCTAATAGGGGAGCATAATGTTGGATAAGACTGAAGTGACTTAGCAATACAAAAGTTGCTGTAGTTTAGGTCAATCTCAGCTTTAGTTTAGGTCAGTCTCCCAGTGAAGACTCACTCAGAAGCAACAGTCACCACCCTAACTGCTGGTCTGTTACTGGTTTTGAGCATAGTAGTTACTATAGGGGCTCCCAGATGGCTCAGTTCAGTTCAGTTCAGTCGCTCTGTCGTGTCCGACTCTGTGACCCATGAATCACAGCACGCCAGGCCTCCCTGTCCATCACCAACTCCCGGAGTTCACTCAAACTCATGACCATTGAGTCAGTGATGCCATCCAGCCATCTCATTCTCTGTCGTCCCCTTTTCCTCCTGCCCCCAATTCTTCCCAGCATCAGAGTCTTTTCCAGTGAGTCAACTCATCGCATGAGGTGGCCAAAGTATTGCAGTTTCAGCTTTAGCATCAGTCTTTCCAATGAACGTCCAGGATTGATCTCCTTTAGAATGGACTGGCTGGATCTCCTTGCAGTCCACGGGACTCTCAAGAGTCTTCTCCAGCACCACAGTTCAAAAGCATCAATACTTCGGAGATCAGCTTTCTTCACAGTCCAACTCTCACATCCATACATGACCACAGGAAAAACCATAGCCTTGACTAGACGGACCTTGGTTGGCAAAGTAATGTCTCTGCTTTTTAACATGCTATCTAGGTTGGTCATAACTTTCCTTCCAAGGAGTAAGCGTCTTTTAATTTCATGGCTGCAATCAGCATCTGCAGTGATTTTGGAGCCCCCCCCCCACCCCCGGAAAAAGTCTGATACTGTTTCCACTGTTTCCCCATCTATTTCCCATGAAGTGATGGGACCAGATGCCATGATCTTTGTTTTCTGAATGTTGAGCTTCAAGCCAACCTTTTCACTCTCCTCTTTCACTTTCGTCAAGAGGCCTTTGAGTTCCTCTTCACTTTCTGCCATAAGGGTGGTGTCATCTGCATATCTGAGGTTATTGATATTTCTCCTGGCAATCTTGATTCAAGCTTGTGTTTCTTCTAGCCCAGAGTTCCTCATGTTGTACTCTACATATAAGTTAAATAAGCAGGGTGACAATATACAACCTTGACGTACTCCTTTTCCTATTTGGAACCAGTCTGTTGTTCCATGTCCAGTTCTAATTGTTGCTTCCTGACCTGCATACACGCTTCTCAAGAGGCAGGTCAGGTGGTCTGGGATTCCCATCTCTTTCAGAATTTCCACAGTTTATTGTGATCCACACAGTCAAAGGCTTTGGCATAGTCAGTGAAGCAGAAATAGATGTTTTTCTGGAGCTCTCTTGCTTTCTCCATGATCCAGTGGATGTTGGCAATTTGATCTCTGGTGCCTCTGCCTTTTCTAAAACCTGCTTGAGCATCTGGAAGTTCACGGTTCACATATTGCTGAAGCCTGGCTTGGAGAATTTTGAGCATGACTTTACTAGCGTGTGAGATGAGTGCAATTGTGCGGTAGTTTGAGCATTCTTTGGCATTGCCTTTCTTTGGGATTGGAATGAAGACTGACCTTTTCCAGTCCTGTGGCCACTGCTGAGTTTTCCACATTTGCTGGCATATTGAGTGCAGCACTTTTACAGCATCATCTTTCAGGATTGGAAATAGCTCCACTGGAATTCCATCACCTCCACTAGCTTTATTCGTCATGATGCTTTATAAGGCCCACTTGACTTCACATTCCAAGATGTCTGGTTCTAGGTGAGTGATCACACCATTGTGATTATCTTGGTCATGAAGATCTTTTTTGTACAGTTCTTCTGTGTATTCTTGCCACCTCTTCTTAATATCTTCTGCTTCTGTTAGGTCCATACCATTTCTGTCCTTTATTGAGCCCGTCTTTGCATGAAATGTTCCCTTGGTATCTCTAATTTTCTTGAAGAGATCTCTTGTTTTTCCTTTTCTGTTGTTTTCCTCTATTTCTTTGCATTGATCACTGAGGAAGGCTTTCTTATCTCTCCTTGCTATTCTTTGGAACTCTGCATTCAGATGCTTATATCTTTCCTTTTCTCCTTTGCTTTTTGCTTCTCCTCTTTTCACAGCTATTTGTAAGGCCTCCTCAGACAGCCATTTTGCTTTTTTGCATTTCTTTTCCATGGGGATGGTCTTGGTCCCTGTCTCCTGTACAATGTCACAAACCTCCGTCCAGAGTTTATCAGGCTCTCTATCAGATCTAGTCCCTTAAATCTATTTCTCACTTCCACTGTATAATCATACAGGATTATATGATTATATGAGCCAGGTGGCTCAGCAATAAAAAACTCACATGCCAATGTGCAGGGTTGGAAAGATCTCTGTAGTAAGAAATGGTTCAGTTCAGTCACTCAGTTGTGTCTGACTCTTTACAAACCAAGGCTTCCCTGTCCATCACCGACTCCTGGAGCTTACTCATACTCATGGCCATTGAGTTGGTGATGCCATCCAACCATCTCATCCTCTGTTTTCTCCTTCTCTCGCCTTCAATCTTTCCCAGCATCAGGGTGTTTTCAAATGAGTCAGTTCTTCACATCAGGTGACTAAAGTATTGGAGTTTCAGCTTCAGTATCATTCCTTCCAATGAGTATTCAGGATTAATTTCTTTTATGTTGGACTGGTTGGATCTTCTTGCAGTCCAAGGGACTCTCAAGAATCTTCTCCAACTCCACAGTTCAAAAGCATCCATTCTCTGGTGGTCAGTTTTCTTTATAGTAAAACTCTCACATCCGTACATGACTACTGGAAAAATCAGAACTTTGACTAGATAGAGTTTTGTTGGCAAGCAATGTCTCTGCTTCTTATTTATTTTTGACTTTTTAAAAGTTTTATTATTGGTTATTTTTATTTTATTTTTTTGCTTTACAATATTTTATTGGTTTTTCATACACTGACATGACTCTGCCCCGGGTGTACATGTGTTCCCCATATTGAACCCTCCTCCAACCTCCCTCCCCATACCATCTCTCTGGTTCATCCCGGTGCTCCAGCCCCGAGCATCCTGTATCATGCATCGAACCTGGACTGGCAATTCATTTCACATATGATAATATACATGTTTCAATGCCATTCTCCCAAATCATCCCACCCTCGCCCTCTCCCACAGAGTCCAGGAGACTGTTCTATACATCTGTGTCTCTTCTGCTGTCTCGCATACAGGGTTATCGTTATCATCTTTCTAAATTCCATATATATGCTTTAGTATACTGTATTGGTTTTTTTCTTTCTGGATTACTTCACTCTGTATAATAGGCTCCAGTTTCATCCACCTCATTAGAACTGATTTAAATATATTCTTTTTAATGGCTGAGTAATACTCCATTGTGTATATGTACCAAAGCTTTCTTATCCATTCGTCTGCTGATGGACATCTAGGTTGCTTCCATGTCCTGGCTATTATAAACAGTGCTGTGATGAATATTGGAGTGCATGTGTCTCTTTCAATTCTGGTTTCCTTGGTGTGTACGCCCAGGAGTGGGATTGCTGGGTTGTATGCCAGTTCTATTTCCAGGTTTTTAAGGAATCTCCACACTGTTCTCCATAGTGGCTGTACTAGTTTGCATTCCCACCAACAGTGTAAGAGGGTTCCCTTTTCTCCATACCCTCTCCAGCATTTATTGCGTGTAGACATTTGGATAGCAGCCATTCTGACTGGCATGAAATGGTGCCTCATTGTGACTTTGATTTGCATTTCTCTGATTATAGTGATGTTGAGCATCTTTTCATGTTTTTGTTAGCCAGCTGTATGTCTTCTTTGGAGAAACGTCTGTTTAGTTCTTTGTCCCATTTTTTGATTGGGTCATTTATTTTTCTGGAATTGAGCTTCAGGAGTTGCTTATATATTTTTGAGATTAATTCTTTGTCAGTTGCTTCAACACACAGAGATCCCTTGCATTCCTATACACTAATAATGATAAAATAGAAAGAGAAATTAAGGAAACAATTCCACTCACCGTTGCAATGAAAAGAATAAAATACTTAGGAATATATCTACCTAAAGAAACAAAAGACCTATATATAGAAAACTCTAAAACACTGGTGAAAAAATCAAAGAGGACACTAATAGATGGAGAAATATACCATGTTCATGGATTGGAAGAATCAATATTGTGATAATGAGTATACTACCCAAAATAATCTATAGATTCAGTGCAATCCTTATCAACTACCAACGGTATTTTTCACAGAGCTAGAACAGATAATTTCACAATTTGTATGGAAATCCAAAAAACCTCGAATAGACAAAGCAATCTTGAGAAAGAAGAATGGAACTGGAGGAATCAACCTGCCGGACTTCAGGATCTACTACAAAGCCACAGTCATCAAGACAGTATGATACTGCCATAAAGACAGAAATATAGATCAATGGAATAAAATAGAAGCCCAGAGATTAATCCACGCACCTTTGGATACCTTATCTTTGACAAAGGAGGCAAGAATATTCAATGGAGTAAAGACAATCTCTTTAACAAATGGTGCTGGGAAAACTGGTCAACCACTTGTAAAAGAATGAAACTAGAACACTTTCTAACACCATACACAAATAAACTCAAAATGGATTAAAGATCTAAATGTAAGACCAGAAACTATAAAACACCTAGAGGAGAGCATAGGCAAAACACTCTCTGACATAAATCACAGCAGGATCCTCCATGACCCACCTCCCAGAATATTGGAAATAAAAGCAAAAATAAACAAATGGGACCTAATTAAAATTAAAAGCATCTACACAGCAAAGGAAACTATAAGCAAGGTGAATAGACAACCTTCAGAATGGGAGAAAATAATATCTTTGCTTTTTAATATGCTGTCTAGGTTGGTCATAACTTTTCTTCCAAGGAGCAAGTGCTTTTTAATTTCATGACTGCAGTCACCATCTGCAGTGATTTTGGAGCTCAAAAAAATAAAGTCTGTCACTGTTTCCATCATTTCCCCATCTATTTGCTATGAAGCGATGGGACCGGATGCCAAGATCTTAGTTTTATGAATGTGGAGTTTTAAGCCAGCTTTTTCATTCTCCTCTTTCACTTTCAACAAGAGACTCTTTAGTTCTTCTTCACTTTCTGCCATAAGTGTGGTGTCATCTACATATCTTTGGTTATTGATATTTCTTCTGGCAATCCTGATTCCACTTTATGCTTCATCCAGCAAATGGTTCAGTTCAGTTCAGTCGCTCAGCCGTGACCGACTCTTTGCGACCCCATGAATCACAGCACGCCAGGCCTCCCTGTCCATCACCAACTCCCAGAACCTAGAAAAATCACATGGACATAGGAGTCCGGTTGTCTACACAGTCCATGGGGATCATAGAATCAGACATGATTGAGCATATACTCACACAGGTCACACACAGTAGCTATTGGTTACTATGAGCATTTGTGAGAAAATTCCCTGAAGTTTTCCATACTTTGAGCCATCTCCAGAATTGATATACTCAAAGCAGGTCACACAGAACTTAGTATCACAAGGCATTTGCTGTATACTAGGTACTCTGTTAGCTTTATTCTGTACAATGGTTTAATTATATGAAGATTCTTATGTTGTAAGTGCTTTTATTACTGTTTGATAGAAGAGAAAACTAAGCTTCACAAATGTTTAGTAGTTGTTTAATACAACACACTTAAAATGTTGGGAAGCAGGATTAGGATTTAATATAAATCCTGTATATTTTAACATCCACTCCACGGTGAGTACTTTTGTGTTAATTTAGCCTGTGTGCCAGATATTCCCTGCATTCTGATCACGTTAGTCCCTTTGTGCTTAAAGTGACTATTTGTCTAGGTTTGGCTAATAAGTTGTTAAGAAGTACCATGGAATGCCTCTGGGCTGAACATTTGATCCTAATTGTAAAACCTCCCAAATTATCTTTTTTCTTCTAGTATGTCAAACAGCATCTCTTCAAGGGAGTGCCTGATTCAACTAGGATGACTAAAACTCCCTAGCAATTAGTGATTATCTTGAAATGAGAAATGAGGGGAAGGTCTTCTTTTTTAAACCACTGGGAGATGTCTGATATTTTGGAATTATCATTATCTGTCTTAGAGAACTAGAACATAAGCTCTTGTCATCTAACCAAAGATTCTGTACACTTTTTCCTCTACTACCTTGGTTTCTTTTTTCATTTCTATTCCAAGGCTTTTTGTCTTCTCTTTCATCCAATATTTCTTTCTTCTTTCTGTATTCTTCTGGCTCATAATTTCCTATTAAAGGACGCTTGCTCCTTAAAGAAAAGCTATGACCAACCTGCTGCTGCTACTGCTGCTAAGTCGCGTCAGTCGTGTCCGACTCTGTGCGACCCCATAGAAGGCAGCCGACCAGGCTCTGCCATTCCTGGGATTCTCCAGCAAGAACACTGAATCAATTTCCTTCTCCAATGTGTGAAAGTGAAAAGTGAAAGTGAAGTCGCTCAGTCGTGTCCGACTAGTAGCGACCCCATGGACTGCAGCCCACCAGGCTCCTCTGTCCATGCAATTTTCTAGGCAAGAGTACTGGAGTGGTTTGCCATTGCCTTCTCCATGACCAACGTAGACAGCACATTAAAAAGCAGAGACATAACTTTGCCAACAAAGGTCCATATCGTCAAAGCTATGGTTTTTCCAGTAGTCACACATGGATGTGAGAGTTGGACTATAAAGAGAGCTGAGCACTGAAGAGTTGATGCTTTCGAACTGTGGTGTTGGAGAAGACTCTTGAGAGTCCCTTGGACTGCAAAGAAATACAACCAGTCCATTCTAAAGGAAATCATCCTGAATATTTGTTGGAAGGACTGATACTGAAGCTGAAACTGCAATACTTTGGCCACCTGATGCAATGAACTGGTTCATTTGAAAAGACCCTGACGCTGGGAAAGATATTGAGGGAGAGAGGAGAAGGGGATGACGGAGGATGATGTGCTTGGATGGCATCACCAACTCAATGGACATGAGTTTGAGTGAACTCCAGGAGTTGGTGATGGACAGGGAGGCCTAGTGTGCTTCAGTCCACGGGTTTGCAGAGTTGGACGTGACTCAGCGACTGAACTTAATTGAACTGATAATTTCCTATCACAATGAAAGCTTCTGTTGTAGTTGTGCATGCATGCTCAGTCACTCAGCTGTGTCTGACTCCTTTTGATCCCATGGACTGTATCCTGTCTGGCTGCTCTGCCCATTGAATTTTCCAGGCAAGAATACTGGAGTGGGTTGCCAGTTCCAACTCCGGGGAATCTTTCTGACCCAGGGAATGAACCCATGACTCTTGCATCTCCTGCATTGGCAGGTGGATTCTTTACCACTGTGCCACCTGGGAGGCCTTCCCTGTTGTAGTCACAATCTTATAATATGCGTGTACTCTTATTTCAGCATGTTGTCATATACCCTATCAGTTCACTGTAAAATTCTTTAGATTCAGTGTCTTATTTTACTTCCCTTTTCTTACTTACAGCACTGATCACACTGCTACACTGTTTGCTGATACTGATTATCAAAGCCAGGCTTGAGGGAAGATTATGAGGACAGTAAGGAGTGCCCTTTGAGTATACCTAGTGGGACCACTGAAAAATCTTAAAATGCTTATAATGTTTTGTGGCCAGAGAATGTGATGTCCAGATTTATAGTACAGAGCAAATAAAAATTGCATCACAATTCCTTTACTTACAAAATCAAAATGTTTGTCTATGAAACTAGTTACTAGTGCAAATGGGGCAAAGAGTTTGTATAATTTAATAAGTCCAGAGAGTGTTGCTATGCATAGCAGTACAATATAATTCAAAGAAGTCATTTACAGGAGGTTATGTTTTACTTTTAGTATTAAAAGAATGATAGATGTGGATTTGTGAAGAGTGGCAAGAGAGAACTCTAGGGAAGGAGAAAAAAATTAAATAGCACATCAAAACCATGACTGCTGAGAGGATAGAAACCTTCAGGCAAACCCAGGAGCATTATTTCCAGGCTGATGAAAAATTGTGCCATTCCATCTGAAATATCTGACTGCTTCCAGCATGTTCAAGGGAAGACCCTTTAAAATGTTAATGTATTTTTCAGAGGTCAAGAAGCAATCTAGACAACTATCTAATAGGAAAAATAGTCATGAAGAAAGAAGTGAAGACATTATGGTCATTAATTAAGTAAATGTTAAGGAATATATTAATATATCAATATGTTTATTACATATATATCTTAATGGTTGAATAATGTTAATACATTTCAAATGTATTAAAATGTATTAGTAATACATTTTAAAAGTTTTCATTGAAGTATAATTGATTTAAAAATTTGTGTTAGTTTCAGGTGGACAGAAAAATGATTCAGTTATTCACACATATGGATACATTTTTTAATATTATTTTTTCATAAGTTATTATGAAATATTGAGTATAACTCCCTGTGCTATATAGTAGGCACTTGTTTGTATATTTCATGTATATATCAGTGCATCTATGTTAATTCCAAACTCCTCGTTTATCCATCCTCTCCTTTCCCCTCTGGTAACCATCAGTTTGTTTTCTGTGTATGTGTGTCCATTTCATTTTTGCATACAAGTTTATTTGTATCATTTGTTTTCTATACTCCACATATAAGCAATATCATATGATATTTATTCCACTCTGTGTGGCTTACTTCACTTATTATGATAATCTCTAGGTCCATCCATGTTGCTGCAAATGACATTATTTCATTCTTTTTTATGGTATAGCAAGTCCATTCTAAAGGAGATCAATCCTGGGTGTTCATTGGAAGGACTGACTGATGCTAAAGCTGAAACTCCAGTACTTTGGCCACCTCCTATGAAGTGTTGACTCACTGGAAAAGACTCTGATGCTGGGAGGGATTGGGGGCAGGAGGAGAAGGGGATGACAGAGAATGAGATGGCTGGATGGCATCACCGACTCGATGGACATGAGTTTGAGTGAACTCCGGGAGTTGGTGATGGACAGGGAGGCCTGGTGTGCTGTGATTCATGGGGTCGCAAAAAGTCGGACACGACTGAGCGACTGAACTGAACTGAATGTTCCATTGTGTATATGTACCACAGCTCATTTATCCATTCATCTGTCATTATACATTTAAGTTACTTCCATGTCTTGGTTATGTAAATAGTGCTACTTAAACATTGGGGTGTATGCATCTTTTCAAATTATGGTTCTCTCTAGATACTTGCCCAGGTGTGGGATTGTAGGATCATATGATTTTGTTAGTTTTATTAAGGAACTTCCATGCAGTTCTCTGTAGTGGCTGTACTAATTTACATTCCCATCAACAGTGTAGGAGTGTTCCTATTTTCTCTGCAACCTCTCTAGTGCTTATTATTTGTAGAATTTTGATGATGGCCATCCTGACCAATGTGAGGTGATACCTGATTATAGTTTTGATCTTCATTTCTTGTCTTTTCTCAGAGTTTGAACAAAAAATTTTAAAATTTGTATAGAAACACAAAGACCTGGAATAGCCAAAGTATTCTTGAGAAAAAGAGAGCAGAGTTGGAGTTGTCATGCCCCCTGACTTTAAACTATACTGCAAAGTCATAGTAATCATAACAGTATGTCTCTGGCACAAAAACATAAATATAGATCAGTGTAACAGGACATAATGCTGAGAGAAAAACCCATACACCTATGGTCAATTAATCTACACAAAGGAGGTAAGAATATACAATAGAGAAAAGACAGTCCCTGCAACAAGTGGTGCTGAGAAAACTTGGCAGTTATATGTAAAGGATGTAGTTAGAACATCTCTAATACCATACACAAAAAAATAAACTCAAAATGTATTTATTTTTTTTGGAGGCTAATTATTTTACAATATTATATTGGTTGGTTTTGCCATACATTGACATGATTCTACCCCAGGTGTACATGAGTTCCCCTTCCTGAACTCCCCTCCCACCTCTCTCCTCCCCTTATCCTCCCTCTGGGTCAACCCCGTGCACCAGCCCCGAGCATCCTGTATCATGTATTAAAGACCTAAATGTAAGACCAGATACTATAAAACTCAAGGAAACATAGATAGGATGCTCTTTGACATTAATCACAACAATATTTTTAGGAATTTGTCTCAGAGAGTAATGGCAATAAAAACAAAAATGAATGAATTGGATCTAATTAAACTCAAAAGCTTTCGCATAGCAAAATAAACAAATAAAACAAAAAGCCTACAGAATGGGAGAAAATATTTGCAAATAATGTAGCTGACAAGTAATTAATCTCCACAGTATAGAAATAGCTCTTACAGATCAATGTAAAAAATGAAATAAAAAATGGGCAGATCTAAATAGACATTTCTCCAAAGAAGATACACAGATTGCCAAAAGGCTCATGAAAAATGTTCAATATTCCTAATTATTAGATACTTGCAAATCTGATTTTTTTCATCAAAAAGTAATTTTTGAAAAAGAAGAACATTAAATTTTTATTTTCCTGAGAAATGAAATTCTACCCTTAATTGAGTTAGTGCCTGGAGTTCAGTTTCCAGAGAGCCAGTTTATACCAGCACACACCATAAGATGTAGAAGATCTGTGAGTTAAGGACACCATATTGACCATAATTTTTCCTATTCATTGCACCAATGGAAGAAGTTATCTTTAGGATACTGAACAGTCCATAGTCCTTCCCTTTGCTCAAATTGGAGATACAAACTCTATCTTCTCAGGGTTTCCATACACTTGCTGTTTGCTCTGTAAGGGAACATTATCTGTGTTACAGAGCTTCTTGTTGTTCAAACATCCTTGACTAGATCACAAGGCAAATGGCAGTGTTTCTATTCATAAGATATGCAAAAACATTATGGGTTCTTGGAGGATTGTCTCCCAAAACACACTGGTAGCACTACTGGTGTCAGGAAATCAGAGTCACCATCAAGTATATCTAAGGCCTAAACTGATGCTGTGTGTGTTTCAAAACTCATTTGCAAACCAAGTACATAGTTGCAACTTCATTGTACTTTTTGCTGGTTAATTTTGTCCTTTCTAGAACTTTAAGGAAAGTTGACCTTTGAATGTGTTGCTTGCAAGTTTATTCATTTAAACTGAAATACATTTGCTAATGTGGGGAAAATTCGGCATGTGTTGGACTGAATGATTTTGCTAGGCAAATTTAAGTCAATAAAGAAATATATCTGATCTCAAAGATTCTCAAGATAAAAACCTACTGCTGCTAAGTCACTCCAGTCGTGCCTGACTCTGTGCTACCCCACAGACAGAAGCCCACCAGGCTCCCCTATCCCTGGGATTCTCCAGGCAAGAACACTGGAGTGGGTTGCCATTTCCTTCTCCAATGTGTGAAAGTGAAAAGTGAAAGTGAAAAGTGAAAGTGAAGTCACTCAGTCGTGTCCGACCCTTAGCGACCCCACGGACTGCAGCCTACCAGGCTCCTCCATCCATGGGATTTTCTAGGCAAGAGTACTGGAGTGGCTTGCCATTGCCTTCTCCGAAAAACCTACTAGTCATTTAATATTTTTGAGAATGAATTATCAAGGCAGCACTATCATTACAGGTGTGTAGGATGGTGTGCATAAAGTCTGTTCTTTAACACTTCAATGACCCTACTTTAAGATAATTTTCGTAAAGCTTTAAAAGTAGTTGTTACAAACTTGAAAGAATAGAGCTGTTTTCATTTGAAGATTTTAAGTTGTGAAATGTTAAAAATGGAAAACATTAGCCTTCTACTTGCATATATTCAACAATATATAACAAACTTGTCAAATAAAGTCAAATTCATATAGTATATAAAACCAAGCTTGTCCGTATTCCAGAAAACTCCATTTATGCACTAGTCTTGAGCACTTACGATTTTTTTACCACCCTAGAATGAATTTTCAAGTTACCAGAGCTACAATGCTTCCTCTTACCCAACACACATATATATAGATTTAGATATAGATGATAGATGTAGATATATAGGCTTCTCAGGTGGCACGGATGTAAAGGGTTCAATTCAGTTCAGTCACTCAGTCCTGTCGGACTCTTTGCGATCCAATGGACTGAAGCATGCCAGGCTTCCCCATCCATCACCAACTCCCCGAGCTTCCTCAAACTCATGTCCATCGAGTTGGTGTTGCCATCCAACCATCTCATCCTCTGTCGTCCCCTTCTCCTGCCTTCAATCTTTTCCAGCATCAGGATATTTTCCAATGAGTCAGTTCTTCACATCAGGTGGCCAAAGTATTGGGGTTTCAGTTTTAGCATCAGCCCTTCCAATAAATATTCAGGAATGATTTCCTTCAGGATGGACTGCTTGGATATCCTTGCAGTCCAAGGGACTCTCAACAGTCCTCTCCAACACCACAGTTCAAAAGCATCAATTCTTTGGCATTCAACTTTCTTTATGGTCCAACTCTCATATCCATACATGACTACTGGAAAAACGAGAGCTTTGACTAGTCAGACATTTGTCGGCAAAGTGATGTCTCTGGTTTTCAATATGCTGTCTAAGTTTGTCATAGATCTTCTTCCAAGGAGCAGGCATCTTTTGATTTCATAGCTGCAGTCACCATCCGCAGGTATTTTGGAGCCCAAGAAAATAAAGTCTCTCACTGTTTCCATTGTTTCCCCACATCCATCTATTTGCCATTCTTTACAGTTGTAAAGAATCTGCCGGCAATACAGGAGATGAAAGAGACATGGGTTCAATCCCTGGACTGGGAAGATCCCCTGGTGTAGAAAATGGCAACCCACAGCCTGGCATGCTATAGTCCACAAGGTCACAAAGAGTCAGACACAGCTGAACATAAACACATGCACACACCAAACACACACACAAACATATATAAAGATATATAATTGAAAAACTTGACTTATCCTTGTTTCCCTGAACAGTAATTGATCCTTTTACTGATCAAGAAGCACCAGCATATTAGGGACTAGTTGCAGTTAAACAGGTTTTTTTCATTACTGCTCATTTCCTTTTGATTGACTTCCAAATCTTCCTTACCTTTAGATCTAGTTGTATTTTTCTCATTTCTGTGGATAGAATAATGCTAGTTAACATTAGTTTACTAAAGAAAAGCAAACTATTCATACACCCAGATCTACCACTAATCAAGTACATTCAGTTCAGTTCAGTCTCTCAGTCATGTCTGACTCTTTGTGACCCCATGAATCACAGCACGCCAGGCCTCCCTGTCCATCACAAACTCCCGGAGTTCACTCAAACTCATGTCCATTGAGTCGGTGATGCCATCCAGCCATCTCATTCTCTGTTGTCCCCTTCTCCTCCCGTCCTCAATCCTTCCCAGCATCAGAGTCTTTTCCAGTGAGTCAACTCGTCACATGAGTTGGCCAAAGTATTGGAGTTTCAGCTTTAGCATCAGTCCTTCCAATGAACACCCAGGACTGATCTCCTTTAGAATGGACTGGTTGGATCTCCTTGCAGTCCAAGGGACTCTCAAGAGTCTTCTCCAGCACCACAGTTCAAAAGCATCAATTCTTCGGCGATCAGCTTTCTTCACAGTCCAACTCTCACATCCATACATGACCACAGGAAAAACCATAGCCTTGACTAGACGGACCTTTGTTGGCAAAGTAATGTCTCTGCTTTTTAATATACTATCTAGGTTGGTCATAACTTTCCTTCCAAGGAGTAAGCATCTTTTAATTTCATGGCTGCAATCAGCATCTGCAGTGATTTTGGAGCCCCAAAAAATAAAATCTGACACTGTTTCCACTGTTTCCCCATCTATTTCCCATGAAGTGATGGGACCAGATGCCATGATCTTAGTTTTCTGAATGTTGAGCTTCAAGCCAACCTTTTCACTCTTCTCTTTCACTTTCATCAAGAGGCTTTTGAGTTCCTCTTCACTTTCTGCCATATACTACCTATTATTCAAAAGAATACAGATATCAATGCTTATAACAGGGTTCATTGTGGTTACTTTAAATTTGTACATGTAGGAAAAAGGGTTATGAGTTAAGAACAGGCAAATGAGATAAATTAATATTAATAAGCCACAAGCTAGCATTTATATTCACTTCTTCAATGCGAAAATTAATCATAAATTGATTTGTACATCTTTCATTATTAAAATTCTATTGAGAATTCAATTAGAAAAGCTCTGTATTATAAATGAAAAGAAATATTCTTATTTATGAGCTTGACATTCAACATGTTTAAGAGATAAAAATCTTATAGTATATAGATCACTATTGAAACGAATAAGATTATTTTAAATTAATATTACTCACTGCTTGTTTCTGGCATCAGATCCATAGTATATGAGGAAGTGGTTTTAGATCTATAAGATCGTAAAAAATATTCAATCCATCTTTGCACACATATAGTACTGATGGGAAAGGCGAGTGCCTGAGAGGCAAAGGTCTTTGCTGAAAATCGCCTACCTTGGTGCTCCTCAGTTGAGAAGCCATATTTCCTGTCTTCTGTAACAGTTCCTTTTTCCTTTAACACGTGTGTGCATGCTATGTTGTTTCAGTCGTTTCTGACTCTTTGAGACTCTATGGACTGTAGCCCACCAGGCTTTCTGTCCATGGGATTCTCCAGGCAAGAAAACTGGAGTGGGTTGCTGTGCCCTCTTCCAGGTGGTCTTCCCGACCCAGGGGTTGGAACCTGCATCTCTTACATCTCCTGAATGGAAGGTGGATTCTTTACCACTAACATCATCTGAGAAGCCCAAATGGTAGACCCATCCAGCAAAAAAAAAATCTTTTCTAAACATCTTTGTCAAAAGGTTGCTTACATATGTGGTCAACAATGCTGGAATGTGGTTCTGCTTTTTCCTAAGAAAGGTGCTTCTTTTTGTTTTCTCAATATTTAATAGAATTTATTTTTTCTTGCAATTTTAGGTTCACAGCAAAATTGAGTATAGAATATACAGAGTACCTATATACTGCCTGGAACCCCACATTTAAGCCTCCCCCACATCAATATCCTGCACCAGATGGTGCATTTGTTACAATTCATGAACCTACATTGATAAATCATTACTATCCAAGGGCCATGATTTACCTTAGGTTCCATTCTCAATGTTCTACACTTTATTTCAACATGTGCAATAATCTGTGACCACCATTGTAGTATCTATCATACAGAATATTTTTATCATCATAAAAATACTCTGTATTCTTATTTATCTTTCCTTCTATAACCTCTGATAATCACTGATCAATTATTGTCTCCACAGTTTCACCTCTTCTAAAATGTCATGTTGTTGGGATTATATACAATGTACCTCATATAGATTAACTTCTTTCACTTAGTATTATGTACTTAAGATTCCTCCATATCTTTTCATATCTTAATAGCTTGTTTCTTTTTAGTGCTGACTAGTATTCCATTTTGGTGTTGACCATCTGGTGATGTCCATGTGTAGAGTCTTCTCTTGTGTTGTCGGAAGAGGGTGTTTGCTATGACCAGTGCATTCTCTTGGCAAAACTCTATTAGCCTTTGCCCTGCTTCTTCCGTGCTCCAAGGCCAAATTTGCCTATTACTCCAGGTGTTTCTTGACTTCCTACTTTTACATTCCAGTCCCCTATAAAGAAAAGGACATCTTTTTTTGGTGTTAGTTCTAAAAGGTCTTGTAGCTCTTCATAAAACCGTTCAGCTTCGGCTTCTTCAGTGTTACTGTTTGGAGCATAGGCTTGGATTACTGTAATATTGAATGGTTTGGCTTGGAAACGAACAGAGATCATTCTGTCGCTTTTGAGATTGATCCAAGTACTGCATTTTGTGTTCCCATCACTTCATGGGAAATAGATGGAAAAACCGTGGAAACAGTGTCAGACTTTATTTTTTTGGTCTCCAAAATCACTGCAGATGCTGATTGTAGCCATGAAATTAAAAGACGCTTACTCCTTGGAAGGAAAGTTATGACCAACCTTGATAATATATTAAAAAGCAGAGACATTACTTTGCCAACAAAGGTCCATCTAGTCAAGGCTATGGTTTTCCCCGTGGTCATGTATGGATGTGAGAGTTGGACTGTGAAGAAAGCCGATCGTCGAAGAATTGATGCTTTTGAACTGTGGTGTTGGAGAAGACTCTTGAGAGTCCCTTGGACTGCAAGGAGATCCAACCAGTCCATTCTAAGGAAGATCGATCCTGGGTGTTCATTGGAAAGACTGATGCTAAAGCTGAAACTGCAATACTTTGGCCACCTCATGCGACAAGTTGACTCACTGGAAAAGACTCTGATGCTGGGAAAGGTTGGGGGCGGGAGGAGAAGGGGACGACCAAGAATGAGATGGCTGGATGGCATCACTGACTCTGTGGACATGAGTTTGAGTGAACTCCAGGAGTTGGTTATGGACAGGGAGGCCTGGCGTGCTGTTATTCATGGGGTCGTGGAGAGTTGGACATGACTGAATGACTGAACTGAACTGAACTGCATTTTGGACTCTTTTGTTGACCATGACGGCTACTCCATTTCTTCTAAGGGATTCGTGCTCACAGTAGTAGATATATGGTCATCTGAGTTAAATTCACCCATTCCAGTCCATCTTAGTTCACTAATTCCCAGAATGTCGATGTTCACTCTTGCCATCTCCTGTTTGACCACTTCCAATTTGCCTTGATTCTTGGACCTAACATTCCAGGTTCCTATGCAATATTGCTCTTTACAGCATCGAACCTTGCTTCAATCACCAGTCACATCCACAACTGGGTATTGTTTTTGTTTTGGCTCCATCCCTTCATTCTTTCTGGAGTTATTTCTCCACTGATCTCCAGTAGCATACTGGGCACCTACCGACCTGGGGAGTTCCTCATTCAGTATCCTATCATTTTGCCTTTTCATACTGTTCATGGAGTTCTCAAGGCAAGTATACTGAAATGGTTTGCCATTCCCTTCTTCAGTGGACCACATTCTATAAGACCTCTCCACCATGACCCGTCCATCGTGGGTGTCCCCACATGGCATGGCTTAGTTTCATTGAGTTAGACAAGGCTGTGGTCCGTGTGAATATTTCATGCAAAGATGGGCTCGATAAAGGACAGAAATAGGATGGACCTAAGAGAAGCAGAAGATATTAAGAAGAGGTGGCAAGAATACACAGAAGAACTGTACAAAAAAGATCTTCACGACCCAGATAATCACGATGGTGTGATCACTCACCTAGAGCCAGACATCTTGGAATGTGAAGTCAAGTGGGCCTTAAAAGCGTCACTACGAACAAAGCTAGTGAAGGTTTTGGAATTCCAATTGAGCTATTTCCAATCCTGAAAGATGATGCTGTGAAAGTGCTGCACTCAATATGCCAACAAATTTGGAAAACTCAGCAGTGGCCACAAGACTGGAAAAGGTCAGTCTCCATTCCAATTCCAAAGAAAGGCAATGCCAAAGAATGCTCAAACTACCACACAATTGCACTCATCTCACACGCTAGTAAAGTCATGCTCAAAATTCTCCAAGCCAGGCTTCAGTAATACGTGAACCGTGAACTTCGAGATGTTCAAGCAGGTTTTAGGAAAGGCAGAGGAACAAGAGATCAAATTGCCAACATCCACTGGATCATGGAAAAAGCAAGAGAGTTCCAGAAAAGCATCTATTTCTGCTTCATTGACTATGCCAAGGCCTTTGACTGTGTGGATCGCAATAAACTGTGGAAAATTCTGAAAGAGATGGGAATACCAGACCACCTGACCTGTCTCCTGAGAAACATGTATGCAGGTCAGGAAGCAACAGTTAGAACTGGACATGGAACAACAGACTGGTTCCAAATAGGAAAAGGAGTACATCAAGGTTGTATATTGTCACCCTGCTTATTTAACTTCTATGCAGAGTACACCATGAGGAATGCTGGGCTGGAAGAAGCACAAGCTGGAATCAGGGTTGCCAGGAGAAATATCAATAACCTCAGATATGCAGATGACACCACCCTTATGGCAGAAAGTGAAGAAGAACTCAAAAGCCTCTTTATGAAAGTGAGAGGAGAGTGAAAAGGTTGGCTTGAAGCTCAATATTCAGAAAACAAAGATCATGGCATCTGGTCCCATCACTTCATGGCAAATAGCTGCGGAAACAGTGGAAACAGTGTCAGACTTTATATTTTTGGGCTCCAAAATCACTGCAGATGCTGATTGCAGCCATGAAATTAAAAGACGCTTACTCCTTGGAAGGAAATTTAAGACCAACCTAGATAGTATATTAAAAAGCAGAGACCTTACTTTGCTAACCAAGGTCCGTCTAGTCAATGCTATTGTTTTACTAGTGGTCATGTATGGATGTGAGATTTGGACTGTGAAGAAAGCTGATCACCAAAGAATTGATGCTTTTGAACTGTGGTGCTGGAGAAGACTCTTGAGAGTCCCTTTGACTGCAAGGAGATCCAACCAGTCCATTCTAAAGGAGATCGATCTTGGGTGTTCATTGGAAGGACTGATGCTAAAGCTGAAACTCCAATACTTTGTCCACCTCATGTGAAGAGTTGACTCACTGGAAAAGACTCTGATGCTGGGAGGGATTGGGGGCAGGAGTTGAAGGGGATGACAGAGAATGAGATGGCTGGATGGCATCACCGACTCGATGGACATGAGTTTGAGTGAACTCCGGGAGTTGGTGATGGACAGGGAGGTCTGGCGTGCTGTGATTCATGGGGTCGCAAAGAGTCGGACATGACTGAGCGACTGTACTGAACTGAACTGATGCTGAACCTCCAATACTTTGGCCACCTGATGAAATGAACTGACTCATTTGACAAGATTCTGTTGCTGGGAAAGACTGAAGGCTGGAGGATAGGAGATGACAGAGGATGAGATGGTTGGGACTCAATGGACATGGGTTTGAATAAACTCTGTGAGTTGATGATGTACAGCGAGGCCTGGCGTGCTGCAGTCCATGGGGTTGCAAAAAGTCGGACATGACTGAGCAACTGAAATATACTGAACTGAATTCTCATTCATTGTTAAAAATAATTTAGGAATTCAGCTATTGCAGTTAGTTTATGAGTCACTTAAATTAATCAGTCACACACAATTTAAAGTCTAAAATAGTATTTCCCTAGTACATTATCTCTGTAAGTCTCTTCTTTGAGAAGATTAATGATAGGCAAACAAGAAATAGCAGATATATCATTGAAAAGAAGAAATTAAAACTCCAGTTAAGGAAAGAAAGCATAACAGAGCATGTAACTATTGTAATGAGAAAATGTCTCTTTTATCATGTTAGACTAAATTTTTGACACATTTTATAAGTGAACTATTATTTAATAATTAAGGGATATGTAAGTAAATATATTTAGCCCTAATGAGGTCTATCTTTAACCTGTGAGTGTGATAGGCATGTGGCAAGTATTAATAAAGTTCAACATTATGTCATTCATTGTATCAATTTTAGTCCATCTATCACACGCTGTTGACTTTCACTTTTTATATTTATCCTGTAAGTTTTAGATTTATACATATTTGATATATATGTGAATGAACTATAAATATATAAATTAAGGACAATTCTGAAATCTATTTTTCAAGAGAAAATAAAAATAAATTTTTGAAGCCTGATTATATTTATTTACACATAAATTAAAATCACTAAAAGTTGAAGTTGAAATGCGTCTTATCTGTCTACTATTCTAGTACCTTCATTTGGCTAATGAAAAATTCAGCTCCTAATTGTTACATGTCCAAGTTGCTAAAATCAATTACTGAAAGATTTGCAAATAAAATTATGATATTCTTCCTTTCAAAATTTAATTTAAATTTTATTTTTGACTGCACTGTGTGGGTTTCTCTTGTTGTTGTGCAGAGACTCATAATTACAGCAAACAGGCTTCTCTCTGTTTGTGGCATGTGGATTTTAGCTCACCGACCAGGGATCAAATACATGTTTCCTGCAATAGAAGGAGGATTCAAAACCACTGTACTACCAGGAAAGTCCAAAATTTCTGATTTTCTAACAAAGAGTAGGTAGAGACTCTACATATTAGTGATATCTTTTCTAATGCTTTTTAAAGACACTCTGTCATAGCACTTACATGAAGCCTAGGTGTAGTATTGCCTATATAAATATTTCCATCCATAAATATAATAATATTTCTACCAATTCTATTCAATTTTCAGCTCCTATATAGAAGCATTTTCTTCAAAACATGGAATTCCAGTTAACTATTTGTTCTTCCCAAAGAAATGCAATTCCTTTTAATTTTCCCTGTGAAAATCAATCGTTTAAGTCCATCATTATAATAATCCCCTTTGAAAGGTAAATATAATTGAGTTATGCATTATAGATTAAAACTTCTTACTGTAAAACCTCTTCCTGTGTTCGTTGTCCCTCTCTCTGGAAAACTGTTCCTGAAGATCTTAGGACTTTTCCTTTTGATTGATATAATAAAATTCCTTATTCACCTCCCAGAAGTCTGCATTCATTGCCCCTGAGAACATTATTCCTGTGAAATGTTCTGCTGAAAATGGATTCTAATGACCAAGTCATTTGGAGAAAACCGCATATTATGCTTCTGTGAAAATCCACAATGCACAAGAGCATATTAAAGCTTAAGAAATATTCTAAACTTTGCTTAACCTAGAATTTCCCAACTAAATGAACTATAGAAAGATTTGAATACCTTCTGATATTCTGGGAAACACAATTTAGGTAACTCCGCTCTAGTGACTTTTAGAACTAATTACTGCTATACAAATCAACTGACTTTGCCATCTCTTGAAACTAACAATGTTCAAGCTTTAGCTTAATATTTTTTTATAGTTTTAACAAAGTAGTATTTATACAGTGTCTATTTTAGGACATTTTGTCCTAGAAAGAGAATGCTGATACTGTGCTAAGAATTATCAGACAGAATTTAAATTACAAACTGTTCATGTATGGAGCACTATTTCTCAAAATATTGCTATCAGTAACTAGACTGTTGTTAAATATTGAAATACATCAACTTTTAATTTGAGGTGGTCAGATGGAGCAACGAACATAGGTCATCACTGCACATTTAAATACACGTTAATATATGTATCCACCCACAGAGCTATCCCTCAGATTATAACGCAAATATTTCCTGCAGTCCCGAAGGGAAGGTTCCTCTTGCCAATTCTAATCCATACTGTCTTTTGAAGGTAATAACTATTCCACATTTTTCACCATTTCTATAATTTGTTTTGCTTTTGAACTTTATATTAATAGAATCCTACTATAGGAACTTTTGCGTATGCATTTTTTCTTGCTAAACACTGTATCTCTAATATTTATCCACACTTTTGAATATATAAGAATTTCATTGTTTATATTAATCTAAAGTGCCCTGTCATATGAAATTTATATTTTTTATGCATTCTGCTAATGATGAGTATTTGAATTGTTTCCTGTTTGGGGCTAAGACATTCTCACATATGCCTTTTTCTGGACATCTGTACTCATTTCTCTTGGAGTGTAATTGTAAGGTGACAAGGTCAGCATATATTTAGTTTTAATAGATAATTCCGAAGAGTTTTCAAAGTGATTGTGCCAGCGTATTTATTTTTGTAAAATATTTCAGAATGACTCTTAGGAATTATTTTAATACTAAATGTTTTAATTGTCTACCTAGCTGGAAAAAAATGAGATGTGAACAGATGTTATAGTATTGCTACTGCTGACGAATGTTGAACAAAACAATTATAGAATGATTAAGAGACTGAATATTCATCCTTTAAGAAAAATAAAATACTGAAACTGAAGCTCCAAAATTTCTTGTTAAGTCTCTTTTTGAAAGTTTAATATGATGTGAATATGCAATATCTGACTCAGGAAAAGTCAGACTTCAACTATGAATTTAACTTAATTTTAAATCACAGAACTTTATAGTTAAAAATCTTCTTAAGGGTATTTATCTCTTTTGACATGTTAGAAAACTTGGTGATTATGAATTTAAACTTCTGACTGAGAGCTTTTGTACATAGTATAAACATCAAAATGTTTATTAATTATTTCATATAAAATATTCCCCAGGTATGGTATTTCATATTACACACTTTAAAAGAAGGGATTTGAAGAAACTTCCATCTCTCCTCAAACCTTAGTAGGATTGACCTCAACATTTTATTCTTTCAGTTCAGTTCAGTTCAGTTCAGTCGCTCAGTCGTGTCCGACTCTCCGCGACCCCATGAATCACAGCACGGGAGGCCTCCCTGTCCATCACCAACTCCCGGAGTTCACTCAAACTCATGTCCACAGAGTCGGTGATGCCATCCAGCCATCTCATTCTCCGTCGTCCCCTTCTCCTCCCGCCCCCAACCTTTCCCAGCATCAGAGTCTTTTCCAGTGAGTCAACTCGTCTCATGAGGTGGCCAAAGTATTGGAGTTTCAGCTTTAGCATCAGTCCCTCCAATGAACATCCAGGATTGATCTCCTTTAGAATGGACTGGTTGGATCTCCTTGCAGTATAAGGGACTCTCAAGAGTCTTCTCCAACACCACAGTTCAAAAGCATCGATTCTTCGGCGATCAGCTTTCTTCACAGTCCAACTCGCACATCCATACATGACCACGGGAAAAACCATTGCCTTGACTAGACGGACCTTGGTCGGCAAAGTAATGACTCTGCTTTTTAATATACTATCAAGGTTGGTCATAACTTTCCTTCCAAGGAGCAAGCGTCTTTTAATTTCATGGCTGCGATCAGCATCTGCAGTGATTTTGGAGCCCAAAAAAACAAAGTCTGACACTGTTTCCACTGTTTTTCCATCTATTTCCCATGAAGTGATGGGACCAGATGCCATGATCTTTGTTTTCTGAATGTTGAGCTTCAAGCCAACCTTTTCACTCTCCTCTTTCACTTTCATCAAGAGGCTTTTGAGTTCCTCTTCACTTTCTGCCATAAGGGTAGTGTCATCTGCATATCTGAGGTTATTGATATTTCTCCCAGCAATCTTGATTCCAGCTTGTGCTTCTTCCAGCCCAGCGTTCCTCATGATGTACTCTGCATATAAGTTAAATAAGCAAGGTGACAATATACAACCTTGACGCACTCCTTTTCCTATTTGGAACCAGTCTGTTGTTCCATGACCGGTTCTAACTGTTGCTTCCTGACCTGCATACAGGTTTCTCAAGAGGCAGGTCAGGTGGTCTGGGATTCCCATCTCTTTCAGAATGTTCCACAGTTTATTGTGATCCGCACAGTCAAAGGCTTTGGCATAGTCAATGAAGCAGAAATAGATGTTTTTCTGAAACTCTCTTGCTTTCTCCATGATCCAGCGGATGTTGGCAATTTGATCTCTGGTGCCTCTGCCTTTTCTAAAATCTGCTTGAACATCTGGGAGTTCACGGTTTACATACTGCTGAAGCCTGGCTTGGAGAATTTTGAGCATGACTTTACTAGCGTGTGAGATGAGTGCAATTGTGCGGTAGTTTGAGCATTCTTTGGCATTGCCTTTCTTTGGGATTGGAATGAAGACTGACCTCTTCCAGTCCTGTGGCCACTGCTGAGTTTTCCAAATCTGCTGGCATATTGAGTGTAGCACTTTCACAGCATCATCTTTCAAGACTTGAAATAGCTCAACTGGAATTCCATCACCACCACTAGCTTTGTTCGTAGTGATGCTTTCTAAGGCCCACTTGACTTCACATTCCAAGATGTCTGGCTCTAGGTCAGTGATCACATTATCGTGACTATCTTGGTCGTGAAGATCTTTTTTGTACAGTTCTTCTGTGTATTCCTGCCACCTCTTCTTAATATCTTCTGCTTCTGTTAGGTCCATACCATTTCTGTCCTTTATCGAGCCCATCTTTGCATGAAAAGTTCCCTTGGAATCTCTAATTTTCTTGAAGAGGTCTCTTGTTTTTCCTATTCTGTTGTTTTCCTCTATTTCTTTGCATTGATCACTGAGGAAGGCTTTCTTATCTCTCCTTGCTATTCTTTCAGTGTTTGCTAATAACCAGTAAAATCAGGTTTTACTGTAGAAAATTATATTCCCCTGAAAGAGTGTTTGCCACTGAAAAGCATTATAATTTTTATATTCATTTTGTGAATATCTTTTTTCATAATATTATTACTATTAATTGTAGAGATTTGCTGAACATAGAGTCATATTGAAATTGCCTAAGATTATAACATGTAAAATGCTACACCACCAGAAGGCATAAACTCAGCTATTTTTTTTGAATTATGTTTCAACTGGTAAAATTACTGAACTTCTAAATGAAGATACTATATGAAATTGTTACTTATGAAATTGTTGAAAAATAATTTTCTTACTTGGCTCAGGCTGCTATAATAAAAAGACCATAGACTGGATGGCTTAAAAGACATTTATTTATCACAATTCTGAAGATTTGGAAGTTTAACATCAAGGTAACAGCAGGTCTGTTGTTTGCTGAGAGGTCTCTTAATGATTCAGTGATAGCAGTATTCTCATTATACGATCTCATGGCAAAGACAGAGAGAGAGAGGTTGAGAAAGAAAGCGAGGAAGCCAACTCTCTTACGTTTATTCATGTAAAGGTACTAATCTTAATTATGAGGGCTCCATCTTTATGACCTAAATGCTTCCCTCAATCTATATCTCCAACTATCACCATGCTGGATGTTAGATATCAAGATATTAATTTGGAAGAAATATAAACATTCAACCCATGGCAATGATCTCAAAATTACTTCCATTGTGTTAGTGCTGTTATCAGGATTGTAGGACAGGAGAATTTATTTCTGGCAGGAAAATGATAATCTGTTGGGGATTTTAACATGTTGCCAATTATAATTAATAACAAATATTACTGACTCTCAATAGAAACTTTACATTTGGTGTCATCATGGTGAAACATTACACAAACCTGCAAAAAAATATTTTTATATTTGTCAAAGTTGTTTCCTTTTTAATGGTTTAAGCATATTTTGAGAATTACAGGTGTAGACTGGCTCCTAGGGCCTCTAAAGCAGAAGCTATTAATCTTGATTGCATATTAGGATCATCATCTGGGAGCATATGAAAATACAGATGTCTGGTCCGTTCCTTTGAATCAGAGCTTCTGAGGCTGTGTGCTAGACGTGGATATTTATAAAGGTTTCTAGATAATTCCGAAGTGCACTCAGGGTAGATAATCATTACAGTAATTGCCTGAATTCTATATCAAAGAATTGAATATAAAAAGCAACGGGAACATTTTTGTTTAAAAAGCAATATTAAACTTTTTTAAATTTATAAATTATACATAACAGTCCATTTAATAAAACATATGGAGAATACACAGAATATATTCAAATTGGGTATATAATGCAGTCTATGTGTGTGTTTTGCCAAAAGTTTCCACTTTCGTCTCAGGATCAAAGGATTTTTCAACAAAATAAGCCACTCATTATATACAAATAAATAACAGCAATATTTATTAGAGAATTATCTAACTTACTTTCAATATACTAACATTAAAAGAAAAGAGAAATAGAAACAGTAGAGGGTTCATCACCAAATTAGGTTTTGACCAATATCCAGACTCAAACAGCACTGGAAAGTCCCCCGTCACAGTACAATTGAAGTCCCAATTGGGAAAATGTTTGGTCCCAGGAAGCAGGTCTCCTCTGTGGGTGAAACTTCAAAGACTGTAGTTTGGGGGTCCACTCCTCCCCCTACATTTATAATCTCAGGAGGCAAACTGATATCAGCAATCTGTGAGCAAATAGCAGCACTGATTTCATGTTAATGTTGTTTGGTCTTTTAAAACTTGGAATGTTGTTAGGTCTGGGGCTTGGTTGGCCAGACCCTCTCCAGGGTCTCAACAATCTCAAGTCTATAGTGCAGCAAGCCTTGCACTCACAGCAGGCAGTTACTCACAGTCACCCACAGTCAGGGCAGAGTCCAGGGAGTTTAGAAGCAAGGTCAGAGCCTATTCTGCTTTGCCTCTGAAACCTAAAGAAGACTATTTAATTTCCGTAACAGCCTGCATGCCTGCTGTCACTTCAGTCCTATCTGACTGTTTACTACACTATGGACTGTAGCACACTAGGCTCCTCTGTCCATGGGATTCTCCAGGCAAGAATACTGGAGTGGGTTGCCACTTCCTTTTCCATATACAGTCTATAATATTTATTATTAGAGTATATATATTCTAGAAAAATACATTCTAGAAAGAATATGTATTCTAGAAAGATTATGTATATAATTTTTATATTTATAAATTAAAATATATGAATATGTATAATATGTATGTTTATATGTACTATATATAACTTGAATATAAGTAACAAAGACAAACGATTTCATAAAGAAAGAAACCCACTTTGGTGAAAACTGTGCAGGTGGCAGAAATTGTATTTACTGCTGCAGGTTTTGTCAGAACAAAGAATATAATAACACAATTATATTAAGCAGAGAGGATGTGAATGTGTGTTGCCTGGGGTGGGTGCCTGACATGATATTAGCAGAGGAAAATCAAACCTATAATCTTTCAAGTCATAATCAAGGCCTGGGAGAGTGAACTCTAAACAAATAATAAGGACAGAACTTCCAGAGGGAATGTTTGGATCATCTCCTTAATTAGCATCTTTTAATTGCCGAGTTGGCTGGGGAAAGATGCTTGGAAAGTTTTAATGACAATTTGTGGTGAAAGAAATCCCCAAAGGAGACAACACCTTTGTTCAGGCCAGGGTGACTGTTCATAATTAAGAAAATATCTTTGGTTTAAGCCACAGCTGACAGCAGCTGAAAATTATGAAACAAGATGCCCATAAGGCTTAGATATTTAAAATCTTCCAATATTAACATACTTTAAGCATATGCTGTGCAGAAATTTCAACAATATGTAGTACTTATACATTCAGAGAGGTAGTTTATCAAGCAAAAATTTGATTTAACTGTGGGGAGCTATTGATATGCATTAGGTAGGCATTGAAACTGGTTTTGAGGGGTTTGGATAAGTGAAGAAATAACATAACTGATATCTGAAAAAGAATGTTAGTGTTACATAGCAAAAAGAAGGGATAAAATTGTTCTAAGCAGCAGGAAAGCTGTATCTATCCAAACTCTGAGAATTACTTCTTTATTTGCAAGGATTAAAAGTATTCAGCTTATAGGGAAATAGTGACAAAGTTTAGAGAGTTAAGGAGCAGAGAGCTAACAGTGAATACTACAAACAATAATTAAGTGTTAGGATCTTAGTCTGGGAATTAAAGAATTTAGCATAGGGGGATAATATAAAGTTAGTGATCTTACATAGCTTAAAAGTTAAAAATAGTTTGATAATTTTTAATGATGCATAATTTTGTGCAGAAGCTAACCATTATCATACTTCAACATGATAAACATAATTTGGAAAGGCTAGCCATTCTGCACAATAACCTGGACTTCAGATTGCACTGTGTCTAGGTACCCTGAACTTGCTTGAAAGTTGATGATAATACTAGAAACCCATTTCCTCAAGGCAGAGGTTCAGAAAACTGTGGTCCCAGAATCAACCCCACCAGCATCCCTTGGGAACTTGTTCAGTTCAGTTCAGTCACTCAGTCGTGTCCGACTCTTTGCGACCCCATGAATCACAGCACGCCAGGCCTCCCTGTCCATCACCAACTCCCGGAGTTCACCCAAACTCATGTCCATCGAGTCGGTGATGCCATCCAGCCATCTCATTCTCTGTCGTCCCCTTCTCCTCCTGCCCACAATCCCTCCCAGCATCAGAGTCTTTTCCAGTGAGTCAACTCTTCAAATGAGGTGGCCAAAGTATTGGAGTTTCAGCTTTAGCATCAGTCCTTCCAATGAACACCCAGGACTGATCACCTCTAGAATGTACTGGTTGGATCTCCTTGCAGTCCAAGGGACTATCAAGAGTCTTCTCCAACTTAGAAACGTTAATACTCAGATACCACCCAGATTTCAACATCAGATTACCTGGTAATTCTGACTCAGGTTAAAATCTGAGAACGACTGGGAAAAGCCTAAGTCAAAATGTTCCAGTCTTCTTAACACAAGAAAATATCTCCCCTTTTCTCCCAAATAAAATTAAAATTTCTAAGAAGTATATAAGAATTTAGACCATAATTTCCTTCTCTAACATGAGATAGTTCACTTACAGTATGTTACATATTTTGGAGGTGTTAAAAATCATCATTTATCAGATGATTGTTCTTTTTTTGATCAAATAATCTAAAAAATGTGTGTTAAATATTCATTCAGCTTATAGTAAGTTACTCTGAATAACATACAACCCTTTATAAGTGGATGAAACTTCTCATTGTGACATGAAAATATTTTTAAGTAAAAAAAATTTTTTAGTAAAATTGTTTTAAGTAATCTTTTTAGTAGATCTTTTTACTCTTTTTAAAGTAAAATCTATCTCCTTGTAGCTTTTGATTACTGGTGCTAATTCAACACTGTGTTTTTTTTTTTTTTTTCAGAAAATATCTAATATTCTTTTCACAGAGAAGTCATTTGAGCATGACTGTTGTATTCTCTGTTATGCTCTGTTCCTAAAGCAAAATTTTTTAGTTCTATTCATTATTATTTGTATTGTCACATGAGTGTATGCTCCTCGGTTCTTTGTCTCATCACAACAAAGATTTGGAGTGACAGACATTAAAGTCCCCTCAGTGTGTCACAGCTTTTGTGTCTTGGACAGACTGTGTTATAGCTCTCAGGTCTCGAACGGACCGTGTTATAGCTCTTAGACAAATCAGTGTTATAGCTCAGTGTTACAGCTTTATTTTATTTAGAAAATAGCAGGAAAATCCATCTTCGAGGTGTGAGGGCACGTCAATTCAAAGCTACAAAGAGAAGAGTACCCCAGGATGCGGGAGAGAGAGAGAGCTAGCTTTGGCTCCTCTTTTTATATGTTTTTCCCCCTGGGCCTGCCCTATGTAAATTGGGCCAGCCAGGAGTGTTGTTTGTTTTACCTGAGGTCCTCACTCAGGTCCTCGGACCTTCCTTTGTTCTATTTTCACGGGCTTTTCCCTTCCTTGTCTTTGGCCACAGCCATTTTGCACTCCTTTTCCCTATTCTACCTACTTAACAATATGATTTGTCATTTAACTTTGCTGAATACACTCAATTTTATCCCTTTCCTGTCAAGTGAGGTGCTTAGAATACAGCCCAATTCTCCAGGTATGATTTTCCCCCAACTAAACTCAAGCTTCCTTCTGGATGGGACACTTGTATCAAAATAATCGTCGGTGTGTGTATGTGTTCAGTCATGCCCAACTCTTTGAGACCCATGAACTCCAGCCCAACAGACTCCTCTGTTCATGAATTTTCTAGGCAACAATACTGGAGTGGGTTGCCATTTCCTACTCCAGGAGATCTTCTCAACCTAGGGATTGAACTTGCATTTCTGGCCTCTTCTGCATTGACAGGCAGATTCTTTACCTCTGCACCACCTGGGAAGCCCATCAAAAGAATTAAATAATTAATAATGAATTAGTTGTTTCTTTTATTTTATTTCATCTTATTAAAGACCCTTCCCACGTGGCACTAGTGGTAAAAAACCCACCTGCCATTGAAGGAGACCAAAGAGACCTGAGTTCTATCCCTGGGTCGGGAAGATCACTCGAGGAGGGCAACCCACTCCAGTATTCTTGCCGGGAGAATCCCATGAACAGCGGAGTCTGGTGAGCTATGGTCCCTAGGGTTGCAAAGAGTTGGATATGACTGAAGGGACTTAGCTTGCATGCATTAATAATGATACACATTAATTATTTTATTTTTTTATTTTTTATTTATTTTTTTTAAATTTATTTTATTGGAGGGAAATTACCTTACATTAATATATTGGTTGGTTTTGCCATACATTGACATGAACCCACCCCGGGTGTACATGTGTTCTCTTTCTTGAACCCCCCTCCCACCTCCCTCTTCCCCATATCCTCCCTCGATGTCATCCCCGTGCACCAGCCCCAAGCATTATTTTAAAATCTTCTATATAGAATCTAATTTTATGCTTTTCTTGTATGTGTGTGGGAGAGATTTTTTTCTTCCTATCATTGTTAACTCAGGCTATTTTACTGTTTATTTGGACGACTCTGTAATGAGAGTTAAACTAGTATCTTAGCTTTATTTTTGTTAAAATCGAGTATCTGTTTTATTTATTTTTCCACTTAAATTCCTGTTATCCTCAGATCAATATATTATTTTGTATATACCTATCTAAGACAATACCTGCAACTTAGAAAATGTTGATATAGATGTTGGTATAGAAAATGTGAACAATTATTCAGATTCAGGGCACTTGATGCATAATCAACCTATGTAACTAAGTATCCCAAAATATATTCAGTACTTGGCTGAAGTGAAAATATATTCTATCTCTCTTTGTGATAATTATCAAAAGGGAATATCAAAAATTTAGCGTATGATGACTTTTACTTAATCATCAGATTCTCAACTTCTAGGTGTACAAAGTGTGATGTTGTTCAGTAATTGCTTTTGGAAAATTGTTTTAAAATTAAAATTCTGTCTATGATTTGGTAAATCTGTTTTTGTTCTTTTTGTTTTGTTTTTGTAAATTTGGGAGAATAAGAAAGAAGAAATTCATTTATACCTTGAAATTTGAATCTGATTGAAGCAGGAATATTTAATATTTATAACCCCTTTAGTTTTCCTGGGCTTTTATCTTTTACCAATGTTTTTCTAAGGTTTCATTCTCTTGATTGCATTTAAAATGAACCAAAAACAAACTGAAGGTTTTTCTTTTTTGCATGGCAATCATGACAAAACAACAAACCTGCTATTTGCTTGATTTTCCCTCAATACAAGTAAAATTATAAACTAATAAACAGTCATGCAGATTTTTGTTCAACTTAACTTTCATTAATTGGAATAGTCTTTTATAAGCTACTCTGTAGGAAGTTATTATTGCCATGTTTCATTTGGGCAGAATTTGAATTGCTTTTTTTCCTTCTCTTATTCAAAGAAAATAAAAGTTTGATTTATTCCCTCTGAGCAGAGATAGAGTAGTTATGATGATGAAGAACACAGGAAATCTCAAGAGAGTTCTAAAACTTCCAAATTGCTGTGTTTTATACACTCACACTACTTCATATCCTCGTAGATTTCCTCAGATATGGTGCATCAGTAAATTGTCTTTATAGATACAAATAAAATGATTTTCCATCAGAAACAAGTTATCACTATAATATATCCAAATAATAGTTATCTTGAGACAAAGGATAATTTGTAATGTGAATGCATTATTTACACAGGTTTAACCAAATATTGAGATACATTTTATTTCATTTTTAAAAATTATAGAACACTGCTAAAATATTAACTTCATCTTTCAAACTCTAAAATTATGTTATTATTTTTCTAAATGAAAGTGTCCACTGAGTACATAGGAAGTAAACTTAACTTTGAACTCTTTGCTATTGTTGCTGTCTAGTCATTCAGTTGTGATGAACTCTTTGAAAAAAATGTTAAAAATCCGTAGTTCTCAGATCAATAACCACTTTGAAAAACAGGGAAACCAAAAGTGGGAAGAATAACACTCCCCATAGGAAAAATACATTTGGAATAAACCACAAACATTGCCATAAATTCACCATTAAATTAATAAAAAGGGAATTACGTTTTAGATGGTGTCAATTTTAAAAAGTTATATAAGCTGTAATGCCATAGGAATAATAATGGTAATAGTAATAATTAGTCTGCCACATATCCATTATGCCAGAACTGAAAGTTTTATAAACACCCAAATATTGCTCATGTTCACAGTAGAGTACCAGTTCAGGACATAACTGAGTAAACAACATTAATTATCAAGATTGAAGTTTGGGAAAGAATAGCAAAATGGATGGGGAGAGGTCAAGAAGTGGAGGTAAGAGAAAGATGATATAAAAGTAAAGGGAATAATACATACAGTGGAAATGATGTAAAGGAAAGAAAAAAATGTGAATATATTTCCCCTAATCTGTGTTACAGAAGTTTTGGATTCTGCCTAGTGCATTATGAAATTAGGTATTTAAGCATATATTTTGAAAATGATTAACACATTAAATCCATCAAATGTTAAGGGAGAGAGCAAAAACAAATATTAAATATTGCATCTGATGCCTACATCGACAACTTCCTGAGTCTAATAACAGATTCAATCTCAGAGACCACCTTCTAACATGCTGTATTTTTGTTTAAATGCTGATTATGTTGATTTTTTTAAAACCTTGCTTCAAGAGCTGTGCTTAATGTAACTATGACAGTTTGTGATGTAAATTAAATTGTGAAATGTTGTGAAACAAAATCCCATAGCACATGAGTTGAGTATCTCATTGGTATCAAATCCAAAGCCTTGCATTTTAGTATCCAGGTAGAGTGAACCATCATCCAATGACAGAGCTATTCAATGGCAGGGCACCATAACCAGACCGGAATTCTGGGCACCTCCCTGTACATCACATAAGCACTTTATCTGTCTTTTCTACACCAATCTCTGATAATGTTTATTGTTCATGAGCCTGATGTTTCAGGGCCTGACTTGTGATTATATATGGTATATTGGATATATACTGTATGCCAGATATATAGAGCATATGTATACTATCTAGTATACTTGTAAAAAACTAAAAAATATCATATATTTGACTCTTTTTCCAAAATCATTAAAATCAATAAATTTTGCAAATTCCTTTATACTGAAGCTGAAAATCTCATTGCAATTTGTGCTATTATCATTATTTAAGTAATGCAAAAATTTTTGATATACTTATTGGGTACTTGAATTTTCTTTGTTCTTTCTCACTGTAGGTATTTTAAGTTTTAGTAGTATATGATTACTTGATGGCCTTCCCAGGTGGTGCTAATGGTAAAGAACCTGTCTGCCAGTGCAGGTGACTTGACAGGGGCACATGTTTTATCTCTGAGTCAGGAAGATCTCCTGAAGGAGGACAAGACAACCCACTCCAACTTTCTTGCCTGGAGAATCTGTCAGGCTATAGTCTGTAGGTTTGCAGAGAGCAGGACATGACTGAGTGACTGAACAACTCTCAATATTGTAGTAATCATGACAACTGTTATTTGTTGAGTTATTTTTTTTCCTATGCTAGCATTGTGCTACATGTAAATCATTAATCTAAAATACTTATCCTAGAATTAATATGATTACATGGTTTAAATTTATATTTTAAAGTATATATATACATTCCAAAAAGATTAAAGTACATTTTGTTATTGTTCTTATCTTGACTTTGGGGTCAGAAATATTTATTTCTTTTCTTCAGATTGTTACCCTACTTTTTGAATATGATTAATGTGATTAATATTTTCTGGACTCTTTACATTCTATTTAGTCATAAGCTAAATTGCAAAATGAACATGAATCTAGAAGATGATATTCAATATATAATAATAAGAATGGTTATGGGCATTGATCTGTCAGAAGGACTATTGTATTACAATTTGTCCTGTAAAATTCTGTGTCTATAATTTATAATTTATACTATTAATGTATCTGTTCACTCTGGCATAAGTTCAACAGTTTTACTTACTGTAGCTTTATGATGTTCTTTAATCCTGATTGGGCATACGTGACCCTTGTTAATATTCATTTTTCAGATTTCTTTCTACTTATGACACTTTCTTCCATGAACACTATGGAATAATTTAGTTTATTGGATTATTTATTAATGCATTGCACTAAACATATTAATTTGTTCTTACATCAAAAATTTGTGATTGTCTTATGAGTCAATTTTACTTTGAGAAGAACCAGCATCTTATAATAATGAGTTTAACTTTTTCTATAGAGGAGCAAAATGTATCAATTAACTTTCCCTTGATATCTTTTACTAATGTTTCTTAGTTCTCCTGATATTAGTGTTGCATGTTTTACATTTATTTCTAAGAGTTTCATATGTCCTGCTATTATAAATGGATCTGTTTTGATAATATTTTAAGTGTTAAAAGTGCTATAACTTTATTCTTTGCAACTCTATGAAAGTGAAAGTGAAGTTGCTCAGTCATGCCCGACTGCTCACTGCTTGTCATGAATTCAACATTATAAAGGCTTTCATTACACTTACTTAGCCATTACATCTAAAACAATTATCAAGTAAATGTTAATAGTCATGTGTTCTCCACATGTTTCCAGTAGAATTTTATAAAATAACTTGTAAAAGATCTGGTCCATCTATTTTGTCCAAAGTGTAGAAGTGATGAAAGTAGTATATTATTTTTAACATGCATATTTTTATTATGAGTTCTTTTCCAAACAGGTGACTCACAAAATGCTTTCTATTGAGTAAGAACTAAACACTAGCTATACTTTTACTGTTATCTCTAATTTACCAAACTTATAAAACTATCTCTATGAGGTACCTTCAAGATTACCATTATCTTTGTATTTGATGCTGATTTACTTTGTATTGTAAGTATGTACTGAAGTATTTCTACAGTGGTTAATTTCTGAATGTATTTGGAAACCGTATGAAGTTAAACAAATGAGAGTGTATTTTGTCTAGTCTCATATAAAAAGAAGAGAAAAGGAAAAAAAAAAAAGATTTTGTGCCCTGGGCATGAGTTGGTATCGATTAAATTTAATGTGATTATGACATCAAAATAAGTAAATTTATGTATTTATTATGCTGAGATGCCATAAATTGACATGCTGATGTTCAAGGGTTGCAAGTTCATGTGATTCTGGGAACTAAATAAGTGACACAAGTGAACAGACTGGACTTGGCAGAAAATGGAAGAAACTAGAATACCTTACCTAGAGGGAAGGTATTCCCTGGTGGGCTTCCCTGGTGGCTCAGATGGTAAAGAATCTGCCTGCATTGTAGGAGACCCGGATTAGATCCCTGGATCTGGAAGATCACCTGGAGGAGAGTATGGCAACCCACTCCAGTACTCATGCCTCGAGAATCCCATGGACAGAGGAGCCTGGAAGGCTGCAGTCCATAGGGTCGCACAGAGTTCGATAAGAATAAAGCAACTAAGCAGCAGCAGCAGCAGAGGGAAGATATAGCCTTAAATATATCCTTTAATACAGATTTAGAAAAAAATAAAGAACTAGATTTTCCATCCTAACATTGGAAAAATATTAAATAAAGTTAGGAATAAGGAATTTATGAATTAAACACAGAAATTAATACACTAAATAAAATTAGTGGAACAAATAATTATGTCTAAAAACTTTCTTTAGTTTACTAATAAAATATATAATCCTCTCTTAAATCTGACTAATTAAATATGTGAATAATAGAAAATAACAGGAAAGATGAAAAAATATAAGCAATTCTCATAGCAATTCAATTGCAGAAATTTGAGAAATTTAAAATTTAGACAAAATTGATGATTTTGTGGGAAATGGAAATTTTCAAAATCAACTCACATGAAAGCTGAAAAGTTATTCTCCAACTGCTTTAAAAGAGGTTGTTAAGTAAATTTGATATTAACATTGATAAAGCACTTAAACCAGATGTTCTACAGCTAAGACTTCTCTCCAAGAAACTGTTCAACTTCTAAACTATCTCACTTGAAAAACCATATCATGCCAAGGCACTAAAATAATTCCACTTTTTTTCTTGAGAAGTAACTCATTTTATCTTTTTTATTAAAGTATAGTTGATTTATAATTTGGTAGTTTTTGCTGTGCAACAAAGTGGATCAGTTATGCTTATACATTCATCCCCTTTTTTAGATTCTTTATCCATATAGAGTATTGAGTAAAGTTCCCTGTGCTATACATTAGGTCCTTATTAGTTACACATTTTATATATAGTAGTGTGTATATCAATCCTAACCTCCCAACTTATCCTTCTACACCTCATTATTCTTGAAGTACTTAACTCCAGCAAGTTTTAAATATTGTAAATAATTCAAATTTTATAAAATATTCTGAGATCAATATAACTTTCCAGAATATACTGGCATATTGTTTGAAATGTCCTGATCCTGACACTAGGACTGAGGCTGCATATTGGTCACTGAACTCAGTTTAGAAATCTATGAAGTGTATTTTCTTGTCAGTTTGTCTCCCTGAGAAAACGTGTGTGTGTGTGTGTGTGTGTGTGTCTGTGTCTGTGTGTGTTTGTGGAGAGAGAGAATTAAGAGAGAAAGAGGAGAGTGACTTCAGTGATTTTGTTCCTGGTTCTGTTTTCATATTATTTACCTTTTTTTCTAGTCATTATCTATGGACAAGATGCTGTACTAGAAGTGAGCCCTTGTTTACCAAATCGTTCCATTGACACCCTGATGTTGTCAAGCAGTAAATGGGCTATGTTTTCAGTGGCCTCCTTAGAAATAAAAGAGTAATCTAACTTCCCCGAGACAAACCTCAGTTTTGCTTTCCCACCTGTACCCAAAGCCTTCGGGAGGGCAAAGAGAAAAGATTGGTTTTCATTTTCCGTATTTTGTTTGATTTATCTGGGTTCTGTTCACTGATAAAAAGAATTAGTTTACAAATTGGCCTTTGGCTAAACAAATGGCAGGCCGGCAATAAATGAGTTAAATCATTCTGATTGGACATCTGCCTCTGAGCTGCTTCATTACAGAGGGCTCTCCCTGAGGGGCCCTGTGAACCTTGGCTTCATCGATCCATTATGTATATCCTGTCCCTTGTGACCTATGCTGATGGAGACTTGCCCATTAAGTGTATTTTGGTGCCAGTGACCCAGGAAAACTCTCATTTTGTGTAAACTGCAGCATTGCTAGATCTCGAGAAGAGCAATTAAACATTTGTTTGTAAAAAATTAGAATGCTTCCCACAGTGAAGATTATTTAGAGGGCAGACATACAAAATTTGCTAAATTACTTTTTCAATTTAATGAGTTTAATAATATTTTTCAATCTTGGAATTTCAATTGTTACCTTGGAAAAAATAAATCCTATGTACATAATTTGTACAGAATAATGTTGTCTAAAACAACAAGGCTTATTTACGCTTAGTTCACATCAATGCTGTTACATTTAGGCAATTTAAATACCCTAGGGTGCTTTTAGTCAATTTATTTAGGACTTGAGAGTTAAGTTATATTTAGAAGTCCCTATATGTAATCTATTGCACAAAGTTTGTCAAATTTACATTATGAAATTTAATAAAAAAAATTAGCAAATTTATAATCATAGGTGATTTTGTTTGACTTCAATTTCAAATTATTGATACTCAAATTAAAAAGTAGTGATTAGGAGACAAGATAATGAAATGAACCATACCATACAAAGCAAATTAATAAAACTTAAAAATAGATTGTTTTATGATTAATTTAATGGAAAATGCTATCATGTGTTACATGTATAGAGAGTATACTTTGTAACACTTTACAAAAATGTCAGGAACGAAGGTTTCCTTCTCTAGAATTTTTCAGATTGGTGCCTTACTTCAGTATCGGTGATGCAGTAATGAACGTTAGATTCTCTCCCACACCCTCAGCCTTTTAATTTGTCATCACAGTAATGTTCACAGAAGGAAAATTCTTCCTTAAAAACCCTCTAGCAATTTGCTTATGCCCTGCAGCATGAGATTCAATAATTCATGTCAGTTTCCAGATATGCATTCAATATATTAACTTAGAAAAAAGTCCTTACAAAATTTGTCATAGGAAAGTAAATATAATAAAAATATGAGTAAAATTACCCTTAAAGGTGATTAAAATAAATTCTATCTATGGGGTATGAGGAACTCAACACACATAAATAATCCCAGTACTATTTTGTTTCAAGAGATGCTTCTCAGCAAATGATAAACAAGACAGAATATTTAAAAGTTCATGTGAAGCAGCGCAAAATGCATTGTTCTAGGGAGGGGAATATAGCTTCCTGACTGCAAATTCTATCATTTTACTTTGGGGAAAAGTTGTGGTACCTTCTAGAATGTATGCATTGTCTTTTCTATCAACTAATATCAATTTTGGTCTGCTACAGTCTTTTAAGGATTATCTTCCTGAAGTGTATACCATACTCCTTTATCTCTTCAACAAATCTAATGTGCTCCTAAAACTGATGGTAAATTTTTGATCTTCATACTGTACACTAACATTACAACAAATCCAAAGTACATTTTATTATCTTAAAATTTATTCTCAATTTGATTATATTGCACATTCTTCCTAGGTAATTTTTTCTTTTATTCTTTTATTTTCCTTAAATGAAGCAAACCTTCCTAATTCCTGATCTAATTCTCATTTATTTCACTGTCCCTTTGAACATTAGAATGTTTTAAGGTTGCCCTGAGCCTATCCTTAAAAAAAAAAGAAAAAAGAAAAGCTAATTAAAGGGTAAATGTCATCATATCCAAATATTTGCACATACAAGTTTAGGGAAAAATAAGCATGACTACAATAGTATCATATTTTTTATTTTCTTTAATTCTCAAAGCTTTTAAACACATAACATAGTTCAGAAAAATAACACAAGAGAAACTCATGTCTTACAGTCATATAAAGAGATATTAACATTCTTCCAAGTTGTTTTCCTATTTCTTTTTGCAAAGATAAAGTATATAAGAAAGACACACCTAATGACCTTCTCTTTATTCCTGTCTACTTCTTGTCGCCATCTTCAGAAATCATTTTCCCTGTAGAGTAATTCAATCACCTATCTCAAACACTAGACTGCATACCCAGAAGAAGACACACTGAGATCTATTTGTCGTGGAATACAAATTGGAATGATGTTCATTGCATTAATTCAGTCATGATCTCAACTTGATATGCTCTAAACTGAGAACTAAATATGAAAATCAATCACCACCTACATGCCATATGTAAAACCACAGGAGAAAGGCAGATTAATAGAGAATAGATAAAGGGAGAAAACAGAGGTGGTTTCTATAGTCTGTGATTAACCAATCTGAAAATTATAGTTGGTGTTTATAACATCTTTACTCCACCATCAGCTTCATTTTTTCTGGATCCATAGACAATTTCTCAATCATTAGAGTTCTTTCCCTAGTAGGTTGGGCTCAAATTTCTCTCCTGAAGGTTTCAGTGTTAAGTTGTTATAACCTCCTATCCTTCTATCAATATTTACCAATGTATGTGAAAATATTACGAATTAGTCCAAAGTATTTTCTGACTTCCAGACAGCTGCCTTGTGCCTGAAACTCTGTTCCCTTGATAATCATAGTCAGTTTCCCTATTTTCTTCTTATATCAACTGCATGTGGTTATACATTCATCATGTAAATTTAGACATACAATTAAGTAGAAGAACTTTTTGTGCCTTAGTGGGAATATTCCTTTCTGGGTTACTAAAGTAACATACTTCAAAGATGGAGAAAGAGTGATCAAAATTTTGAGAATAAGCTAGTAAGTTTAATAATAAGAAATACTTCTCCTACTTGTATTCTTGTGTTCCTTGGTCTTCTAGGATATGGAAGAACCACATCACATGTTGATTACCCATTTATATTATCTATCTCATCTTGTGCTACTAATTTACAAGCATTTCTTTCCTCCTAGCTGAGAACATAACTGAGTCCTCAATAAATTAAACCATCACAATTATTTGTAAAGCCAGCTGCTTCTGGGTATTAGGATTCATGGTAAGCTCAGTGAATTTCATAATCATGTTGATCACTTCTCTTATTTGAAAATACCTGTATGGTCCAGAAGCAATACTGTGTGGGGTAAATAACAGTAAATAAGGGATTTGGTGAGTCTTAAGAAGGTGATGACTTCAGAAATATTGCTGGTAGAAAAGGTAAATCCATATGCAAAACTGTCTATTCCAGTGAGGAATATATCTACCAACTCCATGATGCAATATGACCAATGTAAACAACCTACTCAGGTAATTTTCTGGCCCCTCAGTGTGATATGGAACATTGTACAGGTGCCACATCAAAGATTTAGTGATGACTTCTGCTGTTGTCATAAACAATACTTTTCACGGGTGCTGGTGGTCAACTCACCTGTGCCTATATAAAGATTTCACTCTGTCTTAGGAGACACTAAACATCCTGAATATGTAGTTTAAGATAAGTCTATTTTAACTTTATGGTCATCTTCAGTGTTTTATTTAATCTTTTGAACTGTATCAAAGGAGTTTAGGACTCTCAACTTGTTTAATATAAGGCACTGATGAGTACTGTAGTTTTGGTCAATAAATCAAGCAAAAGAATCAAATGTCATATTCTGATTCCAGCCTAGTAAGTCCAGAATACTCATAATTACATTCATATTGATAAATATGACTAAAATTTATTTATTTCCTATATAGTTCATTGTTCTTAGAATTTATCACCACATGTTATCCAGATTTTTGCCTATATTTACATCTTGCAAGTATTTGCATTAGTTAAATTCTCCTCAGAAAGGTTTTATTTTGTTCCCTTTGGGACACCTGGTTCTGAACCTCAGGGATCGAAAGGGTGAGAAAAATATTGGCATGCCGTTATAAGGCAACTATTTCAAGTGAAGTTGCTATTAATGTATTTATATATATTAAAATGACAGAGAAGCAGTTTGATTAGACATATAGATAGAGTTGACTGTGAAAGCAGTGGAGTTTTTGTAGGGTTATATCAGAACAAGTCCATTCTAATTTTCAAAGCCCTACCTCCTCCAAGTTGGTACATTAATGCTTATTTAAGAGACATAGAGGAGTTAAAAAGGCAATTTATGTTGTAATTCAGCAATCTATAAGGTTAGATTCTGTAAGCATCAGCCCTGTTAGGTCTAAAGAGATATACAATTTTAGGGGAGTTACAAAATTTTGTTGGTCTGCTCATGTGAGAGTAGGAAGCCCTTAGCTTATACTTTTCACTATTTATTCTAGAGCAGAAGCAGCCAGTGCTCCAACTCCACCTTTGTATTTCCCTTTCCCTTTTCTGTCATCTACTCTGGATGGAAATAGTATCGCTAAATCCATAACCTATGAATATACAAACATTCTTGAAAATATAGTTTGGAAGAAGAGAGATGCTGCTTTACTCTCAAGACATGAGGAAACAGCAGTGACCAAGGAAGAACACTTTCTCATGACATTGAGATTTTAGCTACAGCAACATGTTCCTGAACTTAATTATCCAACTGTGGCTTCAGACTCTTCCTTTTTCAGACCTCCCAGTTACTGTATAATCATCTAATACCTACCATATATACAATATTTGCGCTAGAATAACCAAGGATGTTTTCTGCTTCCTGTCTGCTACAGTATATATCTCAAGTTCTTTTCATGGAAACAGAAGCTGAGAGAGAGATTTGTGTGGAGATATGCTATTGTGGAATACTTTGACGAAAACCACTTTTAAGTAATGAAGGATTGGACAGAGGAATAAATTAAACTACTATGGTGTTGCAGCAGAGACCCCAGCCAGTCCCACAGGGAGCTTAGGAGCTAAGATGGTCTTTCAGGCATGGCCCAATTTGAGACAAGGGTGACCATCTTTGTAACCCTGTTTTTAACCAGTATCCACATGTGGTTGCACCTAAGGCGGGTGCTCAGGACATACACGGATATCTATCTATCCCCCTGTGCGTTTGTGCTGCTGTGCTGTTGCTTCAGTCGCGACCCACTCTTTGTGATCCCACGAACTGTAGCCCACAAGGCTCCTCTCTCCATGGGCTTCTGCAGGTAAAGATACTGGAATGATTGCTATGCCTGCTTCCAGGGGATCTTCCGGGGCTAGGGATTAAACCCAAGTCTCTTAAGTCTCCCTCACTGGTAGGCAGGTTTTTACCACTAGTGCCACCCAGGAAGTCCCTATCTGTTCTCCTAGTGGGATATAAGCAGGAAGAGGACTCAGAGTGAATTGGCTCATGCTTTCTGCTGTGCCATTAGCAATGAAGTAGTTTGCCTATGATGCCCTCATGTCTTCTGACTGCATCAAAAAAACTGGGGCATATAAACTGGTTACTGCAAGTCATATAAATTCTCAGATCCTTCACAGTTCTTCACATTAATAAGCCATTGGTGCTGCTGATACAGCTGACTCTCATGCTCATAAACCTGACAACCAGATACTAGAATGTGGCATCTCTTTTTTGTCCCTGCCTCAGATCCTTATGGAGATGATAGTTGGATACTGGTCATCTCAACTGTGTCTAACACATAGTGTCACCACATTGCTTCCTGGAGGCAACAATATCAGGAAGATGGCTTCTGCTTCAGGGATTGTATTCCAGATTTCATGCTGGTGCATCTAGCTGAGAACACCCAACTTATATCCAAACGCTCATGGAAAAGGATGTTTAGGAAATACAAATTTCATATTTTCTCTCTATCCAACCAACAATATGGATACAAGATTGGAAGATGAGGAGTCTGACAGATGTAACCTATGGTGTATATCGTAGTTTGTGTCTCTCTGGAAAGCTTTTGCTTTTCATTCGACTTAGCAATATATCCAGCCAGGACCAAATATTATGTTAATAACTTCCAGTATTTTCCTATAGCACAGATATTGCATATCTAAAACCTACCCTGGTGGGATTGTGATTATTATTATATTTTCAGAAATTTCTCCAATTCCCCAGAAATAAATCAAAGCTAGTTCCTTTGTTTTCTTGCTCTGGTGGATATACATATTTTTATCTTTTACATAGTTCAGAATTTCATTAAGGGAACAGATCATGGAAGGTGTAGACTTTTTGTAATCATCACAGATATAAGCCAGTTTTTGGAAGCCCATGTCTTCATCTCCTGCTTAATGTGCGTAATATATTTTAAGCCGCAGAATTACTATATCAGTAGTTTATAAAATGTGCAGTTTCCTTTTGACTCTTGAAGCTTGATTTTTCATTTTCCTATCTGTTTCTAGAACCTTTCTTTCTTTCTCAAAAACTCCAGGACGCATTTAAAAGAAAATTTGTTATACTTTTTCCAGAATTTCTTGATGTTCTTGGAGGCTGTGTGTATGTGTATGTTTCTAACAGATTTCTGAAGCTAGTAGCCAAATGATCCTTATTATAATCATTTCATACCACTGGCTGCCTGGCCTATTTCTTTCTTCTTACTATTTATAGACACCTTTTTTTAATCTAATGAGAAATTGGTAATTCTCTTAGATCTCTCCTTTAAAAAGTTTTCTTAATTTTATTACAAGATCATTGATATTAACATCCAGAGAAATATTTCTTTTCAGTTTTGTATGAAAATTTTCAAATTTTTGTATGAAAATTTTCAAATTTTTTATGAAAAATTTCAAAGAGATATGGGCCAAATCAAGGGAAGGCAGTGATCAAGCTCTGAAAAAATCTTACTGGGGACATGAATCTTTGGAAATGTTGTGTTGAGATAATTTTCTAAATACCTAAAGATGAAAATAATTGCTTATTTTGATTAAATTAATATGAAAGTATTGGATTGGCCAAAAAGCCCACTTGGGTTTTTCTGTAACGAAGAAACCAAACTTTTTGGTCAACCCAATACATCTCTGATGCTGGTCATTTTTCCATGAGTGAAAGGATAAAAGAAAAAATATATGGAAGTTGTTTATAGGAAGTTCATACAGTGGTAAGGTAAACACTAATTCCAAAGATTATAAACAGAAGTGCATAGTAAGAGGACCAATTCAGTCTGTCATATTTTGGTTTTAGTATATTAATAATTAAGTTAACATATATGCATTAAATGTCAATTCAGCAGATGTTCATTAAGCCTGCAACATGTAGTGCCCTTGGTATTCCATATTGAAGTTTGTATTCTTATGGAAACAATGTTCATTACTCACAGTTGTAATATCCATATGGATAAATTGAGGAAGGAACCAAAGACTCAAATTAAAGATAAAGAAAACTTAGCAAGCATTAAGAATACTATCAGTTAATAAATATTCAAAAGAAATTGCACAACTAATAGTTGTAGAAATAATGAATGTAGTTGGCAGGAAAAAAGTTTGTAAATCTTCTTAGGAAAAGGGAAATAACAAGTCTGTAAATTACTAAGTGGTGAGCAAATACTTGTGCCTGGAGAATCACTTAAAGTCACCAAAGGCAATAATTTAGAATCACTTAAAATTGGAAATTAGCTGTGCACAATCCATCTGATTTTGTGAAGGGCTAATTGTGCTGAACTAATCTTATTTCCTTTTTTGGTAAAATAAGAGTTTTCAAAGGCATGAAACTACCTGAGAGATGTAGAAATGCAAGTTAAAAAGGTAGATTTTAGTGTATAAGACTCATCACTGACAAGCTAACGAATATAACAGGCATTGTTCAATGTATTTTTAAAATTCATTGGCTTGAGAATCTCAAAATCTCTAAAGAGAGTGTCTGTATTTCTTTGGCAAAAGTTGCAACACTAAAAACATTGCCTGATCTATCTTGCCTTATTTCTCTAGAAGAGGACTGCAGCAGGAATATTCAATTTTACACACAAGGGTATTAGACTAAGTAGATTTTGCTTATAACCATTAATTCCCTGTAATTTTACCCTGTATTTAATATCCCAACAAAAATTAATTCACCAAAGGAAACTTTAACACAAACAAGTATTCATGTTTTACATTTGCTATTTTAGTCAAGTGTCACCTACTACTTCTTAATCAGAAGCATATTTTCAAAGTACATCTGTTTAGGTCTTATGCTTTCCTTCTTCTTGAGATATTTATTGATGTAGAATATTTCTATTTTTGCAAAGATTAAAGGTATAACACAAATAAATATGCCACAATTTGCCTTAATATAAAGAGTTTTACTGTGATATATGTAATTTAATCAATCAATATTTTTCTAAAGGAAACAAACAAACAAAAGGATAGAAAAGTAAGCTTCCTAAAATTATCAGTATAAAAGAAGTTATTCTTTTTTAATAAAAAAGTATCCTTATATTGAGTTTACATCAAAAAAATATAGACACACAGAGTAGTATGGAGATTAACAGCAGTTTATTAATAAAAAATATTTTTACATTCTGTATTAGTCAGGCTTCTCCAAAGAAATTGAAGCAATAAGACATATATATTGCTTTGTTTTATTTTGTTTACATTGAACATATTTATCGTATTTGTTGTAAAGTTTTATTTCACAGTAGAGCATAGTTGGTTAACAATGTTGTGATAGTTTCAGGCATACAAAAGAGTGATTCAGCTGAACATATACATGTATCTGTTCTTTTTTGAATTCTTTTCCCATTTAGGTTATTACAGAATATTGAGCAAAGTTACCTATGCTTTACAGTAGGACCTTATTGGTTATCTATTTTAAATACAGCAGTGTGTATGTGTCAATCCCAAACTCTCCATCTGTATACATATATTTTGAAAGAGATTTCTTACTAGGAATTGACTTACATGCTTATGGAGGAGGATAACAATCAAGCTCTGAAGGATGAGTCAGCAAACCGGAAACTTGGGAGACTAATGGTATAGTTCCAGCCTGGAGGCTGGTAGTCTTGGGAACCAGGATGAGCCAAAGTTTTAGTTCAAGTCCAGAGGCAGGAAAAAAATAAAACAAAATAAAAGAACATCTTAGATTTAAGGGACTCAACAGGAAGAATTCTGTTTCTTGAAGAGAGTCTGCATTTTGTTCTATTTAGTCCTTTAACTGCTTGGATGAGGACCACCCACATTAGAGAGGTCAATCTGGGTTACTGGTTCTACTTATTTAAAAATTTGTTTTCCCCAAAAACCATCTTCACAGAAACACACAGAATAGTGTTGGACCAAATATCTGGACACACCCAATACAGTCTAGTTGGCTTGTCAGCTATGTTGTAATTAAATATATCTTAGATTCCAATTATATTCCATTATACACAGCAGGTGTTTGCTGTTGTATTAGAATGCAATAATACTGTTAAAATTGTTTCACTGTATTTTCTATATAACTATAAAACTTGATTTTGTTTAAAGAACTAATTTCATACTTAGAAGCAAAATCATGTAGTATATTTATTCATTAAGTTAATAGTAAATAAGTGAAAAAATAACTTTGAATTCGTTAGATAGAGGTGCTATACCTTTTTGATTACTTATAGATTTCAGAACAAGGTTATCCTCTTTCATAATTAATTGTATATTTCATTTCAACATTTAAAACAGATTTTATCTCTACATTTTGGAAGATTAACAATAATTGGAATTATTCTGGTAATATTTTATCCTTATTCTCTCTATATTGGTAGTAGAAAAAAAGTATATTCTTTAATAAATAAACACTGACACTTTGATTTTTAGATGTGAAGTAATATGATGAACTCTGGTTAGGTATCCCTTTTTAACTATGCATTGTTTAATCTGTTGACCTAATGTCAATTAAACTGACATGATTCAAAAAATAGTTATGATACATTCTATTTAAGACTCCTGCGTATTCTTTCCATCTATTAAGATTCTTTTATATTAAATTATCCCTGATCACTTGTTGATATTGATGTTATGCAATGCCAAGAGCATATATAATATCTAAGCATCTATGCCAATTCATCATAACTGAAGCCATTCCTCACCTGGTTTTTGGTGGATGGCTATACCATTTGAGAAAACAGCTGAATATTTAACAGAAAGAAAATATAGAAAATGTAGTTATGGAAAAAACTGGGCAAAAGAAAAGGGAAGAAAATGGATTTCTTAATTTCTCAGTTTATTTTTCATTGAGAATACAGAATGAAAGGTGGTTTTAAACAGTTTATGCAAGTCTCTGGGAAGAAGAGCACTTGGCAGAAAAAACACTTTCAAGGAGAGTTTAATATTTTAAAATTCACTTCATAAGTAATAAGAATAACTTTGAAGAAAAGTCTCATGAAATGGGAAACTTGGTTAATTCCGTTGAGTGGATTAAAGAAGCATAATTGTTCAAATTCAAATGTTTCAGAGTAAGGCATGTATCATTTTAAAACAGCACAGACTCTGATTTTTTAAAGTGATAGCAGTTAGTTGCAATAAATAGCACAACACTAAGCGTTTAGAAGCACAAAGAAATTCAGTGACTTAACTGTTCAGACCAAATTTAAGATGGCTAATTTTCATATATAATAATACATATCACCTTTATTTTAGGAATTAGCATCTGATTTCAGCATTTTTACTGTGTAGTGTAAGATTTGGAAGAATGGTTTTACTGTGTTCTTTCATTTAAATACAGGGTTTTACTTGACACAGTACATTGATCAATGCAGGCTATCAATAAAACTCAGGAAGTCATTAAAACAGGATTTTTAAATTTTAAATGCAATCATTGTTTTATATGTGGAAAACATGAATATGAACATTTTCTTATATAAAATAGTTTATAACAACTGCATTGGAAAGAAGATTTTCTATTTAAGAATAAGCATTTTAAGGATAAAAACAGAAAATAAGGTTTTCAAAAAATGGTTTATAATTACAGATGAGAAAAAGGAGAAGAATGGGGAGAAAACAGAACAAGACAACAAAAGCAAATAATAATCACAGATTAGTTTAAAAAAATAACTTCAGAAGAGTTAAGGACACATGAGTGATTAAATAAAGTTGAGATATAACAAAGAAAATGGAGGTGTCAATAGGACCACAAGAGAGGGTGCTCAGGAAATATTTTAAAATAAAAGGAAAAAAATAATTTAAAATAGTAGCACATAAGACAAATTATTGATATATACAAATTTAAGACAAGCTATTATCATTATAAGAAACTGGAGTGAATTGAACAGGGTAAACTTCTGTTTATGGAGGAACTTGGTTTGAGGACCATTAACAAATTTATAAGAAGAGAATCACATGACTATTATCCTATTTATAGAAAACATGAAAATGTTGTTCAATGTAAGCAAAAAAGCTTCATTATTCAACTAAGCTGTATAAGTTAAAATACTTTAAAAATATTCTTGAAGTAAACTTTATTGTAACTTACCTTTAAATTGCGAACGAGAACATTAAGATGACAAACATATTATCTAATATTTAATTGTAACAATTAATAATCAATGCCAACCTGATTTCTTCCTTAGAAGTTGCATGTCAATCCATATGAAATGAGGGTCAGGCTTGTGCTTAGTTGGTTAGTCATGTCCAACTCTGGACTCCACTGACTGTAGCCCACCAGGCTCGTCTGTCTATAGGATTTTTCCAGACAGGCAGATTCTATATAGCTGAGCCATTAGGGAAGACTGAAATGGTGATAGGGAATGTCAAATTTGAGAATGTAAATTGTTCCAAGAAGAAGCATAAAAGAAAACAATGTAAAAGAGAAAACAAGATAATACATGTATGAGGCAGGTAAAGCAGGTGCTGAGGCACCTGAAGCAGGTAAAGCAGGTGCTGAGAAAATTTCTATCTGTCGTAGGAGATGGTAGCAGGAATTGAACTAAACAAAAAGCAACATAAATATTCTGACTCTCTGAACAGGCAGGAGTGTTAAGAATTCCTCATTTTGTTTGTACAACTACCTCGCTAGAATTTATAAATTCACACTTAAAATCAGACTACTCAGCTTCTGTTTAGAAATCCATGTCAAGGAGAACAGTAAATTCATTATAAGAGAAAATTTTAGACTTTATGTGAGTAATTTATAATGAAAATATCACCAACGGTTTATTAATGGTGCTAATCAAAATTGTATATACCATGTATAAATGAGGAAGATGTTTTGCCTTCATGCACTGAGTTCTAATAGAATTTAGAAACCACTTCTTGATCATTTGAATAAAAAATGTCTAAAGAGTAAGTTCTCAAACTAGCGACTCATTTATTTAATAGCTTGAAATATATTGTTTAGTTGGATGTGTGCATGTATTAGTAGCTCAGTCGTGTCCAACTCTTTGTGACCCCATGGACTGTAGTCCAGCAGGCACCTCTGTCCATGGAATTCTCCAGGCAAGCATACTGCAGTGGATTGCCATGCCCTTCTCCAGGGGATCTTCCCAACCCAGGGATCGAACCTGGGTCTCTTGCGTTGCAGGCAGATTCTTTACCATCTGTACCACTAGGGAAGACCATTGAGTTGGAAACTGTTAGCATAGTCACCATTTTAATTTTTAAGGCAGTGAAACTCAGAAAACTAAAATTTTGAATAGCTATTTAGTAAATTGAGGAATGACAGGAAACCGATTATATGTTTAACCATAACCTCATTAGTTTAATAATATTATCTCATGTCAGTTGCTACTCTATCTGCTTCTGCATGAATTGTATCCAGGTAGAAACCTGTATGCAGGTCAGGAAGCTACAGTTAGAACTGGACATGGAACAACAGACTGGTTCCAAATAGGAAAAGGAGTACGTCAAGGTTGTATATTGTCACCCTGCTTATTTAACTTATATGCAGAGTACATCATGAGGAACTCTGGGCTGGAAGAAACACAAGCTGGAATCAAGATTGCCAGGAGAAATATCAATAACCTCAGATATGCAGATGACACCACCCTTATGGCAGAAAGTGAAGAGGAACTAAAAAGCATCTTGATGAAAGTGAAAGAGGAGAGTGAAAAGGTTGGCTTGAAGCTCAACATTCAGAAAACAAAGATCATGGCATCTGGTCCCATCACTTCATGGGAAATAGATGGGGAAACAGTGGAAACAGTGTCAGACTTTTCTTGGGGGGGGCTCCAAAATCACTGCAGATGCTGATTGCAGCCATGAAATTAAAAGACGCTTACTCCTTGGAAGGAAAGTTATGACCAACTTAGATAGTATATTAAAAAGCAGTGACATTACTTTGCCAACCAAGGTCCGTCTAGTCAAGGCTATTGTTTTTCCATTGGTCATGTATGGATGTGAGAGTTGGACTGTGAAGAAAGCTGAGTGCCGAAGAATTGATGCTTTTGAACTGTTGTGCTAGAGAAGACTCTTGAGAGTCCCTTGTTGCAAGGAGATCCAACCAGTCCATTCTAAAGGAGACCAATCCTGGGTGTTCATTGGAAGGATTGATGCTAAAGTTGAAACTCCAATACCTTGGCTACCTCATGCGACGAGTTGACTCACTGGAAAAGACTCTGATGCTGGTAGGGATTGGGGGCGGGAGGAGATGGGGACGACAGAGAATGAGATGGCTGGATGGCATCACCGACTCGATGGACGTGAGTTTGAGTGAACTCCGGGGGTTGGTGATGGACAGGGAGGCCTGGCATGCTGTGATTCATGGGGTCGCAAAGAGTCGGTCACGACTGAGTGACTGAACTGAAGGAAGGTTTTATTTACATGTGACATGTGCAGTTGAGTGAGGCCCCATGCTTAATAGGATGCATGTTTATGTTGTCATTATATTGAAATCCTTCATAATTTTTGAACAAAGGACCATGTGTTTTCATGTTGTATGAAGTGAAGACGCTCAGTCGTGTCCGACTCTTTGCGACCCCATGGACAGTAGCCTACACCAGGCTCCTCCATCCATGGGATTTTCTAGGCAAGATTACTGGATTGAGGTGCCATTTCCTTCTCCAGGGAATCTTCCCGACCCAGGGATCGAACCCAGGTCTCCCACATTGTAGACAGACGCTTTACCGTCTGAGCCACCAGGGAAGTATGGAACCCTGCAAATTATGTGGTTGATCCTTTCTCAGAGCCAAAAATGCTTCCTTCATTTTTTCTTCAGGGAGTCATAGGATGGTAGCATCTCTTTTGTATGGTCTCTGATGCTTTTGCCTTTCCAGGAAGGTACAAATAGCAGAAGGAAGGATATAATTGAAGCTGCTTCCCACATCAGCTTCCAACACTCTGGGTGTCTGAGACTTCTTGTCTATTGACTGGAACCTGAAACAAAGAGAATGAATCCTTGTAATGGTCATATATGCTCCGAAGCAGAACCTCAGAAAATCACTCCTCAAAGCTACGTCTTTGACTTCATCAGTCCCTTTGTTTTTCCCTGGGGACTGGATAGCCATGTGGCTTCGCTCACATTTCCTCCATCATCTCAGCCACTTCTTTCTCATTTTATTGTCCTCATCGTGTGTGTTTAATATTTTTTAATGTTTTTCTTTCTCCTCTTTTTTCATAACATCTTGTTGTCTTTTATTTTTTTAATATTTTTAAACATTTATTTTATTTGAGGTTATTTGCTTTACAAAATTTTGTTGTTTTCTGTCCAACCTCAATGAATCAGCCATAGATATACTTTTATCCCCTCCCTCTTGAACCTCCCTCCCATCTCCCTCTGCATCCCACCTCTCTAGGTTGATACAGAGCCCTTGTTTGAGTTTCCTGAAACATGTAGCAAATTCTGGTTGGCTATCTATTTTACATATGGTAATGTAAGTTTCCACGTTACTCTCTCCATACATCTCACCCTCTCCTCCCCTCTCCCTATGTCCATAATTCTGTTCTCCATGTCTGTTTCTCCATTGCCACCTGCACATAAATTCTTCAGTGCCATCTTTCTAGATTCCATATATATGCCTGAGTTCTTTCCTGGAGAATCCCAGGGACGGGGAAGCCTGGTGGGCTGCCGTCTATGGGGTCGCACAAAGTCGGACACAACTGAAGCGACTTAGCAGCAGCAGCAGCAGCATATGACATTTATCTTTCTCTTTCTGACTTACTTCACTCTGTATAATAGTTTCTAGGTTCATCCAACTAATTATAACTGACTCAAATGTGTTCCTTTTTATGGCTGAGTAACATGAGTTTGAGTGAACTCCAGGAGTTGGTGACGGACAGGGAGGCCTGGCATGCTGTGATTCATGGGGTTGCAAGGAGTCATACACGACTGAGTGACTGGACTGAACTGAACTGAACTGAATATACTTTTGGGTATATGTACCACAGCTTCTCTATCCATTCATCTGTCAATGGATAGTTAGGTTGCTTCCATGTTCTAGCTATTTTAAATAGTGCTGCAATGAACACTGGGGTACATGTGTCTTTTTCAATTTTGGTTTCCTCAGGGTATATGCCTAGGAGTGGGATTGCTGGGTCATATGGCAGTTTTATTGCTAGTTTTTAAAGAAATCTTCATACCGTCTTCCATAGTGGCTGTATCAATTTACATTCCCACCAACTGTGCAAGAGCATTCCCTTTTCTCCACACCCGCTGCAGCATTTATTGTTTGTAGACTTTTTGATGATGGCCATTCTGACCACTGTGAGGTAATATCGCATTTTTAGTTTTGATTTGCATTTCTCTAATAATGAGCAACAATGAGCATCTGTTCATGTGTTTCTTAGTCATCTGTATGTCTTCTTTGGAGAAATGTCTGTTTAGGTCTTTTCCCCACTTTTTGATTGGGTTGTTTGTGTTTCTGGAATAGAGTTGTATGAGCTGCTTGTACATTTTGGAAATTAATCCTTTGTCCATTGTTTAATTTGCTATAATTTTCTCCCATTCTGAGGGCTGCCTTTTCACCTTGCTTATAGTTTCCTTTGCTGTGCAAAAGCTTTTAAGTTTAATCAGGCCCCATTTGTTTACTTTTGTTTTTATTTCAATTACTCTAGGAGGTGGGTCATAGAGGATCTTGATTTGATTTATGTCATTGTGTGTTCTGCCTATGTTTTCCTCTAAGAGTTTTATAGTTTCTTGTCTTACATTTAGGTCTTTAATCCATTCGAGTTTATCTTTGTGTATGGTATTAGGAAGTGTTCTAATTTCATTCTTCTACATGTCCAGTTTTCCCAGCACCACTTATTGAAGAGGCTGTCTTTGCCCCATTGTATATTCTTGCCTCCTTTGTCAAAAATAAGGTACCCATAGGTGCATGGGCTTATTTATGGGCTTTTTTATCTTGTCCCATTGGTCTATATTTCTGTTTTTGTGACAGTACCATACTGTCTTGATGACTGTAGCTTTGTAGTGTAATCTGAAGTCAGGAAAGTTGATTCCTCCAGCTCCATTCTTCTTTCTCAAGACTGCTTTGGCTATTCAGGTTCTTATGTGTTTCCACATGAAGTCTGAAATTTTGTATTCTAGTTCTGTGAAAAATGCCATTGGTAATTTTATAGGGATTGCATTGAATCTGTAGATTACAGTTGGTAGTATATTCATTTTCACAATATTGATTATTTCTACCCAAAAACATGGTATATCTCTCCATCTGTTTATGTCATCTTTGATTTCTCTCATCAGTGTCTTTTAATTTTCTGTATGTAGTATTTTTCCTTACATAAGTTTATTCCTAGGTACTTAACTCTTTTTTTTTTTTGCAATGGTGAATGGGATTGATTCCTTAATTTCTCTTTCTGATTTTTCATTGTTAGTATAAAGAAATGCAAGTGATTTCTGTGTATTGATTTTGTGTCTTGTGAATTTGCTAAATTCATTCATTAGCTCTAGTAATTTTCTGATAGTATCTTTAGGGTTTTTTTTAATGTATAGTATCATGTCATCTGCAAGCAGTGAGAGCTTGACTTCTTCTTTTCTGACCTGGGTTCATTTTATTTCTTTTTCTTCTCTGATTGCGGTAGCTAGGACTTCCAAAACTATGTTGAATAGTAGTGGGTGAACAAGAGTGGACATCCTTGTCTTGTTCCTGATCTTAGGGGGAATGCTTTTAATTTTTCATCATTGAGAATAATGTTTGCTGTGGGCTTATCCCATATAGCCTTTACTATGTTGAGGTAGGTTCTCTGCCCATTTTTTGAAGAGTTTTAATCATAAATGGGTGCTGAATTTTATCAAAGTATTTTTCTGCATCTGTTGAGATTATCATATGGTTTTTATCTTCCAATTTGTTAATATGGTGTATCACATTGATTGATTTGTGTATATTGAAGAATCTTTGCATCTCTAGTATAAATCCAACTTGATTATGGTGTGTGAGCTTTCCTTCTGAAGTGTTCCTTCCTCTGCAATTTTTTGAAAGAATTTTGGAAGGATAGGCATTAGCTCTTCTCTAAATGTTTGATAGAATTCACCTGTGAAGCCATAGGGAAATAAAAAAAATTCCTAGAAACAAATGACAATGAAAATATGACAACTCAAAACCTATGGGATGCACCAAAAGCAATTCTAAGAGGGAAGTTTATAGCAATATGGTCCTACCTCAGGAAACAATAAAAGCATTAAATAGACAACTTAACTTTACACCTAAAACGACTGGGAAAAGAAGAACAAAAAAGGTCCAAAATTAGCAGAGGGAAAGACATCATAAAGATCAGTGCAGAAATAACTGAAAAAGAAATGAAAGAAACAATAACAAAGATAATAAAACTAAAAGCTGGTTCTTTGAAAAGTTAAACAAAATTGACAAACCTTTAGCCAAGAAAGAGAGAACAATCAAATCGACAAAATTAGAAATGAAAAAGGATAGGTTACAACAGACATTGCAAAAATACAAAGGTTTATAAGAGACTATATGAAAAACTATATGGCAATAAAATGGATAACCTGGGAGAAAAGGACAGATTCTTAGAAAATTTCAATCTTTCAGGACCAAACCAGGAACAAATATAAATTATGAACAACCCAATTACAAGCACTGAAATCAAAACTATTTTTTAATATTTTTATAGAAGGTTACTTTCCATTTATAGTTGTTCAAGTCACAAAGTTGTGCCTGACTGTGAGTCCATGGACTGCAGCATGCCAGACTTCCCTGTCTTTCACTGTCCCCCAGAGTTTGCTCAGATTCACGTGCCTTGAGTTGATGATGCCATCCAACCATCTCATCCTCTGTCACTCCCTTTTTCTCCTGCCTTCAATCTTTCACAGCATCAGAGTCTTTTCCAGCGAGCCATCTCTTTGCATCAGGTGGTCAAAGTATTAGCGCTTCAGCTTCAGCATCAGTCCTTCCAATGAATATTCAGGATTGATTGCCTTTAGGATTGACTGGTTTGATCTCCATGCAGTCCAAGGGACTCTCAGGAGTCTGATCCAACACCAGTTTAAAAGCATTAATTCTTCAGCACTCAACCTTCTTTATGGTCCAATTCTCACATCCATACATGTCTTCTGGAAAAGCCATAGCTTTGACTATGCGGACCTTTGTTGGCAAGGTGATGTTTCTGCTTTTTAATATACTGTCTAGGTTTGTCATAGCTTTTCTTTCAAGGAACATCTGTCTTTTAATTTCATGGCTGTAGTCACCATTCACACTGATTTTGGAGCCCTAGAAAAGAAAATCTGCCACTGTTTCCATTTTTTCCCATCTATTTGCCATGAAGTGATGGGACCAGATGCCATGATATTCATTTCTGAAAGTTGAGCTTTGAGCCAGCTTTTTCACTCTCCTTTTTCACCTTCATCAACAGACTTTTTAGTTCCTCTTCACTTTCTGCCATTAGGATGGTAGTGTACATTATAATATTGTTTGCTGTTACAAAATGTTAACTGTATCCCCTGTGTTGCACAGTATATCGGTGAGCCTATCTTACACCCAGTACTCTGTATTTTCCACTCCACCACCACTGTCTTACAAACCTTATCACAGCCCCCATAACCACTAATTTGTTCACTATATCTGAGAGTCTGCTTCTTTTTTTGTTGTTGTTATATTTGTTAATTTGTTGCATTATTTTTTTAGTTTCCATATATAAATGAAGTGATATATACACTATTTATCTTTCTCTGACTGACTTACTTCACTTAGCATATTATCCTCCAAGTCCATCCTTATTGCTCCAATGGCAAAATTCTGTTCTTTTTAGTGACTGATTAATATTCTATTGATGGACACTTTAGTTGCTTCTATGTATTGTCTGTTATAAATAGCACTCTTATGAACATTGTGTTTCATGTATCTTTTAAAATTTTTGGATTTTTATAAATATATACCCATGAGTGAAATATGACATCAGGTAAATACAAATAAAAACCACAATGGAATACCACCTCACACCTGTCAGAATGGCTATCGTCAAAAAGTATACAAATAACAAATGTTGATGGGAATGTGGAGAAAAGGGAGCCTTTGTACACTGTTGATGGGAATGTAGGTTGGTGCAGCCACTGTGGAAAGCAGTATGGGTTTTTCTCAAAAAATTAAAATTAAAATTTGCTGTTTAACTTGTACAGGAACTCATCATTTCACTTCCATTAAATTAAAAAACAAATGCGAGCAAAGTAACAATTCAAAATAACCAAAGTATATAAACTCATGTATAACAGATGTTTAGACGTGGAGGCACATTGCTCCAGTCTTCAAAAAATCTCAAGACCAAATTCAATCACTGAAAAGTTACTTTGCTACAGAGTCATAAATGGAACTTTTAAGTTTTTCCCTAGATAAACATAAAGCAATACTTAGCTTATGAGTGTTTGAAAGAGGAATGTGTCAACTCTCAATAATAGGCCAGAAAGGTTTTTGTTTTTTCCTGTGATATTATATTGACACCACAGAATAGATTTCACCCAAATAAACACATATTGCACTTGATAAAAAATGATCGTATGTTATATCACTATACTAGGACCACAAACTTGGTTGCTTAAAACAACAGAAATGTATTGTCTAAAAGTCTCAGAGGCTGGAGGTCTAAGATCCACAGGGTTTTTTCTTCTGAGAGCCATGAAACAAGATCTGTTCCAAGCCTTTCTTCTTTCTCTGGATCATTTTTGGCAATCTTTTGAATTTCTTATAGATAGCATTTTCTCTGTAGCTTCATATCATATTTCCTCTGTATATGTCTGTCCATATCCAAATTTCCCTTTTTCATAAGGATACCAATCATATTGCACTAGGGCCCATAATGATCCTATTTTAACTTAACTATGAATTAAGTTAAAATGATTAATGTTAACTCTGTCAAGACACTATTTCCAAATGTAACATTCTGAGGTACTAGGGGTTAGGCCTTTGATACATATCACTTGGGGGGATCTAGTTTAGTTTATTACACATGCCCACATAAAGGGAAAAGAGTGAAAGGAAAATAGGAATGAAACAGGAGAACAGACTTTATTGTGATGTGATCTGGCCCTTATTTAAAAATAAATCATTAATAGAAAAATCATAAGTTTACAAATATAAAGTGACATCTTTTATTCTTTCTAGCATCTGATGCATAATTTAGATTCTGAGAAATTGGTTATGACTTTCTTGAGGCAAGACTATCTCTCAAATTTCATTACATGTAGATAATTCTAATTTTATCAATAAAATCACTCATCTCTTATAATGTTAAAGTATGGTCAGATATGTTGCAAAATGTTGTTAAATAAATCAATGAATCTTTTCAAAGGTATGTCAAAAGTTTTAGACAAGATGCATTATATATCTTGATGAAGCATTTATAAGTGGGAAAAACAGGCGATAAAACATTAATAAAAAGTCTAATGTCAATCCAGAGGATTTCAACAATAAAATAGGAAGAAAGCCTGTAGGTCAAATAAGAATAAAAGTAGCATCCAGAGCTCTCATAGTCTGAGAAGAAAAGCTAGGACAGAAACTGGTTTAAGAAATAATAAGAGAATAATATACCAACTGAGAAACTACAAGATCTACAAGGAAGAATTTCTAATCAGAAGTGAAATGAGCCAAGATTGAATAGAGTGGAAAACTGTAGCACATGGTGACAGGTTTTATTTTTGTTTTGTTTGGGATGTTGAAAACCAGTGGCTCAAAACAATTACTTTATAGCTATCAGTTAAAAATAAAGTCACTTCATACCCAGTGGGAAGAAATACCGTAACTAATCACATTTCTGATATTGATACTGTGAAAGGAGGATTTCAGTCCTGCATGTTTTAGAAAAAGTGGCCAGAAATGGTATTTCCCCTGAATCGTAGGAATTTTTAGAGTTCCATATCTCTACGTGGCTGAACATGGGATACTAGCAAGTTGGAAATGTGTTTTATGATTGAATATTCCACATGGGCATTCATAGAATCTCTTACAGTCATTTTCTGACTTATGTCACAGTGTTACATATCTCTGCTAATAGTCTGTATCATCTCGTCTTTATGGAGAGAGGACATCCCTGAGCAATAATGTGTTTTGAAACCTGACAAGATGTCAGATATAATTCAGATCTGAAAGGGACAAATATCACAGTATAAGAACTGAAGGGGGTTGTCTTAAAAAATGGGGTTAGTTTAAAAAAAATATTTAATAATGAATTTAGAAAATTTGTACATAATAAAGCTAACTTTATTTTATCAGAAACTAAGCAAAGTGCTCTGAAATTGTATTAGAGGAATCCAATCATCATTCCTAAACTCGAAGATTTCAAGTATAGAGGTCTTCTGTAGTATGATGTTTAGTTTCAACCATTGATCCGCTGATTTGAATATCAATCTAGTATGAGGTGAATGACTTCCCTGGTGGCTCAGCAGTCAAGAGTACACCTGCAACACAGAAGATGAGATGTAGGAGTTGCAATTTCAATGTCTGAGTTAGGAAGATCCCCTGGAGGAGGGCATGGCAACCCACTCCACTATTCTTCCTGAAGAATCCCATGGACAGAGGAGCCTGGCGGGCTATAGTACATGGAGCCGCAAAGAGTCCGGTGCAACTAAGTGACTGAGTGCATACAACACTAGTGTGAGATCACAATTCTAAAATTTTACAACAAGGTTTTTCAAATACAGTTTTTGAGAAAGCTATGGAATGAAAAATATGTTGGGACAAGTAAGAAATAATAGAACTGAATATAAGGAATTAATTGAATCCCTCAAGAAACAAAACAAACTGAATGTAACCTTCTATTGTGATGTACTTTTGCCTGCATTTCCAATATAATTTTGAAAGAAATTATAAGAAAAAGGCTCCTATGAGGAATTTATTTTAAAGATATGTTAGACAAAGCTTATTGAATCAATTCACCTCTCTTAACACAGAATCCAAGGAAGTCTTTAAAAAGTTCCCCAGTGATTCTGATGCACACCATGATTTGAGAAATGTGAAACTTTTTCCAGACCTGTGACCTTTATCAAGAATTCAGACATCTGTGTATATGTTTCTGATCTCTTAACCTTGATCTTTTTGCAGCCCACCTTTCTCTACAGTACACTTAAATTTTGAGCATGATCTTGCCCTGTTTTCCTCACGTTTATAGACATAACCATTTCTCATTTGTCTGAGTTATAGATTATGCTATTTACAGACTATTATTAGTTTTCCCATTCCACTGTGACTCTTGACTTTTCCTGACCTTTGTGATTGTTTGTGAGCTGACTTGGCAGACAAATATGATATTAACGGACATCTGAGACAGAATGTGGTTTTCACATTGTACTGAGAATACTGATGATGGTATACAGACCTAATAAAGAAACAATAACTGGTATTATATTTATTTCAATTTTATTTTCAAGTTCCAATTGAAGCTAAATTTAAAGTGTTGAATCTAAAGAGATTATTCAATTATAGCTTATTTTCTTTTAAATTTGAATGTTTTACCCTAACCACGACACTAATACTCAAGAATGTATGACTTCGACTGTGAGTGATGTTCTTTGGCTATTTCAGTTCTGAAAAACTGAAACTTTTTAATTATCAGTAAGTATCACTTCATGGGAAATAGATGGAAAAACAGTGGAGACAGTGTCAGACTTTATTTTTTTGGGCTCCAAAATCACTGCAGATGCTGATTGCAGCCAGGAAATTAAAAGACGCTTACTCCTTGGAAGGAAAGTTATGACCAACCTAGACAGTATATTAAAAAGCAGAGACATTACTTTGCCAACCAAGGTCCGTCTAGTCAAGGCTATGGTTTTTCCCGTAGTCATGTATGGATGTGAGAGTTGGACTGTGAAGAAAGCTGATCACCGAAGAATTGATGCTTTTGAACTGTGGTGTTGGAGAAGACTCTTGAGAGTCCCTTGGACTGCAAGGAGATCCAACCAGTCCATTCTAGAGGAGATCAGTCCTGGGTGTTCATTGGAAGGACTGATGCTAAAGCTGAAACTGCAATACTTTGGCCACCTCATGGGACGAGTTGACTCCCTGGAAAAGACTCTGATGCTGGGAAAGGTTGGGGGCGGGAGGAGAAGGTGACGACAGAGAATGAGATGGCTGGATGGCATCACCGACTCAATGGACATGAGTTTCAGTGAACTACAGGACTTGGTGATGGACAGGGAGGCCTGGTGTGCTGTGATTCATGGGGTCGCAAAGAGTTGGACATGACTGAGTGACTGAACTGAACTGAACTGATGAGAAAGTAACACATGATTCTTAGGTTTTCTCTTTCTCCCTTTTGTTGTATCTGAAGTATTAGCTACTCAGCACCTGTTGGGGATTAAATATTAAATAATTATAGATTCTCTCAGACTTCTAATACCTTCTCAGACTTTTAGAAGTTTTCACTATTAATTAAAATATATGCACATAGTTATACAACTATCTAATAAATTTAGATGTTTTTTTTTTAAATTCTTCTTTTATTTATTTTTTTTTCCAATTTTATTTATTTTTTTTCAAGTAGAACAGACTAAATTTCTTTAAACAAACTTACTTATACTCCAGAGTCCTTTAAAAACTTAATAGCATTTATACATTGAAGGTATTTGATTTTCTTGTAACTAGCACTTCAAATGCAACAAGCATTTGAAGCAACAAGCATTTGACCCAACAAGTAAAACTTTCTACAGTTCATAACTTTTATAAATAAATTAAATGTACAGTGAATTAGTTCTCTGAAATATTTCAATATTTCTGCAGGTTTAGTAACATCGTAAAATACATTTCAACTAAAGTTCACAAATCTAAAAACCTGTTAGGCATTTTTAGGCGTTTTAAGTTGGAAATGAAGACCAATGTTACATCGTAATATGCCAATTACAAATAGTACTTCAAATAGCAAATACTACAGTTTGTCCCAAACTTTAAAAACTATTCATGAACTCAACACTGAACTATTGATGGCTATGAGAATTGTTTCCTAGCCTTTTTGAAAATTTCAACCCATTTACGTTTAAGGTAATTATTGATAAGTACGATCCCGTAGCCATTTTCTTTATTGCTTTGGGTTCAAATTTACACACTCTTTCTGTGTTTCCTGTCTATAGAAGATTCTTTAACATTTGTTAGAGAGCTGGTTTGGTGATGCTGAATTCCCTCAGCTTTTGCTTGTCTGTAAAGCTTTTGATTTCTCCTTCATATTTGAATGAGATCCTTGCTGGGTATAGTAATCTGGGCTGTAGGGTATTTTCTTTCATCACTTTAAGTATGTCTTGCCACTCCCTTCTGGCCTGAAGAGTTTCTGTTGAAAGATCAGCTGTTATCCTTATGGGAATCCCCTTACGTGTTATTTGCTGCTTTTCCCTTGCTGCTTTTAATATTTGTTCTTTGTGTTTGATCTTTGTTAATTTGATTAATATGTGTCTTGGAGTATTTCGCCTTGGGTTTATCCTGTTGGGGACTCTCTGGGTTTCTTGGACTTGGGTGATTATTTCTTTCCCCATTTTAGGGAAGTTTTCAACTATTATCTCCTCAAGTATTCTCTCATGGTCTTTCTTTTTGTCTTCTTCTTCTGGGACTCCTATGATTCGAATGTTGGAGCGTTTAACATTGTCCCAGAGGTCTCTAATACTGTCTTCATTTCTTTTAATTCGTTTTTCTTTTTTCCTCTCTGTTTCATTTATTTCTACAATTCTATCTTCTAGTTCGCTTATCCTGTCTTCTGCCTCTGTTATTCTACTGTTTGTTCCCTCCAGAGTGTTTCTGATCTCATCTATTGCATTATTCATTGTATATTGACTCTTTTTTATTTCTTCTAAGTCCTTATTAAATCTTTCTTCCATCTTCTCAATCCTTTTCTCCAGCTTATTTATCTGTAACTCCATTCTGCTTTCAAGATTTTGAATCATTTTCACCATCAAAATTTGAAATTCTTTATCAGGTAAATTCCCTATATCTTCTTCTTTTGTTTGTGTTGGTGGGCAATTAGCTTGTTCCTTTACTTGCTGGGTATTTCTCTGCCTCTTCATCTTGCTTATAGTGCTTTGCTTGGGGTGGCCTTTCCCTCTTCTTGCAGTTTGTGGAGTTCTCTTTATTACGTAGTTTCTTCGCTGTGTGTGGGGTTGGACGGGTGACTTGTCCGGGTTCCCTGGTTAGGGAAGCATGTGTCGGTGTTCTGGTGGATGGAGCTGGATTTCTTCTCTCTCCTTTAGAAGACAATGGGCTGCTTTTCTGGGAGCCTGATGTCCTCTGCCAGTATTCAGAAGTTGTTTTGTGGACTTTACTCCGCGTTCAAATGTTCTTTTGATGAATTTGTTGGGGAGAAAGTGGTCTCGCCGTCTTATCCCTCTGCCATCTTGTTCCTTCCTCCCCAGAACACTGGATTCTTATATTCCACTTGGTCGTGGAGTATCTCTTCCCAGCTGCTCCAGCAAGGCGCAGCCACTGTACCTTACCTTGGACGAGGGGTATCTCCTCAAGGCCGCCCCTCCTGCTTTGAATGTGGATCAGCTCCTCTCGGCCCTCCGGTGCCCAAGCAGCCACCGCCTCCTGGATGTGGTACAGCTCCTCTCGGCCACCGCCCTAACCCTGGGCGCGGGGTAGCTCATCTCAGCCACGATTCTGCATGTGGTCGGTTGCGCCGGAGCCGGGCGTCTCCCCTAGATGTTTTAAGAATTCTATTTTAAAGAGAGTTTCATATCTTTCCTTTTCTCCTTTGCCTTTCACTTCTCTTCTTTTCTGTTATTTTTAAGGCCTTTTCAGACAACCATTTGGTCTTTATGCATTTCTTTTTCTTGGGGATAGTTTTGATCACCACTTCCTGTGCAATGTTATGAACCTCTATCCATAGTTCTTCAGGTACTGTGTCTATCACATTTAATCTCTTGAATCTATTTGTCACTTCTACTGTATGATCATAAGGGATTTGATCTTGGTCACACTTGAATGGCCTAGTGGTTTTCCCTACTTTATTCAACTTAAATCTGAGTTTTGCACTAAGAAGTTCATGATTTGAGGCAAAGTCAGCTCCTGGTCTTGTTTTAGCTGTCTGTATGGAGCTTCTCTGTCTATAGACCTGAATAGACCTCTTTCACAGGACTTTGGAAAAAGTCAATTTTCATTCCAATCCCAAAGAAGGGAAGTGCTAAAGAATTTTCAAGCTACTGTACAATTACAATCACTTCACATGCAAGCAAAGTAATGCTCAAAATTCTCAAAGCTAGACTTCAACAGTACATGAACCAATAAATCCTAGATATTCAAGCTGGATCTAGAAAAGGCAAAGGAACCAGAGATCAACTTGGCAACATCTGTTGGATCATAGACAAAGCAAGATAATTTCAGAAAAAACATCTACCTCTGCTTCTTTGACTATGCTAAAGCTTTTGTGTGGATCACAACAAACTGTGGAAAATTCTTCAAGAGTTAGGAATACCAGACTACCTTACCTATCTCCTATGAAACCTGTATTCAGATCAAGAAGAAACAGCTAGAACTGGACATGGAAAAATAGACTAGTTCAAAACTGTGAAAGGAATACATCAAGGCTGTATATTGTCACCCTGCTTATTTAACTTATATGCAGAGTACACGCAAGGTTGGATGAAGCACAGGCTGGAATAAAAATTGTTGGGAGAAATATCAATAACCTCAGATATGCAGATGACACCAATCTTCTGGTACAAAGTAAGGAGAAACTAAAGAACCTGTTGATGAAGGTGAAAGAACAGAGTGAAAAAACTGGCTTAAAACTCAACATTCACAAAAGATCATGATATCTGGTCTCATCACTTCATGGAAAATAGATGGGGAAACAATGGAAACAGTGACAGATTTTATTTTCTTGGACTCCCAGATTACTGTGGATGGTGACTTGCAGCCATGGAATTAAAAGGTGCTTGCTCTTTGAGAGAAAAGATATAATAAACCTAGACAGTGTATTAAAAAGCAGAAACGTTACTTTGCCAACAAAGGTCCATCTAGTCAAAGCTATCGCTTTTCTGTAGTGATGTATGGATGTGAGAGTTGGCCTGTAAAGAAAGCTGAGCACCAAAGAACTGATGCTTTTGAACTGTGGTGTTGGAGAAGACTCGAGATTCCCTTGTACTGCAAGGAGATCAAACCAGTCAGTCCTAATGGAAATCAACCCTGAATAATCATTTGAAGGACTGATGCTAAAGCCAACAGTAGTCTGGCCACATGATGGGAAGAGTCAACCCATTGTAAAAGACCTTGATGCTGGGAAAGATTGAAGGCAGGAGGAGAAGAGGACGACAGAGGATGAGATAGTTGAAATGCATCAGACTCAATGGATATGGGTTTAAGCAAACTCTGGGAAATAGTAAGGATAGGGAAGCCTGGAGTGCTGCAGTCCATGTGGTGGCAAAGAATTGGACATGACTGAGCAACTGAAAAACAACAACTTTATGACTTTGAATGGATTCAATTAAGAATGTTTGCACATGTGTAATAGGCTAAATGCTAACACTTCTCATATTACACAATTTCAGAATATGTTTGTGGCATGCTATCCTATCATTGATCATACCCTATCATTATATCTTCCAGATGTAAAAACATATTGAACATAAAAAGAAATTAAAACTGACATTTAAAAAGCAATTTTAATAATGTTTGATAAGCTCATGGGTGAATTTTTATTATTATTTCTTTAAGCAAAATTGAATGAGTAGTTGTAAATATATTTAACTTTGCACACTGGTCTACATTACACATAAGGCAAAAACATTAAAAATAATAGAACATTTTAAATTCTTAAATATTTTAAATTTTAGTTTTTTAATAGCATGAATAATTTATAAATTACTTCCTAAATACTTTTTTTCTTTTAAACTTAGCTCTAGGGAGTTTTCTTCCCCCGACCCTCCCCTCCAACCCCACTGGCCCCAACCCCATTAACGAAGTTGCAGAGGCTGTGGAGAGTTTATCAGGTTAGTAACCATCTATGAGCAGAGGTCTTGAGGGAAATCCAGATTAAAAAGGAATCAGCAGAGGGAAAGCTTTTTCAGTCCTACTAGAAAAATATGATTTAGTGAAATGAGGTTCCTGGAATTTAAAGATTAGATAAAAATAGAAACTGCTTGTCAGCTCCTTTCAGCCCTGGTGCTAATCGGGCAGGTGGGCCCCACGTTCCAGCTGGGTTGCTCCAGCCCCTCAGGACCTATTTGCAACCTGCTGCACATGTCTTTTTATATTAAGCAGCAGTTTAAATCATATGCCTGTGCAGGCACACGATATCAAATAGCTCCTTGTATCAACATATTTTTCTCTATGATAATGAAATTAACAGCAGATGTTTTAAGTTGTCTATTTTATTTTAGCTTTTTGAAACAACATTTAGATATTTTATTTCCCTATAACTTATTAGAAAACATTTCTGATATATATTACATATTAAATAATTTACTAAATCCTTATGAATCTGACACCAACGTAAGAAATAAAATATTGAAAATATTGTTTAAATCCCTCTGTATCTCTTTTGAACCATATTCTTCACTTAACCACCTCTTTTAGAGAAAATATCCTTTTCAAATTTTCTGTTAAACACTCTCATTATATTCAAGTATACAAATATATATTCTTTTAATATATTTGGATACATTGGTAAAATAGTAATGCTACATATTTTAAATGTTAGAAAATTCTATTTATAAATTATACATATTATAAAATTTTATATATAATTATAAATATTATACAATTTTGTTTATTCATAATGATTTCAATAGCTTCAATTTTCTTATTTACTCTATAATTAATAATTCATTTGTAAATATGTTTCCCTTGCCATGTGAAGGATAGTATTTCCAATTTTTGTTATTACAAACAGTGCTTCTCAGTGTCATTCTTATACATTTTCCCAAATGCACAAATGCAGAAATTACTCTAGGATACATTATCAAAAGTGGGTTTACCATCTCATAGTGTATCTGCATATCCAAATGTCAAATGTGGTTGATATTCACAAATGACTCTAGAAATTTCCTCAAACAATAGTATTTCTGGCCTTCTGATCATAATCACCTGCATTGATTCTGGGTTCTTTGGCTGACATAATCAGATTTGTCTTCCAGTTCAGTTATTCAGCTTGGTGCTGTTCAACTTGTTAACTACTTGGTTAGTTGAACTAACTTAGTTGTGCATTTAAAAGAGTCCCATACCTTACTTATGTCATAGTTCTCTGCATCTCCATAAGTATTTTCATCTCTCCATTTCATATTTTTAATTTAATTTTATTTTTAATGGAGGGATAATTACTTCACAATATTGTGGTTTCTGCTATACATCAACATGAATCAGCTATAGGTGTATATATATCCCCTCCCTCTTTAATCTCTCTCCCACTTGCCTCTCCATCTCACCCCTTTAGGCTGTTTCAGAACATCAGCTTTGGGTTCCCTGTGTCAGACAGCCAATTCTCACTATCTACTTTACATATGGTAATTTATGTGTTACAATGCTACTCTCTCGAATCATTCCACCTTCTCTCTCCTCCACTGTGTCTAAAAGTCTGTTCTCTATGTCTGCATCTCCACTGTTGCTCTGTATATAGGTTCATCACTACCATCTTTTTAGATCCCGGGTGTGATTATTTGTCTTTCTCTGACTTACTTCACTTTGTATAATAGGCTCTAGTTTTGTCTATCTCATTAGAACCAACTCAAATGCTTTCCTTTATGTAGCTGGATAATATTCCATTGGGTATATGTACCACATCTTCTTTATCCATTAATTTGTCTATGGATAACTAGATTGCTTCCACGTCCTAGTTATTTTAAATAGTTCTGCAATGAACTTTTGGGTACACATGTCTTTTTCAATTATGATTTCCTCAGGGAATATGCTCAATAGTGAGATTGCTGGGTCATATGGTAGTTTTATTCCTAGTTTTTTAAAGGAATCTCCATACTGTTCTCCATAATGGCTATATCAATTTCCATTCTCATCAATGGTACCAGACTGTTTCCTTTTTTCCATACCATCTCCAGCACTTATTATTTGTAGACTTTATAATAATGGTCATTGTGACTGGTGGGAGATCATACCTCACTGTGGTTTTGAGTCTCATTTCTCTAATTATGAGTGATGTTGAGCATCTTTTCATGTGTTTGTTAGCCATCTGTATGTCTTTGGAGAAATGTCTGTTTAAGTTTTCTGTTCACTTTTTGATTTGGTTGTTTGTTTTTCTGGTACTGAGTTTCACGAGCTGCTTGAATATTTTGGAGATTAGTTCTTCGTTGCTTATTTCTTTTGCTATTATTTTCTCCCATTCTAGAGGTTGTCTAGTCACCTTGCTTATAGTTTCCTTTGATGTGCAAAAACTTTTTAGTTTAATTAGGTCCCATTTCTTTGTTTTTATTTTTATTTACATTATTCTATGAGGTAAGTCATAGAGGATCTTGCTGTGGTTTATGTCAAAGATATTCTGCTTATGGTTTCCTCTAAGAGTTTTATACTTTCTGGTCTTACATTTAGATCTTTAATCCATTTTGAGTTTATTTTTGTGTATAGTGTTAGGAAGTGTTCTAATGTCATTCTTTTGTATGTAGCTGCCCAATTTTCCCAGTACCGTTACTGAAAAGACTACCTTTTCTCCATTATATATTTTTGTCTCCTTGGTCAAAGATAAGGTGCCTATTAGTGTGTGAGCTTATCTCCAGGTTTTTATCTTGTTCCATTGGTCTATATTCTGTTTGGTGATAGTACCATGCTGTCTTGATGACTGTACTTTATAGTAAATTCTGAAGTCAGAAAGGTTGATTCCTCCAGATCCACTTTTCTTTCTCAAGATTTCTTTGGCTATTCAGAGCTTTTTGTATTTCCATACAAATTGTGAAATTATTTGTTCTAGTTCTGTGAAAAACACCTACTGGTGTTTGATAGGGATTGCATTGAATCTATAGATTGCTTTGGGTAATATAGTAATTTCACAATATATTCATCCAATCCAAGAACATGGTATATCTCTCTGTTTGTGTTGTCTTTGATTTCTTTCATCGATGTCTTACCGTTTTCTGCATACAGGGCTTTTGTCTCCTTAGGTAGCTTTACTCCTAAGTATTTTATTCATTTTGTTGCAATGGTTAATGGGATTGTTTCCTTAATTCCTCTTTTTGATTTTTCATTGTTTGTGTATTAAAAATGCAAAGGATTTCTTTGTATTAATCTTATATCCTGCAACTTTGCTATATTCATTGATAGATCTAGTAATTTTTTGGTGGAATCTTTATGGTTTTCTATGTAGAGAATCACATATCTATAAACAGTGAGGGTTTTTCTTTTTTTCCAATCTGGAATCTTTTAATTTCTTTTTCTTCTCTGATTGATGTGGGTAAGAGTTCCAAAACTATTTTGAATAACAGTGGTGAGAGTGGGCACGCATCTTGTTACTTATTTTAGAAAAATGCTTTCAAGTTTTCACTATTGAGAATAATATTTTCTGTGTGTTTGTGTTTGGCATATATGGCCTTTATTGTATTTAGGTATGTTCCTTCTATACCTACTTTTTGGATATATATATATTTTTAATCATAAACGGGTGTTGAAATTTGTCCAAAGCTTTATCTGCATCTTTTGAGATAATCATATGGTTTTCATCTTTCAATTTCTTAATATGTTGTATCACACTGATTGATTTGTGTATATTGAAGAATCTTTGCATCCCTGGGAATAAAGTCCATTTGATCATGATGTATGATCATTTTAATGAGCTGTTAGATTTTGTTTGCTAGAATTTTGTTCAGAATTTTTGCATCTATGTTCATCGTTACAGATATTGGCCTGTGATTTTCTTTTTTGTGTGTGTTATCTTTGTCTAGTTTTGGTATCAGCATGATAGTGGCCTTGTAGAATGAGCTTGGGAGTTTTCCTGCTTCTGCAATTTTGGAGGAGATTGAGCAGGATGGTGTTAGCTCTTCTTTTAACTTTTGGTAGAATTTGCCAGTGAAGCCATCTGGTCCTGGGCTTTTATTTTTGGAAGATTTTTGTTTACAGTTTCAATTTCCATGCTTGTGATTGTTCTGTTCATATTTTCTATTTCTTTCCGGTTCAGTTTTGGAAGGTTATACTTTTCTAAGAATTTATCCATTTCTTCTAGGTAGTCCATTTTTTGGCATAAAATTGCTCATAGTAGTCTCTTATGATCCTTTGTATTTCTTTTTGTCTGTTGTAACTTCTTTTTCATTTCTATTTTTATTGATTTGAGTCTTATCTCGTTTTTCTTGATAAGGCTAGTTAACAGATTGTTGATTTTGTTTATCTTCTTAAAGAATCAGCTTTTAGTTTTATTGATCTTTGCATTGTCTCCTTCAATTCTTTTTCATTTATTTCTGTTCTGGTCTTTATGATTTCTTTCCTTCTACTAACTTTGGGATTTTTTTGTGTTTATTTTTCTAGTTGCTTTAGGTGTAAGGTTAGATTGCTTATTTGATGTCTCTCTTGTTAATTGAAGTAGGCTTGTGTTTCTATAAACTTCCCTCTTAGTATTGTTTTTACTGCATCTCATAGGTTTTGAGTTGTTGTGTTGCATTGTCATTTGTTTCTAGGCATATTTTGATTTCTTTTTTGATTTATTCAGTGATCTGTTGATTATTCAGAAAAGTGCTGCTTATCCACCTTGTGTTTGAGTTTTTTTTTTTTTAGTTTTTTTTTCCTGTATTTTTTCTATATTTTCTAATCTTACAGCATTGTGGTCAGAGAAGATGCTTGAAATATTTCTATTTTTTAAAATTGACAAAAGCTTGATTGTAGCCCAAAATGTCATCTATCCTAGGGAATGTTTTATGTGAACTTGAGAAAAAATTGTAAGTTATTGTTTTTGGATGAAATGCCCTGTAAATATCAATATCAATATGCCTAATTGATATTTACAAACATATCATTTGTATCAAATGTATCATTTAAAGATTGTTTTTCCTTATTAATTTTCTATCTGGATGATCTGTCCATTGCTATGAGTGAGGTATGAAAGACCCTCACTACTACTATATTTCTGTCAAGTTCCCCTTTAATAGATGCTAGCATTTGCCTTATGTATGGAGGTGCTCTTTTGTTGGATGCATCTATATTTATAATTGTTATATCTTCTTCTTGAATTGACCGCTTGATCAATATGTAGTGTCCTTTTTTGTCTCTTGTACCAGTCTTCATTTTAAAGTCTATTTTATCTGATATGAGTATTGCTCATATCATTTCTTTTGACTTCCATTTGTATAGAATATTTTTTTCTAGCCCCTCATTTTCATCCTGTATGCATCCCTACGTCTGAGGTGGCTTTCTTCTAGACAGCATATCTTGGGGTCTTGCTTTTGTATCCATTTAAGCAATCTGTGATTTTTAGTTGGAGCATATAGCCTATTTACATTTAAGGTAGTTGATCCTATTACCTTATGCATGATCCTATTATCATTTAATTTATTGTTTTGGGTTTGTTTCTGTTGGCCAGTTCTTTTTGTGTTTCCAGCCTAGAAAATTTCCTTTTGCATTTGTTGAAGAGCTGGTTCAGTGGTGTTGAACTTTCTTCATTTTTGCTTGCCTGTAAATTTCTCCTTCAAATCTGAATGAGATTCTTGCTGGATAGAGTCATCTTGGTTGTAAGATTTTTCTCTTTCATTACTTTAAGTATGTCCTGTCATTCCCTTCTGGACTGTAGGTGTAAGCCTTATGGGGATCCTCTTGTACATTATTTGTTTCTTTTCCTTTGCTGCTTTTAATATTTGTTTTTTGTGTTTAATATTTGTTAGCTTGTTTAATATGTGTCTTAGAGTGTTTCTCCTTGAGTTTATCCTGCATGGGACTCTCTGGGCTTCCTAGAATTGGGTAGATTTTTCCTTTCCCATTTAAGGAAAATTTTCAACTGTAGCTTCCTCAAATATTTCCTCATGGGCCTTTCCTTTTGTCTTCTTCTTCTGGGACCCTTATGATTAAAATGTTGTACTTTTAGTGCTGTCCTAGAGGCCTCTGAGACTGTCATCATTACTTCTTTATTCTTTTTTCTTTATTATGTTCTGTTTCAGTTATTTCCATTGTTCTAGCTTATAGCTCACTTATCTGTTCTTCTGCCTGTTACTCTACTGTTGGTTTTTTACCAGCTGAGTTACCACGGAAGCCCTGATTTCCTCCAGTGTATTTTTAATCTCAGTTATTTTGTTGTTAATTGTTGAATGTTTATTCTTTAATTCTTCAAGGTCCTTTTTAAACATTTCTTGCATCTTCTCAATCTGTCTAATGTGAAATGTGTGCAGGCCCAGTTGTGTCTGACTCTTTGAAACCCCATGGATTGTAGCCCACCGGGCTCTTCTGTTTATGGAATTTTCCAGGCAAGAATAGTGGTGTGAGTTGCTATTTCCTATTCCAGGGGATCTTCCTGACCCAGGGATTGAAACTACATATTGTGACTCTCCTTCATTGGCAGGCAGATTCTTTACCACTATGCCACATGGGTAGAACTTCTAGTCTATTTATCCATGCCTCAATTTTATTTTCAAGACTTTGGATCATCTTTACCATCATTACTCTAAATACTTTTTTGGGTAGATTGCCTATTTCTTTTTTATTTCTTCACTGTGGGATTTTACCACATTTCTTCATCTGCCAGATGTCTTTGTCTTTTCATTTTATTTAATTTACTGTGTTTGGATTTCCTTTCTACAGCCTGGAAGGTTGTTCACTTCAGTTCAGTCACTCAGTCATGTCCGACTCTTTGTGACCCCATGAATCACAGCACGCCAGGCCTCCCTGTCCATTACCAACTCCCAGAGTTCACTTAAACTCATGTCCATCGAGTCGGTGATGCCATCCAACCACCTCATTCTCTGTCGTCCCCTTCTCCTCCCACCCCCAATCCCTCCCAGCATCAGAATCTTTTCAAGTGAGTCAACTCGCCGCATGAGGTGGCCAAAGTATTGCAGTTTCAGCTTTAGCATCAGTCCTTCCAATGAACACCCAGGATTGATCTCCTCTAGGATGGACTGGTTGGATCTCCTTGCAGTCCAAGGGACTCTCAAGAGTCTTCTCCAATACCACAGTTCAAAAGCATCAATTCTTCGGCGATCAGCTTTCTTCATAGTCCAACTCTCACATCCATACGTGACCACTGGAAAAACCATAACCTTGACTAGACGGACCTTGGTTTCAAAGTATTTCCTCTTAATTGTAGGGTCTGCCTTCCATGGGTGAGGTTGGACCAATTCCATGTGAAGTTTCCTGGTTGGGGGGAATTTGTGCCAGTGTTCTGGTGGATGGGTGTAGATCTTGTCTCTCTGAAGGCAGTGCCATGTTCAGTAGTGTGTTTTGGAGTGTATATGGGTTTGGTATGGCTCTGGGCATCCTGTTGGCTAATGTGCATGGTGTGGCCCTGTTTTGCTGAAGGATTGGCATAGGGCATTTGGCACTGGAGCTTTCTGGTTTTTTGGTGGGGCTTGGTTTTAGTGTTGAGATGGAGACCTTTAAGGGGGGCTCTCACTTTAGGGGAGTTCTCTAGTGCTTCAAAGTCCTGGCATTGTGTCTCTTGCCTCTGGGTTCAGGCCTGACCACTTTATGCTGCATCAAGATTTCTGCTGCATCCACATAGCATAGAAGACAAAACCCCTAGAGTAATGGTGAAATACCTGTCAACAACCAAGATCACCCGAAGAGATTCACATATTTATAGAGAGAAGAAAAGAGGGGAAAAGAGGAAAAAGATTAAAAGAGAGTAAAAAGAGAAAAGAGTAATTATGCCAGTAATCAAGCACCTAAATGAAAATGGATAATAAAAATCATTAATAGACTGTCAAAAATACAAAACCAAAAACAAAAGAAAACCTCATTAGGATCATATGAGAAGAAAAAATATAAATAAAAGGGAGGGAGAAAGAGAGGGGATATATGTAGAGTAATGGCGAGAGAAATGTCTAAGTAATTTCTCCATTTTCCAGCTCAAGCTGATTTGCCTACTCAGAAATTCCTCCTATACATCTAGGAAGGTCTCTGCATCTGTTGTAGGCAGTGTGGGGTCTACGCAGACTCTGGTATTGTCATGCTCCATCTCGTACTTGCTCTCACAGTCTACAGTTGCCCCTAAAGCACAGTTTCAGGCTAAATGCTGGAATTTAAACCACCACAGCTATAACTTCTGGGAAAATTTCCTCTTCTTTGTTCACGCAGCTGCTGGAGTTCCACTTTGGTTTAGGGCCTGCCTTTGCTTTTTAGTCTCTCTGCCACCTCTGTTTACCACCTAGACAGAAGGGAGTGAAAGTAGTCACATTTTTGGGTCACTTGCTCAATTGTGCTGGGGAGAGGGAGGGCTTCAGCAGATGGCACTGGGAGGTATGGGGAGTGTTCGACTTAACTGGGCCACACAGGGGGATCACCACAGTCTAAGGTGACAGTAATCTCATTCTATATACATTTCAGTTTGAAATGTGGGACAGCGTCAGTTCAGTTCAGAAATGGGGGGCAGCATAGGTGATCTATTCTGATTCCACTGATGTTCATGTGTGTTACAACTGACATTTTGGCTTTGAGTTGGTTATATTTTTTTTAAATTTCTACATTTGAGAACATTTTAAATCATGAGTTGAGAAAACAGATTTCCAGATATGAAAATCTCTCTGCTTTAAATGACCTTAAAGCACGAACAAAGTACAAACATTCAAGTATTTCTTGAGTTTTCATGGTCTTCTCTGAGATATAAATCTGCATTCTAAATCCTTAAGGGGATATGCCTGTGGTTACAGACATGAAAGAAATTACCTTCTCCCTAACTAGAACTCACTGGAAAAGACTCTGATGCTGGGAAGGGTTGGGGGCGGGAGGAGAAGGGGACGACGGAGAATGAGATGGCTGGATGGCATCACCGACTCTGTGGACATGGGTTTGAGTGTACTCCGGGAGTTGGTGATGGACAGGGAGGCCTGGCGTGCTGTGATTCATGGGGTCGCGGAGAGTCGGACACGACTGAGCGACTGAACTGAACTGAACTGAACTAACTAGAACTCAGAAATGGCACGTTCTCTTGTTTCTATTTGACAAAAATGCTATTAATTTTGAAAAATTAAGTAGCTATATATGTATCTCTCTAATTTGAATTCCGTATAAGACAGTTAATTAAGGCATGTTAAGTGCATGTTATCATCATCTGGTGAAATGAGTTATCTATTCTCTCTTTATCAATTTGTATGTGTGTTCATGAATGCATGCATATATATATATACCTATCTATCATCTATGCATCATTTATCCACTTATCCATTTATCCATTCCATAAATCTCTCTATATTTATATCCTCATTCTCTTTCTATTATTTCAAACATTTTAATTTGATGACAGGGTTTATGTGTATATATACTTATAAAGCTATATTTTCTTTTTGATTTTATTTCACATAAATATCATTTCTTTCTTCTCATGCCATTGATTAATTTTTCACTCAGTATTCTGTTTTTAAGATCTTTTTATGCCATTTTATTATTGTTTCTGTTTGCTGAATTCCCAACATTTGAAAATCACTTCTCAGAGAAATGACCAGATGAATTGCTACCAATTCCATTTACCAAAATGTTGTGATGGTCATCCTCCACCTCATTCTTTATGGAATTTATAAGAATTTCTACACTTTAATAATATGTTGTTTTCAGGGGATTGTTCCCACTTTATTGCTGTGGTCTCACACAAAAAGTAGTGTGTTTTTTGTAATTTTATATTTTCTTGATTTTTAAAAAATATGCATTTATTTCCTAAATATATAGTAGAATTTATATGCTAAAGTATTTGGGTCTTGGTATTTGGAAAGACACTTTTTTAAGGAAGATTTCAGGCATTTCTATTGTTTTTTTGTTTTTAAAATTTTTACTTAACTATGTGATCAATGCAAAGAAATAGAGGAAAACAATAGAATAGGAAAAACAAGAGATCTCTTCAAGAAAATTAGAGATTCCAAGGGAACATTTCATGCAAAGAAGGGCTCGATAAAGGACAGAAATGGTATGGACATAACAGAAGTAGAAGATATTAAGAAGAGGTGGCAAGAATACACAGAAGAACTGTACAAAAAAGTTCTTCACGACCAGGATAGTCATGATAATGTGGTCGCTGACCTAGAGCCAGACATCTTGGAATGTGAAGTCAGGTGGGCCTTGGAAGGATCACTAGGAACAAAACTAGTGGAGGTGACGGAATTCCAGTTGAGGTATTTCAGATCTTGAAAGGTGATGCTGTGAAAGTGCTGCACTCAGTATGCCAGCAAATTTGGAAAACTCAGCTGTGGCCACAGGACTGGAAAATGTCAGTCTTCATTCCAATTCCAAAGAAAGGGAATGCCAAAGAATGCTCAAACTACCGCACAATTGCACTCATCTCACACGCTAGTAAAGTCATGCTCAAAATTCTCCAAGCCAGTCTTCAGCAATATGTGAACCGTGAACTCCCAGATGTTCAAGCAGGTTTTAGAAAAGGCAGAGGCACCAGAGATCAAATTGCCAACATCCACTGGATCATGGAGAAAGCAAGAGAGTTCCAGAAAAATATCTATTTCTGCTTCATTGACTATGCCAAAACCTTTAACTGTGTGGATCATAATAAACTGTGGAACATTCTGAAAAAGATGGGAATACCAGACCACCTGACCTGCCTCTTGAGAAACCTGTATGCAGATCAGGAAGCAACAGTCAGAACTGTACATGGAACAACAGACTGGTTCCAAATAAGAAAAGGAGTACGTCAAGGCTGTATCTTGTCACCTTGCTTATTTAACTTATATGCAGAGTACATCATGAGGAACGCTGGGCTGGAAGAAGCACAAGCTGGATTCAAGATTGCTGGGAGAAATATCAATAACCTCAGATATGCAGATGACACCACCCTTATGGCAGAAAGTGAAGAGGAACTAAAAAGCCTCTTGATGAAAGTGAAAGAGGAGAGTGAAAAAGTTGGCTTGAAGCTCAACATTCAGAAAACAAAGATCATGACATCTGGTCCCATCACTTCATGGGAAATAGATGGAAAAACAGTGGAAACTGTGTCAGACTTTATTTTTTTGGGCTCCAAAATCACTGCGGATGCTGATTGCAGCCATGAAATTAAAAGACGCTTGCTCCTTGGAAGGAAAGTTATGACCAGCCTAGAGAGCATATTAAAAAGCAGAGACATTACTTTGCCAACCAAGGTCCATCTAGTCAAGGCAATGGTTTTTCCCGTGGTCATGTATGGATGTGAGAGTTGGACTGTGAAGAAAGTTGATCGCCGAAGAATTGATGCTTTTGAACTGTGGTGTTGGAGGACACTTGAGAGTCCCTTGGACTGCAAGGAGATCCAACCAGTCCTTTCTAAAGGAGATCAATCCTCGGTGTTCATTGGAAGGACTGACGCTAAAGCTGAAGCTCCAATACTTTGGCCACCTCATGCGATGAGTTGACTCACTGGAAAAGACTCTGATGCTGGGAAAGGTTGGGGGCGGGAGGAGAAGGGGACGACAGAGAATGAGATGGCTGGATGGCATCACTGACTCTGTGGACATGAGTTTGAGTGAACTCCGTGAGTTGGTGATGGACAGGGAGGCTGGTGTGCTGTGATTCATGGGGTCGCGGAGAGTCAGACACAACTGAGCGACTGAAATGAACTGAACTGAACTGATGCAAGGTTTACTTTTTTCATCTTATTCAGTTTTGATATTTTTTAGCTTTTCAGAAATATATCATTTACATCTAAGATTATTAAATGAGACTTGTAAGTATATAGATTTTAAGTGAAGTCACTCAGTCATGTCCGACTCTGCGACCCTGTGCATTGTAGCCCACCAGGCTCCTCTGTCCATGGGATTCTCCAGGCAAAATACTGCAGTGGGTTGCCATTTCCTTCTCCAGGGGATCTTACCAATCAGGGATCGAACATGGGCCTCCTGCATTGCAGGCAGATGCTTTATCTGAGCCATGCCTGTATGTCCAATTATTCTCATACCATATTTTCCTTACATTTTATCTTGTATTTTTAATTCAAAACTGCAAAGATATTTTTCTTGTTAATCTTAACAAAAGGAAATTCTCGATTTAAACTTTTTATTCTTCATTTTTTTTTTTTGTTCTCTTATTTCCTTGATATTTATCCCTTATCCTTTTTGTTCTTTTTGTTTATGCTGCTACTATATTTTAACCTCTTAAGTTGAATGCATCAGTTCAGTTCAGTTCAGTCGCTCAGTCATGTCTGACTCTCCGCAACCCCATGAATTACAACACGCCAGGCCTCCCTGTCCATCACCAACTCCCGGAGTACACTCAAACTCATGTCCACAGAGTCGGTGATGCCATCCAGCCATCTCATTCTCGGTCGTCCCCTTCTCCTCCTGCCCCCAAACTTTCCCAGCATCAGAGTCTTTTCCAGTGAGTCAACTCGTCGCATGAGGTGGCCAAAGTATTGCAGTTTCAGCTTTAGCATCAGTCCCTCCAATGAACATCCAGGATTGATCTCCTTTAGAATGGACTGGTTGGATCTCCTTGCAGTATAAGGGACTCTCAAGAGTCTTCTCCATAACCTTTCTGTTTTCCTGATAATTAAATCTATAAATTTCCCACAAAAGTTGTTTTTCTAGAGCTCCATGAATTTTATCATTCAGTGTTTTCTTTTGCTTCAATCTAAGTATTTCAGAATTTATTTATGGTTTATTCTATAATCAAAGGATTATTCAGTAATTCATTATTTTCTGATATAGGGCATTAATTTAATCATCATTTTGTTATTATTCTAACATCACTGAATATTATCTCATAAAGTTATAGGTGTAATTTTCCTATTTTTTGGTGAAGTTCCCTTTATGGCTTAATATATATTCAATTGCTATAAATGTTACATATGTGCTTTAAAACAGAGCATTTTTCTTCATGGAATTTTGATTCTTTACCCATTAAATAGCTTGAGCTGATTCTTTTTAGAACTCATAGCTCAGATTATTCTTTGCTTGAATTTTCAGTTCCTGAGAGGTTGTTAAAAGCAACACCACTAGCTGATCTATTTGTAGATATATCTGCTTATGTGTCTATTAAATCATTGTGTTATATAATTAATTTATATATTAATTTAGTGTTAAGTCATTTAGATGAATAGATGCTGATGACAGGTATAACTTTTGTTCTATACTTTCTCTTAAGACTATATGTTTCCTCTAATTCCTTAATCATGTTTGTATATTTTTACATACATTTTATTTCAGATTCTAGTAATGCTATGCAAAATATCTTTGTTATTATTTGGAATAGATAAATAGAAAAATGTACAGAAAGATAGATATTATATATTATTGATATATATAGATAGTATATATTATTGTCCTTTTAAGTGCTTCTTGAAAATTGCATGTTGCTAAATCTTATATTTTGACCCATCAGAGTTTTAAATGGTGAATTTAAACAGTTTACAGCTATTATTACTATTGTTGCATTAGTTTTGTTTCCACCATCTCCCATTTATATTTCACATGAGTTTTACCGCATTTTTATGTTCTACATTTTCTTGTTTCTTCATTTCATTGTATATTTTCCTTTAATTGGCTTAAATATTATGGTTTGGTTTTATCATGATCATAGAAAATGTATATTTAAAACTAAAACCCAGGCTTCAGTTCAGTTCAGTTCAGTCGCTCAGTCGTGTCCGACTCTCCGCGACCCCATGAATCACAGCACGCCAGGCCTCCCTATCCATCACCAACTCCCTGAGTTCACTCAAACTCATGTCCACAGAGTCGGTGATACCATCCAGCCATCTCATTCTCGGTCGTCCCCTTCTCCTCCCGCCCCCAACCTTTCCCAGCATCAGAGTCTTTTCCAGTGAGTCAACTCGTCGCATGAGGTGGCCAAAGTATTGCAGTTTCAGCTTTAGCATCAGTCCTTCCAATGAACACCCAGGATTGATCTCCCTTAGAATGGACTGTTTGGATCTCCTTGCGGTACAAGGGACTCTCAAGAGTCTTCTCCAACACCACAGTTCAAAAGCATCAATTCTTCGGCGACCAGCTTTCTTCACAGTCCAACTCTCACATCCATACATGACCACGGGAAAGAATTCTATTTATTGATTTATTAATTTCCTTAACATTTTTATCTTCTTAAAGGATAACACTTAGATTAAGCTCAGTTCCCTTTGGTTTCTACTGTCTCTCCTCCCAAAACACAAGTTAATAGATTACATCTCTCCCTTTACCCTAACAGGGAACTAGCTTTTATTTTCTTTTTGTCCTTGTTATTTAGGCAATATACCTGTGACAATATACTTGTCATGAAGTTATTTTTTTGCCAAATTCTTCTGGCATCCTTGGGGTCCTGGACCTAATTCCTTGCAGACACCAGTAGATAACTTGAATTTTGTTAAGAGACTTTAAACATTTTTGCAACATCCAAAAAGAATTGACCATATAATGTTATAAATGTATTAATTATCTTCTTTTTGGTAATGATTCCATACTGTGTATGTTTTTGAGAATATTTATAACATCATTAGGATGTATACTTTGCATGTGTATGTACTAAGTCCCTTCAGTCATGTCTAACTCTTTGCAACACCATGGGCTATAGCCCGCCAGGCTCCTCTGTCCATGGGGATTCTCCAGGCAAGAATACTGGAGAGGGTTACCATGACCTCTTTCTGGGGATCTTCCTGACCCAGGGATCAAACTTGTGTCTCTTCCATCTCCTGCATTGGCAGGTGGGTTCTTTTACCACTAACACCACCTGGTGTTAACTGTATAACTTAAATATATACAATTATTTTCATCAGTCATTCCTCAATAAATTAAAAAAAAACAATTGTAAACATAATGCCATAGGTGTCACTTTTTGCTGAAAATTAAGTTGATATTGCAATAATTGTTACCACCTACCTGTCTAAGCATTAATGAAAGTGAAAGTGAAGTCACTCAGTCGTGTCCGACTCTTTGTGATCCCATGGACTGCAGCCTACCAGACTCTTCCATCAGTGGGATTCTCCAGGCAAGATTACTGGAGTGGGTTGCTGCATTAGTGAAAATCCTATCAAATATTCTTATACCTATTCTAGGGCGATCCCAACTGGGCAGCTTGTCTTTTATAAAGGAAGTTTAACTCCTGATCTGGGCTCCAGTCTCATGTAATCACATTTGCTTGAAAATACTTTTGTACATGTCATGATCATCACCCCTAGAGAACTTCATGAACCCACTGGTTGAGAATGCAAGTAGGAGAAGCTAAAAATGACTTTTGCTCACTTCAGATGAGATGAAATGTGTAAAAATCTTAAAAACTGCTTGCCACCTAGACTGATATGAGTGCTTTGATCTCTCCTCCTTCTCTTCCTCCTCCCCTTTCTCCTCCTCTCTGTATTCGTTCTCTTCCTCTTCTGTTTGAATTCCTCAAACCTCAATCTTCTTTCCACTGATGCTTAGAACCAATCTCTCTGCCTAATGAGAGCGCAATGAATGTGTTGATACTTAGTCTCCAGCCTTCTGACCCTCTTGTGCTTATCTTCCCCATCAAGTTTCTTGGATGCCTGCACCCAGGTATCTTATCTTAGTTTTGATTTATCTGCATTGTGACTATAAGTGTTTGCAGTTTCTTCATTGCAGAATACAATTTATTGACAATTATGTTCTCAATAATAAATGTTATTTATTGGCAGTCTCTGTAAGTTTTATTGATATATTACTAAAAACACTATATTCCAGATCACTGGAAATTTAAAAATCAAAGCATTAGATTCCTCTAACAGTTATTGCTATGGGCCTTTTATAGACAATGAATTACTTCCAAATCCATTGAAGGATAAACATAAAAGGGAAAATAAATCTAATGTAAATGACTTCAATTTAAATCAACTTCACTAATTTCTAAGTCAAAATCATTAGTTAATTAGTGATTTATATTTCTATTTATTCCAAATCATTTAATTAGTGATTTATGTTAGGAAAATCATCATTATTCCTCACACTCCAAAAACACACTCCAAAAACTGTTGTAGAGTTGTAATAATTAATGTGTTTATTTAATGTAATTCATATGACTCTTTACCAAATAACTTCAGCTATATTAAGAGGGCATAAATTTTCCTCTGAACATAGGGAAGAATTCCCTTGAATATATTTTATACTTTCCTCATGTTTAAAGAAATATAGAGTTAAGTTATGATTAATTATTTACAAGTCTTCCAAAAGGATTAAATAGTTTTCAATTCTGTGTCTTTACACAGCTTAATGGTCTTTTTTCTTGGCAAATTATTTTGCCATCCTTTACGTCTCAGCTCAAGTAGCACTTTCACAAAGAATTCTCTCTTTGCATAGGCAATTGACCCTCCCTTTCTTTTTAGCACATCATCTTGTAAATGTTTCATGAGTGTTTTGTAATAAGAGTTACCAAGCTCTCCAAATAGAATGTTAACATTTGAGATCAGAATTTGATTGTTATCTATAGTTAATCCCTGTCTGAAAGCATGAGGCTGGTAATATAGATTCAAAATAAGTCTATATTTAAAGAATGAGTAGTTTGGTATGTCAACACCTTATTAAAATGGAATACAAGAAGATGAATATTTTCAATCACTTCTCAATTTATTTACACAAAAATAAGATAATGAAACCAAAAACATTTGAATATGTTTTTATCAATTAAAAACTCAATTTCCACTATTTTTTTTAGAATAAAATAAATAATATTCAAATTTTAAATAGATCCATCTTTTAAATGTTTCCAAATTTTCTGTAGATATGATTCACAATGGGCTGTTGTCTACTGTATATAATTAATGTTATCAAAATTAATTTTGTTTTGTTTTCTATTTCAAATGTTTATCCTCAAAAAATTGACACATGAACATATATTAATTTTAGATTTCCTCCATATCTTAACTCAGGTCTAATGGTATAAAATAATGATGCTGTAATAAATATAATTTTGTTATCAAAATTAATTTTGTTTTATTTTCTATTTCAAATGTATATCCTCAAAAAAATGACCTACGAACATATTATTAATTTTAGATTTCCTCCATATCTTAATCAAGTCTAATGGTATAAAACAATGATGCTCTAATAATGGTCTCTAGACTTATCATTTTATCTTATTATAGGCTAAGTAATAGAATATTTTCTTTCCTCTAGAATTTTCTTAATATCCTCATATCTTTATTCATTGCAAACTGAATGAATAATCTTGTACTTTAATATAGAAAAGAAGGTCCATATATGTTTGTAGCATGTATAGGTTTTTTAGTGCATAATTTCCCTTTTGATTATTTCAACTGACTGCTGTGTTTATGAGTCTTTGTGTTATTTCCTATCTAAAACATCTCATTACCTAATTCCTAATTTCCACATGCTACTTTTCCTGCCCTCAGTTCAGTTCAGTTCAGTTCAGTTGCTCAGTCATGTCCGACTCTTTGTGACCCCATGAATCACAGCATGCCAGGCCTCCCTGTCCATCACCAACTCCCAGAGTTCACTCAAACTCATGTCCATTGAGTCGGTGATGCCATCCAGCCATCTCATTCTCTGTCGTCCCCATCTCCTCCCACCCCCAATCCCTCCCAGCATCAGAGTCTTTTCCAGTGAGTCAACTCGTCGCATGAGGTGGCCAAAGTATTGCAGTTTCAGCTTTAGCATCAGTCCTTCCAATGAACACCCAGGATTGATCTCCTTTAGAATGGACTGGTTGGATCTCCTTGCAGTCCAAGGGACTCTCAAGAGTCTTCTCCAGCACCACAGTTCAAAAGCATCAATTCTTCGGCGATCAGCTTTCTTCACAGTCCAAGTCTCACATCCATACATGACCACTGGAAAAACCATAACCTTGACTAGACGGACCTTTGTTGGCAAAGTAATGTCTCTGCTTTTTAATATGCTATCTATGTTGGTCATAACTTTCCTTCCAAGGAGTAAGCGGCTTTTAATTTCCTGGCTGCAATCAGCATCTGCAGTGATTTTGGAGCCCCCAAAAACAAAGTCTGACACTGTTTCCACTGCTTCCCCATCTGTTTCCCATGATGATTCACCTAGTTAAATGCTTATCTTTGAAGATCTAGTTTGCTTATATCTTTTATAAGTCAATCTACCAAAGATGTCCTTTGTGATACTTTGGGCAAATACTTATGGATTATGTTTGACATCTATATGTAGTGATTGTTTCTTCATATCTTATGTACTTAATTTGAACACACACATACAAATAATCAAATAGAAATTTTTTTCTGATGTTTATAACTAGACAATGCAAGAATATAATTCATTATATATTTATCACAATTATAGTTGATTTCATTTTAAATACAAATAAATTTCCATCATGTTAATAAAATTTCTAAACTTATGGACTTCAGAATATAAAGTAGCATTCAAACTATCCATTAGTCCATTATTCATTAACTTCCTTTTATCTTTTCTTCATGAAAGTCCTATAAAATATTGAATATAGTATGAATCTATAATAAGAAGCAATGACAATTTTGACTTTGGAATTAATGTCACACCAACATATTAAGCCAAAAGAGAAGCACCTGTAGATTGACATTCTATAGCTTTTACAGATTGTATTTTGAATGTCTAAATAGAGCTAGATCCCTCTCTCTATCTACAAGAGATAAATATATATATATATAAGCAAATATTTTAATCAAGTTTTATGTATGTTAATAAATGCTAGACTATTAATATATCTGATATTTCTTTTAAAAATTAAGAAAATTACTTTCACTTGATAAAGAGCTGACACTTATTAGTTGCCCAACTGTATTTAATGTTTACCATCCCAACTCACACTACCAGAGTCTGTAGTTTTGCAGTCCTACCATGCAATCTCATAGATCCTTAACTTTACTTGTGCTGTATCTGCTGCAGAGAATCCTCCCCTTCCCTTCACTGTGGAGCTCAGCTACTTTTTATCGAAACCTCATCTCCTCTGTATATTCCTCAGTTCCCCACATTTACAAAGCTTCCATTCACCTGCCTAAGAGAGAATGCATTACTCCCTTAACCATGCCCTCTAGAGTTTATATATAATTCCATTATTTAACATCACATTTTATTTCACATGCTTTTTGGATTTTGCCTGTCCCTCCACTGTCCATCCCTTTAACTGGGATGTTAAAGGGAATCTAGAATTCAGACAGTGTATTAGAAATGGTGCCATTTACGGATACTATTCTAGACACTGTGTATACGCCAGTTAAGTCATGAGTAACATAGATTCTAGTAAATGGTACACATCATGTGCAAAAAGATCCTTTTATTATCATAGAAAGTGATAACTTCTGTGAATAATGAACAAAAAGTTAAAAAATCAGATATTTAGTAATGGGGGTACACTTTTATATAGAATGCTCAGGAACTGAAGCTTGTTGAAGAGGTGGTATTAAATAGAAACATGATGCAAATTCCAAGAGGAGTGATCTCAAATAAAAGATAAGAAGATTGTGATTAAACTTAGTAAGACTGAAAAATCACCATTACAACTTATTAAAATTACACGGTAAACTGAAGATTAAGGAGGCCAGATGCACTGCTTTATGATTGCTGGGATCTCTTATTTTCCAGATATTTTAAAATTAAATTGCCACGAAGAAAATATGTTTGAGGAAAAGTATGTACAAATGTTTGTGCTTGTGTATGTGTTGGGCATATTTGTGTATTGAAGGCCTTGGGGAGGGAGCTTGTGTGTTCATGAATGTGCATGCATCAGAAGAGTATAGTAGAGATTTGTTACAAAATTGCAGTGGACTGACTCCACTGAAATGGTCTCCTATTCCCAATCTCCTTGAATATACAATCCATATTATTGAATAGCTCTAATGAATGCTTTTGAGAACATTTAGTTTTTTATATTTTTACCACTTACAGATGGAAATGTTAAATAAATATTTATTGAACATCAGTACTCCAAATTATAAACTCACAAATTTCCTTTGTTGGTATCTGCCTTGGAGGCAATTATTTTTTATATCAAAGAGGAGGCAAGAGTTCTGAGAAAGAATTTAAATTAGCCAAACTTCAACAGTTAATACACAGAAGAATACATGGAAGAACTGTACAAAATATATCTTCATGGCCAAGATAATCACGATGGTGTGATCACTGACCTAGAGCCAGACATCTTGGAATGTGAAGTCAAGTGGGCCTTAGAAAGCATCACTACGAACAAAGCTAGTGGAGGTGATGGAATTCCAGTTGAGCTATTTCCAATCTTGAAAGATGATGCTGTGAAAGTGCTGCACTCAATGTGCCAGCAAATGTGGAAAACTCAGCAGTAGCCACAGGACTGGAAAAGGTCAGTCTTCATTCCAATCCCAAAGAAAAGCAATGCCAAAGAATGCTCAAACCACCACACAATTGCACTCATCTCACACGCTAGTAAAGTCATGCTCAAAATTCTCCAAGCCAGGCTTTAGCAATATTGTGAACTGTGAACTTCCAGATGTTCAAGCTAGTTTTAGAAAAGGCAGAAGAACCAGAGATCAAATTGCCAACATCTGGATCATGGAGAAAGCAAGAGAGTTCCAGAAAAACATCTATTTCTGCTTCATTGGCTGTGCCAAAGCCTTTGACTGTGTGGATCACAATAAACTGTGGAACATTCTGAAAGAGATGGGAATACCAGACCACCTGACCTGCCTCTTGAGAAACCTGTATGTAGGTCAGGAAGCAACAGTTAGAACTGGACATGGAACAACAGACTGGTTCCAAATAGGAAAAGGAGTACGTCAAGGTTGTATATTGTCACCCTACTAATTTAACTTATATGCAGAGTACACCATGAGGAACGCTGGGCTGGAAGAAGCACAAACTGGAATCAAGATTGCCAGGAGAAATATCAGTAACCTCAGATATGCAGATGACACCACCCTTAAGGCAGAAAGTGAGGAGGATCTCAAAAGCCTCTTGATGAAAGTGAAAGAGGAGAGTGAAAAAGTTGGCCTAAAGCTCAACATTCAGAAAACTAAGATCATGGCATGTGGTCCCATCACTTCATGGGAAATAGATGGGGAAACAGTGGAAACAGTGGCAAACTTTATTTTCTTGGGCTCCAAAATCACTGCAGATGCTGATTGCAGCCAGGAAATTAAAAGACACTTACTCCTTGGAAGGAAAGTTATGACCAAGCTAGATAGCATATTGAAAAGAGGCATTACTTTGCCAACCAAGGTCCATCTAGTCAAGGCTATGGTTTTCCAGTGGTCACGTATGGATGTGAGAGTCGGACTGTGAAGAAAGCTGATCGCTGAAGAATTGATGCTTTTGAACTTTGGTGTTGGAGAAGACTCTTGAGAGTCCCTTGGATTGCAAGGAGATCCAACCAGTCTATTCTAAAGGAGGTCAGTCCTGGGTGTTCATTGGAAGGACTGATGCTAAAGCTGAAACTGCAATACTTTGGCCACCTCATGCAAAGAGTTGACTCACTGGAAAAGACTCTGATGCTGGGAGGGATTGGGGGCGGGAGGAGAAGGGGACGACAGAGAATGAGATGGTTGGATGGCCTCACCGACTCGATGGAGGTGAGTTTGAGTGAACTCCGGGAGTTGGTGATGGACAGGGAGGCCTGGTGTGCTGTGATTCATGGAGTTGCAAAGAGTCGGTCACAACTGAGCTACTGAACTGAACTGAACAACGGTTAATAAGTCTTTGTATATGTTTGCCATGAACATTTATATTGACATCCCTTGACTATTTTCACAGTTATTATCTATTGGTATTGGTCATGATTTTATATTTGCATGCCTTTATCTGAGCTTCTATCGCACTACTGTGTATACACATAAAGCCCCCTTTTGTGAATGATGACATTAATTAATTCAAGAATAAGTGTGAATCGTAGAAACTGGGAGCCAAATTACTTCACCTAGAATACATCATTCTTTTGATTACTGCAGACATTGTTTTATCTTGTTACTTTTTAATTTTGAGTTTATTTGATTCATTATGGACTTTATTCAATATTCCAGTAAAACTCTTCTATATATTTGAATTTTCTTAAATTTCATGTCAGAAGTTTTTTTTTTTTTTCTCAGCACATATTCAACCTAAACACAAATTGGGTGTGTCCTTCATTACAAGCTATAAGCAAAGAAAAATAAATAAAACTGCATTTGCTTCCTCATAACTTAATGTTATTACTATTGGGGGGTGGGGTGTGCCCCCTGCAAGTGAGATCTTAGTTCTCCAACCAAGGATGGAAGCTGCACCCTCTCCAGTGGAAGCATGGAGTCTTAACCACTGGGCCACAAGGCAAGTCCTTCTCAACTTTAAGAAGTGAAGTTTATCAACTCTCAATCTATGCCATCCATTCAACTAAAGGGAACTTAAGAAGAAAACAATTTCTAATATTATCATGTTAATGATCTAGGTAGCATGGACTTACCATGAGCTTTCTTTTTTAAAAAATATTTATTTAATAGGATTGCACCAGTTCTTAGTTGTGGCATGCAGGCTCTAGTTCCCCGACAAGGGATTGAACCTTTGCATTAGGAGATCAGAGTTGTAGACATTGGACCACCAGGGAGTCCCACCATAAACTTTCATTTAATGGTCAAATGCAAACTGAGTCACGTGTTGCTGAGGAAAAGCAAACTCAAATTAGAAAAATTTTCTTTATCATTCTTGAAGTGATGAAAAGAGGAGATGCTTGTCTTTTACACTCTTGCTGAGCCCTACTTCTATCATGTAGTTATACACTGGTTATCATCATGTATATCCAAGGAAAGATTTAGAACAGGATCTCAAACTCAGAGAGATAATTTGTACTTTCCTAAGGAACCAATTCAATTCTACCTGCACTTGTTTCGTTCTTACATCCCTCTATGTGCAGAGCAGCCTGTGGGAGTCCTGATACTGATCAAAGGGTGCATAAGTAATCTCATTAATCTAATATCATACATATACAAATTTTAAAAAAGATTTTCCATGGGTATAACCTGTATAGTGTTCATCACTTTTCCTTACAGTGTTTTAAGCTTTATAATATGGAAGGGGAAGACCATTTATTGATTTATAACAATGTTTATAACTCTATGCTTTTATGATGGACTTGATGCATTCACCATTTAAATGGTTTCTTCCCTTCCCAGAGAGCATGTGCTTCATAACAAAAAGGGAGAAATTGGATAAATTGTGTTTGAAGATGCTGTGGCCAGGTATATAGTTTTAGTGTTTGATCATAAGACATTATTTAGGGTACAAGCGTTATCATTTCAGTTCAGTTCAGTTACTCAGTCGTGTCCGATTCTTTGCGACCCCATGAATCACAGCATGCCAGGCCTCCCTGTCCATCACCAACTCCTGCAGTTCACTCAAACTCATGTCCATCAAGTCGGTGATGCTATCCAGCCATCTCATTCTCTGTCATCCCCGTCTCCTCCCACCCCCAATCCCTCCTAGTATCAGACTCTTTTCCAGTGAGTCAACTTGTCGCATGAGGTGGCCAAAGTATTGCAATTTCAGATTTAGCATCAGTCCTTCCAAAGAACACCCAGGATTGATCTCCTTTAGAATGGACTGGTTGGATCTCCTTGCAATCCAAGGGACTCTCAAAGAGTCTTCTCCAGCACCACAGTTCGAAAGCATCAATTCCTTGGTGATCAGCTTTCTTCACAGTCCAACTCTCACATCCATACATGACCACAGGAAAAACCATAGCTTTGACTAGACGGACCTTGGTTGGCAAAGTAATGTCTCTGCTTTTTAATATGCTGTCTAGGTTGGTCATAACTTTCCTTCCAAGGAGTAAGCATATTTTAATTTCATGGCTGCAATCAGCATCCACAGTGATTTTGGAGCCCAAAAAAATAAAGTCTGACACTGTTTCTACTGTTTCCCCGTCGATTTCCCATGAAGTGATGGGACCAGATACCATGATCTTCATTTTCTGAATGTTGAGCTTCAAACCAAACTTTTCACTCTCCTCTTTCACTTTCATCAAAAGGCTTTTGAGTTCCACTTCACTTTCTGCCATTAGGGTGGTGTCATCTGCATATCTGAGGTGATTGATATTTCTCCCTGCAATCTTGATTCAGCTTGTGCTTCTTCCAGCCCAGCATTCCTCATGATGTACTCTGCATAGAAGTTAAATAAGCAGGGTGACAATATACAACCTTGACGTACTCCTTTTCCTATTTGGAACCAGTCTGTTGTTCCATGTCCAGTTCCAACTGTTGCTTCCTGACCTGCATACAGGTTTCTCAAGAGGCAGGTCAGGTGGTCTGGTATCCCCATCTCTTTCAGAATGTTTCACAGTTTATTGTGATCCACACAGTCAAAGGCTTTGGCACAGCCAATGAAGCAGAAATAGATGTTTTTCTGGAACTCTCTTGCTTTCTCCATGATCCGGTGGATGTTGGCAATTTGATCTCTGGTGCCTCTGCCTTTTCTAAAACCTGCTTGAACGTCTGGAAGTTCGCGGTTCACATATTGCTGAAGCCTGGCTTGGAGAATTTTGAGCATGACTTTACTAGCGTGTGAGATGAGTGTAATTGTGCGGTAGTTTGAGCATTCTTTGGCATCATCAGATGTTAGTAAATGTCATACCAAAATTCAAATACTAGAAAGGAAACATTCTTAATTAAATCTTCTAGAGTTATAACATTCTCTTTATTATTCTGTGTTGCTGTTATTCGGCTATACTTCAGTTTGACTAGATACTTTAGAACCACCATATCTCATTTGAAAAATTACAGCTTGAAAATTTGTTTCCAGCTTGAAAATTTTACCCTGGCTTAGATATGTTCCACTCATTATGTTGTATTTTTTTTAATATTGAAGAAATTGTATCTTTCAATCTTGTATTACTTCTGAATTCATACTTCCACCCAGATTGTCCTTTCTAATCTTTAACACACTGTCTGTAAGGATCTATTTGCCCATTTCTACCACTGAGCTGAATTTCATGGAGTCTATTTATAAATGAAAGATAGCACTTTGGGATTCTTCCAAGAAATGATGTGGAACAAAGTAATACATGAATCGTTTGCTATTATTTAGTTTTGATATGTGGCCAAATATATATTTCTTATTTTAAGATAAGATCACATTGGCAGAAAATCTTTTGGAAGAATATTACAATTCAATTATACCAAGAGAATGGCATTTCTGCTATTAAGTATGAGACCTAAATTTTCATAATGTAAGAATGTTTCTCAAACGTATCATGAAGAAAGAATAACAAATCTTTCTGACCTCTCATTGCATAATTAAACAGTTACAGGTTTCTTCTTAACATTTCCACATTTAAAAATTAACATTTAAAATCTGAAGTAATAGTTTGTGAAATAAAATTGTGAAAAATACATATTGCCAAGTGAACAATGCAATATTTTCATCATAAAAATAAGTTGGAACAGTAATTACCTTGAAAATACTAAAATATATATGTATATATATATATACACACACATATATCTGCACACACACACACACACACATATATATATATATATATTTACACTGACAGAGTCTAATACATGTTTAAGAATAAATAAGATAGGTTATCCTTTTAATCCTCCTACATTACAAGTCTGTTCCTATTATTCCCAGTTCATAATATTCACTAGCAATTTATCTTCTATAAATTTAGGCTTCTTACAAATTTCCCATTTGTAGAATATTTAAGGATATTTCACTGGAAATTTATCAGTATAACTATATAAAATTGTACAAAATAGAGAATTGGTATTCATAAAAATAATAATAAAATAAAATACAATGCCAGTGAGTATTAAGCTTATTTGGTTGAAGTTAAAACTTCTTAAATCAGTATCACTGTATACTTATGATGCCAAAAATCAACTAGGACTTCAGAAACCAAAGCTGTTTTACTCAACTAGTCTCATAAAAAAAAAGAAATAGTGCATTTAAAGTCTAGTCTCTCTTCAAATTTCTGACAAGTCATCCTCCTTCACCACTCACTGGACTTTCCTTCAGCTACATAAAGAAAATAAAGCATCATAAATTGAGCATGTTTGATTTATCGTATCAAACCTACAAACTTCTTGCATCTATAACCATGTCTTCCTGTGCCCTCTTACTGTGCCCAGCTGAAGAATGAAGGAAAGTCCATAGAGGCATTGTGCTTGTTTTCGCTCTTTTGTCTTTTGTTTTATTTGTGTACATTTATAATATATCATAAATATACACAAATAAAACAAAAGGCAAAAGAGCAAAAACAAACACAATGCCTCTATGGACTTTCCTTCATTCTTCATCTGCAGACCATCCTGGACTTTTCTTTCCCTATTAGATTTCTCCCATTCCACTTTTACCCCTTCATATACTTGTCAATTATCTTCTCCTTTCTTGAATAACTTAAAATGTACACTCAAGCCAAGAATGTGTTTCTTTTGAAGTCAATGTTTTCACCTATGTCAGTTCTTCTGGTGGATATTGTCAAAATAACTGCCTGATTTGACCTTATTTATGTCTTGAATTGTTTACAATATACAGTTCTATATTATTCAGTGCTTATATACTCTCTGAATGATGACTTATACATAAGCTGGTGATTTATAAATTTATGCATATTGTTGAAATATCTCTCATGAATTCCAGACACTTTGACCATCATCCTACTTTGCATCATCAGAGTGATATTCAAAGTAAAATCAGATTTGGATATCAAACCCATAAAATTTCAAGGTTTTTGCTCTTAAAAACAACATTGTTTTAAGTGTCTAAACATCTCGAAAGATGAAGATATGAAGAAGATGAGAAAGATGATCAAAGACATAAAGGAAGATCAAAAGTTTAATTTTAGACATGATAGGAAAGGAAAGTGAGGTTGCTCAGTCGTGTCCAATTCTTTGTGACCCCATGGACTGTAGCTCTACCAGGCACCTCTGTCCATGGGATTTTCCAGGCATATGATAGTTCAGTTCAGTTCAGTTCAGTTCAGTCGCTCAGTCGTGTCCGACTCTCCGCGACCCCATGAATCACAGCACGCCAGGCCTCCCTGTCCATCACCAACTCCCGGAGTACACTCAAACTCATGTCCACAGAGTCGGTGATGCCATCCAGCCATCTCATTCTCCGTCGTCCCCTTCTCCTCCCGCCCCCAACCTTTCCCAGCATCAGAGTCTTTTCCAGTGAGTCAACTCGTCGCATGAGGTGGCCAAAGTATTGCAGTTTCAGCTTTAGCATCAGTCCCTCCAATGAACATCCAGGATTGATCTCCTCTAGAATGGACTGGTTGGATCTCCTTGCAGTATAAGGGACTCTCAAGAGTCTTCTCCAACACCACAGTTCAAAAGCACAGTTCGGCGGTCAGCCTTCTTCACAGTCCAACTCTCACATCCATACATGACCACGGGAAAAACCATTGCCTTGACTAGACGGACCTTGGTTGGCAAAGTAATGTCTCTGCTTTTTAATATACTATCAAGGTTGGTCATAACTTTCCTTCCAAGGAGCAAGCGTCTTTTAATTTCATGGCTGCAATCAGCATCTGCAGTGATTTTGGAGCCCAAAAAAATAAAGTCTGACACTGTTTCCACTGTTTTTCCATCTATTTCCCATGAAGTGATGGGACCAGATGCCATGATCTTTGTTTTCTGAATGTTGAGCTTCAAGCCAACCTTTTCACTCTCCTCTTTCACTTTCATCAAGAGGCTTTTGAGTTCCTCTTCACTTTCTGCCATAAGGGTAGTGTCATCTGCATATCTGAGGTTATTGATATTTCTCCCGGCAATCTTGATTCCAGCTTGTGCTTCTTCCAGCCCAGCGTTCCTCATGATGTACTCTGCATATAAGTTAAATAAGCAAGGTGACAATATACAACCTTGACGTACACCTTTTCCTATTTGGAACCAGTCTGTTGTTCCATGTCCAGTTCTAACAGTTGCTTCCTGACCTGCATACAGGTTTCTCAAGAGGCAGGTCAGGTGGTCTGGGATTCCCATCTCTTTCAGAATGTTCCACAGTTTATTGTGATCGACACAGTCAAAGGCTTTGGCATAGTCAATGAAGCAGAAATAGATGTTTTTCTGAAACTCTCTTGCTTTCTCCATGATCCAGCGGATGTTGGCAATTTGATCTCTGGTGCCTCTGCCTTTTCTAAAACCTGCTTGAACATCTGGGAGTTCACGGTTTATATACTGCTGAAGCCTGGCTTGGAGAATTTTGAGCATGACTTTACTAGCGTGTGAGATGAGTGCAATTGTGCGGTAGTTTGAGCATTCTTTGGCATTGCCTTTCTTTGGGATTGGAATGAAGACTGACCTCTTCCAGTCCTGTGGCCACTGCTGAGTTTTCCAAATCTGCTGGCATATTGAGTGCAGCACTTTCACAGCATCATCTTTCAAGACTTGAAATAGCTCAACTGGAATTCCATCACCTCCACTAGCTTTGTTAGTAGTGATGCTTTCTAAGGCCCACTTGACTTCACATTCCAAGATGTCTGGCTCTAGGTCAGTGATCACGTTATCGTGACTATCTTGGTCATGAAGATCTTTTTTGTACAGTTCTTCTGTGTATTCCTGCCACCTCTTTTTAATATCTTCTGCTTCTGTTAGGTCCATACCATTTCTGTCCTTTATCGAGCCCATCTTTGCATGAAATGTTCCCTTGGAATCTCTAATTTTCTTGAAGAGCTCTCTTGTTTTTCCTATTCTGTTGTTTTCCTCTATTTCTTTGCATTGATCACTGAGGAAGTCTTTCTTATCTCTCCTTGCTATTCTTTGGAACTCTGCATTCAGATGCTTATATCTTTCCTTTTCTCCTTTGCTTTTCGCCTCTCTTCTTTTCACAGCTATTTGTAAGGCCTCCTCAGACAGCCATTTCGCTCTTTTGCATTTCTTTTCCATGGGGATGGTCTTGGTCCCTGTCTCCTGTACAATGTCACGAACCTCCGTCCAGAGTTCATCAGGCACTCTATCAATCAGATCTAGTCCCTTAAATCTATTTCTCACTTCCACTGTATAATCATAAGGAATTTGATTGAGGTCATATCTGAGTGGTCTAGTGGTTTTCCCTACTTTCTTCAATTTAAGTCTGAACTTCGCAATAAGAAGTTCATGATCTGAGCCACAGTCAGCTCCTGGTCTTGTTTTCGCTAACTGTATACAGCTTCTCCATCTTTGGTTGCAAAGAATATAATCAATCTGATTTCGGTGTTGACCATCTGGTGATGTCCACGTGTAGAGTCTTCTCTTGTGTTGTTGGAAGAGGGTGTTTGCTATGACCAGTGCATTCTCTTGACAAAACTCTATTAGCCTTTGCCCTGCTTCATTCCGTGCTCCAAGGCCAAATTTGCCAGTTACTCCAGGTGTTTCTTGACTTCCTACTTTTGCATTCCAGTCCCCTATAATGAAAAGGACATCTTTTTTCGGTGTTAGTTCTAAAAGGTCTTGTAGGTCTTCATAGAACCGATTAACTTCGGCTTCTTCAGCATTACTCGTTGGGGCATAGGCCTGGATTACTGTAATATTGAATGGTTTGCCTTGGAAACGAACAGAAATCATCCTGTCATTTTTAAGATTACATCCAAGTACTGCATTTCGGACTCTTTTGTTGACCATAATGGCTACTCCATTTCTTCTAAGGGATTCCTGCCCACAGTAGTAGATATAATGGTCGTCTGAGTTAAATTCACCCATTCCAGTCCATTTTAATTCACTGATTCCTAGAATGTCAACGTTCACTCTTGCCATCTCCTGTTTGACCACTTCCAATTTGCCTTGATTCATGGACCTAACATTCCAGGTTCCTATGCAATACTGCTCTTTACAGCACCGGACCTTGCTTCTATCACTGGTCACATCCACAACTGGGTACTGGTTTTGCTTTTGCTCCATCCCTTTATTCCTTCTATAGTTAATTCTCCTCTGAGCTCCAGTAGCATACTGGGCACCTACTGACCTGGGGAATTCCTCATTCAGTATCCTATCATTTTGCCCTTTGATACTGTTCATGGGGTTCTCAAGGCAAGTATACTGAAGTGGTTTGCCATTCCCTTCTCCAGTGGACCACATTCGGCTGTGGTCCCTGTGATCAGATTGGCTAGTTTCCTGTGATTATGATATCAGCCTGTCCGCCCTCTGGTGCTCCCTAGCAATACCTACCGTCTTATTTGGGTTTCTCTTACCTCGGTCGTGGAAAATCTCTTCACAGCCGCTCCAGCAAAGTGCAGCCGCTGTACCTTACCTTGGGTGAGGGGTACCTCCTCGAGGCCGCCCCTCCTGACCTTGATAAGTGGGCTGTTATTTATGAGAGGTCAAAAATAAAGCTGAATATTTGAATCTGAAGTTCAATGCTGAGGATTAGCTAGAGATACAAATTTGAGAGTCTTCAGGAAAAATATGGCACCTAAGACCAGAAGACTAGGTAAAGTGAGCAAAGGAATAAGGTATACAGAAGAAAGATAAGGATTCAATATCTAGGAAACTAGTAGTTAGAGACTGAGGAGACGTGAAAGAATCAGTAAAGGAGATAGAAAAGGAGCAGCCAGACAAGAGGAAAATGCAAAGCAGAACAGCACCAGAAGGCAAGCCAAACAAGGAAAAAAGTGCTTCTTACTTGGCCATGTTCCTTATGTTCGAGATAACGCCATTCTTCTAGTGGCTCAGACCCTTGAGATCATCCTCATCAGTTCTGTGTCTCACATCAACACTCATTCTATCCACAAACCTTTTTAGTTTTAACTAGTTTTGCAGCTCCACTGGTACCACACCATTCTGAGCCATCACCTCCCATCAGGATTCCTGCAATGCCTTCTCTATTGTCCCTCTAATGTTGTCCTTTCCTTGTTCAAACTATTCTCTATAGGCAAAATGAGTCTGTTTAAATGTAATTCACATGGTGTTACTCCTCTGAGAAGAAACTCTCAGTGGGTTTTTCAGCTCTTCAGTGCAAAAACAAAACACTAACCAATGCCCTCAGTGCTAGTCTGTCTACAACTCTTATTTTCTTGACTGAACTTTGTATTAAATTCCTCTTACTCAAGCCTGCCCCGTTACACATATTTCCTTGGTATTTTTTACAGTGTCAAGACCTGCTGTATTACAAGGAGTTTGCAGTTGTTTTTCTCTCTTAATAGATGTTTTCCCCAGATATATGCTTGGATCATCCTCTCATTTCCAAAATTTTATTCAAAAATTATCATTGTAGACCTGTATGAAGTTGTAGTCACTCCAAAGTACACCTTGTGTGGTATATCTTTTGCTAAATAGAACTTATTGTCATTTATGTAATAATCATGGTTCATGAGGACATATTTTTGTTTGTTTTGTTCATCATTTATCACTTAGAGCAGTATCTGGCACATAGAAGTGATCAATACACATTTGCTGAAAGAATGATTGACTAAATGAATGAAAAAGTGTCAAAATAGAAGGAGAGCAATAGAGAAAATTTTTTTCATTAGTAACCGTTTGGTAAATTTAAATCAACTTGTCCTATAATTATGAAACAATAATGTGCTTTTAGAGCATGTAATTATTATTTATAAATATATATAATTTGTATTAGAATTTTAGTTTAAATGAGCAACATATACTCTAAATTAAAACTACATCATAATTAAAAAATAATTAATTAACAGAGTACAGTCCAGAATTTAAACATAAAGTCTGGATGGGCTAAGATAAGAGATTTAGAATACAAAACATTAGCTTCAGAGAATCATACATTTGGTTAGCATGTTTCAATGAATACATCTATCAAGATGCATTTCTTAAAATTTTACAATTCATTTAATGGCAACTTGTAATCATCAGACTAGCAATGGTTATCTTCAAATGTTATCACACTAGCTGTGCTACCATTTTTCAAGGTTGATCAGATACCTAGAGTCACAGACACTTCCCACACAAGATGCATCATATGAATCAGACCTGGTGATACCATTTATAAAACCAGACCTAGGTAGAGAACTAGGTCTGGGGACACAAGCGTGGTCTTAATATAGGGAAAGTTAGGCCTGTCAATATGCATTTTTATTCTCAATCTGACTCTGGGATGAATACTTACAGCAAAATAACTTTTCATATTTTTACTATGTTTATAAATTCTATCAAAATTTATTGACATTCATATAATTCTGCATATCTGTGTATCTTTTAGTTAGAAACATATTTCAAAATTATTTTTAGTTTGAGAACCTGAAAGCTTTAAGCAGTGTAAACTGTGCCTGAGTATTAATCGAGAAATTGTAGAGTTCACTATTTCTACTTAAAAACTCGAAAGCAAACAAATTCTTCTGGGGTTGCCTGGTAACTAATAAGGAGTATGCCAAATTGAAAGACCGGTCTGACTGAAGCAGCTTTGAATAAATAATCGAATTGTTGTCAACTTGAGCCTCAGAGAAGCAAGACAGGGAACAATTTTAAGTTAAACTGAAGGAAAGACATTTGAAATATCTTTCGTGTGTGTGTGTGTTTTAGTGAATTCTCCATTGCTTGCCATTAAACTTTTTCCTCACCAAAAGCATAGAATTAACATAAAGACACTAATAAAAAATTCTGAAGATGTGATTTAATATCTGTTGGGATTAAATAAAATGGACCAAGACATTTTAGAGACACAATATGTGTTTATTATTCATTAAGTATTTATTTATAAAATCATTTGTGAGGTGTATTGGTTTCTTAGAAACATTTATGTACACTAAGAATGATTACTGCTCTCATAAAAGATTTGGCATGTGTTTTTAAAGTGAGAATTGTGTTACAATGACTCTTGGATATATGTACAGTAAATTATTTTGACAAGACTTTAGTTAAAGTGTTATTTTATATCACACTGTTGATAAAATGCTTACAAACTTTGAACTATTTTTGTTTTATTTCCAGCAGGAAAAGAGTCAAGAACGTTCAAGAATCAAAGGTAAGGAGTGAAAATTTTAAGATCATAGTTTTACGTAAGTATATAAGAAAAAAAATTGATGCTACCTTGAAAATATAAATGAAATGAGAAAAACAATAAAACTTCAAAATTTTCAACATGATTTTAAAGTCATTGTGAATGCTTTGGGAACTCTCGAAGGCAACTGAAGTTTGTCAAGATTGCCTTTCTTCATGCAGTGTTTTTGGAAAATTCAACACAACTTTCTGTTTATTTCCTGAGATATTTTCATTTAATTCCTCCACCAACCATTGTCCATAAGAGTAGGTGTTCTGTCACATCTATAATTTAGGAGATGACCCTTTTAAAACTGTGCTTTGTGGAGAACCAACTATTTAGTCACTGCCATCTCACTTTATTTTCTCTGAAAGAGCAAATAAATATATACTGATATATTAGAAGTTTGTGATGACTTTTTCTATGGCATAGTCAATCTTAGTCTGACATAGGAAGTTTCTTTACCCCATAAAGAGAATCTTATTTGAAATGCATTAATTGAGATAATATTATTCTAAGTAGATTGTACTACGTCGACAAAAAGTTTCCATTAGTATGTGCTTCTACTGATTGTAATCATAGACTATAGTCGATTTACAATATTGTGCTAATTTCTGCTGTATAGCACAGTGATGTCATATATGTGTGTGTGTGTACATTCTTTTTCATTTTTTTCCATATAGTTTATCACAGGATATTGAATATGGTTCCTTGTGCCATGCTGTAGGACCTTGTTGTTTATCTATTTTGTTTATAGTTTGGGATAGTCAGCTAATCCCAAACTTCTAATTTATCCCTCCACCCACCCATCTTTGCCTTGGTAACCACAAGTCTGTTTCGGTTTTGTAGATAAGTTCATTTGTGTATATTTTAGATTCCACATATAAGTGATATCATATGATATTTGTCTTTCTCTATCTTACTTCACCTGGCATGATAATCTCTAGGTCCATCCGTGTTGTGGCATATAATGAAATAGCTTTATTTCATTCATTTTTATGGCTGAGTATATATATTTGTTATATATATTCTTTATGCACTCATCTGTCTATGTACATTTAGGTTGTTTCCATATCTTGGCAATTGAAAATAGTGCTATTAACATAGGGGTGCATGTATCACTTTGAATTATGATGATCCATACGCCTAGTAGTAAGATTGCTGGATCATAGAGCAACATTATTTTTATTTTTTTGACCTCCATACTGTTTTCCATAGTGGCTGCATCAGCTTACATTCCCACCAACCATATAGGAAGTTTCCCTTTTCTCCACACCCTTGAAACATTTGTTATTTGTAGACTTTTTAACGTTTGCTGTTCTGATTGGTGTAAGATCATTGTAGCTTTGATTTGTGTTTCTTTAATTATTAGCAATTTTGTGCAACTTTTCATGTGCCTGTTGACAACTGTCATGTTTTATTCCATCCTTTTTGCATAGGAAAATATTTTTTTAGAGCTTTTTGGAGTTTTACACAAATAAATTAAAAATATATATATATATATATAACTGTGGAGAAGTTACAAAGATTACATGTATTCCTGAAATGATAAAAGGATAGTTACATTTTTGAGGGTGGCTGGATTGATGTAGCAGCAGAAGATTGATGTTACCAGTTTTGCTTACTTAAGTACAAATATAATCTCCTCTGTGCATTTTCTCACAACAGACTGATTTATACAATTTTTTTCTTGTTTGATCATCTGTGTGTTTATATTACAGAAAAATATGAAAAGACATACTTTAAAAATTTTTGCTATGTTTATTTTGTGCAAATGAATTAGGTAAGACTACCTTTCCAGGGATTCCAAAACTGCTCTTTTTCAGCAAACTTAAGTATATCTTGTTATTTTATATATGAATTCATTACATTTATTTATCCTCAAAACACTCATATTAACTCAAAGTTTTGTACTTTGTGTTGTAAAAGGAAATTTCTATTCCAAGAGGTGCTATGTGATGTTAATTTAAGTGATAACATGCATTTTAAGCATATTGACTGCACATCTTCCTTCTTATAAAGGGGCCTAGTGTTTCAGATTAACCTTAAATCATATTTATAATTCCATTATAGTTGAAAGAAATTCAGTATAGTTTTCCATTCAATGCTTTATTGCCTTGGAGTACATAAATTAAATCATCTGAAGTAGTAGAAATTATGCTTTTTCAACTATTTTTCTGGGAACATGTTTTCTTTTATAATGTAATAAAAATTTCAAGATGATGCTTGTCACTTCTGTCATTGTTATTGGCTGACACATGGTTCAGAATCTTCACATAATGTCTGCTAGACTACCGAATTGTAAGTAAAATAAATCAGAGATATATAGTTACATCAAGACTTGCTGTCTAGCTCTACTTAGAGGAACTCTACATTTTTTCTTGAACAGTTATGGAAATCACCTTACAATATTATCTTACTGGAACTTATGAATGGCCATTTAAAATATTTTTAAAATCATTATTAAGAAGAAAAAAGCAATGTCTTACCCATTATTAGATAACAAAATTCTGAAAATCAAATATTGTACCTTTCTTGGTCACTAATACTTGAAATGTAGACTATGGCCTCATTTGATCTTAGCAAACATTTCTCAACTAGTAATTCTCTGGACTTCCTGACTAATTGCTAATCTTATGTGCTGGAACATGTTTATTATATTGCCAAGAATTATGCAGTCTTTAATCTTTTAATTCCTTGCATTTGGTGCCAGTTTATGCTTGAAACACCAATCCCAACCTCATGATATCAGTGACCTGAAATTACATTAATTCACATAGCAATGAATATCCAATGAAAAGCAATTCCTATTTCTTCTGTGTATGCTGCTGCTGCTGCTGCTGCTAAGTCACTTCAGTCATGTCCGACTCTGTGCGACTCCATAGACCAAAGCCCACCAGGCTCCCCCGTCCCTGGGATTCTCCAGGCAAGAACACTGGAGTGGGCTGCCATTTCCTTCTCCAATGCATGAAAGAGAAAAGTCAAAGTGAAGGCGCTCAGTCATGTCCGTTTCTTCACGACTCCATGGACTGCAGCCTACCAGGCTTCTCCGTCCATGGGATTCTCCAGGCAAGAGTACTGGAGTGGGGTGCCATTGCCTTCTCCTCTTCTGTGTATACATATATTGAAATGTTTGGAAACTTGCAATTCTATCTTTAATTGATTATTTGACATTCACATGCTCTTATTTTTTTTTTTTTAGGTGAAAATTTTTTTTAAATTTATTTTATTAGAGGCAAATTACCTTACATTAATATATTGGTTGGTTTTGCCATACATTGACATGAATCCGCCCTGGGTGTTCCCTTTCTTGAACCTCCCTCCCACCTCCCTCTTCCCCATATCCTCCCTCCAGGTCATCCCTGTGCACCAGCCCCAAGCGTCCTGTATCATGCGTCGAACCTGGACTGATCACTTATGATAATATACATGCTACAATGCCGTTCTTCCCAATCATCCCACCTTCACCCTCTCCCACAGAGTCCCAAAGACTGATCTATATGCCTATGTCTCTTTTGCAGTCTCGTATACAGGGTTCAGGTTACCATCTTTCTAAATTCCATATATATGCGTTCAGTTCAGTTCAGTTCAGTTCAGTCGCTCAGTCGTGTCCGACTCTCCGCGACCCCATGAATCACAGCACGCCAGGCCTCCCTATCCATCACCAACTCCCGGAGTTCACTCAAACTCATGTCCATCGAGTCGGTGATGCCATCCAGCCATCTCATTCTCCGTCGTCCCCTTCTCCTCCCGCCCCCAACCTTTCCCAGCATCAGAGTCTTTTCCAGTGAGTCAACTCGTCGCATGAGGTGGCCAAAGTATTGGAGTTTCAGCTTTAGCATCAGTCCCTCCAATGAACATCCAGGATTGATCTCCTCTAGAATGGACTGGTTGGATCTCCTTGCAGTATAAGGGACTCTCAAGAGTCTTCTCCAACACCACAGTTCAAAAGCATCGATTCTTCGGCGATCAGCCTTCTTCACAGTCCAACTCTCACATCCATACATGACCACGGGAAAAACCATTGCCTTGACTAGACGGACCTTGGTTGGCAAAGTAATGTCTCTGCTTTTTAATATACTATCAAGGTTGGTCATAACTTTCCTTCCAAGGAGCAAGCGTCTTTTAATTTCATGGCTGCAATCAGCATCTGCAGTGATTTTGGAGCCCAAAAAAACGAAGTCTGACACTGTTTCCACTGTTTTTCCATCTATTTCCCATGAAGTGACGGGACCAGATGCCATGATCTTTGTTTTCTGAATGTTGAGCTTCAAGCCAACCTTTTCACTCTCCTCTTTCACTTTCATCAAGAGGCTTTTGAGTTCCTCTTCACTTTCTGCCATAAGGGTAGTGTCATCTGCATATCTGAGGTTATTGATATTTCTCCCGGCAATCTTGATTCCAGCTTGTGCTTCTTCCAGCCCAGCGTTCCTCATGATGTACTCTGCATATAAGTTAAATAAGCAAGGTGACAATATACAACCTTGACGTACACCTTTTCCTATTTGGAACCAGTCTGTTGTTCCATGTCCAGTTCTAACAGTTGCTTCCTGACCTGCATACAGGTTTCTCAAGAGGCAGGTCAGGTGGTCTGGGATTCCCATCTCTTTCAGAATGTTCCACAGTTTATTGTGATCCACACAGTCAAAGGCTTTGGCATAGTCAATGAAGCAGAAATAGATGTTTTTCTGAAACTCTCTTGCTTTCTCCATGATCCAGCGGATGTTGGCAATTTGATCTCTGGTGCCTCTGCCTTTTCTAAAACCTGCTTGAACATCTGGGAGTTCACGGTTTATATACTGCTGAAGCCTGGCTTGGAGAATTTTGAGCATGACGTTAGTATACTGTATTGATGTTTTTCTTTCTGGCTTACTTCAATCTGTATAATAGGCTCCAATTTCATCCACCTCATTAAAACTGATTCAAATGCATTCTTTTTGATGGCTGAAAAATACTCCATTGTGTATATGTACCAAAGCTGTCTTAGCCATTCATCTGCAGATGGACATCTAGGTTGCTTCCACGTCCTGGCTATTATAAACAGTGCTGCAATGAACATTGGAGTACATGTCTCTTTCAATTCTGGTTTCCTCGGTGTGTATGCCCAGGAGTGCGATTGCTGGATCATATGGCAGTTCTATTTCCAGTTTTTTGACGAATCTCCACACTGTTCTCCATAGTGGCTTATTCTAATATTATTTTGGAAAGTCATACTAATCCATATTTTCAAACTCTAGAATTATATTTCAATGAAATTCAACTGACAAGGTGTGTCTTGGTTCAACAGTTAGTACGGATTCTCAACTGATTTTCATCTGTATATGGCCTGTCGTTAAATGCTGCTGCTCCTAAGTCACTTCAGTCGTGTCCGACTCTGTGCGACCCCATAGACGGCAGCCCACCAGGCTCCCCCGTCCCTGGGATTTTCCAGCCAAGAACATTGGAGTGGGTTGCCATTTCCTTCTCCAATGCATGAAAGTGAAAGGTGAAAGTGAAGTCGCTCAGGCTCCTCCGTCCATGGGAGTTTCCAGGCAAGAGTACTGGAGTGGGCTGCCATTGCCTTCTCCGGTTGTTAAATAAGACAAAGACAAATCTATTGAGTACACAATTTTGTGGTTTCCAGTTGTTTAAGAGGTCCTTCCTTACAGCTACATTAAAGAATATAGCAGAGAAATAAAGAGTCCCATGGGTTTGAAAGAATGATCAAAACTTTTCAGGAAACAATTTTTCACACTGTTCTTCAGTGACTTAAAAGCTGAGTTAAAATAGAGCACATTATGTGTTAAAACCAATGAGAATTTTGTAAATATGATCCAGAAGTAATGTTTTTTATAACGATCACAACAAATCAATTATCACCTGCCAGTATTTCTCAGGGGAGTATTTTAATAGTTTTTGAGGAAAATTTAAATCAACCATGCTTTACAAATAGTTTAGAAACTCTGTCAACTTCATTGAGTTTTTACTTTTCCAAATGGTATGAAGTTTTACTACAGTCAGAAGGATATAGTCACTGTGGACAGTTTTGTGTGGTGATGCTGTGGCATGCTCCTCAGCATTGGCTTCACTTTTTTCTGTCGATAAAAGAATGATTGTCCATTCACCAAAGTGAGCCAGTTGTCTTTATCATAGATGTTCCTTCCTCTCTTCTCATGTAGATTTTCTTGGCTCTTCCCATTCAGAAGTGTTAAAAATAAAGATGTTCTTCCTTTCACGGCTATTTATATTTTGTTAAGACTGAACATTTGGGGGCAATGAGTACTAAAGTCAATTACCTAATAATCATTTATAGGCTATATTATTAATATCTCTCTTATGTTAAGTATTTAACAGATGTCAGACACTGTGCTGAGCTTTTTATATATATTATCTTATTTTAATCCTCAAACACACATTATTTGTAAGAATTAGCATCCAAATATGTCTGCATTTTGAGAAATCACATTCAAAGAAATTCAGATCAATATTATCATTCTTAATCTATTGAAAGGGATCATAACTTGTTTAGCCAATCCCCAATTGTACAGTAGGTAAATTTAGCATGCTGTTATTCCCAATTTTTTTCATGTTCATAAACTTGATATCTATGGATTTTTCTATTCACATATTATTTTCTTTAATGTCATGGTGCATATATTTTCCTACTGCCAATTTATATAAAAACTGCTCAGTACTTTGTAACTTCAAGAAAAAATAGAAAATGGCGAATGTAACAGTGCTATTTTAAGGGATATATGTAAGAATTATGCCAACTTGTTCACTAATACAAGTGACTTAAACCCTCCAGAGGTAATTCCTCTTCTATGGTAAATATTACCATAACATAACATATGACATAAAACATCCTTTACATGTCTCAAATGCTAAGGCTTATACTTCTATAAGGATGCTGAACAATGTCATTATACTATTAAAAAACATATCCTGCAAAAGTCTATGATGTTAAATAGGTTCTGTATGCAAATATTATGTCATGTACATTTGTGTATGTGAAAAATGTAATCTGCACAATCGCTCTTCCTGTGGTACATACCTTCTTCACTACTGAGCAATAACAGAAATCATTATGTCAAGACCATGCTTGATTTGATTAAAAGAGTGTATCTGGGACAATAAATGCCATTAAAGAATGATGCCTGCAGTCTTTATGCACGTAAATGTACACACAAACTATTTTCTATTTATTTTGAAACACTCATGAGTTCAGATTCTCATTTCCCACATCACAAAATTAGCAACTGAAAACACTAAAAATTATCTAATATATAATCTGAAATAGGAATATATTTCTCAATGAACCTAAGGGGCGTTGCTATGAGTTTGAAATTCTAAACTTCTAATTTACATTTCCTGAATATCCAAATATCCTTCATTAGAATCATCTCACAGATTTCCTGAGGTCAGCTAACTTCTTCAAGTTCAGGTAGCTAGTCAGGAACAGTGAGTATGGAGAGACTGATCTTCAAATCCTTATTCATAAAGGCCATTGGATATATTACATTAACAAATGAAAATGTCATGTAAAATTGTATGAATGTGAGAGTTGGACTGTGAAGAAAGCTGATCACCAAAGAATTGATGCTTTTGAACTGTGGTGTTGGAGAAGACTCTTGAGAGTCCCTTGGACTGCAAGGAGATCCAACCAGTCCATTCTAAAGGAGATCAATCCTGGGTGTTCATTGGAAGGACTGATGCTAAAGCTGAAACTGCAATACTTTGGCCACCTCATGCGACGAGTTGACTCACTGGAAAAGACTCTGATGCTGGGAAAGGTTGGGGGCGGGAGGAGAAGGGGACGACTGAGAATGAGATGGCTGGATGGCATCACCGACTCTGTGGACATGAGTTTGAGTGAACTCCGGGAGTTGGTGGTGGACAGGGAGGCCTGGCGTGCTGTGATTCATGGGGTCGTGGAGAGTCGGACACGACTGAGCGACTGAACTGAATTGAACTGAGCTCATATACATGAGCCCTTTATAAGACTCTTTTGTCTAATTGTTGCATTTCTTTATGTTCAGAAAACAAAATGTAGCCAGCACAGTTATTAATACCTGATATGGAGACTCTTACCATTACCTGAAGCTCAGAGTCACTATATTTCTAATGGCTTACAATATCATACATACTGAAGACTAGGCTCTTTGATATTCAATTTAGAAAGCTATTGCTGAGAGAAATAATGATTTGTAGCTATTTATGAAAACTGTGGATTTTGTCAATAATAATCAACAGTTACAATCCTTAGAAAATCCAAGTACCAAAGACAGGAAAACTCACCTCTAAAATTGTCAACTGAAAGATAGATAGATTTACTTATTTATTTGATTTTGGCAAATGACAATGCTGTATAAATGCCAGACAGGTATTCTTCTGACAATAATTCTTAAAAAAAATAATTAAATGTTGTAGAAAAATGTGAAGAAAAATAGTTCTTTAGCATAACCCACTCCAGCATTCTTGCTGGAGAATTCCATGGACAAAGGAGCTAGGCAGGCATCAGTCCATAGGGTTACGAAGAGTCGGATGCAACTGAGTGACTATCACACTCACTATGCTATAGCTATTGCATTATATTAGATCAATTCTATTTGCACTCATTTGTTTTCTTAAATGCACTTTTGAAATTAAATGGAGGCAAAGTGTGTTCTCATGAATAATTATTGATTACTTTGCAGCATATACAATGTCATATATGCAGAACTTAATAGTGTATGATTGACTAGCAACTCTTTAATAATATAAGCACTTCAAATATTTTAATTCATTTCATTTTACATATAAATTAACAATACAAATACAAATTGATTGCTGAATAATGAATCAATAAAATGTAATTTCTAATTATAGTGAACACTGGGAGAATTTCTGATTTCATTAGCTATAATTTGCTCTAAAGAAATAGATCTTTCACTATTAAAAACAGTGATCACATCTCTTTATGTGGGTGATATTTTGTGAGTTTTCATGTTAAACTGAGTGAGTTTGGAAACAAAAATGATAATACATAGATGCAAATTCTGGAACTTATTATAAACATAAAATAGTAACTGGTACTTTGACAAACTTTCAAACATATAACAATTTAAGTTCTAATGTGTAACTCTATAAAAGAAAAATAAATTACTGAAAATATACTCCCTACAAGTAATATAAATGATGCCTTAAACTGTCCTCTTACATAACTTTTTAGTGGTAAAGATTTCAATGTAAGTAGTTAACTTTTCCCTCAGAATGAATATTCATCTTCCATTCTTTAAAAAAATCATTTAAACAACTTGGTCCAATTTTAGATGATCTCTTTTTTAAACTTAAAAGTGCAATTTATTTTTTCATTGTTGGCACATCTTTCACTTCTCATAATTACAGTTTATTGTAGGTCTTATGGTGAGAATAATTAAGACTTACTCTCTTTGAAACTTTCAATATTTGATAGTGTTATTAACTTTAGTCAGTATGCTACACATTAGATTCCAAGGATTTATTCATCATACAGCTGGAAGTTTATTTTTTTTATATTTTCTTTTTTAATTAATTACCATAAACATTAACAGTTAAAATTTCACCAAATGAAAAAAATACTATAGAAAAGACAGTTGCTAAAAGCTACATTAAGTTATTTTACAACTGCCTTAAGCTGCAAAAAGAAAAAAAACCCAATGCAATACCTAAGTTATCCCTCTCTCAAAATAATGCCATTTATATTATAAACCACGAGCTCCCCATCAAAAGACGGGAATTACTTTTGTTAATTCATATATATATATATATATATGACTGTATCACTTTGCTATACACCTGAAACAAACATAACACTGTAAATAAAATATAGTACAATATAAAATAAAAATAAGTTTAGATTTAGATTACTTCCATGTCTTGGATATTATGAAAATGCTGCAATAAATATGAGAGTACATATGTTTTTATTATCTTATTTCATCTCTTTTGGGTAATACCCAGAAGAAGAATTGCTGGATCATATTGTAATTCCATTTTCAATTTTTTGAGGTACCTTTTCCATAATGGCTGAACCAATAGCCATTGCATTCCTACCAATAGTGCACAAGTGTTCCCTGTTCTTCAACCAATTTTAGATGATCTTGATGCATGTTCTCCTGTCACAGCAGCTGGAAGACAAACATCCTTCTTTACCTGTAGATGCTATTTTCATCAACAAAGAGAAGCTTCAAAACGTATCTGATTGTGTTTCTCACTTATGTTAAGAATCACTCAATTTATATCATGCCAAACATATTATCTTTCCCCCTCCATTTTGCATACATTCTCTATTTTTCTGAAGGTATTCATAAATCATCTCATTCAATGGGTCATTTATTTTGTTTCAGGATGATTAATTTTGAGGGCATTTTGTCCACCAGGAAGCAATGCTATCTAAAAGAAATCAAGGTGTAATAGGTCTGATGATGGGAAAACATCCCACAATAACTAAATTTACTTACTATAAATAATGATTTAATGCTTCATAGGACATCAAATGAATATTGCTTAAGCTTTTCTTTGCATAGTTTTTAAATTATTATTTTTCCCTGCAAAGTAACATCCCCTTCAACCACCAATATAAAATATCCTGATTTTATACTTTTAACAAAGCAGAAATGCCACATAGTGTTTCTTGAAAGAATTGAAAGTCATTTTCTGATAAATGAAAATTAATATTAACCAAACTGTGCTTGAAGACTTAACTTATTTAACTTGAACAGTAACTGCTTACTTGCAATGGTTAGTCTTTGTGAAAGAGCTGTTCAAAAACAGTCATATGAACATCACTTTTTTTTTCTGCAAAATATATCTTATCTTCTAATGAAAAACTATATGGTCTATCAGTTTTTCCTTTTGGTTTTGTCTCCCATGCTAGGGGAGAAGCATGTGATTTTATTTAATAAAGTATATTTATTATACTTGGGTTTTAAAATATATATTTCTTCTTTATAACCCAGGATCTTAACCTAACATTTAATGTCTTAATATTTAAGTATTGGTAAGTTACTTGATCCCCTTTGTGGATCCCAGTCTTATCATGGCAAAGGGGCTTGTGTAACTCAATGAGCTGTGAGACAAACCTTGCAGGGGCATCCAAGATGGATGGGTCATAGTGAAGAGTTCTTATAAGACACGGCCCACTGAAGAAGGGAATGGCAGCCCATTCCAATATTCTTGCTGTGAGAACCCCATAAATAGTATGAAAAGGAAAAAGATATGACACCGGAAGATGAGCCCTCCCAGGTTGGAAACTGTCCAATGTGCTATTAGGATGAGTGGAGGGCAATTACTAATAGCACCAGAAAAATTAAGTAGCTGGTTTAAAGCAGAAAATAATGCTCAGTTGTGGATGTGTCTGGTAGTGAAAATAAAGTCCAGTGTTGTAAATAACAATGTTGCATGGGATTCTAGAATGTTAGGTCCAAGAATCAAGTTACCTTGATTGGACATGGTCTAGGCAAGTGTGAACAATAGAATCTTAGGAATCAGTGAACTAAAATGGATGGGGACAGCAAATTTAAATCAGGTGAACACTAAATCAACCATTGTGGGCAAGAATCCCTTATCAGAAATAGAGTAATACTCACAGTCAACTAAAGCGTCTGAAATGCAGTAATTTGGTGCAAACTCAAAAACAACAGAATGATCTTAATTTGTTTCCAAGGCAAACCATTCAACATCACAACAATCCAAATCTATGCCGAACAACTAATGCTGAAGAATCTGAAGTTGAATGGCTCTATGAAGACCTACATGACCTTCTAGACCTAACGCACCCCCCTCAAAAAAAAAATGTCCTTTCATAAAAGACATTGAAATGATGCAAAAGTAAGAAGTCAAGAGATACCTGGAGTAACAGGAAAGTTTGGCCTTGGAGTACAAAATGAAGCAGGTCAAAGGCCAGTAGATTTTTATCAAGAGATCTCATTGGTCATAGCAAACACCATTTTCCACAACATAAGAAACAACTCTACTCATGTACATCATCAGATGATAAATACTGAAATCAGATTGATTATATCCTTTGCAGTGGAAGATGGAGAAGCTCTATACATTCAGTGAAAACAAGACCTGGAGCTGACTGTGGCTCATATCATGAGCTTGGGAGAATGGCATTGAAACATGTATGTTGTCATATGTGAAACGAATCACCAGTTCAGGGTCGATGCATGTTACAGGATGCTTAGGGCTGGTGTGTGGGGATGACCCAGAGGGAGGATAAAGGGAGGAGGGAAGTGGGAGGGGGGTTCAGGAAGGGGAACTAATGTACACCCGGGGCGGATTCATGTCAATGTATGGCAAAACCAACCAATACAATATTGTAAAATAAAAAAAAAAAGAAAGTGAAGTCGTTTAGTCATGTCCAACTCTTTGTGACCCCGTGGACTCTAGCCTACCAGACTCCTCTGTCCATGGGATTCTCCAGGCAGGAATACTGGAGTGAGTTTCCATTTCCTTCTGCAGGGAATCTTCCCAACCCAGGGATTGAACCCAGGTCTCCCGCATTGCAAGCAGATGCTTTACCCTCTTGAGATACCAGGAAAGCAAATTTCAGGCTTAAATTGAAGAAAGTAGGGAAATCCATTAAGCCATTCATGTATGACTTAAATCAAATCCCTTATGATTATACAGTGGAAGTGATAAGTAGATTCAAGGAGTTAGATCTGGTAGACAGAATGCATAAAGAACTGTGGATGGAAGTTCATAACATTGGAAAAAGGGTAGTGACCAGAACCATTCCAAAGAAAAAGAAATACAAGAAGGCAGAGTGGTTGTCTGAGGAGGTTTTACAAATAGCTGAGAAAACAAGGGAAGTGAAAGGCAAGGGAGAAAGGGAAAGATATCCATTCAGTTGGGTGACTGAATGAAGAGTTCCAGAGAACAGCAAGGAGAAATAAGAAGACTTTCTCAAATGAGCAATGCAAAGAAATAGATGAAAACAACAGAATGGAAAAGACTGGAAATCTCTTCAATAAAATTAAAGATATCAAGGGAATATTTCATGCAAGGATGGACATGAAAAAGGATAGAAATATTTAGGACCTAACAGAAGCAGAAGTGATTAAGAAGAGCTGGCAAGAATACATAGAAGAATTGTACAAAAAAAGGTCTCAATGACCCAGATAACCAAAATGGTGTGGTCACTCAGCTAGAGCCAGACACCCTAAAATGTGAAGTCAAGTGGGCCTTAGGAAGCATTACTATCAATAAAGCTGGTGGAAGTGATGGAATTCTAGCTGAGCTATTGACAGTCCTAAAATATGATGATTTTAAAGTGCTTCACTCAATATGTTAGTAAATTTGGAAAACTCAGCAGTGGCCAGAGGACTGGAAAAGATCACTTTCATTACAATCCCAGAGAAGGAGAATGTCAAAGAATATTCAAACCACTGTACAATTGCACTCACTTCACAAGCTAGTAAGGTTATGTTCAAAATTCTTCAAACTAGGCTTAAACAGAACATGAACAGAGAACTTCCAAATGTACAAGCTGGTTTTTGAAGACAGAGGAATAAGAGATCAATTTGCCAACATTCATTGGATCATAGGAAAGCAAGGGAATTCCAGAAAGTCATCTGTTTCATTGACTACACTACAGTGTTTGACTGTGTGGATCACATCAAACTGTGGACAATTCTTAAAAAGATGGGAATACCAGATCACCTAACCTGTCTCATGAGAAACGTGTATGTAGGTAAAGAAACAACTGTTAGAATCAGTCATGAAACAACTGACTGGCTTCAAACTGAGAAAGGAGTATGACAAGGATTTATATAGTCACCCTGTTTATTTAACTTACATGAAGAGCATAGCATATGAAATGTCAGGCTGGATGCATCACAAGCTGGAATCAAGATTGCCAGAAGAGTATCAAAAACTTCAGATATGCAGATGATAGCACTCTAATGGCAGAAAATGAAGAACTAAAGAGCCTTTTGATGAGGGTGAAAGAGGAGAGGAGGGTGAAAGAGGAGAGTGGCTTAAAATTCAACATTCAGAAAACTAAGATTGTGGCATCTGGTCTGATCACTTCATAGCAGACAGAAGGGGGGAAAGTGGAAGCAAAGACAGATTTAATTTTCTTGGGCTCCTAAATCGCTGCAAATGTTGACTGTAGTCATGGAATTAAAAGATGCTTCTTTCTTGGAATAAAAACTATGACAAACACTGCGACAGTGTATTAAAAAGCAGAGACATCACTTTGCTGACAAAGGCCGCTATAGTCAAAGATAGTTTTCTTCAGTAGCCATGTATGGATGTGAGAGTTGGACCATAAAAAGGCTGAACATTAAAGAAGTGATACTTTTGAATTGTGGTTCTGGAGAAGACTATTGAGAATTCCTTGGACAGCAAGGAGATCAAACCAGTCAATTTTAAAGGAAATCAACCCTGAGTATTCTTTGGAAGGACTGATGCTGAAGCTGACACTCCAATACTTTGGCCATCTAATGCCAAAGTATACTCATTGGAAATGACCCTGATGCTGAGGAAGATGAAAACAAAAGGAGAAATGGGCAGCAGAGGATGGGATAGATAGCATCACCGACTCAATGGAAATTAATTTGCGTGGACTCTGGGAGATTGTGGAGGACAGAGGAGCCTGATGTACTGCAGTCAATGGGGTAGCAAAGAGTTAGACATGACTTAGAGACCAAACAACTATGAAGTTACTTGAATTTTTGAATTATGAAGGATATACATGTTATTTAAAAATAATTCATAACTCTATGATATTATACTCAGTTACTTCTATGAAACAAATTACACATACATTTTTTTTTTCTAACTGTGATGAATTAGTTAATTTGTATTTGTACATATTATGTCAAGCACCAAATAATATCCCTTCTAAATATTTTAAAGCTGTATTTCATAGTTTTAATTCACTTGCTTTTGTTTATTCGATTAGTTCTGTCTGATCTGTTTGGGACTGTAGCCCACCAGACTCTTCTATCCATGGAATTTCTGAGGCAAGAATATTGGAGTGGGTTGCCATTTCCTTCTCCAGGGGATCTTCCTGACCCAGGGTTGCCCTTCTGCTTCTGTATTGGCAGGCAGATTTCTTTACCACTGAGCCACCAGGGAAGCCCCTTGTAACTCATTATATATTTAATAATAATTACTTAGATAAAAGATGTAAATGTTTTCTCTGTACAATAATGCATATCATTCTACTATAATTACTATTATTGTTTCTTAAACTGGTGAATGAATTCCTCATCCACCGAACATTGGAAAGCAGGAAAAAACTCTTCACAAATGCAATGTTAAATTGTGAAAATTTTACGTATTTGTTTAGTGACACTTACCTTGTTTTATTAAGCATTTTCATTGTATTTGACCAAGGGTCTCTTTTCCCCTAACAGCCAACTATCCATCAGTAATGGCTGTTATCATTCGAAAACTAGAGTTAAGAGAATCACATTCTGAGAAGCATTGATTTATATAGCACATTTCAGGATATATTATGGAGTTTAGACTCAGCATACTTCAGCTCAATTATTTAGCCCCCACTTAAGAACTCTTAGTCTCCTTTCCTTACCTGTAATGTATGTATAATATACTACATAGTGCGGGTAAAGTATAGAACTTTTTGAATGGAATGAAAAGCTCTTGATTTATGTGAGTTTTTACTTCAGTGTTTTGAAATGTCTATAATCATTTTTTAATCCAATAATGGTAGACACATATATGAAAAAAGCTTCAATTCAATTGCACGAAATGCTAAGATTAGAGGTCAAGACACATTAAATTTATTTTGCTTCATTTTTTTACATAATTCTAAATTATAATCTACAGGTTCTTTATATTTGAGACATCTGATCTACTGCTATAAAATAATCTCTAGGTGTCATGTAATATTTATCACGTTCCTACCATGAGGTATTCAGCTCCATGGAAGTGCAGTGCCCCCTGCTTTGAGCATAAACATGTATACACTATAACTTTATAGAAGATTATTCTTTAGGAAGTAAAGTATTATTCTTAAGAGTATTAATTTGATATCTTAATGGGTTATGCTAAGTTTGAAGAAATCTCTTAGAAATTTTAAAAAACCCACTGATTTTTAACCCAGCGATCTGTAAGTTAACTACTGCTTCATTTGGGGCTTCCCTGGTGGCTCAGAGGGTAAAGCGTCTGCCTACAATGTGGGAGACCCGGGTTTGATCCCTGGGTCGGGAAGATCCCCTGGAGAAGGATATGGCAACCCACTCCAGTACTCTTGCCTGGAAAATCCCATCGACTGAGAAGCCTGGTAGGCTACAGTCCATGGGGTCGCAAAGAGTCGGACACGACTGAGAGACTTCACTATTGCTTCATTTAGAACGTGTTGCTTCAGGTCACAAAGTTTATGGTAATGTTAACCTGCCTAAAGAATTTAGAAAAGAAGACGTAAGTTCAGCTGCATTTGACGATGAATATTATTTCAACAGATATTTATGAATTTAAACATTAGAAACACAGTCAGGTGCCAGGGAAATTAAGGATAAAATTTTGAAGCAAGTAATGCTGGCCTGAGTTTGAGAGATACCACCGAGGACAGATAAATACATTCACCATAAAAAAGGTGATGGATTATTTGTAAGAAAAAGCCAGATTGCTTACAAGCATGGATGTAAGGTGCTGTGTATTGAGGGACAGTCTAGGAATGGAGACCCATCTTTTCATAGGGAGAGAAGATCTTGTCTTAGAAGAACATCTGAGGAGACGAGAGGTGAAGAATGAGGCAGCAGTAATCCAGGTCTTAGTGAATTACGAATGTTTACACATCCATTGAGGCTGATGAGAAGCAAAGGAGAAATCAGTGCAGACAGGAGTGGATTCATAGAGTAATTTCAAACTAGGAAAATATCAGTAGCAAACTGGATGGCAGGAATAATGCTAGTGTGATGAGATTGCCCAGGATAGATAGAAGGCTGATGTAGATTAATAAGTACAGCATTGAGAAATATTGGATACAAGTTAAGCAGTTTTGTAATTTGACAAGCAGCAAGTTTTTCTTCCATTTTATGAAATTATCATTCCATGTTTTCCCTTTCAACAAAGAGAACAAAAACCTGAGAACCAACAGAATGATGATTGTAAAATCAGTTTTGCTTGATGGTTTCTCACTCTGACCCTGGAACCAGAGAAAGTTTCAATCCCGAGTCTACCACTGTGAAAAATGACCTGACCTTGGTGGACTAATGTCCCCACCTGTAAATGTGGGTAATGATGGTTCCTTCTTGATAGGTTTGTTTTGATGATTAAATAAGTTATTATGTATAGAGCACTTATCAAAATCTGTATGAGATTCTACCCTCTTCAAAACCTACAAGTGAGCCTCAAGGTTTTCTGGATTCTGGCAAAAGACAGGTGGCTCCCTTGTCAGAGGCTATTTCTTTCTCACAGCCACAGCAGTAGTCAGAGTACCAGCACTTGTGTTGGTTCCCAGGGCAAGAAGAAGGCATGATGCCTGTATACATAATGGTTTGCATTATAGAAGCAGACCACTCCCTCTGCCCGCCCGCTTAGGAAACTCAAATATTTTATAATGGATAGGAAGCACACTTGACATCGGGCTGTAGAGAGACCTTTTGTTACACTTGACAAGTAAGCATCCTTCTATTTCCAAAGGGAGTTGCTCTAATTTCTAAAGATACCGACTATACAAAATCCCTGAAAAGAAAAGTCTGGAGTAGAATATAGTCAGTATTTCTTCTTTCAAGACATGCAGAAATGAAAAACCAGTACTGAATCGTCTTTAAGAGCACTTAGAGCAGTAGGGTCACAGAAAACCTACTCCATCAGCCAGTCAGTTCAGTTGCTCAGCTGTGTCTGACTCTTTGCAACCCCAGGCTTCCCTGTCCATCACCAACTTCCGGAGATTACTCAAACTCATGTCCATTGAGTAGGTGATGCCTTCCAACCATCTCATCCTTTGTCATCCCCTTCTTCTCCTGTCCCCAGTTCCTCCCAGCATCAGGGTCTTTTTCAATGAGTCAACTCATTGCGTGAGGTGGCCAAAATATTTGAGTTTCAGCTTCAGCATCAGTCCTTCCAATGAACACCCAGGACTGATCTTTTAGGATGGACTAGTTGGACCCCTTGCAGTCCAAAGGACTCTCAAGAGTCTTCTCCAACACCACAGTTCAAAAGCATCAATTCTTCGGCGATCAGCTTTCTTCACAGTCCAACTCTCACATCTAACATTTTGGTATATGTGAATTCAGAATTTTTGTTTTATATATGCACACATTTCTGCAAAACCTTCAGTACTCTTCTTTTGGAATTGTTTGTGTATAACTTTGTTGCTCAAATGTTTGCAACCACTTTGTGCTGAATACTGTAAATTGGCTCAATCGGCGCCCAATAGCATTCTTTCTTTCTACAGGTTTTTTTTTCACAGAGTCTAGTAAACAAAAAGCTACATTTCCCAGATTCCCTTACAGTTAGCCTTCTGGATATGTTTGAGGTTAACATATCCTCCTGATATGATTCAGGCAAGTATGACATTTTATGAGATTCTTGTTGGAAAATAAATACATTTGGGGGAAAATAAATTTTCCTTTCACAGTTAATGGCAAATGCAGTGTAGTTCTGAGCCCAGCAGCTAGGGTACTGGAGAATATGCATGATAATCCCTTGGGCAACAAAGAGATCAAACCAGTCAATCCTATTTGAAATCAGTCCTGAACATTCATTGGAAGGACTGATGGTTGAGGCTGAACTTCAATACTTTGGTCACCTGATGTGAAGAACTGACTCTTTGGAAAAGACCCTGATGCTGGGCAAGATTGAAGGCAAGAGGAGAAGGGGACAACAGAGGATGAGATAGTTGGATAACATCACCAACTCAATGAACATGAGTTTGAGCAAACTCTGGGAGATAGTGAAGGACAGGAAAGCCTGGCATTCTGTAGTCCATGCAATTGCAAAGAGTCAGACATGATTTAGCAACTGAACAGCAACAATAAGCTAGAGTAATATCTTCCATATATGCTTAGTCTTGATTATGGTAAAGGAAATAACCTTTTGATATTTCAGTTCTATGTGGATTCTAAAAAGTTATTTTTAACAGTTTATTATACAACCCTTTTCTTTAGGTCTGTGAGCAATTTTTAAAAATATCTTTAACTTAAATTAGTGTAGATTCTATTGCCTGTAACAAAGCATCTTGATCAATGTGAAAGTCTATTGACTTAAAAAAAAAGATACACCATCTAATAGTTTAGAGTTATGATTTTTGGGCAGGCACTCTGAGGACTAAAGCCTGGGACACAGCCTCTCAGATAGCTCTGTGAGACTGCTTGAAAGACGTAAAGGAGGAGTTGAGGTACATAGAAGTTTTTGCAGCAAAGGCAAGGTGGTTGGAACATCAAAAGATCACTGTTAATTAAAGAAAGCCAGGCATCTCAAGTTAAGGAATTTAGTGCTTTTTTATGTATGGGGAGATGCAAGGGTCTGGGCTCACTGATACCATTCATTTGATGTGCACCTCAGTCATCTGAGGACAGTATCCTGTGCTTTCTCATCCTGAGTCTCCTCAGCGTGCATCACGGGGAAGGAGGTGGCTGCAGAGGCTGACTGTTTGATACTGGGCACCCCTGTTTCTATCCTAAATTCCCTTAGAGCTCACCAGGGTAGTTGTAATGAGGTGGTTTAATGGCTGTGACATCTTTTGTTTACTGATATAGCAGTCAAATGGTTTTTCACTGACAAATCTATTCTAGGACTGCACCTAGGGATCTGGTATGGAAAAAGTAGCCAAGGGATTATCAGAGATCTATATCAGAGAACTTCAGGAAAGATTCTAGGTGCAAACCTGACTGCAAAGTGATGCAGGCAACCACAGCCAGGAGGCAAAGGTTGTTAAAATCAAATCACAGAGCAAAACATACATCATTCAGGCAAATGTAAAGCCAGGTGGTCATATCTAACGGGCAAGCATAACAGTAGAACATTCTTAAGCCAGATTAAATGATGGCTCATACAGTCACTGATTGAAACTTTTTATCCGGTGATGCAGTGGTAAAGAATTCACCTGCCAATGCAGGGGGTGCAGGAGACACAGGTTCGATCCCTGTGTTGAGAAGATTCCCTGGAGAAGAGATTGGCAACCCAATGCAGTATTCTTGCCTGAAAAATCCCATGGCCAAAGGAGCCTGGTAGGCTACAGTCCATGGGGTTGCAAAGAGTCAGATGCGACTGAGAACACGCACACAAATATCAACTCTGTACCACCTCAGTCCGGCTCTGGAGATTCAAAAGTGGACAAAAAAGGACACATATCCTGTCTTCCTGGATCTTAGCCTGCAGCTCCTAGGAAATCACCCCTGGCCATGGGAAGGATAGTTGCTCTTTCCACACAAAAAAATTTAAAATCTCATGTAAAGTGCAGGCATTCAATGAAAGGATAAACTCCATCCCTGAGAATTTAAACTACTGCTACTTAGAAATTATCTCCCCAAACAAACCTACAAAACTTACATTAGAAATCGTTTCTGATTCTGCAAAGCATGTGAATCTTAATCCTGCCCCCAAATCTCTCCCCAGTGATTCTAAATCATGGGAATTAAAGGTGATTTTCCCCATTTAGTTCTCATGAATTCATAAAAGAAAAAGACTCTGCATCATTTCTTGGCCTTATTTGGTCTTCATTAATTTATTTTCTCAGGGAAATAAAGTAGTGGCGCTTTGACAGGGTGACTTGGAACACACAGGCTTATAGTTCACCCTGGAAACATAAACACATTTCTTGGTCTTCTATGTGATAATCTTTCTGCTTTATGATGTACATACCTCTCATCTCACAATCACTGATCAAACATTAATATCCCATTAATTTTTAATAAAAGTGTTTTAAGTTTCTCTTAAAAAGTCTTAGTATGGAGGATATTAGATATAATTTTATATATTATATTAATCAGTTAATATAATATTAATGAACGGCTACCCACTCCAGTATTCTTGCCTGGAGAATTCCATGGACAGAGGAGTCTTGCAGGCTACAGTCATTGAGGGTCACCAAGATTCAGACATGACTGTGACTAACCCTTTCACGTTGGGCTTCCCTGCTGGCTCAGGTGGTAAAGCACCTACCTGCACTGCAGGAGACATGGTTTCCATCCCTCAGTTGGGAAGATCTCCTGGAGAAGGGAATAGATACTCACTCCAGTATTCTTGCCTGGAGATTTCCATGGGTAGAACAGCCTCATGGGCTATAAGACCATGGGGTTGCAAAGAGTCAGACACGACAGAGCAACTAACTCCCCACCTCCTAATGCTATTTCATTCCACTAGGGGTTAGGATTTCAGCATATGAATTTGGAAAGGGTCACAAAAATTTAGAACATAACACCATTTCAGCCGTTTGTTAAGTTTTAACTCCTTGATCAGAACTTTACTCTTGCCCACTTTGAAACTTTACAGACATTTAGAATATCTGTTAAAATGTATGATAGGCTCAGGTATTTTTAGGTCATATCTCACATTCCTAAGGGCTTCCCAGGTGCTGCAGTGGTAAAGAATCCTTGGTGGCTCAGAGGGTAAAGCATCTGCCTGCAATGCAGGAAACCCAGGTTCAATTCAATTCCTGGGTCAGGAAGATCCCCTGGGGAAGGAAATAGCAACCCACTCCAGTACTCTTGCCTGGAAAACCTCATGGATGGAGAAGCCTGGTAGTCTAGAGTCCATGGGGTCACAAAGAGTAGGACACGACTGAGCAGCTTCACTTTCTTTTCTTTATACCAATGCAGGAGACGCGGGTTCAATCCTGGGTTGGTAAGATCCCCTGGATGGGAAATGGCAACCCACTCCAGTAATCTTGCCTGATGAATTCCATGCATAGAGGAGCCTGGTGGCCTACAGTCCATGGGGTCCCAAAGAGTCAGGCATGACTGAACAACTAATACATACACTCAATATAAACTGTTAATTTGCACATATATAAATAATATACAACATTTTAAATTAGCTGATTTATGTGATAGATGATATAACAAATTTTATGTAAACAATATTATTAATACAATCATTAATATATATAAGATTTACATAAATAATATTAATATCAATAATATAATATTATCATAGATGTCACTTATTATTTTTTTTGTTGCATTTGTTGTAAAGCTTTAGAAGGAGAGCTAATACCTATCAATCTCTTACCATGTACCACACATCTATTCATATATTGATTTCTTTAGCTTGCTATATCTATCAAAAGGTCCTGAGAAGTAGACACAAGTATATATGTAAGAAAAATGAATCTTGAAAGCTAAATAACTGTTGAAAAATTATACAGCTAATACTGCTTCTACTTAGATTGTCCTTCTTACAATTATCCTTAAGCATCCTTCTATTTGCTAACCCACGACTGGAGCCTGGCAGGCTCCTTCGTCCACGGAATTCTTCAGGCAAGAATACTGTAGTGGATAGCCATTCCCTTCTCCAGGGATCTTCCTGACCCAAGGATAGAACCTGAGTCTCATGCATTGCAGGCAGGTTCTTTACCATCTGAGCCACCAGGGGAACCCTTAACAATTTCACTGCTTTTACTTAAGATTGTCATTCTTACAATTATCCTTAAGCATCCTTCTAAATATGTAATGTCTAAATCTGAGAATGTGTTCAGAGTAATCAATATAAACTACATTATGTCCACTGTAAGATGGAAAAGCCCTATCCCATCAAAAATTGAACAGATAGGTTATTTAGATGTCAAAATCCAAGTGCTTTATAGCCAGTAACAAATGTAAGCAGATTGAACTAGTTAGCCAGGAGAAGTTTAAATTTTATCGCACACTAAAAAAAATTGTTCTGTGATTTAAACAAGTGAAAAATTAATTTTATGTACTTAAAATTCAATTTAAAATAAATAAAATATTAAATTATCTCATGAGAAGTCTAAGAAAGCAATAGTCATTTGGGTCAATCAGCAAAAAGCACATGATATACATGTGTTGAAAAAACACAATTTTTATTTGAGATGCTTTTTTGTTTGTTTTTGAGTTGTTTTTGTTTAAATTGAGTGTGAAGTGACTTAATCTTCTTCTGCCTGGTTAAGCAGAATCAGATCACTGTGCTGTGTGATCAAGAGTCAGATGCATGGGGTGGATCCTGGCTTGGGCATTCATTTATCGTGAGACTGCAGACAAGCCACCTCATTATCCTAAGCCTCAACCTTCTTGGCCCTAAATGACAGACAACCAATAGCACACACTTATTGTTTTGCTGTGAGCATTAGCTATGATTGCTTATAGAAGTTTTTGGAACAGTTTTAGCACATAGTTAATACTCAATAACTGTTGGCTGAAATACTATTATTATAATTTATTGAGTGATTTGCCATATGAACTAAGTTTGGGAAATTGTTTAAGAACTATATATCATGAGTTACCTTGAGTGGGAGCAGAAAATGTCTGTTGTAAGGAGCATCAGCATTGTTCACAACCTGAACTTAATCATTTATTTTTCTAAACACTGGATTAATTTTGACTAAAAAGATGTGCTTTAAATCTGTACTTTCAATAACTTAAGTAATTAGTTTTACTCACAGTTTGAATTAATCCATAAGACTTTTTTCCTATGATCCTGGTTAATTAAGAGATCAATATGCAGTGTTATTTATTCAAGCAAAATAAATCTGTTTAAATTCCATATTTTTAAATTTCTCTTTACATTTTCTCACTTATAAGTTGGGATTTTTTAAAAGGCTTTAACTGGTAGGGCTGAATAAGATAATGAATCTAATAATATATATGAAAAGTACTTAGCATATTACCTGGGATCAATTAACAGTTATTAAATATAATTAACAGTTATTAAATATAACAGTTATTCAATTAACAGTTATTAAATATAAATCAAATTACAGTTTATAAGTACAGGTAGATGTGTACACATACATATGTTCATATTATATATGGTATTAAATATCATATGCAATTCACAGTAATTTCTCTAAGCTTATTTATAAATAAAACATTTAAAATAAATTCACATATCTTTATACCTACATAGATAAATAAAAATATAAAATTAAATCACTTCTCACTTTTAGAAAAGCTATTATGTATTATCTCACACACACACACACACACACACACACACACACACAGAGTACTAGTTTCTTTATGGCTAAATTCAGGACTTACCCAGATTTATATTTCTCTTAAAACACTAACAGTGTGTTCTTCATAAAATTAACTCAGAATATATCTGTGAAAAAGTGATGAATGCACTAGAAGATACATTCACTTACAAATGTCAGTATACTTTCACATAAAAGCATTTAATGCAATCTATGATGAACTATTTAGTCTATTTCTACACATCCTTTTTCAGATTCTTTTCCATTATACGTTATTGTATAGTTCCCTGTGATATAGAGTAGCTCTTGCTGTTTATCTATTTTATATATAATAGTGTCCAATTTTTAATCCCCAAATTCTAGTTTATCCCTTCTCTCTCTCTCTCTCTCCTTTGGTAACCATAAATTTGTTTTCTGTGTCTGTGAATCTGTATTTGTTTCTAGGTTTTAAAACCTATATTTGCTTTGTAAATAATTTCGTATTTTTAGGTAAGTTTGGATAAATGATTTTATGATATTTGTCTTTCTCTGTCTGACTTACTTCACTTAGTATGATGATCTCTAGGACCATTCATGTTTCTGCAAATAATATTTCATTCTTTTTGTGGCTAACACTCCACTGTATTTATGTACCACATCTTTTTTATTCATTCATCTATGGATGGACACTTAGGTTGTTTTCATGTCTTGGCTGTGGTAAATAGTGCTGTTATGAACATAGCAGTGAATGTATCTTTCTGAATTAGAGTTTTGGTTTTTCCAAGATTTAAACACATTTTAAGCAGGCCCAATTCTAACATTTTGGGGTCCTGGGCCAACAGTGCAAATAGAACACTTCACCCACTACCCACACACTTCTCTTCCTTCTCTCACACCGACCTGTATGACCATTCCACTTGTTTACCTCTTTCGAAAATTAAGAAAAACAAGACAAACAGTCTGCCCTGGGCAGGTCCAGGATACAAGATCAAGGTCATGGTTAAGGAATCCTAGAGACCAATCACCCTGCAAAAGGCCCAAAGAGTAGCAAGGACCTTTGTTTGAACTTTAGCCAAGAGTGCTCCAGAGCATTCTCCAAAGCCAGGGGCTCAAGAGAGGAGCCCAGATGCCTAGCCTCAGTCAATATTGCTTGAGTGAGTGTGATGAGCTGGAAAATACCTCTTAAGGAAGCTACAATGAGTAGGCAGATTTGTGTTAGGAGAAGCTAAGAAAAGCGGATTATATTTCGAAAAACAATGGTTTTACATGAGATACAACCATGCTTTGAAAAACTTGAATTTCATGAACTTTTCAAATCTTTATATATTAAAGTGTCACCCACCATTTTCTCTTCTCTAATATATTCTGTAGTTCTTGCTGACCCCATCTTCTGTTGAGCCAGTGATGCTGACTTAGTAAGTGGCCTGTTTGAATTCTGAAAATAAACAAACACTTAAAAACTGCAGATAACCAGGTGCCTTCCAGCAGACTGCTAGTACAGGTATTCTAAGATTTGCCTGTTTCAAACTGCTCTTCAAAATGACCATGGAAATTATATATTGCATCTCAGTGCCTCTCCTGCATGATCAACACAACTTCCCCTTTATATGGTTATGTCTTCAGTAACTGATATCTTTTATAATGATTTTAGTATGATGTAATAGATTTTGAAAGTATCAGGAGACTGTTTGTTAGAGAAAAAGTTTCACTTTTATTTTAGGGCTCTGAAACTTCAGTGAATTGATCTGGGGGAAAAAATAAAACAAGAACAAGCTCAAATAGAGATTGAAAGATGTTGTAAAGAGTCGTGCTATTGTCTGGTCATTCTGGAAAGAACAAGCTGGCAGATAATCTACAGGATGATAGCATTCAACCCATCTGGTGTGTGGTCTGTGCACCACAGGTCCTATGATCAAAATCACAGCAGGAGAAACTCATATGGGGTAACTACACAGACACCTGCATAAACTGATTTGAAGTGAGATTTACTAGAGCATAAGAAAGGAGAAAATGTCCACTCTCTCCATCTAGGTTTTTTAAAACTGACTTTTAAACCATTTAGGTAAATTACTAAGTCTATGTTCAATCAGTAATGTGAGTATCATCCTTGGAATTTATTAGTACAGTTATAAGACTTAATGAAGTTGCAAACTCAGCATCTACCAGAGCTATTAACGTTCCGATGGCTAATGTAGATGTTGTCCCAGAAGATGCTGAAATGGATCAGAAAGAATAGTTTCGCTTCTAAGACTACTCCCTCCAAATCTGAAAATCCATCCCAATTCTTTTTCACTTCTCAACTTAAGCAGTCGTGTTATGAACTATATTTCATCCAAAGTTCCATATTGAGATTATACAACTTTTGAAAGACACTCTAAAAATGCCAAGAAGATAGAAATAACTCAAATACAATTATGGATCTCAAATACAGTTATAGATTCTTATTTGAAGCCTGAGGAAGTCATTAAAGAAATTTAATCAGAAGAATAAATCCCCATGTCTGTTAAAACTCCAAAGATACTAGAGCCAAAGGGATTAAAACTCAAAATCAATTATGCAGCTCTTTTAAATCTAAAGAAAATAGAATTTCCCCTTTATTTTCCTGATCAATTTGAGTCTGGCTTGGACACAGCCTATCTTTGCAACAGCAACCTGGGTATCCATAACCATGGGGTTAGGGTGGTTCTCCCCAAAATCATAATATTCATTAGATCTGTATCACGTCTCAGGTGCTGCTCTTTTAGAGTCCTAAGATTATCAACAACTGGATTCTCATCCAAGAAATTTCATAAAGAAGCTCATTTCTGGAACCCAAAGTTATTCCATTCATATTGATGTTTCAGAACCTAGGATTCAGGTTTTGGCAAAGACCAAAATGGAACCCCAGTGTTATCTGAGGAAAGGAAGAAATGGAGTGAAAATGGGCTTTGTTTCAGTCACTTCAGGACATCTGTTAGTCCATAAACTTTGAAGGTAATTTCAGCCAGACTTTTATCAAGAGGTTAATTATGGTGCAGCATTTACCATATTTGGAGAAAAGTAATCTCTTATGAACACTCTGCTTTCTTAGATAATGACTGTTGTGACATGACCAACTTCTTTTAGAGTCTGGAAATATATAATAAACAGCTTTGGCAACTGTTAATTTATGCAGTTTTCTTTCTCATCCAGCATATTAAAAATCTTTTCATTTCCTCTCTTAACTGAATTTCCCCTAAACGCAAACCCTTTGGAAAGACTTGTGTGTTGATGTTTTGTGGTGAGCATATCCTGAGGGAAAGAGTAATGTAGAATGAAAGAGAGTATTGGAGAATCATGAATGCAGTGCTCTTAAAAATTGCCTTTTACGACAAGCAGTTAGTTTAGTTGGTGATGGACAGGGAGGCCTGGCGTGCTGTGATTCATGGGGTCGCGGAGAGTCGGACACGACTGAGCGACTGAACTGAACTGAACTGAACTGAGTTAGTTTAGTTGGTCTCACAGAACGTTTCTAGTGAAACCGTATGAAGCTTCTCCACCTGAAAATTGTCCATCTGTAGGAAAGAAGGGAGAATAATTTATCTGAATTCATTGATAACCTCCATATCTGTATGTCGAACTTGGCAGACAACCACTAGGGTCATGCAGGCACACATGCTGAGCTGCATCTGGGGCCTCCCTTTGCAGTGCGTGAAATGTGTCCGTGAACGTGGGAGGTGAGAGTCCCTGAGTCTAACTGAAGGCAGTGGCAACTGGCTCCGTGACTCAGGAAATAACTAAGTGGTCTGAATCATTTATTCAAGAAACAAATCAAGTAGGCATATTAGGAGTAATGAATAAAATTGAATCCAGGACTCTGCCTTTTTCCTTGAGCCTGGTGTTTGTGGGCGACCAATGACCCAATGAAGGTGATTCTTTCCAGTGGACAAGCCTCCATCCTTTCTTGGGTACTAACATTTATCATGTCCGGCCATATGAAAGGCTCATTGCAGTGCCTGTTACTGCCTCCTGGAGAAAGTGTTGCTCTTCTTCTGGTTCTAACATCCCTCTGAGATTTCTGACTTTCACCTGATGTGAATGCTTCAGAAAGTTTGTAATAAGGACACAGTGCAAGCCAATAAATTTTCAGATCGCTATACTCCTCATTTTTGAATGTTTTAGACATCTTTATTATTATGGTTGAGTGACAAGATTACATTAGTTTCAAATGTACACCAGAGTCATTAAATATTTTTGTAGATTATATGCCATTTAAAGTTATTATAAAATACCTGTTAACTGTATTCTTTGTGATGTATATTATATCCTTATAACTTACTTGTTTTATACATAGTAGTTTGTACCTCTTAATCCTCTGCTCCTACTTTGCCCCTCCCCATTCCTTCTTTCCGCAAATAACCTCTAGTTTATTCTATGTTTCTGTATGTGCCTGTTTTTCTTTCATTAAATTAATTTCCTTGTTTTATTTTTTAGATTCCACTTATAAATGAAAACATCTTATTTGTCTTTCTCTGACTTAACTTTTTTCACTTGACATGATACTGTCCAGGTCCATCCATGTTGCTGCAAATGGCAAAATTCCATTCTTTTCTATGACTGAGTAGTAATAGACCACTTCTTGTTTATGGATCTTGAGTGGTCTTTCTAGCAGACATTTTTCATGTGATAGTGAAAGACACCTTCTGTTGTTTTATTTTTCTACTTTTTTTAGAAAAGCCGTTGTGATCTATTTTTAAGGTTGGTCTTTTCCCTTCTTCACTGTGTAAAGAGATAATAGTTTCCTGGATCCAAATACCTTGGTTCTTATACCATCCTTGTATTTCCACCCAGTGTATTTTTCTTAAGATCTTAGCTTGTTTGTTCTGAATCTGCCAAATGCATCCACTGTTCAAACAAACCTTGTACACCTTCATTTTCTTGGCTTGGACCATCCCACCCAGGAGATACTGCTATCCAGCCACAGCATGGTCTGAATTTATCTTCATCCCATCTGCCTTCCTGTCATGTGCCTCTTTTATTGTCTTTTATGTATTTATGTATTGTCTTTTATTGTATTTATGCTTTCTTTTATTGTCTCAGTTCCACACATGTATCAAAAATGTTCTCTCAAAGCACAGCAAATTCCTGGATAGCTAACTAAATGTCACATCATTACCTAACATTGTTTATTACTTTTCAAATTTCAGACTTGTGGATTAACTCCATGACTTCATGTTTAGTTCTTCCACAGTTTCCTCTTTAGCCTTGTATGTAAGATGAGATTTGAAGCATCAAACATCAACCTGAAAATAATAATTTTAAAACTGAACTTCTTTAGTGTTATGCAGTATGCTTGGAATCCAACTTCCTTACATTACAAAAAGTCATTCCCTGTAGACAGGCTAGAACGCACTGTACAAATGGGAATGACTGCTCTGCTCTGTAAAGTTTAAATGGCAGGTGTATAGAAAGATTCCCTTTTCTGTACAATTGAGCCCTTGCCTCAGTTGAATTTGATTATTTGTACCTCTTTAGCCCAAGACAGCATCTACCAATGCACTGCTGTCTACAGGCACAGAGGGCATTGCAATCAACCTGCCATGGACACTTAGAGCCAGGATGCGCTTTTATGCCCCACATGCAGTACCCTTTGGTTGGTGAAATCTGTGGGGCTTCTATTTTGCTTGAATCCAGGATGCCCAGTATCTTTATCAAGGTCCATGCTTCTTTACTTAAGATATGCTATTTGCACGAATGTTGTTTTTGTTATTTTTTTATTGAAGTATAGTTGATTAACAATGGTGTGTTAGTTTCAAGTGTACAGCAAAGTGATTCAGTTACTCTTTGCGACCCATGGACTGTAACCCACCAGGCTCTTCTGTCCGTGGAATTCTCCAGGAAAGAATAGTAGAGTCGGTCACTATTCCCTTTTCCATGGGATCTTCCCAACACAGGGATCTAACCCAGGTCTTCTGCATTGCAGGCAGATTGTTTACTGTTTGAGTCACCAGGGAAGCCCTATACATATACATGTGTGTGTGTGTGTGTGTGTGTGTGTGTGTGTGTGTGTGTGTGTGTATTCTTTTTCAGACTATCTTCCATTATAGGCTATTGCAAGATACTGAGTATAGTTCCCTGTGCTACACAGTAGATCCTTGTTGATTATCTATTCTATGTATAGTAGTATATATGTCAATCCCAAACTCCTAATTTGTCTCTCCCAGACCCTGTGGGCAAGTCTTTATATTTCTTTTAAAAGTTGTGTATGGACATCCTTTATAATCTACAATGACCAGCCCCAGCAGAAATATAAATCACAAATGTCTTATTTGAGGCTGTTGACAACTTAAAATTCATTTATCTAATCTAATCTAAGCCTCTACAAAAATAAACATAAGAAACACAAGACTCTTGTTGACTAATGCTTGAAATAGAGCATTAGTGCTCTATTTGCAGGTTGTAGGATGAACCCAATTTGCAAAGCCTAAATCATAGATAGTAAACAAAAATCTTGCCCCCCAAAAGAGGATTTAACAGAATGAGTTCAGCTTTTTCTCAAATTCAACAGTCCCATAAGTCCTGCTTTCTCTTAAGGGACAGAGGCAAGAAAACAGAAAGAAACCAAATTAGTATGTGTTCAGTTCAGTTCAGTTCAGTCGCTCAGTCGTGTCCGACTCTTTGCCACCCCATGAATCACAGCACAGAAAGGCACCTCAGGGGAGGAATAACCTTTTACCTCCTTGTCTCCAACCTCTGGTCCCCAGCACTGTCCTTCTCCAAATCTCAGAAAAGCAGACTGAATAATGAAGTGGTCCCAGTGAATGTTTGAACTATAATAGACTTTTGTGAAACTATTCTGAGAGATTACAATTTTAGGAAAAGCATTTCATAATAATGTGATTCAAAGATTCTAGTAAAATATAATATCATACAGAGGAAGGGGATGAAAACATGATTCCCCATCCATTCTAAGTTGCCAATTTAATATTAGTAACAGCTAAGATATTTGATATTCACTTGAAATACATTTGACATATTTAAAATTTTCCTATATAATTTAACTAAGAGTTAAACTTTTCAATGAAATTTTCAAGTTTTGTCAAAAGGGGATTTTTCTACCAAAATTTATTAGTAGGGTAGAGATTACATTTTACATGCTTGGGACTGTTTCCTTTTAATTGATATTTTGCCAGATTTTGTTGATTGAAGACATAATTTGAATTTTTGAGTTTGATTGAAATTAAATTTGGGTTATTTAAATTTTTAACTGTGATTTTCTCTTTTACTAATAATCCATGTTCATTGGAAGAATTTGTAATTCTGTTTAGATATCTCAGATTGAATCAAGGCAGGAGAATTTTGTTCTGATATTTGGAAGTGTTCAGATAATACTTATTAAAATTTAATTTTTTTACCTCTGGAAAATCATCAAGAGTTCTGTGGGTAGCCTGTATCTCTGAGTAAATCATATTTTTACTTTATCCTAACCTGAAAGGTGGTATTAGAGTTTATGTCTCATTTCAATCTGCTGGAGAGAGAATCATGTGCTGATATTCTAAACTGTTGGCCTAAAGCTTATTAAAATTCAGTACTTTTACCCCTGGCAAATCATTAAGTTTTCTGTGCATGTTCTTCAGGATAATATTTCCCTTTTCCTAACTGGAGAGATGATATTGGAAGGCAACTGATTGAAGTGAGACATAAATTCCATTATCACCTTTCTGGTTAGGATAAGGAAAATATATATCCTTTTACTAACAAGAAAGAAATCATATATCTTAAGTCCGAGTTTTATTTGTTGCTCTAAGTGGCTTAATCATAAACCAATACTATTTTTTGTTGTTGTTTTACCAAATACTATTTTCAATGATATTTCCTGCTTTGAAAATTATTCAGTTCCTATGGACTCTATTCAGTATCACGGTTTTCTATTTTTGTAGTAGAAGTGTTAACTGCTCAGTCATGTCTGACTCTTTGCTCAACATGATGGATTGTAACCCACCAGGATCCTTTGTCCATGGAATTCTCCAGGCAAGAATACTGGAATGGGTAATCATTCCCTTCTCCAGGAGATCTTCCTGATCCAGGGATTGAACATGGGTCTCCTGCATTGCAGGCAGATTCTTTACTCTTTGAGCCACCAGGAAAGCCTATTTTTGTGGTAGAATTTTTCAAATAACACAGTGTCAAAAACAATGAAATAGTCTCATGGCTCTGAGAAGGGATTGCCCAAGTCTTAAAACTATTACATCAGTAAATATTACTTTAAAACTAAAAAAAAAAGAAAAGAAATAGATACATATGTCATCTGCTAAGATCAAAAGTCAGTCCTTAGGGTATTTTGACTTTGTGATAGCCAACCTGCAAGTTGTTTATCAACACATGAAAGGCCCTAGGCAATACAATCTTGGCATCACAGAGGGATTTAGAATCTATATGTGTATTAAACATCAGAGTATGTGAAAATATTACCCTAGATACATCAAAGATGCAAATTCATGAACTATTTTACCTGTCTTCTAGAAGCTTGTCATCTACTAGATAAGTCAAAAATACGCATACACAGTGGGAGGAAATATCAGAATAAACAGGACTGTAAAGAGAAATAACAAATAGCAGATTTCAGTAAGGCTTTTGGAAGAATAAAATTTGATGCAATGCTTGAAAAATGCTCAAGGCTTGACAAGCATTCATAAAAGGGACCCACTTTTCAAGCAAACAGCACAACTTACAGTAAATATAAGTTAAGAAAGTAGAATGACAAGCACAGGTTCACTGAGAGGGCTATACGGAGAGAAGGATGGCAACAAAGGAGAAATTATATCTCCAGATTTTTAGGAAACTATGATTTTTTAAAAATATTCTATCCTGCTATTAGCCCATAGGTCAACCACATGTTCTGATTTTACTTTGAAAATCTGGTCTCTGGACTAGGAGCCAATTTGTGGGTTGATTACTCCAGAAAAAGTCAAGTCAGATCTTTGGCATGTAACTCAGGTATGTCAGCCTGAGGATGGAAATCTTAAATGTTCAATGATTTAAAAAAGAAAAAATCAGCAGCAGAAGAGTGGCATTGAATATCTATCTGGCTTGAGAGTTCCTCCAACTCTGAACCCCGGTCTTCTAGGCATCATTGGCCCCTACTTCTCACTGTCATGAATACTTCATAACATGAAAGCCAAGAAAGAAGTCAGTGAAACAGATGTGTTCTTTCTTCCTGGGGGGCTATATAAACTGTTCTGGTGTTTCTGATTTTTATTGTACTATATGCTGCTGCTGCTAAGTCACTTCAGTCGTGTCCAACTCTGTGTGACCCCATAGACGGCAGTCTACCAGGCTCCCCTGTCCCTGGGATTCTCCAGGCAAGAACACTGGAGTGGGTTGCCATTTCCTTATAGCATTGCTTAAAATCTAATTAGCCTAAACAGGGAGTTACCATATGGTCTAACAAAGCAATTCTTGGGTATATATCCAAGAGAAATAAAAATGTACTCCAAATGCCCATCAACTGAGGCACAGATAAACAGATTTAGTATAAGTCTATGGAATAGTATTCTGTAATAAAAAAAGGAATGGATTAAACAGTACATACTACAATATGTATGGATGAATCCTAACAATATTATACTAATGAACGAAGCTATACACAAAAAGCTTATATGGTTGCATTTATATTAAATGGCCAGATTGGCAAATTCTAAATACAGAAAGGATATTAGTGGTTGACAAGACAGGAGGGGTAAGGGCAAAGATAAAGAATGACTGCCAATGAATGTGTGACTTCTTTTGGGGGTGACGAAAATATTCTGAAGTTAGATCATAGTGATTTTTGTACAACCTTGTGACTACAATAAATTGTGCAATTTAAGTGGCAAGCTGTATGGTATAGGAATTGTTACTCACATGTTCCTCTTTCATTTTTCTTCCTGACAATGATGAGCATATTGTTATTCAGGCCTATATATCCATTTAATTTGCCTATGACCTTTAGAAATAATACATCACCACCCCAGGGTGTTTTGACAAATTTATAATTTTATTGGTATACAAGTACATTAGAAAATGAAAGAAAAATATTTGAAATGTATTGTGCGATTCAACCTTGTTATCTTGAAATAGTGTTGTCTGCTAACTCCTAAGTTCAGTGAGTTGAACTCTACAAAAAACAAATTAACCTACAAGTAGGAACAAAGCATCAAGAAATGATTCAAAATCTCACTACTTATGATTATATTCTGTACCAGTAAAAATGCTATGAAAATCATCAAAAGATGCAATGGGTTCAATATCTTAAAACAAAACAAAATAAACAAAAAAAACACCAGAAAAACTGTTCAAAGTTTCATATCAAAAACAAAACATCTCTGGGTTTTCTATTTTGTTCCATTGATCTATATTTCTGTCTTTATGCCAGTACCATACTGTCTTGATGACTGTGGCTTTGTAGTAGAGCCTGAAGTCCAGCAGGTTAATTCCCCCAGTTCCATTTTTCTTCCTCAAGATTGCTTTGGCTTTTCGAGGTTTTTTGTATTTCCATACAAATTGTGAGACTATTTGTTCTAGTTCTGTGAAAAATATTGTTGGTAGCTTGATAGGGATTGCATTGAATGTATAAATTACTTTGGGTAGTGTACTCATTTTTACAATATTTATTCTTCCAATCCACAAACACGGTATATTTCTCCAAGCCCAGAGATAAATCCACACACTTATGGACACCTTATCTTTGACAAAGGAGGCAAGAATATAAAATGGACAAAAGACAGTCTCTTTAACAAGTGGTGCTGGGAAAACTGGTCAGCCACTTGTAAAAGAATGAAACTAGAACACTTCCTAACAACATACACCAAAATAAACTCAAAATGGATTAGAGAGCTAAATGTAAGGCCAGAAACTATAAAACTCCTACAGGAGAACGTAGGCAAAACACTCTCTGACATAAATCACAGCAGGATCCTCCAAGACCCACCTCCCAGAATACTGGAAATAAAAGCAAAAATAAACAAGTGGGACCTAATTAAAAAAAAAAGCTTCTGCACAGCAAAGGAAACTATAAGCAAGGTGAAAAGACAGCCTTCAGAATGGGAGAAAATAATAGCAAATGAAGCAACTGATAAAGGATTAATCTCCAAAATATACAAGCAGCTCCTGCAGCTCAATTCCAGAAAATTAAGTGACCCAATCAAAAAATGGGCCAAAGAACTAAGTAGACATTTCTCCAAAGAAGACATAAAGATGGCTAACAAACACATGAAAAAATGCTCAACATCCCTCATAATCAGAGAAATGCAAATCAAAACCACAATGAGTTACCATTTCACACCAGTCAGAATGGCTGCTATCCAAAAGTCTACATGCAATAAATGCTGGAGAGGGTGTGGAGACAAGGGAACCCTCTTACACTATTGGTGGGAATGCAAACTAGTACAGCCACTATGGAGAACAGTGTGGAGATTCCTCAAAAAACTGAAAATAGAACTGCCAAACGATCTAGCAATCGCACTCCTGGGCATACACACCGAGGAAACCAGAATTGAAAGAGACACATGTACTCCAATGTTCATTGCAGCACTGTTTATAATAGCCAGGACATGGAAGCAACCTAGATGTCCATCTGCAGACGAATGGATAAGAAAGCTTTGCTACATATACACAACGGAGTATTACTCAGCCATTAAAAAGAATGCATTTGAATCAGTTCTAATGAGGTGGATGAAATTGGAGCCAATTATACAGAGTGAAGTAAGCCAGAAAGAAAAACACCAATACAGCATACTAACGCATATATATGGAATTTTAAAAGATGGAAATGATAACCCTGTATCAGTTCAGTTCAGTTCAGTTGCTCAGTCGTGTCTGACTCTCCGCTACCCCATGAGTCACAGCACGCCAGGCCTCCCTGTCCATCACCAACTCCCGGAGTTCACTCAAACTCATGTCCACAGAGTCGGTGATGCCATCCAGCCATCTCATTCTCTGTCATCCCCTTCTCCTCCCGCCCCCAACCTTTCCTAGCATCAGACTCTTTTCCAGTGAGTCAACTCGTCGCATGAGGTGGCAAAGTATTGCAGTTTCAGCATTAGCATCAGTCCTTCCAATGAACACCCAGGATTGATCTCCTTTAGAATGGACTGGTTGGATCTCCTTGCAGTCCAAGGGACTCTCAAGAGTCTTCTCCACCACCACAGTTCAAAAGCATCAATTCTTCGGCGATCAGCTTTCTTCACAGTCCAAGCAAAAGAGACACAGATGTATAAAACAGTCTTTGGGAGTCTGTGGGAGAGGGTGAGGGTGGGATTGTTTGGGAGAATGGCATTGAAACATGTATATTATCATATGTGAAACGAATCGCCAGTTCAGGGTTGATGCATGTTACAGGATGCTCGGTGCCTGTATGCAAGGATGACCCAGAGGGAGGATAAAGGGAGGAGGGAGGTGGGAGAGGGGTTCGGGAGGGGGAACTCATGTACACCCGGGGCGGATTCATGTCGATATGGCAAAACCAACCAATATAATATTGTAAAATAATTAGCCTCCAATAAAAATTAAAAAAAAAAACACATCAAAAATAGAATGATACTTTTCATATTTATAGGTTGCTACTACTATACCTAATTTATAGAAAACTGGTCAGAAATATGTTTAGTTGAAGGATTATATATGTAATATACATAGGAAGAAACACAAAATACCAAATGATATTGAAATTTTTATGCACATACAGAATAATGGAGAAATAAAGTAATAATCCTTATTTTCTGTGTATAGCAGTTTTATGATTTTTATTTTTATGCCACCTATTACCTTCAAGTCTATGAGTTAATGCTTTTAAATATTATTAATTATATATTAAGATATATTATTTTCTCTTATATTGTCTACTGGTAATTTAAAGGGCAATCAGAGCTCATATAACCTTGAAATATGAATCCAAAGAGTACTTTTTCATGTGGCATATTTTATAATGGTAGCCTTTTGCATTATGCAGGTTCTTACTGAAACAATTATTATATCACTTCGTGCTTTTCCCTTTTCAAGGAACTGCTGCATTTCATTGACAATTAAGGTCATGTTCCAGTTCACTCCAAGTCCTCTCCTTTGCTTCTACCCTAGATCCTAGCTTGATATGAGTAGTGCCAGCTCCGGTTAACGTTTCCATCAAACTTGAGAGGAGATATTACAGGGAAGTGCAAATTAAAGCCTGCTAAAATGCTGCTGCTGACAATTACACTGGGGCACAAGTACATTTTTCATTTATTTCAGTGGGTCAGATTAACAAGGCTGCAAGCCACATTATCATAAAAGGTGGATCAGGCTGTCAGTTCTGATTACTGTTAAAGCAATGGCATTTTCAAAGAAGACTTTGCCAAAGGAGACACATCTAGTGCTAACTAGTAGTTTAAATATATGTAATTATTGCCCACTTTTTGTAGGATATTAGAAGCTTCTGTCAATCAAAGGTCAATTTTTTAATTTCCCCCCTTTTTTTCAATTAATTTCTCTACAAAATCAGATTGCTTTATGTAAGCTAAATAAAAGAGAAAATATTCTTGCATTTAATAGCTTCCTGAATAAGTAAGCTTGTTTAGTTTAAAATACTACAGTGCAAATGACTGTCCTAGAGGAATATGTAAGTCAAGTCTAAGTTGAAGCAATTTATCCTCCATATTAAATGTTAAAAAAAGGAATAGCTTAAAGTCATGCTAAAAAAGAGCAGAGCCCAGCATTTTTTTTTCTATTTCATTGCCTTTAGGGTAATGGTGGCTATCTCCTGGAACACAAATGAGAATTGTATTTAATAACTCATTGTTCATGCCTGTGTAATGTGAGCAAACACCACAGTGATTATGCCATTGTTTCTACAGGATTGGAACATCAAATAAGACATTTCTGCCCCTGTCAGGAGAATAGTACATGAGTTATAAACCATCTCTAGAATTATTAAAAATGTGAAAGATGACTTTCCTACTGATCCATCCTTGATCAAACAGCCATCCTTTATTAAAGAGCACTCTTCTTACCAAAATTAGGTGAACTTGAATATTCTAAAGTATTGAAAGATGCAAATGGAAAATAAGCCACGGAACTAACTCATACATCTGTTCCTCAGCCTAGTCCTGGCACTACTGTTCTTTGAGCATTTGATCATTATCACTACTTAGAACACCTGTATTTGCTAAATGTTTAGGGCTTCCAAGGTGACACTACTGGTAAACTTGTCTGTCAGTGCAGGAGACATGGGTTGAATCCCTGGGTTGGGAATAGGCCCTAGAGAAGGGCATGCAACTCACTCCAGTATTCTTGCCTGGAGAATCCCATGAACAGAGGAGCCTGGTAGGCTGCAGTCCATAGGGTCACAAAGAGGTGGACATGACTGAAATGACCTAGCACACTTACTAGATATTTTAACTTTGTAAAATGTGTAGTTTTGTAAAAGTCATAGTGTGGATCAGTTAGCAAGACTGTTGTCTCATTCATGGTAATTATATAAACATAGGTGATCAGAGTATAAATTTCAGAATACTTAACAATACACTATTTCTATAACACATCTTTAAAATAATGCTTTATGATACTATAATTCACATAAGTAAATAAACAAATTACAAGCATGTGATATATTTGGTGTATACCATATCACTAAACTGAATGATACCAAACCCTCCAAAGTTTCTTCCTCTCATGAAAATCACTGCCCAGTCACTAGCAACTTCAAAATTTCTTCATGATGATGGCTTCTGAAAATTAGTTGAATTTACCTGATTTAATGATATATAAATGAAATAATTTAAATCTTTTGTGTTTAATATTTTAAGACATTTATAACAGGCTTCTTGAAGATGTGGTTTGTTCATTTTTATAATTACATACTATCCCATTGTATGAATATACTCCAATTCACTTACCCCTGTTCTGTCCCAATTTTGCCAGTCTTTTGAGCCTGTACTATTTCTACTACACTTCATCTATTTTTCAAAATAACTAAAATATGGTGAACTATAATGTTCCTGGGATCACAAAGTTAACATATGGAGATATATAACAATACAAAATTTACCCAACCATATAAAATGTTTTAGTCCTTATATTTTTCATAAAAATCTAAGTTTTCAAAAAGTAAGTGTTTTCTACAAATTTTTATCATACATGTCCCTATATCACAATTTTAAAATTAATTTTCATTGGAGTATAGATAATTTACAGTTGTATTAGTTTCTGCCGTACAACAAAGTGAATCAATTATACATATACATATATCCACTCTTTTCTGATCCTTCTCCCATATATGTCATTACAGAAAATTGAGTATAGTTTCCTGTGATATAGAGTAGGTTCTTATTAATTATTTATGCATAGTATTATATGTATATGTCAACTTTTACATATAAGATATGCAACTAATATTGCAATTTATAATTGAAAAATGCACTTTCTTGATTTCAAAATATTTCAGTATGTATACTGTTTCTGGGTTTCCTTGGTGACTCAGTGGTAAAGAATCCACTTGCCAATGCAGGAGATATGGGATCAATCCCTGGTTCAGGAAGAGCCCCTGGAGAAGAAAATGGCAATTCACTCCAATATTTTTATCTGAGAAATTCCACAGACAGAGGAGCCTGGTGGGCTACAGTCTATAGGGTTGCAAAAGATTCAGACATGATTGAGCGAGTAAACAACAATGTTGCCTCTAAATTCCATGGGTCTTTATAGTTCTTCATATTAATAACTTCAGAATGTTGAGTGTTAAACTTATTTCCTTTGTTTGAAGGAAACATGGTAATATCAGTGAACTCCATTAGTATGAGTCCATTGCCAATATCCTTTACTGTGAAATGGGTTTCCTGATCAGAAACAACAATTTGTTGAAAACCATGATGCTGGATAAAGCGTTCTCTAAGTCCTTTGATGGTCATTGTGTCGATGGATTGCATGGAGAAAAGGCAAATTCTTATCCGAAGTAAGTGGCTATTCTACTAAGAACATAATGATGGATGTCCCTACTATGACGGAAGTGGTACAATGTAACCAACCTGCCACCAGATAGATGACTGATCGCCCCAGGGAATCTTACCATATAGGGGCTCAGTGTTGGTCTTTTTGTTGAAGGTTGGGTACTCACTCAGCTGTGGTTATAGATAAGTCAGCCTTGATGATTGGAAGTCCATGTGGCTGAGTTCATGTATCACCTCTAATCCTGCCACCATGACCACCTTAGATTTTGTTCAGAACACTTTGGACAATGACAGAGATGACTGAGGAAAGTATTATCCACAGAATGGGTCATTTTATCCACTTAATTATTAAAATCTTCTCCTGAGGATATTAATCCTCTACCTTTTAGTAAGTAGGGCTTCCCTGGTGTCTCAGAGGTTAAAGCTCTGCCTGCAATGTGGGAAACCCAGGTTCGATCTCTGGGTCAGGAAGATCCCCAGGAGAAGGATATGGCAACCCACTCCAGTATTCTCACCTGGAGAATCCCATGGAGGGAGGAGCCTGATAGGCTGCAGTCCACAGGGTCACAAAGAGTCAAACACAACTGAGCGACTTCACTTTCACTTTTAGTCAGCATTTCAGTTCAGTTCAGTTCAGTCGCTCAGTCGACCCATGAATCACAGCACAGTCGCTCAGTCGTGTCCGACTCTTTGCGACCCCATGAATCACAGCACGCCAGGCCTCCCTGTCCATCACCAACTCCCGGAGTTCACTCAAACTCATGTCCATCAAGTCGGTGATACCATCCAGCCATCTCATTCTCTGTCGTCCCCGTCTCCTCCCACCCCCAATCCCTCCTAGCATCAGATTCTTTTCCAGTGAGTCAGCATTTACATGGGACATAAATACTTACCTTCATTTTTCTGCCCATTCAGAGAAGTCCATCCACATATTATTCTCTCCATTTTTGGGTCACCAGTTAGTTGATCATGGTACTTCCAAGCCTATAACCATTCAACCAAACAGTTGGCCACAGTCCATGGAGCTGCTATATGATCAGCTGCCATACAATTATGGACACCTTGCCTTTGGCAGGTTTCTCAGCTAAATGACTGCAGTTCCTGCTGTGAGGTCTGTTCTACAGAGAAGACTAATTACAGACCTCTTCAAGGAGACTCCCCTCAGAAGTGGAGTACTCCTACTATCTGTGAGAGCTCTGCCTTTTGGACCCTCTCCATTCTAGCATTTCATTCTCTTTAAGCCTGAATCCCTTCATATAAATTAAACTAAAGCGTGTCCAGCATTTCCAGTTCACTCACTGTGGGCCACATTTTGGTTAAAGTTTCAGCCAACCAACCAAACTTAGATTTAAAACCCTGTCCAGTTCTGTTACAGTTGCAGCACTAAATGCCCAGTCTCTTCTTGGTAAGTCCGTAGCAATAAATTTTGCCTGATCCAAATGTATGTGCATTCCACCGCTATCCCACACCCTTAACATTCATTCTCACACGTATTTCCCAGATATTTTTCTGTATGAATTGGGAGACTGAAGTTATCATTTTGAACTGTATCACCTTTCCTTGTGGATTACACTTCGTGCCTCAGCTTGAAGTACCTGCTGGGACATGAGTCTATTTATAGGTCAGAATCAAAGAGGGTGTTGGGGTGGGTATTACAGAGAATTAGCATTGTCTTGTATGCAAAGTCCTCAGGGGAACATATCAGAGTTTTCTAAGACAATACAGGATTAATCTCCACAGAAGGAGGTGGAGAAGGTAATGCAACCAGGGGTAGGGATAACACTGCCCCTGTGGGTGGAGAAACCTCTTCCACTAGCCAAAAATTTAGGGACTTAATATTCCCAGCTTCATCAAAGTCTTCCTATATGTCCCCATCTTGACTTATGGGATCCTATTCTTTCTCAGTAAATGCCCTCACTTTAACCCTAGATACCATGGCTGAGTGTTCAACTTGCACTTTAATCCAGCCATTCATAGGATAAGGTTCTGCCATTGATTTTTAACAATTTTAGCCCTGAAGGTACAGGACACAGGGGTTTCCTTCAGTGATGCCCTTATGAAAACCCTTAGGTTATTCATATGGTTTTGATCTCAGAATTCTAAACCCTAAAGTCATATTTTTATTTCACCACTTTACTCAGTGACATTAAGAGCAAGCAATCAATATCATTATATCATCATTTTCCCAAAAGTGTTCAAAAGTATATAGTCAATTTAGCTCCTTGAGCTTCCCTGGTGGCTCAGATGGTAAATCGTCTGCCTACAATGCAAGAGACCCGGGTTAATCCCTGGGTCGGGAAGACCTCCTGGAGAAGGAAATGGCAACCCACTCCAGTATTCTTGCTTGGAAAATCCCATGGATGGAGGAACCTGGTAGGCTACAGTCCATGGGGTCGCAAAGAGTCGGACACAACTGAGCGACTTCACTTTCACTTTTTCTTTTCCTATATTGGCTCAGATGGTAAAGTGTCTGCCTGCAGTGTGGGAGACCCGGGTTCAATCCCTGGGTTGGGAAGATTCCCTGGAAGGGGTCAATAAAGGAAGGAATGGTAGGGACCTAATAGAAGCAGAAGATATTGAGAGGAGGTGGCAAGAATACACAGAACTGTATGAAAAAGATCTTCACGACCAAGATAATCATGATGGTGTGATCACCCACCTAGAGCCAGACATCCTGGAATGTGAAGTCAAGTGGGCCTTAGGAAGCATCACTATGAACAAAGCTAGTGGAGGTGATGGAATTCCAGTTGAACTATTTCAAATCCTGAAAGATGATGCTGTGAAAGTACTACACTCAATATGCCAGCAAATTTGGAAAACTCAGCAGTGGCCACAGGACTGGAAAAGGTCAGTCTTCATTCCAATCCCAAAGAAAGGCAATGCCAAAGAATGCTCAAACTACCGCACAATTGCACTCATCTCACACACTAGTGAAGTAATGCTCAAAATTCTCCAAGCCAGACTTCAACAGTATATGAACCATAAATTTCCAGATGTTCAAGCTGGATTTAGAAAAGGCAGAGGAACAATAGATCAAATTGCCAACATCCATTGGGTCATTGAAAAACTGAGAGAGTTCCAGAAAAACGTCTATCTCTGCTTTATTGACTATGCCAAAGCCTTTGACTGTGTGGATCACAACAAACTGTGGAAAATTCTGAAAGAGATGGGAATACCAGACCACCCAACCTGCCTCTTGAGAAATCTGTATGTAGGTCAGGAAGAAACAGTTAGAACTGGGCATGGAACAATAGACTAGTTCCAAATCGGGAAAGGAGTACATCAAGGCTGTTTATTGTCACCCTGCTTATTTAACTCATATGTAGAGTACATCATGAGAAACACTAGGCTGGATGAAGCACGAGCTGGAATCAAGATTGCTGGGAGAAATATTAATAACCTCAGATATTCACATGACACCACCATTATGGTAGAAAGCAGAGAGGAACTAAAGAGCCCCTGATGAAAGTGAAAGAGGAGAGTGAAAACGTTGGCTTAAAACACAACATTCAGAAAACTAAGATCATGACATCTGGTTCCATCACTTCATGGTAAATAGATGGAAAACAGTGGAAACCGTGAGAGATTTTATTTTGGGAGGCTTCAAAATCACTGCAGATGGTGACTGCAGCAATGAAATTAAAAGACACTTGCTTCTTGGAAGAAAAGTTATGGCCAACCTAGGCAGCATATTCGGAGAAGGCAATGGCAAGCCACTCCAGTATTCTTGCCTAGAAAATCCCATGGATGGAGGAGCCTGGTAGGCTGCAGTCCGTGGGATCGCTAAGGGTCGGACACGACTGAGCGACTTCACTTTCACTTTTCACTTTCACACATTGGAGAAGGAAATGGCAACCCACTCCAGTGTTCTTGCCTGGAGAATCCCAGGGACGGGGGAGCCTGGTGGGCTTCCGTCTAAGGGGTCACACAGAGTCGGACACGACTGAAGTGACTCAGCAGCAGCAGCAGCAGCAGCAGCAGGCAGCATATTAAAAAGCAAACATGTTACATTGCCAACAAAGGTCCATCTAGTCAAAGCTTTGGTCTTCTAGTAACCATGTATGGATGTGAGAGCTGGACTCTAAAGAAAGCTGAATGCCAAATAATTGATGCTTTTAAACTGTGGTGTTGGAGAAGACTCTTGAATGTCCCTTGGACTGCAAGGATAACCAACCAGTCCATCCTAAGGAAATCAGTCCTGAATATTCATTGGAAGGACTGATGTTGAAGCTAAACTCCAATACTTTAGCCACCTGATGAGAAGAACTGACTCTTTTGAAAAACCTTGATGCTGGGAAAGATTGAAGGCAGGAGGAGAAGGGAGTGACAGAGGATGAGACGGTTGGATGGCATCACCGACTCAATGGGCATGAGCTTGAGTAAGCTCCAGGAGTTGGTGATGGACAGGGAAGTCAGGTGTGTTGCAGTCCATGGGGTTGCAAAGAATCGGACATGAGTGAGTGACTGAGCTGAACTGAATTCATTCTGTGTCCAAAGGCTTGAGAGTCAGAGAAGATGAGGTGTAAATCCTAGCCTAATGGCAGGATAAGATGAA